>NC_064645.1:57279700-58570950 GCF_023864345.2 Schistocerca serialis cubense | reverse complement strand
TCTTGTTACTAAACCACGTCACTGTTCCGTTGCGAAGAATCCCGCAGCTATTTCTATCATGAGTAGTGAGTATCGTTTATTTATCGAGCTTATTAATGACAGTCAAATATGGCATACGTGAGACACTTACCTGTTTCGCTAAAAAAATTACATAAAAACTTTTGTATTAGACTTGGGATAATTAAAGTAATTATACAACTAAATTAGGTCTCCAGAGGTAGCTCGATGGAATACAAAGTTTCTACACATCTAAGTTTGATTAAAGTTTAGGCCTAATCAATTTCTTTAATGTTTGATTCTGTCTTTGAACCTGTACTTTGATTTGTGTTCCATGTTCTTGTGCCCACGACGCTTTCTTATAATAAAATTATCAATGGGCTTGTGACTCTGTTTAGAGACTTGCATATTTCCGATTACTGGTATTAGTCAATTTATTACGTAGCAAGAATTGGCATGAGGATTGCTTCCTGTCGTTCATGTAGTGGGACAACAGCGTTAAATATTTTCAGTTATATTCTTTCACTTTGCTTAGCCAAATTTATTTTCACTGAATGCAAATTATTTTGAGAACCACGGTGCTTAGTCATGTCAATCATTACGTCAGTTTTAGTTAGTTGTGCGCGTGATGCACGTATTTGATTTAGATCAGCAGATGTTGCATATTAACAGTTGTGTTGTCCTATTGGAGAAACGATCGCATTATTCGGTTCCTTCTGAATTGTCTGTAATAACACTTTCGTATAAGTTATTCATTCTGACAGCTTGTTATACACTTTCCGCTCTGATTAGGTTTAATATTTTGGAAATGATATCGTTTTTGATCCGTTAGAAAAGCAAACAGTCGTTCGGTAGCATTAGCCGCTTAGAGTGATCGGATTACGGGTTATGTAATCGTTGCGCTAACAGTTTGGTATCTACCTCAGCTAAGCCACATATCCCTTTTTTCAGGTAGTTACGTAATGAATTATTTAAAGTATACACTCATCCTCTTACGAAGACACTCACACGTCGAACACAAGCGGTTGTCATAGTTCAACGAGATGATGTTTTTGACAGTGGATGAGCTGCTGTTGTGGAGCAATGTTTGTAACCTCTAAAACCTTAGGCGTGAGATCTCGCTCGCAGGCAGGTCTAAATCATACCTGCTACACGGCGTGAACGTTATGGTTACCCGTACAGCAGCGTACTGCTCCACTTTCGACACAAAAACAGCGGCAACTTCCCTAAGTCATGTTGTTTTGTTATGAAAAGCAAAACAATCAAAGAAGGAAGGAGGAACGTCAAGGTCTAGAAACATGAAAAAATGAAAGAACTTATGCAGAATCAAAAGAAAGTGTCATCATGAGTTCAGATGGCAAGCCATTACTAAGCAAAGAGGGGAAAGATGAAAGGTGAACGGAATACACAGAAGAGCTCTAGAAAGAATGAAAATGGAAGACAATACCATCGTACGGAAAGACAAATTAAATCAAGACGAGAGGGTACATCGAGAAAAATTTGACAGAACCCTGAAAAGGCCTATGTCTCAACGAGCCATCTCGAGTAGAAGACAATGCGTCAGACTTACTGAGATCCTTGGAAGAACAAACCACGGAACGACTACACCTGTTATGCAAAATATACGGCGCAGGCGACATACATTAAAACTTGAAGAAGAATGTAATAATTGAATTCCACAGAAGACAGGTGCCGAAATTCGTGTTTATTACTAGACCACCAATTTAATTACTCATGGCTGTAAAATAATAACACGAATTCATTTGAGAAGAATGGAAAGACTGCTAGAAGCCGACCTTCGAGAGGTCGGTTTTAGTTCTGGATAAATGTAAGAACACACAAGGCAATACCGACCTTACGAGTTATCGTACACTGAAGAGCCAAAGAATCGTGTAGGCCCACGCAGAAGTGGCATGGTCTCGACTAATGTCGGAAGTACTGCTGGAGCGAACTGACACTATGAACCCTGCAGGGCTGTCCAGAGTCAGACGGGTTGACGATCTCTTCTGAGCAGCACGTTGGAAGGAATCCCAGATATGCTGAATAATGTCCATGTCTGGGGTGTTTGGTGGCCAGCGGAAGTGTCTAAACTCAGAAGAGTGTTCCTGGAACCACTTTGAAGCAATTCTGGACGTGTTCGGTCCCCAGCGGAAGTGTATAAACTCCTAAGGATGTTCCTGGAGCCACTCTGCAACAATTCTAGACGTGTAGGGTGTGGCATTGTCCTTCTGGTATTGGCCAAGTCCGTCGGAATGCACAATGGACTCGAGTGGATGCAGGTGATCAGACAGAATGCTTACGTACGTGTTACCTGACAGAGTCGTATCTAGAGATATCAGGGGTCCCTTATCACTCCAAATCCACATGTCCCACACCATTAGAGAGCCTCCACCAGCTTGAACAGTCCACTCCTGACGTGCAGGGTCCATATATTCAAGAGGTTATCCCCATACCCGCACACGTCCGTCCTCTCGGTACAATTTGAAACGAGACTCGTCCCACCAGGCAACATGTTTCCAGTCATCAACAGTCCAATTTCCGTGTTGACGCGTCCAGGTGAGGCGTAAGGGTCAGTGTTCCGCAATCACCAAGGGTACACGAGTGGGCATTCAGCTCCGAAAGCACATGCCAATGATGTTTCTTTGAACGGTTCGCACGCTGACTCTTGTTGGTGGCCCAAAATTGAAATCTGCAGCAATTTGCCCAGCGGTTACACTTCTGTCACGCTGAACGATTCTCTTCAGTAGTCGTTTGCCTCGTTCTTGCAGGATCTTTTTCTGGCCGCAGCGCTGTCGGAGATTTCATGTTTTATGGGATTCCTGATATTCACGGTACATTCGTAAAATGATCGTTGGGCAAAATCCCCACTTCACCGCTGCCTCGGAGATGCTGTGTCTCATCGCTTGTGCGCCGACTGTAACGCCACTTTCAGACTCACTTAAATCTTGATAACCTGCCATTGTGGCAGCAGAAACCGATCTAAGAACTGCGCCACACACTTGTTGTCTTATATAGGCGTTGCCGACCGCAGCGCCATGTTCTACCTGTTTACACATCTCTGTAATTGAATACGCATGCCTATACATGTTTCTTTGGCGCTTCAGTGTAGAACATAGGTTGAAAAAAGACAAACCTACATTTGTATCATTTCTACATTTAGAGAAATATGTGATAACAATGAGTGAAGTACTATACAGTTCCTATACTCTTCTCTCTGTATGTCAATGATGTGTCATCGGTTCTGACCTATTGCAAATATCATATGTATGCTGATGACCTTCAGTTGTATCTAAGTACAAAACCAATCAATCTCAAGAAAGCTATTGAAAATTTCAATACTGACCTCGATGCACTGTCAAAATGGGCACAGGACATTGGTCTAAAGCTAAACCCATCTAAAACCCAAGCGGTACTTGTTGGTCACTCTAAGCTCATTAGCCCAAAACATCGGGAATCCGTACCATCTCTTATCCTAAATGGAACAAATAATAACTTCTCTCCCTCTGCAAAGAGTTTGGGAGTAATAATAGATGAAAATCTAAATTGGACAGAGCACGTAACTGCAGTGTGCAAAAAAGCATCAGCATCCCTTCATGTCCTACAAAATATAAAAAACTCTTCCCTTTCGATCTGAAAAAGAAATTAGTACAAACGCTTATACTGCCAATCATTGACTACAGTGATATTATCCTACAAGGCCTCTCTCAGGAAAATTCGCGACGTCTAGAACTGGTCATGAATGCCTGCGTCCGATATATGTGTGACGTTCGACTTTTTGATCACATTTCACCAGCATATGCAAAATTGTCCTGGCTGCGTGCAGACAAACGCAGAGATTCCCATACACTCTGTGTCATCCACTGCCTTATAAATGTACACTGTCCCTCATATCTCTCCTCGTCCCTAACGCTCATGTCGGAACAACATGACAGAAACACACGTTCCCATTATAATAAAATCCTCTCTGTTCCACTGCATCCCTCAGTCACCTTCTCCAAGTCCTTTACAGTAGCAGGAACCCGACTATGGAATAACCTCCCTCGTTATGTTAGAGAACTTAAAAACATGTCCGGCTTCAAAAAACAGTTAATGACGTATCTACTTAAGCAACAGTAATGCCTTCCTCTGTACATGAATGCACTTCACCTCATTACTTCCCTCTTTCCCCCTCCTTAAATCTCCCTTCACCAAAACTCGCTATACTAGTAAACATCTACTTTACACACCAAGATATTAATGTACATCTGCACAAACCTTCATTACTATTGCCAATTTTTCTCATGTTTATCATTTTTTTACTGTTATTATTATTGCTTTTATCATAATCTGTATGTATAGCACCTGTTGTAAAAATACTGCCGCATTTACTTTATTAGGTCTTAGTCACTACTCTTTATTCATATTGTCACTAGAGTAATCTAATTTTCTCATTTAAACTATTGTCATAATGTAACTCTGATGTGTGAAATGCTGCATGTGTGGAACACTGGTCCGATGTAAGAGGGTGCCTGATGGCCCTAATCTGATCAGGTTAAATAAATAAATAAATAAAAATACACTACACAGAGTCGACAAAGATAGTGAGGTAGCTCCTAAAATCGTCTCGGACCTCCTTTTGCCCTGCGTAGTGCATCAAATCGACGCATGGGCTCAACAAGTCGTTGGAAGACCCCTGCAGAAATAGTAAGTCATGTTGCCTCTATAGCTGTCTATAATTGCGAAAGTGCGGCCGGTCCAGGATTTTGTACACGAACTGACGTCTCAATTATGTCACATAAATGCTCGATGGTATTCATGTCGGACCATCTGCGTGGCCAGATCATTCGTTCGAACTGTCCAGAGCGTTCTTCAAACCAATCGCGAACAATTGTCGCTCGGTGACGTGACATCGTTGTTTGGCAACATGAACTCCCTGAACTGCTGAAAATGGTCTCCAATTGACACAACATTACCATTTCCAGTCAGTGATCGTTCAGCTGGACCAGCGGTCCCAGTCCGTTCCACGTAGACAGCCAACCTCATTATGCAGCCACCACCAGGTTGCACAGTGTCTTGTTGACAATTTGTATCCGTGACTTCGTGGGTTCTGCGCCAGACTCGAACCCGTCCATCAGCACTCACCTACTGAAATCGGGGTTCATCTGACGAGGCCAGGGTTTTCCAGTCAGCTAGGCTCCAACCGATATGGTCACGAGCCCAGGAGAGATTCTGCAGGTGATGTCGTGCCGTTAGCAAAGCCACTCGCGTCGGCTGTCTGCTGTTATAGCCTATTAATGCCAAATTTCGCCGCACTTTCCTAAGGTACGTTAGTGGTGCGTCCCACTTTGATTTCTGCTGTTATTTCAAGCAGTATTGCGTGTCTGTGAGCAGTGACAACTCTACGCAAACGGCGCTGCTCTCAGTCGTTAAACGAAGGCCGTCGGCCACTGCGTTGTCCGTGGTGAGAGGTAATACCTGATAATTGGTGTTGTCGGCAGACTCTTGACACTGTGGATCTCGGGATATTGAATTCCCTAACGATTTCTGAAGCGTAATGTCCCATGCGTCTAGCTTCAGTTACCATTCCGCGTTCAAAGTTTGTTAGTCCCCGTCGTGGGGCCACAATCACGCGAGAAGCCTTTCCACTTGAATCACAAATGACAGCTCCGCCAATGTACTGCCCTCTCATACCTTGTCTATGCGATGTTACCGCCATCTGTGTGTGTGCATAACGTAGTGCCACGACTTTTGTCATCTCAGTTTATAACCTTACTTGGCTAATGGTAATTGAAAGTGAAATGTATATAAATTCTAGCACATCAATTTTTGCTTCGATTTTTTCTTGCGTACGTCAAGAGAACCAGTGCATTCCGAAGGGTGATATCTACCATAAAAACGATCAGAGCATAAAAAATCGAAGCACCAAGAGGAACATGCGATGGTACATATGCCACAGTTTCATTCTTTAATGTGATTACCACAAGGAAAAGAAACTTCGTTAACGTTCTAAATGAGTAGCGATCTGGCCATAATTTTGCGTCAAACCAAGCACGTAAAAGCATTCTCTGGAAAGCTGGAACCTGAAGTTGATCATGGATCTAGGCATACATGTTATTAATTTCATCACTTCTACTTGTGATTTACGTTTGCTGCAAGATGAAATTAGGGCACTTTTGTAATGGACGAATATAATTCTTCCCCCTTGAGTAAAATTAAACGTCGTAGGTTTGTTAGAGCGATATATACGTTGTCGGCATTACTTTTAATGAACTCGATGATATCCCGTTTCCATCGACAACCAGGCCATCATATCAGGAGTGAACCCATGACACGAGTCAATAGTGTGCAGAAACGTTTCCATTTTTACGTAACGTCACAAAACTTCCTCCAAAAGCTGATGATAGGTATCATTTGTGAGCTTTCCAGGTTTTGATGCTGTTGCGTACAAATTATGATGCCGTTCCATCGTCTGGTTTCTGTCTTGTTAAAATACCACATCTCTAGTGAGAGACTTATCTACATCTACATATACAGGGTGTTACAAAAAGGTACGGCCAAACTTTCAGGAAACATTCCTCACACACAAATAAAGAAAAGATGTTTTGTGGAGATGTGTCCGGAAACGCTTAATTTCCATGTTAGAGCTCATTTTAGTTTCGTCAGTATGTACTGTACTTCCCCGATTCACCGCCAGTTGGCCCAATTGAGGGAAGGTAATGTTGACTTCGGTGCTTCTGTTGACATGCGACTCATTGCTCTACAGTACTAGCATCAAGCACATCAGTACGTAGCATCCACAGGTTAGTGTTCATCACGAACGTGGTTTTGCAGTCAGTGCAGTGTTTACAAATGCGGAATTGGCAGATGCCCATTTGATGTGTGGATTAGCACGGGGCAATAGCCGTGGCGCGGTTCGTTTGTATCGAGACAGATTTCCAGAACGAAGGTGTCCCGACAGGAACACGTTCGAAGCAATTGATCGGCGTCTTATGGAGCACTGAACATTCCAGCCTATGACTCGCGACTGCGGAAGACCTAGAACGACGAGGACACCTGCAATGGGCGAGGCAATTCTTCGTGCTGTTGACGATAACCCTAATGTCAGCGTCAGAGAAGTTGCTGCTGTACAAGGTAACGTTGACCACGTCACAGTATGGACAGTGCTACGGGAGAACCAGTTGTTTCCGTACTATGTACAGCGTGTGCAGGCACTATCAGCAGCTGATTGGATTCCACGGGTACACTTCTGCCAATGGTTCATCCAACAATGTGTCAATCCTCATTTCAGTGCAAATGTTCTCTTTCCGGATGAGGCTTCATTCCAACGTGATCAAATTGTAAATTTTCACAATCAACATTTGTGGGCTGACGAGAATCCGCACGCAATTGTGCAATCACGTCATCAACACAGATTTTCTGTGAACGTTTGGGCAGGCATTGTTGGTGATGACTTGATTGGGCCCCATGTTCTTCCACCTACGCTCAATGGAGCACGTTATCATGATTTCATACGGGATACTCTACCTGTGCTGCTAGAACATGTGCCTTTACAAGTACGACACAACATGTGGTTCATGCACGGTGGAGCTCCTGCACATTTCAGTCCAAGTGTTCGTACGCTTCTCAACAAGAGATTCGGTCACCGATGGATTGGTAGAGGCGGACCAATTCCATGGCCTCCACGCTCTCCTGAACTCAACTCTCTTGACTTTCATTTATGGGGGCATTTGAAAGCTCTTGTCTACGCAAGCCCGGTACCAAATGTAGAGAATCTTCGTGCTCGTATTGTGGACGGCTGTGATACAATACGCCATTCTCCAGGGCTGCATCAGCGCATCAGGGATTCAATGCGACGGAGGGTGGATGCATGTATCCTCGCTAACGGAGGACATTTGGACATTTCCTGTAACAAAGTGTTTGAAGTCACGCTGGTACGTTCTGTTGCTGTGTGTTTCCATTCCATGATTAATGTGATTTGGAGAGAAGTAATAAAATGAGCTCCAACATGGAAAGTAAGCGTTTCCGGACACATGTCCACATAACATTTTTTTTTCTTTGTGTGTGAGGAATGTTTCCTGAAAGTTTGGCCGTACCTTTTTGTAACACCCTGTATACTCCGCTAGCCACCAAGCGGTGTGTGGCGGACGGCACAAATCGCGCCGAAGTCATATTTCACCCCCTCTGTTCCACTCCCCGCGCGAGGGAAAAACGACTGTCTGAACGCCATAGTACGAGCTCTAGTTTCCCTTACCTATGAATGGTGGTCATTGCGCGATTTGAAAGTTGGTGGTAATAAGATATGCTCTACATCCCCGGTGAAGATCGAATTTCGTAATTTAGTGAGCAGCCCCTTTCGTTTAGAGCATCGTCCAGTGTGTCCCACTTCAAAGTTTCTATGAGATTTGTAACGCTCTCCCCATGGCTAAATGGACCAGTCACGAATCTTGCGGCTCTTCTTTGGACCTTCTCAATCTCTTGAATCAGACCCAACTGGTAAGGGTCCCATACAGACGAACAGTAGCCTACTCTAAGACTGGACGAGCTATCGTATTTCCTTTGTTGAAGGACTGCATTGCTTCGGGATTCTACCAATAAACCGCAATCTAGAGTTCCCCTTACCCGTTACTTGTGTAATCTGATCATTCCATTTGAGATGATTTCGAATAGTCACACTCATATACGGATGTTACCGCTTCGAAAGACTGGGAATTTATTTTGTACTCGTACATTAATAAAAAAAAATAAGAAAAAAAACTGAACAAGTGTGAGATGAGTCCCTGCTCTAAGGATTCCGTACAAAATTAATTATACATGTAGATAGTAATAATAGCAATAATAATAATAATAATGTCGTGGCGCTCGAAGGCCTAGTGCAATTGCTTTATTGGACGCCAGTTCGGCGACTTCCGTGTCTCTAACCTACTCCAGTTATCCAACCGGGGAAACGCAACCTACAGTTTGACATGGAATTCGAACCACCTGATGTTTCCGTAGACTCCTCACGTCGTTGAAAGGGAAGGCTGTGTTAAAACGAGGACTGGGTACGGAATGTGGCGGCAGCGAGGGGAGGGGGCACGTACCGGGCCCAGGCCGCTGTGTCGCTTCGCTCACAGGTCTGGAACGAGGCTCGAAGGGGGAACTACAGTTTTTTTTAAAAGTACAAAGCAAAGAATCTATCAACCGTGCTGTGGACTGGTAGGGGCGTCCACTTCCATGAAAATCTCGCTGCCACTGGAAAAGACTAATGAAGGTATCTAGGTAGGGTGGATACAGGGGTTCTAGGGCAGCACACGTTCAATGAAAGAAACACAGAATAGTGAAAACTAAAATATGAGGTGCATTCAAGTTCTAAGGCCTCCGATTTTTTTTTCTAATTAACTACTCACGCAAAATCGATGAAACTGGCGTTACTTCTCGACGTAATCGCCCTGCAGACGTACACATTTTTCACAACGCTGACGCCATGATTCCATGGCAGCGGCGAAGGCTTCTTTAGGAGTCTGTTTTGACCACTGAAAAATCGCTGAGGCAATAGCAGCACGGCTGGTGAATGTGCGGCCACGGAGAGTGTCTTTCATTGTTGGAAAAAGCCAAAAGTCACTAGGAGCCAGGTCAGGTGAGTAGGGAGCATGAGGAATCACTTCAAAGTTGTTATCACGAAGAAACTGTTGCGTAACGTTAGCTCGATATGCGGGTGCGTTGTCTTGGTGAAACAGCACACGCGCAGCCCTTCCCGGACGTTTTTGTTGCAGTGCAGGAAGGAATTTGTTCTTCAAAACATTTTCGTAGGATGCACCTGTTACCGTAGTGCCCTTTGGAACGCAATGGGTAAGGATTACGCCCTCGCTGTCCCAGAACATGGACACCATCATTTTTTCAGCACTGGCGGTTACCCGAAATTTTTTTGGTGGTGGTGAATCTGTGTGCTTCCATTGAGCTGACTGGCGCTTTGTTTCTAGATTGAAAAATGGCATCCACGTCTCATCCATTGTCACAAACGACGGGAAGAAAGTGCCGTTCATGCTGTCGTTGCGCGTCAACATTGCTTGGCAACATGCCACACGGACAGCCATGTGGTCGTCCGTCAGCATTCGTGGCACCCACCTGGATAACACTTTTCGCATTTTCAGGTTGTCATGCAGGATTGTGTGCACAGAACCCACAGAAATGCCAACTCTGGAGGCGATCTGTTCAACAGTCATTCGGCGATCCCCCAAAACAATTCTCTCCACTTTCTCGATCATGTCGTCAGACCGGCTTGTGCGAGCCTGAGGTTGTTTCGGTTTGTTGTCACACGATGTTCTGCCTTCATTAAACTGTCGCACCCACGAACGCACTTTCGACACATCCATAACTCCATCACCACATGCCTCCTTCAACTGTCGATGAATTTCAATTGGTTTCACACCACGCAAATTCAGAAAACGAATGATTGCACGCTGGTCAAGTAAGGAAAACGTCGCCATTTTAAGTATTTAAAACAGTTCTCATTCTCGCCGCTGGCGGTAAAATTCCATCTGCCGTACGGTTCTGCCATCTCTGGGACGTATTGACAATGAACGCAGCCTCATTTTAAAACAATGCGCATGTTTCTATCTCTTTCCAGTCCGGAGAAAAAAAATCGGAGGCCTTAGAACTTGAATGCACCTCGTATATCACTCAGTCTTAGTAAGGTTGGTTGCAAAAACTGCAAAATGCAGGCTTAGCATATCTGTCCTGCGTTGACTACAGTTACATGAACACAAATTAAATAATGTTCTCTGAACTAAAGTCAGAAGAAAACTAATCCTCTGTCTTGATGTGCTATTCGAAGAACAGTACCAAACAAACAGGTCACAGTTAAACCCGTAGGTAGGCGTTCTTCTACGAGTGATAATCCTAGTCACTATTGTCTTTCTACCGAAGACTAACCACAATCTGTCCATCGGCCGCTGTTACTATCTCACTCGATGACTTGAAGACACGACCAATGTTCTGCGAGAGCTCTCTAGCAAGACTCGGACTGACTTACAACCTGCAACTGATAACTTGTGCTCGTGCACGGTTACTTAAGCGAGCGTCTGTCTTCCTGCTGGCGCTGACGCTCCAGGTGGCGCGTTTGTCGCGGGTAGCGATGGCCCTGCTGCGGTACTTCTGGTGCCAAACATCTCTTATCGGACGTGGAACATCCCAGCTAGCATGAGGGTCCATTAACAATGAACTCAAATAGTTGGCAAAACAGGACCGGTATTTCACCCGGCATTGTAAGTTCAAGTGTTCGTCCAGCAGCAAGGACCAACAATCTGAAACTTCTCTGACCCGTCGCAGAAGAAGTAGCACAGTGCAATTTATTTAATCCATTTGTTTGCATTTGTCCTCGCAGCTGGGTGAAACAAGGGTTTAGAAAAAATCGACGCTTGCGTTCGTCGTAACAGTAGGAGTAACATCCGTTGTGTGTGTAGCCAACATACAGCCGCTGTGTCACATGTCAACCGCTAAGCGTCGGAATCAGTTACCACGCAACGTAGGCACAAGCGAACGTCGATCTGATGAACAGAGTGCAATCGTTGAGGAGAAAGGGTAGATGAGTTGCACGTCACACTCTCTTCAATCGTACAGCATTGTGCCACCGTTCAACCACGGTGGCACGGTGGTGTCTCTGTAATTGGCGATAATAGTCCTTCGCCGTGGGCGGGCGTGTAGAAGGCAGGTCATCCACCAGATAACAGTGAACGAGGAATGTCCTAATGTGACAGTGACGGCGAAATACGACCGGCAGGAACTAGAGGGTTCGGTGGTTGGGGTGCCACTCAGGCGATCAAGTTGCCAATAGGCTGACTTGCTCAGAATGCCACAGACGGTGCATCGTTCCAAGAAACACGGCCCGTGCTCTGTTCCTGACATTTATCAGACCTGAGGCTCCTCCTTGTGAGGGCAATGTCAAGCTGTCGTATCGAATTTTGAAGACAAGGTCAGCACTCAGGAAATGCCCAAATGCAATTTGTAGCGTAGTATCAGTTGGCACATGGGCTAAATGGTTTAATTTTGGAGCTAAATAGACATTAATGTACTGTTCCCGCTGGAACACGTCCATCATCCGTAGCGTGTTATGTTGCACCAGTGCGCGTACCTGTCGCAACAGCCGCTGCAGTGCGTTGAACATGGCCTTGGAAAGAACCCCCTAACATCTGAGAGTGGGTACTTTAGCAATGAGCACAGCCGTTCCCAGAGGAAGCCCCGTGCCCTCATCCATACATTTAAGTCTTTAGCAGATTGATGATACTGTCCACCGTACTGCTGAAACCGCCACTGATCCCCCTACATGTCATCCCCTGACCTAAGCAGGAGTACGACATCATCAGCATATGCGCAACATCGGAACCTCGCGATCCGTAAACAAATCCTTTCCAGGCGTCGGTGAAGACCATACAGGGCTACTGCAAGTTCAGCGATGGACAAGGGGTATCTTTGCGTCACGGAACGCTCGATAAAAATGTGTTCTGGTCGATTGACGTTCACGATTACACTAGAATGTGCTCCGTGAATCAAACGTAGGACAACTCTACAAACGCGCGGGGAGTGGGTGGGAGGTCCACGCGTTCCATGACCTCACTCAGGAAACCATGACCGACGCGGTCGTATCCACGGCCGAAATCAACTGCAACAAGGCCGCCCCGGAGACTGCAGGCCGACATCAGTCAATCACGTCCCTAAACGTTGCCAACGGTATGTGAGCAGTGCCCTTTCCACCAAAGCACGTTTAGTCGTCATGCATCGTATCCTCGACTGTAGAGTGTGGTTTGGCACGGAGGATGCGTGTAAAAAGCTGTTAGTCGGCGTTTTACAAAGTCAGGGGCCGATAGTCCTGTAGACGCCGCCCACCGCCAGACTTAGCCGCAGGGACCGTGGGGGTCTCGGTAGATTCAGCCGGTAACTAGAAGGTGGGCGTCACAAGTTCTATATACGTTCAGATCCATGTTGCGCCCATGAGATCTGAGAGGGAGTCATAAAACCCAACAGGGATCCAATGAGGCCCAGGGGATTTGTGCAATGCACCGCTCTTCAAGACCATATCCAGCTTGTCGTGGGTGAAGTCTGCGACGAGAGCGCCGTCGTCCTGCCCAGCCCCGGTTGCTGGCAGTCGGGCAGCAAGTCCACCAGTCCCACGTCTCTCCCTGGGCAATCTGTGTAGAAGTCGCGGTAGCACTGGCTGAACGCTCGGGCAATACGTGCTCGTGCCGTGATCAGCGACTGTTCCCGTTGTACTTTTCCTGCTACACTACTGGCCATTAAAACTGCTACACCAAGAAGAAATGAAGATGATAAACGGGTATTCACTGGACAAATATATTATACTAGAACTGACATGTGATTACATTTTCACGTAATTTGGGTGCATAGATCCTGAGAAATCAGTACCCAGAACAACCACCTCTAGCCTTCATACGCCTGGTCATTGAATGGCGTGTACAGGTACAGCTGCCCGTGCAGCTTCAACACGATACCACAGTTCAAGAGTAGTGACTGGCGTATTGTGACGAGCCAGATGCTCGGCCACCATTGACCAGACTTTTCAATTGGTGAGAGATCTGGAGAATGTGCTGGCCAGGGCAGCAGTCGAACATTTTCTGTATCCAGAAAGGCCCGTACAGAACCTGCAACATGAGGTCGTGCATTCTCCTGCTGAAATGTCGGGTTTCGGAGGGATCGGATGAAGGGTAGAGCCACGGGTCGTTACACATCTGAAATGTAATGGTCAGAGTGCCGTCATTGTGAACAAAAGGTGACCGAGACGTGTAACCAATGGCACCCCATAACATCACGCCGGATGATACGTCAGTATGGCGATGACGAATACACGCTTCCAATGTGCGTTCACCGCGATCTCGCCAAACACGGATGCGAGCATCATGATGCTGTAAACAGAACCTGTATTCATCCGAAAAAATGACGTTTTGCCTTTCGTGCACCCAGGTGGGTCGTTGAGTACACCATCGGAGGCGTTCCTGTGTGTGATCCAGAGTCAAGGGTAACCGGAACCATGGTCTCCGAGCTGATAGTCCATGCTGCTGCAAATGTCGTCGAACTGTTCGTGCAGATCGTTGTTGTCTTGCAAAGGTCCCCATCTATTGACTCAGGGATCGAGACGTGGCTGCACTATGCGTCACAGCCATGCGGATTAGATGCCTGTCATCTCGACTGCTAGTGATACGAGGCCATTGGGATCCAGCACGGCGTTCCGTATTACCCTCCTGAACCCACCGATTCCTTATTCTGCTAACAGTCATTGGATCTCGACCAACGCGAGCAGCAGTGTCGCGACACGATAAACCGCAATCGCGATAGGCTACAATCTGACCTTTATCAAAGTCAGAAACGTGATGGTACGCATTTCTCCTCCTTACACGAGGCATCACAACAACGTTTCACCAGGCAACGCCGGTCAACTGCTGTTTGTGTATGAGAAATGGTTTGGAAACTTTCCTCATGTCAGCACGTTGTAGGTGTTGCCACCGGCGCCAACCTTGTGTGAATGCTCTGAAAAGTTAATCATTTGCATATCACAGCATCTTCTTCTTGTCGGTTAAATTTCGCGTTTGTAGCACGTCATCTTCGTGGTGTAGCAATTTTAATGGCTAGTAGTGTATATTTGTCCAATGAATACCCGTTTATCATCTGCATTTCTTCTTGGTGTAGCAATTTTAATGCCCAGTAGTGTACATAATGCAGTGATGTCAGTTTGGCATGGAGATGTATCCTCGCATGGACTCTGACGGCTACAAATTGCTCTGCAGTGGGTTGGAGCAAATGGGCTTTGATGCGTCGGACGGCCGCTTTAGAGTCTGGTGACGGCGGGTGCACTGCCACTTCCCTTAATGGCGTGTAATAAAATTCCAAATTCGGCCTCTGCCAGCCGGACTTATCTCTGCCATAACCGATAAATGTGCTGAGTAGGGCGGGGCTGACACAGCCAATCCAGCAAAGCAATGTGCAGTTGTCAGCTCCTAGGTGACAGGATTCATCGCGAAGATGGGAATCATTTAGTTTCCATGGTCCCCTACTACGTCTTGTCCGTTATTAAGCCAAGGCAACGACGTAGATCAGTAAAAGCCAGCGGCCACATCCCAGCACCAAATGTCACCGCGTGGAGCTCTCACGATACGGACACCCTATCTAAACGACAACTAGTAAGGTAAGCATACCCGCAATTGTGTTGGTGGTGTAGGGCCCAGGTGTCTTACAGCGCGACGTCCCATTCCACTGTGGGCAACGAGGGCCACTCGACCAAGTGTGGGTCCTTGGGCCACGGAACACAGCTGAAATCGCCGCCCACTATGTAACACTCCGCGTTTCCTTGAAACAACGGGGTCACGTCCTCAGAGTAGAAGACCGTCCTTCCTCGGTGCTTCGACGAGCCTGAATGCGCAGGAACGTTCACCAGACGCACAGCACCGCTTGTAAGTTCAGCACCATGTGCCGACAGAAGATAGCTCACATCTGGCGCCTTAACCACCTCCCTTAACAGAGTGTCCTTGCAATCACCACCATCGCCAGCAAGTAAACTATATCCGTCGTAATTGTGAAAGTCTGATCTTACGTCAGGTCACATCTTTTGGGGGAAAACAATTCGCATGTCCACTGCCCATAGAGTATCCATTAACACCTGGACCTTTACCGGTGCGCGAATACCGTTGATATTAGTGATTGTTGTGCGGTATACTTGTGACATCGCAGTTAGTAAGTCTGGCTGGAAATGTCACGGTATCGTCGCCCCTTCACAGGGGCAGCCAACACACGAGTCAGAGGTCACCTCGCATCGTGGCCCGTCTGATGCAGCACTGGCGAGGGGCATCGCTCAGTTCCACTCCATCAACCCAGTCTCACAGTGAATATTGTGGGACAGGTTCTGTCAGTTGGCGCCCGACACTCCCGTCAACTGGGGGTCATCTTGCTGCCACAGTAGCATCCACCTCGTCGCCACGTGTTTGGTGCCCCAGGTGGGCCAGTGGCAGCTGTGTGACGGGAGAGGCAGCTCAAATGGTTCAAATGGCTCCAAGCACTGTGGGACTTAACATCTGAGGTCATCAGTCACCTAGACTTAGAACTACTTAAACATAACCAACCTGAGGACCTAACACCGATCCATGCCCGAGGCAGGATTCGAACCTGTGACCGTAGCAATCGCGCGGTTCCGGACTGAAGGAGTGGCAGCATTTAATCCAGCTGGCAGTCACGTGTTGGGGTCGTCCTCTTCCTCGGTCAGGGCACCTCCCTCGCGCAGCCGCCTCTTCTTACACCGTTTCGGGGACTTCTGTTTGCATTGGCGCGTCTCTGCGTCACAAGTGGGTCGAAGGTCGGTGTAATCCTCTCGAACAGCCGCTTCCAAATCGGGAAAAGGGGTCGACCGTCTCATCACTTGTTCCTGACCCTGATGTAATTGTGGGGGGACAGAGATGCTGCTGGACCAAATGTGACTGCTTCAGTACAGAACTGGGGGCAGAACTCAGGGTCACCTGAGATGGGAGCAGCTCATGGTCTAAACCCACATCATATCTCAACACCTCCACATATGTGAGAGGGATGGACGTCATCTGCGGCATCACTGTTGGTTGCGCAGGATAGAACAGCTCCAGACATCTCTGGATGCAGTCCGAGTAAACATGTCCTTCTTGTCCGCAACCTGAGCAGGTCATCGGTCGTCCGTCCTAAATGCCTATAGAGTGACATCCACCCATGGACACATACGGTGATATGTGTTTTTGGAGCTCAATACGAACTTGACACACTGCACTGAGTAAGAGATACGTTTCAGTTTTCCATTTTTCCTCCATATGGCTAAGAATTGTGTCATATGGCCTTACAGCTTCTATCACCGGAGCGACGCGAACATCAAAAGGGGAGTTCGAAAACGCGAACCGCTTGAACTCCCACGCCAGCGTGATCAGCTGCCACCACAATCACGTTGAAGCGGTAATGTAGTAAGCTGCATTTGAGCCTTTGAGGATAATTTCTTTTCAAATTAATGTGCACTACGTGCTGTTACCCTTCTAGCCAAGTTGAAATGGAAAGTTGTCGTCGGAGTTTTTTTTTATTTTATTTTTCTGTCACACTTCCTTTATTCCTTCTTCACCCTCCCTGTGTGGGTGTGACCTTCAGCATAGGTCTGTAACTTTTGGTATTTCAGTTGCCTGTATTTGTTAAATTAATAGTATACATCAAATACTTCAGTTTGACATGTGTTTTGAGAATATCTTTCGAGTTTAGAGGAATTTTTCCTTGTGGGTGACTGAAAATTTTCGCGCCAAACCACTGTGGGCACAGAGTCGAGTAGATCCGTGGCTAAAGGCTCCTTCAGTGTTTAATTACGTCAGTACGAACTAGTAAATAAAAATGCTTGTAGTCAGTGTGCGTGATGGCAGTTTGTGTTCTGCTAAACTACGTGTTTTCGTGTGTGTCCTTGGGTGACTGGTGGAACCATGTGCTTCGCACCAAATCATTTTAAGGGGTGGGTTCTCACTCAGTGCTAAGGGGTTGATTCATTGGGACATCCTTCTTATTATTAAGATCGTAATGCTCAGCTAAAATTTTGCGTCAAAATATGATAAAATTGAGTGTGACTTGTGAAATGTGCCGTGGTGGAATTTTGAGTGCCTATTGGTTTGACGTTGTATGCGGTAGTTTACAGAAGAGATAATATCATGTTTTGAGTATAGTGATCATTACCTTCTATATGATGTGGAAATACAACTGTGGTTGTGTGGGTTATGTTGTTGAAATTTGCGAAAGGTAGGGCAGACTTCATTGTAACTCAATAATTATTAATGGTAGGATAACTTCAGTTTCGTTAAGGGAATTCAATTGAACTGTAACGATGGTTTACACATTAGAGACAAGTCAGAATATTCTTTGCAGCTTAGTAGCGTGATATTTGCTAACGTTGCGTGCCAAGATGGCACGCTATGCAGTTGCATATCTGAGTTATTCAGATATTTGTTACACCAGATCGAATATTTTGAGGCTTATTTGGAACAGAACCTTCATTACTGTTACTTTTCTGTGTCTTTTGTGGGAGACAGGAATAATTCTGGAACTTGTTGACGACACGACTTGCGCAGCCACTCCCACCTCTCTTGTTTCACAGCCTATTCCATGTGTTTATTAGACAGCAAAGCTGATCATTTGCACGCAGTGTGTGCAGCGTGGCGTCGAAATGTTCTCGGTATGCGTGGCACCCATACTTCATTAAATAAGCTCATCCTTTCGGTCCTAATGGTGTGGCAACCGTTTTATTAACTTAGGAAACCAAAGTACGGTTGCTGATATTTTATGGTGTCATTACCAGTTTTTATTTATTATTATATTGCTATTCAGTTTGATTTGTCAAAGATCCTTTATAATAGCTTGCTTACCGAACGTAATATTCGAATGGTCATGTGAGACTAAACTTAGATATAAAAAAACCTAATTTTGTTACTGAGTCAGATCTCTTGTTGGTTAGATAACTTTTCCCTACGTGCCACCTTAAAATCATTCTGAGATTTGGTAGAAGGACAGAAGGAGTTAAACGTTTTTGAACTTTAATTTTGCTTAGTATCTGAGTTGATTAGTAAAGCATATCATGGACGAATCATATGTGAATCTCCCTCTTTATCGGCTGTAGTGGAACTTATTGATAGTACGCTAGCGTTATCCGTTACGTTGAAACAGTAGTGAGCAGAGTAAGAGACTGTAACAAATCTGACAGAATACTCAGCTAGGACCTAAGTAACTTGTAGAATAATACCTAATGACAAATCATGACATTCCGTAATAACACATATGAGCCAATAAAAAGATAGGAGGAAATAGAGGGAAGGTTACAATGTTCCCAACAGAATGGCAAGCAAACTAAGAAGTCAGGTAAGAAGAAGGGCCCTCCGGTGGCACCAACAGCAACACTCCCTACCAATTCTGCACCTGCAGATGAGGTGGAGATCTCAGCGTCCCCTGAGGACCTGGATCTCACTGATGCCTCATTTACAATAGGAGTGGCAGTAGGTGACCCTGAGGGGTAACCTGCCTCCTTGCGTGCTTCATGCCTTCCCAACCTCACGATAACGTCATCCTCTAGTTACGGCAACTCTTAAGCTTTACACCTGCTTTCTGCATTGCACTCCAGGAAACCTGGTTCCCGGCAATGCGGACCCCTGTCCTTTGCGGCTAAAGTGGATATTACACGAACCATAGCGACTATAATAGTGTCAGGTGGAGTTTTTGTAGTGAGTATGCAGTGAGCCTGTGTCCCTTCAAACCCCTCTTGAAGCTGTGGCTGTAAGGATAAGGACGACGCAGGAAATAACTGTGTGCAACGTATACCTTTCTCCAGATGATGCAGTACCCCTGAATCCATTGGCTGCGCTGATTCATAAACCCCCTAACCTTTCCTACTTTTGGGAGATTTTAACATCCATAACACCTTGTGGAGTGACACTGTGCTTACTGGCCGAAACTTTACTGTCTCAGCTTGACCTCTGCCTCTTAAATACAGGTGCCCACAAACATTTCAGTATGGCTCATGGTACTTACTCGGGCATTGACTTATCCCTCTGCAGCCCAGGACGTCTCCCATCTGTCCACTGGAGAGTCCACGATGACTTGTATGGTAGTGACCACTTTCCCATCTTCCTGTCACTCCCTCAGCGTCATTCTCCCTCTACCAAGATGGACTTTAAACAAGGCAGACTGGGAAGCTTTCACCTCTGCTGTCACTGTTGACTCTCCCCACATGGTAACATCGATGTCATGGTTGAGCAGGTGACTACAACAATCGTTACTGCAGCGGAAAATGCCATCCCTCGCTCTTTAGGGTGCCCCTGGCGGTCCCTTGGTGGTCCCCAGAAGTCGCTAAGGCAATTAAGGAGCGTCGGCGAGGACTACAGCACCTCATAGCCTTTAAGCGGCTCCGTGCCCATGTTCGCCAGCTTATCAAAAGACGGAAGCAGGAGTGTTAGGAGCGATACGTCTCGACCATTGGGTGCCATACGTCACCTTCGCAAGTCTGGATGAAGATCACACGTCTTACTGGGTGCAAGACCCCAACAGGTGTCCCTGGTATTAACATAAATGGCGTGCTATCTACCGACGCAAACGCGATTGCTGAGCACTTTGCTGAGCTTTATGCTCGAACCTCTGCATTGGAGAACCATCCCCCAGCCTTTCGCACCCTCAAATGGCAGATGGAGCTGAAAGTCCTCACGTTCCCTACACGCCACAGTGAACCCTATAACGCCCCATTCACAGAGTGGGAGCTGCTCAGTGCCCTTGCACATTGCCCCAACACAGTTCCTGGGCCAGATCGGATCCACGGTCAGATGATTAAATACCTCTCATCTGACTACAAGCGACATCTCCTCATCATCTTCAACCGAATCTGGTGCGATGACAACTTTCCATCACAATGGCGGAAGAGTACCATCTGAGCCAGATCGCTGGTTGATCATCAGCGATCGGCTTGTTATCTTTGGCGCGTCCCCCGGCGTGAGCATCTTTGCGTTTTCGGCTGGGGCGCGCGGGACGGCGAGAGGCAGTCGGTTTGGGGCGGCCGGTGAGACTGGCGGAGTTTTGGCTCGGGCGTAAGCACATGTGTGATGTCTGTTGCGCTGGGGCTGTTTGCTAATCGCGAAACTCCTGCGGCAGTTACTGGTTGCCTGGAAGCCATTTCATATAAAATGTGCCAAGCCTTGCAGTGAGAGGGGAGTCCGGAGTTGGTGTTGGCCTAGATGTTTGTACAAATTCAGGTGCCTGTGTGAGAAGCGCGGCGTGGGCCTGTTGGTTGCTTCGTCCTTCTGGCAGCCACCGCAAGTGGATGTTCGGCCGGAATGTCTACAGTTTGTGGTGAGCATAGTGTGAACAAGTTCTCGTAGGATGTGCTCCCAGCCTGACTCTTAGCCTGTGTTATTTGTGGGTGCCGACCCCTTGTCTGTTACTGCTTCCGGGTGTCCTGTAAGATTTCACAGCAAAACTGTTTTTGTGGCATTCTGTGTTTCTGGCTCAGCCTCAGCCTAGAAAGGGTGCCTCAACTGAAAAGGGGGGGGGGGGGGCGGGTATTCCTTAATGCTGTAATTTAAACAAATAAAAAAGTCGTTCTTTCAGAATAAGCGCCTGTTTCTTTGGGATACTGCAGTTGAAACAGGAGTGGCGTAATGTTAATGAGTATTTGTTATTCGTCAAATGAAGTGTATTTAATGTCTTGCTGTTTTCGGGAGCACGCAGCTGTGTTATTGAACTCATTTTGAAGTGTTCTGTCGGGTGAATGACTGCTCCCCACTTCAGTGTATTCTTTTGAGTAGTATTGTAAAGTTCTTTGGATATTTGTCAGTGGGATGTATTGAATCAATTTTGTTTTTCTCTTTATTTTGAATTACGATGAATTGTTTAGTTTATCTAGTTATTGGCTTGACTCGCGCTTCACGCACTAAATCAGCTGATATTGCAATTGTTTTTTTATTCCTGTTTAATGTTTTTAGTGGCCATCAATGGTCTAGCAGCTGCTGTCGGGCCGTCCGTCTCACCTTCTCTGTATGCAGACGACTTCTGCATTTCGTACTGCTCCACCAGTACTGGTGCTGCTGAGCGGCGCCTACAGGGAGCCATCCACAAGGCGCAGTCATGGGCTCTCTAGCTCACAGTTCTAAGTTTTCGGCCGAAAATTCGTGTGTTATGCTCTTCTGTCGGCGTCGTACCGTTCATCCGGAACCAGAACTTTACCTTAATGACGATCCACTCACCGTAGTGGAGAAATATAGATTCTTAGGACTGCTTTTCGACTCCCAATTGACTTGGCTTCGTCATCTCCGTCAGCTTGAGCAAAGTGTTGGCAGCACCTTAATGCCCTGTGCTGCCTGAGCAACACCAACTGGGGTGCAGATCCCTCTACGCTGCTGCAGCTCTACGGAGCCCTTGTTCAATCGCGCCTTCACTGTGGGTGTGTAGTTTATGCTTCGGCTGCGCCCTCAGCGTTGCGTTTACTCGACCCTGTGCACCACTGTGGCTTCCGTCTAGCGACAGGAACTTTTAGGACGAGTCCGTCGACCTGCGTCCTGGTGGAGGCCAGAGTCCCTCCATTGCAGGTTAGGCGCGCGCAATTACTCTCCACTTACGTTACACACGTTTGTAGTTCTCCTGCTTTTCCCGCCCACGGTGATTCATCTCCCTCATCGGCGGCCCAGGTCACGGCTTACACTTGCAGTTCGTGTGCAATCCCTTCTCTCCGAACTGGAGTCCTAGCCTTTATCACATATACGTGAGTTTCATTCACGAACACCTCCATGGTGTACACCTAAGCCGCGGCTTTGCCTTGACCTTTCACTTGTCCTTAAGGACTCAGTTAATCCTGCGACTCTCCACTATCACTTCCTCTCGATTCTCGACATGTACCGTGGGCATGAAGTGGTTTACGCCGATGGTTCGATGGCTGATGGTCATATTGGCGTTGCCTATGTTCATGGAGGACGTATAGAACAGCACTTCTTACCATATTGCTGCAGTGTTTTCACTGCAGAGCTGGCGGCCATATCTCGTGCTCTTGAGCACATCCGTTCATGCCCAGGCTAGTCATTTCTCTTGTGTACTGACTCCTTGAGCAGCGTACCAGCTATTGGCCAGTGCTACCCTCGTCATCCTTTGGCAGCGACCATCCATGAATCCATCTATGCCTTGGAACGGTCCAGTCGTTCAGTGGTATTTGTCTGGACGCCAGGTCACGTCGGAATCCCAGGCCAGGGTGGCCAAACACACTACGCGGAAACCGCTTCTGGAGATGGGCACCTCAGAAACTGACCTGCGTTTTTACTTACTCCGCAGGGTTTTTCCGCTTTGGGAGACGAAATGCCATAACAGTACGCACAACAAACTGCTTGTCATTAAGGAGACTACGAATGTGTGGAAGTCTTCCATGTGGTCCTCTGACAGGGAATCAGTTGCCCTCTGCCGGCTCCGCATCTGCCCTACGTGGCTAACACATGGTTACCTCCTCCGTCGCGAGGTCCCACCTCTGTGTCGCTGTGACTTACAAATGACGGTCATCCACTTCTTGCTGGACTGCCCACTTTTAGGCGCTCTACGGCGGACTTTTAACTACAGTTTTTGGACCTTTTTATTCTTCCGTTTTGACTCTCTTCCAGTAACCAAATGGCAACAGCCTTGCCGCAGTGGATACACCGGTTCTCGTCAGGTCATCGACGTTAAGCGCTGTCGGGCGTGGCCGGTATTTGGATGGGTGACCATCCCGGCCGCCATGCGCTGTTGCCATTTTTTGGGGTGCAGCCAGCCTCTTGATGCTAACTGAGGAGCTACTCAACTGAATAGTAGCGGCTCCGGTCAAAGAACATCATCATAACGACTGGAAGAGCGGTGCGCTGACCACACGCCGCTCCAATCTGCATCCTCTTCTGAGGATGACACGGCGGTCGGATGGTTCCGATTGGCCACTTGTGGCCCGAAAACGGAGTGCTTGTCAGTAACCAAATCATCACTGAGCTATTCGATGGAACTGTATGGTGCCAGTGGGGGTTAGCATCGCACGGTACTGGAGACTCCTCATTGTCACGTCGAGTTTCAAACTTTTTCAAACAAGTCGAAGAAATATTCAGTTGTACGTATTTGGCGTTTGTTGACTTTGCAGGGGCAATTTCAGAACGGAAATACTTACCGTAGAACTCATTTAACTTTCATCTCGAAATCTTTCATTTATTTCATCAACATCATTTCAGCTAAATTCGTTGCATTACCTATGCTTAACCTTCTCAAGTTATTCCACGGCGGTCTAAGAATTTTGTTGCCTATTGTCCACGCTTAGTTGTTTTCTGGTTTTACCCTACTTACGTGTCCCTCAACTTTTTAATGAAGGGAGAGACTATGAGTCGTTGTCTCAGGAGACAAATTGATGTGCACCGTGAGTATCTTGAAAGCGTTACTAAACCTTTCCAATAGTCTCAAAATACGAAATGAAATTAGTCAGCGTTGGCCATTGAGTCACATAACTACCATAATTTCTAAAATGGCAAACAATTATTGCGCTGGTGATGAATTGATTACACGGCACCTGTTGAACGGAGATCAGCGCGAACTTCTTGGAATATTGTGTGGTTTCATTCTAGCCTTCCTGTTCTACCAATGACGGTGGGGTCCTCGTGTTATCGGGTGGTACCCTACACAACCTGTTATTCATCAGTGAGCTCCTATTCCGTATTGGGCTAAGTGTCAGGGATCAGCGCAGCCTTTGTCCCACTATAGACACGCTACAGCGTAGATTTACCTGTCCTGGTCACAAAATGAAGTGGCACTGACTTAAAATACAATTAGCGTTTCTAACTCGATCCGTTGAGACTACCTTCTCGGCTATTATTCTGTTGCGTCCAGACGACTGTTACTTTCCGAAGCCAAAGTCTAATTCCACTGCATTTCGTTGAGGGGCCATGTTCATTGCGTTGTAGATGTTGGGAGTGATACGGACCCCCTTCCACCAGTATATGGCCACTGCATAATGGAAGCGTTTCCGCCTGCGACGGTATAGCGACTTATTCGCCAATGTGTTGAACCTTCTATTTCGTCGTCAATGCATCAGCTGAATTACCTGATCCTTGTGTTATTCTTGTCATAGACCTTTTCAGGTGCATTGGTACACAGTTTATTTCATTTTTGTGGTCCTGTTCGTCATTCTTTTAAGTAACAAAAAAAAAATAAACAAAAAATTGTTTTACAACGACTGCTGCCAATGCCAGGCAGAATGTGGCGTTTCACTAGTGCTGTGCTACTGTAGACAGGAGCAGGTTGGACTTCAGGTACGACAATTTCGAGTCTTACAACTGCCCTTCCTTCGTATGGAAGCTGGAAAGTGTACTGTCTGTGACTATAGATACTGCTCCGGGTCACGAACAAATCCAATCCTGCGAGCTTCAATATTTACCTGCAATATCAGCAGCCATCCTCCTCGACAGCTTTAATCTGATATGGCAGACAGGTCACATTCAGAACGGGGGAAGAAAGTCGGTTTTAATGCTTCTCCTCAGACCAGCATAGGACTACAAAGTTCCCGGTAGTTACTGGAGGGGGAGGGTGGGAAATACGCTAGAGTGAGTGTTTAACCTCCGTCTGCTCTGGTTGTTAGAGACCAAGCAACACCTTAGCCACTCTCAGTGGCCTTAGTAAAGGTTGCTGTTCAGCAGTCTTTCCTATGTAAACATCACTGTACTGGTGTATTCCTTGACTACAGCAAGGCACACTACAATACTTGGAGACACAGTATCCTAGAGCTGCTCTATCAATGGGCTTTACACGAACATCTCCCCTCTTCGTACAGTGCTTCCTGTCTAAGCACTTTTTTCGCTATCGAGTTGGTGACATGCTGTCTGATCGATTTGAGAAGACGATGTTCCTCAGAACAGTGTCTTAAATGTTACACTCTTTGCCTTAGCCATTAACAGTATTACGTATACAGTAAGGAGTCCTGTGCAATGCTCCATATTCGTGGACGATTTTGCAGTTTTCTGTTGCTCCTCCAGTATTGCAACAGTAACTCGTCACTTGCAACTTACAGTAAACAGGCTGGACGTGTGGGCTGCTAAGCGTGGATTTATGTTCTCTGGAGGTAAGTGTGTGCATCTTCATTTTTATCGTTCTCGTCGTATTTTTAATTTACCTGAATTCTGGATGGTATGTGGAACACCATTCCCCCTTTTAACGAATCTGTGCTATTTTCGGCTCTCATATTTTATTCCAAATTTTCGTGGTTACCACACGTGTAGGACCTGAATGCAAGGGCTCTGAAGGCACTGAAGACCTTGGCGTGTCTTAGCCACATGTCTTAGGGAGCGTTTGGCAGGGGTCAGGAGCCGGCTGTCGCGCTTGGCTCTGCGGGCAGTTAAGTGACGCGCCCTACGGCGGGCACCGGCACTACCTTTTCGCTCCACCTGACCCTTCCCCTCACTGCCCCCTCCCCTCCTTCCCTCCGCACCGCCCACACCCTGAGCAGGCTCACCCACTGGGCGCGGCTGTCCCGTATTTTATGGAACCAACACAGCTGCTCCGCCGCAGAGGCCGAGAGGACGAGCTACACACTGAAGCAGCATTCCGGACCTCACTGTAAGCTCGCAACATTTGGGAAACACATCAGATCAGCGGAGAAAGTCGTACGAAAGGTGGAAACTAGGGATTCCGATGTTGCCGTATAATTGCGCCTCAGTGATCACTTAATTATGCGACGATAATCACACATTAACGTTTCTCACAACACTGCCTTTACGCAGTGGTGTGTAAAAGTTAAGGACGAAGCTAACTTTCGCATAATGTCACTGTCAAGTAACATACATGGATGAAAGTAGCACCATAAACACAAAGAACTGCCAGAGGACGGTAGTGTATGGCAGATAATTGAAAGAAATATGCGATGAGATAAACGGAAATGCCACTTTTACTCAAAGACAATTATTACATAGACGTAACGGCTATTCATGATGGTCCCAAGACCACTGCAAAGGCGGAGCATGCTTCCTAAGGGGGTACTGAACACCAGGCACGCCAGTGCGTGCACTCCAATGCTTCCCTAAGCTGGCCACAAGGTTGGTAGGGCGTTGTTGTGGCAGGGCGCTAGTTTCCTCCACCAGAGCGGCTGGATCCGCTGGATGGTCTCCGGTGCATTCCTCGGTATCTAAGTCGAGAGAACGGGCAGGTGAGTTCGTTTTCAAAAATTGTTCAGTTCCAAGAGCACCTCCACAAGCGCTTTTCCATGCGATCGCGAATTATCATCCACATAATGAAGTCACGGTCTGAAGCCAAACTGAAAAGACGCATATGGGGAGGTAGTACCGGTGGCTCTACCTTGTTCAAAGTTTTGGAGGTCAGTACATTAATGCAACATTATGCCCCTCCCACACTGTAACACGTGAACCATTAAGACTATGAATTTCCATAATGTTCGTGTTCCAATGTCTCGCCATGTTACTGTATGTCCAACATTGTGGAACTTGATTGTTTTTATGTTCCAGGAGCTATGGAGCGGAGAGGCATAGCGTTGCTTGGCTGTAGTGACCTGCAGATCTTTGTTGATGGTCAACGTTGTTGTGTCGCTGTGCTCCTTGCGGGTGGGCGTCTTTTGACGGTTGCATTCGACTGTGACGTCATTTTCTGGATGACAGTGAGCGACTGCATCGACCAGCGTAGTTGGAGCAGCTCTCGGAACGATAGGACGTTCAGGGAATGGACAGACCTGCCTGTTCCCACGACTTTACTCCATGGTGCACGTGTGGGGTGCGTTGGGGAGACGCCTTCAGCAAGCCCACATGTACCAGCGACCATCCAACGGATGTCAAGTGCGCTCGCGGAGTAATGGAACGCCCCACCACAAGAACTCCTTACGAATATGGCGCCCAGCGTGGGAGCACCTCGGCGAGTACACACTGCCGCGCGTGCTGATCACGTACTCTAGTGAGAAGCACGCCCCGCCTTTTGCAATGTTTATCGGACCATCATAAATGGCGGTGACGTCAATTTAGTTATTGTCTTTGAATAAAAGTGTCCAGTTTTCATAGAGGTACGTATATCACTGCGCAGTGACACATCACGCAAAAGTTAGTCTAGTAGTTATGTCTACAGGTTGATAAAAAATCTATTCCACATTTTGCAACGAAACAGGTAAAAAATATAAACTGAGCTCTAAAAGGCATACCTTAAGCACTGTTAGCGCTTTATCTTCGCTACTGAGAAACATACGTCTTCTCCTGCTAGTTCTTTGCTGTTGCGAATGACCTACAGCATGTAAGCAGGTATTCATTTATTTATTTTACACAAAACTTGCGAACACCGTTTCGTCTAAGGGGTCTAAACGAAAAACAGGAAATCTGCAATCTGGTAGACCTTGCCCAGAACTGCCTAATCTAAAGGCCGCTCATAAAGACAAAAGCCAACAATACGTTCAAATACCTCATATGGCTCTGAGCACTATGGGAGTGAACTTCTGAGGTCATCAGTCCCATAGAACTTAGAACTACGTAAACCTAACTAACCAAGGGACAGCACACAAATCCATACCCGAGGTAGGATTCCAACCTGCGACAGTAGCGGTCGCGCGGTTCCAGACTGTAGCGCCTAGTATCGCTCGGCCACACCGGCCGGAACAATACGATCGACGTTTCCAAATGTCTCAATATAGCAGGACAGACTGGATGGCAGAGAGTTCGATGCTTAACAAACATTTTTGTTGGCCATGTTTATTGTTTGCAAAAGAACGAACTATATGGTCAAAGAATGCATAAAATAACCTGAAAAATTTGTACAATTCCATAAAGAAACACGAGAAATCTGTCTCACATTTTATCCATGCTGCAACATAAAACTTTCGGCACTATATGTATAGATATTCAGCTTGATACAGTTACTGACTGCTATTGCACATCATAATGAATCTGTTAGGAAAAATGGAGAAGTGCGGAAAAGGTTAACTGACGGCTTACGTATCATTGCTGTCCACGAGCTTCCGTTTCGTGGACATAATGACTGAGGAGATTCTCTGAACAAGGCTGTTTGCTTGGGTCTCATTGAGTTGCTGTCTCAGTATGATGCTACATTAACTAATCATCTTCAGACGTACAGAATATTTCGCAGAACTTCAAGTATAATTCAAAATGACATAATACTTGCTATCAGTGAGGTACTTCTAAAAACAATTAAACAAGAAATTGCTTTGTTACTAGGCGAAAGATAAGATATAATTAATTCTTCTCAACTCCCGACGACACTAAGGTACGTGAATTTTGAACTGGAGAAGTTCATGAAAGGTTCGTCTCATTTACTGATGTTAGTGCAAGTAGAACTGCCAATGGGTTGCTTCAGCACGTGTTCGAGATTGTCGAAGAATTTGATTTAAGTCTCAAGTTGGTTGCTCAAACATTTGACGGTGCTGCTGTGATGGTCGGCTATGGTCCAAGGGCTTAAGTTCAAGAACTATATCCAAAGGCCATGTTGGTTTATTGTTTTAGACACAGCTTAAATCTAGTTCTGTCTCAGTCAGATTATTCCTTAAAGGAGTGCAGAATATTTTTTCAGACACTAACAAGTTTGGGGTCATTTTTCCACAAATCCTCAAAAAGAACGCATGTACTAAATGAATTGACAGTGAAAATAATGTCAAGACATGCCCCAACACGATGTCATATTTCGTCCCATTTGGTTCACACTGTGAAAGACCAGCGAACCTCATTTGTTGAATTCTTTGAACACGTGCTGGATGAACGCTCAAATTGGGACAATGAAACAGTAATTGCAGCTAAAAGATTTTTGAAATTTCTGACTAGCCCTGAAACAAAATTTTTGCTACTGACATTCAGCAGAATTTTTTGTTTCTCAAATGTACTTTTCAGTATTCTTCATTCTAAACACCTAGATATTCTGTATTGTTCAAGAAGATTCAGGATACGAAAAGGGAAATACTGAACGTTAGAAACCAGGCTGATTTGGTGTGGAGTGACACTCAAGCACAACATGGTGGTGCTGAAGAGGAACCTCCTATTAAACGGAAGCGTTGTAATGTACGTCCCTCCATTTCAAGAAGGTCCCTCTACTGTCATATTGTTGACAATATCGTTGTGCACATTGAAGAAAGGTTTGAATTATTGCATCAACTTCAATTCGTGTCTTTGTTTGACCCAAAGTTGTATGAAACGTACAGAACAAATTTCCATACGTCTGCATTTGAAAAATTGAGACAAACTGATAACTGTGTGTTTCATTTCGTTCGATTGAAAAATGAACTATCCGTGTTATACGCACACCAAAATGTTAGCAATGATCACCCGTATGAACTTGCAAGATCACTGAAGAGCACATAATTAGATACATCTCTGCCTGGTGCGTATGAACTAGGTCCACTTGTTACTGTCCCAAGCACGACTGCACCTGTAGAAAGATCTTTTTTCTGCATTAAGAAGAATAAAATGCTACCAAAGGCGTACATAGAGTCAACAGCGTCTTTCTGGTTTGTCACTTCTATCCACAAAGGCGGATGATCTTCACATCGAAGAAGTAGGCATACTTACTATGGTGATTAATCAATGAGTTCCCCCGGCAAGAAAGAAGAACGGAATTTACATACAAATAAAAATTAATATTAATTCAGTTACACAGATAGCCGGCCGGTGTGGCCGTGCGGTTCTAGGCGCTTCAGTCTGGAACCGCGTGACCGCTACGGTCGCAGGTTCGAATCCTGCCTCGGGCATGGATGTGTGTGATGTCCTTAGGGTAGTTAGGTTTAAGTAGTTCTAAGTTCTAGGGGACTGATGACCACAGATAATCCATAGTGCTCAGTTCCATTTTTTCAGTTACACAGATAATTGTAAAATCTAGTTCATTAATTGAAATTTGTCAAGTACAATAAATATGGTGTTCTGTGTGAATAACAGAATCTCATTTCCGATCCTTCCCATATATTGTCCCAAAGCTCAAGATATTGTTTTCAGCATACCCAGCACTATGTACAGGGTGTTTCAAAACTGACCGGTATATTTGAAACGGCAATAAAGACTAAACGAGCAGCGATAGAAATACACCGTTTGTTGCAATATGCTTGGGACAACAGTACATTTTCAGGCAGACAAACTTTCGAATTTACAGTAGTTACAATTTTCAACAACAGATGGCGCTGCGGTCTGGGAAACTCTATAGTACGATATTTTCCACATATCCACCATGTGTAGCAATAATATGGCGTAGTCTCTGAATGAAATTACCCGAAACCTTTGACAACGTGTCTGGCGGAATGGCTTCACATGCAGATGAGATGTAGTGCTTCAGCTGTTCAATTGTTTCTGGATTCTGGCGGTACACCTGGTCTTTCAAGTGTCCCCACAGAAAGAAGTCACAGGGGTTTATGTCTGGCGAATAGGGAGGCCAATCCACGCCGCCTCCTGTATGTTTCGGATAGCCCAAAGCAATCACACGATCATCGAAATATTCATTCAGGAAATTAAAGACGTCGGCCGTGCGATGTGGCCGGGCATCATCTTGCATAAACCACGAGGTGTTCGCAGTGTCGTCTAAGGCAGTTTGTACCGCCACAAATTCACGAAGAATGTCCAGATAGCGTGATGCAGTAATCGTTTCGGATCTGAAAAATGGGCCAATGATTCCTTTGGAAGAAATGGCTGCCCAGACCAGTACTTTTTGAGGATGCAGGGACGATGGGACTGCAACATGGGGCTTTTCGGTTCCCCATATGCGCCAGTTCTGTTTATTGACGAAGCCGTCCAGGTAAAAATAAGCTTCGTCAGTAAACCAAATGCTGCCCACATGCATATCGCCGTCATCAATCCTGTGCACTATATCGTTAGCGAAGGTCTCTCGTGCAGCAATGGTAGCGGCGCTGAGGGGTTGCCGCGTTTGAATTTTGTATGGATAGAGGTGTAAACTCTGGCGCATGAGACGATACGTGGACGTTGGCGTCATTTGGACCGCAGCTGCAACACGGCGAACGGAAACCCGAGGCCGCTGTTGGATCACCTGCTGCACTAGCTGCGCGTTGCCCTCTGTGGTTGCCGTACGCGGTCTCCCAACCTTTCCAGCACGTTCATCCGTCACGTTCCCAGTCCGTTGAAATTTTTCAAACAGATCCTTTATTGTATCGCTTTTCGGTCCTTTGGTTACATTAAACCTCCGTTGAAAACTTCGTCTTGTTGCAACAACACTGTGTTCTAGGCGGTGGAATTCCAACACCAGAAAAATCCTCTGTTCTAAGGAATAAACCATGTTGTCTACAGCACACTTGCACGTTGTGAACAGCACACGCTTACAGCAGAAAGACGACGTACAGAATGGTGCACCCACAGACTGCGTTGTCTTCTATATCTTTCACATCACTTGCAGCGCCATCTGTTGTTGAAAATTGTAACTACTGTAATTTCGAAAGTTTGTCCGCCTGAAAATGTACTGTTGTCCCAAGCATATTGCAACAAACGGTGTATTTCTATCGCTGCTCGTTTAGTTTTTATTCCCGTTTCAAATATACCGGTCATTTTTGAAACACCCTGTATTACCGCACGCCGCCGCTGTGTCAGCATGTCAACACATTTGCCTGTTTACATGTATGCACTGCAGGCCGCTCATAGCCGCTTCAGCAACTGTTGCGTGCAGACATGTACACCGATGAGGAGACGTTGCATATACCACTTTTACGTGGTGAATGTAAAAGAAATATCATAAAAACAGTACAGCGGTATACGACCATCTGTCCGGATTGCCGACGTCCGGCGCGCCAGGCAGTTACACGAATTATTAATACTCTATTGCGGACAGCCTGCTTGAACGTCAAAATTAGGACAAGAAAGAAGACTGCAACTGATAGAAAACACGAAGAACCTATTCTGGTTGCGTCGCTAATGAATCCACACAGTGGTACGAGACATTTTACCATTCAATTTGGAATCAGCCAGACGAGTGTAATTCGCATCCTGCATCGATAGAATTTCCACCTCTACATCTGCCACTATACCAGGCACTCGAAGACCGTGATTTCTAACGTCTTACAGAACTTTGTTGGTTTGTCCTTCAGCAACTGAGAGATGACTCTATGTTTTTTTCAATGCGTGCTCTTTACCGATGAAGCAACGTTTACTAACTACATTAATATACACTCCTGGAAATGGAAAAAAGAACACATTGACACCGGTGTGTCAGACCCACCATACTTGCTCCGGACACTGCGAGAGGGCTGTACAAGCAATGATCACACGCACGGCACAGCGGACACACCAGGAACCGCGGTGTTGGCCGTCGAATGGCGCTAGCTGCGCAGCATTTGTGCACCGCCGCCGTCAGTGTCAGCCAGTTTGCCGTGGCATACGGAGCTCCATCGCAGTCTTTAACACTGGTAGCATGCCGCGACAGCGTGGACGTGAACCGTATGTGCAGTTGACGGACTTTGAGCGAGGGCGTATAGTGGGCATGCGGGAGGCCGGGTGGACGTGCCGCCGAATTGCTCAACACGTGGGGCGTGAGGTCTCCACAGTACATCGATGTTGTCGCCAGTGGTCGGCGGAAGGTGCACGTGCCCGTCGACCTGGGACCGGACCGCAGCGACGCACGGATGCACGCCAAGACCGTAGGATCCTACGCAGTGCCATAGGGGACCGCACCGCCACTTCCCAGCAAATTAGGGACACTGTTGCTCCTGGGGTATCGGCGAGGACCATTCGCAACCGTCTCCATGAAGCTGGGCTACGGTCCCGCACACCGTTAGGCCGTCTTCCGCTCACGCCCCAACATCGTGCAGCCCGCCTCCAGTGGTGTCGCGACAGGCGTGAATGGACGGACGAATGGAGACGTGTCGTCTTCAGCAATGAGAGTCGCTTCTGCCTTGGTGCCAATGATGGTCGTATGCGTGTTTGGCGCCGTGCAGGTGAGCGCCACAATCAGGACTGCATACGACCGAGGCACACAGGGCCAACACCCGGCATCATGGTGTGGGGAGCGATCTCCTACACTGGCCGTACACCACTGGTGATCGTCGAGGGGACACTGAATAGTGCACGGTACATCCAAACCGTCATCGAACCCATCGTTCTACCATTCCTAGACCGGCAAGGGAACTTGCTGTTCCAACAGGACAATGCACGTCCGCATGTATCCCGTGCCACCCAACGTGCTCTAGAAGGTGTAAGTCAACTACCCTGGCCAGCAAGATCTCCGGATCTGTCCCCCATTGAGCATGTTTGGGACTGGATGAAGCGTCGTCTCACTCGGTCTGCACGTCCAGCACGAACGCTGGTCCAACTGAGGCGCCAGGTGGAAATGGCATGGTAAGCCGTTCCACAGGACTACATCCAGCATCTCTACGATCGTCTCCATGGGAGAATAGCAGCCTGCATTGCTGCGAAAGGTGGATATACACTGTACTAGTGCCGACATTGTGCATGCTCTGTTGCCTGTGTCTATGTGCCTGTGGTTCTGTCAGTGTGATCATGTGATCTATCTGACCCCAGGAATGTGTCAATAAAGTTTCCCCTTCCTGGGACAATGAATTCACGGTGTTCTTATTTCAATTTCCGGGAGTGCAAATCACTGGGCAGCCGCAAATCCACACTGACTCCATCAGATCCAACGTCAACGGCCGTGGAGTGTAAACGCATAGTGCGTCATCATAGGAAATTACACTTTGGCGTTCTAAACGGACATTCGTACGCACACTTCCTGACGAACATTCTGCCGGTTCTTCTAGACATAAGGGTATTCGACAGTGTTTGTGGCTGCAACAAGACAGTTGTCCGACTCACTCGTCCCGTGTTGCAACATAAACACTGAATGAGAATTTTTCCTGGACTTTGGATAGGAAGAGATTGTGTTGTCAAATGGCCTGCGAGGTCCCCCGATGTGACCCCTCCTAATGTCTTTCTTTGGGGAGCACTCAAAGGTGCAGTCTGTGACGAAGCATCAAATACACCAGAACATATGTGTCGTCGCTAGGGTGTGCTCTACCATATCATCCACTGTAATTACATCTGTTCATCGTCCTTTCGAACGGCAAATGCCAATGTGCTTTTCAGCCCACGGTCAACAGTTTAAACATTTGCTTGAATAAAGGATAACGTTACTCTTTTGAAAGACAAAATTTATGCTAAGTGATTTAGTGGGTTACCAAATCATTGTCAGTAAACTGTTTATTTAATTTTCGTACGTACGAGATTGCATTGCAATGTCACATAAGTCGACAGCGTGTGTCGCACGTATCTGGTAACATCTACATCTACATGTACATCATACTCCGCAAGCCACCTAATGATGTGTGGCGGAGCGTACTTTTGGTACTACTATTTGATCCCTCCAACCCTGTTCCACTCACAAGTAGTCCGTGGGAGGGATGACTGTTGATAAGCCTCCGTATTGGCTCTAATTTCTCGAATTTTCTCCTCGAGGTCAAAAATGGTTCAAATGGCTCTGAGCACTAAGGGACTTAACTTCTGAGGTCATTAGTCCCCTAGAACTTAGAACTACTTAAACCTAACTAACCTAAGGACATCACACACATCCGTGCCCGACGCAGGATTCGAACCTGCGACCGTAGCGGTCACGCGGTTCCAAACTGAAGCGCTTAGAACCGCACGGCCACACCGGCCGGCTCCTCGTGGTCAGTACGTGAGATGTATGTGTGGGGAAGTAATATGCTGTCTGACTCCTCTTGAAAAGTGCTGTCCCGAAATTTCAATAGTAACTCTCTCCGTGATGCACAATGCCGGCCCTGTAATGTCTGCCAGTAGAGTTTGTTTAGCATCTCCGTAACGCTCTCTCGCCAGCTAAACGATCCCGTGACGAAACGCGCCACTCTTAGTTGGATCTTCTCTATCTCCTCTATCATTTGTACCTGATAGGGATCCTAGAGAGATGAACAATACTGAAGAATTGGGGGAACAAGTGCCTTATAAGGCACTTCTTTGATGAATGAGTTATATTTCCTTATGATTCGTCCAATGAATCTGTCTGATATCTGCTTTTCCTACTATCTGTTTTATGTGGTCATTCCACTTAACTGGGTAGTTACGCCTAGATATTTTTCAGCAGATGCTGTCTCGAGCTGTTTGTCATCAATAGTGTAGCTGTAGAGAAGAGGACTTCTTTTCCTATGTATGCACAATATGTTACATTTATTTACTTTCAGGACCAACTAGCAGAGCCTGCAACATTCATCAATCCTCTGCAGGTCGCTCTGCAAATTATTACAGTCTTCTGGCGTTGATACATTGGTATAGACAACTGCATCACCTCCAAATAGCATTAAAGAGCATCCAACGCTTTCTGCTAGATCATTTATATATAATGTAAACAGCAACGGTCCTATCACACATTGCTGTGGTAATCCGGATATTACCTTTACATCTGTCGATTTTGTTCTGTTAAGAGCAACACGTTGAGTTCTATCTGCAAGAAAGTCTTGAATCCAATCGCAAGTCAGCTCCTATACTGTGTAAGCTCGTTTTTTTTTTTTTTTTCATTAAACAGCAATGCGAGATGGTGTCAAATGGCATACTGTAATCAAGGAACATGGTATCATCTTGAGTGCCATTGTCCACTGTGCTGTGGATCTCATGGAGGAACAGAGCGAGCTGAGCTTCACAGGATCCCTGTTTGCTAAAAACCATGTTGGATTTTTGCAGAGGAGGTGTTCATTTTCCAAAAACGACACAATTCTTGAGCATAGAACATGATCCATAATTCTACAACAGATTGACATCAGAGATATAGGTACAATTGTGTGGATCTGTCTTATGGCCCTCCTTAGAAACAGTGTCATTAATCATTTACCTTCAGTAGGAAACGTTTGTAGTGTACAGGTGGTCACAAAAGTATTTTTAATAAAATGTTTAGTTCAGTTACTGTATCCTATATGGGATAATTCACAGAGACAGTTTTCCGACAGCATTTATTGTACCTCTAAGAAGCACACAGCCACGTACAGAAAAAGAGACGTCAAATCTTCTTATAACATTCAGATAATTAATACAGTACTTGATTTTTGCAGCGTATAAGACCTCTTTATTTTTGAAGAATGAACAGTTGATTTCTCTGTTTCAGCTCACGTAAATCTTGGAGGATACACGAATGTGGAATAGTTTTCCTAAGCGCTTTTTGATACACTAGATTCTAGTCTATGTTGTGTTTCCATATGTAAGATTCGTAGGTAAACCTGCATCAAGGTGATAAGTTGGTTCAAGGCGAAATAAAGCTTTATTGTCGTAGCGCAGGCTTACGTTACAGTGTACAACCAACCAGCCTGGTCTGAGGCCCCTGCTTGGCAATGTTTACACGGCAGATGTCGTTTCCGTCCACCATGTTCTCAAATTCTAGGATATTTCTCGAATCTTTTGCGACAGGTTTCAACGTCAACATTAACAAATGCTATACCGCTGTAACTGTCTTCTCAAGAGCTACGAACGCAATTATAAAAAGTATACGATTCCATTTAAAAAAACCTACTTACTTCAATACGTCATTCGATACCAGCGCTAAAAATGTTAACCAAAAAAAAAAAAAAAAAAAACATCCGTGCCCCTACACGCTCTAACATTTGCCGAAAACCACGTTCGCATATGTGTAACCGTTAACGAAATAAAAGGCGTATTACGTCTTACGTGGCTCATCCCGCATAGTGATATTTTCTTTGTCAGTTCGCGTTCTCGATTAAATTAGCTTCAAAACACAAATTATAATTATCTGAACTGTTTCTAAATAAATCAGATTATCATACTGAAAATTACATATGCTGTATTTCGTGAAATAAATATAGTAACAAAATAAAACGTAAAACTATAGCAGACTGGCTAGCCTTTGCGAATGATGTGACACTGCTACAAGAGAACGAAGGAAGTGCAAATCTGGCAGCAGAAAATCTTGCCGTAGTCGAAGCGAAAGCTGGCCATGAGATGACGTACAATAAGCCCAAGTTCCTGATCTCAGAGACCAATTGGAATGTTGACGGTCAAGAGACGGAGAAATTGAACAATTTAAGTTGCCTGGGGGAAAACGTAAGAGGCAAATTGCAGAGCAGGAAGAGCGCGACTGACATGTACGAAACGGCGCAGATACTTCGATATGTTTCAAATACAACTTATGGAAAGAAAATTCTTTCCATCTAACTGAAACAATATGTGTTAACAATCAGAAATATGGCATAATACGGCACGGATACGATCACCTTAGACGAGAGATCCTGTATAAGAAGTCTGCAGGAGGAGGAACGAAAGAACTTGAGAAACATATTGGACACAAAAAAAGAGAGCTGAATTATGGTTACATAGTTCAAGGGAGGAAGTTGTATGAGTTCAGTCATGACACGGAAGACACTAATATTTGCAGGGCACATCAGGAGGACAGAGGACAATACGCCGACCTAGAACATATGGAACGCTATATGCTTAATAGTGAACGAGTGGAGGAAAGAAGTTACGTGTGATTGGAAACACATTAGATTATGCGTAAAATATCTTTATGCATCAGCGCGGGATAGGTCTAGCCATAGGATACAGTGGAAGGCCATAAGGAGACTCATACCAGAGTAAAAATTAAGATCACGGAAGCAGGGAGAACCAGAGGAAGGGAGAAAATGAAAAGGTACTAAGAAGAAAGAAGACGTGCCAAACAAGTCACCTGTGATCCTAAAGGGTCGTAACGAAGCAAATTAAGAAACCTCGATGGGAGTAGTGAGCAGTAAGGAAGCCCATCTCGGACGCGCTTCAGGTGTTTTTTAATGTTCCAGAATCTTCTACATTCTGGTTACTGGCAGCTTTAACTGAGACAGCTAAAATAATCTCCACTCCTTCTTAATACTCATAACTCTTCCTCTCGTATTTCACAGACGCAATACGGAAGCACAACATTTTCATGTCGGGGAGTAAATCATAATCATTTACGAAGCAAACAGTTCTGCCTCTGATTCTCATACTTAACGCATATATTTTTTAAACAAAGGTACCCATATTATTTTATTGTGTTCTTTTCATTACGTGTTGCATTGTACTTCTGTTTACCACCTCCATATACTTACTGTTACTGTGAAGAAGCAGAATAGATAAGCCTCCTGTGTGAGGTCACACACTATTATGACATGACCTCCTTCTTAACTGCCTCTTAAAGTCATGAAAAGTATTTTCAGGATTAGAATTTAGCTGACAAAGCGTATGTACAGCCAGAGTGTCATAAAACTTCGCGTGTTAAATCCCAAGTCTCTAAAAAGTATCTGCTAAAGTGAATCCATCCCCCAAATTTCTAAACAGTATCTGCTAAAGTGAATCCACGTGGCGCTCTTTACACCTGAAGTCATACTTGCATCACCGAATTTCCCGTTTTTACTAACATAATCATCACCATAATAAGACAAATGTGACGCTGCTCTGAATTAGCAGTCATCTAGACGATATTGTACAAATATGAAAACCTTCACTCCGGAAAGGAAATTCTCCTTTACCTCCCATCAGTAGAGCCGGCTGACGTATTGTGTACGGACTAATGACTAGGTGTAGTTCTGAAGGTAATCTCAGACCATGTAAGTGCCAGTTAAAATGCCCTACTTTCCGAATTCTTTCGTCTGTAGGTGGACTGTTCATTCCAAAAATTATAATTCATTTGATATCTAGTGAGTAATGTAATATCACAACCCGTTTTGGAATCCTGTATCCTATTTCAATCTCATCTCCACTCTCCCGAAGAAGACGTATATGTAATATTAGTAATTTACGTAAATTTAAACTGCTGCTTTGACATTGTCTACATTGTGTCAGCAGTATATAGAACTAAGGAAACACATTTGATTAAAAACTAATGTACCATCATAATTTAAACACAGTACAAACTACAGGCACATGGTAGGAATAAAACTGCTATTGTAATTATGAAGTAATGAACGATTAAAGTTCCGATATTTCAAGTCATCGAGAGACAGCTATTTTTATGTTTTTAAAGTCAGAAATTCATTGTTCTCCTAACAGAAATATGACACGATGATTTTTCAGTCAGAATCAAACAAGCTCGTGTTCTAATTGGTGTTAGTTAATAGAACTCTAATTACGACCATATATAGATGTAAATAATTTTTTCATAATGTGGGGCCACAGTCATAATATATTTCGTTAAAGTCAGTACCGCCATTAGACTGTTTTTTATTTGCAGTGTTACATTTACACGATCATGATTTCGGCTTTAAGTTGCCATTATCAAGTGTTTTAATGTTATGCAGTTCCTAAGATGGCATCCTCAGTGATAAAACAAAGCAGTAGACTTTTAACAGAAATATTGACCCTTAGACAATGTGTCAAATAGAATATTTTAAATACAACAGTATGCCATCTTAGGCACTGTATAACATTAAAACGCTTGATAATGGCAACTTAAAGTCGAAATCATGATCGTGTAAATGTAACACTGTAATTAAAAAAAAGTCTAATGGCGGTACTGACTTTAAAGAAATATAAATGTAAAATTTTACACGTACAAAATTTAATTAATTGAATCTAGGTCTTCCATTCAATAAAACTAATCGCTCTGTTCACCTTAAAATGATAGGGTGATTCTCCTTTAAGTCAGTAAAATAATATATATGCATATTAACGAAATATATTGTTGCAATGATAAATCCATGTAATTTATGGTCTTAATGCAAACAGATTATTTCCTGTCTTTGTATGAAATTATTCATTGCTATTGCATGTAATTTTCTATATAATTTGAGAAGATGTATTTAATTGTTAATTGTTAATATGCAAAATTCGATATGTAACAATGACAGTAATTGTTTAAAATCATACAAACAGAGGCGATTTGTACGCAGCCATAAGTCAGTCACTCAATCAGTCTTGGACCGAATTTTGTATCAACAGCATGTAGTCAGAGTTTGTAAGTTCGCCACCGAACATTTAGTGTGCAAAATAAAATGTATGGTGAACATGAAGCACTGAAACTTATTGAATGCATTGCATAAATCCCATATGGCGATGCAGTAACATCCAAATGAACCCACGGCAGCATCAAGGAGCAACACCCCGGATTACACAAGATACGAATTAATTTTTTGGTGGAAAATATCCGTAATAAGACGTGGTGTATTGGATATTGTTTTTCTTGTGTTAAGCAACGATACACTTCCCAAACTTCACCACAAAAACATTTTCGCCACTTTATGTTACAGTACTCCTTCACAATCAGCTGACTTCAAAGGCTTGCGGCAAACCTTCTAAGCGGAAGATTGCGTCGAGCCTGTTTACAAGACCGCAGAGACGAAAACGGATTGTTCTAGGAGAACAATGGCAGCGCGCTGTTTGTGTGCGAGATTAAGGCCACAGATAAGGATCGGACCTTAGATCTGTTCTCCCCTCAGGTTAAGAGCCGCAGGAAAATCTGCGCAGTGGCGTGTCCAGAGGTGACGTCACGGCCGCCGAGTTTGGGCCTACACAAATACACGGCCTGCCTTATCTGTGTTGCCTGCCTTACCCGGTAATTTTCCTTCTCTCTGAAACTAGAAGGCTCGGCGCTGACTGGAAATCGCCAGGAACACGGAGAATAGTTGTGTGCGGCCATGCTGCATGATTTATCCCCTTCTTTCTACCCAGTGTACTGCTTATTTGTGTTTCGACCAAACAGGAAACTGTTACAGTACCTCGTACGGAGAAAAGAAAAGTGAAACAGTAGTCACAGCAGGGAGCGCGTTAAACTATTGCCGGAGTAAGCAAATCTAAAATAGATCTGGGAAGCTTAAACAACTTTGTACCTGAATCTGAAGCGAGTGGCTGAGGATATTTTCGTCTTTTTTATTTAAAGTCTGTTCTATAAGACTAAACCACGATGTTTCTCGGGAAAGTATACCTGCAAGGCAGATATAAATGAAAAGAAAGTTAATTACGTCAACATGGGTGACACTGAGGTTCCTTCTGTTTTGCCTTATACAACCGGAGCAAAGCTGTGCTCCTTGAGGATGTTCAAAATGAAGGTTTATAATCCAGATACCGTTAAGTGCGAATTTCAGAAACACCAGTGATCTTTCTGATCAATTTTATGAAGTACAAGGAATATACAGGGACAGGACGAAAATACGGATAATACGGTCTACCTTAGGGAGAAGGTCACGTGATCGCTAACCACGGCCATCATCGTTATCTGAACGCATGCCTGAACATAAATGCAGATGGTAGCCAAGCGTGCTGGTTGCTCTGCTGTACTTGACCAGAAGCGGCGCCTGTGGAGTCTGTTCAACGCGTTTCATGTCTTAGTCGTGGTCAGAAAAGGCTCCTTTTTTAGTTGCGAGTGCATCATGTCGGAGTTAAGTGAATTCGAATGTGGAAAAACAGTGTTGTTCAAATGGTGTGTGCTTTCGTAGCCAAAGTACACTACTGGCCATTAAAATTGCTACATCACGAAGATGACGTGCTACAGATGCGAAATTTAACCGACAGAAAGAAGATGCTGTGATATGTAAATGATTAGCTTTTCAGAGCATTCGCACAAGGTTGGCGCCGGTGGCGACACCTACAACGTGCTGACAAGAGGAAAGTTTCCAACCGATTCCTCACACACAAACAGCAGTTTCCGGCGTTGCCTGGTGAAACGTTGTTGTGATGCCTCGTGTAAGGAGGAGAAATGCGTACCATCACGTTTCCGACTTTGACAAAGGTCGGATTGTAGCCCATCGCAATTGCGGTTTATCGTATCGCGACATTTCTGCCCGCGTTGGTCGAGATCCAATGACTGTTAGCAGAATATGGAATTGGTGGGTTCAGGAGGGTAATACGGAACGCCCTGCTGGATCCCAACGGCCTCGTGTGACTAGCAGTCGAGATGACAGGCATCTAATCCGCATGGCTGTGACGCATAGTGCAGCCACGTCTCGATCCCTGAGTCAATAGATGGGGACCTTTGCAAGACAACAACCATCTGCACGAACAGTTCGACGACGTTTGCAGCAGCATGGACTGTCAGCTCGGAGACCATGGCTGTGGTTACCCTTGAAGCTGCATCACAGACAGGAGCGCCTGGGGTGGTGTACTCAGCGACGAGCCTGGGTGCACGAATGGCAAAACGTCATTTTTTCGGATGAATCCAGGTTCTGTTTGCAGCATCATGATGGTCGCATCCGTTTTTGGCGACATCGCGGTGAACGCACATTGGAAGCGTGTATTCCTCATCGCCATACTGGCGTAGCACCAGGCGTGATGCTATGGGGTGCCATTGGTTATACGTCGCAGTCACCTCTTGTTCTCATTGGCGGCACTTTGAACAGTGGACGTTACATTTCAGATGTGTTACGACCCTTGGCTCTACCCTTCATTCGATCCCTGCGAAACCCTACATTTCAGCACGACCGCATGTTGCAGGTCCTGTACGGGCCTTTCTGGATACAGAAAATTTTTGACTGCTGCCCTGGCCAGCACATTCTCCAGATCTCTCACCAACTGAAAACGTCTGGTCAATGGTGGCCGAGCAACTGGCTCGTCACAATACGCCAGTTACTACTCTTGATGAACTGTGGTATCGTGTTGAAGCATGGACAGCTGTACCCGTACACGCCATCCAATACTCTTTGACTCAATCCCCAGACGTATCAAGGCCGTTATTACGGCCAGAGGTGGTGGTTCTGGGTACTGATTTCTCAGGATCTATGCACCCAAATTCCGTGAAAATGTAATCACATGTCAGTTCTAGTATAATATATTTGTCCAATAAATGCCCGTTTATCATCTGCATTTCTTCTTGGTGTAGCAATTTTAATGTCCAGTAGTGTAGTAGAAGTGTTTCGGCGCTTGAAGATTTATACAGCATCACATATGGGGAAAATGGAAAAAAAATCGAAGGTTATTTCACAACGCGGACGGACATTGAGTGGTCGTGACGAAAGGTCGCTGAAGACGATTGTGACCAAAAAAATATATAAATAAGAGGACGAGAGCTGCAAAACTCAGTGCAGCACTCAGTGCTGCGAACACGAACCCTGTTAGGACCAAATCAACACGAAGGTGCCTCCAAAAGCAGGGAACTGCAGGGCGATCTGGAATCCCAGAACGACTCATCAGTGACGCAAATGCCTGTAACACGAAAACGTGGTGCCGAAAGCATTTAACCTGGACTTTGTAACGATAGAAGAAGCTTATTTGTTTGACTGAGTTTTGTTTCACACTGTTTCCAACGTCTGGCCGAGTTTCAGACCCTAGAGTGAAAGATGGCCGGGATTCAGTGATGATTTGGGCTGCCAAATAGTAGTATTCCTTGGCCTCCATGATTACTTTGGAAGCTGGCATTACTGAAAGGATTATGTGACCATTTTGGCAATCATATCCATCCTGTGGTGCGATGTTTGTTTCCCGTAGCTGATGTTATCTTCAAAGACGTCAGGGCCCTTATACACACGGCTCGCATCGTCCAGGACTAGTTTCGTGAGTAAGAGGATAAATTATAGGATCCGTAAAAACACAGACAAATATCCCTTACTTCTGTTTGCTAAAGAATCGTTGAACATATTCTCAGATCGAGCATAATAAGCTTTCTTGAGACTGAAAAGCACATGTCCACGAATCAGCATGGTTTTAGAAGGCATCGCTTGTGTGAAACTCAGCTTGCTCTTTTCTCACATGACATACTGCGAACTATGGATGAACAGCAACAGTCAGATTGCATACTTCTAGATTTGCTGAAAGCATTTGACACGGTGCCCCGTTGCGGGCTGATTAACGAAGGTGCGACCATATGGAATAACTTCACAGATAAGTGGGTGGCTCGAAGACTTCTTACGTAATAGAGTCCCTTGTGTTGTCATCGACGACGAGTGTTCATCGGAGAGACTACGGTTTATTGGAAGAATTTTATGAAAGAGTGGTTCAGCTGTAAAGGAGAACGCATATAGGACGCTGGTGCGACCTATTCTTGAATACTGCAGGAGTGTTTGGAATCCGTACCAGGTCGGATTGAAGGAAGACATCGAAGAAATTCAGAGGAGGGCTGCTAGATTTGTTACCGTTAGGTTCGAAAAAACATAAGTGTTACGGAGATGCTTCGGGAACTCGAATGGGAATGCTTGGAGGGAAGGCGACGTTCTTTTCGAGAAAGACTACTGAGAAAATTTAGAGAACCGGCATCTGAAGCTGACTGCCGAACGATTCTACTGTCGCCAACATACATTGCGCGTAAGGAGCACGAATATAAGATACGAGAAATTGGGGCTCATACGGAAGAATATAGATAGTCGATTCTCCCTCGCTCTGTTTGCGAGTGGAACAGGAAAGGAAATGAGAAGTAGTGGTACAGGGTACCCTCCGCCACCCATCGTTCGGTGGCTTGCGGTATATAGATGCAGCTGCAGATGTAGAGTCGCATGTTCCCTGTCCACTACATTCACGAGACCTCCTTATTACTGAGCCCGTGTGGTCTATTTTGGAGAGAAAGTTGAGTGATATCTCTCCAGTTTCTTCATCGTTACCTGTACTTGGCACCATTTTGAAAGGAGAACGGTATAAGATTCCCTTCAAAACCAAGCAGAATATGTGTTTATCCATTCCGAGGCGAGTGGAAACTGTTTTGAATACCAGCTGTTTTCCTACATCCTATTAGTCTCGGCAGTGTGTTGTGTTTTGGTGTTTCCATATTGTTGTCTACCCCCTGCATCCTCTAGAGGGCGGCTACAGACGAAATTTGTTACCGGTGAAAGTGCTCAGGCTAGAAGCCGAAAATGATGACTGAGGATCACGCATCAAACTACTACAACTACATCAAGAATAATTTCTTCATTGCTACGTCAGCCATTCTAGAGCATGTGGGAGACATTGTAATCGCGTCACCGGGGAGAGTATTTGTGAACCCTTGAAAGGGAGCACTGGTTCCTTTTGGAGCGCTTCAGATGCTTTAGAACTGGCGATCAAGAGATGCCCCATTGCTGACGCACGTAAGCGGGTGTGTGTGCCAGGCGGTCGTTTGAATCCGTCGCAATAACATGGGTCGGTGTGGATGCGCGACAAAATGGCAGAAAAGAGCTAATGCGTTTGGACGTGCCCATGACCACGCCACGAATGAACTCGCCTGAATTTTCAGTGTATCAACGTCGGCTTTCCAAAGTGTGAATAAAGAACTATGGGACACTCGCAGTAACGAACACCGCGAAAGAACTGTGATCGTCGAGAGATAATAAGCGATGAAGACCGGAGAGAGGTATGACGCCTTGTCGGCGAAAATTGATTTCAAGCCCTATGGTATTTACTGCTGTCAATGATTGTAGGACCATCAGAACCAGTTCCAGAGTAAACACTGCGAAGGGATCTCCGTGCAGTGGACATCTGGATTCCGGTATCCCGCGAAAGGCCGTCGTTCACTGCGACACAGAGAGCTGCCCTTCCTCGAGTGGCCAAACAGCACAGGGAGCAGACACTGGGCAGGGCCTGCAGGCGTGTGCCGTGCTCCAACCAGTCGCAATTTTGCGAGCCAACGCGCGCACCGAGAGATGTTGTTGTTGTTGTTTGGGGGAGGAGACCAGACAGCGAGGTCATCGGTCTCATCGGATTAGGGAAGGACGGGGAAGAAAGTCTGCCGTGCCCTTTGAAAAGAACCATCCCGGCGTTTGCCTGAAGCAATTTAGGGAAATCACGGAAAACCTAAATCAGGATGGCCGAAAGCGGGATTGAACCGTCGTCCTCCCGAATGCGAGTCCAGTGTGCTGGCCACTGCGTCACCTCGCTCGGTGTACCGAGAGATGAGTGAGACGTTTAGCCAGTAGTGTACCGTAAAACGGGTATACTTTGGCCGCCGTGGTTTCTTTGACTACTCATACACCAAACACTTTACAGCTCTATGCCGGCTGTCAGTTAGATGTTTGGTATATAATGTTTGATAGTAAAGTACCGTCAATATACGCTAAATGGCGCCATATCGTGCCGCTGTTCTTCCGCAAGTGGTTGCGAATCTGTTGTGACTGTATACGACAAAGTGAGTTAAAATTAGGTTGTGCAAAAACCACCGATCTCATTTAACTGTAATCCCTTCGATCATCACTTAGCGACTGTTAGCGACTGTTACAGTCGGTAAGTGATGGTCGAAGGGATCACTGTGTCAAAAATCTGCGGATACAGGTCATTGAATGCTGTCCCTTATTTTGAATGGACCAGAGGTGGGAATATTTTCACGCGTCGGTCAGAGGGATTAAAGATGGCGTAATACATCGTCGAAAGTGGTTGTTCAGTAAAATAACAATTGGAAATTTTGACGGCTCAAAGATGTTTTGATTGACGTTCTGTACAGTACTACAAATCTATATGCCACATGTCTCCACAAATGTGAAGAGACTGAAGAAATGTATGACGAACTAAAAGAAATTATTCAGATCGTTATCGGAGACGAAACTTTAATACCGATGGGGGATAGGAATTCGGTAGTAGGTAAAAAAAGGGAAGGAAAAATAGTAGTTGAATATGGACTAGGATTGAATGGAAGAGGAAGCCACCTGGTAGAGTTCTGCACAAAGCATAGTTTAATCATCGCTAACACTTGGTTTAAGAGTCATGAAACAAGGCTGTACACGTGGAAGGGACTTGGAGACACCGGAAGATTTCACTTTGTTTATGTAATGGTGAGACAGGCATTTCGGCACCGGATTTTAAACTGTAAGACATTTCCAGGGCAGGTGTGGACTGAAACTGAAGAAATTGAACAAATGTTAGCAATTAAGGAGATTGGACCTGGGTAATTTGAAAGAAGCAGAGAAGTGGTTGTTGAGAGTTTTAAGGGGGCATTAGACAACGACTGACAAGAATGGGCGAAAGGAATACAGTAGAAGGGTAGCTTCGAGAAATGAAATGATGAAGGTAGTAGAGGACCAAATAGCTAAAAACACAAGGCCGAGTAGAGTTCCGTGTGTAACATAGTAGATGTTGAATTTAACTGATGAAAGGAGAAAATATAAAAACATAGTAAATCAAGCAGGCGAAAGGGAATACAAACGTCTAAAAAATGAGATTGACAGGAAGTGCAAAATGGCTAAGCAGGAATGGCTAGAGGACAAATGTAAAGATTTAGAAGCAAATATCACTGGGGGAAAGACAGACGCCGCCTACAATAAAATTAAAGGGACCTTTGGAGAAAAGAAAACCAGTTTTATGAATATCAAGAGCTCTTATGGAAGACCAGACCTAAGCAAAGATGAGAATACAAAGGACCTAAACTTGAGGACAATATTATGGAAATGGAAGAGGATATAGAGGAAGATGAGATGGGAGAAACGACACTGCGAGAAGAATTTGACACAGCACTGAAAAACCTAAGTGGAAACAAGGCCCCAGGAGTAGACGACATTCTGTCAGAACTACAGATAGCCGTAGTCAGGCCAATCATGACAAAACTCATCTGTATGGTGCGCAGGATGTGTGAGACAGGCGAAATACCACAGGCTTGTAGAGGAATATAATAATCCCAATTCCAAAGAAAGCAGGCGCTGACAGCTGTCAGTTTAACAACCGGCCGGTGTGGCCGAGCAGTTCTAGGCGCTTCAGTCTGGAAGCGCGCGACTGCTACGGTCGCAGGTTCGAATCCGGCATCGGGCATGGATGGATGTGATGTCCTTAGGTTAATTCGGTTTAAGTAGTTCTGAAGTTCTAAGTTCTAGGGGACTGATGACCTCAGATGTTAAGTCTCATAGTGCTCAGAGCCATTTGAACCATTTTGTCAGTTTAAAAATTCATGATTACAAAATACTCAATACGAATTCTGTAAAAAAGAATGGAAAAACTGGTAGAAGCCGATCCCAGGGAATATCAGCTTGGATTTCGGAGGAATGAAGGATCACGCGAAGCAATACTGTCTCTACGACTTAGAACATAAGTTAAGGAAAGGTGAGCCTATGTTTATAGCATTTGTAGAGCTCGAGAAAACTATTGACAATCTTGCTTGGAATATTCTCTTTGAAATCCTGAAGGTAACAAGGAGCAAAAGGTATTTACAGCTTGTACAGAAAACAGACGTCAGTTATAAGAGTCGAAGGACAAACATCAGAGAAGTCGAAGACAAGGGAATTAGACAGGGTTGTAACCTATCCTCAATGTTATTCAATCTGTACCTTGAACAAGTAGTAATGGAAATGAAAGAAGAATTAGAAGTAGGAAGTAAATTCCAGAGAGAAGAAATAATAACTTTGAAATCTTCCGACGACATTGTAACTATCCCAGAGCCAGCAAAGGACTTGGAAGAGCAGTTGAACGGAATTGACGGTAACCTGAAAGGAGGATATAAGATGAACATCGACAAAAGCAAAACAATGATAATGAAATGTAGTCGAGCTCAATCAGGTGAAGGTGAGGGAATTAGATTAGGAAACCATACACTTAAAGAGACAGATGAGTTTTGCTATTTGGGTAACAAAATGACTGATAATGGCCGAAGCAGAGAGGATATAAAATGTGGGCTGGCAATGGCGAGGAGAGCTTTTCTGACAGAGAGATATTTGTTAACCTCGAATATAGACTTAAGTGTGAGGAAATATTTTCTGAGAGGTTCTTTCTATGGAGTGTTGCCATGTATGGAAGTGAAACATGAACGATAAACAGTTTACACAAAGAGAGAATAGAAGCTTTTAAAGTATGGTGCTACATAACGATGTTGAAGATTAGATGGATAGATCACATAATTAATGAGGAGATGCTGAATAGAATTGAGGAGAAAAGAAATACCGTTTTAGTGCAGGAGGAAACTGGGGGAAAGGGGGCTGGGTTAAAAATCGTAGGAGGAGGCCAAGAGATGAATACAGTGCGCAGATTCAGAAGGTTGTAGGTTGCAGCAGTTATTCGGAGATGAAGAGCCTTTGAGTCGACACAATAGCATGATGAACTGCATCAAATCAATCTCCGGACTGAAGACCACAGCAACAACAATGTAATTGAAGTGCTTCTAACTACACCTCGGTCTTAATGATACAATTTGTTTTATGTTTCAGCGTTTCGTACCTCAATCGGTGAAAAAGGAACCTTTGTAGGATCACTTTTTTATCCGTCTGTCCGAGTGTTAAAACCCTTTCTTGGCAGTAACGGGTAGACATTTCAAGTTGAAGTTTGTGTCGCTCGGCGGTGTAAAAAATTGAAGCTTCTAAGTCAATACAGTCAAAAGGTACGGCCACTTGCATCACCGTTGCCAAGTATCATGAAATTTGGCAGGTAACAAGGTGTCACTGTACAAGTAATGGTAAAAATCCTAATACTGTTAATGAGTAATTATATCGCAAGAAAAAAATACTTCTTTCGTCATTTCTTATTCCACCTCAAACTTCAAATTAAAACACTCAGTAGTTATGCGTTCAGGTTGACTGGGTCCCAATGGTAAAATTCAAACATCAGACAAGCGGTGACTTTATTGTTCATATGATGTGTTTCGGAATTTATCCATCAGGAACGATTGCTGCGCGTAGATATTGCGTTTCAAGTTGAGTGAAACAAATATCCGCATATTAGTGCCTAAATGCAATACTAGTGAGTATTATAAAAACGGTCGCCTGCCTCCCGCATTACATTATGTCACATTTATATTACTGCAACTGAAACATTCTCGGGAATCTTAGAATACCTGGGACAGATGTCTCGTCGGTATCAATGTCGATAGGCAGCCGGTGTGGCCGTGCGGTTCTAGGCTGTTCAGTCTGGAACATCGTGACCGCTACGGTCGCAGGTTCGAATCCTGCCTCGGGCATGGATGTGTGTGATGTCCTTAGGATAGTTAGGTTTAAGTAGTTCTAAGTTCTAGGGGACTGGTGACCACAGATGTTAAGTCCCATAGTGCTCAGAGCCATTTGAACCATTTTTTGAATCAATGTCGATAACAGCAAAAGTGGTCGAGATTATTGCTTCCCGGAATAGATGAGCCGTCTATATACGTAATTAATTTTGTACGAGACCTGAGACCTACTCTCAGGGCGCGAGCCCTGCTGGCTCCTGGACAATTTTTACTGATAAAATGAGAAGTTTTATCTTGGTTCCTAGTTGAATTTGTACACATATATGGGTCAATCAGCTGCTAGGAACAACTAACAGATGTGATTTTTCCCAGAATGTGTAATGAAGACGAGATCGAATGACAGGACATTTCCGCTGCACAACAGAGAAATGAAACGCGTCTTTTTCAGGCACTGCTAACATTGACTTTACGAGAATTCACTTTAGTAAGGGGGCTGAAGGACAAAATGTCGGATACCGTAAATCCTGTCATCAGTCATCATTTGGCTGTCTGGAGTCGAGATAGCGAGCCCAGCTGACTGGACGATGGCTGCATCCATAGGATTTTTTTCCATGTGAGGTCTCATTGTCAGGTTGCTGAAACGTGCCATGATTTGTTCTCCTGTATTAATCTTCATCTCAGAGTTGTATTTACGAAATACTATGCAGAAAAGGGTTTAACAGAATTTGGATACTGTGATGTAAGGCTTCTTCCAAAACGCTACGGCCTGATTTATGCAGACAGTGCTTCCATGAGAGTTAGCTGGGAGATCCGAAGATTGTCTGACAACCTGTGTTGCCAGCTTTTTAGCTTTACCTGGGATGTAACACGTGGAGGCGAGAATGTCCCAGCAGGGGGTAACGTGAATCTTACATCGATTTCCTGATGGCAACGAACGACCCAACTGACTATGTTAAAATGTCTGTCTGTACATTATATGTAAATGACACTGTGTGAAAACCGTATGGTGAATATAAAATTTTGTGGGGACCAATATGAGTAGGGTGTCTTGCCCTTATTGCTGTCCCCCTTGAACACACGCTACCGTTGTGGCATTTCTAGTAGCAATTTTCAGGGAAGCTTTGACGGAGTAAAGTAACGGATTCATTATAAACGGAAAATTAATTAACAGTACTAAGCACGCAGATGACACTGTTGGCATAGCAAATGATCTACCTGCAATCCAGCATGTGATAGGTAGTTTAACCCAGCGCACTGAACACTCTCTTCTGTTTGACAACACTTACAATAAAAAATTGTAATCTTCTCTGAGAAAAGAACCCAAGTAACCTTGCCAATAAAAGTAAATAAGATTGAATAAGTATCCTTGAAATACTTGGGCGCTGTGATGGATGAGCGTGTGACTGCAAGAAAGAGATCAAATCTAAAAGTAGAATAGGTTAGGCCTCAATTTATTAACGTGAAAAAACTTTTTATGAGGTCGGATCTTAGTCTGAAATTGAGAATGCGAATCATTTGGTGCTACGTGTTCTCCATTTATCTCCATGGATGGGAAAGCTGGACTCTCGATCGACATCTAGAAAAAGAAATGGTACTTTTGAAATGTATCTGTATCGGATACCTTAGGGGCTGAAAATTTCGAATGAACAAGTCCTTCACTGGATGAAAAAGCAAAAAGAACTATTGCTCACTATAAAACAAAAGAAAACTTAGTATCTATGACACATTATAAGATGCAAAAGATGCCTGTTATTACAACTGATCACTGAAGAGATAATGCAAGGGAAAAGGACTGTTGGAAGACGAAGGAATTCGTGTCTGAAGAACGTCTTGAGCTCGTGCAGTTGCAATTCCGAAGATGCATTCCGTGTGGGGACGTCACTTTCAGAGCAGGCTACGTGACCCAACAACCTCCGTCAGCAGAACGCCCTTAAGAAGGAGAATGCTGTAGAGGTAGCGTCTACGACAAGTAATGAAAACTTCCTGCGTTCTGGATTCGATCCCAACCACTCCCTGAATTTCGAACTATCACAAGCAGAGGCGGCTAAAGAAGTGTCTCTCTTCCTGCCGACGGCCTTGTTAAGAAGAATGGGAGAGCTGACAGTGTTTCAGGGCATCGATTTGCTCTTGGGGTGATAGATCTGACCCTGAAAGGCAGAAGAATCAGCAGTGACCAACGGCATGAGGATGGAGGAGGCAGTGGAAACTATTACACTAAAGACAAGTAATGTGTATCCACACGATATGCGGCCTGCAACTGAAAAAGTGTCTTGACGATCTTTCTATTGAAAGTTAACCCGTTTGTGGGATGTGTAAAAAAATGATTGATTGAGAAGCTGGCAGGGTTGTACACAATGAAAGTTATCTTGGTAGGGTCATACACAATGAAAGTTATTCTGGCAGGATAGTACACTATGAAAGTTATCCTGGGATGGGACGCCGCAATGAAAATTAACACTTGGGGTGACTATAAAAAAAGTGATGATTTGACTGAGAATCTAAGCAAAATTTGGTTTACTGACAAGATTTATTTTCCCAAAGATAAAACAAAGACAGACATAACTAAAGTTAAACAAATTTTGGTTTAAGACCACAATGGGCAAGCATCCTGGTTCAAATGGTTCACATGGCTCTGAGCACTATGGGACTTAACATCTGAGGTCATCAGTCCCCTAGAACGTAGAACTACTTAAACCTAACTAACCTAAGGACATCACACACATCCATGCCCGAGGCAGGATTCGAACCTGTGACCACAGCGGTCGCGCGGTTCCGGACTGCAGCGCCTAGAACCGCAAGCATCCTGGGTGGCAAAAACAAGTGTGTAACGCAATCCGAATTGTTCTGACGCTGAGCAGGCTTCGATCGATGATCTGCAGCAGTCTCGATAGGTGCAGCTGAGACTGGGATTTGCACGCCCAGAATAGGCTGGAGCAGCAGCACTTTGCCCTCTTTGCTTCGTGCAGCGATGTAACATGCGGCTGGCGAGTCTTGTGCGGCAGAGGCGGGGTGTAAGGCGACACCTGTGAAACGATCGCGACCACGAAAGAAATGAAAAATCTCACGATCTAGCGATCAGGCAGACGGATCGAAATTTACTACCAGAGCCCTGAAATCACGGTAGATTTCAGTGTGTGACACACCTGTTGGCTGGTCGTACCAAGTACCAATTTGGTTCCCTTATACGACAGAGCGCACAAGGATGACAAACATCAAGACTGCTAAACCAAAAACGAAAAAGTGTGCCCGCGGCAAACGAGTAGTCCAAAATGTTTGATGTCACACTGTCGATACAGTAAGAACTTCACCACAAGCTCCCCAGTGTAACTACTCGCAAGTGAAGTGAGTCTTAGCACAGGTCCCCAGTACCAACCACTCATGCCAAAGCTTCGACCAGAAGTTGCCTCCAGACTGAAGTTCAGAGCACCAGTGCCTCGCACCTCTCCAGATAAAAAAATCCGTTTTCCCGTCTTGAGCCAACCACACGGCCTTAGAGGCGCTAAATCTCACCTTCTACACGACAGCACCAACTCATGTCGAACCAGCACAAGAGTTAAGAAACCTTCGTCTCTGGAAAAAAAGAAACCGCCAATTACTGACCGTTTTAAGTTTTCGTGGAGGGAGATTTTTTCTCTGAAGTCGCGTTGCTTCCCGTGGCAACAAGCGAACAGATATAATCTTAAAGATCTTTCTCTAAATCGCCTGTGCCTTGGAGCATGTTAGTCCCAGCTATGAGGTGTCATAAAGATTCTATCTCTAAACGTTTCTCATACACCAGAATTACTTCTACGACCGAGGCGACCAATAGAAGTGGATCACAGGCCTATTTGCAGTATTGGGCGAACACAAAAACTTGTAAATTTTTATTAGGCGTGGCACAGCACACAATGTCCGGTCTTACAACTCCACTGTGTAGACACGTCCGTTGTCGGTCGCACCCAACCCAGCCTGCGGCTGGCGCCAATGCAGGTATAGCTAGGCCTTGTTCTGCTGGAGACCTGTCTCGGCTAGAGGCTGCTCTGTCTGCCCTGTAAGGCTGTGGGCCTGTCCGGCAAGATTTACTGAGGGATGGGCCCGCCACCACTTGCTTTCAACTTCCCACATGCCATTTCTGTGAACTAAAAACCATAAAAATACCTCATGCTTTTAGAACCCTAGGCAGGCTCCATCAACGCCTGCTCAGGCCGTTAACTTTCTAGAGTCCCGCATAAGTTGCATAACTTTGTAACAAAATCTGTATGAAAAATAGGTGAGAGAGTAATTTGTCGTCTCTCACTATTACCAAAAGATTCTGGACTAGTCTCTCATCCGAATCTCCAGATCTCATGCTGGTTCAGAGACAACCATGAGGAAACCATGGAATAGCCAACGAAAAAACTACATTTTACGAGTGAGACTATGGAATGTTAGATGTTTGAACGTGGCAGGGAAACTAGATCTGAAAATGGATATGCGAAGGCACAAACTAAATGCAGTGGGTGGGGCTGTAGAGTGAAATGGAAAGAAGATAAGGCTTTGTGGTCAGAAGAATATCAACAGCAGCAGAAAGTGGTACCACAGTAGAAAGATTCGTTATGAACAGGGAGCTAGGAAGGAAAGTGAGTTATTCTGAACTCTCCAGTTATATGGTTACTCTCATCAGAATCGAGGCAAGCCAAGGCCAACAGTAACAGTTGAGGCTTACATACCGACATCACAAGCAGAGGATGAAGAGAAAGGGAAAGTATATTATGGTGCTGAAGTAATTCAGTATACATGGGAAGATTATAATCTAATAATCATAGGGGAATCGAAGGGGAACGAATAGAAGAAAGACTTGTGGTATTACATACGTTTGGTAGTAGGAAGCCATTAGCTGCTGAAGTTTACGTTTCCCCAGTTAGAGGAGAGGTGAAAACCAGGCGTCGAATGACCTGTGTTTCAGTCCGAAATTCTCATTTATTCTAATGATATCTGGAGGAAATTGTGCCATTGATATATACTAACATATGTTAAATCAGTACGTTGCTTCTCGTTGGCTGTTGGTATAGATTTTGTTGAAATTGTGTAAAAAACTTTCTCAAAATCTATCCATACCAGACAAAAGCTGTAATTCATTCTCATTTGACCGTTCATGCAGAACGTCTAAATGACCCGCTGTGCTATACCTTCCCGTAAAGCCATAGTACTTGTGAGTGAAAATTTGCTAATATAAATATCTGAAAACAATAAGTGTGAAGAAAACAAAGCAGAAATGTTATTGATTTATTGAAGCCTAGAGATCTTATATGTGTTTCCACAAAGATATTGGTCTGATGATAAAAATTAAAAAAATTATTAATATACAGTAGATCTTTTTTTTTTAAAAAAAAAAAAAAGAAGAAGATAGGGCGCTTCCAACAAAATAAAATGGTTGACGTTTTTCAAAACAGGACCTTTTAAGTTAAACAATTAATAAATGAAAATAAACATCAATATTCTGTCCGTTTATTGTACCAAAAGCATAAAAATGCCAAAATACACAGTAGCTATGTTGATGTGCAAAAGTAAAACCATTCTAAATAGGCCTAATACGTATGTAATTATGCTATATACATATATATATATATATATATATATATATATATATATATATATATATATATATGATATAAACTTACGTAGTACGTATAAAAAGCAAATAAATGTGTCCCACTGTACATTGTATTTTGTATATCCATGTATTACTCACTGAACAGGAAACGTGACATTGTAAACATGAAGGTAAGGATGGTAAAAGCAATTTGTGTCGTGACTGGCTTATGCCGTGTGTACATCACATTTCAACAGGTACTATTGCAGATGCCACAGTAATTGACAACAAACAAAATTTCTATAATTTCGAAAATGTCTGTATGTATAGTTTAAGAGGTCAATCAGAAACACATATAGTAACGAAAATGATGACTTTCGGAAATTAATATTTGATGAGGTGTGTAAAGTCATTCCAGAAATAAACTCACGAAAGTTCCAGGAGGGTGATGCTTTGTCAATAGAAATCATTAAATCTAATTTCTTCAGAGTCGGAACTACGCAGTAAAGGATCTACTTCACAAAACAGGAGACAGGCAAGACACAAAAAAAAAAAAAAGACATCGACCTCCAGTCTTCATAATTTACATCATATTCACCAAAAATACCGCCAACCACATGATAACAGCATTGGGTTTTAATCAATAATAAGAGCTACTTTACAGTTTTTAAATCTTTTGTTAAACTTCAGTAAGTGGTAGGCGGCGTTTTTAGAGACGCAGAAAAGGAGAGTTCTGGGAATCGAAAACGAGCTAGCAGCTCCATAATAAATGACGGTGCCGTGCTTCATAAGAAGCGTGTATTGGAAAACCAGCGGCAGCATCGATGGGCTTGGAATTTAATAAAGACCAGGTTTCATCCTTCAAAAGAAGGAGATTGCTTCCACTTTACTGGAACTGGTTGTTAAGTTTGTGACGCCAGGCAAGAAACGAAGGCGAAAGCAATATCCAGCTAAATCGATATCGTGCCTTCAAGCGCTTTGGTCTGCTGACACACTGCTACACATTCCGGTTCGCGACTTTCTTCTTATTCGCTAAGCAGCGGCCCACTTTTCAACACCTGCATTAGAGACTAAAGTGTTCTTCCACCTCACCGTATCCCTTCCATAAGAGGCACCATCAAAATGTAGCTCGACGAATCAAAACTTCAGTGAACGCGGACGATCCATTGTGGAGTGTGCTATCCCCTTGCATGCTATCGCCTCGCTGTTGAGATCCAGAGTCTTCTGTCGTAGGGAAGATGAGTGGCTCAAAGTGACGGACAACAAGCTACGCCTTGTAGTGCCCACAACGCGGCCGTGGCGTACAGATCACTGTGCGCCACGTTTTATTACACTGTTTTATTTTCTGACCAGCGGGTAGCGGTAGATTTGCCGACAGATCTGTCCTCTAATTTTAGTGAGTTTCGAACGTATGTGTTTAGAGTTTTAAAGGTTAGTGAATTGTTCAGAATTTTCCCAAGATTTTACGGAGATGGTCTTACAGTGTCACCCATGTTCTTTATTAGTGGTCAGTCGGTCGTGTTTACCTGCCCCTCTCTTCTAGCTCTGCTGTGGTCTTACTTTGTTTTAATCTCTGGTGCAGCAGCTTTCACCCTTTCTCCGTTGTGTTAAGGCGTGTGAGATAGAGTGGTTGTGCGTGTGAGTTGGGAACGAGTGCAAGAGTGTCGTTTTGTAAGTTTCCTCGTCACAATGTGATAACAATTTTGGTAACTTTGTACAGATTCGTTTCTTTTAATGCGCGTAAGGGCGTTGATAACCTCGTCGTTGAGTGCCAGTAAAATCAAAACAAACACACACACAAAGAAGAAACGAATAATGCAGACACAGGAATAGTTGTACAGTACTCCTTGATCAGCGTTTCACTGAATTAATGCAAAACGGCATCGACTGAACAATGTGACCTCTCTTCCTGAGACCAAAAACAATCTCTCTGAAAAAGTCTGTTGACTTTGGTGAGAGCGATACTGATCTCTTAGGTTCGCAGCACGGGTCTCTAAATTGCTTCGATGTCTGCAACCACGCCTGCTCATGAGGGACTGCAGAAGCTAGTGCAGTACTCTACAATTAGTCGTGCTAGTGGCGGGTATGCTTATTTCTTCTCGTAGTATCGCACGTCCTCACAATCTTTCCAACACACTCCAGTCTTGCATTCGCCTCCCCTGCTGCATACACGTGTTCATCGCATTTCAGATTGTTTCGTGCCGAGTCTGTTGGTATAGCGGTAGGGCACTTGCCGGGAAACCGAAAGATTGCAGCATCGAATCCCAGCGGTCGCCGGGAATTTTCAGTCTGCCTTTAATGTCACCTTCACCTCTTAGCGATATGAGGAGTCGCCAAGAACGAAACGTAACTAGGACTCCATTTTAAACTTCTCCCCATTTGGATAAGTGGTGTAGATTAGGGGTACGAAAGTCATACGAAGTTCTTGCTGTATCGCTTATTAGGAACACCTCTAAACAATTAAACGACGTGGTGGGCTGCGGAAGTCAATGTGGTAGTATCCGAATGTAGGATTATTTATAGGTATTGGCAATATCTAACATTTGCGCACAGTTTAAGAGTACTGTCATTCATTAAAAGAATTTGAAATTCTCAACTATCTGCTTCCCTACGATCCAGAATGAGATAGAAATATTCGCATACCAAGAGTTGAATTTAACGTGCCGTTGGCTACGAGGTCATCAGAAACGGAGCGCAGGCTTAGAATGAGGACGAAAATTGGTCATGTCCTTCTCTTAAGAGCCATTCCAGCATGCGACTTAATCGCGCTCCAATGGTTCCGCATGAACTCACAGTAGAGATCGTTCGTCCACAGGTTTTGATGGGTAAGTGACGCTGAGCGTGAACTTGTATCACGCCGCTTACAACTGAGTCACTCGATGAGCCGGTTTTATTGTCGCCCCCACGCTCTGCGTCCAGGGCGTAGCTATGGTGACGGTGTTGTGACGGGAATCGATAAAGTACAAGTCTGCGTAAACATTTTCGTTCGGCACAAGTGAATAAATGAAAACGTGACAAATGAAATGTTCGCAATGTCTATTAATTGGCGAACTCGGTAACGGTGTTGCGCGCTAGGTCTGACACTGTCCTGGAGGGTACACACTGCTCAGCGACGAGCGTGCCGGCACGGCAGAACACTGGACACGTGTCCAAACCAAAGCGAGTTAGCGGGGCGCCGGCCGGCTGGTGTGGCAGAGCGGTTCTAGGCGCTTCAGTCCGGAACCGCGAGACCGCTACGGTCGCAGGTTCTAATCCTGCCTCGGGCATGGATGTGTGTGATGTCCTTAGGTTAGTTAGGTTTAAGTAGTTCTAAGTCTAGGGGACTGATGACCTCAGAAGTTAAGTCGCATAGTGCTCAGAGCCATTTGAGCCGTACGGTGGCTCAATTCGCGCCTCCCTTGCGTCCTGTTGACCCACGCCAGTGATTGCCGCACGTTGACAGAATCTTACATATCGGTACGTATGCGCGGCGATGGATCCCTGAGGTAGCTAACTTCTGCAGGCTGTGAGCAGCTCTGGTCCGGTCACCAATTACTGCGGCACGGCTGTTACAACGTAAATGGCCAAATGATTTGACTGCACTGAATTAGAAGCCAAAATTTTTGACACCGCCAGAGGAACCAAGCATTTGACACAAATGCCGACTTGATACCTCTACCCGTTCTTGAGAAGAGGGGTCTTAGGTGAACAACAAAATGATCCTATATAAGGGTTCGTTTCGTTGCTGATTAGGTACTGAACCTAAAAAACTAGACTTCGAAGGCCAAGAAAGGGATCTGAATCGCCGTTACCCCGAGTACGGAACGAGTGTGCTTCCACTGCGCCACAACACTCGATGTAAAAAATGAGAACAGGCCAGTGGCTGACGGATGAAGAATAAGAATAGAAAGGTTAACGGAAAGCAGAAGATGAAAGCTTAGAAACGATCGACACCATATGACTTCCTGTTTATTCTTTCTCTGGTACTTTGGCCGACCGCTGTGGCCGAGCGGTTCTAGGCGCTTCAGTCCAGAACCGCGCTGCTGCTGTGGTCGCAGGTCCCAATCCTGCCTTGGACGTGGATGTGTGTGATGTCCTTAGGTTAGTTGGCTTTAAGTCGTTCTAAGTCTAGGGGACTAATGACCTCAGATGTTAAGTCCCATAGTGGTTAGAGCCATTGGAACCATTTGAATCCCTGGTACTTCAGTAGAGAAGGTCCAAATATGGTCAGTAGTCTAAATATGGGCCAAGAGGGAAGGTTGGTGGCAATGGGGAAGGAGGGGGGGGGGGCGCTGAAAGTGCTGCCACCTCCGAGGACGACTGTAAACAACTGATTGGTTCAAATGGCTCTGAGCACTATGGGACTCAACTGCTGTGGTCATAAGTCCCCTAGAAGTTAGAACTACTCAAACCTAACTAACCCAAGGACATCACACACACCCATGTCCGAGGCAGGACTCGAACCTGCGACCGTAGCGGTCGTGCGGCTCCAGACTGAAGCGCCTTTAACCGCGCGGCCACTCCGGCCGCCAAACAATTGATTGTGCGAACGCGTATTGTTTCGCTGCAGTGAGATTTTGAGCGTGAAAACATCTATTCTGTGGTCTGCACTCTATCGACAGGTATCTGTTTAACCATTCCATTTAGAATTTGACTTAGCTCTGCAAGCAATTGGTTCGAAGTATTGTATTACTGAAATGTTAAAGTATCTGTTTCCCAGTTTTCATTGTCCTGTCCGTATTTTGTTCTGACCATTAGGGCCATTTTGGGCCATTTTGCAGAAACTACCGTGTGGTCCGGATATCTACTACCACGAACGGTCCAATTATGGGCTAGCCCATATTTGGACCAATTTATATTCCTTTAATTTTAGTTGAAAATTGGTTTCTCAGGATGCCGCGTAATGAGCCTAAATACTAAGCAAATGGCAAAAGCAATACGTGGGACCCTTTGAAGACGGCTGAAGTCATCACTGCTGTTAGGACGAAGAAAATGGGAACTTTAAAGGGTGCAAAACTATACGATGTACCTTTCTTTATCCTGCAGACTTGAAGTAAGACTTATTCCATCCGCTGCTGCCAGTGCTAAGTTAGGTAGGCCTTCTGTTGTAGGACCTCGTCTGGTAGAAGAACTTCTTTCTTACTTATTGGCTTCGGAACAAAAGTTTTTTGGTTGTACTTTATGCGATTTGAAACAAATGGAGTTTGTTTTAGAAGAGAGGAATGACAATAGTGCACCCTTCGCTACTAAGGCGGCTGGTCAGCTGGTAGGAGTTGGACAGATCTTTTTCTGAATTGTCATTCATCTCGCCTGCCGATCGGTCCTCAGCCAGGATGCTCGCGAACAGATAACACAGAATCTCCAACGGTAAACCTACCAACAAATTCAGGTCATGCTCTCCTCAACCAGGAAAGTTTTCTGGATGTCCTCTGCTCATTTCTTCCTCGTCACATACACAACCAGAAACTTCGTTTCCTCTGAATCCTTTTGAAACTTCCGCACCGCCCACAATTATAAGGAAAACAAGCAATAGAGGTCGGAAATCCGCAAAAGCTTCCTTGATTGCAGGATCACTGTACAAGAAAGAGCTCACATGGTCCTTTGACATTCCACTGAAGAGAAAAAAAGACAGCCAACTTCTCCTAATCAAAAATTGAAGTAAATTCAAAAATTAAATAAAGAAGGCAAGAGAAACAAACAAAAATCAACGGAAGGAAAAAAAGCAGATTTATCTTCGTCTGAAGAATTATCTAATGAGGATGAGCTTAGACTAGACGACGAGGAAAGTGATTTCGAGCTTGTTCTGCGACAGCCAGTTTTCAGCGGAAGCCAACGGAGAAATTTGGATTCAGTTTATCCAGTGCTGTACGTGGGCGCATACTGAATGTGCAGGAATGGACAATTGAGTGTACATTGCCGGCCGGTGTGGCCGTGCGCTTTTAGGCGCTTCAGTCTGGAACCGCGTGACCGCTACGGTCGCAGGTTCGAATCCTGCCTCGGGCATGGATGTGTGTGATGTCCTTAGATTAGTTAGGTTTAAGTAGTTCTAAGTTCTAGGGGACTGATGACCACAGATGTTTAGTCCCATAGTGCTCAGAACCATTTTTTGAGTGTACATTTGTGATTATTGTAAATAAACTTGCGCTTCAAACTTGTTTTTAAATATTTTTTTCTTCATGTTAAAGGCAGCCCATATCTGGACCCAAGAAAAATTATTTAAAGTTAGAGGAATGGTTTTTGTTTAATCCGCCGTATCTCTGAAGGGCACATGTTATTGTACCATTCCAGATATTCTTCAATAATTTAATCATTAACAGAAATATGTTACTGTGTAAAAACTTCAGCTAGCCTGTGTTTGGACCTTTTCCTCTAGCCTATGAAGTTAATAACAGAGGCCTTCATTTCTGCGCTTTCCGTTCGTTCACAGCGGCAGACTGTTGTTGAGGTAAAAAGCGCAGACGTAATGAGAAGCTGGCAGCCGGGACTAGAGCCGCCTGCCGGCCCCTGGATAAGCCTCCAATTTACTGCAGCTCTTCCCCCTCTGCCGTAATCTCTTCAGAGGCTACCTCGCGAATACCGCGGCTCAGTCCCAAAATGAGATAAGGCCGCAGCTGAAAGTACCGCCGCCAGCGCAGTGGGAGCGAGCCGCTGCGGGCGCGGTGACAGCGTGCGGCCTGCGATTACCGGCGCTCGCCTGCGCCTGGCACGCCTGCTAAAAACACTGCCACGTGCTGTCCGCCGCCACCTCCCACAGATAATGCGCTGCTGCTGCAGTCCAATGGAACTCTGCCCGCTTCGTTACTGCTACACGTCGTGACACAACAAGGTCACGTACCCTTGATGCCTTAAAGAAACCTCGTAATCACTGGATCCAAAGTTTCTTGCAGATTCTTTACACCACTGTCAATTCCACGGGTAACAGAGCTGTCCACCTTTGTCAGCTGCCTGTCTTTAGTAGCACTTAAAAAATAAAAAATAAAAGAAAGAGAGAAAAGGGGAGAGAGAGAGATTGTTGCATCCTTTTGTATGACAATTGCAAGGTTTTCTTTTGATAATTCTCCTAGGATACAAATACTACCGCCAAGTTCTTTACAAAAATGCACATTATACTGGTCCTTCAGCTAAACCATTAATCTCAAATAGTTCCAAGCCCCCGTTTCATATACCGTAATTCTGTTTTTACCCAGACGAATTGTAAGGAAATTCTCACTGTACAGTAAATACTCACGGCATATCTTTATTGATTACAGAGTATCGGTATCAACTTCGCTTTTTGCAGTGAAATAATAGCACATATCTGTTGGCATTATCGTAGATCTGAAAAAGACAAATTCAAACGTGTTTCACTCTCCAAAATCCGATTTATCTGGCAATATGTAGGGGAGATCTGAAGTTTAAATTTCACTTCGAACCGTTGTGCAATTTCGCATTTTGCAAATACATGGTGTTTAGCAATTGCTGCAACAAGCTTCTAGGGTTTGTAGAGGGGACTCATTGGATGAAATTCTGCTAAAGAACTCGTGCCCGGAAATGTACCACTTCAATATTAGGCGAGTTTGAAGATCACATCACTTCCTAATCTGCTGCTCCACAGCACGCGCACACTGAGGAGCCGGTGTCGTCGTCAGCCCCTGTCGTGATAATGACGTCACACACCATTTTCGCCTGGCTATAACAACGGCTGCGACAAACTGGTGCAGTCGCAAGTGCAGTGGCCGTCACTGAAGTAGGCAGGTCAAGGGCTAACCTGTTGCCTGCATTCTCCGGGTGCGAAGCCCTGCGGTTCGCCCACTTGACAGCTTTGTTGCCACATATACAGGGTGATCAAAAAGTCAGTATAAATTTGGAAACTAAATTAATCACGGAATAATGTAGATAGAGAGGTAAAAACTGACACACATGCTTGGAATGACATGGGGTTTTATTAGAACAAAAAAAAAAACAAAGTTCACAAAATGTCTGAGAGATCGCGCTGGACAGCAAAACTGCTACCGTGACGGGTGAGAAGTATGTCGATATGTTACAGCATCGCATCATCCCCAGCCTGGCTTATAAACACCTGCTGCAACGTACGATGTTTATGCAGGATGGCGCTCCACCCCATATTGCTAGACGTGTGAAAGATCTCTTGCGCGCGTCGTTTGGTGATGATTCTGTGCTCAGCCGCCACTTTCGTCATCCTTGGCCTCCCAGGTCCCCAGACCTCAGTCAGTGCGATTATTGGCTTTGGGGTTACGTGAAGTCGCAAGTGTATCGTGATCGACCGACATCTCTAGGGATGCTGAAAGATAACACCCGACGCCAATGCCTCACCATAACTCCGGACATGCTTTACAGTGCTGTTCACAACATTATTCCTCGTCTACAGCTATTGTTGAGGAATGCTGGTGGACATATTGAGCATTTCCTGTAAAGAACATCATCTTTGCTTTGTCTTACTTTGTTATGCTAATTATTGCTATTCTGATCAGATGAAGCGGCATGTGTTGGACATTTTTTGAACATTTGTATTTTTTTTTTGTTCTATAAAACCCCATGTCATTCCAAGCATGTGTGTCAATTTGTACCTCTCTATCTACATTATTCCGTGATTTACTCAGTTTTCAAATTTATACTGACTTTTTTATCACCCAGTACAATGTGGCAGCGAAGCAGGTCGGAGCCAGCTGAATCTTCAGTGTTCCCGTTGGATATCGTGTGTTCACACTTGGCTCCCATACAACGCAAGGGGAAGGAGGCGTCTCATCGCTGGGTACCAGATTGGTTGGTTGATTTGTGGGAGGGGATCAAACAACGAGGTCAACGGTCCCATGGGATTAGGGAAACATGGGGAAGGGAATCGGCCGCGCCCTCTCAAAGGAACCATCCAGGCATTTGCCTGAAGCGATTCAAGGAAATCATGGAATACCTAAATCAGGATGGCCGGAAGCGGGTTTGAACCGTCGACCTCCAACATGCGAGTCTAGTGTGCTGACCATTGCTCCTCGGTCGGTCTGGGAACCAGAACACGTGGTTGATAATGAAAGGGCAGATGTAGCGTCCAAGGAGGCGTGTCACGATGCTCAGTTAGTTCGGTGTGGCATTCTCTGACATGCTGTTGTAATACACTCAGGTGTCGGTGGGAGGATGGGGGGCTGAAAGTGGACGAGACGAGGTTCAAAAATGATTCAAATGGCTCTGAGCACTATGGGACTTAACATCTATGGTCATCACTCCCCTAGAACTTAGAACTACTTAAACCTAACTAACCTAAGGACAGCACACAACACCCAGCCATCACGATGCAGAGAAAATCCCTGACCCCGCCGGGAATCGAACCCGGGAACCCGGGCGTGGGAAGCGAGAACGCTACCGCTCGACCACGAGATGCGGGCGGACGAGACGAGGTCCTCCTCGTTTTCGCATAAGGCACAGTCCTATGATGCAAGGCATCTTGCTCCGGCGAGAGGACCCTCCAAAGTCTCGTGCTTGTGACGTACAGATCACTGTGCGACACATTTTATTACATCGCGTTTTATTTTCCGACTACCGGACGACGGGAATTTTTCCGTCAGATCTGCTGCCTGTTTTAAGTAACTTTCAAAAGAATGTGGTCAGAATTTTAAGATTGTATGATTTGCTCAACAGGTTTCGGAAAATTTTAGGGTGATCTTTTTATCATGTTAACGGGGTTACTGGCTGACCCATGTTTTTTGTAAGCAGTCAGACAGTCACATTTTGCTGTGTCTTTCTTTTAGCTTCTCTGTCGTTTTAATACCTGGTATAGCACCTTTCATGCTTTCTGCTTTGTACACTACTGGCCGTTAAAATTGCTACACCAAGAAGAAATGCAGATGATAACCGGGTATTCATTGGACAAATATATTATACTAGAACTGACATGTGATTACATTTTCACGCAATTTGGGTGCATAGATCCTGAGAAATCAGTACCCGGAACAACCACCTCTGGCCGTAATAACGGCCTTGATACTCCTGGGCACTGAGTCAAACAGAGCTTGGATGGCGTGTACAGGTACAGCTGCCCATGCAGCTTCAACACGATACCACAGTTCATCACGAGTAGTGACTGGCGTATTGTGACAAGCCAGTTGCTCGGCCACCATTGACCAGACGTTTTCAGTTGGTGAGAGAGCTGGAGAATGTGCTGGCCAGGGCAGCAGTCGAACATATTCTGTATCCAGAAAGGCCCGTACGGGACCTGCAACATGCGGTCGTGCATTATCCTGCTGTAATGTAGGGTTTCTCAGGAATCGAATGAAGGCTAGAGCCACGGGTCGTAACACATCTGAAACGTGATGTCCACTGTTCAAAGTGCCGTCAATGCGAACAAGAGGTGACCGAGACGTGTAACCAATGGTACCCCATAGCATCATGCCGGGTGATACGCCAGTATGGCGATGACGAATACACGCTTCCAATGTGCGTTCACCGCGATGTCGCCAAACACGGATGCGACCATCATGATACTGTAAACAGAAACTGGATTCATCCGAAAAAATGATGTTTTGCCATTCGTGCACCCAGGTTTGACATTGAGTACACCATTGCTGGCGCTCCTGTCTGTGATACAGTGTCACGGGTAACCGCAGCCATGGTCTCCGAGCTGATAGTCCATGCAAACGTCGTCAAACTGTTCGTGCAGATGGTCGTTGTCTTGCAAACGTCCCCATATGCTGACTCAGGGATTGAGACGTGGCTGCACGATCCGTTACAGTCACGCGTGTAAGATGCCTGTCATCTCGACTGCTAGTGATAGGAGGCCGTTGGGATCCAGCACGGCGTTCCGTATTACCCTCCTGTACCCACCGATTCCATATTCTGCTAACAGTCATTGGATCTCGACCAACGCGAGCAGCAATGTTGCGATACGATAAACCGAAGTCGCGATAAGCTACAATCCGACCTTTATCTATGTCGGAAACGTGATGGTACGCATTTCTTCTCCGTACATGAGGCAGCACAACAACGTTTCACCAGGCAACGCGGGTCAACTGCTGTTTGTGTATGAGAAATCGGTTGGAAACTTTCCTCGTTTCAGCACGTTGTAAGTGTCACCAGTGGCGCCAACCTTGTGTGAATGCTCTGAAAAGCTAATCATTTGCATATCACAGCATCTTCTTCCTGTCGGTTTAATTTCGCGTCTGTAGCACGTCATCTTCGTAGTGTAGCAATTTTAATGTCCAGTAGTGTATGAGTGATGTGGTGATTTTGTGATGAATGCGAGTGAGGTGGGAGTGAGTGCATGAGTGTCGTTTTATAGGTTTCCTCCTCACGGTGTGATGACAATTTTAGTAACTTTATCCACATTCGTTTCTTTTAATATGCGTAAGGGCGCTGAATACCTCGCAACTGAACACCCGAAAGCTCCAAAAACACACACACACACGTGTGATTCCACCCTTCCGTCCAAAGTTGCAGCGACTTATGTTTTGGAGTGAGCAAAATGCCGGAGAAATGGCTTATGTGTAATGCCACGTGTACGGTACATAAAGGACCACAAGACATTCGAAAGAAACTGAAACTTACGAACCGAACTTAACAAATATTTTACTTATCTAGCCAATAGTGGAGAAGCGAGGAATGACAAAAAAATTGCGAAAATTCATCAACTCATAGCAAATGCACTTTTGTGCCGACTGTAGGCCATATTAACAGAGCAGCTACATCGGTAGACTCTCCTGATACGAAGGTGGGTTCTGGTTCTCAAAGAAAGGGATATAAACGAGAACGAAAATCTACAGGATTTAACAATATTTCAACAAAGAGTTAATATGTAGAACTATGCTTGTTTACCTCGAGTGAGCAGAGTAAGTGATGGCTAGAACAATTCGGGATGGCGACTGTGAAAATTTTAATTACTTCGAATTCTCCGTTCATTTGCTTTCTATACAGAAAGTGTGGAGTAAGATGCGATGCGTCGACCAGGATCGGTAGTTACCGTGCAGCGGCGGAAAGAGGTGAGTCGGACTTCAGGTCTAACAGTTTGGAGTCCTACAGCTGTAAATTTTACATGTGGGAGCTCGATTCGGCACTGTCTGCAGCTCGTAATACTGCGCCAGATCACGACCAAATCCGAAGCAACATGCTGCGGAACTTGGAACCTGTGTCAAAGAAAATACTCTTACAACGTTTTAATTCGATGTGGCAGACAGGAAACTTTCCCAGCTCGTGCAGGGAGGCAATTTTGTGCCTCTTCTCAAACCAGGAAAAGACCAGACGTGTCCCAGTAGTTACCAGAGCATCGCCTTAAAGATCTGTGTCGGAAAGAACCTGCAGCGAATGTTTAGCCATCGTCTGGTTTGGATATTGGAGACCAGGCATCTCCTAAGTCGCTCTCGCAGCGGATTTAGGAGATTACGATCCTTTTCGTAGACAGCATTGATTAAGTATATTTTTTGATATCATTTGAAATGGTTCAAATGGCTCTAAGCACTATGGGACTTAACATCTGAGGTCATCAGTCCCCTAGACTTAGAATTACTTAAACCTAACTAACCTAAGGGCATCACACACATCCATGCCCGAGGCAGGATTCGAACCTGCGACCGTAGCAGCAGCGCGGTTCAGGACTGAAGCGCCTAGAACCGCTCGGCTACAGCGGCCGGCAATATCAGTAAGACGCGTGTTTTTACTTGGGGACACCTTGTTCTAGGGCACCTCCACCAATGGGGCTTCCGTGGCCATTTCCCTATCTTCTTTCGCTCCTTTTTATCAAAGCACTTTTTTCGCTACCGAGTTGATGACGTGTTGTCGAATAGCCGAAGAATGGTGGTCCTCAGGGCAGTGTTTTATGTGTTACCCTCTTTACCATAATCGTAATGTATGCTAAGGATTCCCATACAGTGCTTCTCACTAGTGAACAATTTTGGAGTTTTCTGTTCCTCCTCCAGGTTTGCAACTGCGTGTCGTCAGTTACAACTCATGTTCATGAGGCTGGAGGAGTGGACTGCAAAGAGTGTTTTTACCTTTTCTGCTGGTAAGTGTGTGTGCGTTCATTTCAACCGTCCTCGTAGAATTTTTAATTCACCTGAAATGAATATGTGGAACGCCGTTTTCCATTTTGAAGACTCTGTGCAGTTTTTGGGCCTCATTTTTGACTCCAAACTGTTGTGGTTGCCACACCTGAAGGACATGAAGGCAAAGATTCAGAAGATACAGGACATTTTGAAGTATCTTAGCCAGAGGTCTTAGGAAGCGGACACAGCGCTGCAGCTTTATAGGGCTTTCGTTCGATCGCGGCTGAGCTATGGCTGCACAGTACACGGGTTAGCGAGGCCTTCGTACCTGAAAATCATTGACACTGTACACCATGAGGGGCTCAAGCTGTCCACGGGCGCTCTCCGGACCAGCCCCATACCGAGTCTCTGTGCTGAGGCTGGTGAATCACCACATACCATCCGACGGGAGCTTCTCGTGATGCGTCAGGTGTGTCAGCTCCTCACTATTCCCACTTCCCCACCGGGGGCAACGAGATCATTTCGGATTTGTGCTAGAGTCACTTGGTGTGGGGCGTTTACAAGTCCAAATCTGGGGTTTTAACCGACTGCCAACCTGGTTACTGCAGGCACCTAGAGCAAAGGAGAGACTGCAGTCATGCTTCTGTTTTTAATGCGGTATTTTCCGAATTTTAAATGAGCACCTCATCCATGTAGCTGTCCTCATGGAAACGTTAAACAAGGGGACTGCACTGGCCGCTCTGTTTTTTTCCCAGATCGTGTCCTCAAGATCCGGTTGCCTCTACTGTATTTGACGCCGAACTGTCCACGATCTTGAGGGCCCAGTCTTGAGGGAGCAGATCAGATGTGCCATGCCTGCTAAACTCCTCATCTGTTCCGACTCCCTGAGTGCCCTCTAGTCTCTGCAACGCTTGTATCCAGCTGATAAAGTTGTCCGGGACAGCAAGGATGACGTTCTCCAGATGCAACGGCTGGGGAAGTGGCGTACCTCCTTCCAGCCACTCAGACAGCACGAGGTTCTCCTTCTCATCTTCGCACAGGCCACAGCCGTGTGACGCATGACTTCTTTGCTCCAGCGAGGGGACCCTCCAATGTGCGGTGCTTGTGGCGTACAGATCACTGTGCATTACATTTCATTAGACTGTGCTTTATTTTGTAATCAGAGGTTGGCAGCAGAGTCTCTGATAGATTTGCCCTCTTCTGTTTCAGGTAACGTTTACATCAATGTGGCGAGAGTTTTAAGGGCTAGCAATATGTCGAACTTGTTTCCTAAAATTTTAGGGACATGTTCTTAATATGATAATAGGGTGACTGGTTCACTCTCGTTTTTCGTAAGCAGTCAGCCACCGATATTTTCCTGTACCTTTGTTCTAGTTCATCTATGATTTTATATCTGTTTTAATCAGAGGTAGAGGACCATTCATCATTTCTCAGTTGTCTTTAGGCATGTGAGATAAAGCTATTGTGTGGCTCAACGCAAGTGAGGTGGGAGTGTTTGAATGAATGTCATCTTATGGATTTTCTCCTCACTGGGTGCAACCAGTGTAGAGACGTTATCGGCATTAGTTTGTTTTAGTGAGGGAAAGGTCGCTGGTAACGTCGCTGTTGAGCGCCTATAAGCTCCAAGCACATACACGCACATCTCTGCCACTGCATAACAAAATTTCAGTTATTGCCAAACAAAGACTGTGCACCCATGCACGCACGGGAACTTGCACCCATTACCAAACTTTTTAGTATGAGCCAACCAGAGAATCCCTCACTAGAATATGAACAAATATTCCAGCAGCCAACACTTGGTCTTAACCGCTGCTCTCATACTTCGTGAGCTCGCGGTTTCATGGCACAACACTCATCCACCTTTAAGCCACCCATTCAGAACCAACTACCCCCCTCCACCCCCTCGCTGATTGGGTCACTAACCTGACTGTGTGTAGCCACACTGCGACTGTGTTTATGGCCCTACCTCCACCCAGTCACGTGGCATCTTCCACCATCCGAAGATGGAAGGGAAAAGAACGGAGCTACGGGATGGCTCGTAAAGGTCGGGATTAGTAGGTAGCAGTGCGTCACTGGAGCTGATGCACCCAGACCCTCGACCCTACCGGTATAAAATCTCCTATACAAAGGCAAATCTATCGGGACAGAGCCGCTCGGCAGCAAGGTTGGTTGACCCGTCGGCCTGTATATGGGTAGTTCACACTCCTTCTGGCTTGGGGCAGCAGTCTGTCCTCCGCTGATCTCTACCTGTATGGAGAATGGCTTCCTGCAGAGAACAGTTTTATGACTATTCCCTTCCCCTAATCGAAAATTTCCCTTTTATGAGCCAGCTAAAATCCCTAAGGCTGCTGAAGTAACAGTACCTTCGCCTTACCAAGAGGAGAGGAGATATAGAAATAATTAGAAATGAAATCATTGGCAGTAATGAATATTGATTACAGTTTTCAAGCTGTGTTTATGATTTGATTTGGCAGAGTATTAGGATCTGCATGTTCAGTTATAAAACAGGTTGAAGAATGGATGTCGACGTTGCGCCATTAGAATGACAATCGATTACTCTTAATCGAGAATGATGCCTTCCAAAGATAGGCATATCGTCGGCATCACGTGACGAATGATGGTGCGCTCCATGCGCTTTATAAATGCGAGAGTAGCTGGAGCCTCAGTGGCAGTAGCCGGACGACCCCAGAAGATGTCTCCCGTAGATGGAGACGAAACGTTAGGTGGAAATTTTATACATCGACCAGGGCCTCTCAGCCCGGAAGTTTTAACTGAAGACAACATCGGCCGTGAAAGCCTACATTGTATGAGGTTAGAGAGCACGTAAAAACATGAGTGACTGGCATCACATCGTCTTTTCAGATAGTTCTCGGTTCAGCTTACAGCATCACAAAGAACTGTCTATGTGTGCAAGCTCTGAGGAGATCAGAAGTTGCAAGACTACATTCACAAGCTTCGCATGGGCCCAACACTTGCTGTGATGGCATGGGATACACAACGTGATAATCTTAGTTTCTCATAGCCAGTAATTTCGTCAGAAGGCGTTGTTTTTCTGACGTGTTAAGGTCGGTGGCCGCTCGCTATCCTCAATATCTCTGTCGCGATACCTTTCAGAATGAAAAGCGAAACTACGTGCTGCCCATGCAGTTCTGATCTATTTCGATAAAGATGGTTTCGCTTGATGTCCTGGTAAGCATGTTCTACACAGCTCTCACTCACTGAACACATCTGGTCGTGTTTTACCAAGAGACTGGCACGCCACAACTCGCCAGCTGCTATGACTGATGAACTTAAGCACAGCGCTGAAGCATCATGCAATGATGGAGTCATATCTGTCATCCAAGTTCAGCTCGACACGATTACTAACTGGCTTAGAGCTTTTGTTGCCATCAGAGGTGGCAGGTTTGTGTACTAAGCTTATTACTCTGTAGATCTTCAACCGTCTCCAATTTTAATAGTGTATTCCTCTTACTATGGTGTCACATATTGATACCACCCCATGGGGTATCAAGGTTCGTAACGGAGTGGTAGGTTTCTGTCTGACGCCAGTAGCAGTTGCACGGTATCTGACGGACCCAGTGCGCACATCCGCTGAGCCACGTCTCCAGCTGCGCCCTCCCTCTGCTGTCACGATATAGGATGGCAGGTGGCAGCCAATCACCCCACTTCCACTTGTAGCCACAACTCAGTGACACCTTCATTCGTGCTTAGGACAACAAGTCTCATCGTAGCTGCAGCTGGACTCTAGTTCTTGCTGCTTATTTGTGAAGAGGCTCCATTCGCTTGGAGAAATACAAGTTAAGTAAATCTTCTGTTTGTTGTGTTTACTTGTTTGTTTATCATTTCCGCTCCTTCCCAGCTTTCCTCCCATTACATCTGCCACACCACTCTGTTGCCCACCTCTCCTTATCGTTGTTTACGAAGTCATGCACAACACTTACTATAATGTATACTCACAATAAGTAAAGTTTCGTTATTTCCTACCCTTCCCGATATTAAACTTTTAATGGCCAGCAGTGCATATCGCTTGCTCACGTTCACTTTTTGTGATGCTTGTGTTACAGATAGATCCAAGTTTGATTTTCTCTATCTATTTTTTCATTTCTGTGTTTCCTGAAATGTATGTCAATTTCAACGTCTGATTTTATTCTGTTTTAAGAATTGATGATGAATAGATTTTCATTTATTTTTGTGTATTTTGTACATAATTGAAAATAATGACACCAATTTTATGACGTAGTTCGCAGATTTTGTTTAGTAAGAGATTGACTGGTTCATTTATATTTGGTTCTGTTAAGCAGCTCTTGGTGTCAGTATAGCGATGAATAAATCTCTAATATTGTGAAACAAATAACTAAACAACAGTAAATTATTTCACGAATAATCTGAAAAGAGTGCAAAAACCGTGAGTAGCGCAAAAACCACGAGTTCTCCACATGTTCACTATTGACTGTCGCCACCATGAGAGTTGCATCCTAGTATACTATCAGAATGTATGTTCTTTTTAATCAGATTTTGGTAACTTGATATACATAACATGATCATTTGATTAATGCAGGACTGCAATCTCAAAGTGTATAAAGACTATTTCTTATTTCATTTATCATATACAAAGATTACAAAACTACTACAGGCCAACATTTAAACACAGCTCTCTAGCATAAAATGACACACATGAGAACAGCTACATACGGATATCAAGGTCTTTTATGTATTTTATCGCACCACTCATCGCTGTCAGGAAATAGTGGAAACGACCCTCGTAGGCACATGGAGGACATGTTGCTACAACATCAGCAACTCTGTCTTTCTGCGCCACAGTCACACGATGATGATGATGAAAATTTGCCCCACTTGTGGAGAGTGTCTGCACACGTTCCATGGTCTGTTCAGATGTTGTTCAGGGTAGTCCAAATTGCCTGAGACTGGTCAGATCCAGGGAGCTTCTTCTGGATGCAGCGCAGTTTCAGGGACTGAGGCACTGTGGAGGACAGTTACGTTTCCAACAGCGTTTCCATTCATCTATGGTATTGAATTCAATTTCCATGAGAGTCCTGGCTGTAATAAGAGCGGGATGTCTCGATTGTCGTCTTTTTTGCTCCGGAGGAAATACATCGTTCAGTGTTGGAAGGTCGGTATTCTCAGCAGTGTTCTGGTATTCATGCAGTAGCGCGCTCTTTCGACTGAGATCAGAAGGTGGAATGTGGCACAACATAATAGGTAACCAGTATATCGGAGTAGATCGTATCGATCCACCAACAATGCACATGGCTCTTAAGTTCTACAACTAACTTTTTTATGTGTGGACTATAAGGCCAGACAGGCGCACAGTACTCTGCTGTTGAGTATACCAAGCCGAGAGCTGATACTCGAAGAGTGTCCACCGATGATCCTCAGCGAGTGCGACACAGATTATGGAAAATTTTGTTTGTGGTTTTGAGCTTAGCAGATGTTTGTGTCATGTGCTCCTGAAAAGAAAGGGTGCTATCTATCTTGATTACAAGGTATTCTGGATGCATGTTTTGATGAAGTTTGTCTCGCTCAAAGTAGACGTCAAGGACTCTGCTTGCCAGTCTATTGGAGAGACATAAACATGCAACTTCTGTAGTATTTGAGTTTGGTTGTGGCCTCCATCTTCCGAAATATTGCCTTAACATGTCTAGATCAGAATTTAGGCTTTCTTCAGTTGTTTCAAAGGTTCTGTGCTGGGTGGCTGTCGCCCAGTCGTCTACATAGCCAAACTTTTCTGGTCTGTGTTGGTGGGATATCAGATATATATACATTAAACAGAGGAGGGGCAAGGATGGATCCCTCTTGTAAGACATTATTCAACAGTTTTAGATAGGTAGTGTCTTTTCCTATAGTTCCTGTAAATGACCGTCGAGCTAATATGTTGTCAGTTAGTTTTGTTGTCCGTCTGTATGGGGAAAGTGATAATAATTTATAAAGCAGTCCATGCCTACAAACTGTGTTATATGATGAAACTAGATCAACATAAGCAACTGATGTTTTCCACTGCATTTGGTGTTCTGCTTCAATAAATGTTGTTAAATGTAAGAACTGGTCAACGCAGCTCCGTCCAGATCGGAATTCGGAATGCTCATAGGGAGGTTATCAAACATCACTGCACTAATCCGATTATATAGAATTTTTTCAAGGAAATTATAAAAATTGCTCAATAGTGCGCCTGGGAGATAGTACTTAGGCTGATCTGATGCCTTGTCGGGCTTGAGTATTGTTATGACATTCGATTGCTTCATTTTTTTTGTGGGATCGAACCAGATACGATAATGTCAGAGACGAAATCCGCCAGCCATCTCTTCGCATATTTCTCATTATGCAGAAAACATACTGGTTGGATTCCATCGCTTCCCGGCGAATTTCCATGTTTTAGAGTTTTAACATAAACAGAAATTTCAGATAGAGAGAAATTTCTTGACACCTCAAATTGCACATTAGTGCCCTTTTTGTGCAATGTAAGTTTGCCTATGATGTAAGAGTTTTATCCCTTGGTGCGCTTGATGTGGACAGCAAATGTGACGTAATCGTTTTAGCTGGTACATGAGTGATGTACCTTTCTATAATTTTTCTTCTACCCAACTTCTTTACTAATACGTCTGACTGTGCAGTAGTTTATCCGCTATTTCTTGCTCACTACTTTTTAGAAACTCATCATATCGTTCCTCATTAGTTTCATTCCAGCTTGGAATATAAAGCTTTCAGTAGCCCCTCGGTATTTCCTTCTTTGCTACGCTTATCATCGCTCCAACAAACCTGTCAGGACAGTATTAAAAAACTTGCGCGGGATCCTACAGCCAGTGTACTTAGGAAAACAAATAATTTGATTAAGTCATCTACCTCTATCCGAAAAGAAGATAAAAGAACTTTATTGAAAAGTGAAGTTATGTGTCCTCGATTGTATGGTGTACCTAAAATTCATAAAATAGATTTTCCTTTAACACCCATAGGCAGTGCCATCAATTCTCCCACTTATGAAATAGCAAGATATTTAACAACTTGTTTACAACCATTTATTGGAAAAACTGACTCATATATAAAAGACTCGCGTCATTTTATTGAAAAACTAGAGAGACTAACTCCGGCCCCTGAAGATATTCTTGTAAGTTTTGACATTGTGTCCTTATTCACAATGATTCCTGTTAACGAAGTTATGATTTTCATAGCGGATATTTTTCCAGAAGATTTGACTGTTCTTTTCAGACATTGTCTTACATCAAGTCAGTTCCAGTGGGATAATGAATTTTATGAACAACTTGATGGAGTAGCAATGGGTAATCCATTAGGCCCTGCGATTGCCAATCTTTATATGGAGAAATTGGAACAATCAGCCCTAGACAAAGCTAATAACAAACCATCTCGTTGATATCGATATGTAGATGACACATTTGTGGTTTGGTCCCATGGCAGAAAGGCCTTGGACGATTTCTATGATTATCTAAATAAAATTCACCCAAAAATACAGTTTACCATGGAAATAGAAAAGGATAACAGAATATCTTTCTTGGATGTCTTAGTTATGAGACGGTCCGATAGAAGCTTGGAATATAAAGTTTTTCGGAAGGCAACACATACGGACAGATATTTACATAAAAATTCTAATCATCATCCTCAACAAAAAAGAGGTGTCATAAAAAGTCTTGTCGATCGAGCGGAACGGATATGTACACCTGAACATTTGGATGCTGAAGTGAAACATCTGAAGCAGACTTTTGAAAAAAACGGCTATTCAAGAAAAGAGATAAATAGAATTTTGCGTCCAAGGAACAGAAACCCAAAAGATAAGAGTGAACCACAACGACAGAAAAATACAGTAGTTCTCCCTTTTATTAAAAAAGTAACAGATCGGATCGGTAAGATTTTAGGAAAACATGACATAAAACCGATCTTTAAACCAACAAAGAAAATAAGTCAAGTACTACGATCTGTGAAGGATAAACGCCCTCCCCTGTCGACATGTGGTGTGTATAAAATTCCATGTACCTGTGGTAAAGTTTACATTGGTACTACCAAAAGAAGCGTAAACACGCGACTGAAAGAGCATAAAAGTCTTTGTCGACTTGGAAAAATAGAAAAGTCAGCTGTAGCGGAACATGCTCTTCAACCAGGCAACCACCAAGTGAAGTTTTCAGATACCGAAGTTTTATCTACAACGTTAAATTACTATCCACGGCTATATAGAGAAGCTATCGAAATTTATAAACATCACGATAATTTTAATAGGAAAGAGGAGGCTATGAAACTTAGCGATATGTGGACAGTGGCTCTACAAAATTGCTAACAATTTTTATCTTTGACAAGGTGGTAATCGATAATCAACCTTATCTTTGCTATGGATTAACACTGCTCATCACGTGTCACCTGAACCACGCCCCCCTTTCTCACAATATATATGTCGCTCTCAGACACCCGACCAGTCAGTCGGCAAGACTCAGCGGAGCAGCGCCTCTGAGGAAGTCCAGCGCAGTCCTGGACGAAACGTAAGGAGCAGAAAAGTTCTTGGACCACGACCTCACATCCTGGAAAGTATTTCAACAGCCATGTCACTCGGTCGTGAAAGCCTTCATTCTACAATGAGTCAAGACATTTGTCCAGATTTTTAGCAAATTCATCCTACTTTGCTCTTCTAAGGTTCCGTCTGGGTCGTGGAAAGGATGAAACGAGTGCAATACTTGTCCCTGTTTCAATCAAGTTTGGACGGTGATTGGCTGTGTGGGAAGTCTTGTAATGCGAGACGCGAATTTCAGACACGTAATTTATTCGCATTAGTTGTTTACAAAGCATAGACCGGGCTTATAGACTTGTGTCCAATCTTTTGATTCAAATGTTCCTTTATCTCCTGCATGAAACACCAAATACACTAAAGCGCCAAAGAAAGTAGTATAGGCACGCTTATTCAAATACAGAGATATGCAAACAGGCAGAATATGGCGCTGAGGTCGGCAACGCCTAAAAAAGACAAAAACTGTTTGGCGCAGTTGTTAGATCGGTTACTGCTGCTACAATGGCAGGATTTCAAGGTTTAAGCGAGTTAGAACGTGGTGTTAAAGTCGGTGTAGGAGTGATGTAACACAGAATCTCCGAGGTAGAGATGAATAAGGGGTTTTCCCGTATGACCATTTCATGAGTGTACCGTGAATATCACGAATCTGGAAAAATATCAAATCTCCAACACCGCTGCGGCCGGGAAAAGATCCTGGAAGAACGAGGCCAACGGCGACTGAAGAGAATCGTTCAACGGGACAGAAGGGCAGCCGTTCCGCAAACTGCTGCAGATTTGAATGCCGGGCTGCCGACAACTGTCAGCCTGCGAATCATTCAACGAAACGTCATCGATGTGGATTTTCGAAGCCGGAGGCCCACTCGTGTACCCTTGATGACTGCACGACACAAAGCTTTACGCCTCGCCTGGGCCCGCCAACACCGACACTGGACTTCTGATGACTGGAAACATGTTGCCTGGTCGGACGAGTCTCGTTTCAAATTGCTTCGAGCGGATGGACGTGTACGGGCATGGAGACAACTTCACGAATCCATGGACCCTGCATGTCAGCAGGGGACTGTTCAAGCTGGTGGAGGCTCTGTAATGGTGTGGGGCGTGTGCAATTGGAGTGATATGGGACCACTGGTACTCTGCCTCGTTACACGTACGTAAGCATCCTGTCTGATCACCTGCATCCATTACTGTCCGTTGTGCATTACTGTCCAGAAATGCTACGGAATAGCTCCAGGAACACTCCTCTGAGTTTAAACACTTCCGCTGGCCACCAAACTCCCCAGACATGAACGTTATTCATCATCTCTGGGATGCCTTCCAACGTGCTTTTCAGAAGAGATCTCCGCCCCCTCGTACTCTTACGGATTTACGGGCAGCCCTGCAGGATTCATGGTGCCACTTGCCTCCAGCACTACTTCAGACATTAGTCGAGTCCATGCCACGTCGTGTTGCGGCGCTTCAGAGTATATGGAATGCAGATCTTTGCCATACACTGTTACATGTTTTGCGTCGTTGCCTTTCTGTTCCAAACCTCCACTAAAGCACCGCTTCTCTCTCAAACTAGCGGAATGAGAAGTTGCATAATGCAGTTTACACTCCAATTATTATCGAGCTATATCCCTTCACAACTGTAGCATTCTGCGTGGTGTCTGTTTGTTCTAAGTCGTGTCTCCCTACCACTTTCGCGCAACAACGCTCTGAGCGTGTTTTTTAGGGAACTGACTAGTTTCAACCTGGGACCTGTTGCTGGTAAGGAGACGCCAGACCACACATGACATGTAGAGTTCAGAAGAGTTCAGTGACACTAGCGATGATATAATCAAATACTTAATGATTTCAGCGTCAGCTCCACTGCACTCCCTGTAAAAGAATCTTAATACTAACTAAATTTAGTGGAAGGGGTTCAAGGCTTTCCTATTTTTAGTTAGCTGGTAAAATAACGTCGAGAAAGTTTACCATTGGAATTTTTATTCTACTCACAAAACATTGTTTATAAATTGCACTATTGATAAAAGGAAATATTTTAATACAGGATGATAAAGACCAACTGCGTTCAACAAAAATGTGAATGAGTATTCCCTGAATGGGTTTCGAAGTTCTATAATGGATCGAAGGATGACCTATGCCATATCACATCTATAATCTAGGTTTAAGTTAAGTTTCATAAAAGAGAGAACTATCAAAATGGTTTACAGTGACCCTCAATTATCTTTAATTACTTGTTTAACTTGCCGTAAATTACAGCGGCTGATGTGACTTCTCAATAATTATATAACAGAAAAATCATCGCGTTTCAGATTTTAACTTCTAATAGCAAATGTGAACACCATGAGATTTAATTGACGATCGACACTAGTATTACGTAAAAAGGGGATGTAACAGATGAGACTTCTGCAGTTCTGAGTGAAGCGTTATGCGCTCTTATGCGGCATCGCGTGCGTTCATTGCCTTGTCGGTGGTTAGGCAGCATCAGGGGGCGGCGGGCGCCACAGCTCCATTCACCTCGCCGTCTCGGAAGCAACTCTCCTTAACTTCTCTTTACTACAATTTACCGAAGTTGGTTTAATAAAAGCTATTTGGCTGTGTTTGCAACTGATCAATCGGGGTCTCAATGTTAACCTTAAGCTCCACTACAAAAATCTATCCAATGAGAAACGTTGTACTTTTCGTGGTGGGGTAATCTTTTTAATGTTTGCAACGTAACAGAGACGCGTATAGTCTCACCCTAAAACTTGCAACTGGTGTGGCCCTTTTAGTGTTATCGTAAGGTCTGTACTGTTCTTCTGGAGGGCTCTAACATGGGCTGGGAGGTGGTACTGGCGTTCGGCTGGCCACGTGGGTGTCCGTCCCTTATCGTAAGGCCTCCTAGCCTACACGACTCTGCTCACGGCTTCTCATTTCTCCCCTCGGAACTGCGTCTGTTTCACGGTGGGAAGGTTGTGGTTGTTGTTGTGGTCTTCAGTCCTGCGACTGGTTTGATGGAGCTCTCCATGCTACTCTATCCTGTGCGAGCTTCTTCATCTCCCAGTACCTACTGCAACCTACATCCTTCTGAATCTGCTTAGTGTATTCATCTCTTGGTCTCCCTCTACGATTTTCACCCTCCACGCTGCCCTCCAATACTAAATTGGTGATCCCTTGATGCCTCAGAACATATCCTACCAACCGGTCCCTTCTTCTAGTCAAGTTGTGCCAGAAACTTCTCTTCTCCCCATTCCTATTCAATACTTCCTCATTAGTTACGTGATCTACCCATCTAGTCTTCAGTATTCTTCTGTAGCACCACATTTCGAAAGCTTCTATTCTCTTCTTGTCCAAACTATTTATCGTCCATGTTTCACTTCCATACATGGCTACACTCCATAAAAATACTTTCAGGAACGACTTCTTGACACTTAAATCAATACTCGATGTCAACAAATTTCTCTTCTTCAGAAACGCTTTCCTTGCCATTGCCAGTCTACATTTTATATCCTCTCTACTTCGACCATCATCAGTTATTTTGTTCCCCAAATAGCAAAACTCCTTTACTAGTTTAAGTGTCTCATTTCCTAATCCAATTCCCTCAGCATCACCCGACTTGATTCTACTAGATTCCATTAATCTCGTTTTGCTTTTGTTGATGTTCATCTTATATCCTCCTTTCAAGACACTATCCATTCCGTTCAACTGCTCTTCCAAGTCCTTTGCTGTCTCTGACAGAATTACAATGTCATCGGCGAACCTCAAAGTTTTATTTCTTCTCCATGGATTTTAATACCTACTCCGAACTTTTCTTTTGTTTCCTTTACTGCTTGCTCAATATACAGATTGAATAACATCGGGGATAGGCCACGTCCCTGACTCACTCCCTTCCCAACCACTGCTTCCCTTTCATGTCCCTCGACTCTTATAACTGCCATCTGGTTTCTGTACAAATTATAAATAGCCTTTCGCTCCCTGTATTTTACCCCTGCCACCTTCAGAACTTGAAAGAGAGTATTCCAGTCGACATTGTCAAAAGCTTTCTCTAAGTCTACAAATGCTAGAAACGTAGGTTTACCCTTCCTTAATCTAGCTTCTAAGATAAGTCGTAGGGTCAGTATTGCCTCACGTGTTTCAACATTTCTATGGAATCCAAACTGATCTTCCCCGAGGTCGGTTTCTACTAGTTTTTCCATTCGTCTGTAAAGAATTCGCGTTAGTATTTTGCAGCTGTGACTTATTAAACTGATAGTTCGGTAATTTTCACATCTGTCAACACCTGCTTTCTTTGGGATTGGAATTATTATATTCTTCTTGAACTCTGAGGGAATTTCACCTGTCTCATACATCTTGGTCACTAGATGGTAGAGTTTTGTCAGGACTGGCTCTCCCAAGGCCGTCACTAGTTCTGATGGAATGTTGTCTACTCGGGAGGCCTTGTTTCGACTCGAGAAGGTATGATATGCATTTAGGCGTTCTTGTGTTAGTCTGTGGTATTCCATATGCTCACTCGTCGATGGTATTACTTTGGTTAATTTAACTTCAGGATTTATTCGGAGCTGTGTGACATACTGCCGGATTTGCTATTATGTCAGGGTTTTCGCGGAAGGTGTTGGCTTTGCCTGACACCTTACACAACACTGCAAAGAAAAAGATGCAAAACTTTCCTAGCATTACAAAATTCTCGAGCAAGTGTGGAGCTTCCTGTTTACATACGCCCCTCCCCTAAACCCCACCAGAACGACAGCTGGGAGTGGTTATTCGCGGACCCTCGCCTGTCTGAGAACTAGACCAGCAGCCGCTGCAGGTCCCAGGCCGTGCCTGGCCGGCGCCCAGCTCCTGGGAGTGCGTCGGGTCGCGGGTCCCGCACAATCGATGGCGACCCGCTTTCGTGAGGTCAGGAGGTGGCTGCTCCACGCAGAGCCGTCGCGATTCCAATTTAGCGAGGCGAGCGGCAGTCAAACTCTCAGCACAAACCGACAATTACTCCCTGGAATTTAGTTAACTGTTTTCATGAAGAATGCTGTGGCCAAACTAGCATACAAGATAGGAAAACGGTTTTTGGTAACAATATATCATCGATAACATTCATTGTTCCACACTAAAGTTCTCTTCAAAACAGAAAGGGGTGCAGAACCCTGCTGCGGTGGAACGTTGTGTGCCACAGGGAACGTGGTCTTGGCTTGACTGGCCGCATCGCAAGGATGGTAAAAACCTCCATAAAAAAAAAATATTCAACCTCAAGGTCTGTTGTGCGCTGATGAGAAGCATGGCTGTTGAGGTGGAACAGTCGTCAGTGGACAACTTCTGGGGAACCTCCCACACCTCTGTGTATAAGGCTTACGTAAGCGTGTGAGGCTCTGTGTAGGTGCTCTTTCGTCTCCATAGTTTCCCTTGGGACCAGGATAGATGCTTCTAAATTTTCTGCTACTTCTCCCAGCGGGAAGGATGGACCACTGGTTTGTACCAACACCCAATCGAACAAGAAGGCGTAGTAGCCAGTCAAATCTGAAAACAAACTGGAAAAGTTTCTCCTAGCAAAACCCTTGTGTTCTAAAGAGGAATTTCTGTCTATGTAACATGTAAAATGTACGAATTAGTAATTGAAATCTGTATTTTTTAAAAAAAAAAATTGAAAACTTATAGACGTAATACGTAACCATATGATTGTACGAAGACTGCCCAGAAAGTAATGCACCGCAATTTTTTCGTCAACAATTCTTTATTGAACATACTGAGAATTATAGATGGTATAATTAAATGTTTCCTTGAGACATTTAAGACTCTTTTTACTATCTAAGATAATTATCGGGACTTTTCTTTATTCTTTGTTGATCTCATTTTGTTCTATTTTTTTTCGTTGTACATGTTCGGGGCGGACGTCACAAGACACCCGTTCAGGTTGTTCGTTGATTCGTTTACTCATTTTTTTTAATTACAGAGGGTAACTAACCCTCTGACCGAACACGCTGAGGCCGGCCGTTGTGGCAGAGCGGTTCTAGGCGCTTCAGGACATCACACACATCCATGCCCGGGGCAGCATTCGAACCTGCGACCGTAGTGGCCGCGCGGTTGCAGACTGTAGCGCCTAGAACCGCTCGGCCACTCTGGCCGGCTACAATATACACTGAGTTGACAAAAGTCATGGGATAGCGATATGCATGTGTACAGATGGCGGTAGTATCGCGAACGCAAGGCATAAAATGGTAGCGGACTGGCAGAGTAATCACTTGCAATCAGGTGATTCATATGAAAGTGTTTCCGACGTGATTATCTCCGCGTGACGGGGGATAACAGACATTGAACGTGGAATGGTAGACGCACGGGACATTCCATTTCGGAAATCGTTGGGGAATTCAGTATTACGAGATCCACAGTGTCAAACGTGTGCCGAGAATACCAAATTTGAGACAATGCCTCTCACCACGGACAAGGCAGTGGTCAATGACCCTTCATTTAACAATCGAGAATAGCACTCGATGTTATCAAATTCCTCTTCTTCAGAAACGCTTTCCTTGCCATGGCAGTTTACATTTTATATCTTCTCTACTTCGACCATCATCAGTTATTTTGCTCCCCAAATAGCAAAACTCCTTTACTACTTTAAGTGTATCATTTCCTAATCTAATTCCCTCAGCATCACCCGACTTAATTCGACTACATTCCATTATCCTCGTTTTGCTTTTGTTGATGTTCATCTTGTACCCTCCTTTCAAGACACTGTCCATTCCGTTCAACTGCTCTTCCAAGTCCTTTGCTATCTCTGACAGAATTACAATGTCACCGGCGAACCACAAAGTTTTTATTTCTTCTCCATGGACTTTAATATCTACTCCGAATTTTTCTTTTGTTTCCTTCACTGCTTGCTCAATATACAGATTGAATAACATTGGGGACAGGCTACAACTAGAGCTCTGCATTTCGATGAAAACAACCGCTCGAGCATTTCCCGTTTCGTGCCGCTGCTCGACGGCTGGGAAAGGCCCACGCTGCGATACGGCTGTGGCCGTCTAATGCGCCATGTGGCCGATTGTCCTCCACCTCTCGTTTATCGGTTGGACTGTCGAGCACTGCCGGGCGCTTGCGCGTACTCACAATCTTGGCCGGTGACAGTACAACCGCCGCGCGCTCTACAGTGCCGCATCGCATTAGAAACCGTGTGTAAACGCAGTTGACGACCTGGCTTTGAGCAGCGCAGACAGCGTTATGGATAAACCAAGTATAGATCGTAAACGTTCCATTCGTGAAACGAAAAAAATGGCTCTGAGCACTATGCGACTTAACTTCTGAGGTCATCAGTCGCCTAGAACTTAGAACTAATTAAACCTAACTAACCTAAAGACATCACACACATCCATGCCCGAGGCAGGATTCGAACCTGCGACCGTAGCGGTCACGCGGTTCCAGACTGAAGCGCCTTTAACCGCACGGCCACACCGGCCGGCATTCGTGAAACGAAGAGGAGTATTATGGAGAGAATTAGGAGCGGCTCATTAGTCCTGGAGAAGAAAGACATGTCGGAAGAGGAGGCGAAAAGTGAAGCTTGGAAATCGTTTGCACTTGTAGTGGATCCTGTCACGCAGGCTTCTGCTGGTTTCGTGCAATGTACCGCATGTGATATCATACTTTCGTACCAGTCAAGCACAACAGGTATGATTCGGCACAGCAAAAGTAAATGCGGAGCAGAAGTACACCGGCCACTTGCAGTATCAAGTAGCATAAAGAAAGTTGTTGTTGATAGGTTGGTCGATATGAGTGGAATAGATTTGCTACCGTTAAATACTTGTAGTAAGATTGGCTTCAACAATTATTCGCAGGAGCTCATCAATGTTGGCGCCACTTAACGGCGAAGTCAGTATAGAAGATGTTCTTCCGCACCCTACCACTGTATCGCGGCATATTAAAGAAAAGGCAGCCAAAATGCGGGTGACAATGGTGACCAAGCTAATATGTGCCTTAAAGAATAAAATGTGCGCTCTAGACGCTGATCTGTGGTCTGATAACTACAAGAAGAAAAATTTTTTGACTGTGACGTCGCATTATGTGAATGATGAGTGGCAGCTAAAAACGCTTGTTTTGGTAACAACCGATTTTCCGGACGTACCTAAGACAGGAGAGAACATACGGCACGAAATCGAAGAGCGGGTGCTTGAGTTAGGAATTAACAAGGAAATTATACTTTGTCACCGACCAAGGAGCTAATATGAAGAAGGCACTTGAATGTTACCACCGCTTGCCTTGCTTTTATCACTGCTTGATGACTGCGCTTCCTCACACATTTCAAGAGACGTTTTTAGAAGACAAAGCCCCTGAAATCCTGTCGTGTCTACTATCAGCAAGAGCTATACTAGGCTATTTGAAGAGATCGGGTCACTCGTGGCGTCTGCGGCACTCTGTGAAATGGTTCAAATGGCTCTGAGCACAATGGGACTAAACTTCTGAGGTAATCAGTCCCCTAGAACTTAGAACTGCTTAAACCTAACAAACCTAAAGACATCACACACAACCATGCCCGAGGCAGGACTCGAACCTCCAACCGTAGCGGTCGCGCGGTTCCACACTGTAGCGCCTAGAACTGCTCGGTCACCCCGGCCGGCTAACCCCCTTTAAAGAAGCGAGTTTGGATTTGGAAACTGCAAAGATAACAACGCTGGAACGTGTGCTGCCGTGGTACAAGAGTCTGTTACATCATTGTGAACCAATAGACAGTGACAACGAGATAAGAACACTTTCTATAGGTTACGATCCTTTATACATCTGTTGAATTATCAGAGTGCTGTTATGTATATTGGGTTTCCTTTTCAGCTCATGGCGAAAATAAAAAGAAGAGCAGCATACTTCATCACAGAGAAGTGCAAAATTGAGGCTATCCATTACGTTGCCACGGTTCTATGTCCATCACGGCGTCATTAGAAAAAACTCACAGCAGACGAAAAGCAAGCCGCGCATGCTGAAGTTCGACGATTGTACTCGGTACTGCCCGTAAATGGTAAGGTTCATTCACTGAAACCAATTAGTAAACGATTATTTTTTTGTATAATCTGCCATCTTTCGTTAGATCAACATTTATTACGTCTACAATGTGATACTTGGGAGGCCGGCTGAAGTGGCCGTGCGGTTAAAGGCGCTGCAGTCTGGAACCGCAAGACCGCTACGGTCGCAGGCTCGAATCCTGCCTCGGGCATGGATGTTTGTGATGTCCTTAGGTTAGTTAGGTTTAACTAGTTCTAAGTTCTAGGGGACTAATGACCTCAGCAGTTGAGTCCCATAGTGCTCAGAGCCATTTGAACCATTTGATATTTGGGAAAGGTTTCGCAGCTTAAACATTCCACAATGCGTTTTGATGTAATTTGTGCGATATATATAAAATGTCACCGTAAATATAGTCGTTTAGTAACCAGTAATTCTAACTACGGTGTATACATATTTGATGGTGACAGGAATATCTTACGGATGTTTTCATTCATGTTTAGAGTCCATTCAAGCAAACAGTGACCAAGTTCTTCCCCTGAAAAAGTCCAGGATGGACTGGAGTTCGGATGAGGACGACGAAGATAGATACACAGTTACTACCAATGAACTCGACAGATACCTTTCGCTCTCCAAATCCGACTGTAGCTGTGCCGAAGGACAAATTTTGCAGTGGTGGAAAGCGCACGCGGGGTTATTTCCAAGTCTGTCGGTAGTAGCCAGAAGATTTCTCTGTCTTCCTGCCATTAGTGCTGCCAGCGAGAGAAATTTTAGCCAGGCCGGTCACCCGCTGTCCAGCAAAAGATCGTGCCTGGAATCAGACAAGGTGGATGATCTCTTATTGATCCATCACAGTTAGCCGGCCGTGGTGGTCTAGCGGTTCTAGGCGCTCAGTCCGGAGCCGCGCGACTGCTACGGTCGCAGGTTCGAATCCTGCCTCGGGCATGGATGTGTGTGATGTCCTTAGGTTAGTTAGGTTTAAGTAGTTCTAAGTTCTAGGGGACTGATGACCACAGATGTTAAGTCCCATAGTGCTCAGAGCCATTTGAACCAAGCCATCACAGTTACGTAAGTATTCACAACATACCACGTAATCACAAGGAAGAAAACATCCCTCAAACTCTAAATGTATGATTCCACTTTCACTGACTTCACAGGACGAAGTTCAAACCGCCAGCTGTAGTTATAGCTCCAGGAACATAAATGACGCCTGTGTATCAGGGAGCACCAATGACGAAAAACGAATTGTATGGTCATGATTCACTCGTAACGTTATTTATAGGTCATAATTTGTTCCGAAATTAATGTTTATGCAACAAAATTTCTTGAGCATTACTTTTAACTCCGTCATTCCATCCCGATCCTGCATTCAATATTAGTACAACGTATACATGACCGAGTTTGGAGATAGGCTACACATAGTCCATGATTAGACTACTGTGTTCCCGTTTGTCTAAATACAGACATCACAGTTTTTAACGTTACAATTACTGGAATACATGACAACCTCGAAGGCGAAACTCCAGTAGTCTGCTACATGTTAACAAACATCAAATGTAACATGTACAAGTGTATTGTTTAGGTCATAGAACTGGTAGTAAGCAACGAAAGACATTTGTAAAAGAAATAAGTGAGTGGTTAATGTGAAGCGGTGGCCTCTGATCTCAAGGAGTGTGACGAAGCGCCGCTCGCTGGCACAGAGTCCACCGGTTACTGGCGACCGGCCGAGCGTTTGGCGGACTCGGCCGAGCGCTGGCGATCGGCTGCCGACAGCCTGGGGAAGAGGACGCTCGGCCGCATACTCCCGAGAGCCAGAGGGTAGAGCGGGACACGCTGGTAAAAATCGGAGATAATGCAGGCCTCTAGCTACAACCCTGTCTCACTCCCTTCAAACCGCTGCTTCCCTTTCATGCCCCTCGACTGACACTTATAACTGCCATCTGGTTTCTGTACAAATTGTAAATAGCCTTTTGCTCCCTGTATTTTACCCCTGCCACCTTTAGAATTTGAAAGAGAGTATTCCAGTCAACATTGTCAAAAGCTTTTTCTAAGTTTACAAATGCTAGAAATGTAGGTTTGCCTTTCCTTAATCTATTTTCTAAGATAAGTCGTAGGGTCAGTATTGCCTCACGTGTTTCAACATTACTGCGGAATCCAATCTGATCTTCGCCGAGGTCGGCTTCGTCCAGTTTTTCCATTCGTCTGTAGAGAATTCGCGTTAGTATTTTGCAGCTGTATGGAGTGTAGCTATGTATGGGAATGAAACGTGGACGATAAATAGTTTGGACAAGAGGAGAATAGAAGCTTTCGAAATGTGGTGCTTCAGAAGAATGCTGAAGATTAGATGGGTAGATCATAGAACTAATGAGGAGGTATTGTATAGGATTGGGGAGAAGAGGAGTTTGTGGCACAACTTGACAAGAAGAAGGGACCGGTTGGTAGGACATGTTCTGAGGCATCAAGGGATCACAAATTTAGCATGGGAGGGCAGTGTGGAGGTTAAAAATCGTAGAGGGAGACCAAGAGATGAATACACTAAGCAGATACAGAAGGATGTATGTTGCAGTAAGTACTGGGAGATGAAGAAGCTTGCACAGGATAGAGAAGCATGGAGAGCTGCATCAAACCAGTCTCAGGACTGAAGACAACAACAACAACAACAACAACAACAACAACAACAGTGTTTCTGTGAAGCTGTCAGTGCTGATAGACGAGCAGCACTGCATGAAATAGCCGCAGAAATCAATTTGGGTCGTACGACGAAGGTATCCGTTATTACACTGCTTCGAAATTTGGCGTTCATGGACCGTGACAACACACGACCGACACGAATGTCTTCGCTAACAGCACCAAATCGCGTGCAGCGCCTCTCCTGGACTCGTGACCATACCGGTTATACCCTAGACTATTGGAAAACCGTGCCTTGGTCAGATGTCCCGATTTCAGTTGGTAAGAGCTGATGGTGGGGTTCGAGTGTGGCAGATGAAGCCATGGACAGGCACAGAGAGAGCTGATGGTGGTTTCATAATGGTCTGGGTCAAACTAAACCGGTCATTTTCTGGAAATGATTATGTTCAGCTAGTTGCAGACCATTTCACAGCCATTTACATCTACATCTACATTTATACTCCGCAAGCCACCCAACGGTGTGTGGCAGAGGGCACTTTAAGTGCCATTGTCATTACCTCCCTTTCCTGTTCGAGTAGCGTATGGTTCGCGGGAAGAACGACTGCCGGAAAGCCTCCGTGCGCGCTCGAATCTCTCTACTTTTACATTCGTGATCTCCTCGGGACGTATAAGTAGCGGGGAGCAATATATTCGATACCTCATCCAGAAACGCACCCTCTCGAAACCTGGACAGCAAGCTACACCGCGAAGCAGAGCGCCTCTCCTGCAGAGTCTGCCACTTGAGTTTGCTAAACATCTCCGTAACGCTATCATGCTTACCAAATAACCCTGTGACGAAACGCGCCGCTCTTCTTTGGATCTTCTCTATCTGCTCTGTCAACCCGACCTGGTACGGATCCTACACTGATGAGCAATACTCAAGTATAGGTCGAACGAGTGTTTTGTAAGCCACCTCCTTTGTTGATGGACTACATTTTCTAAGCCGGCTGGAGTGGCCGAGCGGTTAAAGGCGCTACAGTCTGAAACCGCACGACCACTACGGTCGCAGGTTCGAATCCTGCCTCGGGCATGGATGTGTGTGATGTCCTTAGGTTAGTTAGGTTTAAGTAGTTTTAAGTTCTAGGGGACTTATGACCACAGCAGTTGAGTCCCATAGTGCTCAGAGCCATTTGAACCATTTGAACATTTTCTAAAGACTCTCCCAATGAATCTCAACCTGGCACCAGCATTACAAAAATTAATTTTATATGATCATTCCACTTCAAATCGTTCCGCACGCATACTTCCAGATATTTTACAGAAGTAACAGCTACCAGTGTTTGTTCCGCTATCATATAATCATACAAAAAAGGATCCTTCTTTCTATGTATTCGCAATACATTACATTTGTCTGTGTTAAGGATGAGTTGCCACTCCCTGCACCAAGTGCCTATCCGCTGCAGATCTTCCTGCATTTCGCTGCAATTTTCTAATGCTGCAACAATGCCGTCCATTATCTTCGCCGGCCGGAGGGGCTGAGCGGTTCTAGGTGCTTCAGTCTGGTACCGCGCGACTGCTCGGGTCGATCCATGGCTGTCCCCTGGTTGGGTTCCGACAGATCGAGTGTAGATGGGCTCACCAACTGTCTCGCCTAAGTGAACGATGGCAGACCGACCTCCCTGGAGGCCTCTGAAGGCCGTTGTCTTTATTACCTTTCCCACCAGTGTTTAAGTATCTGTTCTCAGCTACTTAAAATTGAAGGCTTACTGTTTTATTTCTTTTTCCTTAAAAATCTTGCAAAATTAATTGTGGGCTTTCAGTCTTGCAACCTTATTCTTAAAATTATCTTTCAAGGTTAAACATTGCGGCCCTCTGCCTTTAAAATATTATGGTAATATATTTTAAAATTTTGAAACTTAATTGTGGCCTTCAGCCATTAGTATTGCACCTTGCATATGTTTGTTCTATCTGCTTTGCCTTGAGGGTTTCCACTTAGCCGTGACAATTTTTTAATTTATTTTTTAATTAAACAATTTCATTCTTATCTTGTTGATTTTTAAGATTTCTTTTTTTTTAACATTGTGGCCTTCTGCCTTTAAAAGTCTGTGATAATATATTACAAAATTTTAAAACTTAATTGTGGCCTTCAGCCATTTGTATTGTACTTTGCATATGTTTGTTATATCTATTTTGCTTTGAGGCTTTCCATCTAGCTGTGATAGATGTTTTTTTTATTATTTTCTTGTTATTTTAATTGGATTTATATCTTGTTGATTTGTTAAGATTTCTTATTTGAAGGCCTTCATCCGTGAAAGAGTTGCATTTGGTAAAAGTTCGGCAATGTGCCGCTTTGGTTGTAAACGTGTTATTAAATTACAATAAATTACAATTAGAAGGTGAAACTGACCCCAACCTTATATGGCTCTTTCCACAATCCTAATTACCTGTTCTACCCAGTGGGTTTAGCGGGCGTATCACCCGACAGCAGTTAAATCTTGCCGATTCACCTGTACAATTTCACGAAGTCATGTCAACAAAACCCTGAACAATTTCACGAAGACATGTCAACATATTCTCTGCCCATACCATTAGGGATCCTCCTCAATGTCAGTCTCCTTCCACAGTGTTTTGGCCCCAAATCGTGCTCCTTTAGACGCGAATCCGTCGAGAATCACACTCCAGACGAAATCGGGACTCACTTGCGAAAGGAACATTGGGCCACTCTTCGACCGTCCAGGTGGCATGTTGATCCAATCTAGACATTCCCTTCTGTGAAGACGCATCAGAGTCACACATACAGCAGGTCTCCAACAACAAAGGCCACTCTGCCGAAGCCTTCTGTACGCCATTTGCCTCGATACAACATTTGCAGTGGATGCTGTGGTCAGATGCCATTTGCCTTGCAGTACTAAGCAGGTACACTCGTGCCTTTATGGCCAAAGAATGGTCCTCTCCTTCTGATGTTACACGTGCTCGGCCCTGCCCTGGTCTTCGGGATACAACATCGGTCTCTACAAAATGTCATCACGTCCGAGAAACAACAGAACGCTTCATATTAAGCCATCGGGTGACATCAGTCTGTGATAGTCCTTTTTCCATTCTTCCTCCGTCCTTCCTACGCATAGAGTCTGGTAGCCGTCTTCTCTGTGTCATACTATACCATCTGTGATTGTACACACAGTGATTACAGATGTGGGACTACCTGGCAAACACTACCCTGTTTGATAGATACCCTGAGGTCATCGTTGCCACGGTTGTCCGTTGTCCGTGCAAACACAATCGCACTGACGTTTCACATTCTGTATATTATATCGTGAATTAGACACAGAACAGGGAAACACGGTTTGTTGCATTAATTTTGGACACGAGTGTATTTATTCGAGTTATGACATTCGGCAATCGTTCGTATTCTTGCCACGCAAGTCCGCGATTCAGATCGTGGAATCTGGAATTTGTTTTTCCACTTCTGAAGTACAACACTTCGTGAGGCTTCACCATCATGTGTGAATGAAGTACGATATTGAAAGCGTATGCTGTATAGATACTAAATTCTACAAGAATGGGTACCAAATTTGTATAATATTTCCCGAAGAGAATGATGGTTAAGAAATTTATCATTTTTTGTAGAAAGACTTTGATTTTGACTTCGGGACATCTCTGGCTCATCTGAATTTTTTTAAAGGGATTGGAGTACACTGTTTCACTTGCTAAGCTATGTATAGTTTTATTTAAAAGTCGAGACAGGCATATCCTCGTTTTATGTAGATTCAAGTTTCTCTAGTTCCTGTCTTTGAATTCATTTCTCAGGTCTTTGAATTCATTACTGTGGTTCCCTGGTAGTTAGGGATGGAAAAATCAGTAGGTTAAAACTAATATTGGTGTTGTAGTTCTGAATAACCGGTATTTTTCGGTATTTGTTTGGTTTCGATTATAACAGGTTTTATTTGTGTCATTTATATTTTACTAATAAGCGTGTAAAGGACCGGAATATCAATTAGCTATAGCAGCAGTGCTAAAATTTTTACGTCTTCAATAAACTTTAAAAAAAACGAGTAATTTTTGTTCGTAAAATTGCTTTGGATTATCGCATTATTATAAGCAATGGGAAAAGCAATCTGTGGTGTCACCGCCAGACACCACACTTGCTAGGTGGTAGCCTTTAAATCGGCCGCGGTCCGTTAGTATACGTCGGACCCGCGTGTCGCCACTATCAGTGATTGAAGACCGAGCGCCACCACACGGCAGGTCTAGAGAGACGTCCTAGCACTCGCCCCAGTTGTATAGCCGACTTTGCTAGCGATGGTTCACTGACAAATTACGCTCTCATTTGTCGAGACGATAGTTAGCATAGCCTTCAGCTACGTCATTTGCTACGACCTAGCAAGGCGCCATTATCATTTGCTATTTATCTTGTGATGCAAGTACCGTCAGACCGATGTTCACCGATTATGGATTAAAGTTAAGTATTCCAGAAGCTACGTACCTTTTTTGCTATTCTCTATTCCTTTAACTGCTCCAGGCCTCACGCCAGCCTGCGTGAGCTTAAACGCGTGCCTTTCGGCTTCCTCTCACAGTGGCTTGGCTGTCTTGCCAAGTCACAACACAATCAGCGCTATTTTAGTAATAAAGACAACAGGAACGAGCAACGAACACGTGGCATAAGAATTGGCCCAGCATTGCTGAGACCATAATGTACACTCCTGGAAATGGAAAAAAAACGCATTGACACCGGTGTGTCAGACCCACCATACTTGCTCCGGACACTGCGAGAGGGCTGTACAAGCAATGATCACACGCACGGCACAGCGGACACACCAGGAACCGCGGTGTTGGCCGTCGAATGGCGCTAGCTGCGCAGCATTTGTGCACCGCCGCCGTCAGTGTCAGCCAGTTTGCCGTGGCATACGGAGCTCCATCGCAGTCTTTAGCACTGGTAGCATGCCGCGACAGCGTGGACGTGAACCGTATGTGCAGTTGACGGACTTTGAGCGAGGGCGTATAGTGGGCATGCGGGAGGCCGGGTGGACGTACCGCCGAATTGCTCAACACGTGGGGCGTGAGGTCTCCACAGTACATCGATGTTGTCGCCAGTGGTCGGCGGAAGGTGCACGTGCCCGTCGACCTGGGACCGGACCGCAGCGACGCACGGATGCACGCCAAGACCGTAGGATCCTACGCAGTGCCGTAGGGGACCGCACCGCCACTTCCCAGCAAATTAGGGACACTGTTGCTCCTGGGGTATCGGCGAGGACCATTCGCAACCGTCTCCATGAAGCTGGGCTACGGTCCCGCACACCGTTAGGCCGTCTTCCGCTCACGCCCCAACATCGTGCAGCCCGCCTCCAGTGGTGTCACGACAGGCGTGAATGGAGGGACGAATGGAGACGTGTCGTCTTCAGCGATGAGAGTCGCTTCTGCCTTGGTGCCAATGATGGTCGTATGCGTGTTTGGCGCCGTGCAGGTGAGCGCCACAATCAGGACTGCATACGACCGAGGCACACAGGGCCAACACCCGGCATCATGGTGTGGGGAGCGATCTCCTACACTGGCCGTACACCACTGGTGATCGTCGAGGGGACACTGAATAGTGCACGGTACATCCAAACCGTCATCGAACCCATCGTTCTACCATTCCTAGACCAGCAAGGGAACTTGCTGTTCCAACAGGACAATGCACGTCCGCATGTATCCCGTGCCACCCAACGTGCTCTAGAAGGTGTAAGACAACTACCCTGGCCAGCAAGATCTCCGGATCTGTCCCCCATTGAGCATGTTTGGGACTGGATGAAGCGTCGTCTCACGCGGTTTGCACGTCCAGCACGAACGCTGGTCCAACTGAGGCGCCAGGTGGAAATGGCATGGCAAGCCGTTCCACAGGACTACATCCAGCATCTCTACGATCGTCTCCAAGGGAGAATAGCAGCCTGCATTGCTGCGAAAGGTGGATATACACTGTACTAGTGCCGACATTGTGCATGCTCTGTTGCCTGTGTCTATGTGCCTGTGGTTCTGTCAGTGTTATCATGTGATGTATCTCACCCCAGGAATGTGTCAATAAAGTTTCCCCTTCCTGGGACAATGAATTCACGGTGTTCTTATTTCAATTTCCAGGAGTGTATTTGTTACCATGTGGCGTGGCCTACTGGATGGCAGCCACGTACAAGCAGTGTGCAGACTGGCCCTATCTGGTCTCTGTGGTAACCTCTCACTGTTATCGTTGTATTACAGAAGGGGACCATCCGTAGTCCAAAAGTATTTTATGAAGTGCGGTATCAGTGAAGTACAATGCTCTATTCCCTTTAAAACATTATGATCGAGAGGAGCAACAACAAACATGCGACATCGTATAAGGGGAAAAATTAAAACTTGGCAATTCATTTGTAGTTTACAATAAAAGTAGAAAGTACCTGACCTGTTTCCTGTGTCCTTAGGGGCTCAGCATTCGTTTGTTGGGTACGGGATTGGCGATCCCAGGGTTCCCGAACTGCGTACTGGTAAGCGCCGCCAGTCCTCTGTCACTGTAAGCTCTGGCCATGCTACAGCGGCCACGGGGTGGTGCGGCGGTGGAACGATGTGTGTCACGGGGAACGTGGTCTTGGCTTGACTGCCCGCATCGCAAGGATGGTAAAAACCTCCATAAAAAAAAACATTCAACCTCAAGGTCTGTTGTGCGCTGATGAGAAGCATGGCTGTTGAGGTGGAACAGTCGTCAGTGGACAACTTCTGGGGAACCTCCCACACCTCTGTAGGCATGTGGGGCTCTGTGTAGGTGCTCTTTCGTCTCCATAGTTTCCCTTGGGACCAGGATAGATGCTTCTAAATTTTCTGCTACTTCTCCCAGCGGGAACGATCGACCACTGGTTTGTACCAACACCCAATCGAACAAGAGGGCGTGGTAGCCAGGCCTCCTGATTCTGGACTTATTCAGAGTGATGGTATTTACAGTAACAGAACACACGCTGTTGGCCAGAATGTGTTTTTCATAGTCCATCGGAAAGAGGGTAGTTTTGAGAAGTTTTCGCCCTTCTATATGCAAAAGCGTTTAGATGGAATCTGTGGCTCTTTAAAGTCAGTCAAGCGCTTTCACAATGGGACACTGTAAGAGGAAACTTCTGATTCCCCCACAAGCAGTTAATCTCCAAAAAGAGAGTTGCACAACGCCTAGATCTGCAGCAAAGCTGTTGGGGCTTGGAGTTTCTCATTGGTATTCGCAGAGAAAAACTGAAAAATAAGTGAGCCCGAGATGGCATTGTTGATATGGAAAATATAACAAAAAGGCTGTATGGAGATCTAGTGAAATCGGGATCTTTTGTACTTACTTGCAAAAGCACGGTACTTCAAGAACATGTCAAAGTAGGTTTCCTTCGCCTCAGTTTGCGGCCCTATTTCCCAAAATCAATGCTCTATGTTAAGTGCCAGCGGTTTAGGCACACTACTGTTCGATATAAGGAAGAATCCACTTGTGGCAAATGTAGGAAGGCAGCCCACGAAGGAGTTGGGTGCTCACGTCCAGTGAAGTATGTAATCTGCTCTGGGGATCGTCCTGTCTGGAGGCGGGACTGGGGTGTCTTTCTTGAAGAAATGAAGATACTGGAATTCAAAAATACTGAGCGTATCTTGGATGGTGAGGCCAAAACGGTATATAAGGCCATGCATCTCCCCAACGTTTGCTACCTCAAATCAAATGGATCAAATGGCTCTGAGCAGTATGCGACTCAACTTCTGAGGTCATCAGTCCCCTAGAACTTAGAACTACTTAAACCTAACTAACCTAAGGACATCACACACATCCATGCCCGAGGCAGGATTCGAGCCTGCGACCGTAGCGGCCGCGAGGCTCCAGGGTGCAGCGCCTAGATCCGCTCGGACACCCCGGCCGGCGTTTGCTGCCTCCTTCGCGTCTGTTCATAAATAACCAGGTCCTAATACCAATGCTGCTACACAAACTGAGATTGCCAGGGTCAGCACTAGTACCTGCACCTGTGAGTACACTTGTTCTGCTGCAGTTGCTTTGAATCCCATTTCGAAGCCCATACCTCCCCACAGAGTGTCAGACAAAGCTGTGGTGGCCGCTGTTGCGGAGCTGCCTGTCTCTCCAAAGGCTCATCCTGGTACAGCGTCCAGTACTGCTACTACCACAGCCACGGTTGTGGCTCCAAAGAACAAACATCTTAGGCAAAGGATCAACCATTAACAGCCGGTGTGTCTGAGGATGTCAAATTCATTCTCTTCGTCAGACTAATGGACATTGACGTCGGTCTGACGCAATCATCTCGCCCCAAAGTTGAGCCTCCACTCATGGCAGGCTCGCCTCCCAAGCGGGAAGACAGTGTGGAAGTGCAGCCTCCAAGATATATAGCTACCATCCTCCAGTAGAACATTAATGGGTCCAGGACACATGCGGAGGAACTGAACCTTCTAGAATATGAGCACACCTTGTGCACTTGTTAGCAGGAAACACATTTTAAAGCATTAGATTCCCATGTCATCTGGGGCTATACACTCAATCGCAAGGACGAATCGACTGTGGAAACAGCCAACGGAGGGATTTCTGTGTTAGTAAATAATGAGCACCACTCTTCTGTTCTTCCCCTGGCTATTGACCTGCAAGCAACTGCAGTCGAAATACGCGCATGGTGGGGATTACGGGATTACAGTTCGCTCGCTGTTATTTACCTCTGCCAGATGCAGTAAACTCTCTCTCTCACTTAGCTTGTTGCAGCTTACAGTGCAGAGGCTAGAGGAGTGAGATGCAATGATGGGTTTTCAGTTGTCTGCATGTAAGTGTGGTGTGTTCATTCTAATTGTTCTTACCGTATTTTTAATTTACCTGGCTTGCATGTAAGGGGCTACTTTCTATATTTTAAAGACTCAGTGAGGTCTCTGGGCCTCATTTTTTACTCCGAACTGTCATGGTTAACTCACCTGAGAGACCTGAAAGCCAGAAGCCAGAAGGCACTGCATATCATAAAGTGCATAAGCCACAGGTCTTAGGGAGCAGACGTGGCGTATCTGTTCCAGTTTTATAGGTATTTTGTGCATTCACGGCTATATTATTGTTGTGAGGCCATCTTACCTGTTGAAGCTACACACTATGAGCGAGTTACGATAGCCACAGGTGCCTACATGACCTGTTCCATAATCATTCTCTGTTCTAGGTCTGGGAAACCGTCGTTTGCCATCCGGAGGCAAATGGTGCATCAGGCAGATAAGTTCCATGCTGCTCCAACTTCATCTGCATACCATGCTGTTGCTGGCCCACCTCTGCAACGCCTTTTCTCGAATCGTTCAGCAGCAAAAAGGCCGTTTGGGATCCAGGAGCAGCCTGTGCTGGGATCACTTGGTGTGGAGCGTGTGCTGCCCCTGATGCATGGCTCTAACCACCTGCCACTCTGGTTACTGCAGAGGCCCATGAGGATTTAAGATTTAGTACATCACAGGAAAGATTCCACTCCTGAACATGCTAACACTTTACTTTCTGCCATTTTAACTGAGAACCACAATTCCACAGTTGTCTTTATGGATGGGTCTAAACAGAAGGACGGTTGGTTGCTCTGTTGTATTCCCTGATCGTGTCCTCAAGCTTCGACGTGGACGTGTTTACGATCTTGCCGGCACTGACGCAGATGAGGCGTGCTTCGAATGCTAGATCCCTTGTTTGTTCCGATTCTCTGAGTGCCCTTCACTCTCTACCTCGCTTGTGCCCAGCAGATAAAGCAGTCCAGAATATCCAGGACACCCTCCTACAACTACAACGACTAGGGGAAAGGTGTCTTTCTGCTGGGCGCCACGGTACATGGATGTTGCGGGGAACGAAGGGGCCGATGTAACAACCAAGGAGACGTGAGCGTGATCCTCGGTTATTTCAGTGGGCCCTCGCCATGCGTTTTATGAGCTACAGAGTTATGCATCGCTGGGAAACAAGTACTTGCAAGTGGCCGACAATAAACTCCAACTAGTAAAGGCCACAATGTGGCCATGGCTTACCACCTCCTAGCTACGAGGCCCTCCTTACTCGTGCCACAGCCCTATGATGCCTGGCTTCTTGCTCCAGTAGACGGTCCTACAGTGTGCGGTGCTTGTGGTGTGCAGACCACTGATTGGCTCACTCACGCTTTTTGTAAACGGTAAGCCAGTCTTTCTTTTAACTATTATGTGGTTTTACTTCTTACTCCCAAGCACCTGTCACCTTTATCCGTTGTACTGAGGTCCATAACATAGAGTGACTGTGTAGTTCCACACGAGTGGGATGGGAGTTAGTGAATGGGTGTCATTTTAAAGGTTTCTTCCCCACTGCTTTCTAACAGTTTTTAGACTTTTATCCACATTCATTGCTTTTAATATGTATAAGTACACTGATAAGCTCGGCGTTGAGCATCCGTAATCTCCAGAAACATACACATGTTTGTTGTCTGTGTCTACATAATATGCCTTTATCTCCTTATAGCCCATGGAAATGGAGAAATTAACTCGAAACATAGGATTCTCCAGTCCTCCAACGTTAGTTCCCAACAATCAGCTCTGACTATTCGTGATCCCCAAACAGTTTCTGATCCTCGATCATGACATGATTTTTGAGCAGTGTTTCAAAAAATTACAATCAATGGGAGAATACTGGTAATTTCTTGTTACTTTTCGAGACAAGCAGCGAACGATGGATGGACTAAGTTTTCTCTTATTTGCCTGTTTAATTTAATATTTTAATTCTATGTGTCTTGAAACAGAGGGAGTCAATTTTTTTCAGTCGTTGTCCGATTTCTACTTTTGCTACAGGAAATAATACGAATAAAAAAAACGAAAATCGTTTATTTCAGAAACCGGTTATTTTGAGCTATTTTAACACTTAGGTTAAACTGGTGTCCAAAAATATCAATAAAGCAGAAAGCCGGTAGTTGCACCGATAACCGCCATCAATACTGGTAGTTAACGTCCCAAACATAACCACTATATAAGTAAGGGACTTCACACGGTGTTGACGTAAGTCATGGGCTAGCTAGTACTATCGTGTCGGGCGTCCTTTTTGCTCGGCGTAGTGGCATGGACTCCACAAGCCGTTAGAAGCCCGTAGAAATACTGAGCCAGGCTCCCTCTATAGGCATCCATAACTGCGAGACAGGGCAAGTTCTAAAGTGTATGCCATACGGCAACTTGTTTTCCTAATCAACATAGAATCCAATAACTGCTTTGTAAGATGTTCCAATTGTCAAAAAGAAACAGCACGTAACTTGTACTCGGAAATACGCAGAATAATTGTTATTGAAGGTCAGGAGAGTAGCAAGCTTGGAATGTGAGCCCCTGAGAACAACATCGACAGAAAGAACAAGAAAAGATTAAATCTAAACTAAATTTTAGTTACGACAGTCCACAAGATACTGACTATAACGAGCCGCCTATATGGCTCAGAAGGACGAGACGAGAGTCTAGCATTCGGCAGTTCTGGATGTCAGAAGAATAGTTACGATGTAAATTTTTGACGAACAGCAACTTCTGAAAGACGAACCATTCAAGAAGAAAAACTGGCAGTTCGCTTGTGAGCTGCACCCAAGGCGTGGAGCGATGACACCGAATCATAAAATCTGTCCTTGTGTGGGGCGGCGAATAAGTTGTAAAATAATGAATGTTGCTGTATAAATGCTTGCATGTTGAATCAGTTTCTGGCTTTTAGAATGTTGTCAACGCTGTCTTTTGCCGTTCTTAACACTGGCTCTCTATTTACTTTCTAGCACCCAGAAAGTGATTTAACAAAACGTGGAGCCAGTAATTAGAGATCCTAGTGCCCACTTCATCTGAGAATACCATTATAGCTGCAGCTTATAGCTCTGAGGAATTAGGAGATTGTCCGGGATTTCTAATCAAAAACGGTTTTCCAAAATAGTTGAGTATATTCTGAAATTCACTGATAAAAAACACAAGTATCCCTACAACCTAACTAACAGAGCAGTTCAGAGTCTAATGCGCTGATGCAACTATAAATGTCCGAATTAAATGTTAAAAAGAATGCTCGCCATAATTTGATGAAAATATTTCATCAAACGCCACGCTAAATATTTGGTAGAATGTCTGTCCCGCGACGGCACGTGAAAATACGACAATACGCAAACTGAAGCTAGATAATGAAAATCATCCCAGAATTAACACTTCACTTGAAATGTTTTCATGGTTCCGCGTATCTCTAGTAACTTAATACGGCACCCAAGGCTGTTTGTAGCAGTGACACTGATGCGACGCGACTCCCGACACAGATGGCATGTCATTCGGCGTCTGGAGAGAACTGGGGCCTTACATCCTCACGCAGCGTTCTTATATATAAAGCCACGGTGCGGACGGCTAAGGGAACGCCTGATCAAATCGGCTCTCCCGACTAGCCGCTGGGCTAGTAACGCACCACTTCAAGTTACATAATAATTTATAGCTTCTTTTGCTGATGGCCGATGAAGCTCTTAATGTAAACGTGCATTCAGCACGCAGGTAAGTATTGATAATAAAATTTTGACGTGGCTAAGTTAAATATTTTAGGCGAGAGAATTAGTTTAATTACACTGCACGCAGTAGATGAGCTCTGAACTGGCCCTTTTGAGATCCGCTATCGCTATAATTTTATAGGTATTCAAAAGAAACTTTTCACAGCTTCATAGTCATAGCGGACCTCCAACCTATTTAAATCTAAACATCCTAGCCTTATTTATTAGCCTACTTAATCTATCTTGCTTCCTCCAGTTTTGAGACGAAAACCAGAAAATCATGAATTTCCACTAAAATCTTAATTTGTGAAATCCAAAGTACTGTTTTTATTAAATCATTATGAAAGATGAATCTAAATATAAATTTTGAAGTCTCTAGCTCTTTTCTGTTGCGCCAATGATTTTTTCAGAAAAACGTCCAAATTTCGAAAATGGCTGAAGTTATCGAACTGATATTTAACACACATTAATTTAGTATTATTCCTGACATGCTAGAAAAGTTTTAGGTCATTTGCTTGATTTTTAAGGTATTGCGCAACATTTATGACGTCAAAGCTAGTTACAGCAGACTGGCTGGCACACAATGGAAACTGATGTGAATTTACTACAGCGTGAGTAGGCTGCTTCCTTACATCACCCTCTACTTAAATTTTTTTTGTTTATGAATGTTAATGAATGAAAAAAAATTTAATTACAAAAAGGGAAGCAAGAGTACAGTTTAACTCCCTATGAAAAATCAAAATTGAAATATAAACATGCAGAAACATTAAAGAAAACTGATTACCTACATTAATTATTTAAATTGTAGGCATGTTCACTGCCTTTTAAACAGTGTCATTACTCAAAATTTTAAGCAAAGTCAATGAAATATTTTGGCATACATATTGCCTTAGACAAACAAACACATACAAATTGAAAAATTATGAAAATCTTAGATCCATTAAATACATTTTTACATACACAAATTCAAAGAAAATAACATGATACATAAACAGATGATTATCTCTTAGCAGTCTTTTCTAAACCTGAAAGAAAATTTCACAAATAATTTTTACACACGTGGTTGTAGCCGCTTTGGGTGGCGTCCTACACTTCCATTCACAAGGGTAGAGGAGGGGAAGTTGCTATGGTGTGCGTCCTTCACGTTCTCTCTAAATTACATGGGGGAAAGGGGAGGGGTCACTGTGAGTTGTGTCCAAGTCACTCCACGCTTTCACGCAGCTACCAGGCTGCCATTATCTGGTTTGTCCTGTAGAACAAACAAAAAGAGTGCCTCAGACTCTGTTCACTTAATATCTATGGGTGGGTCACAATGAAATGGGGATATATACATTTTATCCTTCAATATTTTGCTGGAACAAAGTTAACAGAACTTTTTCAGTATTACTCTCGCGGTTACTTAATTGTCATAAAATCGTTAAACAAATGGCTCAAAACGCCTTTAGTCATGTACTAGAGAAAATTTATGCTCCTAAGGCATACAATCATAAATCATATTTAATCTGAATTTATTATTTCTGGGCCAGAACACTGAACCAATGCTCGGTACATTCCTGATACATTTGTATTTCAAGCACTTAACTGACTCATCTTTGATTACCTTATTCTTAGAGATAGTATGAGTATGATTAGTGGTTGTTTTCTCAGCTTATTTGTACATGTGAGTAACTTTTGGTAATAGTACAGTTCTGAGTGTTCAAAACACACTACGTTTAGTTGACTACTAAATCCACTTATTGGTCCTCTGCTGTTGTCAGTTCCACATCTGCAATTAGGTACTTACTTACTTTGAAGTGTATTTATGCTGAGCTAAAATAATGTTTCACGTCTGTCAGTATGTTATTTATTTATTTTGCTAGTGTACGTACTAATTTAACACTCACTCTATTAATATTTAAAGCATAGGATAGCACATTTATTTCATATTCATAGTGTATTGCAGCTGATTAGTTTGCTCACGTGGCAATCCATTTCCACTCGACTGGACGCTGAAACCTCAGGTAGTCTCTCTCAGACCTACCACTAAAGTGCATCAAGTAATTATGGACGAGCGTAATGCTAACTTCCTTAAACCTATAGGACACCATGAGCTGCTCTGTCTCATCTAACATAAGGGTACCTATGGTCGCATTCACGCCTCCAACTCATAACCTCAATATGCGTAGGTGTGTCCTGTCACACACTACACCAAAATAATGGCCAGCTCCAACCTTATAAATACTTCAGGGACGTGTCCTTCACGTCTCAACCACAAACACTGCTCAATTCTATTACACTGCCTTTCCTTGCTACACCAGGTGAGTTTAATCTTACTGCATATTTATCCTAACACTAAGCAACCTCTTTTACTATTTCTTGGTTAGCTCTAATGCATACACTAGGTTTCACTACCACTTCAGATCCTGATTGTACATGAATTCATATATCTTTTTAAATTACTGTTGGTGGACCATTTCCAATAAAACAACACTTTGTACTTACTATATTACCAGGGTGCTATACATAATTGTTACTCAAATACATTTGTATCTTAATTACGTTATACTTCTCTATTGTTTGTCACTATTAGGTTTGTCACATTAGGTATTTTTCTTCACTAATCGGTAGATAGAATGGTTACATAACTCATGGCTTGATAGCCATGACAGAAAATTTTCATGTCTGGAAAGAAGAGGTCGAAATTTTTGTGGATAGGAAAGATGAAGAATGAGTGAGACCTGAAATGGAAAGAAGATCTCACACAGCTGGGACTGCACAGCTGCCACACTGTGTAGAGGTTACAGTACAACCTCCTCCCTACAGCATTCATTAGCTTAATGCTGGCTTGATAGTCATAACGGAAAATTTTAGTATTTGGAAAGAAAAGGTCGAAATTTTTGAGGACAGGAAAGAGGAAGAATGAGTGAGACCTGAAAGGGAAAGAAGATCTCACACAGCTGGGACTGCACAGCTGCCACACTGTGTAGAGGTTACAGAACAACCTCCTCCCTACAGCATTCATTGGTTTAATGCTGTAAAGAAGAGTTAGAAATTTTAGGTGGATAGAAAAGATGAAGAGTGAGTGAGACCTGAAAAGGAAAGAAGATCTCACACAGCTGGGACTGCACAGCTGCCACACTGTGTAGAGGTTACAGAACAACCTCCTCCCTACAGCATTCATTGGTTTAATGCTGTATTGATAACCATACCGGAAAATTTAATGTATGAAAGAAGAGGTCGAAATTTTTGAGGACAGGAAAGAGGAAGAATGAGTGAGATCTGAAATGGGAAATAAGATCTCACACAGCTGGGACTGCACAGCTGCCACACTGTGTAGAGGTTACAGAACAACCTCCTCCCTACAGCATTCATTAGCTTAATGCTGTATTGATAACCATACCGGAAAATTTAATGTATGAAAGAAGACGTCGAAATTTTTGAGGACAGGAAAGAGGAAGAATGAGTGAGACCTGAAAGGGAAAGAAGATCTCACACAGCTGGGACTGCACAGCTGCCACACTGTGTAGAGGTTACAGAACGACCTCCTCCCTACAGCATTCATTGGTTTAATGCTGTAAAGAAGAGTTAGAAATTTTAGGTGGATAGAAAAGATGAAGAGTGAGTGAGACCTGAAAAGGAAAGAAGATCTCACACAGCTGGGACTGCACAGCTGCCACACTGTGTAGAGGTTACAGAACAACCTCCTCCCTACAGCATTCTCTGTATCTCCTTTCGAACCGCCTCCTTCCTAGCTACATGTATTTGGTATGGCTTCCTGAAAAACACTTGGCCGGGTTTCACCTTTAATTGACTTTCATAACCTTTGACTATGCCAGGTCGATCTGAAAATACCTTATGATGCCTTTTTAGAACCTGTCTCAGTTCTTCCTTTTGATTGTCTGAAATCTTATCGATTTCCTGCAATTTAGCTTCTATTTTGTCTAAAATAATTGCTTTTTCTTCTTCTTCTGTGTTTAGCTTACTGTTACTAAGATTAACACCTTCGTCCCAATACCTCCTATTTTTCAGAACTCGTATAGGCAGCTCCCAAGTTTCATTATCAGTTACTACATGTTTATCACTAAAAGGTACTATAATTACTCCGGTTATTGGCAAGACCATTCTTAACTGGCTTTATTCAAAGTCAACAACACTCTGATATTTTGACAAGAAATCTATGCCAATTAAAACCTCAATACTGAGATTGTTTACCATTAAACATGGATGATCAATTAAATTACCATTAATGTTAAAGGGCAGCAAAGCTTCTTGCTTTATCGATTTTGACACCTTGCCAGTAGCACCAATTATTCTTAGTCCTGATACCCTCATTACTGTAAGCTTGTCTTTACCAGGTAATGCATCAAAGAAGGACTGAGATATTGCACTCACCTCACTTCCACTGTCTAAGAGACAACGTACATTGATACCCAACATATTCACTATTATTATAGGGTGGCTTATTCTAGGTTGTACAGGTGGTTCCTCAAATTCCTCTAGTAGTTCCTTTTGGATTTGTCTCCAACTAAAGTGATCGACATCTGTCTTCATTACATTTAGGTCACAGTGTGTAGGGGTTTCCTGAATTACATTTCCAGCTGCCTTTTCCAGTCGGTCTATTAATTTTAAATCGAAACACCGCACGACTTCATTACATTTAGTTTGCTGAACATGACCCAAATTACTGTAGTCTGAGCGATTCTGCGCCTCCAGACCGGGCATAATACTAGTTACAGCTAAACCACTTTCACCATTATCGTCGGTTTCCTTCTCAAGTGACAACTGGTCACAGCTATTGGGTTCATCGACCCCCAGCAGGCTACCCTCTACAATCTCACTTATCTCCTGTCCTAAATCTATTAGTACATTATCAACCTCCTGCACAGGCACTTTAGATAAGAGCACATCATCTTCATCGTAAATATAAGCATGAATTTCTTCTGCTTCTTCACCTGTCAATTCAGTATTTTGTAGCTCGTCCCTATCGTTACACTGCTGCGCCTTCTCTTTCTCTTCCCACTTAGAAAGCGTCTCTAACACGGTATCTATCAAATACTGTGAGTGATCTAATATTTCTGTTGTATCCTTAGATGCTACCGACACTTCATTCACCTGTTCAGTTTGAGTATTCTGATTTATCTTACCAATTCCCGTAACTACTGACTTAGGAAAAGTAACCGCTTGGTGAGCGCCAGTGTCCTCATAGACGGGAACTAGTTTTCCTGCCTCGGCCTACTACTGTTTCCTTTAGTTTCATTATAGTTGACTGGCACAGCATTACTTCCCTTACTGTTGTTTACATGCATATTTCTGTTTGGAACAAAATTATTATCCCTTGGATGCCATTGTTGGTTCTGATAATTATTTCCCCAATTCCTACCTCTCTTAGGATGGCGAACACCTACTGTTCTGATGTTTACATTGCCATTTTGCTCGTTCCTAAAATTACTACTATTATTATTAGAATTTCTGTTATTACGTGATTGCTCCTCATTGGCCGCAACACGTTCTACACGTTCCAGATAATGAAACGATCAAGATTGTCTCTAGGGGCAGATATAATTCTCGTTTGCCAATACCATGGCAGTTTGGCTTCAAGACCTAGTATAATCATTTCTGGTTTTAGCTTTTCCGCCAAATGTGACAACCGTGAGATCCATGACCTAGCAAACTCTTTAATTGATTCCTTGCCTGCATTGAAGCGTTTCCCACTCCAAAATTCTCTCAACACTTCATTTTGCTTATTGCTAGACCAATACTCATTAATAAAAGCTGTTTTAAATTCCGCTAATGTTTTACACTTTAACATAACATCAGCTGACCAACGCATGGCATCACCTGCTAAATAGCTTTTAATAAATGAGATTTTCTCTCGTTCAGACCAAGTTGGTGGAATCACATCTTCAAAATCGTTCCAGAAATCTAGCGGGTGGATGTTTTTATCTGGATCAAACCGCAAGAACTGCCGACACCCGATAAAAGCGGCGTTTGCAGCTACCACTTGTTGTATATTACCATTACCAGAAGTTACTGAAGTTACTTTACTCTCAATGTTAGCAATGTTAGTACTAATATTTTCTACTTTCATTTCAACATTATCTACTCATTGCACAATATGAGTAGTATCACTTTTGATTGCATCTACGTCTGCTTGACATATGTTTACTTTTATATTAACATCTTTAAATCTATCTGAGCACAGTTCAGATTCCGCCTCGATCTTTTCTTTTAACTTTTGCTCCAGCTCCGCATCTTCCATTTGGAAGTCCTTGCGAACCTCAGCAACTTCGGATTTTACTGTTTTATACATTTCAGAAAATTGTTGAGCAACCTTTTTCTTAATATCCTCATGGTTGTAATCAATTTTATAATTCAAACTGTCTAGATCCTCTTTCAACTTATTGCAACCAGCCTTGAAGGTATCGTCCATTACCTCCAATCGTTTATTAAAATTTGTTTGGCTGGCCACAATCTCAGACTTTAATTCAGCATTACTGTTTTTGACCTGTTCACTTATTTCAGACTTTAATTCAGCATTACTGCTTTTGACCTGTTCACTTATTTCAGACTTTAATTCAGCATTACTGCTTTTGACCTCAGTTATTTCAGACTTTAATTCAGCATTATTGGATTCTAATTTATTGTCTATTGCCTCAAATCGCATATTAAAATTTGTTTGACTGGCAGCTATTGCTTGTAATGTAACATTTAGATCACCAGCCCCAGCATCTTTGGGTTGCTCACTGGCTGGCTTTTTATCACACTCAGGTGACAAAAAACTAGCTCCAATTCCAGAATCATCAAAATTAAATGAAACTTCTGATTGATTAGTCATATCTAACTTCTCCTTCTTAAACTCTACCATCTCTGATGACTGTTTCATTTTTAATTCATCAGAGAAACTATCATCCAATAAATTTACAATTTCTACTTTCCGCTTTACTACAGGGGTCTCTATTATTGAATCATTGCCCCTTCGCACACTACTGTCAGGAGACAACACTTCATATTTCACTTTAACATTACTACTTTCATGCATATTTACACTTGAACCGTTGTCTGGATTTACAGTTCCCTCAACAGACATAGGTTCTGAGATAAGTTTAACCTCAGTTTCTTTTGGCGGTTCCATCGCCGACAGTCTTTTAGTGCAGGTTAGTAAAATTTTTAACAGCTTTTCACTTAACTTAGTTCCTTTTGCACGACGTATGGCGTTGCCGGCGCGGCGTACCAGGATTCCTGATGCGACGTGGCACGTTGAACTGCAGACGGCTCTCGGACGGCTGTTGTGTGTTTGCGTGGCCCGCAATTGCAGGCGCTGCGCCGGCTGCTCCAACGGACGACTGCGGTGCGGCGAGACTGGCTTCTCGCGATGCCGGCAGCACCGCTAGACTCAGTGCCAGCTCCGTCAATCCAGATGCGTTGTTAATCCAATTGCGTCGTCCACATGCACACGTAACACTTTCACTGTTCTATTACACAGCTGCGTGTCGCATTCCACTCGCGAATCCGAATAGTAAAAAAAAAAAAATCACTTTCACTTAGTTGAGTCTTCCCGGCCGATGCACCATATGTGGGGCGGCGGATAAGTTTGTAAAAATAATGAATTGTTGCTGTATAAATGCTTGCATGTTGAATCAGTTTCTGGCTTTTAGAATGTTGTCAATGCTGTCTTTTGCCGTTCTCAACACTGGCTCTCTATTTACTTTCTAGCACCCAGAAAGTGATTTAACATAACGTGGAGCCAGTAATTAGAGATCCTAGTGCCCACTTCATCTGAGAATACCATTATAGCTGCAGCTTATAGCTCTGAGGAATTGGGAGATTGTCCGGGATTTCTAATCAAAAACGGTTTTCCAAAATAGTTGAGTATATTCTGAAATTCACTGATAAAAAACACAAGTATCCCTACAACCTAACTAACAGAGCAGTTCAGAGTCTAATGCGCTGATGCAACTATAAATGTCCGAATTAAATGTTAAAAGAATGCTCGCCATAATTTGATGAAAATATTTCATCAAACGCCACGCTAAATATTTGGTAGAATGTCTGTCCCGCGACGGCACGTGAAAATACGACAATACGCAAACTGAAGCTAGATAATGAAAATCATCCCAGAATTAACACTTCACTTGAAATGTTTTCATGGTTCCGCGTATCTCTAGTAACTTAATACGGCACCCGAGGCTGTTTGTAGCAGTGACACTGATGCGACGCGACTCCCGACACAGATGGCTTGTCATTCGGCGTCTGGAGAGAACTGGGGCCTTACATCCTCGCGCAGCGTTCTTATATATAAAGCCGCGGTGCGGACGGCTAAGGGAACGCCTGATCAAATCGGCTCTCCTGACTAGCCGCTGGGCTAGTAACGCACCACTTCAAGTTACATAATAATTTATAGCTTCTTTTGCTGATGGCCGATGAAGCTCTTAATTTAAACGTGCATTCAGCACGCAGGTAAGTATTGATAATAAAATTTTGACGTGGCTAAGTTAAATATTTTAGGCGAGAGAATTAATTTAATTACACTGTATGCAGTAGATGAGCTCTGAACTGGCCTTTTTGAGATCCGCTATCACTATAATTTTATAGGTATTCAAAAGAAACTTTTCACAGCTTCATAGTCATAGCGGACCTCCAACCTATTTAAATCTAAACATCCTAGCCTTATTTATTAGCCTACTTAATCTATCTTGCTTCCTTCAGTTTTGAGATGAAAACCAGAAAATCATGAATTTCCACTAAAATCTTAATTTGTGAAATCCAAAGTACTGTTTTTATTAAATCACTATGAAAGATGAATCTAAATATAAATTTTGAAGTCTCTAGCTCTTTTCTGTTGCGCCAATGATTTTTTCAGAAAAACGTCCAAATTTCGAAAATGGCTGAAGTTATCGAACTGATATTTAACACACATTAATTTAGTATTATTCCTGACATGCTAGAAAAGTTTTAGGTCATTTGCTTGATTTTTAAGGTATTGCGCAACATTCATGGCGCCAGAGCTAGTTACAGCAGACTGGCTGGCACACAATGGAAACTGATGTGAATTTACTACAGCGTGAGTAGGCTGCTTCCCTACACTTGATAAAAGAAGTCGAGATAAAATGCATCGAGTGAGTGAGGGACTGTTTCACTGAAAGTAATTAGCAGATGTTATGAAAACTAATCATCGGTTTTTTTGTGGCGGTGTTCGTAGCGACAAGCAATTCGCTGTAGAAACGGCTTACGAAGTCACCGCCACACTTTTAATAGCGGGCCGACCGGTCCGCTGGAACAGTGAACAGAAAGATGAAAACCCAAACACTCTGATTAAATAAAAGTCGGTACTTATCTTTATTAACGAAGATACAGAACACAGTAGTGGACTCCGTGTCTACAGAGATCTGTCTAGTTCGAGTCGGAGCGGCTAGGTCAGCGTCGGCTGACGACAAACAACAACTCTGCTGCGATGAACACACAATTGACTAGCAAGTACACAATTCGGTGGCGAGTATACAACTGAGCGGCGAATACAGAACTGTCCTAGCGCTCGCGATTCCAGCGCTTAAGAAGCCAGAAGCCAGCGGTGGCGCGCGCAGACTTGCGGCGATTTCCTCTCTCGCTGGCGCTGCTTATGTGGACGGCGTCCGGACTTTGATGCTGCCAACCTTTTGGCAGCGGGCTCGGGTGGCATTACTGGCTAGGATATAACACTCCTCCCCCCCCAAATCGCCGCACCGTCGTTGAATAATGACGTGGCGAGCGTCGACGGCGGGGGAGGGGTCTGGCCGCAGGGGTAGCAGAAGAGACCGGGGCGGAGACCGTTGTCGGTGGCAGTCCCCGGTCCGCACCCCAGCATTGGCTGCGCGGGGCCTCGGGAAGCACCGACTGAAAACCGAGGTCAGGGTGCACGCCTGTGACCACGGGCGCAGCTTCTGGTACTGGACGCGACGGGGCGTCGGGACCCACGAAGAGAGGCAGCGTCTCCTGACGCTGCGTCGACGGCTGCTGAGTGGGCGCCGGACAAGGCGCTGCGGTGTCAGACTCCTTGGGGGTGCCCAAGGAAAGCGGCTGCAGGACAGGCTGCACAGCCACCGCTTGGGAAGGCGACCCGGCTGAGGGGTCGACGTCCATCAGCTCCGAAGGCGGTGGCGACTGAAGAGGGACCGCAGGCGCCGGAGCGACCACCTGGGGCGCTCCCGGATGAAGCTGCGCGGGAGGCATCAACGGGACGGGCTGTCGGCGTGGTAGCGGCGACGGCTGCTGCTGCTGCCCTGGGGGCGGCAGGGAAGTCGGAAGGCGCGGCTGGAACCCGCCGCGGACCAAATCTGTGGACAAAGAACGAGCGGCAGAATCCGGGCGGCCAGCGTGGCGCAACTGGTTCTGATGCCTCCTGTGCACCCCAGTAGCACCTTGAACAGTATAAAAACCGCGACCCTGGACACTTATCACGGTACCACGTTCCCAACGACGGCGACCGTGATAAACTCTGAAAAAAAACGGCGTCGTTGCGCTGAAAACGCGTGCGAAGCTCAGAAGCGGCGGGTCGATCCGGGGGGTGCAACAACCGTAGTAGGGTGCGATGACGACGGCCGTGGAGAAGCTCCGCAGGCGAAGGGCCGTCGCGTGGCGTGGTCCGGTACGACGACAGCAACGTGATGAGGGCCTGCTGACGAGAGTGCGTAGCACGAAGGCGGTCCATATGATCCTTGAATGTGCGTACAAAACGTTCCGCTGCACCATTCGAGTGAGGGTGGAACGGCGGAGTAAGAACATGGCGAATGCCATTGGCAGAACAAAAACTTTCAAATTCAGCAGAGGTAAATTGTGGACCATTGTCAGACACTAAAACTTCTGGAAGACCCTCAATACAAAAAATTGAAGTCAACGCCTGTATAGTTTGTGCAGACGTTGTAGACTGCATGGGCACAACAAACGGAAAATTACTAAATGCATTTATCACGATGAGCCAACGAGAATTCCAATATGGACCAGCGAAATCAATATGTACTCGCTGCCAGGGACCGGCAGGGCGTGCCCATTCAAAATAGCGTTGAGGCGGAGCAGCTTGGTGTTCGGCACACGTCGAACAATCTGTAGACATCTGCGTAATCTGCTTATCAATGCCGATCCATGTACAATGACGGCGGGCAAGCTGCTTGGTGCGGACCACTCCCCAATGACCTTGATGCAACAAGTCGAGGACCTTGGATTGGAGCACTTGGGGAACCACTACACGAAGCTGGTCATTCTCGGTGCGTAACAGCAAAACTCCGTGCGAAACAGACAACAGATGACGTTGCGGATAATAGCGACGAACCACAGGATCCGATATGTCCTTTGCCTTGGACGGCCAACCACGTTGAACAAAACGTAATAGTAAACTCAGATGAGGATCCGTAGCTGTCTCACGTGCCACCTGACGATAATCAATCGGAAAATCCCGGAGGGATTGATGCTCATCGGCGTCAATCTGATGGCAAGAGTCGTCAGAGGAATCGAAGACATCATCCGCAGCAATCGGCAATCTAGAAAGCGCGTCAGCGTTTGCATGCTGAGCTGTAGGGCGATACAGTATCTCATACTGGTATTGTGATAACAAAAGAGCCCAACGTTGTAGTCTCTGAGCTGACCGCTGAGGAACTGGTTTAGACGGATGAAACAGTGACGTCAGGGGCTTGTGATCTGTTACTAAAGAGAATGGTCTACCATAGAGGTAGTGATGGAATTTTGTGACACCGAACACAATAGCCAACGCTTCCTTGTCCAATTGGCTATAATTACACTGAGGTTTGTTTAGCAATTTAGATGCGAACGCAATAGGACGTTCGGTGTTACCGACTCGGTGAGACAACACAGCACCGAGGCCGAAAGAAGAGGCATCACAAGCTAACACCAGAGGCTTGTTAGGGTCGTAATGGACCAGACAACGATCATTCAATAAAGCCTCTTTAAGCTGCTGAAAGGCTGATTGGCAATCAGCCGACCACACAAACGGAACATTCTTACGGCGGAGACGATGCAACGGTGCAGCAATCTGTGATGCATTAGGTATAAACCTAATATAATATGTCAATTTGCCAAGAACTGCTTGCAATTCATGCAGATTGCGAGGGGTGGGCAAATCACGAATACCTGCTAAATGTGACTGGGAGGGATGAATGCCTTGAGCATTAATAACATGTCCCAGATACTCCATCTCCGTAAGGAAAAATGAACATTTATCGATGTTGCAACGTAGGCCTGCCTGAGACAACACTGTAAACAAACACTCCAAATTACGGAAATGTTCAGCAGGCGTCCGACCGGACACAACAATATCGTCTAAATAGTTGCAACACGATGGCACATTAGCCAGAAGTTGTGACAAAAAACGCTGAAAAACAGCTGGAGCTGACGCACAACCAAAAGGCAAACGCAGAAAACGGAACAACCCCAACGACGTGTTTATGACAAAATACTGTTGTGATTGCTCGTCGAGGGGCAATTGCAAATATGCTTCACGGAGATCAATTTTGGAAAAGAAACGAGCTTCCCCTAACTTATCCATCAGCTCGTCCGGTCTAGGCAAAGGAAAAGAATCAATGACAGTCTGAGGATTAACTGTCGACTTAAAATCAGCACACAAACGTAACTTGCCAGACGGTTTCTTTATAATAACTAAGGGAGAAGCCCACTGGCTCGCTGAAACGGGTTGAATAACACCGTTGTTTTGCCAACGACGAAGTTCATCTTCTACAGGTGCCCGGAGGGCGTGAGGCACTGGACGAGCACGACAAAATCGAGGCTGAGCATTATCTTTCAACGTAATATGAGCGGCAAAGTTCGCAGCACAACCTAGTTCGTCTTTAAATATGTCACTGTATCGTGTACACAAATCGGTTATGCTGTCTTGAGGAACAACAACAGAATTAATTTGCAACACATTGTCTTGGATAGACAGGCCAAACAAGTCAAAACAGTCTAATCCGAAAATGTTTACACTGTCTGTAGCGCGGAGCACTGTGAATGAAACTGTTTTTGTATTGCCACGGAATGTGGCTGGCACGCTACATACACCTAACACAGGAATTTGTTCTCCACTATAAGTAGCCAAAGAATGTTTAGCCGCTGAAAGTTTAGGGCGGCCGATAGCCGCATACGTAGCACTATTTATGAGAGTCACAGACGCACCAGTGTCTAATTGAAAATTGAAGGTCTTATCCTGGATGCGTAGCTTCACAAATAGTTTATTACACTGTCTCTGGATCGGTGCAGTGGAGTCGGAAGACACAAAATCAGCGCGTTTAGCGCGTGTTCGCTGCTTACGACAACTCGTGGGTTGGGCGGGTGGAACAACAACTCCCGCTTCACTTGCAGTCTGTACATTACGTTTTACAGCGTTTGAATTACGCCTGGGTCGCATAGCAGAGGGCTGGGTGGGTAGCTTATTGCGAACAAGTTTATTACCCACACGAACCGTGGAAGAGTCTTTAAACGCGACCTTCTGGGCGGGCTGGCTTTGAAGAACATGAATATCCATGGGCTGGGCAGCACTAGAATTGTTCTTGCGTTTACGCAAACAACCAGTCTGGATGTGTCCTTTCCTTTGACAAAAGTGACAAACCGCGTTTCTCAACGGGCAACGTTCACGAGGATGAGCAAGAACACACTTAGGGCAAGACTTAACTCTATCATTTTGCACACGCGGCTGACGAATGTGTTTAACATGACGCGGCCGGCTAGTGTTTACAGTCTGACTCTGCCGGTGGGGCCGCGGGCGTGACATAACTTGCTTAGCACAGGCAATTTGAGAAATACATGGCTGATCTAACTCACACTCAGCATAGTATGCATCAAAAGCACGGAAAGGTGGTGCTGCCTGTGCTTGTTCGTTTTGTGTTGGAGGATTAGCCGCTTGTTTGGCGATTGCTTTCACCAGACTTTGTATTTGCTGACTCTGTAACAAGATCAACTGTTGTAATTCGGCAGACATAGTGAACACAAAGTAAACCAGCCCCCAAAATTTTATCTCTATAACTAGTAGAACCAGAAACAAGTTGAACCAGCCCTGCACACGAGTTCGGAAGTCCTCGTCGCCAGTTTTGTGGCGGTGTTCGTAGCGACAAGCAATTCGCTGTAGAAACGGCTTACGAAGTCACCGCCACACTTTTAATAGCGGGCCGACCGGTCCGCTGGAACAGTGAACAGAAAGATGAAAACCCAAACACTCTGATTAAATAAAAGTCGGTACTTATCTTTATTAACGAAGATACAGAACACAGTAGTGGACTCCGTGTCTACAGAGATCTGTCTAGTTCGAGTCGGAGCGGCTAGGTCAGCGTCGGCTGACGACAAACAACAACTCTGCTGCGATGAACACACAATTGACTAGCAAGTACACAATTCGGTGGCGAGTATACAACTGAGCGGCGAATACAGAACTGTCCTAGCGCTCGCGACTCCAGCGCTTAAGAAGCCAGAAGCCAGCGGTGACGCGCGCAGACTTGCGTCGATTTCCTCTCTCGCTGGCGCTGCTTATGCGGACGGCGTCCGGACTTTGATGCTGCCAACCTTTGGGCAGCGGGTTCGGGTGGCATTACTGGCTAGGATATAACAGGTTTCATATCACTACTGGTAGTATAAATCTTCGGATATACACTACTGGCCATTAAAATTGCTTCACCACGAAGATGACGTGCTACAGACGCGAAATTTACCCGACAGGAAGAAGATGCTGTGATATGCAAATGATTTGCTTTTCAGAGCATTCACACAAGGTTGGCGCCGGTGGCGACACCTACAACGTGCTGACATGAGCAAAGGTTCCAACCGATTTCTCATTCACAAACAGCAGTTGGCCGGCGTTGCCTGGTGAAACGTTGTTGTGATGCTTCGTGTAAGGAGGAGAAATGCTTACCATCACGTTTCCCACTTTGATAAAGGTCGGATTGTAGCCTATCGCAATTGCGGTTTATCGTATCGCGACATTGCTGCTCGCGTTGGTCGAGACCCAATGACTGTTAGCAGAATATGGAATCGGTGGGTAATACGGAGGGTAATACGGAACGCCGTGCTGGATCCCAACGGCCTCGTATGACTAGCAGTCGAGATGACAGGCATCTTATCCGCGTGGCTGTAACGGATTGTGCAGCCACGTCTCGATCGCTGAGTCAACAGATGGGGACGTTTGCAAGACAACAACCATTTGCACGAACAGCTCGACGACGTTTGCAGCAGCATGGACTATCAGCTCAGAGACCATGGCTGCGGTTAACCTTGACGCTGCATCACAGACAGGACCGCCTGCGATGGTGTACTCAACGACGAACCTGGGTGCACGAATGGAAAAACGTCATTTTTTCGGATGAATCCAGGTTTTGTTTACAGCATCATGATGGTCGCATCCGTGTTTGGCGACATCGCGGTGAACGCACGTTGGAAGCGTGTATTCGTCATCGCCATACTGGCGTATCACCCGGCGTGATGGTATGGGGTGCCATTGGTTACACGTGTCGATCACCTCTTGTTCGCATTGACGGCACTTTGAACAGTGGACGTTACATTCAGATGTGTTATGACCCGTGGCTCTACCCTTTATTCGATCCCTGCGAAACCCTACATTTCAGCAGGATAATGCACGACCGCATGTTGCAGGTCCTGTACGGGCCATTCTGAATACAGAAAATGTTCGACTGCTGTCCTGGCCAGCACATCCTCCAGATCTCTCACCAATTGAAAAGTCTGGTCAATGGTGGCCGGGCAACTGGCTCGTCACAATACGCCAGTTACTACTCTTGATGAACTGTGGTATCGTGTTGAAGCTGCATGGGCAGCTGTACCTGTACACGCCATCCAGGCTCTGTTTGACTCAATGCCCAGGCGTATCAAGGCCGTTATTATGGCCAGAGGTGGTTGTTCTGGGTACTGATTTCTCAGGATCTATGCACCCAAACTGCGTGAAAATGTAATGACATGTCAGTTCTAGTATAATATATTTGTCCAATGAAAACCCGTTAATCATGTGCATTTATTCTTGGTGTAGCAATTTTTATGGCCAGTAGTGTATCTGAGGCTTTTAATCGATAGACTTGCGAACTGGATACAACTGATTGTTCCTGTACTACTAGAACACATTAGCAACTTGTCTTTTCAGATATTCCACTTTTTCAGTTTTCATTTATCATCAACCGTAACTACAGTGGCCATACTAGGTTCGACCACACACGAATCATCTATGCCCTAAATTTAAGTGAGAGAATACTCACTATCTCTGCGGGTGGTAACGCTGACTCTGTACAGCCTTAGCGAGACGACACCTTGATCATTGAATGTACGCTCTGACATAGAAGAAAGGACGAGCCACTAAGAAATTATCCGAATGGGACGGAAATCTGTAAATGTGATGTACGTGTACAAACAAATGATTATCATTTCAGAAAAGTTGGTTAATTTATTCAAGCTTCACAAATAGAGCAATCAGTAACGTGTTAGTTCCCCTCTGTCCCTTACACAAGCAGTGTTCCTGCTTGACATTGATTGACAGAGTTGTTGGATGTCCTCTTGAGTGATATAGTATCTAATTCTGTTGAATTAGTACATTAGGTTGTCCAGGTCCCGAGATCGTTGAAGGCCCTGACCTTAACGTTCCAAATGCTCTCAAATGACGAGAGATCCAGTGACCTTGCTCGAGAGTTTGGCAAGCACGAAGACAAGTAGTCGAACCTCTCATCGTATCTAGCCTCGCATTATGTTGCTGAAATGTAAACCTAGGACGGTTTGCAATGAAGGGCAGCAAAACAGGACGCAGAATATCGTCGACGTACCGCTGTTCTGTAAAGGTACCGCGGACGACAAGCAGTGAGATTTTACTACGAAAAGAAGTTGCAGCCCAGACCGTCATTCCTGGATGATGGGCCGTAAGGCGGGCGACAGTCGGCTCGGTATCCCACCGTTGTCCTAGGAGTCTCCAGAAACTTCTTCGGCCTACAATCTAACTGAATTGAGTAGAATTGGCTTCAATGACGAGTCGCGCTTCGAACTGAACCCCAGTGATCAGCGAAAACGAGTCGGGGGCGGTCCAGACAGCGGTGACTCATCAAAGAGACTGTCGCTTGCTGTACGGCCCTACAGCCACCATGATCTGAGTTGCCATTGTTTTTCACAGCAGGACCCCTTTGGTTTTCATCCGCGGCACCCTTGCAGCACAGCGGTACTTCGACGATATTCTACGCCCCCCTTTGCTGCTCTCCATGGGAAGCCATCCTGGGCTTACATTTCAGCGAGATAATTCCCATCCGCACACGGCGAGAATTTCTGCTGCTTGTCTTCATGCTTGCCAAATCCTACTCTGGCTAGCAAGGTCGCTGGATCACTCCCCTGTTGGAGCATTACGGGTAATGCCCTATTTCGGGAGAATTTGGAACGACATCCCTCAGGAGGACATCCAACAACTCTATCCATCAGTGGGAAACCGAGTGAGGCCAGAGGTGGACCAGCACGTTATTGATTTCCTCAGTCTACGAAGATCTTTATCTTGAATAAATTATCCAATGTTTCTGAAATCATAATCACTTGTATGACTGCATGTGTTCATTGCATCTATCACATCTACCGATTTTCGTCGCATTCGGATAATTTCTTCATGGTACCTCGTTTTTATCTCTCTTTTTTCTTTAGAGTGCGCTTTGTACCTTTCTGGTTCATACTGTTGACTGTGGCGATGTTGGCACGAGGAATCTGTTAATCTAAAAAGGAGAACTGCAAATTATGACATTTATTGCCATGCTCTTGAACGGTAGACATTAGATTGGACCACATAATTATGGAAGTTTACACTATCTTCCGATATGAATTCGTATTAGAGTGAAAGCTGAGGGTGACACAGATCAGCCTGGGGTGGACTCTGTACCATGAGGAAATGGATGCTCCATTTGCGTTGGATGTTAGCCATTGCTCAGTTAGACAAATTATGGGCACTAACAGAGAGAATTGATACTTTAGCATGAAATTGTACGGAACCTGTAAGACACAACAGTAGAATGAGCTTTGAACTAAAACGAAACTCCCTCAGAAGAGGCTTTGGAAGGCCCAACGGTACTGACTGGCCGCCGTGTCATCCTCAGCCCACAGGCGTCACTGGATGCGGATGTGGAGGGGCATGTGGTCAGCACCTCGCTCTCCCGGCCGTCTATCACTTTACGAGACCGGAGCCGCTACTTCTCAATCAAGTAGCTCCTCAGTTTGCCTCACAAGGGCTTAGAGCATCCCGCTTGCCAACAGCGCTCGACAGACCGGATGGTCACCCATCCAAGTGCTAGCCCAGCCCGACAGTGCTGATTTCGGTGATCTGACGGGGACCGGTGTCACCACTGGAGCAGGGCCGTTGGCTACATAAAGCTTTGTTAATAATAATACGATGGACTATTCTGGGACCTCACTTTTCTGAAAGGGCAAACCTGTCGCTTAACAAGCTGAAAGAATAACTCTAAATTTACTCATTATTTACGTAATCTTCTGGAGAGCAAAGTTGCTGTACTGAGGAAGATGTTAGCTACCCCGTGGTATAAAATTCCCGCCCAACCACACTTACACTTGCACGCTTCCTACTATTTCAGCTCGCAGATGAAGCAGCTTTGCGTGGTGACAGCCTCTGTCGTCTTCCATCAGCCTCCGGCTGCACCTGACAAAGATCTGATTTTTGCTTCGCAGAGTGTCTGATACTCTCAGCATCTAAGATACTCCTTATAAATCCCCACTGTTATCTGACTGTACTTGCATCAGAAATACTCTTCACAATCTCTATTACTCGCACCAACATAATCTGACTGAACTTTACAGAGAAACACAGCTATCTGAGTGCACACTCTGAGACCCCATGGCTATTTGAAATGCATCAAATCAGTCTGGCTTCTTGCCAGTACATCTACATCTACATCTACATTGATACTCCGCAAGCCACCCAACGGTGTGTGGCGGAGGGCACTTTACGTGCCACTGTCATTACCTCCCTTTCCTGTTCCAGTCGCGTATGGTTCGCGGGAAGAACGACTGTCTGAAAGCCTCCGTGCACGCTCTAATCTCTCTAATTTTACATTCGTGATCTCCTCGGGAAGTATAAGTAGGGGGAAGCAATATATACGATACCTCATCCAGAAACGCACCCTCTCGAAACCTGGCGAGCAAGCTACACCGCGATGCAGAGCGCCTCTCTTGCAGAGTCTGCCACTTGAGTTTATTAAACATCTCCGTAACGCTATCACGGTTACCAAATAACCCAGTGACGAAACGCGCCGCTCTTCTTTGGATCTTCTCTATCTCCTCCGTCAACCCGACCTGGTACGGATCCCACACTGATGAGCAATACTCAAGTATAGGTCGAACGAGTGTTTTGTAAGCCACCTCCTTTGTTGATGGACTACATTTTCTAAGCACTCTCCCAATGAATCTCAACCTGGTACCCGCCTTACCAACAATTAGTTTTATATGATCATTCCACTTCAAATCGTTCCGTACGCATACTCCCAGATATTTTACAGAAGTAACTGCTACCAGTGTTTGTTCCGCTATCATATAATCATACAATAAAGGATCCTTCTTTTTATGTATTCGCAATACATTACATTTGTCTATGTTAAGGGTCAGTTGCCACTCCCTGCACCAAGTGCCTATCCGCTGCAGATCTTCCTGTATTTCGCTACAATTTTCTAATGCAGCAACTTCTCTGTATACTACAGCATCATCCGCGAAAAGCCGCATGGAACTTCCGACACTATCTACTAAGTCATTTATATATATTGTGAAAAGCAATGGTTCCATAACACTCCCCTGTGGCACGCCAGAGGTTACTTTAACGTCTGTAGACGTCTCTCCATTGATAACAACATGCTGTGTTCTGTTTGCCAAAAACTCCTCAATCCAGCCACACAGCTGGTCTGATATTCCGTAGGCTCTTACTTTGCTTATCAGGCGACAGTGCGGAACTGTATCGAACGCCTTCCGGAAGTCAAGAAAAATAGCATCTACCTGGGAGCCTGTATCTAATATTTTCTGGGTCTCATGAACAAATAAGGCGAGTTGGGTCTCACACGATCGCTGTTTCCGGAATCCATGTTGATTCCTACATAGTAGATTCTGGGTTTCCAGAAATGACATGATACGCGAGCAAAAAACATGTTCTAAAATTCTACAAGAGATCGACGTAAGAGATATAGGTCTATAGTTTTGCGCATCTGCTCGACGACCCTTCTTGAAGACTGGGACTATCTGTGCTCTTTTCCAATCATTTGGAACCCTCCGTTCCTCTAGAGACTTGCGGTACACGGCTGTTAGAAGGGGGGCAAGTTCTTTCGCGTACTCTGTGTAGAATCGAATTGGTATCCCGTCAGGTCCAGTGGACTTTCCTCTATTGAGTGATTCCAGTTGCTTTTCTATTCCTTGGACACTTATTTCGATGTCAGCCATTTTTTCGTTTGTGCGAGGATTTAGAGAAGGAACTGCAGTGCGGTCTTCCTCTGTGAAACAGCTTTGGAAAAAGGTGTTTAGTATTTCAGCTTTACGCGTGTCATCCTCTGTTTCAATGCCATCATCATCCCGTAGTGTCTGGATATGCTGTTTCGAGCCACTTACTGATTTAACGTAAGACCAGAACTTCCTAGGATTTTCTGTCAAGTCGGTACATAGAATTTTACTTTCGAATTCAATGAACGCTTCACGCATAGCCCTCCTTACGCTAACTTTGACATCGTTTAGCTTCTGTTTGTCTGAGAGGTTTTGGCTGCGTTTAAACTTGGAGTGGAGCTCTCTTCGCTTTCGCAGTAGTTTCCTAACTTTGTTGTTGTACCACGGTGGGTTTTTCCCGTCCCTCACCGTTTTACTCGGCACGTACCTGTCTAAAACGCATTTTACGATTGCCTTGAACTTTTTCCATAAACACTCAACATTGTCAGTGTCGGAACAGAAATTTTCGTTTTGATCTGTTAGGTAGTCTGAAATCTGCCTTCTATTACTCTTGCTAAACAGATAAACCTTCCTCCCTTTTTTTATATTCCTATTAACTTCCATATTCAGGGATGCTGTAACGGCGTTATGATCACTGATTCCCTGTTCTGTACATACAGATTCGAAAAGTTCGGGTCTGTTTGTTATCAGTAGGTCCAATATGTTATCTCCACGAGTCGGTTCTCTGTTTAATTGCTCGAGGTAATTTTCGGATAGTGCACTCAGTATAATGTCACTCGATGCTCTGTCCCTACCACCCGTCCTAAACATCTGAGTGTCCCAGTCTATATCTGGTAAATTGAAATCTCCACCTAAGACTATAACATGCTGAGAAAATTTATGTGAAATGTATTCCAAATTTTCTCTCAGTTGTTCTGCCACTACTGCTGCTGAGTCGGGAGGTCGGTAAAAGGAGCCAATTATTAACCTAGTTCGGTTGTTTAGTGTAACCTCCACCCATAATAATTCACAGGAACTATCCACTTCTACTTCACTACAGGATAAACTACTACTAACAGCGATGAACACTCCACCACCGGTTGCATGCAATCTATCCTTTCTAAACACCGTCTGTACCTTTGTAAAAACTTCGGCAGAATTTATCTCTGGCTTAAGCCAGCTTTCTGTACCTATAACGATTTCAGCTTCAGTGCTTTCTATCAGCGCTTGAATTTCCGGTACTTTACCAACGCAGCTTCGACAGTTGACAATTACAATACCGATTGCTGCTTGGTCCCCGCATGTCCTGACTTTGCCCCACACCCGTTGAGGCTGTTGCCCTTTCTGTACTTGCCCAAGGCCACCTAACCTAAAAAATCGCCCAGCCCACGCCACACAACCCCTGCTACCCGTGTAGCCGCTTGTTGCGTGTAGTGGACTCCTGACCTATCCAGCGGAACCCGAAACCCCACCACCCTATGGCGCAAGTCGAGGAATCTGCAGCCCACACGGTCGCAGAACCGTCTCAGCCTCTGATTCAGACCCTCCACTCGGCTCTGTACCAAAGGTCTGCAGTCAGTCCTGTCGACGATGCTGCAGATGGTGAGCTCTGCTTTCATCCCGCTAGCGAGACTGGCAGTCTTCACCAAATCAGATAGCCGCCGGAAGCCAGAGAGGATTTCCTCCGATCCATAGCGACACACATCATTGGTGCCGACATGAGCGACCACCTGCAGATGGGTGCACCCTGTACCCTTCATGGCATCCGGAAGGACCCTTTCCACATCTGGAATGACTCCCCCCGGTATGCACACAGAGTGCACATTGGATTTCTTCCCCTCTCTTGCTGCCATTTCCCTAAGGGGCCCCATTACGCGCCTGACGTTGGAGCTCCCAACTACCAGTAAGCCCACCCTCTGCGACTGCCCGGATCTTGCAGACTGAGGGGCAACCTCTGGAACAGGACAAGCAGCCATGTCAGGCCGAAGATCAGTATCAGCCTGAGACAGAGCCTGAAACCGGTTCGTCAGACAAACTGGAGAGGCTTTCCGTTCAGCCCTCCGGAATGTCTTTCGCCCCCTGCCACACCTTGAAACGACCTCCCACTCTACCACAGGTGAGGGATCAGCCTCAATGCGGGCAGTATCCCGGGCAACCACAGTCGTAGTCCGATCAGGGGATGCGTGGGACGAGCTGGCCGTCCCCGACAAACCCCCATCCCGACCCCCACAGTGATGCCCATTGGCAACAGCCTCAAGCTGTGTGACCGAAGCCAACACTGCCTGAAGCTGGGAGCGAAGGGATGCCAACTCAGCCTGCATCCGAACACAGCAGTTGCAGTCCCTATCCATGCTAAAAACTGTTTTGCTAAGAACGTCTGAACTAATCTACAGAGAGCGCAAACAAATCGACAAAATTTAAACGGTTATTAAAATACAAGATTGCCTAGTAAATGCAGTAATGCTGCTACTTGCGCACTGCTGACACTGCTCGGCGGCGGAAGGAGACTAAGCGAAATTACACTATTCAGGTACTAAAACACGATGCTACACTCTCAAATACTATAATACGCCCGAAATTTATGAATTAAACAATGCAAGTACCAAAAACACGCAAAGAAATTAAGAATTAAACTATGTAACAAATGAGTGAGCTAGGAGTATACGACTTGCTGCTCAGCTGCTTATTCAACGGCGGCAGGGAGCACACTGACTGCGACCAACCGACACTGGCCGTTCAAAACAAAACAGTAGACAAACGACTACGCGAATTTACACTATTCAGGTACTAAAACGCGATGCTACAACTCTCAAATACTATAATATGCTCGAAATTTATGAATTAAACAATGCAAGTACCAAAAACACGCAAAGAAATTAAGAATTAAACTATGTAACAAATGAGTGAGCTAGGAGTATACGACTTGCTGCTGCAGCTGCTTATCCAACGGCGGCAGGGGGCACACTGACTGCGACCAACCGACACTGGCCGTTCAAAACAAAACAGTAGACAAACGACTACGCGAATTTACACTATTCAGGTACTAAAACGCGATGCTACAACTCTCAAATACTATAATAAGCCCGAAATTTATGAATTACACAATGCAAGTACGAAAAACACGCAAAGAAATTAAGAATTAAACTATGTAACAAATGAGTGAGCGAGGAGTATACGACTTGCTGCTCAGCTGCTTATCCAACGGCGGCAGGGGGCACACTGACTGCGACCAACCGACACTGGCCGTTCAAAACAAAACAGTAGACAAACGACTACGCGAATTTACACTATTCAGGTACTAAAACGCGATGCTACAACTCTCAAATACTATAATAAGCCCGAAGTTTATGAATTACACAATGCAAGTACGAAAAACACGCAAAGAAATTAAGAATTAAACTATGTAACAAATGAGTGAGCGAGGAGTATACGACTTGCTGCTCAGCTGCTTATCCAACGGCGGCAGGGGGCACACTGACTGCGACCAACCGACACTGGCCGTTCAAAACAAAACAGTAGACAAACGACTACGCGAATTTACACTATTCAGGTACTAAAACGCGATGCTACAACTCTCAAATACTATAATAAGCCCGAAATTTATGAATTACACAATGCAAGTACGAAAAACACGCAAAGAAATTAAGAATTAAACTATGTAACAAATGAGTGAGCTAGGAGTATACGACTTGCTGCTCAGCTGCTTATCCAACGGCGGCAGGGGGCACACTGACTGCGACCAACCGACACTGGCCGTTCAAAACAAAACAGTAGACAAACGACTACGCGAATTTACACTATTCAGGTACTAAAACGCGATGCTACAACTCTCAAATACTATAATAAGCCCGAAATTTATGAATTACACAATGCAAGTACGAAAAACACGCAAAGAAATTAAGAATTAAACTATGTAACAAATGAGTGAGCTAGGAGTATACGACTTGCTGCTGCAGCTGCAGTACAGAACACGGCTTCACGCCTGCGTTTTTCGCAGTCGTAATCGACCAATCTCCTGTCACGTTTTCTACGTGACGGTCTAGTCCAGTCCTTTTGTCGCTCTTGAGCAGAGAGAAAGCTACCAGATGCTTAGAGAAGCTCTCCCCTGAAATCTATAGACCCAATGAAACGCCTCACCTAAAAATTTTCCGAGAAGGGCCGTTTCTCTATCTGTGCACGCACTACGAATCACATAGGCCACACGGGAAAGCATAGAAATGTGCAGTTGTTCGATCCTGCCGTTATGCCATAACACCCCCTGCAGTGAAAATCGCTGAGTAGGAGGGGAAATAAAAAATAAAATAAAAAACAGTTTATGCAGACACTTCCTCAGTGCGTCGGAATCTGCCCATATAATCAAAACAGGAAAAAATTAATATTATTTCCCGTTCAGTTAATGGGTTCTAGAATCAATGAAAGCGGTAGAAAATTCTGTATATCTTAATTTCTTCTTTAATTTTATTACATTTTTACTTAGTCATTCCCTACTAAAACCATTTAAAAATTTATGTAAACCTGAATCACAAGACTGCCAAGTACAGTAACAGCGTAAAGTGCAGTTTATTTCGCAAATTTCCTTTCCATTCTCCAAGACACCACAGTTCATTAATGTCATTTTGATGGTGTACCCAAAGGGGTAGTGAAAAGGTACTTGTCTCACAGTTTATGAAAGTGTAAATGTCTGTCGGAAATATGGTTCTTCCTAGGCGCACATCGCCTCCTTTCCTTGCCCTTATGTCAGATCTGTGTCGAATGTGTAACTTACTTGTAGAATGTAGGTAGGGATAATGGATGCACGTAAAGTGCAGTGCTGTGTTTCTGACGTATGATGAATGGTGATAATGAGGCATGGGAGAAGATGACGATGAGAGAAGGGAGGGGGTGAAACCCGCTGCCGGCTCATGACTTGCCTTCTCGAACACAAGGGGGACGCCGACCTCAACGTCCCCACCCAACGTACGGATCACCCACCATCACATGCCCTCACTTCATGACACACTGCGGAGAGCTTTGAACTTTAATCGAGTACATTGGCACAAAGACTAGGGATCAGCAAATCTACGCCACCAACTGGCCAAATACTGCCAGTGAAAAATTCATCCTCGAAACTTTCTTCTTATCGTCCTCCCTGTGGGTTAGATGGGCCGCTTGTAGGTAACAATACCCAATCTGGCAAGAGACCACATGTAGCCAGTCCTCCAGAATCAGAACATGCAGAGTTCTTCATTCTTTAGTAACAGAAAGCTGATAAGAATACGTTTTTTTATTATGAAAAGTAACGTGGACAGCTTTAGAAGGTATTTTCGTATTCAAAAGGGCACCGCAGGTACATCGAAATACCTCAAGTGACTGTGTAATGGAACGCTGTTGGTTGAAACTGCTAATTCCCAACAAGCGACAAACCTCTGAAAAGCTAAATGCCATAGAAACAGAGCTCAACAACACCTTGAATTACAGCACATGTGTTGTTTCATGAAGAGATCTGTTCGACACTCCCAATGAGGAACTGAAAGATGAGTCGGCTCAAGAAGGGACCGTTGATGTACAAAATATATTGAAAAGGGTAGATAAGGATCTTGTAGAATCTAATTCCTTCTCTTACCTTCAATATCACGAAACTCCCAGAGCATATCAAGACAGGTTTCCTTCTCTTAAGCATATGGCCCTATGTCCCCAACTCTGTTTTAAATGCCAGCACTTTGGGCACACCACTTTATGATATAAGGGTGAAGCAACTTGTGGAAAAAAAGGCAAAGCTGCCCATGAGGAAGTTGGTTGCTCCTCTCCTCCAAAGCATGTAGTTTACTCTGGGGATGACCCTCCCTGGAGTAGGCACTGCAGTGTCTTTCTTGACGAAAGGAAGATGCAGAAAATTGAAACATCGAAGGGCATCTTATATGATGAAGCCAAAAAAAGAACTCCGTCTTCAGGCCACAAGTGGCCCATCAGGACCATCGACCGCCGTGTCATCCTCAGATAGGAGAGGCGTGTGGTCAGCACACCGCTCTCTCGGTCATTATGATGGTTTTCTTTAATTGGAGCCGCTGCTATTCGGTCGACTAGCTCCTCAATTGGCATCACGAGGCTGAGTGCACCCCAAAAATGGTAACAAGCTTATTTCGACAGGCAACACTTCTGTACAAACGGAGAGTCGTTGTTTTAACAGTAGTACTTGCGTCTGTCAGTGCATTTGTCAATCTGTAGTGCTTTCTGAGCCCACAGCCCTCCTCAGAAAGTCAGAGTAGGCGACAGTTACCACCACTGCGGAGATCCCAGCAGCTCCAAAGGCAGAGCCTGGTGTAAAAACCAGGCACAGCCTCCACTGCCGCTGTGGTACCTCCTGCAAATCCCCCCCCCCCCCCCCTGACCAAAAAGCAAATGTAAAGCTTCTACCTCAGGCGAAAACTGGCAGTAGACCGTCAGACAATGTCGATGTTGTTATACTTGATGATACTACTGGATCTACTTCAGAGCCATGGGTTGCAATTGTCTTGCCCCAAGACTGAACCTCCACCTGTTGCAGGCTCCCCATGGCGACGAAACACATGTCGATGTGCTACCCCCATGACATGTCACTGCCATATTATAGTGGAACATACATGGTTTCAGGAATCATGTGGAGCAACTGTAACTTCTGGCTCAGGCGCACCCCCTGTGCTTGTGTTTACAGGAAAAACATTTCAGAGCCAGTTGACACCCCTGCGCTTTGGGGCTGTATCTTTGGTTGGTTGGTTGGTTGGTTGTTTGGGGAAAGAGACCAAACAGCGAGGTTATCGGTCTCATAGGAGTAGGGAAGGATGGGGAAGGAAGCCGGCCGTGCCCTTTCAAAGGAACCATCCCGGCATTTGCCTGTAGCGATTTAGGGAAATCACGGAAAACCTAAATCAGGATGGCCGCAAATCCCCACAGGATGCAACAGACCCTGAGGCTCTCACAGACTTTATTGAACAACTCCCTACTGGACGATTTCACTGCCCATAATATAGTATAGGGCTCGAATTATACTTGCCTTAGAGGTCGAGTCTTGGAGAACTGTATGATGTCTCATGAGCTGTGGATCCAGACTCCAGGCAGTCACTTCTCGGTTGCTACTGTGTTGTCGTCAGCCATCATCCTCTCTTTCTGCTCTCCCGCCCTCGCAGACAAAGCATGTTGGGAAAGAGCTAATGAACTGCATCCCTATCACCCCAATGTGAATCCACCAATTGGATGGAAGATCAGTTGAAGAGAAGCAATCAAAATGGATGGTCAGCAGGGCTAACTGGACGCTGTTCAGTAAGCTGGCTGTGTCTGAACACCGCAACAGCCTCCAGGAATGGGTGGACCATATAAATCGAGTGATCAATCATGCCACTGACTCATCCACCGCAAAGTCTTGAGGTTGTCTTGGGAAGCAAACTGTACCTTGGTGGATTCATGAAAGCAATTCAGTTACCCAGGAGAGGCGTGTGGTTCTTCGACAGTTTAAATGCTTCTCAACAGCAAACAAACTGACAAACTTTCAACTTTTGAGAGCCAAGGCTGGATACATAATTAAGGAGAGCAAGAAGTCATGGCAAGCTTTTCTGTACTCTATCGCGTCAGAAGGATTTCGGTAAACACAGTACTTTACCAATAGCAGCAGTGCTGAAATAAGGGTGTCTCCAAACAACATCCAGAGACATTGCTCAGACAATGGCAGAGAATTCTGCTGCGATTACGCCCAGTGCCAGTCAGGATCCAGTGTTTCCCACTACCGTGCGACTGCAGAGAAGGTCAAGCTGGACTACAGGTCCCACTATCCTGAGCCTTGCAACTATCCTTTTTCCATGTGCGAGCTGGAATCGGCACCGTCAGACACTAGTGGGACTGCACCCAGTCACAACCAGATCCTGCACTGCATGCTAAGACACTTGCCAGCAGTATCAATAGAAATCCTCCTCCAATGTTTAAATTTTATATGGCAGTCATGCAACTGAGAGGCAATTCTGATACTTGTCCTCAAACCTGGAAAGGACTGCACATGGTCCAGTAGTTGTCAGAGCGTCACATCAACAAGCTGTGTAGGAGAGAGTGTAGAGCGAGTGGTTAACCATCGTCTGGTCTCGTTGTTAGAGATAATTCAACTCCGTAACCACTCTAGTGCGGATTCCTGAGAGTTCGATCCACTGTTGACAACCTGACTCTGCTAGAGGCGGCTATTCAGCAGGCTTTCCTGTGTAAATATCACTGTATCGCTATATTCTTTGGTATCAGCGAGATGTGCGGCATTACTGGCAGACACAGTATTCTAGAGGAACTCCAACATTTCGTATCCACTTCCCCATCTTCATACGGTTCTTCCTGTCTCAGCGCTTTCTTAGATCTTGAGTTGGCGACGTGCTGTTGGATCGTAACAGGAGAATGCTGTTTCTCAGGGCACTGTTTAAAGTGTTACCCACTTCGCCATAGCTATAAACAGCATCACGTTTACCACAAGAAATCCTGTACAGTTCATCTTATGTGTGGACAATTTAGCTGTTTTCCGTTCTCCAGTGTTACAACAGTGAACTGTCAGTTGTGAGTTACAGTGCGGAGGTTGGCGGAGTGGGTTGCAATGGCGGGTTTTCAGTTTTCTGTAGACAAGTGTGTGTGTTCATTTTAATCGCTCTCGTTGTATTTATAATTTACCTGAACTGTATGTGTGCAAAACGATTCTCCCTTTAAAGACTCAGGGCGGTTTTTGGCCCACATTTTTTTTTTCTCCTAGCTGTCGTGATTACCACATCTCAAAGACCTGAAGGTAAGGACCCAGTAGGTACTGAATATTTTGAATTGTCTTAGCCACAGGTCTTGGGGAGTGGAAAGGGCTCTTCTGTTCCAGGTTTATAGGGCTTTCGTACGATCACGACTGTACAATATACGGGTCGGCGAGACCATCGTACCTGAAAATCATTGACACTGTGCACTGTGACGGGATCAGGACCAGCTCCATCGCAGTGTTCGTGCTGAGGCTGGTGAACCGCCACTTACTATCCGGCGGCAGCTTCTCATGCTGCGTGAGATCTGTCAGCTCCTGGCTACTCCCACTTCCCCAGCATTCCATACCGTTGCTCGTCCAGCTACAGAACGCCTCTTTACAAACCGTCCACGGGCAAAGAGCCCATTTAGCTTCCATGGGAAGTGTGTGCTGGAGTCCCTTGGTGCGCAGCATTGCAGGTTCAAATCCGTCGTTTTAACCGACTACCACCCTGGTTGCTGCAGGGGCCCGGAGTAATCTTAGATTTAGCGCAGTACAGGAGTGACTTCATTACTGCTACTGTTTTAATGCATTATTGTTGACGTTTTAAATGAGCAGCACATCTATGTAGCTGTCTTCACGGATGAGTCTAAAAAGGGGGACTCCATTTGTTGCTGTGTTCGTTTGTTCTTTTCCCAGGTCGCTTCCTGAAGATTTAGTTGCCTCCAGAGTTCACTGTATTTTCTGCCGAACTATCTGCGATTTTGAGGTTGCTGGAGCAGTTGAGATATGCCATGCCTGCTAAATTCCTGGTCATTCGAGTACTAAATTTCTTGTCTCTTCTGACTCCTTGAGTGCCCCTCAATCTCTTCAACGCTTGTATCCAGCCGATAACGTAGTTTAAAATAATCAGGATGCCCTCTTCCAGCTTCATCGGCTGGGGAAGGAGGTTTCTTTCAGCTGGGCCCCAGGGAATATGGGAAATGGCAGACAATAAGTCAAAAATGGGTCAAATGGCTCTGACCACTATGGGACTTAACTTCTGAGGTCATCAGTCCCCTAGAACTTAGAACTACTTAAATCTAACTAACCTAAGGACATCACACACATCCATGCCCGAGGCGCGGTTCCAGACTGTAGCGCCTAGAACCGTTCGGCCACTCCGGCCGGCCATGACAATAAGCACCATCTAGTAAAGCCTACAAGGCAGCGGTGGTGTATCCTTCTTCCAGCCACTCAGACAGGACGAGGTTGTCCTTACTCGTCTCAGCTTGGGCCACTGTCCTATGACGCATGGCCTCTTGCACCAGCGAGGAGCCTGCGACGTGTGGTGCTGGTGCCTGTGGCGTACAGATGACTGTGCGCCTCATTTTGCTGCACTGTGTTTTATTTTGTTACCAGAGGGTGACAGTAGATTTGCCGTTGGATCTGCCCTGTATTTTAGGTAACGTTCAAATGAATGTTGAGACTTTCAAGGTTTTGTTACATGGCCAACTCGTTTCCTAAAATTTTAGGGACATGTTCTTAATGTGTTAACAGGGTGACTAGTTCACCCATGTTTTTTGTAAGTGGTCATCCTGTCACATTTCTCTGTATCTTTGTTTCAGGTCTTCTATGGTTTTGCGCCTGTTTTAATCCCAGGTATAGTACCTTTCACACTTTCTCAGTTGCCTTCAGGTATGTGAAATAGAGTTATTGTGTGGCTCCATGCGAGTGAGGTGGCAGTGTGTGAATGGGCGTCATTTTGTAGATTTCGTCCTCTCTGAGTACAATAATTTTTGAAATCTTATCCACATTCGTTTGTTTTAATGGGGTAAAGGTGGCTGACAATCGCGCCATTGAGGGCCTATAGGCTCCTAACACACACATACATACACACACACACACACACACACACACACACATATATATATATATATATTCACGTTCCCAGATCGTCAGCTCATTCTCAGTTGCTGGGCTTCTTCGTTTTTGGTCAAGCGAACAATCACTGTAATCTATGTGTAGACATTGAATCTATATCTTTACTTATTTTTATCATTTAAATTATGCCCTACATAATTTTTCCTGACAAAGACAACTCAAGTTTAACCTATTCATTTATTACCCACACCATACAAGCCCAACGCAATCTGACTGCTATACAGTGACAAAATGACTTCCAATGGTTAACACAAAATAATGGGCCTGGATTGCAAGAAATCTTACTCCAACTCTTTTAATTGCCTAAACTCATTTCAATCACGAATTCCTTTTTTTTAAGTCACTTACCTCACAAAATTTTCATAACACGAACTACAACAAATACAGCAAGCAGCAAGTACAACCAGCTAAATAAAAAAATTCTAACTGCTATAGACTCTAACTACTAGGAGGCACATGGTTAACAAAAGAAAGATTTTGTTGAAGAGCAAACAATGTGTTTAGAAAATTTTACCTTATTCATGTAACATCCAGTTCTAAAAATTATATAGTTGTCAATAATTCCACTGCCCAAATATTACCAACAACCATCCTCACACATTTCCTTGCGCTATCAAGTTACAATGCATACCCTACCAACACAGAGTCTCCACTAAGAAAAAACATGTCCATACACTTCCCTATCCACTCGCCAACTGCGAGTCCGTCCGACCACAGAGTCTCTTGCCGAGGGCACAGAGCGCTGTCAGCGATATTAACGCAGTCTATAGCGCTGCCAGCATACAAAGAGGCTACTTAAAACACGTCGAGACAATTTCACTAGCTGAGGTATATAATCATGAGCTAACTCCGTCCCCACCAAGTAATTTCACCAACCAGAGGTTTATTTACCCATTTCCCATAGTCAATATTCTGTGTTTGTAATTTTGGTGATTTCATGACTTATTTAGACGCTTGTTCATATCATGCCTTTTTGTAATAATCTTGGACCACTTAAATTATGTCTTTGAAAAATATCAGATATGACCAGGAAGACACTATCTACTTCAATCGATCAGCAAGTGTGCGTTCCCCACCTTCAGCTACACCTACATGAAAACTCAGTAGTTCATAATTAAGTGCCTGGCAAGGGGGGGTTTATCGAACCACATTTTAGCTGCTTCTCTACAGTTCCACTCACGAATAGCCCGCGGGAAAACCAAGTCTTAAATGCTTCCGTGGAGCTCTGATTTCTCTTGTTTTATTATGACGATCATTTTCTGTATTTAGGTGGGCACCAACGGCATATTTTCCCACTCTGAGGAAACGTTTGTGATGAAATTTCGTGAGGAGGTCCTGCCGCAGCGAAAAACACCTTTGTTTTAATGACTGACGCCCCAACTCGTGTATCATATTCGAGGCACTCTCTCCCTTATTTCGATATAATGCCAAAGAAGATGCCATTCTTTGAACTTTTTCGATGTCCTCCGTCAGTCCTATCTGATGCGGATTCCACAGAACACAGCAGTACTCCAGAAGACGGAGGACAAGTGTAGTTTAAGCAGACTCTTTGGTAGACTTGTTACATTTTCTAAATGTTCTGCCAGTAAATCGCAGTCTTTTGTTTGCGCTTACCTCAAAACATTATCTATGTAATGGTTCCAATTTAAGTTAGTCGTAGCTGTAATTCCTATGTAATGTATTTAGTTGAAATTACAACCTTTAGATTTGTGTGATTTATCGTGAACTGCAATTTGGCGGATTGTTGTTAGTACTCATGTGGATCACTACACGCCTTTGATTATCTAGAATCAATTGTCACTTTTTTCACCATATAGATATCTTGTCTAAATGATTCTGCAATTTGTTTTGGTCATCTGATGAGTTTACAGTGCGGTAAATGGCAGCATCAGCTGCAAACGATCTAAGAGGACTGCCGCGATTGCCTCCTAAACTGTTTATGTAGATCAGATCAGAAACAACAAAGAATCTGTAACACTTCCTTGGGGAACGTCAGATATTACTTCTGTTTTACACGATGACTTCCCGCCAATTGTTACTATCTTTGACTTTTCTTACAAGAAATCACGAATCCAGTTGCACAACTGAGACGGTACTCCATAGGCACGCATTTCAATAAGAAGTGTGAAGAACGATATCAAAAACCTTCTGGAAGTATATAATGTCAGTTTGACGGCCCCTGTCGATAGCGCACATTAGTTCGTGAGAATAAAGAGTTCTTGCGTTAGATCCAGTTGTGTTTCATAAGAAAGATATTCTCTGAATCTGTGTTGACTGTCAATAAATCGTTTCTTCGAGGTGATTCATAATGTTCGAGCACAGATTGCTAGAGCTGTGATCTTTCACAGCATTAATCATTCCGTTGCGAACATTTGTTCCAGCATCGGACCTTAAGTGTGCGTCCGCATCACGATTATTTTTGATGTAATTCTCTCAAGCACATGTGACGTTTCGCCCTTCCATTTTTTATCAATACCAGCTCCTGTAGGAAAATACGGCACTCTTTTTAAACACCCTGCAGGATTGCTATTTTATTCCGCTGGTTCTTTCTGATTACGTCTGAAGGCTACCTCTCTATACATCGTTCAACCTAAGAATATCAAACACAATCGCTATGATTGGTCAGCAGCCATAGCACACGTCCACTGGTGCTGTTACGCTCTTGGAAGTACGACCAATTTATGTATTAGATATCTTATTAATGTGTCTCTATAAATGAAAGTCCAAAATATTCTACTGTATTAACACTCAGAGATATTTTTCTTAATCATACTTTTGCTATGTAGTTTACATTTCAAAAATCGTGTGCACTCGCAGTCTCTGTACGGTTGTCTTCCGGTTGTCGCGCTGATAGTACGTATTGGGAAAATGGCCGAGACTGCTTCTTGCTTCGTTGTGAAACAAGCGCACGGAACACCGTTAACAATGCTGAGAAAGAAGTTGTTTTTAACGTTTCTCATAAGATTACAGAGAAAATTGGCTCTGAAGTCTTTCGAGAAACTGTATGTACTAAATAACGGATTTGTGGATCTGTAGCGATGGAGACAAATAATAGAGAACTCTGTGATTCGAATCCCGCTTTGGCTTCTCTTTTTTTTTTTTTTTTTCGTTCATTTCGAATACCTACAAAATTTAAATATAAAATTCACCAAAAACAAAATCATTTTCTTATCGAAAAATGCACGTCTTGTTGTTACTAATTACATATCACATACAGGCAGCAGTAGCCGACCGCGACACAAGCAGCAACAGTGGTAAAGGCCGCCAGTCTTGCTTGCATAATGAACGCCGAGCTGACCACTTGCAGCATAGTCGACAGGACCAATTGCGGACCTCTGGTACAGAGCCGAGTGGAGGGTCTGAATCAGAGGCTAAGATGGTTCTGCGACCGTGTAAGATGCAGATTCCTCGACTTGCGCCAAAGTGTGGTTGGGTTTCGGGTTCCGCTGAATATGCCAGGTTTCCACTATACGCAAGAGACGGCTACACGGGTAGCAGGGGCTGTGTGGCGTGGACTGAGCGGTTTTTTGTGTTAGAGGGTCTCGGGAAAGCACAAGAAGGGCTTCAGTCACAAAGGGTGCAGGCTGAACGCAGGAAGAACGTAGATACAGGAACCATCGGTGTAACAGTTGTAAATTGTCGTAGCTGTGTTGGGAAAGTACCAGAGTTCCAAGCGCTAATAGTAAGCACTGATGCTCAAGTCGTTGTACGCACTGAAAGCTGGCTAAAGCCGGAGATAAGTTCAGCCGAAATTTTTGCGAAGAACCTAACGGCGGTCCGAAAAGATAGGCTAAACACGGTTGGCGGTTGCATGTTTGTTGCTGTTAGAAGTAGTTTAACTTGTCGCGAAATTGAAGCAGACACTTCCTTTGAGTTAGTATGGGCAGAGGTCATTGTTGGCAATCGGAATAAAATAATAATTGGATCCTTTTACCGACATCCCAATTCAGATGTTACAGTTGCTGAAATGGTCAAAGAAAACTTGAGTTTGATTTCAAACACGTACGCGACTCTTATGATATTAGTTGATAGTGACTTTAATTTACCTTCAAAACGTTGGTGAAAATACATGTTTATTTTCGGTGGTACGCATAAAACATCATCCGGAATTGTGCTGAACGCATTCTCTGAATATTATTTCGAGCAGTTAGTTCATGAGCCCACGTGGATACTAAACGGTTGTGAAAACACACTTGATCTCTCAGCAACAAATAATCCTAAGTTAATAACGAGCATCAAAACGGATACAGGGATTAGTGAACAGAGGGTTGTCGTAGCGAGACTGAATACTGTAACCCTCAAATTTTCCAAAAATAAACGAAAAATATACCTAACCAAAAAAACAAAAATTCATTTGACGCCTTCCTGAGAGACAATCTCCACTGCTTCCAAATTAATTATGTAAGTGTTGACCAGATGTGGCTTGAATTCAGAAAAAATAGTATCAGTAGAAATTGAGAGATTTGTACCAAATATATTAACAAACGGCGGAGCCGATCCTCCTTGGTACACAAAACTGGTCAGAACACTGTTGCAGAAACAACGAAACAAACATGCCAAATTTAAACAGACGCTAAATCCCCAAGATTGGCGATCTTTTACAGAAGCACGAAATTTAGCGCGGACTTCAATGCGAGATGATTATAACAGTTTCCACAACGAAAACTTTGTCTAGAAACCTGACAGAACATCCAAAGAGATTCTGGTCGTATGTGAAGTACGTTAGTGGCAAGAAACAATCAATGCCTTCTCTGCGCGATAGCAATAGAGATACTATCGAAGACAGTGCTGTCAAAGCAGAGCTGCTAAACACAGCCTTCCGAAATACCTTCAGAAAAGAAGACGAAGTAAATATCCCAGAATTCGAATCAAGAACAGCTGCCAACATGAGTAACATAGAAGTAAATATCCTCGGAGTAGTGAAGCAACTCAAATCACTCAATAAAAGCAAGTCTTCTGGTCCAGACTGTATACCAATTAGGTTCCTTTCAGGGTATGCTGATGCATTAGCTCCATACTTAACAATGATATACAACCGTTCGCTCAACGAAAGATTCGTACCCAAAGACTGGAAAGTTGCACAAGTCACACCAATCTTCAAGAAAGGTAGTAGGAGTAATCCACTAAATTACAGGCCCATATCATTAACGTCGATATGCACCAGGATTTTGGAACATATATTGTGTTCGAACATAATGAATTATCTCGAAGAAAACGGTCTATTGACACACAGAAAACATGGGTTTAGAAAACATCATTCTTGTGAAACACAACTAGCTCTTTATTCGCATGAAATGCTGAGTGCTATTGACAAGAGATTTCAGATCAATTCAGTATTTCTTAATTTCCAGAATGCTTTTGACACTATACCACACAAGCGGCTTGCAGTCAATTTGCGTTCTTATGGAATATCGTTCCAGTTATGTGACTGGATTTGTGATTTCCTGTCAGAGAGGTCACAGTTCGTAGTAATGGACGGAAAGCCATGGAGTAAAACAGAAATGAGTTCTGGCGTTCCCCAAGGTAGTGTTATAGGCCCTTTGAGAGGCACCCACATGCCTTGCTCATACTGTGGCATCAAGCAGCCAGGCCTGCAAGATGAGTGGTCTGCCAAGCGAGTGGATTCATTCTTATTTATCGAGTACATGAACTCTAGCACTCACACTTAAGTTACAAGTTATCCTCCTATATGATTAATACGCAACGGAAACACGCATCTGACTATCAGTAATTTACAGAACTCTGACTGTACACTACGCACTGGCAATACCACATTTCCTTTTTGTCTTTTATTTAATGGCTTTTATCAACACGTGGCCACCGCACACATTATAAATTCGGGACATTATGACAACATACAATTCGAAGGAAAAGTCCACCAATCTTTTTCTTTTCACTATCTTATTTATTCCGATAAATTCTCTAACCTAAACACACAAATACTACAACCTACAACAATAACACATGAGAAATTCCGCCCAGTGGGCATGGCTTTACAATGGCGAATCTCTATATTATGGTCTCGCAATTATTTTTAACGCTACAGTGCACTTTCTGGATAGGATGGTGGATCTTTTATTATACCTCACACTTCGACTCTCACAATCATCATCACTAAACTTTCCTCCAGACCGAGCGGTACCGAAGGAACAAGCATAACCCACTAATCTTTTGAAACTACCTTGCTACTCTCCCATGCAAATCACACATACATCACACTGCAATAAGAAATATAAAACACTAAATAGTCACAACACTATCACTTTCAGCTTTCCCACTTCAATTAATATTTATCCCAGTTTCACACGACACTGCCCCACCTCGTAATTCTACTTTCCTACTACGAACTCTGGAGATATATGCACGTCTTCCTGTGCAATGCAAGCCAAGTGGCGTTGCTGGATAGACGGCCGACTCACCTTGCTTCTCTCTCAGATTTTGAATCTAGCGTCACACGGAATTATATCACGCAAGGTAATATTGAGAACATATTCATCACACACACGAGTCCTCAACTGATACCATGGACGACTACTTCTCTTTATCTTTTGTCTCATACACAGTTTGAGACTCACACAGTACTCACCACGTGGAAGTACTCGTCTCTAATTTCAAGTCCTGCACACGCCATTTCTTAAATATTTCAACTTATGGTACACACGCTATTTCTTAAATATTTCAACTTATTGTACACACGCAAGTAATTCAGCTTAACTTAAGCACATGGAAGTATTTCAACTTATTGCTACACGTGGTTTCATTGTGACCGTTGGTCACTTCCGAAGATTACTACAATCCCATTAATATTACCTGCCTGACATTTAATTCTCCCCACAAAAGATCCTGAAATAGAGATATTATTATTTCAAACTACTCTTAAATATTCCACATGCATACCATGTCTCCACTCTTTCGTCATTACGGAGCACAACTAAAACAGGTCTTAACAGCACAAGATCCAGCGGCAGAGTGCTGAAACATGGCCGTTCTCCAGGTCATCTCCCATCTCTGTTGAGGTGGGGGAAGCACCTTGCTATCGTATTGGTCAGCCACATTTCAGGCGCTCAAAGCTCAGGTAAATTTCATCTCTTTGGTCCCACCAAAGGTGGCCAAAGGATCGACTCAAAGATGATCATATATTCACATTCACTATCTGCGGTTAGCAGACGACCATACATTCATTCATTTCACAGATCTCACCAAACTGGATGTAGGGATTTGCTTTGTGGGAGTGCACATGTGATCAATTAAATAAATAAATTGTCATTCTTTCCCACACTGGTATCCGGCTTCATTGTATTAATTGAAATTGAGTTATTTTACAAAAAAATGTGTTGTTCTGACAAAAATAATGAAGTATGTTGTACCTATTTTCAATGTCGGGCAGTACTGTACCCTTTCACCACCGGCTACCCATGCAGAAAAAAATGGCACGGTACTATCCTTGCAATGCGAGGGTAGTTCCGAACATTTTTTCAAAAAAAACTGTATTAGAACAAACGTAGCAAGTCATCAAAATAACCAGGAGGAGACCTTAGCCCCTGGTGACCTCAAATAGACGACCAAATGCTGTTACTTTACCAAATTATTGACACAGTTGTTGCATTATTGTACTCTCCACAATCCGGAGTAACGTACACATACAAATTTACATCAATCCAAATGACAAATAGAACATTAAATCATACAAATAATAAATAATGGTGAGATAAAAATTGGCTTAATTACTGGGATCTCCATTATTTTTAGGAGTAATCCAAACTTCAATAATTCTAAAACAAATAAAAAAAATACCAATTGTACTCATGAAATTTTAAGTAGCTCACTGTCCAAACACAGAACAAGTAATCTGACATTCATAAATTGCGTTGTAATAATCTTTACACGGCAATGTCTAAATACAAAACAAAATCAACAAAAGAAAAAATTTTGTACACTAGTTACACGTAGAATGTCAGGGTCCATACCATTACTCTAAAATATACATCAAACCTACAGAGAAATAAAGCTGAGAAGAAAAACAATGAAATATACCACAAGTTACATACTGGTTACATAATATAGCTCGTCTAAGACATCATGTCATACCTCATTAACTATCATCACCTAAGCAATTGCCACAACTACTCGACAGTGAGTTTAACCTTATCCTTATCCACCAGTACAAATACCTGCTGCTGAGCCAGTAGTCTATCAACTTTGATCAATACACACAGTAAATAGTTTAGCAATAAGTGCTTGAATCCACCAGTAGCTCTCGTTTCTTACTCTACTGCTCATTTCTCTGTTGTCACACATTTAGACGACAAGAACTTGCATTTCGACTAGCCTTCGTTACACTTTAATGAGAAATATCACCACTGTGATAATGAAAATAAGTGGCTTCAGTCAACACACCAACAAGATCATTACTGTCCACGACATCAAAATGCATCAATTAATTCCGATATTTGTTGTACAATGCAAACTCTTGTCCCCTGTGACAACCTTACTGACCAATGCAACAAGAGCCGCTACATTAGTATTACGCCACTGGCTAATAATTAAAGCATCATTGTACCAAATATTCTAATAAACATGCTACGTGAACTTGATAACTCAGAACAAACAAAAAACAAACACTAACTATTCTAAACACAAATGTTAATGAAATACAATTACACTTGCTGTCCCTTCAGGAATGAAACATATAAAAAAAAAAACATTTACACAATTACAAATACATTATTCCCTATCTTGCGAGTCACACGGAAACATTTCATTCTGTGATTTTCTTGGGGTCAAAAAGTCGCTGATAGTTTTCCTAGAAACACTGTCTCGGTGTCAAAGCTCTCCCATGGTTACCCGCACGAGAGTCTTTAAGTCACTCAAATCGGCATTTTGAACATGCACTGAACAGTAAACTATATCTCACATTAAACACAAATGTTATAGTCACTCTCAGAGTACCATCCACATGAATCTGGTCGTCCAAAAATGGCCCTACAACTACTATTACCCACGGTTCTGTCCTTTCAGTTCATGGTGTAATTAAAAGTCGTAAGTTCCAACAAACAGCACTTATTCCCGCACCAATTCAAGAAATGTCTCCTACTACAGACGCAAATGTCAATGTCCCACTCTAGTTTCTTGCGTTCATACAATAATTAATCACCAAACGACAACTGTCCTCTTTAAGTATACCAAGCGTCCCACATGCAATTCACAAAGCACACTTAACAAGTCACTGCCAAAAGTTTATGGATCCCACCATTCAGTGGTCAAGACAAAACAAAACGATCGTCCTGTCTGCTAAAGACAAAATCTTTTCCACCACACACAACGTGGAAACACCAGTCCTTCACTTTCCACCTTATGGAAAGTCGCAGTCATCTTGTTTCACGGCTTCACAGTCCAGTACTAGTTATTAGCTGCTGGTAAAAAAAATGCTCGCCGGGCTCTGCCGCGCCTCGTCCATTCTGCAGTAGCGCCGCTGCGCGCGCCGTTGAGCAGAAGAAACCACCCGCTGTTGCCTCCGCGGGATACCTTCCCCAGTCGTAAGGGTGGCGGAACTTATGAATGGCCAGTGGTACGTGCATGTCGCCCCAGGCCGTTGACCTGCTGTAGCGGGCGCGTGGAGTGTACCCCGTCCAGCAGTGGAGAGGGGAGTGCCGTGGCTCTGTCGCCTGTCGCCATGGCGACGTCAGCTCGGCCCGCTAGCGGTATGGGCGTTACGACACCCAATCAGTCAGACCCTTCCGTGCATCTCGCAACATTACAGACAAAAGGATATTCTTACATTATTTAAATACTCATTGATTACATCTATGATCTATTAGATACATTGGTAATAAAAGAATCTTTGTTAAAAAAAAACATGAAATCATACCCCCTAGTTTTCTACACATACAACATCAACATTTATCCCTTTTCTATATACATCCCACACTTGTGCTATTGATTGTACCTGTTGTCCCTCATACAAAACATGAAAGTGTAAAATAAAAAACAAAAGGAATAAGAAACAATCTATACAACTCATAATTACAATATAAAATAGTAGAGTACTCTAACATCCTATCACAGTGAAAATATTAGAAACTGTTGATTCTAAAGCTACAATATACATTGAACCTTTGTGTTTGTCACAGACTGAAATTAATACCCCTTGAAAGTGTTCTAACAAAAAAAATAAGAAATAATCTACACAGCTCTCAATTGCCTACCACATGTTATTAAATAGTAAACTACTTTAACATCCTAACACAACAAACATTTTAGAAACTGGTGACTCTAAATCTACAACATACAATGCACCTTTGTGCTTGTGACAGACTGAAATTAATATCTCTTTATACATTGTACATTTTATTATATATAACAAAATTTCTAGGACACGTATTTGCCATCCACATGTCAGATGCTGACCTGACATCGAGGTTCATCCCAATCAAACAATACCACAATAATGTTTTAGTTATGGATCGGTAGCATCCCCTTTACAGGAGTGTGCGCATTGATCACACTACTCTACGACTCTCACTCACCAGACATCACATTTTCCTTCTCATTCAACCCATTAATACACTAACAGAATAGGTCTAGAAGTCAGCTAACCTTAACACCACCACACTCACGGCAACATACCATACCTTTGCTCCCTTATACTCAACCACATAACACATGAAGCTGTTTCGGAGATAGTATTCCAGTCTCCGAATTCGTCCTTTCACTCTGGCACCTCTCTCCATCGGCTTACCTCTGCATTCACTTTATCGATTATTCATCCTGCTAAATATCAACTTAGAATTGCGATACTTCATCTAAGAACAAAAAATACATGGATTATTCATCCTGCAAAATAACTATACACATTCTTGGTACCGTTTTAATTAGTTATACTGGTACCAGGCTTCAACAACAACAACAACAAAAATTATTTTTTTCACATAGCAACTGTTATGGTAAGAATTAGATTTACACTTATATTACATCTTACGTCAGCATTCCACAACGTTCACCATCTGGATCTCATACTCCCTTTATGTCCTTTCACGTTGTGCAGTTGTCCTCATCTCTTCATTCGTATTTCGGCTCTCCGTCCGTCCATTACTCCATCATTTCCTGCTCTTCCTTCGCCATTCGCATCTATCTCGATTGCAGCATACACCGGCCTCTCTGTAACATACATCTAAGACACCTCCACATTATTAATTCTACTCACCTTTATTTACCACTGTTTCATCACGTCGAATCTCTCTTTATTAATCACACTGCTTCACGTCGCTTCTTTCCTTATATATCACCTTTATCCACTACTATTTATCACGTCGCTTCTCTATCTACCATCTTTATCCACTCATTAATCATCACGTCGTTTCTGCTTGATCCTTATTCATATGACAAAAAAAATACGTACATACACCACTCTGTCGACTCCTGTTCATGACTCATTCGACCAGTCTATTCCGTCATACTTCCTGACATCCCCCCTGAAAATTCTTATGTTCGATTTTGACCCTGCACAACGTTACACACCACAAATAAATACACTGACTATCTACCATAAATTGCCTACTTTAGATCTATCCTTAACTTTTCCATAATTTGATGTTAGAAATGTGATGAAGCCCACGAGATTGTTTTCCCTTGATCGTCTCAATCAGTACAGCATTTTCATGGACAATCCGCCTCACTCTGAATGGTCCACTATACACCGTAAAGAATTTGCTAGTTAGGAATCTGTGCTTCTTTGATAATCGATGAGTTTTAATTTGAACCTTGTCTCCTACTGCCAATTCGATCTTACGGATCTTTCCTTTCTGCTTCTCCTGCCTATCCTTACATGCTTTCTTAATACGCTCTATCGCAACCTTGACAATTTCTGTGTGCCTCTGCTTTCCTGATCGCGGAAAATCTACCAGCTCCCTGACTCGATCTGGTGGTGGTTCATTCCTTAGTACCGTAATTGGTGATAAACCAGTTGCTCCATGTGGTAGCTCATTGAGGATGTCCTGAAAATCTTTGAGAAAAATACTCCAACTTCCGTGTTGCCTATGGCAATAGATCTTACACAATTTTCCCAGTTCTTTTACCACTCTTTCACTGAGATTACTTGCAGCATGGTATCGGGATATGATCAGCGGTTTTATCCTTCTTCTCTTCAGTGTGGTTAGCCATTGTCTGGATCTATATTGCGGTCCATTGTCAGCTATGAACTTTCCTACAGTTCCTACTTCTCGCAAAAAGTTTTTAACGATCGCTGCTGCCACTGTCCTTCCCGTCGCATGTTTCAATGAGGTAAAAGTCACATACTTTGACACCAATTCCACTGTTACTAAAACATATCTATATCCCTGCACTGACTTAGGTAGCGGGCCAAACAAATCTGTTGCTCCGAATTCCCTCAATCTACCTGGCACTGTCGGAAAAAGCGGTGCTTTGCATGAGATAGTTAACGATTTTGCCTTCCGGCACAATTTGCAACTACCAAGCACGTTCTTGATCCTCCTCTCCATACTAATGAAATAAACTGATTCCCTTAACTTCTTACAGCATTTCCTTGCCCCGCAATGCCCGTAACTTAGGTGCGTGTACCAGATCAACTTGTTGACTATTTCATTTGGTATACACAACACCCAGTCCTGTGTATTCGGATTTCTACGGTAGAAAAGGACCCCGTCCTGAATTGTATAAAAGCGCGCTATATTGGCATCTAAGTTCGCTCTAACTCTGTCCTTCACCATTCTCCATGACGCGTCTTTATCCTGCTCTTTCGCGATATTTGTGAGTACCGCCCCTATGTATTTCTCGAACGGCACGCCCTGCATATACAATATATCATATCTGTTCTCGTTTACCTCCTCATCAAAGCATTGACCATGACCTACTGGGTTCCTTGACAACGCATCTGCCACTATATTCTGTGGCCCAGGAATATACACGACCGAAAACTGAAACTCCTGTAAATAGAGTGCCCACCTAGCGAGTCGTCTATGGTTAAGTTTGGCCGACATCAGAAACTGTAGTGACTTGTGGTCAGTATAGATTTTAGTATGCCTCCCATACAAATAGTATCTAAACTTACTAAAACCCCATACTATTGCCAAAGCTTCAAGCTCAGTTTCCGTGTAATTTCTCTCAGCTTTGCTAAGCACTCGGCTCGCAAACGCAATAGGTTGTTGTATTACTTCTCCTCCTTGCTCTTGCTCTTGGAACAATGTAACCCCAAGTCCACTACGGGAACTGTCCGTGGCCATACAAAACTCTTTCCCTAGGTCTGGATGCCCGAGAAGAGGTGCCGATAGCAGTGCCTTCTTTAACGCCTCATACTCTTCCTGTGCGACAGGGTCCCAATTCCATACCGTTTTCTTTCCAGTCAGCTGACATAGTCTGGGTGTCGCTGCACCCCCAATCTTAATGAACCTCCTGTAAAAATTGATTAATCCTAAATAACCCCGTAGCTGACGTTTTGTTCTTGGCACCGGAAAATCTCTGATTGCTTCGAGTTTGTCTGGATTTGGTCTTATTCCCTCTGGTGTCACAATGTGACCTAGAAACTCGATTTCTTTTCGTCAAAATTCTGACTTTCCCAAATTCACGGTTACCCCATGTCTCTCCAATGCACCGAGCAATATGCTTAACGTTCTATTGTGGTCTTCCCAGTTTCTTTCTGCTATCAGGACATCATCCACGTACTGTGTTACCTTATCTTTTATTTCATTAGGAATGACAGTATTTAGCGCTCTGATAAATGCCGCGGATGATACATTTAACCCAAATGGTAGTTTCCGGAATTGATACGATTTCCCGTAGCACAAGAAAGCAGTGTTTTTTCTACACCCCCTATCTAACTCCACCTGCCAGAAACTCATTCTCAAATCAACTGAGCTGAGAACTCTGATCCCGTGGAACTTTTGTAGCAATTCGTCAAGTGTCAGCGGCCGATCTGTCTCTGGCTCTATTATCTTATTAATTCTTCTTGCGTCCAAAACTAATCTAATTGACCCATCCTTTTTTTCAACACAAACTAAAGGGCTGTTGTACGGACTGGATGCTGGTTCGATAATCCCTTGTTGTAGCATCCTTTCGATGTCAGCTTCCACTCTTTCTTTGTACACAACAGGTATCGGGTACACTTGGGCCCTAAACTGTTTATGTGGCTTGACCTTGAATCTATACACAAAATTTCTTATTGTACCCGCAGCATGTTTAAATACCTTTCTATTCTCGTATAAAATTTTCTGCAATTCCCCGTAGACCGTGGTTCCTCGTAAATGCCAGATTTTCTCCCTGATCTCCTCCTCCAAACATTTATGAATTTCCTTCTTCTCTTGTTCGAACCCCGTATTCTGTGCCTATCCACCGGACTTTACCGCCAGACATAATGCTAAGTGTGCGTTATCTTTAGCGTATAAGCAATCGTCGAATCTTAATGTAATGTCCTCCGAATCTCGTTTCAACTCCATCGAACCATTTCTCATGTTAACGACTGCTTTATATTGGTTCAAAAAATTAACGCCTAATATCCCTTCGACAGTTAGAGATGACACAATCATGAACACTGTACTAAACCTCTTCGCCTGGCACACAAAGTCTACCTGCGCTTGTAACTTCACCTCAATTCCCTTTCCTATAATTGCCCCTCTCACTGTTGTCCTTTGCAATGGCAACGTTGGCCATGGTTTTGTAAGACTACAACACTTAAACACATCTTCCCTCAAAACACTCATTACATTGCCTGTGTCGATGACACAAGGTACGATTATATTATTTATTTCTACGCTAATTATTGGGTGGACTTCACTCCCCACATCTCCTACCTCCTCTAACAGATTCTCCCTTAGTTTTCCGTAATCGATATAACTAATATTTACATCATTAATAGTCCTGGTTTGTACCCGCCTATCATGTAGTCACCTTTTTGTCCCTCCGTCATTGTGACAGTGATTGTCCTGTCGTGAACCCAATGACTGCCTATCCTCTCTTCGCCCATCATTTTCATTTTCCCTTCTTCTTCCATCTCTGCCCCATCTCCTATTTTCCCGGTTTGCTGGTCGATATCCCAATGAATTCTGCCCCCTATTTCCTCGCCATCTTCCATTTCCGTCATTCCTCTGATTCCATGCTCTCCTGTCATTCTGATAGTTTCTGCCGTTCCTATCCTCGACTCTGTCTGACCTATGAGTCGTGTCGCCGTTCACAATGTTGCTCTCATTACTCAGTTCCTGTAACAAGTGCTGAAATGACGCGGAATCGTCTAAGCCTCTGCCTGCTATCACTATATCTCTGCGCAATCTCACTGGCAACTTAGTTATACAGATCCTAATGAGCTCCCCAGTTTCGAATGGCACATCCAAATACCTATTTCGTCTCAGCATTTCCTGATAGCACGACACTGGATCTCTTATACCACCTTCGTTACAATTTGGCATCATCAATATGCTTTGCTTAACCTGGTCCTGCTTACATTTCGACCAGAATTCATTTAAAAACTTGTCACAAAATATCTTGTAGCTACTACAGTCTTTAATAACTTCCTGCATTTTCGCTCTAGCCTCGTCCCTCAAATGGTTACACACAAACTTCATCTTGAGGAGCGGTCCCCACGACGAAGGTAATGAATCTTGAAACTGAGACAGCCACAGGCATGGATGTTGGTAATTATCAGGATCCGGAAAACAAGTGCACGTTTGTACCGACACGAAGTGCCTCCTACATTCTTCTTCCGCATTTATGTTTTCCGACCTTGGACTATACCCAGTTGGGTTTGCCACCTGTTTTATCCGACACAACCGTTCTTCTAACTCTCTGAGTTCGTCTTCCTCTTTCTGCCTATTTTCGTTTTTTGAATTTATCTCACTCTCCCTCTGCAGTCTACCTGGTGGTGTTTCACCTTTGCTTCTGCACGCTAATTGCAACTGTGCTAGTTCTTCCCTATGTTTCCTATTTGTTTCTAATTGTGCCTCTTTAAACTGTAATAGTGATTGTATCTCCTCCTGGTCGGCATAGACTCTCGCTGCGTACTGTCAGAGTCTGTTTCGCCTCTTATACTGATCCTTTCTACATCTGCGCTAATCGTATTCATTCTGACCACTACCTCCGAAACTTCATCCCTGTGTTTATTTAGCGCCACTTCCTGCCGTGTGACCTGAGCTTCCACGCTGTCTAATTCCCCTTGTTTATCCGCAAGTAAGTCCTCCACTATCTATTTGATTCGCTCATCCGGCCACACGCCCCTATGTTCTGTAATATCGCTCTCTATTGCACTTATTCGTACCTCCAAATTATTGGCTTTTTCTTTCACGGCATCACATACTTGCTTCAACGCACCCAGATTCTTCTCCCCCTCATCTAACCGATTATTAACTGCGGACAGACGCTCATCGATAACTGTGTGTAGCTTCCTCATTGCCTCTTTATTTCCCTTATCCATTGCCTCCAATCTTTCCTTATTTGCTTCCAATCTTTCCTTAGTCTCCCTATCTCTGTCCTTAGTCTCCCTATCTCTCTCCTTATTATCTCTATCCACCGCTTCCAATCTTTCCTTATTTGCTTCCAGTCTTTCCTTAGTCTCCCTATTCATCGCTTCCAATCATTCCTTATTATCTCTATCCATCCTCTGTAAAAACTGCAGTAGCACACTGTCATTTGCTAGTTTCGGTGCGCTCACCTCGTTCGCCTGAGATACCGTACCTTCGCTAAGGGTAGCTGCACTTTCACTGCATACCTGACCTAGTCCCAGCTCGCCCGCGTCGTCGGGAAAAGCCCCCAATTGTGAACAAAGCCCGCCGCATAAAGGATCACCTAGCCGCGGTCCGCTGAACAATTCAGCCCCTTCTGAGTGCTTGCCGTCCCCGCTCATTAACCCATGGTCAACAGCTACTTCCTGCTGCACTGCTACGTCCACCCCAGAATCGCTATTCTCCATGGTCGCTACACTTTTCGACTGCGACCTAGTTACTACGGACATTACGCAAAAAAAATTATACCACGATCTTCCAGCCTTGGACGATATAGCAATTAATTACATAAAAAAATAAAAGATCCTCACCAATCCAGAAAGAAATTGCAAACAGAAAAAAATTTTACTTCCTATCGCTATCACAATACATTCCATACAAAAAATCTTAACAGCAAACCCTAACAGCAAAATATCCTGGCAAAAAAATATCCTGGCAAATTATTTCCTGGCCAAATTATCCTGGCAACAAAGAATCCTGGCAGGGTCGAAATTAGGAGAGGCACCCACATGCCTTGCTCATACTGTGGCATCAAGCAGTCAGGCCTGCAAGATGAGTGGTCTGCCAAGCGAGTGGATTCATTCTTATTTATCGAGTAACATGAACTCTAGTACTCACACTTAAGTTACAAGTTATTCTCCTATATGATTAATACGCAACGGAAACACGCATCTGACTATCAGTAATTTACAGAACTCTGACTGTACACTACGCACTGGCAATACCACATTTCCTTTTTGTCTTTTATTTAACGGCTTTTATCAACACGTGGCCACCGCACACATTATAAATTCGGGACATTATGACAACATACAATTCGAAGGAAAAGTCCACCAATCTTTTTCTTTTCACTATCTTATTTATTCCGATAAATTCTCTAACCTAGACACACAAATTCTACTACCTACAACAATAACACATGAGAAATTCCGCCCAGTGGGCATGGCTTTACAATGGTGAATCTCTATATTATGGTCTCGTAATTATTTTTAACGCTACAGTGCACTTTCTGGATAGGATGGTGGATCTTTTATTATACCTCACACTTCGACTCTCACAATCATCATCACTAAACTTTCCTCCAGACCGAGCGGTACCGAAGGAACAAGCATAACCCACTAATCTTTTGAAACTACCTTGCTACTCTCCCATGCAAACCACACATACCCAAATTACATGACATACATCACACTGCAATAAGAAATATAAAACACTAAATAGTCACGACACTATCACTTTCAGCTTTCCCACTTCAATTAATATTTATCCCAGTTTCACATGACACTGCCCCACCTCGTAATTCTACTTTCCTACTACGAACTCTGGAGATATATGCACGTCTTCCTGTGCAATGCAAGCCAAGTGGCGTTGCTGGATAGACGGCCGACTCACCTTGCTTCTCTCTCAGATTTTGAATCTAGCGTCACACGGAATTATATCACGCAAGGTAATATTGAGAACATATTCATCACACACACGAGTCCTCAACTGATACCATGGACGACTACTTCTCTTTATCTTTTGTCTCATACACAGTTTGAGACTCACACAGCACTCACCACGTGGAAGCACTCGTCTCTAATTTCAAGTCCTGCACACGCCATTTCTTAAATATTTCAACTTATGGTACACACGCTATTTCTTAAATATTTCAACTTATTGTACACACGCTAGTAATTCAGCTTAACTTAAGCACATGGAAGTATTTCAACTTATTGCTACACGTGGTTTCATTGTGACCGTTGGTCACTTCTGAAGATTACTACAACCCCATTAATATTACCTGCCTGACATTTAATTCTCCCCACAAAAGATCCTGAAATAGAGATATTATTATTTCAAACTACTCTTAAATATTCCACATGCATACCATGTCTCCACTCTTTCGTCATTACGGAGCACAACTAAAACAGGTCTTAACAGCACAAGATCCAGCGGCAGAGTGCTGAAACATGGCCGTTCTCCAGGTCATCTCCCATCTCTGTTGAGGTGGGGGAAGCACCTTGCTATCGTATTGGTCAGCCACATTTCAGGCGCTCAAAGCTCAGATAAATTTCATCTCTTTGGTCCCACCAAAGGTGGCCAAAGGATCGACTCAAAGATGATCATATATTCACATTCACTATCTGCGGTTAGCAGACGACCATACATTCATTCATATCACAGATCTCACCAAACTGGATGTAGGGATTTACTTTGTGGGAGTGCACATGTGATCAATTAAATAAATAAATTGTCATTCTTTCCCACACTGGTATCGGCCTTCGTTGTATTAATTGAAATTGAGTTATTTTACAAAAAAAATGTGTTGTTCTGACAAAAATAATGAAGTATGTTGTACCTATTTTCAATGTCGGGCGGTACTGTACCCTTTCAAATGGTTCAAATGGCTCTGAGCACTATGGGACTTAACATCTACGGTCATCAGTCCCCTAGAACTTAGAACTACTTAAACCTAACTAACCTAAGGACATCACACAACACCCAGCCATTTCGAGGCAGAGAAAATCCCTGACCCCGCCCGGAATCGAACCCGGGAACCCGGGCGTGGGAAGCGAGAACGCTACCGCACGACCACGAGATGCGGGCTGTACCCTTTCACCTTTGCTGTTCCTTATCTATATAAACGATTTAGGAGACAATCTGAGCAGCCGTCTTAGGTTGTTTGTAGAGACGTTGTCGTTTATCGACTAATAAAGTCATCAGAAGATCAAATCAAATTGCAAAACGATTTAGAAAAGATATCTGAATAGTGCGAAAACTGGCAGTTGACCCTAAATAACGAAACGTGTGAGATCATCCACACGAGTGCTAAAAGGAATCCGTTAAACTTGGGTTACACGATAAATCAATCAAATATAAAGTCTGTAAATTCAAATAAATATCTAGGAATTACAATTACGAACAACTTAAATTGAAAGGAACACACAGAAAATGTTGTGGGGAAGGCTAACCAAAGGCTGCGTTTTTTTGGCAGGACACTTAGAAAATGTAACAGACCTACTAAGGAGACCGCCTACACTACACTTATCCGCCCTGCGCTGTGTGGGATCCTTACCAGATAGGACTGACGGAGAACATCGAGAAAGTTCAAAGAAAGGCAGCACCTTTTGTATTATTGCGATATATGGGACAGAGTGTCACTGAAATTACAGGATTTGGGCTGGACATCATTAAAAGAAAGGCGTTTTTCGTTGCGACGGAATCTTCTTACCAAATTCCAATCACCAACTTTTTCCTCCGAATGCGAAAATATTTTGTTAACATCGACTTACATAGGGATAAACGATCACTACGATAAAATAATGGAAATCAGAGCTCGTACGCTATACGAGATTGGAATAATAGAGAATTGTGAAGGTGGTTCAGGTGGTTCGAAGAACCCTCTGCCAGGCACTTAAATGTGATTTGCAGAGTATCCATGTAGATGAAGATGTAGAAAATTTCAGTTTTCACTGCAGATATAAATTCTTAACCATCGTAATTTTATAAAAGGTTGTTAATAAGGATCGTTTAAGGTAAGAAAACATTGCAGAATTAAATTTTTGTGAAAATATATATTGTCTACTGGTTTTGTCTCATACGAGCCAGGGAGATAAGCGTCACGAAAACGTGGAGAACTACAGTTTGTAGCGCTATCGAGCACATTGTATAAATGTTGTACTCTTATTGTTGCCACCGCATTACTGCAGTCAGAAACCAAGAGAACTGATGTTGAGCCAAGTGAACGGCTTTGTCGCGAGAAATGTAACATTTAAGCTGCCAGAAGTTATGGAACAAATGCACGAAGCTTTGTCACGCGTCACTGCAGAATAGTGGAGATATGCAGAACAGCAGGTCATAAAAGAAGAGAGAAAAAAACGTGGCTTTCGGGTAGCTTCGTGGATTCTGTGGTTGATTGTGTGGTGTGACCGCCAGACACCACACTTGCTAGGTGGTAGCCTTTAAATCGGCCGCGGTCCGTTAGTATACGTCGGAGCCGCGTGTCGCCACTATCAGTGATTGCAGACGGAGCGCCGCCACACGGCAGGTGTAGTCTAGAGAGACTCCCTAGCACTCGCCCCAGTTGTACAGCCGACTTTGCTAGCGATGGTTCACTGTCTACATACGCTCTCATTTACCGAGACGACAGTTTAGCATAGCCTTCAGCTACGTCATTTGCTACGACCTACCAAGGCGCAATATTCAGTTACTATAATTATTATCTTTAAGAATGTATTCTGAACAGATAATATTGTGAATCATTTACCGTCAAGAGCGACGTTCATCATTAATGGATTAAAGTTAAGTATCAAACTAGTTACGTCCGCTTTCTGAATTCTCATTCCTTGTCATGTTCCAGACCTCACGCCAGTATAGTCCTTCCCTCCTCACGCGAGCCTCCGTGAGCTAAAACGCGTGCATTTCGGCCTCCAATAGTAACACGGTGTTGGCTCTTCTGCTAACATAAAAGATTGCCTCGTTATCATCGTAGCTGATGAGGATTCCAGAACTGACATATATTCTCGGATTTGGGTATAGAAGAAGTTCGGAGATTAACAGACAACTGACTATAAAGAACACCTTCAGTGGCTTCAACATTTAACTATGTGTGAAATTCCTGCAACACGCCTTTACTTCGCTCATAGAACTCGCTGAAAAATTACCCTGTGTGTAAGTTAGAAATTTTCAGCAGTTTAGTTTTAATTTGCAATACTATGTTATCTAAGAACGAGAGCAAGTAACGTTTCCCGTCTGGTCACCTAGGAAGCGTACTGCCGGGGTTTTGCGGTACGTTATTTCGCTCCGTTTAATAATTAGATGACATTCGAGGCTGTATTGCTTCTCCGCTCGTCCCTTTTTACGTCTTAACTGTAACTGCTCACATCACTGCAGGTTGATTGGACCACCTGGTTGGCCAGTGCCGCCCAGGTTAAATGTTCCGCTAAAGCTGTTGTCCAGTGTCATAGCTGAGTCGATGTGCGCGTAACGCACAGCGTAAAACGTACCTGACCGTACTCTAGACAGCTTGGCTTCCGTTCTGCGTAAAAAGAAATCCAATACGTTTCGAGCATAAGTGGAAGAATACATAGAGTTTTCCCACGGCCGGTAGTTCAGAAGGGATTATAGTAGAAAAAAATATATTTTTTTAAATTTATTATCTGCCTTTCAACTTTGGTAAACGTATGAGTCCTGATTACAGCCGGCTTACATCTACATCTACATTTCTACATCTACATTTATACTCCGCAATCCACCCAACGGTGTGTGGCGGAGGACACTTTACGTGCCACTGCCATTACCTCCCTTTTCTGTTCCAGTCGCGTATGGTTCGCGGGAAGAACGACTGTCTGAAAGCCTCCGTGCGCGCTCGAATCTCTCTAATTTTACATTCGTGAATTCCTCGGGAGGTATAAGTAGGGGGAAGCAATATATTCGATACCTCATCCAGAAACGCACCCACTCGAAACCTGGGGAGCAAGCTACATCGCGATGCAGAGTGCCTCTCTTGCAAAATCTGCCACTTGAGTTTCCAAAACATCTCCGTAACGCTATCACGGTTACCAAATAACCCTGTGACGAAACGCGCCGCTTTTCTTTGGATCTTCTCTATCTGCTCTGTCAACCCGATCTGGTACGGATCCCACACTGATGAGCAATACTCAAGTATAGGTCGAACGAGTGTTTTGTAAGCCACCTCCTTTGTTGATGGACTACGTTTTCTAAGGACTCTCACAATGAATCTCAACCTGGTACCCGCCTTACGAACAATTAATTTTATATGATCATTCCACTTCAAATCGTTCCGCATGCATACTCCCAGATATTTTACAGACGTAACTGCTACCAGTGTTTGTTCCGCTATCATATAATCGTACAATAAAGGATCCTTCTTTCTATGTATTCGCAATACATTACATTTGTCTATGTTAAGGATCAGTAGCCACTCCCTGCAGCAAGTGCCTATCCGCTGCAGATCTTCCTGCATTTCGCTACAATTTTCTAATGCTGCAACTTCTCTGTATACTACAGCATCATCCGCGAAACGCCGCATGGAACTTCCGACACTATCTACTATGTCATTTATATATATTGTGAAAAGCAATGGTCCCATAACACTCCCCTGTGGCACGCCAGAGGTTACTTTAACGTCTGTAGGCGTCTCCCCATTGATAACAACATGCTGTGTTCTGTTTGGTAAAAACTCTTCAATCCAACCACACAGCTGGTCTGATATTCCGTAGGCTCTTACTTTGTTTATCAGGCGACAGTGCGGAACCGTATCGAACGCCTTCCGGAAGTCAAGGAAAATGGCATCTACCTGGGAGCCTGTATCTAATATTTTCTGGGTCTCATGAACAAATAAAGCGAGTTATGTCTCGCACGATTGCTGTTTCCGGAATCCATGTTGATCCCTACAGAGTAGATTCTGGGTTTCCAAAAACGACATGATACTCGAGCAAAAAACATGTTCTAAAATTCTACAACAGATCGACGTCAGAGATATAGGTCTACGGTTTTGCGCATCTGCTCGACGACCCTTCTTGAAGACTGGGACTACCTGTGCTCTTTCCCAATCATTTGGAACCTTCCGTTCCTCTAGAGACTTGCGGTACACGGCTGATAGAAGGGGGGGGGGGGGGGGGGGTTCTTTCGCGTACTCTGTGTAGAATCGTATTGGTATCCTGTCAGGTCCAGTGGACTTTCCTCTGTTGAGTGATTCCAGTGGCTAATCACCACGGGCCACGCCACGAGCTGTTCACGTGTGTACCACTCAGCTAGCCACGGGTAAAAATGCCGAATGCGCGGCGCTGCTACTTCCGCGATCCGCTCAGAGTGAACCAACAGTGTGCGTGGGATGTACGTCGTGAGGCCGTGGGGCGATCGCCGAAGACACACAGACCTACAAAGGCCACACTGTCTTCTCAGCTGGCTCCGGAACCGAACAGACGCTCTGAACTGGCGGCGTCCTCCTGGTGACGCTGTATTCCGAACTTGGATGAGTTTTCATGATGGTTTAACTTGACATTTTGCTTCAAAACGAAAGGACGCCCCCACCTCGCCGGTCCCGCCCTGACCGTCCCCCGTGTTTATTCTTGCGATGAGAGCAGTACAGTAGAGAACCGGCCTCCCTCCAGTAAGTTCCAGAGCGACCTCCGCCGCTGGGCGTGGCGCGTCACGGTGCGGATCAATAGCCGGCGCTCGCAGCCCTGGCAGAGGCAGGCAGCGCGCCCGCGGAGAGGCCCAGGCACACAGCCACGCACTTGTTGAGCCCGGCTCCAGCCAGCACTTGTTGCCGGGGCTGCGACGGCGGGCGGCTGAGCGGAACGGATGGCCCGCGGACGCAGACCGCCGCCTCTCCCTTCAGGAGCCGCCGCGTGACGCCGTCGTGCCTCATTCCGTATGACGGCCGGCACTCCGCGTTACATGGGCCGGCAGAGCGCGGGCGCACCGGCGCTTCGTGGCCGAGCAGTGGCTGCGGTGATCACTCACAAAGTAAAAGTTAAATAAAACTGGCGACAAGAAGGAAGAGCAACAGCGGAAGCTCTGAATTCATCATCTCGACGACATCCTCGTCTTTGGGCTCTGTCACGCCTACAAGCTTACCCTGAAAATCAGTGTCCAGTACTTGGCAGCCAATTACTTGGTCTCTAACACTACCGCCTATCCGACATCTATACTGAAGCGCCAGAGAAGCTGTTATAGACATGTGTATTCAAATGCAGAGGTATGTAAACAGGCAGAATACGGCGCTGCGGTCGACAACGCCTACACAGGGTGTTACAAAAAGGTACGACCAAACTTTCAGGAAACATTCCTCACACACAAAGAAAGAAAAGATGTTATGTGGACATGTGGCCGGAAATTAATTTCCATGTTACAGCTCATTTTAGGTTACGGATGAGGCTTCATTCCAACGTGATCAAATTGTAAATTTTCACAATCAACATGTGTGGGCTGACGAGAATCCGCACGCAATTCTGCAATCACGTCATCAACACAGACTTTCTGTGAACGTTTGGGCAGGCATTCTTGGTGATGTCTTGATTGGGCCCCATGTTCTTCCACCTACGCTCAATGGGGCTCGTTATCATGATTTCATACGGGATACTCTACCTGTGCTGCTAGAACATGTGCCTTTACAAGTACGACACAACATGTGGTTCATGCACATTTCAGTCCAAGTGTTCGTACGTTTCTCAACAACAGATTCGGTGACCGATGGATTGGCAGAGGCGGACCAATTACATGGCCTCCACGCTCTCCTGACCTCAACCCTCTTGACTTTCATTTTTGGAGGAATTTGACAGCTCTTGTCTACGCAACCCCGGTACCAAATGTAGAAACTCTTCGTGCTCGTATTGTGGACGGCTGTGATACAATACGCCATTCTCCAGGGCTGCATCGGCGCGTCAGGGATTCCATGCGACGGAGGGTGGATGCATGTATCCTCGCTAACGGAGGACATTTTGAACATTTCCTGTAACAAAGTGTTTGAAGTCACGCTGGTACGTTCTGTTGCCATTCCATGATTAATGTGATTTGAAGAGAAGTAATAAAATGAGCTCTAACATGGAAAGTAAGCGTTTCCGGACACATGTCCACATACCATATTTTCTTTCTTTGTGTGTGACGAATGTTTCCTGAAAGTTTGGCCGTACCTTTTTGTAACCCCCTGCATAAGACAGCCGTAGTTCTTACATCGCTTACTGCTGCTACAATGGCAGGTTGTAAAGATTTAAGTGAGTATGAACGTGGTGTGTAGTCGGCGCACGAGGGATGGCATTCACCGATGAAGTGGGGATTTTCCCCGTACGACCATTTCACGAGAGTACCGTGAACATCAGGAATCCAGTAAAACATCAAATCTCCGACATAGCTGCGGCCGGAAAAAGATCCCGCAAGACCGGGACCAACGATGGTTGAACAGAATAGTTCAACGTGACACAAGTTCAGCCCTTCCGCAAATTGCTGCCAATTTCAATGCTGGGCCATCAACAAGAGTCACTGTGCGAGCCATTCAACGTAACATCAATCATATGGCCTTTCACAGCCGAAGGCCCACTCTTGTACCCTTGATGACTGCACAACGCAAACCTTTACGCTTCGTTTAGGTCCGTAAACACCGACATTGGACTGTTGATGACTGGAAACACGTTGCCTGCTCGGACGAGTCTCGTTTCAAATTGTATCGAGCAGATGCAGGTGTACGGATATGGAGACAACCTCACAAATCCATGGACCCTGCATGTCAACAGGGGACTGTTGAAGCCGGTGGAGGCTCTGTAATGGTGTGGGGCGTGTGCAGTTGGAGTGATATGGTACCGCTGACACGTCTGCATGCGACTCTGACAGTTGACACGTACGTAAGCGTCCTGTCTGGTCATTAATTTCAACTTTGTGCATTAAGTCCAAGCGCTTTTGCAACTATTGTACGCGATTCCCTGGACAGCTCGATCACGCACTAGCGTGTAACGTATTTCAGATAGAGCGCGCAGGTTTCAATTTTCCCTAATGGGCTAAACAACTCTTTTGTAATAACGTGATGTGTCTATCCCGTGTAAAGTCTAAATGAAACTGGATTTGTCTCCATTCTGGTCAAAATTGCAAAAATAAAATTCGAGTCTTGGAGAACCTTATAATGTCTCATGAGATGTGCGTCCTCTATCCAGGCAGTTCCACTCATTTCTCGACTGCTACTAGGTCGTCAGCCAAAATCCTCTCTTCATGCTCTCCTGCCTTTGCATACTCGCCATGGTGAGAAGCAATTTATAATCCTCATTCTAGTGACCACTTCCCAATGTGAATCTACCTACTGTATCGAGATTCACTTGAAAAGAAGCCAGCATAATGGATGGTCAACAGTCCTAACTGGACGCTGTTCAGTCACCTGGCTGTGTCTAAACGCCGCAATACCCTCCAGGAATCGGTGGATAACGTCACACGAATCATCCCTCAAGCCACTGACTGATCCGTCCCAAAGTCCTCAGGTCCTCTGTGAAGGCAACATATTCCCTGGGTTAGTGGCGAGTGCTTCTCAGCAATCCAGGCCAGGCGAGGAGCACTTTGATGTTTTCAGTAGTGACTGCTTAACACACTCTCACATCATTTCAGGTCGATGGATAATTAAGGAGAACAACGAAAGCGTTCCTGGAGTCCATCAACAGTGCCACTACAAAAGTATGGCAAGCCATCAGAAGGATTTCCAGTACAAACAAACGTTTACACATAGCAGCAGTGATGAAACAGGGGTGTCTTCAAACAACGGCCAGACACATCGCCCAAACGATAGTAGAACATTTTGCAGCGACTGCTGCGAGTGCCATCCTGGATCCGGCGTTTCACTTCTACTGAGCAGTTGTAGAGAGGAACAAGTTGGACTTCAGATCCAACAATTCTGCGTCTTACAACTGCCCTTTTTCCATGTGGAAGTTGGAATCACCACTGTCTGAGACACATGATACTGCACCCGGCCACAAATAACACTGGTAGTCCATGCTTCCATATTTGCCAGCAGTGTCAAAGGAAATGCTCCTCAAATGTTAAAAATTTGATATGGCGGATAGGCCAGTTTCCCAACTCGTAGAGAGACGCATTTCTAATACCTCTCCTGAAACCAGGAAATAGCTGTATAGGAAACACCCGGGAACTCTTGATTAACCGTAGCCTCATCTTGTTAGTGTTCCTATCTGTGATTGTTTCATGGCTGTACGTGATATAGAGATGCATTAGCACATGAATGTTTTCATAATGAACAGGTTCTTGTGGGCGTCTTTCATACGTCCTACATATGTTATGATCTGAAGTGGGCCTTATATTCGATCTCATAACATGCCTTGAACATTCATTTTACACACATAAAAAAAAGTTTTGCATCACTTCGGTTCCGAGAGTTCCGGAACCTGTAAAGAAAACTGAAATAGAGATCAACATAAAAATCATTTCCGTCCTTTTTATTGCACATGGAAACCACACATTGCATTTTGTACCACCATACAGCGAGACCTTTAGAGGTGGTGGTTCAGATTGCTCTAATACCCAGTAGCACGTCCTCTTGAATTGATGCATGCCTGTGTTCGTCGTGGCATACTATGCACAAGTTCATCAAGGCACTGTTGGTCCAGATTGTCCCTTTCCTCAATGGCGATTCGGCGTAGATCCCTCAGAGTGGTTGGTGGGTCACGTCGTCCATAGACAGCCCTTTTAAATCTATCCCAGGCATGTTCGATAGGGTTCATATTTGGAGAACATGCTGGCCACTCTAGTCTAGCGATGTCGTTATCCTGAAAGAAGTCATTCACAAGATGTGCACGATGGGGGCGCGAACTGTCGTCCATGAAGACGAATGCCTCGCCAATGTGCTGCCGATATGGTTGCACTATCGGTCGGAGGATGGCATTCACGTATTACACAGTCGTAAGAACGCCTTCCATGACCACCAGCGGCGTAAGTCAGCCCCGCGACCCCAAAACAGCAGGGAACCTCCACATTGCTGCACTCGATGGACTGTGTGTCTAAGGTGTTCAGCCTGACCGGGTTGCCTCCAATCCTGAGTGGTCCATTGGGCACGTTGTTGGGCCCATCTGCACCGTGCTGCTTGGTGTCCTGGATGCAAAGATGGACCTCACCACGGACGTCGGGAGTGAAGCGGCGCATCGCGTAGCCTATTGCTCACAGTTTGAGCCGTAACACTAGTAGTATGACAAGGGGGGCGCGGTCCCACATCCCATTGTTGCCACATTTATTCAAGATGGCGGCGATGACTTCATCCAAGATGGCGGCATGTAGACTTGGCAACAGCGCATGACGCCATCCAAGATGGCGGATTTTGGCGGGAAAATAGGCCAATTGTGCTACGTCCACTAACCTAACCCTCAAGAAAAAGTGGCGGTAAGTTTGAATTTTGGTGGGGAAAATAGACCAATTGTGCTATGTCCAATAACCTAAGCCCCTGGAAGAAAAAATGGCGCGAAGTTTGAATTCCAACAGGATAATGCATGCAAAACCATACTTGTCTTTTATTATTATTCATTATTATTGATTATCATTTATTAAAATTCATTATCATTTATTATTATTTATTATTATTTATATCATGCACATGTGTATGCAGTCCAACTGTGTTAGTTCATACCCCCGCTACTAGAGAGCACCACTGTGATGTCATTCAAGATGGTTGATTTTGGCAGGAAGAAAGCCAATTGTGCTACCTCCACTGAACTACTGTTACCGTTCTCCTGCACATTCAGTCTTAGCTGAGCTGTTGTTGTCAAACAATCACCACGTGTTCAATCATAGAGATGAATGTGGGTGATAGAGCAGCATTCAATAACTGCATTTAATGTAGACATTCGAGGGAGGACTGTAGGCTTAGTTCACTACATGAGGTGTGGAAGTGTATGATAATGGAGGAGTGTCAGAGCAATAAGTACAAGAATTCTGTTCAGCAGATTTCGGCAATGCAGAGGGATGGAGCCAGGATGCATACCATAACCAGCATATGCTTATGAATATTTATTTACCATTCACTCTTCCAAAATGCAAGAGACGTTCAGTTGACAGCAATTTGCTTCGGCATAAGCATATTCATATGCAACATATATACCATTGAAGACCATCCTGCAGAATGTGTTCAAGTGATGAGTTATTGGTGTTTGACTGCGCTGAGTTTAACAGCAGTGTAGTTTGCTAGCATACAGCCGAGGACTGCCCCCATAGCCTCCTACATGCTGAATGGAACATATGAACAAGAACAAGAACACAGTCCTCCAAATAAATTCCCTCCAACAAAATGCTTTAAAAATACATTACCCATCTCATGGAAACATCTGCTACTGTTGGAACTGTCTACCTTTTCTAAAGCCCATATATAAGCTCCCAGCTCACAAGAGACGACTGCCTCCGATCCAGCAGAACGACGAACTGATCTAGTTCACGAGTTCTCCTCTAGAGGGCACTTTGATAGGTCACGTGTTCACCTCATCCAACCAATAGCAGCACAGCATCATGATGATGTAGTCGGCTTCTATATAAGGAGAACTCAGTAGCTCCTCCATCTCTGTTCCAGTCGGTCAAGATGAAGTGTCAGTCACCACCAGAGCAGAATAGGAGGAGGAACAAGCAGCACCAGAAAAGTAAGTCCAAACTATTACTATTATTATTATTATTATTATTATTATTGCTATTATTATTATTTCTCCACCAACAACACATCATTTCTTATGAATATTCGTCTTGGTCCTCCTGCAGGTCCGCCCGTGACGCCAGCATCATCAGGTCCCAGCATGTCCTGGTCCACGCATGTGAAGGCCTCGGACTCGTTCACGCAGGATCCTGTAGCTCAGCTTCTCGGCAAGCTGGAGCAGGATAGCCAGGTGTTAATGTCAGTGCCGGAGGCTGCGCTTGACGGGACAATACTGGGCTCCTTCGTACGCGCCGTCCACTGATCATAATCTCACAAGGGACATCCCACCATCAGTGCAAGAACAGCAGGCTAACAGAGCTGGTGTAGATGTCGTGGATGAGAAGATACCGACCGCTGCTTCACCTCAACCTTTACTATTCGCATCAAGCTATGTGTTAACAGTTAGTGGTTCAAAATGTATCCGTGTAGGACTTGAAGTTTCACAATACGGTAGCCTCTCAACTGTGTTAGTGCTGGAAAATGTGCTCAAAAATATTAAAGTGAAATTTTCTGACTATGAGTGGGATGAACTGTGTCATTTAAAAATACACATCAAGAATCATATGACTGCTGAATGTTATCCATCCCACTCCTATCAGGACATGTACTGTGGCAGTCTAACTGTGGGTATTCTATCAATGTATGATGATGCTACACTAAAAATTAAAAGTGCTGATGGTTATAGTATTTTCATGCATCACCCCACTGTTGATAACTTGTTCAATTTAGACATGGCTCTAACTAGTACGATAGAGAGACTAAATAGATGGTGCCCATTGACATCATTAACTGGCTTCACACATGTAGCATCCACATAGATGATATAGAACATTGTTTTAGTATGTGTATAACACCAGTGCCAAAGTCTTGTGCTATTCCTCGAATAAGTGTTGAAAATGTCGAACTCAAATTACTGACGGAATACCGGACTATTGTAATTCACCCATAACATTACGAGATATACATGCTGAATTTCAAGCATACAAGAAGCAGCTATTTTCCATATACTGTACTTCTGATCAACCGCTCAAAAATGAATGTACTGATTTTTTCTCATGCTGATCATATTTGTAAATATTTTAATAAATGAATGTATTATTTTATAGTATTAAATTTGTGATTGCGTGTTTTTTATTTGTCAAGACAAAATGTCACCTACGTTAATCCATATGACAGCCTTCACTTTAAATATACCACCTGGAGTTCATTCTGTTGTGTAGCCATTGTAGTTCAGTTGGTAAGGTGACTGCGCAATAGTGACTACACATAAACACATATTTTTGATCTTATAAAAGCGTATTCCACACCTTGACCTACCACAGTAGGTATCATGGCGGGCTGGGTGAAACACCCTCGCCTCATGAGCTTTGTTGTAGGTGACTGGTCCTGTGATGATGACCAAGACCAGAAGACCAACAAGAACGGGCCACTCCTACCTGACAACATACGAGATATAATTGTAAGTCCATCCAGCTGTGATAAGACAAATGTCCTCATGGCTCTGTTAACGCACATAGACGGACTCCGCTTCGAGCACCTTTCCGTCTTCTCCAAAACACTCTTTCAGCCCAACTACCAGTTACTGAAGAAAATATCAGATGGAGTAGACGGTGTAACGTACAGAGCCTTCAGTGAAAGCGACGACGTACCCCCACCTGAAGAGGTAAAGCCCAACGCTTCCTTCATATTTGACGATGTCGCTGTTGAAAAGCAGGATCAAATCCGTAAATATTTCTAGTTTGGCTGTCATATGGGTGTTGCTGTATTTTACCTGCGTCAGACGTATTCCAGGATCCCAAAACAGCTGGTGAGGTGGTCGTGTTTGAATGCTATAACGAGATTTGCGTTGTCCCTCACCAGTGCGGCTAGCCTGCCGCATCCAGTTAACTGATACACTGAAACATCTTGGGCTAACTCTCGACTGGCAACCGATCATCCAACCTGGTGAACAATCATCTAATAGAAAGCCCAGAATCCACTAAACCTACTAACTGGCTGAACTTGGGAATTACTATCCACCTGTCTGCAAAACCATGATACGACCCATCCTCTCCTATGCACATTTTGTGTGGATATCGGCTTCCACCCAAGTTCTACCTCTCCCTCCAAATCCTTGAAGGTTACGCAATCTGCCTTGCTTTCTGCTTCCATTTACTTCCCTCACAAAGATCCTTTACCGTCTCATAATATTCCCACTTCTCCTCACTCACAATGAAGATCTTCGAACAATCTACACCATCCGAAAACTCGACTCCAATAATCCTATCGTTTCTTCTTTAAATTCCAACCCTAGAACGCAACCGCGGCTACACCGACACATTCTAACAACCCTACACCTGCACGCTTTCCAAGCACTCTACCACCGGAATGTAAACCATCTCCCTCTCCCGCACAATGAAATCCGTCCGGTAATTTATCCGCCCTACCAACTATAAATTCAGCACACCCATCCCACCTTACCAGGGCTCTTCTTTTCCTTTCCCTCGTAATCTTTCCCCCCTTCTTTTCCCTCTTCATATTTTGCCTTAATGACATCCCCAACTACCTTTCTGTCTATCTAACCAACACTTCGTCTCCGTCGAAATATCCCCCATACTTTTACCCTCACACACACACACTCTACCAAGCATCTAACATTTTCCCATCCAATAATAGATTATTTCCCCATGGCGGATTCTTTAAAGTATACTGACAGTGCAAATCTTCATTTTTAAGATCACACCTTTTACATCACGTTTGAAATGTTTTCATTTTTTCCTTTTGGATTTCCTGTTTTAAATTTTTAAAAAAACGTAAAAAATCGAACTTCTTTTATATTAACCTTCTTTCTTCTTTCGTTTCACCCTCTTCCGAATACGATATTAACTTTTATTAAATTAATCCTTGAAATTTTAAACTAATTTGTAAATATACCATCTTTTAATTTGTTCTTTTTCTCATTTGTGCATGTTACATACCCTTGACTAAAGAACAGGTTGACTGTACTCCTGACATCCTTCCCACGATTTTCAATGGAAATGAAATAACAACAAACAAAAAAGTGGTGTTTCCAGTACAAGATCCGCCATATTAGTCTACTTCGATATCCAAAAACCAGATACCTAGGTGTAGCATTCTGGAGCGCTCTTAACGCTAAAAACCTGAGCATTCCCAGTTAAATGTTTTGCCTTATAGCACCCTTCCTTCACCGCCATCCTACATATGTCACAATCAGCCACACCTGCTCCAGCATATTGCACCCTACTGCAGATGTGCCTCTAGGCTCCTCCTTGTCCCGCCTCTTTTACACCCTGGACACTGCAGACCTTTCCAAACCACCACCACCCATCTACATCCTGCAGCATGCCTACCTACTCAACACGTCCTCCAACTTCTACATGCCTCCTTCCAACATAATCTGAATCTCCTGTTGGAATGGTGCAACACGTGGAAGCTTCGAGTAAATCCACATGCATCCAAGTTATTGACTTCAGTCGCACCACACGTCGGTGCCGTAGCTCAGACGTCCACTTCTCCATCTTTCGACGATAGAGTGCGATGAGATAAAATGTTAGGGGCAGTCGGGTTGACGATAAACGAAATGACAAAAGAATGTGGCGAATGCGATCAGCGCCCAGCGCGAAAGCGTCCTCCACATTCGTTCTTGTCCTCCTCCGTGTCAGCACAAATAACTGTTTTCTTGACACGTCACCCTTAACGGTACTGAATAATTAAGTGGGTGCGTGCGAACATTGACGTATTTTTTTTTTCTTATTAATCACCTTCGAGGAGCGTCTGGTGGAATTATGGGCTATATTCTAATTGCTTGTACCTTCGCGAGCTGTCAGTATCGTAATTATTTTGCTAACTCTTCCTTTTAAAAGTAACTGTGACTCTACTGAGTACACGGTCACGTGCGTGGCTGTTACTTTCTTATTGTTGGAATCAAAAGAATCGATTACTTCGAGGATGCCGCCCTGAATAATACGCAGTTGCTGACTTAAACGCTCCAAATTTTAACCCATTAACGTACATATTTTTCCTGTGCATGTATTTTAATGTTTCTTCCTTTCCATTTTTTTCATAATTTGTGTCTGACCCCCTTCAACCCAACTATAGGAGCACAGCAGATTCAAATATTATTAAATGTGCCACTTTTATAAGTGACAGTGAAATGAAAACGAGACAGATGGAAACAGTAAATAAACTGCTTACTATCTGAAAAGTAATCTAAGTTTATATTTATCCCATGGTGAGAAACACATCAGCACCTTCATGGAAAGGTGTTTGCGATTTCCAACGTAACCACGCTTGTTACAAACGCCTACACCTCTTTGACAGAAGCAAATCTACTGCCACGAATGCCTCTATTCAGGACTCGAAAAAAGCGCTTGAGGAGAGATTGGGACTGTATGGAGGATGTGTAAGGGCGAAACTAAAGCAGCTTATTCGAAACAACAGGCACGCCAGGTCCGAGAAAGTCATGATGACATTTTTCATTAAGTGCAAGGGCCCACTGCTTTTTGAAACACGGCACCAAAATAATTAATGCACAGCATTGCAATAAATGACCCGTGGTATCAAGTGCAAACGCCCAGGGACATTGAAAAACGGCATCTGTTGCAAGATACTGCCCTCGCACATATTGCCAAAGTCGTTTCGAGTAGGCTGGGAAGCTCTTACAAATCCTCCATACAGTCCCGATCTCTCGCCACGCGATTTCCATGTGAAGAAAGACATTCGTGGTCGTCGTGGTTGACAGGTGAGAAACATAATGGACGCTATCATGGTTACATAGACATGGTTATAATGAGATTTTAAATATTCACGGGTTGTATGTTTTCTAGATCCACATCAGTTTTAATGTCGCAAAGATTGTATTCTTCACACATACACACACCCACACCCACACACACACACCCACACACACACACACACACACACACACACACACACACATACACACATACAAACGCTGTTTGATACATACACATGTTCACAGAATGTCATTCTGTTATAGGCAATGATATGTATGTGTTTGTCCTCTGTAGCAAATGCCTCTGGTAATGAGATATACACTCCTGGAAATTGAAATAAGAACACCGTGAATTCATTGTCCCAGGAAGGGGAAACTTTATTGACACATTCCTGGGGTCAGATACATCACATGATCACACTGACAGAACCACAGGCACATAGACACAGGCAACAGAGCATGCACAATGTCGGCACTAGTACAGTGTATATCCACCTTTCGCAGCAATGCAGGCTGCTATTCTCCCATGGAGACGATCGTAGAGATGCTGGATGTAGTCCTGTGGAACGGCTTGCCATGCCATTTCCACCTTGCGCCTCAGTTGGACCAGCGTTCGTGCTGGACGTGCAGACCGCGTGAGACGACGCTTCATCCAGTCCCAAACATGCTCAATGGGGGACAGATCCGGAGATCTTGCTGGCCAGGGTAGTTGACTTGCACCTTCTAGAGCTCGTTGGGTGGCACGGGATACATGCGGACGTGCATTGTCCTGTTGGAACAGCAAGTTCCCTTGCCGGTCTAGGAATGGTATAACGATGGGTTCGATGACGGTTTGGATGTACCGTGCACTATTCAGTGTCCCCTCGACGATCACCAATGGTGTACGGCCAGTGTAGGAGATCGCTCCCCACACCATGATGCCGGGTGTTGGCCCTGTGTGCCTCGGTCGTATGCAGTCCTGATTGTGGCGCTCACCTGCACGGCGCCAAACACGCATACGACCATCATTGGCACCGAGGCAGAAGCGACTCTCATCGCTGAAGACGACACGTCTCCATTCGTCCATCCATTCACGCCTGTCGCGACACCACTGGAGGCGGGTTGCATGATGTTGGGGCGTGAGCGGAAGACGGCCTAACGGTGTGCGGGACCGTAGCCCAGCTTCATGGAGACGGTTGCGAATGGTCCTCGCCGATACCCCAGGAGCAACAGTGTCCCTAATTTGCTGGGAAGTGGCGGTGCGGTCCCCTACGGCACTGCGTAGGATCCTACGGTCTTGGCGTGCATCCGTGCGTCGCTGCGGTCCGGTCCCAGGTCGACGGGCACGTGCACATTCCGCCGACCACTGGCGACAACATCGATGTACTGTGGAGACCTCACGCCCCACGTGTTGAGCAATTCGGCGGTACGTCCACCCGGCCTCCCGCATGCCCACTATACGCCCTCGCTCAAAGTCCGTCAACTGCACATACGGTTCACGTCCACGCTGTCGCGGCATGCTACCAGTGTTAAAGACTGCGATGGAGCTCCGTATGCCACGGCAAACTGGCTGACACTGACGGCGGCGGTGCACAAATGCTGCGCAGCTAGCGCCATTCGACGGCCAACACCGCGGTTCCTGGTGTGTCCGCTGTGCCGTGCGTGTGATCATTGCTTGTACAGCCCTCTCGCAGTGTCCGGAGCAAGTATGGTGGGTCTGACACACCGGTGTCAATGTGTTCTTTTTTCCATTTCCAGGAGTGTATTTCCGAAAACGGGAGTAGCAATTGACTATTACATGCAGCTTGTGGTGTGCGTCAAAATGGCTTTTAACAGAAGTTTTTGGGTGTGATAAATAACAAGATAACAACTTGAAATGTTTCATTTCACAGAACTGTGGTTTTTGTGGCCTTGAGGTCGAATACTGGTTTCATGCTTCTCTCCACGTTAGCCCATCCTGTGCTTCACATCTGCGTAATTGCTGCGATCTACATTTATTTGCATTTGCTTGCGGTATTCAAATCTTGATCTCCCTCTGCAGTTTTTGCCCTCCACTCTCCCCTCCATTGGTAAATTGACTACTGTTTCATGCCTTTTAGTCAAGTCGTGCCATTTATTTATTTTCTCTCCAATTCGTTCAGTACATCCTCACTAGTTACTTGATCTATTCATCTATCACCTTATTTTCTACTCTCTTCTTGTCTGAACAATTTCTCGTCCACATTTCATTTCCGTACGCGGCTACATTTCAGACAAATTCTATCAGAGAAGACTTCGTTACTTATAAATTTGTGTTAGGTGTTAATAAATACACTATGTGGTCAAACGTATGCACACACCTGGCTGAAAACGACTTAAAAGTTCGTGGGGTCCTCCATCGGTAATGCTGGGGTTCAATATGGTGATGGCCCACCCTAAGCCTTGATGACAGCTTACACTCGCAGGCATTTGTTCAATCAGGCGCTGGAAGGTTTCTTGGAATTGCAGCCCATTCTTCCCGGAGTGCTGCACTGAGGAGAGGTATCCTTGTCGTTCGGTGAGGCCTGGCACGAAGTCGGCGTTCCAATACATCCGAAGGGTGTTCTATAGGATTCAGGTCAGGACTTTGTGCAGGCCAGTCCATTACAGGGATGTTATTGACGTGTACCACTCCGCCACAGGCCGTGCGTTATGATCAGGTGCTCGATAGTGTTGAAGGATGCAATCGCCATCCCAAATTGCTCTTCAACAGTGGGAAGCAAGGAGGTGCTTAAAACATCAATGTTGGCCTGTGCTGTGCCTCGAAAAACAACAAGGGGTGCAAGTGTCCCTTCGTGTTTCTCCATGAAAAACACGACCACACCATAACACCACCGCCTCAGAATTTTACTGTTGGCACTACACACGCTGGCAGATGACGTTCACTAGCCATTCGCCACACCCACATCCTGCCATCGGATGGCCACATTGTGTACCCTCATTCGCCACTCCACACAACGTTTTTCCACTGTTCAATGGTCCAATGTTTACGCTCCTTACACTAAATCCAAGTTTTCTCACCTCCCGCCTAACTGTCACAGTACTTGCAGTGGACCCTGATGCAGTTTGCAATTTCTGTGTGATGGTCTGAATAGATGTCTTCCTATTACACATTGCGACCCTCTTCAACTGTTGGCAGTCTCTGTAGTCAACAGACGAGGTCGGCCTGTACGCTTTTGTGCTGTACGTGTCTCTTCACGTTTCCACTTCGCTGTCACATCGGAAACAGTGGACCTACGGATGTTTAGGAGTGTGGAAATCTCGCGTACAGACGTATGGCTCAAGTGACACCCAATCACCTGACCACGTTTGAAGCCCGGGAGTTCCGTTCTGCCCGTTCTGCTTTCTCACGATGTCTATGACTACTGATGTCGCTGATATTGAGTACCTGGCAGTAGGTGGCAGCACGATACACCTAGTATGAAAACGTACGTTTTTGGGGATGTCGGGATACGTTTGATCATATTGTTTATCTCTTTTACAGTTTTCTATTTGTAGCCAGTCTGCTTTTTATGTCCTCTCTACTTCGAACATCATTGGTTACTTTGCGTGTCATTTTCTAACTTTATTCCCTAAGTATTGTCTGATTTAATTAGTATGCATTCCGCTACCTATGTTTTACTTTTATTGATGGTCATCTTGTTAGGTCTTTTCAAAACGCTAATGAATTCTGCTCAACTACTTTTACAAATCTTTGCCGTCTCCACTTGCATAGATTTACGCATTTCTGCAGCAAACTCAACTACGTTTCCGCTATATGACGACCGCTCGTGGATAACACGGGTTATCGATTTCGAACTGACTTAAATCATATTGAGCGGCGGGGGTGAGAGGAGGGGGAGAGGGGGAGGGGAGAGATACTTAGTGACCACCTTTTGAAAATATCCTGGTACTTTACGTTTTAAAATTTTGAAAAAAATATTTGTTTTAATGCTCCTTTGTATGAGATTCCGTAACGGTTTTAACCCAGAGATTTGAGCCTTGGTAGTGAACGTAACTTTTCGACCCGCCAGAGTAGCCGAGAGCGTCGATGCGCTGCTTCCTGGACTCGAGTAGGCGCACCGGTTCCAGGTCGAATCCGCCCGTCGGATTAACAGCGGGGGCCGGTATGCTGGCCAGCCTGGATGTGGTTCTTAGGCGGTTTTCCACATCCCGCTAAGTGAATACCGAGCTGGTCCCCACGTTCCGCCTCAGTTACGCCACTCGCAGACATTTGAAAACGTTCACACGTTTACATGGCTTACACTGGATGCAAACAGCTGGGGTACACTAATTCCGTCCCGGGGTGATCGGGATGGTGACAGGAAGGGCATCTGGCCACCCTTTGCAACTAACACTGCCAGATCAATAGTAACGAGGCCGACCCCGCGTTGAAGCGGGACAAAGGCTCCAAGAAAATGATGATGAACCAGTGAATGTAACTTTTCGCAACAAATGTCATGTTCATGTTTTCACGTTCAGGACTCTACTTACACGTGTATATAATTTCAGAAAGTATGTTGTGACAGAAAGTCAGTTCCAATAAACGAAATTGGTTCGTTTAAAGCTTTTCACAAAAAAAACTCTCTACTGGCTCTAAACATTGCGGAAAATGCGTTGGTGTTGCTAAGATTGCGTTACAAGATACCGCATCTATGAATCAGTACCTATTTAAAAAGTATGTTGTTAATTGAATTTGAACACATTTAAGGAAAACTCATTTTTTATTTTTATTATTATTATTTTTTGGTGTTGGGCCCCTGTCATGCAGCCCTTGGTATTACATGTTGTAGAAAATGCGTTGGTATTGTTAGGATTAACGCAAGGGAGAAAGTAGTATGAGAATTAGCGGAAGCCAGAAGATTGATGAGAGTTAGTTTACTCGTCCCGTGAATGACGTTTTCTGGCGAATGTTGCATTCAGACCTCTACCGTTACACCAGAGCAGGACACCAAGGCACAAGGCACTGCACAGTATTATTAACGGTGTGCAGTTACACCTCTGCTCGCTGTTGGCGGCGTATTGCTTGCGAGTCTCATGACAGGCGCGTTTGATCCAGCGCCTACAATCGATCTTTGCGCTACATCTTTGCCGACTAGTGTGGTGGCGGCAGCTTACGCCAGCACAATAAGAATCTGAGAATGCACGTTTGGAGCACAGCATTGTACTGTGTGAAAACGGAAACAGAAGAGAATAGAAGTATTTGAGATGTTGTGGTCCAGACGAATATTGAAAATTAGGTGTTCTGATAGGGTAAAAAATTAGGACGTTCTCTGCAGAGTCGGTAAGGAAAAGAATATGTGGAAAACACTGATAATAAGAGCAGACAGGATGATAGGACATCTGTTAAGACATTGGTGGTACGAGAGGGAGATGTGGAGGATAAAAACCATACAGGAAGACAGAGATTGGAATACATCCAGCAAATAATTGAGGACATAGGCTGGAAGTAACTCTGAGATGAAAATATTGGCACAGGTGAGGAATTCACGGTGGGCAGCATCAAACCAGTCACAAGACTGATACTGCAAAATAAAAATACGGCACTGTGCAAGTTTGTTTACGCAGTATGGACTGGTCCTCTTGTCTAATTCAACCGATCATTGATTGGAAATGATTATGTTCGACTCCTTCGAGATCATTTGCAGCCATTGTGCTTCCAAATAATGATGGAATTATTATAGATGATAACGTGCTTGCTGCACAATACAGCGAAGCTCCCTTGTGGTGGTCGCACGCGGTCGATCGGAATCTTTGCACTTTCCCTCTCGTTCCTGCGCCACGGAGTGGTTGTTGAGAGGAGCAGAAGAGATTTTCGTTCCATCACTGATAAAGAGTTCAACTGGCCATTTCCATGTAGGTGCTAGGTTCTGCGCTGTCTGCGGCTCGTGATACGTACCCTGGCCACGACAGGCAGCGGATGGTCATCCGCCATGTTTGGGTCTTGGAATCCTGACAGCTCCTTAGCTGCTTTCAGTGCGGATTCAGGAGGTATTGCTCCACCTTTGATAACCTAGCCTTCCCGGAGGAAGGTATGCAACAGGCTTTCCTGCACTGGCGTCTTGTTCTGGATACATCTTTTGACGTCGAGAAGGCCTGAGACACTACTTGGAGGCCTCTTATCGACAGTTCCATGAGTGGGGAGCTTCGTGGATGTCTTCCAGTTTTTATTCAGTCCATGCTCTCGCCAATCTGTTTTCGATATCGAGTCGATGACATCCTCTCTGACTGCTTTGACCAGGAGAACGTGATCCCTCAAGGTAACGTTTTAAGTGTGACTGTCTTCGCCATAGCTATTAATAGTATTACATCAGTTGTTAATTGTCCTGTCCAGTGTTTCTTGTATGCAGATCACTTCTGTCTTTTATTCCTTTTCATGCCTTGCAACGGCAACACGTCTAGGACGCTTGGGTGAATGGGCGGCGAAGAGGGGTTTTAAGTTTTGAGCCTTGAAGTCTGTGTGCGTTCTTTTTAATCGTTCTCATTCGGTTTTAAACTTTCTTTCAGTAATAGGCAGAAATTGGCAGTAGCAGAATAGGTACGGGGATCAGGTAACCACCAAATTCATTTCTCCCATGCCACAGTTTTATCAGTATCCGATCATTACTGTGCTAGGACATACAGAAAGGCCGTCGAAATTCAAAAGCACAAACTGAGGTTAAACAGCGTCAATACTTTCTCACCACAAGCTGGATAATAAACTTCGGCACCCCTCCGCTATCTTGGGTTCAAATGGCTCTGAGCACTATGGGACTTAACATCTGAGGTCATCAGTCCCCTAGAATTTAGAACTACTTAAACCTAACTATCCTAAGGACATCACACACATCTATGCCCGAGGCAGGATTCGAACCTGCGACCGTAGTGGTCGCGCGGTTCCAGACTGAAGCGCCTAGAACCGCTCGGCCACACTGGCCGGCGCTATCTTGGGAAGCGGTCTGATGACGTCATGACCCTACCGTTGCGTGGCTACGTAGGTCGATTGTTTAAGCTTGTCTGAGTTTGCTATTGCTATCTGAGTCATTATAGCCTCTAAAGTCAACAATAGGAGATAAAAGGACAGGAACAAAAAAACGCTCTACACCACGGCTTAATGCCCGTGTAAAAAAAGCTACCAAAGATTCGTCGCCCAGATTGACACGCTGTCAAACATTCTCCACCCCAGCCACTCGTTTCTAAGGTACTCTCGATATTTTAGTGTCCCAAACAAATGGGGCTACAAAACATGTTTAAAGAGATTTTGGAATTACAGTGAAGTTGGTAGCCTGCAGATCGTTATTTTTGTGGCAATATTTCATTAAATAAATAGATACGTACAATTATGTAAATTGAATGAACCACACAACAGTTGTTGAATCATCAATATTTTTGTTGCTTGTGTGACCGTTTAGGGAAACTAAAATTCTATAATCTAACAGTGAGGAACTAAAGAATGTGTTATAATACATGGAAAAGCAACCGTGAAAAATATAAAATTGTAACAGATAAGCAATTATACACATAACTTTTAAATGAATCAAGAAGAAGGAGCAGGACGTTGCTCACACAAAAAACACTTAAATGTGAGACTCCATAATAAGGAAAAGGACACATTGTACAGAAACACTTACACAGATTCCGTGATCCGTTCGTGTGCTGCCCGACCCGCCTCACAAACCAGAAAACCGTGAGTAGTAAATGGTTGCTGCGCTCCACTCACGACTAAATCATGAATTAATGAAGGCGCAGACCTGTATCATAAAACTATTTTAGTTAATTATGACATAATCCAGGCCACTGAAGTTATTTTCTATATTTGTTTTTATGTAAGTTAACACAATATTGCACTTCTTTTTGGTGTACAGGTTCTCTTTCCTCCCAATGTTGAGTCTTTCTTCTTTGTCCCCCTTTTTCCACTGTGGTTTTCTCGCTCTTATGATTCACGCCGTTCCATCTAGCATAATTCCTGATTTATATTGTGTTTGCGTCATGAGCCGTGCGCACCCTCACAACTACAATTTACTATACTCTGCTCCTCATAAGAATAAACTTGATGCAAACAAACACAAACGCGATGATTGGTCAGAAGCCGTACCAGACGTATACAGGTGTTGTTACGCTCTTGGAAGTAGGCGCTACTTATGTATCAGATATCTTATTACTAAGTTACGTTAAGTGAAACATTAAGATAGTGTAATGTATTAACAGCAATCACCGTTTTTCTTAATCACGACTTAGCTATGTAGTTTTTATTTCATAAATCGTGTGTATTCAGTCTCTGTATTGTTGTGCTCTGATTGTCGCGCTGATAATACGCAGTACGAAAATGGCTGAAGGCTGCTTCCTGCTCAGTAATAAAACATGCTTGTGGAACACGTTTAGAAAGTACTAAGAAATAGGTTGTTCTTAATGTTTATCACAAATTTACAGAAAAAAATCGGCTTTGAACGTTTCCAAGGGACTGTATTTAACAGAGTTGAGATACAAATACAACTTGGATCTATAGCGGAATACGAAGTGTGGTAGATTGATAACGTAGTGAAGTTCATGGATCGCTGGTTCAAGTCTCACCTTCGTCATCAGTTTTCTCGTTCAATTTGATAAACCTACATCTCGTAACTGTAAAATTCATCATCACTTTTATGAATAATGCACGCTTTCTTGTTTCTAATCTCATACTGCACTCGAATTTGCTGTTTTCATTTCAAATCTAAATTCTTACTTATCGATATTTTATGAAAGATTGATAATAAAGGTTGCTTAAATTAAGGATATATAACATTTTTATCTTTATAAAAAAATGAAAAACCAAATGATCTCTATTTCTACTATGTCCATTTTTGTAAAACACCGATGTAGTCTCACATGAGCTAGAGTGGTAAGTGTCGTAGAAACATGAAAAACAATCATTTTCACAGCATCGAGGGCACCATACAGATGCTGAATTTTTACATTTGCCACTGTACCATTATGACTAGAACCCAACAAAACAGCTGGAGTCAAGTTAAGGGATTTGTAGCGAAAATAACGAGACGATTTAAGGTGCCAGACTTACTGGAACTAACGCATGCAGCTTTTTCACATATAACTGCCGAAAGTTGGCGGGATATAGAACGGCACGTCATAAAAGAAGAGGAGAAAATGCGGCGCCTGTGCGACTGTTCCAGAACTGAAGTGTATTTCTTGGATTCGGATATGGAAGGAGCTAAGAGATTACCAGACAACTGACTTTGTAACTAATATCTTCAGTAGCTACAGTATTCAACAATCTTGTGAAATCCGTGCAGTATGCTCTTGCATCAGACATAGCTCGCTCAGAAAAATTACTCTGAGCTGAAGTTAGGCATTTTCATCACTCTTGTTTCTAATCAGAGTGCTGTGTTAGGTGAGAACGAGAGCATTTTATACTTTCCGTCTGGGCACCTAAGAAGCGTGCGGTAGTGCTGGAGTTTTGCCGAGTATAACTTCATTCTGTTTAAATATTAAATGACATTCTAAGCCATGTTGTTTCTTTGCTCTTCTCTTCTTACGTCTGAACTGCAACTGCTCACATCATTGCAGGTTAGTTGGACCAGCTGAGTGGACAGTGCTGTCAAAGTTTAATGCTCCGGTAAAGCTATTGTCTCGCATTATCGCGCAGTCTATGTACGTGTAGCACAGCGTAAAACATATCTTTATCATCGTACTTGACTGTGCTGGTCACAGCTTGGTTTCCGCCCCACGTGAGACGAAATCCAGTGAGATTCAAGGAAACGCAGAAAAATACATGGTGTAATGAATACATCAGGCTTATTCTTATGATGGACAGAGAACACTCTCGGTTTTCCTGTTTGTGGAACGAGAAGACAGTGCGGGAAATGAGCACGCAATCTGCGTAGGTGTTTTTACACAATGTTTTCCTTTTCCTTTTTATCAATATTTACATCTTCCGTGATACAACTGACTCCTGTTTCTTCAGATGCGGCACTTACTTGCCAAGAAAGATGACCTCAATCGGTTAAATGTTTTTTGGGTAACGTGCTGCCTCCTTCGTTATTGATTTATTTAGAATTAAGTATGTGAAATTGCTTCTCCGTTACATTTTTAAATTGTTTTAGGATTGCGAGCCCTAGCCATGTAAGACATTCCTTTAATCCATACACTTTACACCAGATGATGGTGTTTTAGTATTCCGAAGCGTGTCGTGTGAGCAATAAAACTATTGTCGATCCAGCAACTGTCGTAAGGTTCCTTCAGTTTACAAAGTACACTTGTACAGTCGCGATTGCCCCCTCAAGAAGAACTGTTTGTGCTTAACATACAGGTATCGGTTTCGCTTACAAAGGTCACATGTTAACAAAATGTTCTAGAAGTCTCTGCAGTAGAAAGAATAATACAGTTGCGCCAAGAAAGTTGTCTATTCTCCCTGAGGAGAGTTGACTGCTGTTCAGGAAAGTTTGGTGGCGGGGAGAGGGATGCAGAACTTGGCGGCAAGTTTTGTGGCGGCGGCGCTGGCAGCAGAGGACAGCGGCGAAGCATGAAAGAGGCTTCGGACGCCTACGCTGTCTGGAGTGGGCACCACGGGAGACTGCTCTAGGCGGCACCCGTCTCTCCATCTGCAAGCCGAAAAACGGGGAAAATCTTGTAGGACGGTGTATAAATGTATTTCACTACGCAGTATCAGAAATAACAGACTGTTAACTAGCTCTCCGACCGTGCTCTGGATACTACGCGACAGCGACCGGCCACTGTGCGGTTCTCTTCCAATCAGATCACTGCACGCGATACGGATGGGCCTGTGGTAAACTCACCGCTAGCTTTAGGGATGACTCTCGGGACGTTTCTTCCTTATACCAGTTCAAATTTACACTGAGGTATGCGGCGATATGCATGTATATAGATGGTGGTACTATCGTGTAAGCAAGGTACAAAAGGACAGTGCACTGGCAGGGCTGTCGTCTGTACTCAAGTGATTCACGTGAAAAGGTTGCCGACGTGATTATGGCCCCTCGACAGAAATTAACAGACTTTGAACGCGGAATGGTAGTTGGAGGTACACGCATGGAACATTCCATTTCGGAAGTCGTTAGGAAATTCAGTATTCCGAGATCCACAGTGTCAAGAGTGTGCCGAGAACCCCAGATTTCGGGCATTACCTCTCATGACGGACAACTGAGTGGCTGATGCCACCACCACTTAACGAACGAAAGCAGCAGCGCTTCCTTATAGTTGCCAGTGCTAACAGACAAGCAACACTGCGTGAAATAACCGCAGAAATCAATGTGAGACGTACGACGAACGTATCCGTTTGGACACTAACAAAATCTGGCGTTAATGGGCTATGGCAGAAGACAACCACTGCGAGTGCCTTTGCTAACAGCACGACATCGCCTGCAACGCTTCTCCTCGGCTCTTGGCCGGCCAGAGTGGCCGAGCGGTTCTAGGCGCTACAGTCTGGAGCAGCGTGACCGCTACGGTCGCAGGTTGGAATCCTGCCTCGGGCATGGATGTGTGTGATGTGCTTAGGTTAGTTAGCTTTAAGTAGTTCTAAGTTCTAGGAGACTGATAACCACAGCAGTTAAGTCCCATAGTGCTTAGAGGCATTTGACCATTCTCTCCTCGTCTCATGACGATATCAGTTGGACGCTCGTCGACTGGAAAATCTTGGCCTGGTCATATGAGTCCCGATTTCAGTTCCCGTCAGGGGCTCAGCATTCGTGAGCGCCGCCAGTCCTCTAGCACCGTAAGCTCTGGGCATGCTTCAGCGACCACCGTGCAGTGCATGAGTGGAGTGTCGTGTGTCGCAGAGAATGGGGATCTTGGCTTAACAGCCCAGATCACGAGGATGGAAAAACCTCTATAAATAACCCTCAGTCTCAAGGTGTGCTATCTGCTGATGGGATGCAAGGCTGTTGAGGAGGAACAGTTGCTAGCGGGCAACCTCTGTGGAACCTGTCAGTTATATAAGTTTTACCCAGGCAACTGGGACTTTGTCTAGGTGGACTATGTACTCGTGCCAACACCATGAAACCTGAATCCTATGTTTCTACTCCCAGCAGTTTGGATGTGCAGTTGGGCTGTATTAACACCCAAAATCATAAGACTATTCTTGTGGCTGCTCCACCTGGGATATCTCTGACTGTCAACGACAGTAATCTTAGTAGAAGGCCACATCCTGTAGTAGATAAGGTTTTTATTTTCATGAAACTTGTGCACGGCTGTTTTAAGAAAATGTCGCCATTTTATATCCAAAAAACGCTCTAGGGTCTTGGGGGGCAACTCAATCGATCAAGACGCTCTGGAATAGATATCAAACCCCATGGCAGACATTGGAAGAGATACAGCAGTGTGTTTCTATTACATTAGCATTTCCAGCATCCCAAATTGCAAGCTGGGGATGAGGGCCAAATGGCCAACACTCCACTCCAAACCACTGGACCAAGCGACCTTGTTGTTCTCTGATGGATCTGACGATGATCATACCATCGCCAGAGTAGATGTCGATATCTGCCTTAGGGAACCAGTGAGTCCCTCAAGTGACCCTCCGTCCACTGCCGTCCCGCTACCATGGCGAAACGAGAAGGGGAAACACAGAGAAAACACTCACTGTTAAAATGGCTTCCACACTCCAGTGGAACATTAATGTGTTCAGGAAACATGTGGAATAAATGAAACTGCTAGTTCAGGAATGCCACCTGTTCTTGTGTTTGCAGGAAACGCATTTTAAAGCATCCAATGCCGCCATCCTAAGGCGCTATACACTATATCATAAGGATGATCTGACTGGGTGAAGGGCCAAGAGTGGGGTCCCTAAATTTTGTCAACTACTTGCACCACTCCTCCGCTCTCTCCCTCACTACTGATCTGCAAGCCGTTGCGGTTGAGGTTCATATATGTTAGAGGCTCGCTGTTTGCTCGATAATTTACCTCTACATTATGCGATTGTCTCTGAGGATGTAACAAGTTTTTTAGAACAATTCCGCCAATAATTTCTCCAAGTGGGAGACTTCAATCCTCATTATATATCGTGGGGTTCTACATCAACTTCCCCTCAGGGTCGGGTTTTGGAGCGCCTCATGACGTCTCACAAGTTATGCGTCTTCAACACAGGCACTCTCACTCATTTCTGTGCTGCTATTGGGACATTCTCAGCCATCGAACTCTTTCTGCTCTACATCCTTTGTGGAGTGTGTTCAGTGGGAAATCACTAATGACCCATTCCATTAAACTCTTCCCACTCCGCATTCACTTAATGGAGCTCTCTCTGAAAGAACAGAGCCACAAATGATGGTCAGCAGAGACAACTGGACTCTGTTTGGTCAGCTGGCTGTGCTTGAGTGCAGCGACAGCATCCAGGAGTGGATGGACGATATCACATGAGTCATCTACCATGTCGCTGGCCTCACCATCCCAAAGGCTTCTTATCATCCTTGGAGGCCATTTGTCCTTTGGTGGATTGATGAGTGCCCTTCAGTCTTTGTGAGGCTTGCAGCTCTCCAACGATTTAAGAGCCATCCAATAGGGGAAGTAACCGCAGCCTTTCGATTAGCGGGCGTAAATACTCGATGGGTCACCAAGGAGAGCAAGAAAAGGTCATGGCAAATGTTTCTGGACCCTATCAACAGTTCCAATCTTTGTTCTACACTATGGAAAGCCATCAGGAGAATTTCCACCAAAGGCAGTTGGTTACCTACATCAGCGTCGTTGAATCAGAGGCAACACTTGGAGACATTGCAATCCGTTAGTGTATAAAGTCGTCAGCAGTCGACTTCGACGTCTTGGGCTGGAATCACGATGAAGGATTTGTTACAGTGGTGACACCCAGTGACAAGAACACATTCGAAGTCACTGAGTTCACCTAATCAACCCCTTCTGATGAGAGTGTTTCCCCACTGGCAACACAGTAGTAGTAGGGCTAGGCAGCTAAGAGCGCATTTTGTTAGTGTGGGTTGCCTACATCAGGGGTATGTATGCACACAGGGACAACCCTATTGTTCTCCTTTGAAGGATAGGTACTTAAGCTATTGTTTTCCTTTGATTGACAGGTACTTCACCTACTATTCTGTTAAGTGCCTTTCCATATCACTCCTATATCACTTAACCTATTGTCCCACACACACACACACACCCCCAAAACCCATCCCCATCCTCCCTCGCTGATACAGGTACACTTTCAGGTCTGAGATATTGGAGTAGGCTCCCCTCTCACTCGTATCAATTTGATTGACTACTTAATTAAATTGATCAATTAATGAACCTCTCTGGTGGAAAAGTGCCACACTCCCCCTGCCACAGCCTGCTGGTGGGTTCAAATTCCACCAGGACAATGTAACCTCTACTAACTTAAGAAAATGGCGAGAAGATAGGTCACTTGGGCTACCGCTTCTTAGGAGCTGGTGGGAAGTATGAATTTCTTCATAGGAACTGGCAGCAAGTTTGAATTTTGGAGGGAAGATAGAACAATTCAACTATCTCTACTAACCTAAGAAAATGGTGGGAAAGGAAGGGCACTTGGGCTACCTCCACTAACCTAAGTCATCCAACCGCCACCTATTCCTAGGAAATAGTGGGAAGAGGACTCGACCTGTGCTGGACATAAGTCTTTACTTTGCTTGCACTATTCAGGGTGTTACAAAAAGGTACGGCCAAACTTTCAGGAAACATTCATCACACACAAAGAAAGAAAATATATTATGTGGACATGTGTCTGGAACACTTACTTTCCATGTTAGAGCTCATTTTATTACTTCTCTTCAAATCACATTAATCATAGAATGGAAACACACAGCAACAGAACGTACCAGCATGACTTCAAACACTTTGTTACAGGATTTGTTCAAAATGTCCTCCGTTACAGAGGATACATGCATCCACCCTCCATGGCATGGAATCCCTGATGCGCTGATGCAGCCCTAGACAATGGCGTATTGTATCACAGCCGTCCACAATATGAGCACAAAGAGTCTCTACATTTGGTACCGGGGTTGCATACACAAGTGCTTTCAAATGAAAGTCACGAGGGTTGAGGTCAGGAGAGCATGGAGGCCATGGAATTGGTCCACCTCTACCAATCCATCGGTCACCGAATCTGTTGTTGAGAAGCATACGAACACTTCGACTGAAATGTGCAGGAGCTCCATCGTGCATGAACCACATGTTGTGTCGTACTTGTAAGGCACATGTTCTAGCAGCACAGGTAGAGTATCCTGTATGAAATCATGATAATGTGCTCCATTGAGCGTAGGTGGAAGAACATGGGGCCCAATCAAGACATCACCAACAATGCCTGCCCAAACGTTCACAGAAAATCTGAGTTGATGACGTGATTGCAGAATTGCGTGCGGATTCCCGTCAGCCCACACATGTTGATTGTGAAAATTTACAATTTGATCACGTTGGAATGAAGCCTCATCTGGAAAGAGAACATTTGCACTGAAATGAGGATTGACACATTGTTGGATGAACCATTCGCAGGAGTGTACCCGTGGAGGCCAATCAGCTGGTGATACTTCCTGCACACGCTGTACGTGGTACAGAAACAACTGGTTCTCCCATAGCACTCTCCACACAGTGACGTGGTCAACGTTACCTTGTACAGCAGCAACTTCTCTGACGCTTACATTAGGGTTATCGTCAACAGCACGAAAAATTTCCTCGTCTATTGCAGGTGTCCTCGTCGTTCTAGGTCTTCCCCAGTCGCGAGTCGTAGGCTGGAATGTTTCGTGCTCCCTAAGACGCCGATCAGTTGCTTCGAACGTCTTCCTGTCGGGACACCTTCGTTCTGGAAATCTGTCTCGCTACAAACGTACCGCACCATGGCTATTGCCCCGTGCTAATCCATACATCAAATGGGCATCTGCCAACTCCGTATCTGTAAACATTGCAATGGCAGCAAAACCACGTTCGTGATGAACACTAACCTGTTGATGCTACATACTGATGTGCTTGATGCTAGTACTGTAGAGCAATGAGTCGCCTGTCAACACAAGCACTGAAGTCAACATTACCTTCCTTCAATTGGGCCAACTGGCGGTGAATCGAGGAAGTACTGACGAAACTAAAATGAGCTCTAACATGGAAATTAAGTGTTTCAGGACACATGTACACATAACATCTTTTCTTTATTTGTGTGTGAAGAATGTTTGCTGAAAGTTTGGCGGTACCTTTTTGTAACACCCTGTATATTTACACAATTAGAGGCAGTACCTCCATCCAGTATGTTAACCATGAGGTCCAGGACTCGAGCTGACCTAGTACATAGTACCGCCACCAGAGTATGCTGTCGCCCCTTCCATGACATAATCCAATGTGGCGGTCTGGTGGTGGAGAGGAAGAGTCTCATGACAGGAAATTCATTGATATATTGTTTATTTTTAAAAAAATCAGTATGTGGGGATTGGATTTCTGTTGCTCATCATTCTCTGCTGTTTGGAAACATGTAGGTCCTGTAAGAAGCAATTACACAGAGCAAACATGTTGCATAACCTAATTTTTGGCACTGTACTCTGGGTGTCATGACCTAATACTTGGGCCTCTGTTGGCACTTCACCTATTGTTCTGTTAAGTGCCTTTCCATATCACTCCCATATCACTTAACCTATTGTCCCAAACACCCAACACCCCCATCACTCATCCCCAACCTCCCTCGCTGATACAGGTACTCTTTCAGGTCTGAGTTATTGGAGTAGGCTCCCCTCTCACTCGTATCAATTCGATTGAATACTTAATTAAATTGATCAATTAATTAACCTCTCTGGTGGGAAAGTGCCACACTCCCCCTGCCACAGCCCGCTGGTGGGAAGTTCAAATTCCATCAGGACAATGTAACCTCTACTAACTTAAGAAAATGGAGAGAAGAAAGGTCACTTGGGCTACCGCTTCTTAGGAACTGGTGGGAAGTATGAATTTCTTCATAGGAACTGGCAGGAAGTTTGAATTTTGGAGGGAAGTTAGATCAATTCAACTATCTGTACTAACCTAAGAAAATGGCGGGAAAGGAAGGGCACTTGGGCTACCTTCACCAACCTGTCATCCAACTGCCACCTTTTCCTAGGAAACAGTGGGAAGAGGACTCGACCTGTGCTGGACATAAGTCTTTATTTTGCTTGCACTATATATTTACACAATTAGAGGCAGTGCCTCCATCCAGTATGTTAACCATGAGGTCCAGGACTCGAGCTGACCTAGTACACAGTACCGCCACCAGAGTATGCTGTCGCCACTTCCATGACATAATCCAATATGGCGGTCTGGTGGTGGAGTGGAAGAGTCTCATGACAGGAAATTCATTGATATATTGTTTATTTACAAAAGTGTAGGGATTGGATTTCTCTTGCTCATCATTCCCTACTGTTTGGAAACATGTAGGTCTTGTAAGAAGCAATAACACAGAGCTAACATGTTGCATAACCTAATTTTTGGCACTGTACTCTGGGTGTCTTAACCTAATACTTGGGCCTCTGTTGGCACTTAATCTATTGTTCTGTTAAGTGGTTTACCATGTCACCACGATTTCCTTAAACTATTGTACCGCCTTTGATGCCAAATTAAGTAATCAGTTACACACTCCCACCATTTTCTGGTAAACTTTTTGAATTTCACATGCTTTTTAATGCCATTTCTCACGCATTCTTCTTTGTCATCCATCCCCTTAAACTATTGTACTGCGTTTTACACAAAAATTATTCAAATTAACTTAGTGTTCTGCACTTAACCTGCTGTTCTGCTCCATGTCATCCACTCACCGCCTCCCCTTAACTGTTGAACTGCTAACACCACACTGATACAAAAAAGTTTATGCAAATTAATTAAATCGATATTCTTCACATGTATGGAGTATTTTTTTTTTAATTCGCAACATCCTATTGGTCTTAGAGTATTGTTTGTCTGTATGGGGGCCCTTACCGGTTGGGTCTGATTCAAGTGATTGAGACTCTAACAACCCTACCACAACAAACGCCAAAAATTAATTATGATTGTAGCATTGCTCACGTTGCTAAAGATTGCATTTTCTGGCAACAACAAAGTTATATTATGTGGCAGGTGTCATTAGAGCACAGTTAATAAAGTCATTTCTTGAAATAAGGGATATGCACTCATCTTTTCGTATTTCCCACGGTGGTCTCATTGTGAATTCATGGCTCAATCGTCGAAAATCTAGGTAGTGATGATTCCAAGCTCGGATGCAAAGAGGCCTAGGTGTTATTCTGCGATATTCAAAAGTTTTATAGATGTGTTTCATAAACCATTCTTGAAGATTAATTTTTTGCAAGTTAGGACAGTGGTGATGTAAAAAAGTAATCAGCACTCCGAATTTAAGTTACACTTCTTTTTTATTACTTTTGTTGCAATATCACATAACTCGTTCCAAAACATCACTTCACAGTATAAAACATACTTGAAAATATCTTCCTCACTGTTAAAGTTCACATTTCATAAACTGACTACAATTTGCTTCTTTTTAACATGACGACCAAAGCTTGACTCTCTAATAACCACTTACGCGCCCAAAAATCAGAGTTACAAGTACGTCAATGATCATACTGACAAAAGAAAGAATACACATAAGAATAATATCATTGCAATATATACATATCAATGTATCGAAGTACCTCTACATTAATGAAATCAAATCTGAATGTTGTCACAGAAATATGTTAATTATTTTATAGAAACACAGTAGAATATTGCTGCTATCGAGAGGTTGAGGTGAGGTGCCATAATGGTTATATAATTCAAGTACCATTACAAGACGGTCCAATGAAGAACCGCCAGATTTAACCAACATGAGAGCGTTACAAATCTCATTGAAAGTTTGAAGTTCGGCACACTTGCAGATAGATGACGTGCTAAATGTAAGCGGCTGCTCACTAAATTCCAAAATCCTATCTTCGCCGAGGATGTAGAGCATATATTATAACCACCAACTTTCATATCGTGCAATGATCACCAATCAAAGATAAGGGAAATTAGAGCTTGTACTAAGGCATTCAGACAGTCATTGTTCCCTCACGCGATCCACGAGTGGAACAGAGGGGGAGGGATGGGGAAATATGACTTTGGTGCAAATAGTGCCCTCCACCACAGACAGCTTGGTGGCTAGCGGAGTGTATATGTAGTTGCAGATGTAGATGAAATATAGTTTAAAGAAAAGATTGCTTATAAAAAACACATCCTGCCACACGACGCCCAGTGTCACCACTGGAGTCAGGTTACATGTATTCACCTAGGTACCATTGCTGGCGCATTGACTCATAGGATCCAGCACGGAGAGAGAGATGTTTTAACACTTCCCAGAATAGCACAGGCTACATTCCTAATGGTACAGGCCGTCCTTCACTGAACTTACACGTCAAACTGCCGCTGCTACCAGTGTGGAAGTGCGGTCAGCCTTTTTTTTTTCTTTCTGCAGACAAGACTTTCAGCCACAAAACACTATTTTATTCAGATAGCCATATTGCACCCACAATTAAACCTTGCAAAGTACCCTACATATCGTCAAATCCAGTAAGGCTCCTACTCAATGACATTGCCATACCACCGAGGCCAGGAGCTAGAATATTAGAATGTGATACCGATCTCCGACCCATCAATATATCACCACATACCATGTCGATCTAGTAGACATACAATTCGTATCCTGTGCCATACAAAATCTGCCCTTTTACATCATTCCTACATTTACCGCAGAGACAGACAGCACCATATGCACTCCCTGCAGCAATAGATATCTCCCTGTGAGACATACAAAAAACAGAGGAAATGCTCTCCAAATGTGGAGTGAGTGGTCACAGTTGAGTACAGTGGTATACTACGTCTCCAGATCAGTGCATCTGCGCTAGGGGTTGACAGCTGTGCTACATTTACAGGCAATTTTAGGACACAGAACGAGAGGTTATGTCATGATCGCATGGATAGATCTGACACAAAATCGATAGAATTGCGAAATTGGGGGAATAGGTATAAATTGCCGAAATATATGCCGAAACGTGGGGAAATTGAGAGAGTACTTGTGCATCTTCTGGTTCGTGCAGAACAATGTGTACATGGGGACAAGTATGTGGCAGCAAGAGGAATCCTAGAAAACGTCGACATGGAAGCGAAGGGAATCAGGGAAGCAGTCAATTTTTCTCCATCGAGGCAGTATTATACTGTATGTCTGTTGAGGTACCAGTGATACATGCGAGTTGACTATTGTATTTGACGCTTTTCAGGAAGATAGAGAACCATCCACCTCTAAACTTACATGCATCTGCATTAAAGGATAACAGAGAGTGGACAGGGTGATCGTTTGAGATGGAGCTGTAGCGAGGTACGATTTAATGATAGACTGATGGTGCATTCTTGAAAGGGAGAAGTTGCTGCAGGTCAATTTTTCCACTGTTCTGTCATGATACATCAGTCGCGTGACATAGCCTGCGTTCGACTCGTATGCAGCCACGTGTTCTGTATGTGGTTTAAAGCACTGTCTACTTACGATCGTTAACGGTAAACCTGTTGGTCATCAGAGGACTTCCATCTCATGTGTGATGAATCGTGACACATTCCTCTAAACAAACAATGATTTATTCGATGTACTCGATCCCCTGTCATATCTTGGCTGTAAAATCGAGACTCAGCTTCATAACTAAGTTAGCGATAGGTGCTTGTGAGGCATTGCAATCCCCAAGTATACTTTTACCTGACTGATGTGCTGTTTACAGAGTTAGTGGCAGAATGACTGTTAATTTTCACATGTTGGACGCTGCTGCTATGTGTTCATCTGTTTCCTTGTAAGAGGTATTTCATCTACTGATCATTTTATATACGGCTGAGGCAGGCATAGTATAATTTCTGAACCATGATCAGACGTGAACAGTGGATGCTATACATCTCTGCAAGCTATATTGTGCTCGTATCACACAGAGCTTATGTTCTGAGGAAGTAGATTTTTCGTTTTACGGTTCGATAACATAGTTTATCGTAGAGAACAGTGAAGAATGATGTGTGTCATGGGCTTGAAATATATTTCTTACATTGGATTATTAATAGCACTACATTTCATACTACTGACAGGTCTGAAACGCAAGCGATCTAACATTGTAGCCCGTTTTAAGGGCGGAATGTTGTAGCCACATATTTCTTTCACTGGAATATTAACAGCGCTATATTCCATACAACTTATAGGTCGGAAATGCAAGTGATCTAACAATATAGCCCGTTTTAACTGCGGAAAGTTGTAGCCTTAGGAGTGCATGTGTTTATGTTCTCTCTTACCAATACCTTCTAGGTACTGATCCTAGACTCTGGAATAACACTTTAAAAGTGATAGCTTATTTGATTTACGTAAAAATGCTTCGAACTCCATCCGTCTGGAGCTCCATCGTGCATAAAAATCATCCCTTTCTTGTTATTCTTAACTGTCTGCTATTACATGACAGAACTTTCACATCTGTTACTATACATCGGTAAGGAGTGCTAACCTCCTCGACGTGGACACATCTCGAGAAATCTTGCACACTTTGATGGTGAGAACTCGGCTAGCTCCATTCATTCACGAGACGTGGAATGTAGCGGCTGCAGTTTAAATCGGTAATGGTGCAGCAGGGTGGGTTGGTCAAAAACAGTGCGAGAGGGTCTTTCAATCTCTAACTTTATCCTAGGACTGGGAGAATGCTGACTCCCATCCGCACAGAGATGGATGGTAAATTAAGCACTACGCTCGAGGTGTTAGAAATATGTAGAGTGCTGTCTGATATACTTTGATGATGTATGTGTTCGAGAATTAACAATGAATGGACGTACTGCATAGTCATCTATCTACATTCGCAATGATACTCGCAAAGTGGACAAGGGACGGTTTAGCTATGATACTGAGATTGGGAAACACGCTGTCACACCACTGGTCGGTGTTGAAATTATTGTAAAATTAGTAAAATTGTTCACTCTATCAACTGTAATGCTTATTATTTCAGTACATCGGCGGTGTCTTTTCCATACCATCCACACACTGCTGCGCTGTTGGTTACGACATAATGACTGACTGACAACGCTTGTTTGAGTTGGAGAAAGAGTTCTGTGAATGGGTGACACCTTCTGCGGGTGGCTAGCACCGAAACAGTGATCGCGTACATGACTGCAATACAAGGAATCAATCGAAAGGGAACGCAGAACAATCATCTATTCCATCACTGTGACAGATGAGTTTAAATGTAGAAGTCGTCAGTCACTTTCGGACAGCAGTTTGGAAACTCTCCACAACGCCGCCAAACTCTTCCAGTTCCCTTATGTTGTAACAGAACGTGTTAATGTCAGTTAGAACCTGACACAGATCTCTAACTCGTTGTGGAAAAACAAAATGTGTGGCAGTGTACAAGGCGTGTTAGAAAACTACGTTTCAAACAACGACACAGGCTCACATGGAGTGTCTCTTGGGACTTACAGTATAGTCCGTGAGATACGGTCATCCGCCACAGTACAGGTGATGAAACTTTTGTGCAGTGGATCAATGCCTGTATATTTAACAGGATCGTCACATGTGCTCGATGCCTGCATGCATGTGGTGTTTGTGTATGGAAGGAGGAGATGCGGTAAGAATCTTATCTAGTTCTCTATCGGATGAAGTTAGTTGAGCTTTTATAGTTCGTAATTTTTCTCTGATGGATGGTATAGAATAACGAAGATAGCATCATGGGGAGATAGATGTGAATAGACTGGGATCTGTAGCATTTGTATGTAGTTTGGGGTGCACCACAGTGCAGTAGCAAAATCCAAGTCCCCTCCCCCCAATTCCCGTACTGTCTTTTATACTACCTCGTAAAACCAAATCAGTTTAAACTATTACACTGAAGAGCCAAAGAAGCTGGTACACTTGCCTAATATCGTGTAGGGCCCCTGCGAGCATCAGGAGTGTAGCAACATGACGTGCCATGGACTCAACTAATGTCTGAAGTAGTGCTGGAGGGAACTGACACCATGAATCCTGCAGGGCTGTCCATAAATCCGTAAGAGTACGAGGAGTGGAGAACAGCACATTGCAAGGCATCCCAGATGTGCTCAGTAATGGTCATGTTTCGGGAGCTTTGGTGGCCAGCGGAAAAGGTTAAACTCAGAAGAGTGTTCCTGGAGCCACTCTGTAGCAATTCTGGACGTTTGAGGTGTCCCATTGTCCCGCTGGTATTGCCAGCGGAATGCACAATATCACTGATATGGATGCAGATGATCAGACAGGTCGCTAACGTATGTGTTACCTGTCACAGTCGTATCTAGACGTATCAGGGGTCCCATATTACTCCAACTGCACACGCCCCACACCATTACAGAGCCTCCACCAGCTTGAACGCTCCTCTGCTGACATAAGGGTCCGTGGATTCATGAGGTTGTCTCCATACCCATATATGTCCACCCACTCGATACAATTTGAAACGAGACTAGTCCGCCCAGCAACATCTTTCCATTCATCAGCAGTCCAACGTCAGTGTTGACCGGCCCAGTCGAGTTGTAAAGCTTTGTGTTGTGCATTCATCGGGGGTAGACGAGTGGTCCTCCTGCTCCGAAAGGCCATACCGATGAAGTTTCGTTGAATGATTCCCACGCTGACACTTGTTGATGGCCCAGCATTGAAATCTGCAGCAATTTGCGGAAGGGCTGCACTTGTGTCACGTTGAACGATTGTCTTCAGTCGCCGTTGGTCACGTTCTTACAGGATCTTTTTATAGCCGCAGCGATGTCGGTGACTTGATGTTTTACCGGATTCCTGATATTCACAGTACACTCATGAGATGGTCGTACGGGAAAATCCCCACTGCATCACTACCTAGGAGAAGTTACGTCCCATCGCTCGTGCGCCGACTGTAACACCACGCTCAAATTCACTTACATCTTGATAACCTGACATTGTAGCAGTAGTAACCGATCTAACAACTGCACCAGACACTTGTTGTCTTATATAGCCGTTGTCGACCGCATCGCCGTCTTCTGTTTGCATATCTCTGTATTTGAATACGCGTGACTATACCAGTTTCTTTGGCACTTCAGTGTATATGATTTGCAAACCGTGTCCTCTTCAAATGATATGCCACTTAAACGTGCATCCAGTTTTATAATTTCTATCTCATTCTTAGCGTCCGTAAAACGTCTCTCACGAAAGGGGAAGAAATATGCTTGTTCAGCAGTTCTAATGAAAGTAAAAACGGATTCTCAAAATTGTCTCGGATTTTCCATTTTAACTGCCTTCCACATGACATACTTTACAGCGTCTTTGGTAAGACGAGTGGCTGAGCCTGGGCTGGTCTAGTACTGGATGTTTTGCGTAACACACTCCGTCGGCCCACGTGAACGTCGTCACACGCTAGGGACGCTATGCTGTGTGCCGCTGACGGAGGGACGCCCACTGAAGCAGCCTCTGCCCGCCAATAGGAGGCCTGTGCGGCGGTCACGTGGGGCGCGCCGGACTGGTCGGTCAGAATCCGTCGCTCCCCTGCTTGCGACCACACGTGTCCACCAGTTCCTGCCCTTACGGGCTCAATGCGTCTCATTTTAACTGCGACGGCCACCTGTTGCGTTGCGAGTTTGAGTTTAATGTACCCCTTAAACGTAGGCTTTTGGAGAAATTTTATTCATGGCTGTCAATAGGCAGCTGTGAAGCACGTTTTAAGACTAGGAATAATCAATTGTCAGCTGCACGAATTTTTATTAATTCAACTTCTCGACTAGTTTCGGCAAATTAATTTGCCATCCTCAGAAGATCATACAGACGACGGAGATCTTCATTAATTTTTTTTACATAGTCCTGTCAAACAGTTTACGTTACTTTTTGACTTAATTGACAGTACTGTAAGGCTGCGGGGTTTTCTTTTTGCTTGCTTATTCTTGAATTGAGAACAACTGTGTTAGGTGAAATGAAATGTTTAGTGACGCAATGTTTCTCACCAAATTACAGTTTCTCCCACACTTTTCAACTCGCCAACATAAAAAGAGCACAAGGGATAACGCATCTTGCCAACATCAAAAAGTGAAATAAGTTTACACACAACAATGTTAAATATTAACTGTCTGAAAGAACATTAACATTAAGCACAATATTATGAAAGTTTAATTGAAAGTTTCTTTACATTAATCCTAAGCACAATAATATGGAAGTTTAATTGGACGTTTCTTTACAAAATTCCTCCTTCACATACGTTAGGATGTTGGTCAGTACTATGGAAGTCGTCCGATTACGGTTCAAAGTTCGCTACTCTTTAGGATGACAATCAAGGTTACGATGGATGGTTAGTCAAGTGACAAATTTGAGCGCAAGGTTACCCAAGGCCGCTCGAGTTTACAGTGGACGCAAGCTCGTGAACCAACCAAGTTTACGCCTCTGCAAGCGGTATTTACCTTAAGCTGCGACGTGCTGCTGTCTGCAAGGCCGCTCTCTCCCACTGAAATTCCTACAAAACTAATCTGGCCTTTGCTGAACTTTCCAGCAGAAACTTTCCCTATGTTCCTCGTTATGCGAGAAAACATGTACTCAGCCCTAGTCTTATTATGTGGCGATATACAAGCGCATTTTTGAAGCAAGAACAATTAACTAATTTGGCTGGTTCGTTTCTCCATAGTTGGAGCTAAACGTTCCTACAGCTAATTCTAGCTGGAGTGCAGCATCTGTGAACGCAGTGTCCACACGAATTTCTTCTCTGCGTCGTACGGGGCGTTAAGCGCTCCGTTCTGCACTTGACGCCATTTCAGAGAAGAGTCCTCTCTCAAAATTTCTCTCTTGTCGTCTCATGGCAGAATTGCCTCCCTCCACTTGGGTTTCTTTTTCACGTCATGGCTTTTTCCGACCAATAGGAGTGTTCCTCTCATTTTGTGGAGCCACCCTCTACCAATCGCCATGTCCCTTCTATCAAACTGCATCGAAACTTCAGTAGTTTTCTCCTTCCTAGTGAGTTTCCGCCCATTGGACGACTTGTACCCATTCTAGACGCCCAAAGTACATTGATCATTCTGTGTGTCACATTCGCCGGACAAAAATGCGTCACTTGCTTTTGTTCGTATCCCGTTGGAATTTCGAAACACAGTTTTCTATAGCTTCTTCTCTGCTCTTCTACCGATGCCCTCACCACAGGCGGCCCTCCACCGTGAATCACCCGGCCCGGGGTCACTGTTCTCCTTTCTGCCACCCCTTTAAGTGGTTGCCAGCGTAACTCCTACAGTGCGGTTTCTCTACGCCGTTGTGGAGCTGGCTTTTCAAAACTAAAAGCGACTCAACTCGCATTCCCTGTTCTACCTCCTGCTCAAAGACATGCATTGTATAGAATGGTGTGTTAATTACCGTCAATTGACCGTCATCCCTTTTTGCATTACATATTAATAGGCAAATGTTCTCATAATTGTCGATTAACGTTAGGTGTCATCTTCACCTTCTCATTGCAGTTTGTAAAGGTCTCATGTAAGGAGCAAATCTCACCATTTATTCTGCCACCTTACAGTACTACCCATGGTAGCTCAGTGGTAAGTCGGCTCTCAGCTGTGGCAGCATGCAGACGGCACCACGCGCCGGCCAGTGCTCCGCGGCCAGCGTTGTTTACTTCCGCGTCGTAGCTTTAAGGCTCGTGTCCGTCCACTGTGAACAACATGTCGAGCGCTGACCGCCGTGCGACCCTTAAAGTTTCCTTCCCAGCGGAACATGCGCGACCACATGCACATGAAGTTGAAACGTTCCTATGTGAAGAAGTTCATTTAGATCCTAACCACATTCTCGGAATCCATTTTTCGATCACGAGTAGTGTCGTTTATATTAAAATGACTAACACCGAGGTGTGTGAAGATGTTATTCACTGACATGCCAATGGACTTAAGTTCAAATACTCTGATGGTCATGTCGGAGCTGTAACACTTGAACTCGCACAGTACGGTCAATGCACGATTAGGGTGTTTGAACTACCTTTTGAAGTGCCGAAGGACGAAGTTGTCTCTGCGTTACAACATGCGGTTACGTAGAGGAAAAATGGCAAACCTTCACGACCTACCATGTCCTTAATGGTGTGCGTCAGGTCAAAATTGAACTGAAAAAACATATACCATCATACCTGATGATTGGCGGGGTGCGAACCATTGTCATGTACAACGGCCAACCCCGAACATGTGCGGGTTGTGGGCAAGAAGGCCACGTCAGATCCGCCTGCATGCGACGCCGCTTGATCCAGACGCCGGCTGGCGAGGAAGCGTCCCCAGCGGTGACCACTCAGATCCCTGTCACGTATGCCAAGGGTGCCCAGGAAGGCAGCACCTCTACACAGGGTCTTCCTGCTCCGCTGATGTCGTCTGATAAGGTAGATGCAACTGCTACTGAGATTCCTTCGGAGGTGCCACAGACGCCAGATCCTGACATGCCGAATCTTTGCAGCACGGTGACTGAAAATGCTACTGAGATGGACATTGATCCGGGAGTGGTACCTACTTCTGCTTTCCTTCAGACTGGTCCGGAATCAGACAAAAGCCACCCTCAATCGAACTCTGAAGGGCATGTTCGAAAACAAGGATCGCCACGAAAGGGAAAGAAACGTAGCCGTACACCCCCTGAAGAATCCATTCTACGGATGGATGTCAGGGATGCAGACCCGATGATGGACGACAAACCGCTCTTTGATGACCACAAGTCTGATGTGAACGACCCGCCACAGGCGACCACTAGCAACGAACATCCCTCCTTACTGGCGCCATATCCCCCACAGGTCGACGTTGAAGAGAGCCTATCCGCTGAGCCGAAAACTACGTCTCCTCTCCACGTGGATGATGTGCACAGCCAATGCCCTACCACAGTATCAGTCTCCTGGGCAGACGACGTGGAGATCGAATGGACTGGGGTGGATGGTGCTGATGATGGGGCGCCCGCAAACTCTCCACAATAGCAGCCTCTTCAGCGGACCGGCAGAAATGACGACCTCTCGCTCCTGAGGAAGGAGCCCCACTTGTGCCTGTGGGACTCCAACACCAGCATTATCGTGTCGCAACGATTAACCTCGCGACCATTCGTGCGCCCCACAAACTAGCGCTGCTCCGCGATATGATTTATGATGCGGACATAGATATTGCGCTTTTTCAGGAAGTGCATGTCGCCGATTTTTCACCACCACATGGCTTCACGGCGCATCTTTCTCCCGCTTCGGACACCGGTAGTGGTGTTACCATCATCTTACGCGAAGGTCTTCCTGCCGAAGATGTCCTATACCTCCCCAACGGCAGAGGTATGGCCCTTACTCTCTTTGGTGTACGCATCGTCAACATTTATGCGCCGTCGGGCTCCAGCTACCGTCGTGAACGCAATGCCTTCTTCGCGAATGAAGTTACATCCATTTTTGTGGGACCACACGATGACTGGGTCATGGGTGGAGACTTCAACTGCACCCAGCGACCTCAGGATCAATTGCCGCGTCACTCACCATGCGCAGGTCTGGGAACAGTTGTCACGTGACTACAATTTGTCGACACGTGGAGACACGTCCACGGTGATCTTTTGGGCTCTACGTACTACACTGCGCACTCCTCTAGCCGACTGGATCGCATCTATATCTCGCGATCCCTAATTCAACACACTCGACAGGCTGAAATCTGGCCTGTTGCTTTCTCAGATCATGAGGCTTACTTCTGTGATGTTGTGCTCACAAGACAGGCAGTATGGCACGGACGTGATTTATGGAAACTAAACACGGCACTTTTTAATTCACCTGACTGTCGACTTGTAATAGAAGACACTTGGATCATATGTGATAGACGCCGTCCCAAGTATCCGTCTACCATATCCTGGTGGATCCAGTGTGCAAAACCTGCTCTTCGAAAAGCTTTGATCCGGTATGGCAAAGATGTTGTCGCCTGGAGGAAGAGCACTATGGACTTTTACTACAGGATCTTACGAGAATGCTCCACGATAACAGCCTCCCCTGAGCGCCATACAAGGATGATGCTAAGGCCCAAATCTCCAATCTCATGCGAAGGCATTTGGAAGGAGCGATAGTACGATCTCGTACTGCTGATCGCATGCCTCATGAACATCCGTTGATGTACCATATCATCCAAAAACGCCAAAATCGACGCCGAAAATTGATTCACGTCCTAACAGACTAAGAAGGGCGTCGCTACGTAATCCAATCTGCAATAGGGAATGTGCTTCACGCTGACTACCACCAGCTCTACGCCGCAATTCCACATTCCCCAGAGTTGATCGAGGAAGTCTCACAGCTCAACTTCGGTGGTATCCCAGGAGATGCGGCAATTGACTTGATGTCAGAGGTGACTGATGATGAAGTCCACGATGCGATCCGCAGGAACCATCAATCGCTCCCCAGGACCCGACGGTCTTCCCCTCGAATTCTATCGGACCTTCCGTGATTTGTTAGAGTCCACCTTCACCTCCATCTGTCGGGAACTGATGTCTCCGGAAGTACCTGTGCCGGACGCTGTCAGGGAAGGAATTATTATTCCAGTACATAAACCGCATGGTGGCAACAATATCAGTGATTATCGGCCCATCACCCTCCTTAACAGTGATATGAAAATCTTCACTCGCCTTTTGGCGGCACGACTTAAAAACGTTGCCCGATATGTTGCGTCGCCAGACCAAGCACCTTTGGGAGGGGATAATAATATCCGTACGACTATATACCGCTACAGGGATATAATCGCCGTTACCCAGGCTCAACGCCTCTGTAGGGCACTTGCGTCTTTGGACTTTAGTCAAGCTTTTGATAGGGTTGACCATTCGTTCCTTACGGCCGTTCTCCACCATATGGGTTTCCCAGTCGCCGTTATCACGGTAGTGATGCGCCTTCTGCGGGGTGCCTCATCCAGGATTATGTATAACGGTAGACTCACTCCTCGGGTAGCAATAGGTCGATCCGTATGTCAAGGTTGCCCTCTATCAGCGATTTTGTACGCCTTTTCCTTGGAATCCTTGCTATGTGGACTGAGACAACGTTTGGTAGAGTTGTCCATAGATCGCTACCGATTCTGTTGCACGGCCTATGCTGACGATGTAGTCATCTGCTTATGTAATGCCGACGATGTTCGAGCTGTTTTGACGTGGGTAGCGACTTATGATAAGGCGTCGGGTAGCTCTTTAAACGTACGTAAGTCACAAGTTATGTTCATTGGCACGGGACTTCCCGTGGAGTGCGTTACACCTCTCACCACCGTTGATACCATTCGCTGATGGGGAATAGATTTTTCATCTGATCTCTGGCGTTCAGCCACCATCAACTGCCGACGCCTCCTTTTAATGATCAGAGCAGGCCTTCTGGATCATCGCCTTCGATCCCTAGATATTTTCCAACGAGCTCCATATTTCAATGTATATATCGCATCCCGGGTTTCCCATGTAGCACAAGTTCTACCTTTCCCGCTTACTGTGGCACGTCGCATGTTGGCAGCGATGGCATCTTTCGTCAGCTCTGGGCTGTTGTTCAAAGTTAACTATGCAACCTTTACTCTTCCCCGTGAACGAGGTGGGATAGGTCTGTTTCACGTGCCGGATATATCTCGCGCCCTATTTGTCAGCTCCCAGATGACGGTATGGACACGTTGCCGAACGAGACTCACTGGTCTCCTCCTGTCGGCATATACGCCGGTCTCAGTGTCAGCCCCAGTGATGAACTTGGATGTTCCGGACCAGTTCCATCATATAAAATACTTCTTTGTTGAACTCAGTTATCTACGCCCCACCTTACCAATACAGCTTTTACTCAAGACAAAGGCAGTATACAATGTCCTCCAATTAGGACGTCCACCTAACCCGATTGAACAAAAGTTCCCCCAAGTCGACCGGCGTCATGTATGGCGCGCGGTGTTCGCCTGTTACCTTGATACGAATGTTCAATCTGTCTGGTACCTAACTGTCAATGGTAAGCAAATCAACCAATCTCGCCTTCATCGTACCCACCTCGCCCAATCACCTCTATGTTCCACGTGTGGACTGCCAGACACTGACGAACATCGGTTTGTTTGCGGACAGGCGGCAGAGGTTTGGCAATTGATTCGTTATATTGTGGCTTTTCTAACGTGGGACATTCCGGATCGGATTACTCCCCTTTCATTATTATTTCCGGAACGTGACTATTTTCTCGGACAAAGACCAATGCTGTGAATTGGATTCGCGGACATGCCATTCACAACCTATTTGGCCAAATTGTAGACTCTGCACTCGATTTTTGGACATACCTGAATGACCGTCATTATGTCGTTGTCCGTCACCCAAAATACAGACAATTTTTCTCGAACTTCCTTGGGAGTGCTTTTCACGACCCGCCTCGCAGCTGGAATGTGTTAAGCCAAGAGAGGAGAAGGTTTCCTGTTTGAACCAATGAACATTTCTGAACAATTGAACGGAACACTCGAGAAGACGTGACTCAACATATTCGCAGCGGGGCGCAGAAGGCCTCTGATCAATTACACAACAAAAATAAACAAAAAAATAAAAATAAAATACAATAAAAATTTAGAAAAAAAAGTGGTCAGCGCAACAGGATGTTAATCCTAAGGTCCCGAGTTCGATTCCCGGCTGGGTAAGAGATTTTCCCCGATCAGGGTCTGGGTGTTATGTTGTCCTAATCATCATCGTTTCATCCCCATCGAGGTGCAAGTCGCCGAAGTGGCGTCAAATCAAAAGACTTCCACCCGTTGAACTGTCTATCCGACGAGGGCCCCAGTCACACGACATTTATTTAGTACTACATAAAAATTTTTAAGGAATGACTACATCGTCCAGAGTTTACTTGACGATTGATTCCCGATGTAAGAGTAATTGCATGATCTGAGGACGGCAAATTAATTTGCCAAAAGTAGTGAAAAACTTAATTTCATAAAAATTCGAGCAGCTGATGACTGTCCAAATCTTTTACAGAAATAAAATGTCCACTGGTGACTAGAAACAGTCTTTTCTTTCGAAGGTTTTCTTCTAACACCATCCTGACCAAATCCAGCATGTACAGCTCTGCGACAGCTGCCACGGTAGTGACGAAGAGTGGCGCCAAGTCTCCTGTTGCCTTTCGCGGTTTTATCGATGACTCGCGGTAGACAAGCTGTTGTAGACCATTTGGCATTAAAGGCTCATTCGGCGCAACACGTAATGTGCAACGGAAGGATCCTGTTACGATATCGTACACTCATTTTCGATTCCTCGGTCTTATTTTTTGATCATATCTCTTATCCGATTGATGGGAGATTGTTTTGAGATTCGGTCAAATAGTGCAGAATCCATTGTAAGCAGATGTTTCTGTTGTGTCCAACTTCTTGCACACTAAGGCGGCTAGTAATATGACTCTTAATTAGAACACTCTGAATAAGTAATACTTTATTAATCACAACAAAACCTGTCTTTGCTCGCCAGGCCCAGTAGTAGCTATGAAACTACACTAGTGGACTTGATGTTCAGAACACACTAAATGAGCCACCATACTATTACTGAGCGGCAAACTGATACAAGTTGAAAACAGCTGCACTGTGGCTTGACTAGAAAACCCAAGTTCCTACGCATTGTGTGTGTATTGTGTATTAAACATCCCCCCGCCGCCCCACACTGAACCCAGGGTTATTGTGCGGTTCTGCCCCCGGGGCTGCGATGTTAACCACTTCCGCACGTACAGCTGGACGCCGTCGTCCAAGGTGAATCGTTTGCTCCTCAGAGCCTTTTTAAGGGGACCAAAAATGGCGTAATCACAAGGAGAGAGGTCTGGACTGTATGGAGTGTGGCCGGGAACCTCCCATTTGAATTTCTGCAGGAGTGCCGTGACTGTGTTGGCCGTATGAGGCTTTGTATTGTCGTGGAGCAATATGACCCCATGGGTGAGATTGCCTGGTCGTTATGATTTGACCGCCGCGCAGAGTGGCAGCGTGGTCTGAGGGATCTTGTCACGGATTGTGTGGCCCCTCCAGCCGGAGGAGGTTCGAGTCCTCCCTCGGACGTTGGTGTGTGTGTTGTTCTTAACATAAGTTAGTTTAAGTAGTGATGACATCAGCAGTTTTGTCCCTTACGAATTCGCACACATTTGAACATTTGATTTGATCGCTTGGCGAAGGGTGGTCGAAGTTTGCGAGTACCGCTGGGCATTCACTGTTGTCCCGTGCCGCAGGAAGTCAATCAGAAGGGGGCCATCTTGGTCAAAGAAGAACGTCAGCATACGGGCAAACGATTCACCTCGGACGACGACGTCGTCCAGATGTACATGCTGAAGCGGTTAACATTTCAGCCGCGGGAATTTTATGAGACAGCCATCAACTGCCTTGTGTCACAGTGGGACAAGTGTCTCAACAGCCAGGGTCAATACTTCTAACATACAGGTACTGGTCTCTGTAATTATGCCTCCGGCTCGTTTCTTTTCGAACGCCCCTTATACTTAACGTGCGTAACGTGAATCGTGATCAAGCAGAGCGGTAGTGAGCATTCGTAACCCGTTCGGTATTGTCTTTGTGTACGTTACTCATGATGGCTTTAACTGTCCCGCGGCTCAGCACTGCATCAGTCAACAAAATTTCTGAACAATCTAAGAGAAAATCTGGTACCAGCACGGGAACACTCCTCAGTGAGTTCAAAGTCTACATCAGTCGTCTTCACCGGCTGCAGACCATCCTCTTAGTAGGAGCCCGGACGAGATGCTCAGTCGCACTAAGTTTTGGCTTAAACATTGGCCAAAAACCTATGTGAGCCATTTATAACGACTAAAAAGTCGAAGTCGGTATAGCCAATAAGCAAATAATGTGACGACATTTGCCAGGTATAAACTTTATAGTCAAATTTAATATGAACACGAGCACTTTCTGCTAACAACACATTAAATCTGAACACCTCGTCAATGCACTGTGGACATTTGCTGACAGCTCACCGTTGCATTTCCTGTAGCTGGATCATTCCATGACCGCCCTCATCAACGCAGATAGGTTATACCCCGCGAAGTGTCTGTGCCTTTGTTTTCTCCACAAAAACTCTCTTTCTGTGATTCTGGGCTCAAGGAGCCGAAAATTTCAGTGTATCGATCTCCAAAGCAAAAAGGAATACAAACGTCTTAAAAATGAGATCGACAGGAAGTGCAAAATGGCTACACAGGGATGGCTAGAGGACAAATGTAGGGATGTAGAGGCATATACCACTAGGGCTAAGGTAGATATTGCCCACAGGAAAATTAAAGAGACCTGACGAGAAAAGAGAACCACCCGTATGAATATCAAGAGGTCAGATGGAGAACCAGTTCCAAGCAACGAAGGGAAAGCAGAAAGGTGGAAGGAGCATATAGAGGGTCTATACAACGGCGATGTACTTGAGGGCGATATTATGGAAATGGAAGAGGACGTAGATGTAGATGAAATAGGAGATATGATACTGCACGAAGAATTTGACAGAGCACTGAAAGACCTAAGTCGAAACGAGGCCCCGGGAGTAGACAACATTCCATTAGAACTACTGATAGCCTTGCGAGAGCCAGTCCTCACAAAACTCATCCACCTCGTGAGCAAGAAGTCTGAGATAGGCGAAATGCTTCAAATGGTTCAAATGGCTCTAAGCACTATGGGACTTAACATCTGAGGTCAACGGTCCCCAAGACTACTTAAACCTAACTAACCTAAGGACATCACACACATCCATGCCCGAGGCAGGATTCGAACCTGCGACGGTAGCAGCAGCGGACTGAAGCGCCTAGGACCGCTCGGCCAGAGCAGCCGGCACAGGCGAAATACCTTCAGACTTCAAGAAGAATATAATAATTCCAATCCCAAAGAAAGCGGATGCTGACAGATGTGAAAATTACCGAACAATCAGTTTAATAAGTCAAGGCTGCAAAATACTAACATGAATTCCTTACGGACGAATGGAAAAACTGGTAGAAGTCGACCTCGGGGAAGATCAGTTTGGATTCCGTAGAAATATTGGAACACACGAGGCAAAACTGACTCTACGACTTACCTTAGAAGACAGATTACGGAAAGGCAAACCCACGTCTCTAGCATTCGTAGACTAAGAGAAAGTTTTCGACAATGTTAACTGGAATACCCTCTTTCAAATTCTAAAGGTGGCAGGGGTACAATACAGGGAGCGAAAGGCTATTTACAATTTGTACAGAAACCAGATGGCAATTATAAGAGTCGAGGGACATAAAAGGGAAGCAGTAGTTGGGGAGTGAGACAGGGTTGTAGCCTATCCCCAATGTTATTCAATCTATATATCGAGCAGGCAGTAAAGGAAACAAAAGAATAATTTGGAGTAGGAATTAAAATGCATAGAGAAGAAATACAAACCTTGAGGTTTACCGACGACATCGTAATTCGGTCAGAGACAGCAAAGCACCTGGAAGAGCAGTTGAACGAAATGGACAGTGTCTCGAAAGGAGGATATAAGATGAACAAAAGCAAAACGAGGATAATGGAATGTAGTCGAATTAAATCGGGTGATGATGAGGGAATTAGATTAGGAAATGAGACACTTAAAGTAGTAAAGGAGTTTTGCTATTTGGGGAGCAAAATAACTGATGATGGTCGAAGTAGAGAAGATATGAAATGTAGACTGGCAATGACAAGGAAAGCGCCTTTAAAGAAGAGAAATTATTAACATTGAGCATCGATTCAAACTTCAGAAAGTGTTTTCTAAATGTATTTGTATGAGTGTAGCCATGTACGGATGTGAAACATGGACAGTAAATAGTTTAGACAAGAAGAGAATAGAAGCTTTCGAAATGTGGTGTTACAGAAGAATGCTGAAGATGGGGTGGGTAAATCATGTAACTAATGAGAAGGCACTGAACTGATTTGGGGAGAAGAGGAATTTGTGGCACAACTTGACTAGAAGAAAGAATCGGTTGGCAGGACATGTTCTGAGGCAACAAGGGTTCACCAATTTAGTATTGGAGGGTAGCGTGGAGAGTAAAAAGCGAAGAGGAAGACCAAGAGACGAATACAGTAAGCAGATTCAGAAGGATGTACTTTGCAATAGTTACTTGGCCATGAAGAAGCTTGCACAGGATAGAGTAACATGGAGGGCTGCATCAAACCAATCTCTGGATTGAAGACCACAACACACACACACAACAAATAGATCTCCAACAGCACACGTCTTTACCCATTCTTTTGTTTAAGCTCGTTTGGAGGAAGATATCATCTTTCTAATTATTTTGTTGTGTAGCGAAACTATTGCTTATATCTTATCTCGTAAAAATACAAAATTTTAGATAACTTTTATCATCGCATTGCTCGTATCATGTACGAAGCATATAAGATTTTCAAAAAGTTTCGGCATTGAAAGGGTTTAGAAACTCGCTGTAGAAGTACGATACCATCTAAAGCAAGATTTCACGGGAAAAACTCAATTACATTGGATGCTGTAACTAACATCCTGGGCAAACAAATATGGAAATATAGCCGACGCGATGGTTTGGAATGAGACGGGTTGCCCCTTCCAGGAACGAGATAGCAGTCACGAGGCTATGAGTACCGACGGTGTACAAGTTTCCTCCTTGAAGGGATCACGTGGGCATCATTCATACGTCTGCAGTATTTCATGATGTCTTCTCCATGGTAGCATAATTCAAATCTTTTCTCTTCGTAACACTTGAGGCACTGAAACGATATTGGAATCTGCTCTGAAGGATAATTAAATCAGTCAAAATATCTACGATGATTACACTGTTCCAACTACTCTAATACTTTATATTCCAGTAGCTACGACTTTTCATGATCAGATAACATTAGCCGTTTAAATGTAGTGCTATATTTTTCTGACCAAAACATTTCATTTAGAGTTGATAAGTGAATGAAAAATGTCATACAGTTTCACTGTTGCGGATTCGGAATAATCAGATCTTTGCATCTGAAGTTAAGAACAGCAAAGCAAAATACAGCAGCAGAGACCTAGAGGATGAGAACTCGACGCTGGTACAGCTGTCTTTTACTGTTACCACACACAGCCCGAATGGTGTGTGTCGGACCATATGTAGTCCGTCAGTGTGACAGTCTAATGAAAAAATGCTAAGAGTGCATTTAATTGTGTGCTGGCGTACACTGTCGCCAGCACACCGGTTGACACTAGGAAACATTGTGAATCAGGCGCTGAACTAAGCACGCCTATGACAAAAGAAGACCAAGACACGCCCCCAGGCTACGCGCCGATAATGGCCCCTGGGCAGCATGCATATGGGCAGCCGCCGCCGAGTGAGCTGCCTCAGTCTCTCAATCTCAGCACGTCACATCGGGACTCAGTTCACACTGCACGTCAAAACGTTGCACAGTGGTCTGGTCTTCCACAGTTATAGTCGTCGCCTCACACCCTAGCTAGCTGTGAGGGAACGATAGTCATTGTATATGGTTGTAATGTTGTAAGATGGCAAGAACTATGCCCCTTACATGAAGTCATTAAGGATCACGTAATTCACATTGAGCGAACAGTAGGCCTGAACAAAATGACTGACAAGGCACAATGAATCTTGTAGAGGGTATAGTATGGACGTAGTAGAATAATTAATGTCAGGTGATGGTTTTAAAGTAATTCACACGACATGAAAACTTTGAGGAAATGCGTCAATTTACTGGAGGCTAGTTTAACTCTGGGGAGTATTCTGAGTTGAACATGGCCGGCTGGGGAGCGGTGAAGGGAAGCGACAATAGACAGCTTAGAGCAGCTCAAGCTCTGAGAAAGCGGTAACGGGGCACGGCCTCCGGCTGCCATAAGATGAGAGACAGTGAGTGGGTGGTTGACCCCATGCTGGTGTACCAGGAAGCAGACAGAGAACTTGTATGCCTGTTGATAAATGCCCGTCATTCCGTTTTCAGTGAAACATGCAAGAAAGCTGCGCAAAGCTACGATGGAGCAGTTAACAGAGGCCAAAATATGCGTGTTCGTGACTATAGCAACTTCACACTGAATTCGTGCTCCACAAAGTCTGAAGTAAATCAGGTGAAGAGCGACAGAATTAAATGCGCCGGCCTCCGATGGGAATGTAGGACCAAGGAATTTGAAGTACTCTCCTGGGAGTCAGAATTCCGGAAAAATTGGTGTTTTGTGCAGACACTAACCTTCATGGGTGGCCTGGGAGGAGCTAAATAGCAGAAGTTGAGAGGAAGGGAAATTTTGTGGGAATTTGTTCACTTCCCAGAGCAGGCATTGGTCGGCACTGGGAAGCGACGCATAATTAACGCGACTTGTGCTGCAATTGGCGTGCTCGCATCTCGTGGTCGTGCGATAGCGTTCTCGCTTCCCACACCCGGGTTCCTGGGTTCGATTCCTGGCGGGGTCAGGGATTTTCTCTGCCTCGTGATGGCTGGGTGTTGTGTGATGTCCTTAGGTTAGTTAGGTTTAAGTAGTTCTAAGTTCTAGGGGACTGATGACCATCGATGTTAAGTCCCATAGAGCCATTTGAACCATTTTTTGCAATTGGCGTAAGTGATTTTGCTGGAGGGGAAACTGAGGCAAAGAGTGGACTGGGAGAAGTCTCCATAGGGGTCTTCCATTCCCAGCTTGCCTAGAGTGCGGACGTGGCATTCTTGACTCAGCTTGCCTGAAAGAGAGTGAGCATCTCTGCAGTTTAGTAGGACTTAGCAAACGGAACGATTGAGCTTGGAGATAGAAAGTTTTGGTTCAGCTATGTACTGAGCGAGATAGGAGGGAATAGACAAGCACAGCCTTGCAGCACCACGAGGCCGGCCGACGTCCTCACAACGACGCCGCCCCACCACGCTGAATTCGGTGATACTGCACCCGCTCTGGCTTGAATTAGGCCAGTGATTAATTTGTTGGATCACGTCGGCAAAGTTTCCACGAGGGTTTCATGGGCCGTGTATTGGGGAAATCTTCTCCCACTTCACATTACACCTGGGTCAGTCGATAGGAATTAATTTTGATCTATTGCCCTTTATTCCATGTAAAAGCAATTTATTACCACTGCCTGTTAGGAGAGTCATGTAAAGTGATGACTGAAGGTTGGGAGTTAAAATAAATTTGTGCTAATCGACTGCATCCGTTTTCAATCAAGTAGTTGAAATCCCAAGTCACTTTCTTAATTAATTTTATGTTCAATATTTGCATCTGGCGTTCAATAGCTGAATATAACATTAATGTGCGCCCCTTTTTAATCAAAAGTGATTCATTCTGAACCAATTAATATCAACACTGCCACCGCAGTTCAATCAGGAGTCACAGGGCCTTATTACTTTCTTTGCATTATCCGATTTTGCGGCATTTTTGCACTCTCTGCTGATCTGTTAGTTAATTAGCTGGGGTGAGCACACGCCAAAACCAGATAAGTGATGGGTGGGATGTTACAATATGGACACGGACAAGGTTCAAGAACTAGTACATGTTATTTGATTGCTGTTAACCACAGAACTTCATACTGGGCATCACTGAAGTTAGGTACTCAGTTGGTTCCTGCAATAAAGTATATTTTAACCACATGCGCATTTTGTGTTGCAGTTAGAGGACACAGGCCACCCACCTATCATACCACCCTCTCCTCATCCAGCCAGGAACCACAAAACATTACAGGAAGGCAATGCCACCACAAATTGCTCCTAGATACGCTTGCGATGAGCGAACTCTGGAGTCCTGCAGAGACTAAATTTCCGACCACGTTGTGGGCTATCTGCGAGTGCCTCGGCTCAAGGGGAAACCGCCATAGCCAGAATGCCCACAATTACCAACGACTTGATGACGACATTGGACGAATTTAAGCTAGTTGCGTGTCAAGAAAGTGCTCAGATAAATCGAACTACATTTGCAAGATTAAAACTGAAACACACAGTGTACCACAAAATCCCTTGAGTCAGAAACGCTTCCTTTCACAAATCAGCACAGATTTAGAAGGCGTCGGCCACTGTGACTGAGCGGTTCTAGGCGCTACAGTCCGGGACCGCGCTGCTGCTACGGTCGCAGGTTCGAATCCTGCCTCGGGCATGGATGTGTGTAATGTCCGTAGGTTAGTTAGGTTTAGGTAGTTCTAATTTCTAGGAGACTGATGACCTCAGATGTTAAGTCCCATAGTGCTCAGAGCCATTTGAACCATTTAGAAGGCATTGTTAGTGAGAAACTCACCTTGCCCATTTCTCACAATTAATGAAGGGTAACAGGCGGAATCCATACACCTACATTTTCGGAAAGCGATTGATACAGTGCCCGAAGCCAGGTTGTTAACAAAGATCCGAGCATACGGAATAGATTCTCAGATATGCCAGTGACGCGCAGACTTTGTAAGTTAAGAAATAGAATGCATGGATGCCGAGTGTTCATCAGAGACTACAGTATCATCAGGAGCGCCACGGCGAAGCGTGATACCATCGCTCTTGTTCTCAGTATACAGGGTGTTTAGCAATTCATGTTACACACCTCTAGAGGTTGTAGACGGGACTTAGTAGATTAAGTTTTACATAGGAACCCATGTCCGGAAACATCAATCAACGACGCTACATAACGTCAAAGTTACAGGTGACGGCGGGTGTAAATATATTCCGTGCTGATGTCACAAACTTTCTAGGACGATGGAGGTGGATAAATGTAACAACTTGAGGTAGGAGTTCGTGTACCGGAAACGAACTAGACGAAAGTTATAAGCGAAAATCGTTCTGATATCTCTGACAGTGAAATTCATGTACTGGTACTGTTGTTGCTTAGACTGTAGGGTATGCAGCTTTCAGAGGTGGTAATATGGACGAAAACAAGAAAAAAATGTCTAGTGAACATGGGTTCAAAAGGCATACCTTAAGAGCTATGAGCACGTGTTCAATAAGGGAGAAGTGTTTCACAGCAGCGAACGAGTGCTGATGACTCCTCGGGTATGCGTTTTAGAGTCCATGTTTACTAGACATTTTTTCCTCGTTTTGGTCCATACTCTCTGAAAGCTGCATACCCTACAGTTTTAGTAACAACAGTACTAGTACATGTATTCCACTGTCAGAAGTAGCAAAACGATCTTCGCTTAACTCTTGACTCTTTCGTTTGACTCTTTCGTTTCCGATACAGAGACTGTTGATTCGTTTGTCCTTCACCATCATCCTTGAAAGTTTGTAACATCATCACGGAATCACTCTCTGATGAAGACATTGAAAGATATCGAAAACTACACATCGGGACAAAAAAAGTTGTTGTTGTTGTTGTGGTCTTCAATCCTGAGACTCGTTTGATGCAGCTCTCCATGCTACTCTATCCTGTGCAAGATTCTTCATCTCCCAGTACTTACTGGAACCTACGTCCTTCTGAATCTGCTTAGTGTATTCATCTCTTGGTCTCCCTCTATGATTTTTACCCTCCACACTTATTAAACTGATAGTTCGGTAATTTTCACATCTGTCAACACCTTGATGCCTCAGAACGTGTCCTCCAAACCAGTCCCTTCTTCTTGACAAGTTGTGCCACAAACTCCTCTTCTCCCCAATTCTATTCAATACCTCCTCATTCGTTATGTGATCTACCCATCTAATATTCAGCATTCTTCTGTAGCACCACATTTCAAAAGCTTCTATTCTCTTCTTGTCCAAACTATTTATCGTCCATGTTTCACTTCCATACATGGCTACACTCCATACAAATACCTTCAGAAACGACTTCCTGACACTTAAATCTATACTCGATGTTAACAAATTTCTCTTCTTCAGAAACGCTTCCTTGCCATTGCCAGTCTACATTTTATATCCTCTCTACTTCGACCATCATCAGTTATTTTGCTCTCCAAATAGCAAAACTCCTTTACTACTTTAAGTGTCTCATTTCCTAATCTAATTCCCTCAGCATCACCCGACTTAATTCGACTACATTCCAATATCCTCGTTTTGCTTTTGTTGATGTTGATCTTACATCCTCCTTTCAAGACACTGTCCATTCCCTTCAACTGCTCTTCCAAGTCCTTTGCTGTCTCTGACAGAATTACAATGTCATCGGCGAACCTCAAAGTTTATATTTCTTCTCCATGGATTTTAATATCTACTCCAAATTTTTCTTTTGTTTCCTTTACTGCTTACTCAATATACAGATTGAATAACATCGGGGAGAGGCTACAACCCTGTCTCACTCCCTTCCCAGCCGCTGCTTCCCTTTCATGTCCCTCGACTCTTAAAACTGCCATCTGGTTTCTGTTCAAATTGTAAATAGCCTTTCGCTCCCTGTATTTTACCCCTGCCACCTTTAGAATTTGAAAGAGAGTATTCCAGTCAACATTGTCAAAAGCTTTCTCTAAGTCTACAAATTCTAGAAACGTTGGTTTACCTTTCCTTAATCTTTCTTCTAAGATAAGTCGTAAGGTCAGTATTGCCTCACGTGTTCCAGTGTTTCTACGGAATCCAAACTGATCTTCCCCAAGGTTGGCTTCTACTAGTTTTTCCATTCGTCTGTAAGGAATTCGCGTTAGTATTGTGCAGCTGTGGCTTATTAAACTGATAGTTCGGTAATTTTCACATCTGTCAACACCTGCTTTCTTTGGGATTGGAATTATTATATTCTTCTTGAAGTCTGAGGGTATTTCGCCTATCTCATACATCTTGCTCACCAGATGGTAGAATTTTGTCAGGACTGGGCCTCCCAAGGCTGTCAGCAGTTATAATGGAATGTTGTCTACTCCCGGGGCCTTGTTTCGACTCAGGTCTTTCAGTGCTCTGTTAAACTCTTCACGCAGTATTGTATCTCCCATTTCGTCTTCATCTACATTCTCTTCCACTTCCAGAATATTGTCCTCAAGTGCATCGAGCTTGTATAGACCCTCTATATACTCCTTCCACCTTTCTGCTTTCCCTTCTTTGCTTACAACTGGGTTTCCATCTGAGCTCTTGATATTCATACAAGTGGTTCTCTTTTCTCCAAAGGTCTCTTTAATTTTCCTGTAGGCAGTATCTATCTTACCCCTAGTGAGATAAGCCTCTACATCCTTACATTTGTCCTCTAGCCATCCCTGCTTAGCCATTTTGCACTTCCTGTCGATCTCATTTTTGAGACGTTTGTATTCCTTTTTGCCTGCTTCATTCACTGCATTTTTATATTTTCTCCTTTCATCAATTAAACTGAATATTTCATCTACATCTACATCTACATCTACATTGATACTCCGCAAGCCACCCAACGGTGTGTGGCGGAGGGCACTTTACGTGCCACTGTCATTACCTCCCTTTCCTGTTCCAGTCGCGTATGGTTCGCGGGAAGAACGACTGTCTGAAAGCCTCCGTGCGCGCTCTAATCTCTCTAATTTTACATTCGTGATCTCCTCGGGAAGTATAAGTAGGGGGAAGCAATATATTCGATACCTCATCCAGAAACGCACCCTCTCGAAACCTGGCGAGCAAGCTACACCGCGATGCAGAGCGCCTCTCTTGCAGAGTCTGCCACTTGAGTTTATTAAACATCTCCGTAACGCTATCACGGTTACCAAATAACCCAGTGACGAAACGCGCCGCTCTTCTTTGGATCTTCTCTATCTCCTCCGTCAACCCGACCTGGTACGGATCCCACACTGACGAGCAATACTCAAGTATAGGTCGAACGAGTGTTTTGTAAGCCACCTCCTTTGTTGATGGACTACATTTTCTAAGCACTCTCCCAATGAATCTCAACCTGGTACCCGCCTTACCAACAATTAGTTTTATATGATCATTCCACTTCAAATCGTTCCGTACGCATACTCCCAGATATTTTACAGAAGTAACTGCTACCAGTGTTTGTTCCGCTATCATATAATCATACAATAAAGGATCCTTCTTTCTATGTATTCGCAATACATTACATTTGTCTATGTTAAGGGTCAGTTGCCACTCCCTGCACCAAGTGCCTATCCGCTGCAGATCTTCCTGTATTTCGCTACAATTTTCTAATGCAGCAACTTCTCTGTATACTACAGCATCATCCGCGAAAAGCCGCATGGAACTTCCGACACTATCTACTAAGTCATTTATATATATTGTGAAAAGCAATGGTCCCATAACACTCCCCTGTGGCACGCCAGAGGTTACTTTAACGTCTGTAGACGTCTCTCCATTGATAACAACATGCTGTGTTCTGTTTGCTAAAAACTCTTCAATCCAGCCACACAGCTGGTCTGATATTCCGTAGGCTCTTACTTTGTTTATCAGGCGACAGTGCGGAACTGTATCGAACGCCTTCCGGAAGTCAAGAAAAATAGCATCTACCTGGGAGCCTGTATCTAATATTTTCTGGGTCTCATGAACAAATAAGGCGAGTTGGGTCTCACACGATCGCTGTTTCCGGAATCCATGTTGATTCCTACATAGTAGATTCTGGGTTTCCAGAAATGACATGATACGCGAGCAAAAAACATGTTCTAAAATTCTACAAGAGATCGACGTAAGAGATATAGGTCTATAGTTTTGCGCATCTGCTCGACGACCCTTCTTGAAGACTGGGACTATCTGTGCTCTTTTCCAATCATTTGGAACCCTCCGTTCCTCTAGAGACTTGCGGTACACGGCTGTTAGAAGGGGGGCAAGTTCTTTCGCGTACTCTGTGTAGAATCGAATTGGTATCCCGTCAGGTCCAGTGGACTTTCCTCTATTGAGTGATTCCAGTTGCTTTTCTATTCCTTGGACACTTATTTCGATGTCAGCCATTTTTTCGTTTGTGCGAGGATTTAGAGAAGGAACTGCAGTGCGGTCTTCCTCTGTGAAGCAGCTTTGGAAAAAGGTGTTTAGTATTTCAGCTTTACGCGTGTCATCCTCTGTTTCAATGCCATCATCATCCCGTAGTGTCTGGATATGCTGTTTCGAGCCACTTACTGATTTAACGTAAGACCAGAACTTCCTAGGATTTTCTGTCAAGTCGGTACATAGAATTTTACTTTCGAATTCAATGAACGCTTCACGCATAGCCCTCCTTACGCTAACTTTGACATCGTTTAGCTTCTGTTTGTCTGAGAGGTTTTGGCTGCGTTTAAACTTGGAGTGGAGCTCTCTTTGCTTTCGCAGTAGTTTCCTAACTTTGTTGTTGTACCACGGTGGGTTTTTCCCGTCCCTCACAGTTTTACTCGGCACGTACCTGTCTAAAACGCATTTTACGATTGCCTTGAACTTTTTCCATAAACACTCAACATTGTCAGTGTCGGAACAGAAATTTTCGTTTTGATCTGTTAGGTAGTCTGAAATCTGCCTTCTATTACTCTTGCTAAACAGATAAACCTTCCTCCCTTTTTTTATATTCCTATTAACTTCCATATTCAGGGATGCTGCAACGGCCTTATGATCACTGATTCCCTGCTCTGTACATACAGATTCGAAAAGTTCGGGTCTGTTTGTTATCAGTAGGTCCAATATGTTATCTCCACGAGTCGGTTCTCTGTTTAATTGCTCGAGGTAATTTTCTTCTGTTACCCAAGGATTTCTACCAGCCCTCGTCTTTTTACCTACTTGATCCTCTGCTGCCTTCACTACTTCATCCCTCAGAGCTACCCATTCTTCTTCTACTGTATTTCTTTCCCCCATTTGTGACAATTGTTCCCTTATGCTCTCCCTGAAACTCTGTACAACCTCTGGTTTAATCAATTTGTCCAGATCCCATCTCCTTAAATTCCCACCTTTTTGCAGTTTCTTCAGTTTTAATCTACAGCTCATAACCAATAGATTGTGGTCAGAGTCCACATTTGCCCATGGCAATGTCTTACAATTTAATACCTGGTTCCTAAATCTCTGTCTTACCATTATATAATCTATCTCATAAGTTATAACTCCAATTTGTTTTCTCGGAAGGGGACAGCCAACGGCACCGCACTCGACACACACCCCTACCCCGTGCGTGGGCGGCGGGATAAACTTTGAAATCTTCTAACCCCTGGTTTTTATTGAAAATTAAAATTCTATGGTAAAATCTACATACGTGTTGTCTGAAGCATTTTCTGCATTTCACGACAGTTGGTGCTGTAATCGGAGGAATAGAAATGGGTACATAGCTGTAATTTAAATGCTATTCATTGCCCTTTCAGTATCCAGTGGCACATTGGGCCTCACCTCCATTCTGCGAGGGCAAGACGGGTCAGTATTTCATAACTTCAAATTGGCAACGCCATTTGCAACGTCGTATTCCTCCGACATACCGAACAGGGAACAACTCGATGCGCCACCGTGGCCGTCTAGAGAACTACGACGTATCATAACAGGCAGTACACCGCGGCCGGAACTCACGTATCGTGCAGACGAAGCACAGGTAGCGGCTCTAAACGTTCCGATACTTGCGCAGTGTTTATTGCCTGCACACCAACTTATGATCTGGACAACAGACGTCTAAGTGGACGATAAATGTTGCAGCCACAGAAGAAACGAAATAATCCTGATTTACGGAGAATGTAGGAGAAATATTGAGGCTGCTGTTGCCTTGTACGCCGAGCGTTTTTCACAGAAACCTCGCTCTCGTTGTTTCTGTAAACCACTTCGTCTCTGATGGCAGCGTACGGACCGGCAAAAGGAAAGGAAGCAAATGTTTTGCAGGAGATGCCAGTGAAATAGCTGTACTAGCGACAGTGCACCGCAACCCACGCATAAGCGCCTGGCAAAATACGCTATGAGTCCGGTATGTCGATAGGTGGTATGGTCACAATGCTACATCGGCATATGTATCATCCGCAACCACATGCTACAGTGTCAAGCACTTCATGGCGGGAAGTGTTTTGTGAATGGGAAAATGTAAACGACCCCCGCCTTTTTTGCAGAGGTACTATTTTCCGATGAGTCTACATTCACATATCATGGTAGCGTTAACCGGCGTCAGATGCATTACTGGAGTGTGGACAATCCCCAATGGTTATGTGGCCGAGGGGTTCTAGGCGCTTCAGTCTGGAGCCGCGCGACCACTACGGTCGCAGGTTCGAATCCAGCCTCGGGCATGGATGTGTGTGATGTCCTTAGGTTAGTTAGGTTTAAGTAGTTCTAAGTACTAGGGGACTGATGACCTCAGATGTTAAGTCCCATAGTGCTTAGAGCCATTTGAACCATTTGAACCCACTGGTTACGGCAAGTTGACCATCAAAGCCCTTGGTCGGTTCACGTATGGTGTGGCATCATGGTGAACAAACTCGTAATTTCGTATTTTATCGACGTTGAATGAAGGCAAATATCAAACGTTGCGGTACTTCAACTGCCGGTATTACTGAAGGATGTCGCCCTCAATGTTCGACAACGTATGTGATTTCAGTATGACGGTTGCACAGCCCATTACGCAATTAAAGCATTGTAGGTATTAGACCGTGTTTACAGTGGTCGGTGGATCGGCAGAGGTGACCCTATTAATTGCGTCGCTAGGTCGCAGGATTTAACGTCGCCGGTTTTTTTTCTGTTGTTATATTTAGGAGAAAAAGTGCACCAGCAAGTGTCAACATGCCGTGGAGACATGGTCGGCCGCATCAGAAACGACTGTGCTGACATTCCGGCAGATGCGATTCTCTCCTGTGTACGGTCATTTGATAAGCGTATCACAGAACGTCGTAACACTTACTCTAATTGGGAAAGTTGAGTACTGTTCGCCGCGACCACAGAAACGCGTCGAATAGTCCACTCTTCTGTGGGTCGGAGAAATACAACGTTGCGAATGGGGTTTTCAATTAGAAGTTATGAGAAACTGGCCTTTCAGCATGGAGATGAGGTCCAACTTGCCACTGGATATTCATGGGCCATTGAGTAACATGTTATAAATTACTATTGTGCACCCGTTTCTGTTCCTCCGATTACAGCGTCATATGTGGCGAAAGGCAGAAAATGCTTCAGACAAGATGTATGTAGATTTTTCCGCAGAATCTTAATGTGCAAAAAAATCCGAGGGTTTCCATTGAATATTTTGAACTTCGCCTTCCCTCCCACCCCCCCCCCCCCCGTCCCCCGCCACCCACTTACGGGTGGGGTGGTGGGTCGAGTGTAGTACCATTGTATGTTCTCCTCCCCGAGACAAACGAATTGGAACTATAACTTTTCTTGATACGATGTGTAGTTTTCGATATATTTCAATGTCTTCAGTGAAAATGAACACCCTGGACGTATATACATTTACAGACTCCAGCTTCTATGGCTTTGACGCTCTGTAGCGTCGTTGGATGACGTTTCCGGACATGGGTTCCTTTGTAAAACTCGAGTCTACTAAGTCCCATCCACAACCTCTAGAAGTGTGTAACATGAATTGTGAAACAACCGACAGATAGGGTGAGCAGCAATCAACAACTACACTCCTGGAAATTGAAATAAGAACACCGTGAATTCATTGTCCCAGGAAGGGGAAACTTTATTGACACATTCCTGGGGTCAGATACATCACATGATCACACTGACAGAACCACAGGCACATAGACACAGGCAACAGAGCATGCACAATGTCGGCACTAGTACAGTGTATATCCACCTTTCGCAGCAATGCAGGCTGCTATTCTCCCATGGAGACGATCGTAGAGATGCTGGATGTAGTCCTGTGGAACGGCTTGCCATGCCATTTCCACCTGGCGCCTCAGTTGGACCAGCGTTCGTGCTGGACGTGCAGACCGCGTGAGACGACGCTTCATCCAGTCCCAAACATGCTCAATGGGGGACAGATCCGGAGATCTTGCTGGCCAGGGTAGCTGACTTACACCTTCTAGAGCACGTTGGGTGGCACGGGATACATGCGGACGTGCATTGTCCTGTTGGAACAGCAAGTTCCCTTGCCGGTCTAGGAATGGTAGAACGATGGGTTCGATGACGGTTTGGATGTACCGTGCAGTGTCCCCTCGACGATCACCAGTGGTGTACGGCCAGTGTAGGAGATCGCTCCCCACACCATGATGCCGGGTGTTGGCCCTGTGTGCCTCGGTCGTATGCAGTCCTGATTGTGGCGCTCACCTGCACGGCGCCAAACACGCATACGACCATCATTGGCACCAAGGCAGAAGCGACTCTCATCGCTGAAGACGACACGTCTCCATTCGTCCCTCCATTCACGCCTGTCGCGACACCACTGGAGGCGGGCTGCACGATGTTGGGGCGTGAGCGGAAGACGGCCTAACGGTGTGCGGGACCGTAGCCCAGCTTCATGGAGACGTTTGCGAATGGTCCTCGCCGATACCCCAGGAGCAACAGTGTCCCTAATTTGCTGGGAAGTGGCGGTGCGGTCCCCTACGGCACTGCGTAGGATCCTACGGTCTTGGCGTGCATCCGTGCATCGCTGCGGTCCGGTCCCAGGGCGACGGGCACGTGCACCTTCCGCCGACCACTGGCGACAACATCGATGTACTGTGGAGACCTCACGCCCCACGTGTTGAGCAATTCGGCGGTACGTCCACCCGGCCTCCCGCATGCCCACTATACGCCCTCGCTCAAAGTCCGTCAACTGCACATACGGTTCACGTCCACGCTGTCGCGGCATGCTACCAGTGTTAAAGACTGCGATGGAGCTCCGTATGCCACGGCAAACTGGCTGACACTGACGGCGGCGGTGCACAAATGCTGCGCAGCTAGCGCCATTCGACGGCCAACACCGCGGTTCCTGGTGTGTCCGCTGTGCCGTGCGTGTGATCATTGCTTGTACAGCCCTCTCGCAGTGTCCGGAGCAAGTATGGTGGGTCTGACACACCGGTGTCAATGTGTTCTTGTTTCCATTTCCAGGAGTGTATTTACTGATAGCGACAATTTAGTGTATGGAGAAGTGTCGTCATTGAGAGGTTGTAGAAGGATACAGAATGACTTAGACAGAATTTCCATTTGGTGTGACAAATGGCAGCATGTTCTAAATGTGCGAAAAGGTACGTTAATTCAGATGAGTAGCAAAATAATCCTGCAATGTTTGAACACAATGGAGCAGTTAGTGGTGTACTAATTGATACGACACGTCAAGGAAATATCTAGATATAACATTGCAAAGCAATATGAAGTGGAACGATAACTTATAGTCGCATGTAGAGGAGGTGTATGGTCGGTTCCGGTTTAGTGAGAGAATTCTAGGATAGTGTAGCTGTTCCATAAAGCAGACCATATGTAGGATTCCAGTGTGACTCACTCTTAAGTACTGCTCTATTTTCTGGGATCCTCAACAGGTCGAATAAAAGGAAGACACCAAAACGAATCAGTTACGTGCTGCAAAATTCTCGGATATCCCTGTCACATATCGGTATGTGGTACTGATCCATTTTTCTGCCCCGTGTTCGTCGTTTTTTGTTGAGAGTAGTGGAAATGTTTGTTTGAGAGAAAAGATTTTCGTTTTCTCGTCGGGAAGGTGTGGTTCCAGTGTTGTCTGGTGCTGCAGCCCGCTCTGTGCTTTTGTTGGGTGGAGCCGGCACCTGTCCTCGTCGAGGGCAGAGACCGCCATGGCGTCACTCGCGTGCCCACAGAATTACTGAGCGTGGATTTTGTGCTTTCTGTGTATGGACATCGAAGGACGCGACGCCGTGGCAGCACACAAGCAGCGCGAGAAAGTCGGTCGCTTTCGCTCCAAAATCATGGTGTATCCCCAATCGCTTGCAACACACTGCTCAGCGCGAAGAGTTTGACATGACGGTGGACCACCGCTATATGACAGTAATAGGTTCCTGTTAGTTAAGGCGCGTTTTGCGTGTCTAAAGGGGGAAGTTGCTGTTGTGTTCCCCTGTTTGTACGTGTAATTGCAACAGCATTGAGTCGTCTTCATGTGGAGCTTTTTTACAGTTTGACAGCTGAAGGTTGTGAAACAATTTTCTGGGCTATTCTTCTCCTCGTCACCATCTGGTACTAATTGACACAGCTTAGGTGATTATTAGAGAAATGTAAGTGTGGTAATTGCGGTAACGCGATCCATTGGCAGAGCAGCTTCCAGCTTACTTATTCTGCCGTGCGATTTGTGTTGCTTACTTCGTTATGATTTTTGGTCCCGTTTGTCTCATTAGCTCTGAAATCGACAACCGCCCATATGAGAAAACCTTACTACATTTTCTCCACACAGTTTTCCATACAACTTGGTCCTTACCACAGATTAGCGACATTTTGTGTAATTTCAATTGTGATTTTTAGAGAAATTTGCTCTCGGACAATTTCATGTCAATTGTATGCTAGATAAAAAAAATATACTGCGAGAAAAAATTTGTTACACCGTTGTAGTTTTGCAACAATGCACATGGAATACATTAAATAATTAAATTTAGAGACAGTAGCACAAGCAGTCCTGAAGAACCAGGTATCAACCCATGCTGAAACACCCATATTAGTACTTGGTGTAGCCTATAGAGGGTGCAATGCAAATGGTGACTTCGGCATCCAATCGGTCGTAGAGATTGCGAATACTGTCTTGGGATACGTTATGCCGCCCATGCTCGACCTGTTCAGGTAGTTCTGTACGAGCCGTTGATTGACGAGTAGCGTGCGACACTTCTCGTCCCACCATGTCCCACACGGGCTCGATTCGAGACAATTCGCGAGACATCGCTGGCCAGGGAAGTTGTTGTACGTCTTGTAGACCACGTTGAATTTCACGGGCAGTTTGGGGGCGAGCATTATCCTGTTGGAAAAACACGTCATACGTTGCAAGAACGGCTAAAAAAAGAGAAAAGAAAAACGAAAGTTCTCACGTACCAAGCGCCGGTTAGCGACCACTCCAGAAACAATAGTGTGAACTAGAGTTGTAGCTCATTGTATCCGAGACCACAAGGCCTGCGGTGGGACCCGTGAGTCATGGACGAATGCACTTCACGAGACAGCGCTCACCAGGTCTACGTCGTACGCGCAAACGACCATCACTTGTGTGTAGGCAGAATCTGCTTCCACCACTGAAGCCCACGGCGCGCCATTCCGTCATCCAAGCGATCCTCTGGCGGCACCAGTCGGGCTGTGCGCGTCGATGCTGTGGCGTGAGTGGAAGACGGGCTAGAGGTGTGGGTGCCCGTACACCCATTGCTAGATAATTGGTTGGCAACAGCTCTTGTTGTCACGTCTGGGCTCACAGGGCCTATTTATCTGTCTTACGATCTACCACTGCTGGCTTTACATAACGACGATTCTGGCAGGCGTCTGTGCTGCGGGGACGTCCAGAACCTCGTCTACGGTGTGAGAATTTTCACGTCACCACTGATAAGAGCATCGCTGCACATCAGACTGACCATCAATTCTACACGTTGCAGCGGCCTTATCACCAGGCGACTATCGGAGCTATGGTCACCGTATGCACGTTCTCTTGGGAGCCAACTTGCTGGTTTTCGACGCAGGATTGCCAGTTTGCTGTAAACCTTGAACCATCACATTGTCGATGAAAAACAGAAATTGTTCGCCATGAATGCTATAGGCTTGGAGAGAAGGCAGCTGTAGCCTGTGGCATTGATGGCGATGCAATTTGTGTATTTCATCGACAATGTGGGGGTATAAGTGTTACAACAAACTGGCAGTGGTTTGCCGTAAACCAGCAACTTATCTACCAGGAGAAATTCAATGCGGTGATCGTAGCCGCCCTAGTCGCTTGGAGAGAAGGCCGCTGTAGCCTGTAGAATTGGTGGAGAAGCAATTTGTGTATTTCATCCACAATGTGAGGGTTCAAGGTTTACAGTAAACTGGCAGTGGTGCGTCAGATACCATCAACTTGATTCCCAGGAGAAAGTCCATGCAGTGACCGTTGCCGCCACAGTCGCTTGGAGAGAATGCCACTGGAGCCAGTAACATTGATGGCGACGCAATTTGTGTGTTTCTTCGACAGTGTGAGTCTTCAAGGGTACCCTTTACCACGCACCGTATGGTGGATTGCGGAGTATGTATGTAGACGCAGATGTAGAATCTTGACTCCCAGGAGAAAGTCCATGCGATGGCCGTATCTGCCTTGGTCGCTTGGAGAGATGGCCGCTGTAGCCTGTAGCGTTGATGACGAAGTAATTTGTGTGTTTCTCTCCAAGCGACTAAGGCGGCTACGGTCACTGCATCGAGTTTTTCCTGGGAGTCAAGTTGCTGGTTTCCGACAAACCACTGCCACATTACTGTAACACTTGTACCCTAACATTATCGATAAAATACACAAATTTGTTCACCATCAATGCTACAGGCTGCAATGGCCTGCTCTACAAGCGACTGAGGTGTCTACGGTCACCACCACACGGACTTTCTCCTGGGAGTGACGTTGCTAGTTTCCGACAAACCACTGCTATTCACTGTAACCCTTGAACCCTCACATTATCGATGAAAAACACAAATTGCTTCGCCCTCAATTCTACAGGCTACAGTGGTGGTATCTGACGCACCACTGCCAGTTTACTGTAAACCTTGAACCCTCACATTGTCGATGAAACACACAAATTGTGTCGCCATCAATGCTACAGGCTAAAGCAGCTTTCACTCCTAGCGACTAAAGTGTCTACAGCTACATCAGCGACTTACTCCGGGGAGTCTAGTTGCTGGTTTACGACGCACCACTGCCAGTTTACTGTAAACCTTGACCCTCTCACTGTCGATGAAACACACTAATTGCCAAGCCATCAGTGATAGAGGCTCCAGAAACCTTCTATCCAAGAGACTGAGGCAGCTACGGTCACCGCATGGTCTTTCTCCTGGGAGTCAAGTTGCTGGTTTCCGACGCCCCACTGGACTTCATTTTAACCCTTGAACCCTTACATTGGCCATGAAACACACAAATTACTTCGCTATCAATGCTACATGTTTCAGATTCCTTCCCTAAAAGTGAAAAAGTCGGCTACGGACACCGCATGGACTTTCTCCAGGGACGCACCACTGCCAGTTTACAGTCACCCTTGAACCCTCACCTTTTTGATGAAACACAAAAATTTCTTAGCCATCAATACTAGAGTCTCCAGCGGCATTCTCTCCAAGCGACTGCGTCGGCTACGGTCTCTGCACGGGCTTATCCTGGGAGTCAAGTTGCTGGTTTCCGACGCACCACTGCCAGTTTACTGTAACCCTTGAACGCTCACATTGTCGATGAAACACACAAATCACTTAGCCATTAATGCTAGAGGCTCCCGAGGCCTTCTCGCCAAGCGACTGAGGTGGCTACGATCACCGCATGGACTTTCTCCTGGGAGTCAAGTTAGGGGTTTCCCACACACCACGACCAGTTTATTATAACACTTGAAACCTCAAATTGTAAATGAAACACACAAATTTCTTTGCCATTGGTGCTACAGGCTCCAGCGGACTTCTCTTCAAGTGACTATGGAGGCTACGATCATCGATTGGACTTTATCTGGGAGTGAAGTTGCTGCTATCCATCGCAACACTGCCAGTTTACCGTAACCCTTGAACCCTCACCTTTTTGATGAAACACAAAAATTTCTTAGCCATCAATACAAGAGTCTCCAGTGGCATTCTCTCCAAGCGACTGCGTCGGCTACGGTCTCTGCACGGGCTTATCCTGGGAGTCAAGTTGCTGGTTTCCGACGCACCACTGCCAGTTTACTGTAACCCTTGAAAACTCACATTGTCAATGAAACACACAAATCACTTAGCCATTAATGCTAGAGGCTCCCGAGGCCTTCTCGCCAAGCGACTGAGGTGGCTACGGTCACCGCATGCACTTTCTCCTGTGAACCAAGTTTATTCTTACCGACAAACCACTACCAGTTTACAATAACCCTTGAAGCTTCACATTGTCGATGAAACACACAAATTACTTCGCCATCAATGTTACAGGGTTCAGAAACATTCTCTCCAAGCGACTAAGGCAGCCACGGATACTCCATAGACTTTCTCCTGGGAGTCAAGATGGTGGTTTCAAACACATCACTGCCTGTTTACTGTAAACCTTGAAACTTCACATTGCCGATGAAACACCCTAATTGCTTTGCCATCAAAGCTACAGGCTCCAGAGGGCTGCACACCAAGCGATTAAGACGGCTACGGTCACCAGATGGTATTTCTCCTGGGAGTCAAGTTGCTGGTTACCGACACACCGCTGCCATTTTACTGTAACACTTGAACCCTTAAACTGTCGATGAAACACACAAATTGCTTAGTCATCAACGCTAGAGGCTCCAGCGGGCTTCCCTTCAAGCGACTAAGTTGGCTACGTTCATTGCATGGATATCCTCGTGGAAGTCAAGTTGCCATTTTCCGACGCACAACTGCCAGTTTACTGTAACCCTTGAATCCTCACATTGTTGACGAAACACACAAATTCCTACCTCAACAATGCTACCGGCTCCAGCGTCCTTCTCTCCAATCGACTAAGGAGGCTACGGTCACCGCATGCACTTTCTGCTGTGAACCAAGTTTATGCTTTCCAACGAACAACTACCAGTTTACAATAACCCTTGAAACTTCACATTGTCGATGAAACACACAAATCACTTCGCCATCAATGCTACATGTTTCAAATTCCTTCCCTAAAAGTGACTAAGTCGGTTACGGACACCGCATGGACTTTCTCTAGGGAGTCTAGTTGGTGGTTCCCGACGCATCACTGCCAGTTTACTGTAGCATTGAACCCTCAAATTGTCGATGAGAAACACAAATTATTTCGCCATCATTGCTACAGGCTCCGCAGGCCTTTACTCCAACTGACTAAGGCAGCTACGGTCAACGCGTGGACTTTCTCCTGGGAGTCCCGTTGCAGGTTTCCGACGCACCACTGCCAGTCTACTCTAATCAATGAACCCTCACATTGTCGATGAAACACACAAATTGCTTCGCCACCAATGCTACAGGCTCCAACGACCTTCTCTCCAAGCGAGTAACGCTTCTACGGTCACGAAATAGACGTTCTTCTGGGAATCTTGTTGCTGGTTTCCGACGTTCAAATGCTAGTATAATGTAACCCCCGCACCATCACATTGACGATAAAACTCACAAATTGCGTCGCGATAATTGGTACAGTTCCAGAGGCCTTCTCTCCCAGCGACTAAGTCGGCTACGGTCACTGCATGAAATTTCTCCTGGGAGTAAGTTGCTGCTTTCCGACGCACTACTGCCAGTAACCCTTGAATTCTCACATTGTCCATGAAACACACAAACTGCTTCGCCATCAAAGCTACAGTCTCCAGCGGCCTTCTCTCCAAGCGACTAAGGCTGTTATGGTCACCATATGGACGTTCTCCTGGGAGCTTGTTTCCGATGTATCTCAGCCACTTTAGTGTAACGTTCATACCGTCACACTGACGATGCTACACAGTAACTGCGTCGCAATTCAATACTAAGGCTTCAGACGACTTCGCTATATGTGTCGTTTGCTGCTACCACATAGTAGTTCTCCTGTGAGACAAGTTGCTTGCTTCCGATGCGCCAGTGTCAGCTGACTGTAACCCTGAAAAACTCACATTGACCATGCAACACAAAAATTGCGTCGAGATCCAATACTACAGGCTCCAACTGACTTCTCTCCAAGTGACTAATGCAGCTACGGTCACCATATAGACGTCCTCAAGGGAGTCAAGTTGCTTGTTTCCAATGCACTACTGTCAGTATTCTGTAACACTCGCACTGTCATGTTGATGATCGAACACACAAATTCGGTCGCGATCCAATACTACAAGCTCCAGCCGAATTCTCTCCAAGCGATTAATGCGGCCGCCGTCACCGTATGGATGTTCACCAGGGATTCAAATTGTTTGTATCCGATGCTCCACTGCCAGTTTACTGTAACACTCGCACTCTCACACTGACGACGCAATACACGAATTGTGTCGCGATTCAATACTACATACTCCAGCCGACTTCCCTCCAAGTCACCAAAATGGCTACAGTTACCACGTGGCCGTTCTCGTCGGAGTCAAGTTGCTTGTTACCGCTGCACCACTGCCAAATTACTGTAACCCTCAGACCCTCACATTGACCATTCAACACAGAAATTGCGCCGTCATTGAGTACTACATGCTGCAGCCAACTTCTCTCCAAGCGACCAATGCGGCTACCATCACTGTATGGACGTCGTCCTGGGAGTCTAGTTGCTTGTTTCGGATGCACCACTGCCAGGTTACTTTATCCCTCGCACCCTCAGATTGAATATGTAACACCCAAATTGAGACGTGATTCAATACTACTTACTCCAGCCGACTTCTCTCCATGGGACTAATGTGGCCACAGTCACCGTATGGACGTTCTCCTATGAGTCAAGTTGCTAGTTTCCGATCCACCACGTCCAGATTACTGTAACACTCACACCCTCGCGTTGACGATGCAAAACACAAATTGCGTCGCGATTCAACGCTAAAGGCTCCATCAGACTTCATTCCAAGCGACTAAAGCGCCTAGAATCACCGTGTAGGCATTCTCCAAGGGGGGGGGGGGGGGGGGGTTGTTGTGGGGAAGAAGACCAGACAGCGAGGTCATCGGTCTCATCCGATTAGGGAAGGACGGGGAAGGAAGTCGGCTGTGCCCTTTTGAAAGGAACCATCCCGGCATTTGCCTGGAGCGATTTAGGGAAATCACGGAAAACCTAAATCAGGATGGCCGGACGCGGGATTGAACCGTCGTCCTCCCGAATGCGAGTCCAGTATCTAACCACTGCGCCACCTCGCTCGGTCATTCTCCTAGGGGTCAAGTACCTTGTTTCCGATGCACCACTGCCAGTTCACTATAACCCACGCACACTCACATTGCCGATTCAACACACAAATTGCGTCGTGATTCAATACTACATGTTGCAGCTGACTTCACTCCAAGTGACCAATGCGGCTACCATCACTGTATGGACGTTCTCCTGGGAGTGAAGTTGCTTGTTTCCGATGCACAACTGCCAGTATACCCGATCTCACTCGAAGCGACCAATACGGCTAAAGTCACCGTATGGACGTTCTGCTGGGAGTCAGGTATCTTGTTTCCAATGCACCACTGCCAGTTTGCTGTAACCCACGCACCCTCACATCGATGATGCGACACACAAATTACGTCGCGATTCAATACTACATGCTCCAGCCCCAAGTGACTAATGTCGCTACTGTCACCATATGGACGTTCTCGTGGGAGGCAAGTTGTTTGTTTCTGATGCACCACTGCTAGTTTACAAATTTCATCGCGATTACGTACTACAGGCTCACATTGACGATGCAACACACTAATTGCATCGTGATTCAATACTACATGCTCCAGCGGACTTCTCTCCAAGCGACTAATGCGGCTACCGTCACCGTATGGACGTTCTCGTCGGAGTCAGGTTGCTTGTTTCCGGTGCACCACTGCCAGTTTACTGTAACCCTCGCACCCTCACATTGACGATGCAACAAACGTGTCGTGATTCAATACTACAGGCTCCATCCTACTTCATTCCAAGTTAGTAGCGCTGCTATGGTCACCGTATGGACGTTCTCCTGGGAGTCAAGTACCTTGTTTCCGATGCACCACTGCTAGTTTACTGTAACCCTCGAACCAAATGGCTCTGAGCACTATGGGACTCAACTGCTGTGGTCATAAGTCCCCTAGAACTTAGAACTACTTAAACCTAACTAACCTAAGGACAGCACACAACACCCAACCATCACGAGGCAGAGAAAATCCCTGACCCCGCCGGGAATCGAACCCGGGAACCCGGGCGTGGGAAGCGAGAACGCTACCGCACGACCACGAGATGCGGGCGTAACCCTCGAACCCTCACATTGACAATGCAATACACAAATTGCGTCGCGATTCAATACTACAGGCTCCACCCTTTACATATATGGTACAAGAAGCTCATAATCAAATATCTCGTACCTAATGTATTTCGATACAACTCCCAGAATTTCCTTTTTCTTTAAAATCCGTGGAGGTTGTTTAACACCATATAACAAGTTGACTGTTTTGGTGGGCTGTGTGGCTCTGTGGTACGATGTCCAACTGCCACATGGATGGCCTTCGATTACCAGTTGTGGTAAATTTTTAAACAAGTTTCCATGTTCCACGGGCTTTTTCGTGAAGCGTTGGGTAAGTGAAGACGGAAGAAAGTGAACCTGAAATGTTTTTCTTTAAAAAAAAAATGTTGTATGTAAAGGATGGGTGATTAGTGATTTGTATCTTCAATGAAAAGGGGGATTTTTGCGTGTGCAATGTAATTAGAAATGGAATGACGTAAATTTTTCATTAAGATGACAATTAAATGTGTGCTAATTATCTATATTATTTGCTAATTTGTAGGTATCGAACTGAACGAAGAAAACTAAAGAATAACGACCGAAACTAGACTCGAACAAGCAGTCCAGCTAATCCCAGTCTCGAGTGCTTTCTTTTTTGAAAAGAAAAACATTATATATTTCACACTTCATGGAAATGCTTGTAGAGCATACGACTATATTTAAAAATATATATTAACTACGGACCTATGCTGATAATTACAACCCACTTGGGAATCATACCCTAGCACTCCACATGAAAGGCTCGCACCGTAATACGTCCCACGAGGAAATCCGCTTTCAAAAATTAGGCCCGTCTGCCGAAAAGGTTGGCCACCCCTGGTGTAGGAGCATGTAAGTACGCTATAGAGGTCAGTGTGTAAACAGCTGCAGCTGAGTATACTGTAAGAATTAGTTCTGAAGCAGCTGGACCTATGTACTCGTATATTCTATAGGCCACTGTATGGGCAGACTCTAGTTAAGTGTATTGTAGAGGTGAGTGCATAAATAGCTGCAGGCATGTGTTCTGTAGAAGTCAATCTATAAGCAGCTGCGTCTGAGTATACTGTTTTGGTCGGTGTAAAGGCAGTTGCATCTATATATAGTGTAGAGGTCCGTGTATAGGGAGCTACTGTTAGGTATACTGTTGAGGGAGGTGTACAAGCAGCTGCAGAAATGTAAACGCTATAGTTCAGTGTATAAGCAGCTGCATTTAAGTATTCTGTAGACTTCAGCCAAGAAGCTTCTGCGAAGTGTACTTCAGGTGTCATTGTATATACAGTTGCAGATGGATCTACTGTACGAGTCTGTGCTGAAGCAACTGCTGTAGAGGTCAGTGTTCCCGCAACTGCAACTAAGTATACTGAAGAGTTCAGTGCACAACAACTGTGGCTAAGTGTGCTAGTAAAAGAGGTTAGTGCTGAAGCAACAGCAGATACGTATGCTGTAGAAATCAGTATATATGCAGTTCCATTTCAGTATACTGTACAGGTCAATGTATAAACAGCTGCAGCCATGTGTACTGTAGAGGTCAGTGTATAAGCAACTGAAGTTAAGTAATCTGTAGAGGTCATTGTATAAGAACACCCTGCCATTGAGTATAATGTAGAAATCAGTGTACAAGTAGCAGCAGCTAGGTATACTGTAGTGGTCTGTGTAGAAACAGCTGCAGCTAATTATACTATAGATGTTGGTTAATAAGCAATTGCTGCTAAGTGTACTGTAGAAGTAAGTGTATAAGCAAATGCAGCTAAGTGTACTGCATAAGTCAGTGTATAAGCAGATGAGTTAAGTATAGTGTTGAGGCAAATGTATAAGGAGCTGCAGCTAATCATACTGTAGAAATCAGTGTAAAAACAGCTGCATCTATCAACAGTACTGTAATCATAGCAGAAGCAGCTGCAGCTGTTCAAACAGTAGGTGTCAGCTAAATTAACTGATGAGGACAGTGTTTAGAAGTCTTCAATTAAGTATACTGTGTTGGCTAGTTTAAAAACAGCTGGAGGTTAGTATACTGTAGAGATCAGTGTTGAAGCAGTTGCTACTGTATGGACTGAACAAGCCGGTGTATAAGCAGCTGTGTCTAATGCAGATATCACTGTATAAACAGCTCCAGCGAAGTCTGCTGCAGGAGTCAGTGTCGAAGCAAATGCAGCTAAGTGTACTGTATAGGTCATTGCATGAGCAGCTGCAGCTGTGAGTACTGCACACGTAAGTTGTATAAGTGACTGCAGCTGGAGGACCTGTTAGATGACGTTCAGTTTGGCCTTAGGGAAGGTATTGCGCTCTTTAATAGAAGCAAGACGTGAGTAAAGTTACATCTTCATACAACTCGTCGACATAGAAAACACGTTCGACAATGTAAAATGGATACAGCTTGTCTTCTTCTATATAAACAGTTTCATAAAATCATCACAACGTGGGAACCACAAAAATTGCATATGATAAGCTGTACGAAAACGTCAGTTGTAGTGCAGATAACGTGAAAATATGTGAAAAACAGTAGGTACAGTGAAGGAAAACGAAAGAGAACCGTTTACGAGAGTAAAACATCATTGAATCGTGTGTGAGTGACAGAAAGAGGGAACGTGCGTTTGCTCAACGCGGTTTTCTGCCCAAAGGATATTCATTTGACAGCTAATATGGACTCAGGAAGTGACGTTCGATCTCATGACAATAGTCTTCGCAAGTAATTGATCCTCAGAGCATTCTTCAGTTTGAAGCACTGGTTGGAGGCTGTCCTCTCAGGTTCGTGAGGTCTTCAATAAGCACGTAGATTGTTTCGTCTAAACAGATTACACCTTCCAGTTTTCCATGGCCCACTATTAGTAATTGTAGGCTACTCCCTCCAGCAACAGTTGAACATAGTCGTTAGGTGTGGAGAAGGTCTCTTGCGTGCAATTCGGAAACAAATAGTCAGGCAATTCAAATTACCCCGACGTTTTTGTTCGGCAGCTGGGCTAATACTTCTAATTTGCGTGTTTGGTGACATATGACCACAATCGTTAAAGGAGAACGAGTGACACAAATATTTGAGTGCTCTCCTGCGTACGTATGCCTCCTATTATGTTGTACTACAATGTGAAGAAGTGGAACCTCTTCGTGCGGTGCGACAGCAATTTTTCGTTCCTATAAGGTACATTCCAAAGACGTGTTTGAAGTGTTGTAGATCCCTGGATGCACCTGCTCGTGGTAATAACCACCAGGCTATATCGCCGCAAGACGTGTGACTTGGTGAGATTCTGAGAACAATGTAGCGAATGGTGCAGGAAACTTGGACACATGTCCCTGGAGGGATTGCGTTATGGAGATGCGGCGAATGATTCGTAGAACTCCGAGGCGTTGCGCTAATCACACAAGGTGAGCCACGCAGCCGTAACAGGAGCGCGCTGACCATCTCTCTCTCTCTCTCTCTCTCTCTCTCTCTCTCTGTACATCGTCGCTGTTGTGTCGGCTGCTGTAGGAATCAGCACCGACACAAACCAGGGAGGAGAGAAGTTGCGATGGCCGGTGGCAGGAATCCAAAATTATCTATGAAAATCACTTTACGATTAACTGAACTATTTAATTTGTAACACCCCACCCGTCACTTATCTGGTTTTGGCGTGTGTTCACACCTGCTAATTGACTAACAGATCAACAGAGAGTGCAAAACTGCCGCAATATCGGATAACGCACAGAAAGTAATAAGGCCCTGTGACTCCTGATTGAACTGCGGTGGCAGTGTTGACATTAATTGATTCAGAATTGATCACTTTTTATTAAAAAGGGGTGCACATTGGTGTTATATTCAGCTATTGAACACCAGATGCAAAAGCTGAACATAAAATTAATTAAGAAAGTGACTTGGGATTCCAACTACTTGATTGAAAACAGATGCAGTCGATTAGCACAAATTTATTTTAACTCCTGACCTTCAATCATCTCATTACATGACTCTCCTATCAGGCAGTGGTAATAAATTGCGTTTATGTGGAGTAAAGCACGATAAATCTAAATTAATTCCTATCGACTGACACAGGCAAAATGCGAAGTACGAGAAGAATTCCCGAATACACAGCCCATGAAACCCTCATGGAAACTTGGCTGACGTGATCCAACAAATTAATCAGTGGCCTAAATCAAGCCGGAGTGGGTGCAATATCACCGAATTCAAGGTGGCGGGGCGCCGTCGTTGTGAGGACATCGGCCGGCCTTGTGGTGCTGCAAGCCTGTGCTTGTCTATTCAATCCTAGCTATCTTGCTCAGTACATAGCTGAACCAAAACTTTCTATCTCCAAGCTCAATCGTTCCGTTTGCTAAGTTCTAAAATGCAGAGATGCTCACTCTTTCTCGGGCAAGCTGAGTAAAGAACGCCATGTCCACACTCTAGGCAAGCTGGGAATGGAAGTCCCCTATGGAGACTTCTCACAGTCTGCTCTTCGCCTCAGTTTCCCCTCCAGCAAAATCACTTACGCCAATTGCAGCGCAAGACACGTTAATTATGCATCACTTCCCAGGGTCGACCAATGCCTGCTCTGGGAAGTGAACAAATTCCCACAAAATTTCCCTTCCTCTCAACTTCTGCTATTTAACTCCTCCCAGGCCACCCATCAAGGTTAGCGTCTGCACAAAACACCAATTTTTCCGGAATTCTGACTCCCAGGAGAGTACTTCAAATTCCTTGGTCCTATATTCCCACCAGAGGCCGACGTATTTCATTCTGTCGCTCTTCACCTGATTTATTTCAGACTCTGTGGACCGTGAATTCAGCATGAAGTTGCTACAGTCACGAACACGCACATTTTGGCCTCTGTTGACCGCTCTACCATAGCTTTACGCGGGCCCTTACTTTTTCTTGTGTATATCAATGACCTTTCATCAGTAACATTACCAGATGCCAAGTTTGTTTTGTTTGCTGATGATACAAACATTGCAATAAATAGCAAATCAAGTGTAGTCTTAGAAAGATCAGCCAATAAAATATTTGTAGACATTAATCACTGGTTCCTAGCCAATTCTTTGTCACTAAACTTTGAAAAAACACACTACATGCAGTTCAGAACTTGTAAGGGGTGTCCCAAGAGTATATGTCTAACATATGATGACAAGAAGATAGAAGAAGTGGACGGTGTTAAATTCTTGGGATTACAGCTTGATAATAAATTCAACTGGGAGGAGCACACCACAGAACTGCTGAAGCGTCTTAACAAATCTCTGTTTGCAATGCGAATTTTGTCAGACATAGGGGATATAAAAATGAAAAAGCTGGCATACTATGCTTACTTTCATTCCATAATGTCATATGGGATTATTTTCTGGGGTAATTCATCAAGCCAAGGTAAAGTTTTCCGGGCACAAAAACGTGCAGTAAGAATTATATGTGGTGTGAACTCAAGAACATCCTGCAGAAGCCTGTTTAGGGAACTAGGGATACTAACTACAGCTTCCCAATATGTTTATTCCTTAATGAAATTTGTCATTAAAAATATATCACTTTTTCAAACCAACAGCTCAATTCATGGAATCAATACTAGAAATAAGAATAATCTTCACAAGGATTTAAAGTCACTTAGTCTTGTACAAAAAGGTGTGCATTATTCAGGAACACACATTTTCAATAACTTGCCAGCAGCCATAAAAAGCTTAACAACCAATGAAATTCAGTTTAAGAGAAGCCTAAAGGATTTATTGGTGGCCAACTCCTTCTACTCCATTGATGAATTTCTGAGGAAAACCAACTGATTTGTATATAAGTACAACATAACTTCTGCACAATTTCAGTGCAGTAATGTGTTCACTGAAAATTTGTGTGTGTGTGTGTGTGTGTGTGTGTGTGTGTGTGTGTGTGTGTGTGTGTGTAAGTATAATCTAACTTCTGCACCATTTCAGTGCAGTAATGTGTTCATTGTAAATAAGTATTACAGTAGTTGTATTACATGTTTCTTACCTTATAAATAAATATAAAACTTTTTTATTTTAAATTCAGTGCAATAGTATTTGTAAAATGACTCGTAGTGTTCATTAAAAAATGACGATCATTCCACTTGGGACCTGTGGAATGGTACATTAGCTTATTTGTTTTAGTTTAAATATTTGTCATGTATTGTTGTTTTTCTGACATGTTCCACATCCTGGAGGACCTCCTCACTACGGATCAATTGGAATGAAAGTAAATCTAATCTAATCTAATCTCGAATATTTCACTGAAAACGGGACGACGGACATTTATCAACAGGTGTACAAGTTCTCTGTCTGCTTCCTGGTACACCAGCATGGGGTCAACCACCCCCTCACTGTCACTAATCTTGAGGCAGCTGAAGGCCACTCCCCATTACCGCTTTCTCAAAGTTTGAGCCGTCCTAAGCTGCCTATTGTCACTTCCCTTTGCCGCTCCCCAGCCGGCCACGGTCCACTCTGAATACTTCCCTGGGATAAACTAGCCTCCAATAAATCGACGCATTTCCACAAAGTTTTCATGTTGTGTGAATTACTTTAAAGCCATCACCCGACATTAATTATTCCAATACATCCATACTATACCCTCTACAAGATGCATTGTGTCTTGTCAGTCATTTTTGTTCAGCCCTACTGTTTGCTCAACATGAGTTAGGTGATCTTTAATGACTTTATGTAAGGGGCATAGTTCTTGCCATCTTACAATTTCTACAAAAAAAAACAAAGTTAATTTTACTTTTCTTTAGCCTGTGCTTCCTGTGCCTCTCACAAACAAGTACTGTATTCTGTATTACTGCTCGCCGACTGCAGTCTAAGTATCATCTTCCTATTACTCAGTATCGAAGCTCCCAAAATCTCTGACCGAACTGGGGCCGACCAGCGATGGGTGGCAGGGTAAGTCAGCGTTGGCAGGAGGCGCCACACTCTGTCTTCCTGGAGGTGTGGCGCTGCCCGCTCTTTCCATTGGGGAGAGAGGCAGCACCTTTTTAGGGTGTTTTGCGGCGCTGCGCTGGTGGGTGTACGGTCGATGCTTCAGGACTTCACAATCGCCACAGAGTGAAAATCTCATTCTGGAAACATCCCCCAGGCTGTGGCTAAGCCATGTCTCCGCTATATCCTTTCTTTCAGGAGTGCTAGTTCTGCAAGGTTCGCAGAAGAGCTTCTGTAAAGTTTGGAAGGTAGGAGACGAGATACTGGCAGAAAGAAGTAAAGCTGTGAGTACCGGGTATGAGTCGTGCTTCGGTAGCTCAGATGGTAGAGCACTTGCCCGCGAAAGGCAAAGGTCCTGAGTTCGAGTCTCGGTCGGGCACACAGTTTTAATCTGCCAGGAAGTTTCATATCAGCGCACACTCCGCTGCAGAGTGAAAATCTCATTCTAAATCGTACGTTGTTTGCTAGGTTAAGGTAGGTGCAACTACCAACGGTCCTGCAGCCACACAGTGACTCGTAAAATACATCCCGCTTGTATCGAACTATGTGAAGTCTCTGGAGGATCAGAAAATTTTGAAAAATGTGGAATGATCTCCCCACTCCCCTGATTGTAACCCAATTGAAATACTGTGGGATGAGTTAGACAGGAGGATCTGAAAACAGAGAATCATGAGTGAGACACACTTGTGGGAGGTCCTGTAGCAAGAATGGAAACTCCAATGAAACTATGTGGCTCCAGAGACCTTTCCAAGTCTCAAACATCTGTGATGAATATATGTAGACTGAAGCGACGAATGAGAATGTGTACCAAGAAAGAGATTTTAGGCAGGATCCTACATTTCGTTGAATGATGAGGTGCTATTCTTACAGAGCTCGAGACCTCTGCACTGCTGCTCGAGTTTAGATAAGAATACCAAGCGGAATGAGGCGTAAGAGGGAATCTGGATTGAGTAGGGAGGTGTGGTAAGGTAGTCTGTGCAATTGTGGAAACCCACTCTGGTAAGGTGGCGTAGTGGGTAACACATTTGCCTAGTTAGCAAGATACCCTGGTTCGAAAAGCGATTCCCATTCATCATTTCAGCATACATATATGTATCACGGAATGGAGACCAATTCCAACTAAAATTCTGGTAAAATTAATCCATTGCATGCCGAGAGTAGGCAAGGCAGTGATTAAAGCAAAGGGTGGCTATTTTCAGGGATCTAAAGTTCAATAGTTGACTTTACCTACGTATTCTTTGAGCCTCATAAACATTTCTTCTTCTTCATGTGCCGTCTCCTCTAAGAAGGTTGGCTGTCATCATGGCAATTTCTGATCTTGATTTGGCTAATCTAAGGAGTTCTGACGTTGAACAGTTGTACCAATTTTTTAAATTGTCAATCCAGGATGTCCGTCTTCTACCCCTCGTTCTCTTCCCACAAATTTTCCCTTCTAGTATTATTTGCAATATTTTGTAATTTACTCCCCTAATAACATGGCCTAAATATTGTAGCTTCCTTACTTTAATAGTTTTAATTAATTCTTTTTCCTTTCCCATTCTTCTTAGGACATCTTGATTAGTAATCCTCGACACCCAACTAATTCTAAGTATTCTTCTATATGTCCACATTTCAAAAGCTTCTAAACTGTTCATGTCCTTCTTTTTCAATGTCCACGCTTCCATTCCGTATAATAATTTTGAGAATACATAGCATCTTAGCAACCTCATTTTTGTGTTTAAACGAATGTCTCTCGAACAGAATGCATTTTTCATCTTATTAAAGATACTTCTGGCCTGTCCTATTCTCGATTTAATTTCTTCTGAGCTTTCAATCTCCTCATTTACAATTGTTCCGAGATATTTAAATTTACGTACTTGATCGACTCTTTCCCTATTGATTGTAAGATTTTCTCGTTGGTGTGTTTTAGATATCACCATGAACTTAGTCTTGCTTACGTTAAGAGTCAAGCCAAATTCTTCACTTTTTTCTGCGACTTTGTCAAGAAGTAATTGTAGATCTTTGAGGTTTCCAGCTAGTAGTGCAGTGTCATCAGCAAACCTAACATTGTTAATGTTTAGCCCATTCACTTTAATGCCAGCTATTTCATCTGATAGAGCTGCCTGGATTATGTCTTCTGAATACATATTAAACAATAAGGGTGAGAGAACGCAACCTTGTCTCACACCCCTCTTTATTTCTATATCATTCGATAACTCATTTTCTACCTTCACGGTTGCGGTTTGATTGTAGTAGAGGTTATATATAATGCGGATGTCTTTCTTATCAAGTGTTTTCTTTTCTAACAATTCTATGAGATGATCATGACGAACTTTGTCAAATGCTTTATTATAATCCAGGAAGCACACATATAGTGGCTGGTTAACCTCCATACATCGTTGCGCTAATATGTTAAAAGCAAACAATGCTTCTCTTGTACCGAGGGAACTTCTAAAACCGAATTGTGTTTCACTTATACCTTCTTCTACTTTTTTGTATATTCGTTGGTGTATAACTTTTAGAAATATCTTTAAGGTGTGACTCATTAAGCTTATTGTACGGTGATCATTACAAGTTTTGGCATTAGCCTTTTTGGGTAATGTAACAAAGGTAGATGTCAACCAATCCCTAGGAATAATTCCCGAATTATAAATATCATTAAACAATTGCACAAATATATCTATATGGTCTATTCCTATGAGTTTCAGGATGTCATTTGGTATCTTATCCGGTCCAGGGGCTTTTCCTGTCTTTGATTTGTTGATAACATGTAATATTTCTTCTCCTGAGTCAGGCCATCTTGTTTCACTTACACCCAAAATGTTAATTTTTAGGCGTTTCATTTCTTGTATAACATTATTTACTTTGCTGGTTGGTATAATGATCTTACATTCCAAGTTGCTATTGTTGCATTATTTTTGTATTTACTTGTGGCATTGTTCAAGGCTCTCCCCCTCGGAGATCCGAGTGGGGGAGTTGAAACTCCGGATAATTTGACATTGAACCCTGCCATGATGAGTTTTCCTGGGGATATCCATTGGATCTTTAATGCTGTGGTTTCCCGTTGCCTTCAGCATCCTATGCCGTTGACCACCCTTGGTGATTCTTCCGTCTTTAGGAGTGATTTCTCACTCCAAGGACAAGAGGGTGCCCTTGCTCTACCAGCTCATCCGCCCTCTAGAAGGTCGTTGACTTAGTAGAGGGTTCTCCTTATCCCGGGAGAAACTCGGTCGCCAGAGCCTCGTTAGCGTAGCAGGGGATACCACGTGCCGGAGAGGTTGACATTTGTGTGGGAGAGGCTATTGGTGACGCATCCCACACCTTACCCCCCCATAAACATTTAGAAAACAATAAAGTGCAATTTTATAATGTATTTCCTTACCATTTTCATTAATTTCTTGGTGTTTGAAAACTCATGGAGGATGGTATAGAACCCCGTATAAGCAGAGGAAAGATAGATAAAGCCTATAGCAAAATTAAAAAGGCCTTTGGAGAAAAGAAACACCTGTACGAATGTCAGGAGCTGGAAGACAAGCACTAAGCACAGAAGGGAAATCTGAAAACTGGAAATACACTCCTGGAAATTGAAATAAGAACACCGTGAATTCATTGTCCCAGGAAGGGGAAACTTTATTGACACATTCCTGGGGTCAGATACATCACATGATCACACTGACAGAACCACAGGCACATAGACACAGGCAACAGAGCATGCACAATGTCGGCACTAGTACAGTGTATATCCACCTTTCGCAGCAATGCAGGCTGCTATTCTCCCATGGAGACGATCGTAGAGATGCTGGATGTAGTCCTGTGGGACGGCTTGCCATGCCATTTCCACCTGGCGCCTCAGCTGGACCAGCGTTCGTGCTGGACGTGCAGACCGCGTGAGAAGACGCTTCATCCAGTCCCAAACATGCTCAATGGGGGACAGATCCGGAGGTCTTGCTGGCCAGGGTAGTTGACTTACACCTTCTAGAGCACGTTGGGTGGCACGGGATACATGCGGACGTGCATTGTCCTGTTGGAACAGCAAGTTCCCTTGCCGGTCTAGGAATGGTAGAACGATGGGTTCGATGACGGTTTGGATGCACCGTGCACTATTCACCAGTGGTGTACGGCCAGTGTAGGAGATCGCTCCCCACACCATGATGCCGGGTGTTGGCCCTGTGTGCCTCGGTCGTATGCAGTCCTGATTGTGGCGCTCATCTGCACGGCGCCAAACACGCATACGACCATCATTGGCACCAAGGCAGAAGCGACTCTCATCGCTGAAGACGACACGTCTCCATTCGTCCGTCCATTCACGCCTGTCGCGACACCACTGGAGGCGGGCTGCACGATGTTGGGGCGTGAGCGGAAGACGGCCTAACGGTGTGCGGGACCGTAGCCCAGCTTCATGGAGACGTTTGCGAATGGTCCTCGCCGATACCCCAGGAGCAACAGTGTCCCTAATTTGCTGGGAAGTGGCGGTGCGGTCCCCTACGGCACTGCGTAGGATCCTACGGTCTTGGAGTGCATCCGTGCGTCGCTGCGGTCCGGTCCCAGGTCGACGGGCACGTGCACCTTCCGCCGACCACTGGCGACAACATCAATGTACTGTGGAGACCGCACGCCCCACGTGTTGAGCAATTCGGCGGTACGTCCACCCGGCCTCCCGCATGCCCACTATACGCCCTCGCTCAAAGTCCGTCAACTGCACATACGGTTCACGTCCACGCTGTCGCGGCATGCTACCAGTGTTAACGACTGCGATGGAGCTCCGTATGCCACGGCAAACTGGCTGACACTGACGGCGGCGGTGCACAAATGCTGCGCAGCTAGCGCCATTCGACGGCCAACACCGCGGTTCCTGGCGTGTCCGCTGTGCCGTGCGTATGATCATTGCTTGTACAGCCCTCTCGCAGTGTCCGGAGCAAGTATGGTGGGTCTGACACACCGGTGTCAATGTGTTCTTTTTTCCATTTCCAGGAGTGTAGTATATACAGGAGCAATACAAAATAAATGAACTTGAATGAAATATTATAAAAAGCAGAGAGGATGTAGGTGAAGATGAGATGGAAGATATGATACTGCAAGGAGAATTTGACAGAACAATGAAAGAGCTAATTCGAAAGAAGGCCCCTGGAGTACACAACATTCGGTCAGAATTACTGATATCCTTGCGAGAACCAGCCGTGACAAACCACTTCCATATGGTGTGCAAGACGTAGACAGGTGAAAAGTCTCAGACATGAAGAAGAATGTCACAGTTCCAGTTCCAAAGAAAGCTGATGCTGACAGGTGTGAATATTACTGAACAACCAGTTTAATAAGTCATGGCTGTAAAATACTAACACGAATTACTTACAGAAGAATGGCAAAACTCGTAGAAGCCGACCTCGAGGAAGATCATTTTGGATTCCGGAGAAATGTTGAAACACACGAGGCAATATTGACCCTAAGACTTAGCTTAGAAAAGAGGTTATTGCGCAGTCACCAAGGGTACACGTGTGAGCCTTCGGCTCCGAACGTCCATACCGATGATGTTTTGTTGAATGGTTCGCACGCTGACACTTGTTGATGGCCCAGAATTGAAATCTGCAGCAGTTTGCGGAAGCGTTGCACTTCTGTCACGTTGAACGATTCTCTTCAGTCGTCGTTGGTCCCGTTGTTGCAGGACCTTTTTCAGGCCGCAGTTTTGTTTTACCAGATTCGTGATATCCATGGTACACTCGCGAAATGGTCGTACGGAAAAATCCTCACTTCATTGTTACCTCGGAGATGCTCTGTCCCGTCGGTCGTGCGCCGACTATAACAACACGTTCAAACTCACTTAATTCTTGGTAACCTGCCATTGTAGCAACAGTAACCGACCTACAAATGCGCCAGACACTTTTCCTACACAGGCGTTGCCGACCGCAGCTCCGTATTCTCCCTGTGTACATATCTCTGTATTTGAATACGCGTGCCTGTACCAGTTTCTTTGGCACTTCAGTGTAGATTTAAGTGTCAGGAGGTTTTTTCCGAGGGTATTTGTGTTGAATGTAGCCTTGTACGGAAGTGAAGCGTGTAAAACAGTTGACAGAAGAAGACAATAGAAGCTTTTGAAATGTGGTGCTACAAAAGAATGCTCCAGATGAGATGCGTAGATCATGTAACTAATGACGAGCTACTGAACAGAATTGGGGAGATAAGTAATTTGTGGCACAACTTGACTAAAAATAAGAACAGTGCAAAAGAAGGGATCGACTGATAGGACACATCGAGGGATTACCGATTTAGAAATGGAGAAGAGTGCAGCGGGAAAGACGAACACAATAAGCAGGTTCAAAAGGATATAGGTTGCAGTTGCTATTAGATGGAGAGGCTTGAACGGGATAGAGTAACATGGAGAGAAGCGTCAAATGGTTTACTGGGTTCCGACTGAAGACCACTAGCACTCCGCTGGGGCGCACGTCGCCACCCCACACGTGGCGGAAACACACTCAGCCGAAGGCACTCCGAGCTGCTTGCTGCCCAGCTGGGGGTGCTGCCGGGGAGCCGCACAGCAGGAGGGGGTTACTGCCAGAGAGCCTCGGCTCATTCTGCCCACTGTGCGGCGCCACCGCTCCATCACCCAGCCCACATAAATAGGGCGTAAGGTCCGAGTGGAGGTGCAGCTGACGGCGGTTGCCCATCTTGGCTGTACTATCTGAATCTGGATGAAAGAGCTGGCAAGCCTCATGGAAAGAGACTCAGGTTCAGGGTTCGGGGTTCAGTTCTCATGAGGCGGGTGGGGGGGGGGGGGGAGGGGGGGGAGGGCGAGGGCGGCTTCCTCCGTTTGCCACTGTCTCTGTCTCTCCCCCCCTCTCTCTCTCTCTCTCTTTCCCTCTCTCTCTCTCTCTCTCTCTCTCTCTCTCTCTCTCTCCTCTCTCTCTCTCTCTCTCTCTCTCTCTCCCCCCTCCTCACGCTACCTCCACCCAAAAAACAGAAAATATTGACATTTAACTTGCCATGAACCCCACTGTTAATCTGCCACAGATGTGTGCGCTTTTTTTTATTAATAATAAAATATATAACGTGCTTTAATGTTGTCCTAATGTTATTGTTGTTGTTGTGGTCTTCAGTCCAGAGACTGGTTTGATGTAGCTCTCCATGCTACTCTATTCTGTGCAAGGTTCTTCATATCCCAGTACCTTCTGCAACCTACATCCTTCTGAATCTGTTTAGTGTATTCATCCCTTGGTCTCCCTCTACGATTTTTACCCTCCACGCTGCCCTACAATACTAAATTGGTGATCCCTTGATGCCTCAGAACGTGTCCTACCAACCGATCCCTTCTTCTGGTCAAGTTGTGCCACAAATTTCTATTCTCCCCAATCCTATTCAGTACCTCCTCATTAGTTATGTGATCTACCCATTTAATTTTCAGCATTCTTCTGTAGCACCACATTTCGAAAGCTTCTATTCTCTTCTTGTCTAAACTATTTATCGTCCACGTTTCACTTCCATACATGGCTATACTCCATACAAATACTTTCAAAGACTTCCTCACACTTAAACCTATACTCGATGTTAACAAAGTTCTCTTCTTCAGAAAATAAATAATAAATTATTTAATTTCCACTAAATATATGACATTTCAATGTATTAATGATAATGTGTTCGAATCATTAAATAGTACAGTTTTATCAAAACGTCCAAGAAATTGTAATTCAGTTTGAAAGGTCTGCATCCAAAAATTTGAAATTACACCGTTAATTTAAAACTTAACAATAGCAAGAATATCAAACAACTTTAATAACCATATGATTCAAACAATATAAAATCGGAGCTTGCTCATATTCCTTTACTGTTTGCCCACTGTACAGACTGAACAACATTCAGGAAAGACTGTAATCGTCTCTCACTCTCTTCTCAACCACTGCTCCCCTTTCACGTCCTTCCACACTTATAACTGCAGTCTGGTTTCTCTACAATAGCAGATAATCTTTTGCTCCCCATATTTTATCCCCGCTTCCTTCAGTGTTGCAAAGATTGTATTCCAGTCTTCATTGTCGAAAGATGTCTCTGAATCCACAAATACTAAAAATGCTTGTGCGCCCTTCTTCAGTCTTTGTGCCTATATATATATATATATATATATATATATATATATATATATATATATATATATATATATTGTTGTCATGTTTGATTTTTATAGATTTTGCAACTAATGAATTGTCTTTCACTTTTAATTCACAAATCTCGTAAATTGTAAGTCAGTGGTGGAGTGAACTTACATCGATTCGTGTATTCTCTATGCTGCTGAGATATACGCAATTTGGTTACATGCTTCTTCTTCCGCCATAATTACTTCTCATTTTTGACCGTGAATACAATACTGATTTTTATCGGACTTCCTCTTCAGATTCAGGCAGCTACAGTGACATGACATTAGCATAGTGCGCAGAAGAAAAGAAAACTTTCAAGGTTTTGCACTGAAAAGAACTCTCACACTTCACACTTCCATAAAAATTATTATTCAGGTAACACAATGTGTACTACACACTTCTCACAAGAATACGTCTCCTCCCCACGAGAACTAAAGACAGAGTCCTCTAAATAATTGACAAAAAAGTTGAATGACAAATGATGGAGTTTCCATCATTTGTCATTCACCTTCCGGCGTAGCAAAATACATATTTTCCGACGCTTACAGCGGTCGCGCGAGTGATTATTATCATTGGTTTTAAATTTTTGTCGTAGGTTGTTGGGGCTTTTCCTTATGTACCTATACATCTTCCAAGATAAGTCGTAGGGACAGGGCTTTGTTTCTACATTTCTACCGAAGTCAAAATGTTCTTCCCTGAGGCTGGCTATTATCAGCTTTTGCATTCTTCTGCACAAAAATCCTGTCATTGTTTTGCAACTGTGATTTATGAAACTGATGATTTATTAACATTGGCACCTGTCACCATTTGCTTTCTTTGGAACTGGAACCAGCACACTCTTCCCGAAGAATGAGGGTGACTCTTTGTCTTGTACATGTTGCATCCTACGTGAAATAGTTTTGTCAGATGACTCTCCCAAGGATCTCAGTAATTATGAATGAATGTCGTCTTCTCCAGTGGCCTTTTTCCATCTTAGGAACTTAATTTTTTTCAGTGCTCTATCAAATTCTTCACGCAGCGTCTTTTGTCCCGTCTCATGTTCATTTACTTCCTCTTTGGATTCTAAAATATTGTCTTCAGGTTAGCCTCCCGTGCATACACGATCTATACATACCATCACTTTTCAGCCTTTCTTTCTTTATTAAGTAGTAACTTGCCACCGGAGCTCTCGGTACTGATGCAGGTGCATCAGCTTCTTCCAAAGGGCTCTTTCATTTTCCTATGGGCAGCAGCTATCTTTCCCCAATCATGCACACTTCTACAGCCTAGCATTTGCCCTCTAGCCATTCTTGCTTTGCCATTTTGCACTTCTTATCTCCTTTTATAGACTTCTATCTTCGCCAGCAGCCCAGCAGAAAGCTTGCCGGACACCATGCGGTGATAGGGTAAGCGGGCGCATGCCCACGCCTCTTGAGAACAGACATGTTGCGGAGAGCCTGGTGGACAACGGCGGGAAGCATGCTGGCAACTGATGGACCGCTGCGGCCATTGGGTTGGAACGTCAAGAACGCCCACCCGAAAGCACTCTAATTCTTGTGGCCGGACAACATCCGTTTTACCTGCCTTAGAAAGCAAGAATGTGTCGACAATTTCAGCACCCTACGGACACTGGGAGGAGCGCACACAAAGCGTAAAGAATTCACACATTAAGGTATGTGAAAGAAGTCAGTCATATTGAAAAGATGTGTTCAGGACAGTAAGGACCTTCCTTACACACTGAAGCGCCAGAAAAACTGGTATAGGCAAGCGTATTCAAACACACAAATACGTAAAGAGACAGAATACGGCGCTGCGGTCGGCAAGACCAAAAGCATCTGGCGTAGTTGTTAGATCTGTTACTGCTCCTACAGTTGCAGGTTAATAAGATTTAGGTGAGTTTGAAAGTGGTGTTATAGTCGGCACACGATTGGTGGGGCACAGCATCTCCGAAGTAGTGATGAAGTGGATTTTCCCGTATGACATTTCACGAGTGTACCGTGAATATCAGGAATCCGGTAAAGCATCAAATCCCCGAATTCGCGGCAGCCGGAAAAAGGTCCTGCAAGAAAGGGACCAACGACGATTCAAGAAATCGTTCAACGTGATAGAAGTGCAACGCTCCCGCAAACTGCTGCCGATTTCAGAGCTGGGCCCCAACACGTGTCAGCGTGCGAACCATTCATCGAAATATCATCGAGATGTGTACCTTTGATGACTGCACGATACAAAGCTTTACGCCTCACCTGGGCCCGTCAACACCGACACTACACTGTTGATGACTGGAAACATGTTGCCTGGTTGTACGAGCCTGGTTTCAAACTGTTTCGAGCGGATGGACGTGTACGGGTACGGACACAACCTCATGAAACAGTGGACCGGGCACGTCAACAGGAGACTGTTCAAGCTGGTGGAGGCTCTGTGACGGTGTGGGCCGTGTGCAGTTTGAGTGATGTGGGACCGCTGATACGTCTAGATACGACTGTCACAGGTGACACGTACGTAAGCATTCTTTCTGATGACCTGCATACATTCATGTCCATTGTGCATGCGACGGACTTGGACAATTCTAGCAGGACAATGCGGCACCCCACACGTCCAGAATTGCTGCAACAGAGTGGCTCCAAGAACACTCTTCTACGTTAAACACTTCGACTGGCCACCAAACTCCCCAGACATGAACATTATTGAGCATATCTGGGGTGCCTTGCAACGTGCTGTTCAGAAGAGATCTCCACCCTCTGGTACTATTACGGATTTATGGACAGCCCAACGGGATTTATAGTGTCAGTTCCCTCCAGCACTACTTCAGACACTAGTCGAGTCCATGCCACGTCGTGTTGCGGCACTTCTGCGTGTTCGGGAGGGCCCTACGCGGTATTAAGCAGATGTATCAGTCTCTTTGGCTCATTGTACGATGGTTGGAACTTTAATAGTGGCAACTATTTATTTACATCTCGTACAAAATAGATACGTGTTTCAAAGTTTTACTGACCTTCAAAGTAGTCACCAGCTTTGTGTATAACCCGTTGCCAGCGATGTGGAAGTCGTAGTATACTCTTAACAGTGCCAGTTGTACTGATTTGTAACAGATCTTAAGCGAATGTCGTGAAATGTTTCCTTCAGTTTAGAAATCGAGTTGAACTCACGAGGGCTTAAGTAAGGGAAGTGCAGTAGGCGGTATAGTACTTAGCAGCCCCATCAGTCAAACAAATCAGTAACAGCTTGCACTGTACGTGCTTGAGCATTGTCCTGAAAATGATGGTCAGATCCTGCAGAAAGTGTCATCAGTTCTGTCTCTAAGCTCGTCGTAGGTTGTGTTCCAAAAATGAACAGCACATAGACAGAAGTGATGACACTATCTGCAGGTCCTGACCATCAATTTGCAGAACAATGCTCAAGCACGTACAGTGCAAGCTGTTACTGATTTGTTTGACTGATTGGATTGGTAAGTACTACACCGCCTACTGCACTCAAACTGAAGGAAACTCTTCACGGCATTCGGTTCAGAACTGTGAAACGTCCCCTTTGAAAAATTAATGAATAACTGTGCTGATAAACCTCTTACGTTATTTGCTTTTCAAACAGCTGAGCAAAACTGAACGTTCTCAGACATTACTCTCTTTACTTATTCTGATCAACACTAAACTGACACACAATATTTTTAGCGCAACGCAATCTGACTTTCAAAAAATCGCTACAATGGCCCTGACTAACAATAACCTATACCTTTCACAAATCACTTACTTCACAAAAATCTGCGTTACTCGAACTACTGCAATACAGCGAGCGCCACTACTGCCAGCTAAATAAAAGATTCAAACTACTGAAGGCATTAACTACTGATAGGCATAGTTAGCAAATGAGAGATTTTGATGGAGAACAAACAATGTATTTACCTTAATAGTGTTCAAAAGTCATAATATATATAGCAGTTCATGACATCCAGTCTTACAAATGTACTGTCTCTGATGGACACACGTGCAGATCATCCGCTCTCAAAATTCCGCCATCTCTCCCCCCACATCCACCACTGCTGGCGGCTCACCTCCAACTGCGCAACGCTACGCGCTGTTAACAGCCAACTGCCCAACACTACAATAGCCAACAACAATGCAAACCAGTCACAGACTGCACGCAGCACAGCCAGTGATTTTCATACAGAGCACTATGTGGCGGTGGCGTTACCAATATAAGAGCCTAAACAGCCTACTTACATAGCCCCCATGCTCCCCACAAAAAATTTTACAAGTTGTTTTGGGCAGTGGCCAATACAGATTTGAAAAAAATTTTCATAATTACAATAACAAAGAAATCAAATGTACACACTTATCGATACCATGTTGGTCAAAAGCTAAAATTTTCTCACAGTCCATAAAGACAGTCCTGATCATTGATCACAGTAAAATTGCAACGTTTTTCTCAAAGTCTGAGTAGTAAAAGAAAATGCACACGAAAGTAGTGGATCTCCATGCGGTCTTGAAGAAGAAGTGTTGTCCTTCCAACGGAAAGACAGTGCTGACTCTTGACATGCACACAGGTAATGGGCCACAACAGAGCAAACCCACAGCAGAGTCAGTTGAAGTTTTGCAGAATATTGGTAGGTAGGTCATCACAGAGCAGACCCACTGTAGTCCTGGTAGAGATTATGGTGTTGGTGGGCCACCAGACGTGCAGACCCACTGCAGTCCTTGTAGAAATAATGGTATTGGTGGGCCATCAAAGGTGCAGACCCACTGCATTCCTTGTAGAAATAATGGTATTGGTGGGCCATCAAAGATGCAGAGCCACTGTAGTCCTTGTAGAGACGGCCAGCAGCCATCTGTTGCAACTGTGCAGGTGCACAATCACCATCAAAGAGTCTTGCGGACAACATAGCAAGTCCATAAACCACCACTTGAGCACTCACAAAGTTTTTGGAATTGTCCTTAGTACCAGCAATGCTGTTAACCAGTCCCTTGCTGAATTATCAACACACGTGCGAGCACTAACAGTCCTCTTTTTTTCACATGTTGTGCGTATACCATGACCAACAGAAATGTGTGCAGTGAAATGAATGCTTACAAGTTACTTAATTTGATGAACTGGTGTGAATTACAATTTTATAACATGAGAATAAAATAACAAAGGTACAAAATACATCATTAAAGAGCATAACAATACAGATAACATTTGTAGTAATACAGGCTTTACAAAAGAATAGAAATAAACATATACATCAGTGTTACAGGAATTACGTCATAAGTAAATACATAAAAGGTCAGAATAGCTTTCGAAACATCAACTTCACATATGAGCATTAAAACAAAACAGAATAAATAATGTCTAAACATCTTTACAAAGTAAATAACATATTATTAATGCAAATTATATTTGAGGATAACAGTATTCCTCATCATAGTGAATGTAGCTTACTACTAGAAAAATTCTACAACATAAATCTTATTAACTAAACACATAAAGACAGGAAGAACACAAATACACAAGGGTACACAAACACATAGAAGGATAACACAAAAGGAAAGGACAGGGTTTGTTTTACTGCAGTATTTTGCATGGAGATCTCCCTTTGTTCATCATTATTCCCAAAAAGTCCTATCTATACCTCCTTCCTGTATTCTATTCATCCTCTTTTAAAATAATTATTCTTCATTGTACAGTACCTTTTCTTTTACAAACCTTTTTCATATAACTTCTCAATGCATTTCTTCCAATTCATCATAACTCATTCTCTTATATAGCCTACCCCCTCTTAAGCTAATTTAAATCTACTGAGCTCAGATGCTAAACTAAGGGATGAGGCAACGCAGCAGCACAAAACAATTAACACAAACAGCAATGACAAAAAAATGCAAATTGGCAAAGTAAGCAGCAGTAAATCTAAATTAGCAAAGCAAATGCAACATTACAACTAATATGAGCCAATGTGCAGCAACAAGAAAAATAAATCAGTAGTAAAACTGGCTTAACAGAGTAATACAAAGTGAAATTTATTAGCACTATGCCTGGCAAACAGCAGCAGCAAATGCAATAACTTATACCTAAATATGACATAGCTCAAGCAGAAAAAATAGTACACTAAAGATAACAATGCAGATAAGGGAAATGTCTATTCACATCTTAATATCTATGTCATTAAAGTGGTGCACCACAAGAAGTTATTCTACCAAAAAAATTATCAAGTAGTTGAAAAGAAAATTATGTACGCAGTAACTGTTATTAATCCCTTCTTATTGTTCTTTCCTTTCCAAGTGCTCCTTTTTCGAAGAATGTGGATCATAAAATTATTATTTAATAGATCTATTGACAGAAAGTGTTCACATTAGCAAATGATTTAATTTTATTTTATAAAACCAATGCTGCAACACGGCTGGAAACCAGATATCAAATGAAATAATCAACTATGAAAAGCAATGCATAAAAATATCATTCAATAGTCATGTGGCCTTTCATAAGTTAGTAGAAATTCTCTAAGTCTCGTAGAAAGACACTTGTCATAATCAGGTGTGCACATGTAAGAATATTTCCCATCAGTTTATAAGCATTTCAGTAAGTAGCACAAAGTACGCGCTCCACAATATAATCATATGTTTCCAAGTAATGAGCGTGTCGTATTTGCAATGCTTTCTACAAAGGAATGTCAATAGCGAGGTTAATGGTCTCTCTTTTTTTTTCACCTAATGGCTTTTTCTCCAGGCAGGTGGCACAGCTGGGCGTCCACGACGCATTACGTGAAGGTCACTTAACTTTCTTACCGAAATATTAACGACAGCAGTGACAGTCTCATATAAAAAAAATTTCACAGGTTGAGAATTTGCGTTACAAATGTGTGGAAACAAAATCCTATAAATATAACAGCATCCAAAAAATTTTTGCCAGCTTTGTGATACATTACGCATATACACACATTTCATAACTCTTAAAGTACGATTCTTGGTTTCCAACATCCCTTTTCACAAACCAGAGTCCCTAACCACTACTCATTATTTCTTACCTTATTACACATATACATGTTCGTTGACACTTCTTCAATATTTCATCATAATAAATACATATCATAATAAACATTCCTCAACAGCATAATACACATCGTCGTCCTAATAATAACATCATAACACCTCAGTCAAATCTCAAAATCGTTGTAGCTTCCTCCAATAATTTCAAAACCTAAAAAAATTCTATGCTCATTTAAATAGTGTCATCTACCTCGAACGTACTTTAAAAATCATGATCCCATACCAAATACATCATCCAAAGCTCTCATAGTATCACAATGGTTCCGAAAAAATATGAACAGTTCACACAGTACAGACAAAATACAATTTCATAAGTGTAAAGTTATCCAACTGTGTAATTATGCAAACATCTGTCACTGATGTAGTAAAAAATAATGTTTGTCTCTCTCAGTTAAATGATCAGATAGCTGTGTAATTTGTGTGTTAGAGGAATATGGTACCGATGTGTAAAGTTGTATAAGCAAATACCATATTAGCTAGGGCTCCTTGTGCTTGCCAAACACATGGTACACAAAGTAAGCGTGTACTCCCCTGAGGATTAATGTAATTATACCCTCAGGTGTTACAGATTACTGCACTGGAATGAAATGTATCATGGAAAACCTTGGTATCATTGTAATTCAAAAATCTTTAAAAATAAATGTTTTAAGTACAAGATTAATCACTCAAATGCGTGCCCTGTAAGGCTAAATTGTGCGTCATGTTGTAACATAATCTCTGTCATTACTTAAGGGTAAAAAATGTGCCAAGTGTCGTAATTATCGTCGTCCGTAAGCACAGTTCCTTGGAAGTCAATGTACTTACCTCGTAATAAACAAAAGCGAAATGCTATGCGTATAGATATTGTAGTTATTACGTACAGTACCGTGATCAAGAAAGTACTACACTGTAACGTATTGTTGTGCTACAAAAAAGGCTGTCTCATTGCAGCTATACCACAAAGTTACCACTAAAACATGTTTTACTTTCCAGTAGAATTCAGGAAAACTGTGCAGATATAAAGCAGATACAGCACAAAAGCAACAATGAAAATTGTGTCACACATTAGTAGCGTCGTAATATAATCGTGTTGCTGTCAAAGAAGCCAAATAATAAGTCATCTTTAATCCCACAAAAAGTACTTCTAATAAAGAGTGTCTTTTCAAGTAAACCAAAATGTTGCATAAAAATCTCATTAGCAGTGCCGGTATATGTTCTAACAAGGGAACCTCCCCATCGCAACCCCCTCAGATTTATTTATAAGTTGGCACAGTGGTTAGGCCTTGAAAAACTGAACACAGATCAGTCGAGAAAACAGGAAGAAGTTGTGTGGAACTATGAAAAAATAAGTAAAATATACTAACTGAGTTGTCATGTGAAAGATATGCAACATCAAGGAGCGCGTGAGCTCAGGAGCGCCGTGGTCCCGTGGTTAGCATGAGCAGCTGTGGAGTGAGAGGTCCTTGGTTCAAGTAGCTACAAGAAAAAATCAGAAGATTCCAGTGAGATACCCTCGGCTAAGGGTCGACATATGAAACGTCCCCTTGGAAAAATTAATGAATTACTGTGCTGATAAACCTCTTACGTTATTTGCTTTTCAAACAGCTGAGCAAAACTGAACGTTCTCAGACATTACTCTCTTTACTTTTTCTGATCAACACTAAACTGACACACAATATTTTTAGCGCAACGCAATCTGACTTTCAAAAAATCGCTACAATGGCCCTGACTAACAATAACCTATACCTTTCACATATCACTTACTTCACAAAAATCTGCGTTACTCGAACTACTGCAATACAGCGAGCGCCACTACTGCCAGCTAAATAAAAGATTCAAACTACTGAAGGCACTAACTACTGATAGGCATAGTTAGCAAATGAAAGATTTTGATGGAGAACAAACAATGTATTTACCTTAATAGTGTTCAAAAGTCATAATATATATAGCAGTTCATGACATCCAGTCTTACACATGTACTGTCTCTGATGGACACACGTGCAGATCATCCGCTCTCAAAATTCCTCCATCTCTCCCCCCACATCCACCACTGCTGGCGGCTCACCTCCAACTGCGCAACGCTACGCGCTGTTAACAGCCAACTGCCCAACACTACAATAGCCAACAACAATGCAAACCAACCACAAACTGCACGCAGCACAGCCAGTGATTTTCATACAGAGCGCTACGTGGAGGTGGCGTTACCAGTATAAGAACCTAAACAGCCTACTTACAACTGCTACAAATTCGTTGGGCAATAGACCGCTCCTCTCGAACTGTCAACACAACTGGTACTGCTAAGAGTATCCTACGACTTCCACATTGCTGGCAACGGGTTATACACAATGCTGGTGACTACTCTGAAGGTCAGTAAAACTTTGAAACACGTATCTATTTTGTACGAGCTGTAAATAAATAGTTGCCACTATTAAAGTTCCAACCCTCGTATGTCACGGTCCACCAGAGGACACTGAGACAAACCACAAACAGGCGTCTGTCCCGGCCTCACGCAGAGATAGCGGTTACAAGGACGTGTTGTGTGGCTGCTCCCAGAATGCAGAAAGACGTCGGAAGAATGTGGCAACAACACTGGTGAAATTGTGAGAGAGATGCCATTTCCAGAGTTACACATTAGCCCACGCAAGATATGAAATGTCCACCCTGTACGGAGAGGCAGCTGGGTGGGAATGCAGCCTGAGTCCGCCAATGACAACACCGTGAGAGGAGCTGAGAGTTGGAGGAGGAGGAAAGAAAGGAGGGGTCGGTTATATATCTCGGAAGCAAGAGGATATGGCCGCCCTTCCATCCATCGCCAAAATCCGCCTTCCCACACTGTGAAATCGCAACTTTGGCCACGCAACCCACAACGGGCAGACCACGCGGAGACCATACTCGGGCCTCGCCACAAAGCCGCCGGTACCGAAGACAGCCGCCGTCTCGCGCCGCACAGCTCCGATGCGACGCGGCGTGCCGACGCTGCGCCTGCAGCCGACAGCGCTACTCGACACGAACGATAACGAATAATGATGAGACGATCCGTCCCTCTTTCCTTCACCTTAATAACAGAGTCGTGCCCACGCCCAGCCAAACTGGCCCTGAGATTTGTAATTTTGTTTTCGTTTGTACAAACGGTACTGAAATAAATACTTCTTTTCATGACTTAGTCATTTAAGCAATCTGTTCCATTCATAGATAACCCCTTAACCGCATAACCTTTCGTCGTTGATTTCATGTAATTATTGGCATCAATTAATTGTTTGCTCTAAGTGTGCAGCGATATCATCCATAAGTATTATGTTATGCGATGTCAAGTAATTTCTCATGTTTGTAAGATGCCAAGAACTATGCCCCTTGCATGAAGTCATTAAAGATCACCTAACTCACGTTGAGTGCACAGTAGGGCTGAACAAAAATGACTGACAAGGCACAATGCATCTTGTAGAGGGTATAGTATGGACGTATTGGAATAATTAATGTCAGGTGATGGTTTTAAAGTAACTCATGCGACATGAAAACTTTGTGGAAATGCGTCGATTTACTGGACGCTAGTTTATACCAAGGAAGTATTCAGAGTTGACCGCGGCCAGGCTGGGGAGCAGCGAAGGGCAGTGACAATAGGCAACTTAGGATGGCTCAAACTTTGAGAAAGCGGTAACGGGGAGCAGCCTCCAGCTGCCTCAAGATTAGTGACAGTGAGGGGGTGGTTGACCCCATACTGGTGTACCAGGAAGCAGACAGAGAACTTGTACGCCTGTTGATAAATGTCCATCATCCCGTTTTCAGTGAAATATTCGAGAAAGCCGCGTAAAGCTATGGTAGAGTGGTCAACAGAGGCCAAAATGTGCGTGTTCGTGACTATAGCAACTTCACGCTGAATTCACAGTCCGCAGAGTCTGAAGTAAATCAGGTGAAGAGCAACAGAATGAAATACGTCGGCCTCCGATGGGAACGTAGGACCAAGGAATTTGAAGTACTCTCCTGGGAGTCAGAATTCCTGAAAAATTGGTGTTTTGTGCAGACGCTAACCTTGATGAGTGGCCTGGGAGGAGTTAAATGGTTCAAATGGCTCTGAGCACTATGGGACTCAACTGCTGAGGTCATTAGTCCCCTAGAACTTAGAACTAGTTAAACCTAACTAACCTAAGGACATCACAAACATCCATGCCTGAGGCAGGATTCGAACCTGCGACCGTAGCGGTCTTGCGGTTCCAGACTGCAGCGCCTTTAACCGCACGGCCACTTCGGCCGGCGAGGAGTTAAATAGCAGAAGTTGAGAGGAAGGGAAATTTTGTGGGAATTTGGTCACTTCCCAGAGCAGGCATTGGTCGGCGCTGGGAGGTGATGCATAATGAACGTGTCTTGTGCTGCAATTGGCGTAAGTGGTTTTGCTGGAGGGGAAACCGAGGTGAAGAGCGGACTGTGAGAAGTCTCCGTAGGGGACTTCCGTTCCCAGCTTGCCTAGAGTGCGGACGTGGCGTTCTTTACTCAGCTTGCCTGAGAAAGAGTGAGCATCTCTGCATTTTAGAACTTAGCAAATGGAACGATTGAGCTTGGAGATAGAAAGTTTTAGTTCAGCTATGTACTGAGCAAGATAGCTAGGAGTGAATAAACGAGTGCAGCCTTGCAGCACCATGAGGTTGGCCGACGTCGGAACAGCGACGACGACGCCCCGCCACGCTGAATTCAGTGATATGTGCCCGCTCCGGCCACTAATTAATTTGTTGGATCACGTCGGCAAGGTTTCCATGAGGGTTTCATGGGCCGTGTTGTGTAGAATTCTTCCCGCACTTTGCATTATGCCTGAGTCAGTCGATAGGAATTAATTTTGATTTATCGCGCTTTACTCCATGTAAACGTAATTTATTCCACTGCCTGTTAGGAGAGTCATGTAATGTGATGATTGAAGGTCGGGAGTTAAAATAAATTTGTGCTAATCGACTGCATCTCCTTTCAATCAATTAATTTAAATCCGAAGTCACTTTCTTAATTAATTTTATGTTCAACATTTGCATCTGGTGTTCAATAGCTGAGTATAGCATCAATGTGCACACCTTTTTAATTAAAAGGGATCAATTAACGTCAACACTGCCACCGCAGGGCAATCAGGAGTCACAGGCCCTTATTACTTTCTTTGCGTTATTCGATATTGCCGCAGTTTTGCAATTTCTGTTGATCTGTTAATCTATCAGCTGGGGTGAACACACGCCAAAACCAGACAAGTGACGTGTGGGGTGTTACGCGTCTACTACCAAAATATTATAAAATTATAGTTCGTTTTATGCAGGTACACTTAAAAAGTTGTATTCCTTTTTTAGCTGCGAGTTTTTAAATAAAATTCGTCTGTGGAACAGAAGGCGTTGTCCAGGAGAAATAGTTTTAGGTTAGATTTAAAATTTGATTTGCTACTTGTCATTTTGTTATTCGGCAAATGATCAAAGATTTTCGTTGCCGCCTATTGAACTCCTTCCTGACCCACTGATAGATTTAATAATAATAAATAGCATGTGACCCGACTGTCCGTCTCAAATTGTGATGGATTTCTTATGACGAAGTTCATTAGCGAAGATATGTACTGTGATGGCGTCGTTGCAATGCCTAGCTACTTGAACAGATATCTACATGACGTCCATGGATGAACATAGCATATTATTATTACTGCTCGCTTTTGCGCAGTCAGTTCTTTCTATCTAATATGTGAATTACCCCGGAAAATTATTACATAAGACATTATTGAGGGCCGGCCGGAGTGGTCGAGCGGTTCTAGGCGCTACAGTCTGGAACCGTGCGACCGCTGCGGTCGCAGGTTCGAATCCTGCCTAGGGCATGGATGTATGTGATGTCCTGAGGTTACTTAGGTTTAAGTAGTTCTAAGTTCTAGGGGACTGATGACCTCAGAAGTTGAGTCCAGTAGTGCTCAGAGCCATGAACCATCTGAACATTATTGAGTGAAAACATAATAAATATCTCAGGATGTTAATTCGTTTCTTTCCAAGATTAGCAGTTGTACGAAGAGCAAAAGTAGAGGACCTTACTTATTTGACAAGCTCAATAGTCCGCTTATTCCAGTTTGTTTTCATCAGTATGAACACACAAAAATTTGGAGCATTCTATCGTGTTTACTTATTCCTGCTCATGTGCTACATCAATTACTGGTATGGACTTCCCTGTTGTAGGGAACTCACTATAGCGTGTTTATTCCAAAATTTTGGTAGAGTTGATTTTCTGAGAACCGCTTTACAGTTATTTAGAAAATATCATTTACAATCTCTTGTGTTGCTGTATCTCTAATTGGATTTATTGTAACTTTAGCATCATTTGCAAAAAGTATCACTTCTGCTTGTAGAATCTTAAAAGGAAGGTCATTTACATACCTAGGGAATAGGAACGGACCCAAAACTCCTGTGGGACTCGTTCTGTGATTTCTCCCCAGTCACTCAAATTTTCTACCCTTCCGCAGTTGTTTGCATTATTCAGCACAAATTTCTGCATTCTGTTTGCTAAGTATGATTCAAACCGGCTGTGCACAGAACCGTCAAGCCCATAAAACTTGAGTTTTTATGGGAGAGTAACAAGATGTACACAGTCAAAATCCTTGGAAAGGTCCCTAAAAATACCAGCTGTCAACATCTTGCTATTTAAGGCTTGTACTATTTTATGAGTGGATGTACGAGGGTGTGCTGGAAAGTAATGCCTCCGAATTTTTCTATTCTCAGTGTCGCTCGAGGTATTACGCGTCATGCGTATTACGCAGTCGACTTCCCTGCAGCCATGACGCAAGCTGCAGCCCTCTGCTACTGGACGGTTCCGATTTGTAGAGCGTGTAACATGGTGGTGGGTAACGAAACTGCGTCGGTGAGTAAGAAACAGCCTGCTGTAATTGAGTTTCCGACTGCAGAAGAGTTCACCCGCACGTGGAGCGCCCTCTCCTCCGCCATGACAACGCCGGACCACGTACGAGTGCTGGCACACCTGTAACACTTCGATGCCATGGGTTCACTGTTATCGGTCATGCCCATACAGTCCGGACTTGGCCCCATCCGACTTTAATGTTTCGAAAACTTAAACACCACCTTCGAGGACTCCACTTTGATAACGATGAAGCGGTGCAGTCAGAGGTGAGGTTGCGGCTCCAGTAACAGAGTCAATCATTCTACAGGGATAGTATCAAAAAACTGGTCTCTCGTTGGGAGAGGTATGGTCGTCGTCAGGGTGTCTATGTTGAGAAATAAGTATGAAGACACGAAGAAAAAAGATGTTAACAAAGTTTGTTTTGTTTAAAAAATCTTAAAAGTTTTCAAATAAAAAATACAAAGCCATTACGTTTCAGCATGCCCTGGTATAAACAGCATTCTCAGTGGCATCCATATTGTGACATGGCAAGTAAACTGTTTTCACATACACATGAGTACATGACTTTACAGAATATTTTGGAAAAAGATGTGGGTAAGGAAACTGGACGATAATTGTTTAAGTCTGTTAGTTTGTTGTATTTTCATATTTTCTACTTTCGTGTATTAAATCCAGTGCCTCGTTTGTTTCTCAAGGTTTTGAACTAAGCCTTCTCATTTTGATTATCTGACACACCCTTCCCTTCACTATTTAATTTGTCAAAGCTACCCATTGATTTCCAGTGGCATTGCTTTCCCCTGCTTCACTCGATCGTTGCGTAATCCTCCCTTTGTAACTCTCAACATCTGGTTCCCTCAATTTATCCAGGCCCCATGTTGATTTCCTACTTTTCTGCAACCTTTTGCTTTAATCTGCAGTTCGTAACCAATAAATTGTAGACAGACTATACTAGAGCTTACACTCTGGTTTCCAAATCTCCATCATTTAATGTATCTCAAACCTTCCAGTGTCTCCAGATCTCTTTCACGTACATTACCTTTCTTAATGATAGCTCAGTACAACTGTCAACACTGATTAAATTATGCTCTGCACAAAATTCCACCAGGTGGCTTCCCTTTTCATTCCCTGCTCCCAGGCTATGCTATCCCATCCCATTATTCTTCCTTGTCTTCCTATTCCTGCTATTGAGTTACAGTCACCAATCATAATACACACAGATTAAAAAAAAATTGTTAATCTTACACCCGTTACTCAAAAGCAGTTTGTGCAAAGCATTGAGAAATGACATTACATTACATCACGTCGTTCTGTTTCATTAATTTTTCTATACCGGTCCTCCTTTTGGGAGCTAATGTATCTCGTTTTAAAGTGACTATAATATGTCGACATGCTGTAATGGAGTATAGTTCCTATTGGCAGTCAGTCGAAATAAACTCTGTGTAAAACTGCGCAGGCTGTAACGCTCTTTCTTCTACGTAATAGCTGCACAGATTTCAGAGCTGGCATTTAATGAACGCGTGCTGCGAGTACCATCGTTTTAATAATGTAAAACACCTGTGCCACATTTTATATGATTTCGCAGCAGCTGAGTCTGTCAATAAAATCATGAAATGCGTCATGCGTTGCATAAAAAACGTAACTGGTTGTATTTATTTTTTGTTCGAAATCTGTGCAAACTATTGACCTACATTTGACAATGATAGTGAATCAGCATGTCGTGGTGAAAGTAATGAAGTTCAGTATTTGCCTGAACTGCTGCAGAGAATCCTATGGCAGGCTTCAATCAACACGGATTACCTCCTGTAGAAAACATAATTCTCTAGTACAAATTCGACTTAAGGTCCTAACGGAAACAGTCCCTCCGAGAAGTACAACTGCACCTCTCGCGATCGCGAAGAAGGCAAACAGATAAGTCTGCCCCTAATGGTCCAATTATCAGCCTAAGCCGAGTTCCAGGCGGCCATTACCGGGGCCAGAGTTTGCCGAAGTCTGCGACTGGTGGTCACATCAGCACACAGCACACAGAGAGTGACTCCAGGAGCCGACTCGACGGAAATGTCGCGGTTCCGCGAATTAGGCGCCGTCGCAAGTTACGCCCTTCCGGAACGGTTCTCTGGACTGCAGTGGTAGATCGAACAGACTAGTGAAGACCTTAGTGCTAGACCAGAGTGGGCCCTTTTTGCAGTCATATACAATAGCTTAGACCACGAAATATCCGTAATTAAAAAGTAGAAAGTTAATTCAGGTCACACCAACAGACAAGAAGGGAAACAGAAGTAATCCGCCCAATTGTAGAACAGTATCACAGACGCCGATTACCAGTGAGATATTGGAACATAAACTGTGTTCGAACATTATTAAATACCTCGAAGAATAAGATCTATTGACATACACATATCAAAAATGTTTTTCATCACGTCCGCTACGAGAGTTCCGGAACCTGTACAGAAAACTGGAATGGAGATCAACATAAACATCACTTCCGCCCTTTCTATTGCTCATGAAAACCACACATTGCATGTTGTACCACCTCACAGCGAGACCTTCAGAGGTGGTGGTCCAGATTGCTGTACACGTCTGTACCCCTAATACCCAGTAGAACGTCCTTTTGCATTGATGTGAGGCTGTACGGAACGCCGTGCTGGATCCCAACGGCCTCGTATCACTACCAGTCGAGATGACAGGCGTCTTATCCGCTTGGCTGTAACGGATCGTGCAGCCACGTCTCGATTACTGAGTCAACAGATGGGGACATTTTCAACACAACAACCATCTGCACGAACAATTCGACGACGTTTGCAGTAGCATGGACTATCAGCTCGGAGACCATGGCTGCGGTTACCCTTGACGCTGCATCACAGACAGGAGCGCCTGTGATGGTGTACTCAACAACGAACCTGGTTGCACGAATGGCAAAACGTCATTTTTTCGGATGAATCCAGGTTCTGTTTACAGCATCATGATGGTCGAATCCGTGTTTGGCGACATCGCAGTGAACGCACATTGGAAGCGTGTATTCGTCATCGCCATATTGGCGTATCACCCGGCGTGATGGTATGGGGTGCCATTGGTTACACGTCTCGGTCACCTTTTGTTCGCACTGACGGCACTTTGAAGAGTGGACGTTACATTTCAGATGTGTTACGACCCGTGGCTCTACTCTTCATTCGATCCCTGCGAAACCCTACATTTCAGCAGAATAATGCGTGACCGCATGTTGCAGGTCCTGTGCGGGCCTTTCTGGATACAGCACATTCTCCATATGTGTCACCAATTGAAAACGTCTGGTCAATGGTGGCCGAGCAACTGGCTCGTCACAATACGCCAGTCACTACTCTTGATGAACTGTGGTATCGTGTTGAAGCTGCATGGGTAGATGTACCTGTACACGCCATCCAAGCTCTGTTTGACTCAATGCCCAGGCGTATCAAGGGCGTTATTACGACCAGAGGTGGTTGTTCTGGGTACTGATTTCTCAGGATCTATGCACCCAAATTGCGTGAAAATGTAATCACAAGTCAGTTCTAGTATAATATGTTTGTCCAATGAATACCCATTTATCATCTGCATTTTTTCTTCGTGTAGCAATTTTAATGGCCAGTAGTGTATATATATGCCCGATGGAGGACACAAACCTCCGACGGCGGGAAGGGAGGGGGGAGGGGGGGAGTCGCGTGGCAAGGGGCGCCTCAGACCACACGGCTACCCCGCGTGGCTATCTGTTTCGTGCGTTGGAAAACTTGCACTCGGGGTGATATTTCCACAGAGGGACACCTGTTGTTGCCGGGAAAACCACGTTTTTAAAGTTGCAGAGGCACTTAAGAAGTCCAGCAGTTCAGCACAGCTGCTCGTACGAACTGGATCGCACTCGCAGAACAGGAGTGAGCAACCATGTATCGCTTCAGGGTGGTTCATTAACGCGTTTTCTCAACAACAACAAAAAAAAAATAGTGTTCAGATGTGTGTGAATTTCTAAGGGACCAAACTACTGAGGTCATCAGTCCCTATAGTTACACACTACTTAAACTATCTTATGCTAAGAACAAAACACACACACACACACACACACACACGCCCGAGGGAGGACTCGAACCTCCGGCGGGAGGGACCACGCAATCTGTGATATGACGCCTCTAACCGCGCGGCCACTCCGCGCGGCCATGTTTTGTCACAACTTTATTTTTGAGATTGTTGTATTAATGAAAAATGACAATGAAATTCAGTAAATGAGGATCGACCTCGAAATTCATCATCTCTTATACTATTTTACATTTTAAGAAAATGAAGTCCACGAGAATAATTGTGCTGTGAAACCAAACACGGAAACGTCACGCTGAAGGTGTAAAAGTTCTAGCTGTAGCAGAGTTTCCATACTGTCAACATAACCCGAAAATCAACGAAACTGCGCAACCCTTTGCGAGATGGAAATCGGTATGGTGACTTGATCTAAAAAAATGGTTCAAATGGCTCTGAGCACTATGGGACTCAACTGCTGTGGTCATAAGTCCCCTAGAACTTAGAACTACTTAAACCTAACTAACCTAAGGTCATCACACACATCCATGCCCGAGGCAGGATTCGAACCTTCGACCGTAGCGGTCGTGCGGTTCCAGACTGTAGCACCTTTAACCGCTCGGCCACTTCGGCTGGCGACTTGATCTAAATGCAGATTATTCGTCGAGGGTTCCTCCTGAAAACAAAAATGTATTTTTATAGCATAAATTATTTAGACGTTTATTTCCCTGCTCCCCTGTGATGAATGGTTTCTTCAGTCATAGCACCTAAAAGCTTTTTTTTCCATATGGGCTCCCAGTTGCTCGCCTCCAAAGTGTCCGTAATCTCTTGTATGGAGTTTATTGTAATGTTCCTGTAAACTGAACTTTTTCGTTGTGTTCGAAGTTTTGAAGCACCTTAATAGAACGCTAAGTGTATCAAGAGACCAATGCATACAATAAACCTATAGATTAGGCATCCTACACTGATACATTGATGTTGAAGTGTCTGACTTCTTTGAAGATCCTAACCCGAGAATTACACTATTTTTCATCCCTTTAAAATCAGCTACCCTTTATTTTAACAAAATTTAATGGTTGCTTCACATCTTTGAAGTATTTACTCTTAGATCCCAAAATCATTTTGCTGTATTCGAACTACAAGTACGTCTAGCAAATTTTGAAATACGGACTTCATAAGGAGCTATGGCACACCGAAAGATGCCAAAGATAGTTTTTGATTTCTATCACCATCAAACAGAACCATCTTTGCTACGAACTTGGTATAAACTCAAACTGGGAAAAACATATTCCAAGATTGAACAGGACTTCACACAGTCAACAGGAAAAGTAATTGATTTCCAACGATTGTCTGCCAGTTGTTTCGCTTCAGTTTTCCAACTGAAGCGAAACAACTGGCAGACAATCGTTGGAAATCAATTACTTTTCCTGTTGACTGTGTGAAGTCCTGTTCAATACAATCAACAAGCTCCAAGGAAACAGGCATTGGCCTTCACTACCCTTCCTCAAGAAAACTGTGAGTAGTGTTTTTATTCAGAAAATTCGAGAAAAAGACTACACTGATTTTGAAATTACAAGAACAAGCCACGAAGGGAAGACGTTATGGTGCCAGCTAATTTTAATGGGAATGTGACTTCTAGTAACAATCATTTTTTTATATAATGTTAATATTCATTTTTCTGTAAGATTGTTTTCCTAAGCTCAGTGCCTCCTTTTTTTATCAAAAATATGAACCAGTCCGAAAGAAAGTTTTGCAGGAAGTAGTCCTTATGACTTTGCACACATCATGCATTAATTTGAGCGAAAATATATTTTGTTTATTTTATCACCAAATTTATGTACCGATTGCTGTGGCCGCACGCTTCGGACATCGTAGCGCCTACTGCATCAGCATCCCACTTTATTTCCAACCATCATGGGATGCCTGAATCACAGGGTGTATATTCACCAGGAAAACCTACGTCGTCTGTGTTGTCAAAACAAAGACTTACCGGCGGCCATAACACAACACAACACCAGGTCTCCACCAACGGCCACCAGGGACTGCTACCCGTTCGCGGAGCCTGCATAACAGTTTCACCAGAGGTCGCAGCTAGCCTAGGAACTACTCTGCTACGACAGGCACGTAATATCAAATAGTTTCGGCAGATACATTCGCCAACAGGCCTTATAAGGCGGCGCACTGCCGGCAAAATGCAGTTCGACGCACAGCTCGGAAGGATACTGACCTGCCGCCCCCGCAGCCACATCCAGACGCCTCTTCTAGCTCACCGATCTCTTGGTATAGTCGACGAACCTGTTGACGTTGTAGAAGTGTTTGTGTTCGCTCCCCGTGAAGAGTCGGGTCTTTTCTATTATTATTATTTGTTATTTTGTGTTTATGTTGATACGCAGTTGGGATCGAGTCGGTTGTTCTGTTGGAGATTGTATTATTGTTTCCTTTTCGTGAGTCCAAAGAATTGTTTTAGGGCTTGTTTTGCGCATTTCTATTCTGCTAACACAGATAATTCACCGATAACTAAAGAAAATTTAATTCTGAAATTTGAAATAAACACTGAAAACAAATTATTAATGTAATGAATGCACAGAACCGTTGAACTATGTCTTGTGAATGTAGCTACAAAATCTAGGATGTGAAAATTGTGGTTTGAGTACCCAAATTTGGTTTTCAAGAATAGCTTTAAAAAATCATATCGCTTGGACGCTGGCAACTTTAAAGTCCATCATGAGAGATGCAGGGTTCCATCCAGGCACATTACTTTTAATAGCTTTACGTAAAAAGTTCATATATTTCTCGCTTTTTATTTGGCGTGGAGTATAGACAACTGTTCAAAGTGCTTGCTCGGGCTCTTGAACGTCCTATTCAGTAAAATTGATTCACAGTTTGATAAACACGCTCTTTTTCCTTTTCGCTGGAAAACACAAGTATTCTGTCATTCGATCCCCTGTTTTCATTTAAAAGTAAAAAATTGTTACCCTCATTCATCAGTAAATTAACTTCTTGGAAGAATATTCCTACATAATCGGTGGACTCCAGTGTAGTTCCCAGATATTTTCCAAGATATTTTTACGATGTAACAATTGTTTCGCACTTCTGTGTGAGGGTAACGATGTTACTAAATCTTAGCCTCGATTGAAGAGCTCCCCTGCTTCTTCAAAAGTAAACTGACGAAACTGTAGGATCTATTTCTTTTGTCCGCTTCTTTGCGCGGACAAAACGTTTTACCACTTCATTTGCTGCTTCATCTGGAATGCAAACATGGTTACCTTCCTCTAAAACCGTTACTTTTTGTGGGTAACTGTCCTTTGCATTTATTCTCTTTAACGTCTAAACAACGCCAGTAAGCCACTTCCAGTTTGTATAGTCCGCTATATACTGGTGCCCGCTGTAAACCAGTAAAGGCTTCCCTTTGGTGGTCTCGGTGAACTTCGCTATCTTAGCACTAAAACACGGAACACTACTTGCCATTCAGAGGTTAACAGCAATATTGAACTCTTCTATTTATTCTTTGAGCACTTCTTTTCCAGTTGATCATCCCGATCCGCAGCGAGTGTTGGTAGCAGCTGAACTATATTTCAGGGATCTGTTTACGTTTTACTCGTGGTAGAGGCTTTAAGGAGACGCTTGGTTTCAGGACAGGATTGAGTTGATGTTTTTTATCGGTATTGATCGGAAGTAGGGGCAGATTAATACGGAGAAACACTAATAAATTAGAAGAAATGAGAAAAGCGGTGAAGGCCTCCTCCTTTCACACGACTGCATCAAACGAGGACCCCTATCATTCTCTCGGTCGAACGTAGGACTGCCGATATTTAAAAAAAATATGGGGTATCGGATATATCGATATTTAAAGATAATCATTATCGGCTCATGAGATATGGAAAAAATTACCGATATATCGGCATATCGATGGAAAGGATATCGAAGTAACGGCCTAAAAAGATCGGCTGCACACTGTAAATATACTTCCCGTTTTAGAGCTGTATATTTAAGTCCTGATTTATTATTAGATACTCTGTACATCAACAAGCAGCCAGCCTGCTTATCCTCCTCGGAGCAAGAGGTGAAAGGAAAACGACGCACGTTCGCGTTTGGCGATAACCTCTTTGCTAACGATGGTAAACTGCATGTAACTGGCACAATAAAAGATGTCCGATGGGTCCGCCGTTCGGTTTCGTCGCATATCGGATTTGTCTCGAACTTCATGTCGACTTCTCTGGGGTTTTTTTTCCCCGCAAACACCGGCGACCTAGCAGTCCTAGTGTCAAAACTGCGTGGTGAAGCTAAACGTTGCAGTTTCTGCTGGTTGCGTCGAGTGCCGATTACGTCAGCATTTCCCCTCACTCGTCTTCGCCCACTGCATGAACCAATCTTGTCTATATTTTTGTTCATCAGTTTGAGCAACTGTTTTTGAAAAGCGCCGATGTGAAGAAATAGCACATTAGCTGCGTAAAAATTGTTTTTTTTTTAATGCATCTTGTTATTCCAATCACACCGCCATTCCCCCCTCCCCAGTGCAATCAAACTTCTTCTTTGTGCCATCTATATTTGCTCCACACTAACAAAGAGGGACTGAACTTGATGAAAGCTCAAAAGTAGCAAGACTCCTTCACATAGTAAAAGTAAAATTATGTTCTACCACAATTTCAAATATTTACAGAAAATTGCGAAAAAATGTAATATGAAATAATAATTCAGCCTGTGGCAAAAGGTCACCCAGCCTGCAGGGCTAGAATACAAAAACTAGAGACAGCAACTCACTACTGCAGACAAATGTATTCAAAAAAATGTATATCCAAAAACATTAAATTCAGACACTACCAGACTGTCATTAGACCGCAGATACTATATGCATCAGAAACACTGGCAAATTTTACATACGCAGAACAGATAGAAAATCGTGAAAGAAGAATTGTGAGGACAATTCTTGGACACAGGAAAATAACAGATGATCAAGGCAAGCCTGTATACAGACTAAAAAGCAACAAAGAAGTGTATACGAAGTGCAGCAAAATTACAGACGAAATTAGAAAAAGAAGATGCTCCTTTTATGCTCACATCATAAGGATGAACCCGAATAGGCTTACAAAACAAATATTTTCGTACATCGCAAATCTAAAAAATAAAAATTTATGGTTTATCAACACAAATGGTTCAAATGGCTCTGAGCACTATGGGACTTAACTTCTGGGGTCATCAGTCCCCTAGAACTTAGAACTACTTAAACCTAACTAACCTAAGGACATCACACACATCCATGCCCGAGGCAGGATTCGAACCTGCGACCGTAGCGGTCACGCGGTTCCAGACTGACGCGCCTAGAACCGCACGGTCACACCGGCCGGCTTTATCAACACAGAAAGAGATCTAAAAGAAATGGACATAGATCAGGAAACAATATTTAACAGAAACCTTTTTAGAAAAAAACTGAATTCATTCACGGGTTTCGGTGTGAACATTAAGAAGACTTGTGGAACTAAATGGTCTGAAGAGAGAAAAGCCGCCTTCAGCGCAAGAATGAAAGAAGTGTGGACTGAGAGAAAGAAGACTTCCCAGAAGCGCAAGAAATAACTGTTTTCACGGTTTTTAACGGCCAAATTTGTATAATAATAATAATAATACTGGCACTCTATAATACCATTTCAATGTCGATATACCGTTGAATATATATCCGATATTCATCGATATTTTTTGGGTGAATGTCGAATATTGATGTTTTACTAACGGCCCTTGACCAAAGGGCCTCGAGTTACAGTGGAAAAATCAGAGAAATAGTGTAACAGGTGATGTTTGCATGCACAACCATGCTATACCGATGTAAATAGCGGATTTTATAAAAACTATATACAGACACTTACGCAGCTAAAATCTTGCGTGGTAAATGCATCCATAGCAGAGCTGAGAATCCCAACGAAACGTCCCATAATTATGTATGGATATGCTTGCCTAAAACACTATTTAGGGGCCTCAAAAACCGTAAAAACTGGTTTATTGCTGCAACGTTCTGCTCCAGTGATGAGTCAGTCGGCATGGTGCAGGTGTTCAGTGATGTGGGCACAGAAACTGGGTCGAAAATTAAGAATGCACTTCTGATAATTGAACAGCTAGGGGTACGGTAGGCCGAGGAAAGTATCCAACAAATGACAAGAGGTCGGAATTAAAATGAGAGCCTCCAAACGTGAGCTGTAGAATACAGAAACCTGCAGCGATGACGGCTATGAACCTGGCAAGTTTTAACTTTTAATGTGGGTGGAACAGATCGTGTCAGAAACTTTAAATGTATTTTCCCGAAAGTATGAAATTTTTAGTTTTAGGTACAATTTTCGCTGAAGCTGCCGCATCTGTATCAATGAAAGTTGGTACAGGAATTAATGACATCACTTTCATTAAATTGTAGTAGAATTATGGCAATTAAACAAAATATGCGTCGAATATTTCGATATTCTTTTTCTTTAATTCCAGTTTCTTAGGTGACATACGTTCATATGAAAATCTAATAAAATGACAATGCTACTGCCATTACGTAATACACCTTGAAGAAGATATAATAGCTTGTACATGTCTCAAATTTGGTTAGATATGATCAAATAGTTTTTGAGAAAAGTGTACAAACTTTAGCATCGTCAGCCATAGGAAATATGGTCTTGACTGAGTTCGCTTAACTGTCTACATGTTTCCGACTGCAACAAGTACCGATAAAATGGATATCACCTTATGTGTTGAAATTTAAAGCGATCTGTAATTCCTGTAAAGGTTCGCAGAGTCACGCCTTGCATAGCAAATATTGCTGTAGTGCCTTTAACTCCTCTCTCAGTCTGAATAACATTCATATTTTAGGTCATGATCTCTGTGTTCCCCAATGCTACATTTGGTGGCTTACGTTTTTTTCTTTTTTTTTTTTTATGAGGAAATTCTGAGCAGAACGTTCTTATAACTGCATGTGTGTCCTTTAAAGTTGTACCCGAGGGGCCATAGTAGAGACGAAAGAGAAAAGGCAGAAAGATGGATTGTGGGCCATAAATGTTGTGTGTGCGAGTGATTTGGGGGAAGCCGCGCTCTGTGAACTGTACCTACCGAGGGACCTAAGGCCATGGCACTCCACTTTCCCACTTAGGGTCGGAACTGGAGGGCGTCGGGTTTCAAGGTGGCCAGAAGGCGGAAAGTGGGTGGAGGAAACCATTTAAGAGAGAATGCTGTAATCTGAGATTTTGTGCAACTGGCGGGACGGTCATAAAAATGGCTCAAATGGCTCTGAGCACTATGGGACTTAACATCTGTTGTCATCAGTCCTCTAGAACGTAGAACTACTTAAACCTAACTAAACTAAGGACATCACATACATCCATGCCCGAGGCAGGATTCGAACCTGCGACCGCGGTCATAAAACTATAAGCATTGTCATGTTAGAAGTTCGGACAATGCGATCAGAGTGGCTGGTGCACGTGTTTAGTGGAGGCAAGACTATAACCCCCCTGACGCCAGGAAGTCGCCAGGTTCTTTTAGCGAGTTGAAAAAAAACATATATTTCACAGGCACGACTGTCTGGGAAGCTTCACAGCTTTCTTTCACAAATTGTAAATGGTCGGCCTGAAAAAATTAGATTTCTTTCTAAATGAGGGGCTGCCGAAACATGGCCATGCTTACCATGAGAACGACGCCTCCGTAGTCAAAAATCTTCTTTTTTCATACAAGAGATTTTGAGTCGCTGATTGGCTCCTCTCAGGATATGGAAAGAAGAGGCTTGCTCCCCCAAAGTATCTGGATTGGCTACCAGGCCAACAGAACAGTCAAGAGGGGAGATTCAATGAATGGAGTATAGTTCGATTGGTTTGTACAACATGGAGGCGCGATTTTTCTGCTTCTGTACGAGGCTTGGTGGAAAGTGGTTGTGATTCTTTGCAGTTTTCGTCTTCTGATCCTTCGGGTCTTTCCCTAGTGGGCGAGACATGTGGTCTGCTTCTTGTGGTGAACTAAGAGCCAGTGGCAGTTTCCAACTGTACCGATGGTGGCACTGCATATCCATCTCGGACATATCGTGTGTCACGAGGGTGAACTCATTCATCCTGAGTCAGCTGTCTGACGTTTGATAATTCCAGCACGTGCCGTCATGCCTGCGAGTCAAATTGGTAGGCCAGACGAGCGAACGGGTGCGCCTCACACTGAAATCTGCCGGGATTTCAGTGCTCTTAAAGGGAAGTTTCCCGCGTTCTAATAATCGGAACGCCAGTCCACGTAGTTTGCAAGTTTTCGTGGACGCGACAGAACGTTACAGCTGCCGTCCCTCTCCCACAGCGCGCCGTTTCCTGCTGACTCCTGAATCAGGGTGAAGTACTCTGCTGATCCGTGTAGGGTTGTTAAATTATATTCACAGCTCCTTGTTCTCCGTGAACCATAGGTGTTGGTGTACCTGGTCGTAGCTGATTCTACTGAACAGAATTTGGCCTCACACTGGATTCCTGTAAACAAAGTCTGATTGTGTTGTAAAAGGGATTAATTCAGGGCAGAATGTGTATAGTTTCCATCCCCATGAACGATTGCCAATTAAGCACCATTCCTTTCCTCATTTAAGTTTGTCATTTTTGTGTAAGATTTGTCAGCTCAATTGTTATAAAAGGATGAATAAAAGCTGGTCATTATTTTTGTAAACTTAAATACGCCACTGTTCCGCCATTCACTGTTTTTATTGTATTGTGCTGATACATGGACACACAAGCAATTCAGAATGCAGTCGCACTAAGTTAATTTGATGATTATTCTCAGCTCTGAAAGTGACCTCAAGACTTTAATCGGTCAGGAAACCGACCACTCCTAAAGGAAAAGTTACAGATATGGCTAAGTACTGGGCTAACATACATAGAACAATACTTCAGTATTCTGCTAGATACCCCGTCATATCCATGAGAGTTCTTTAGTGATTTAATTATTAACTCAATCTCAATATTGCGGGGAATTACCTTCTGCTTTCTGTTCTTAAAGTAAGAGGCGAACCAATTGTAAGCTACTCCCCTTACTCCGTAGTGGTCCAACTTCTGCAGTATTATTTTGTGGTCAACACAGTCAAAAGCCTACGTTAAATCAAAGAAAACACCCAATATTCACATAAACCTGCGTTAGAACGTTCAAAACAGGGTACTAGCACACAGGCTGCCTGGGTGGGGATAAGAATGTCTTGTAGAACAAAGCGGCAATTACATCAAAACGTTAGAAACAGTCAAAATCTAAATGCTGCAGCCCATTACAAACAGTATTGTAAGGTGCTTAAAAATGTTATTAGGAAAGCAAAAAGTATGTGGTATGCAGATACAATAGCTAAGTCTCAGGATAAAACTAAAACCATATGGTCAGTCGTAAAGGAAGTGGCTGGTCTGCAGAGACAGGTCGAGGATATAGAATCAGTGCGTAGTGGGAATGTCCGTGTTACTGATAAGTCACATACATGTACAGTATTTAATAATCAAAAGATGGTTCAAATGGCTCTCAGCACTAGGGGACTTAACATCTAAGGTCATCAGTCCCCTAGAACTTAGAACTACTTAAACCTAACTAACCTAAGCACATCACACACATCCATGCCCGATGCAGGATTCGAACCTGCGACCGTAGCAGTCACGCGGTTCCGGACTGACGCGCCTAGAACCGCACGGCCACCGCGGCCGGCTTTAATAATCACTTTCTGAATATAGCAGGTGAATTAAATAGAAACCTAGTCCCAACAGGGAATCATATAGCGCTCTTAGAAAAAAGTGTTCCGAGACTGTTACCTGAAATGCTCCTCCATGATACTGACAAGAGGGAGATTGAGTTAATAATTAAATCACTAAAGACCAAGAACTCTCATGGATATGACGGGGTATCTAGCAGAATACTGAAGTATTGTTCTATGTATGTGAGCCCAGTACTTAGCCATATCTGTAGCTTTTCCTTTAGGAGTGATCGGTTTCCTGACCGATTAAAGTACTCGGTAGTGAAGCCACTTTATAAAAAGGGAGACAGGGATAATGTTGACAATTTTAGACCTATTTCTATGTCATTGGTGTTCGCTATCGAGAAGGTTGTATATACAAGGTTACTGGAGCATTTAAATTCACATAATTTGCTGTCAAATGTACAGTTTGGTTTTAGAAATGGTTTAACAACTGAAAATGCTGTATTCTCTTTTCTCTGTGAGGTTTTGGACGGATTAAATAAAAGGTTGCGAACGCTAGGTGTTTTCTTTGATTTAACGAAGGCTTTTGACTGTGTTGACCACAAAATAATACTGCAGAAGTTGGACCATTACGGAGTAAGGGGAGTAGCTTACAATTGGTTCGCCTCTTACTTTAAGAACTGAAAGCAGAAGGTAATTCCCCGCAATATTGAGAGTGGTAGTGATGTTCAGTCCCAATGGGGCACTGTTAAGTGGGGCGTTCCCCAAGGGTCGGTGCTGGGGCCACTGCTGCTGCTTATTTATATAAATGACATGCCTTCTAGTATTACAGGTGATTCAAAAATATTTCTGTTTGCTGATGACACCACCTTGGTAGTGAAGGATCTTGTGTGTAATATTGAAACAGTATCAAATAATGTAGTTCATGAAATAAGTTCGTGGGTTGTGGAAAATAATTTGATGCTAAATCACAGTAAGACTCAGTTTTTACAGTTTCTAACTCACAATTCAACAAGAACCGATATTTTGATCAGACAGAATAGGCATATTACAAGCGAGACGGAACAGTTCAAGTTCCTAGGCGTTCGGATAGATAGTAACCTGTTGTGGAAAGCCCATGTTCAGGATCTTGTTCAGAAACTAAATGCTGCTTTATTTAACATTAGAACAGTATCTGAAATAAGTGACAGTTCAACACGAAAAGTAGTCTACTACGCATATTTTCATACGCATATGCCGTATGGTATTATTTTTTGGGGTAATTCTTCTGATTCAAAAAGGGTAGTTTTGGCTCAAAAACGGGCTGTTCGAGCTATGTGTGGTGAAAGTTCGAAAACCTCTTGTCGACACCTATTCAATAGTCTGGGAATTTAGACATTGCCCTCACAGCATGTTGTTGTTGTTGTGGTCTTCAGTCCTGAGACTGGTTTGATGCAGCTCTCCATGCTACTCTATCCTGTGCAAGCTTTTTCATCTCCCAGTACCTACTGCAACCTACATCCTTCTGAATCTGCTTAGTGTATTCATCTCTTGGTCTCCCTCTACGATTTTTACCCTCCACGCTGCCCTCCAATACTAAATTGGTGATCCCTTGATGCCTCAGAACATGTCCTACCAACCGATCCCTTCTTCTGGTCAAGTTGTGCCACAAACTTCTCTTCTCCCCAATCCTATTCAATACTTCCTCATTAGTTATGTGATCTACCCATCTAATCTTCAGCATTCTTCTGTAGCACCACATTTCGAAAGCTTCTATTCTCTTCTTGTCCAAACTATTTATCGTCCATGTTTCACTTCCATACATGGCTACACTCCATACGAATACTTTCAGAAATGACTTCCTGACACTTAAATCTATACTCGATGTTAACAAATTTCTCTTCTTCAGAAACGCTTTCCTTGCCATTGCCAGCCTACATTTTATATCCTCTCTACTTCGACCATCATCAGTTATTTTGCTCCCCAAATAGCAAAACTCCTTTACTACTTTAAGTGCCTCATTTCCTAATCTAATTCCCTCAGCATCACCCGACTTAATTAGACTACATTCCATTATCCTTGTTTTGCTTTTGTTGATGTTCATCTTATATCCTCCTTTCAAGACACTGTCCATTCCATTCAACTGCTCTTCCAAGTCCTTTGCTGTCTCTGACAGAATTACAATGTCATCGGCGAACCTCAAAGTTTTTATTTCTTCTCCATGAATTTTAAAACCTACTCCGAATTTTTCTTTTGTTTCCTTTACTGCTTGCTCAATATACAGATTGAACAACATCGGGGAGAGGCTACAACCCTGTCTTACTCCCTTCCCAACCACTGCTTCACTTTCATGTCCCTCGACTCTTATAACTGCCATCTGGTTTCTGTACAAATTGTAAATAGCCTTTCGCTCCCTGTATTTTACCCCTGCCACCTTTAGAATTTGAAAGAGAGAATTCCAGTCAACATTGTCAAAAGCTTTCTCTAAGTCTACAAATGCTAGAAACGTAGGTTTGCCTTTCCTTAATCTTTCTTCTAAGATAAGTCGTAAGGTCAGTATTGCCTCACGTGTTCCAGTGTTTCTACGGAATCCAAACTGATCTTCCCCGAGGTTGGCTTCTACTAGTTTTTCCATTCGTCTGTAAAGAATTCGTGTTAGTATTTTGCAGCTGTGACTTATTAAGCTGATAGTTCGGTAATTTTCACATCTGTCAACACCTGCTTTCTTTGGGATTGGAATTATTATATTCTTCTTGAAGTCTGAGGGTATTTCGCCTGTTTCATACATCTTGCTCACCAGATGGTAGAGTTTTGTCAGGACTGGCTCTCCCAAGGCCGTCAGTAGTTCCAATGGAATATTGTCTACTCCGGGGGCCTTGTTTCGACTCAGGTCTTTCAGTGCTCTGTCAAACTCTTCACGCAGTATCATATCTCCGATTTCATCTTCATCTACATCCTCTTCCATTTCCATAATATTGTCCTCAAGTACATCGCCCTCGTATAGACCCTCTATATACTCCTTCCACCTTTCTGCTTTCCCTTCTTTGCTTAGAACTGGGTTTCCATCTGAGCTCTTGATATTCATACAAGTCGTTCTCTTATCTCCAAAGGTCTCTTTAATTTTCCTGTAGGCGGTATCTATCTTACCCCTAGTGAGATAGGCCTCTACATCCTTACATTTGTCCTCTAGCCATCCCTGCTTAGCCATTTTGCACTTCCTGTCGATCTCATTTTTGAGACGTTTGTATTCCTTTTTGCCTGTTTCACTTACTGCATTTTTATATTTTCTCCTTTCATCAATTAAATTCAATATTTCTTCTGTTACCCAAGGATTTCTACTAGCCCTCGTCTTTTTACCTACTTGATCCTCTGCTGCCTTCACTACTTCATCCCTCAAAGCTACCCATTCTTCTTCTACTGTATTTATTTCCCCCATTCCTGTCAATTGCTCCCTTATGCTCTCCCTGAATCTCTGTACAACCTCTGGTTCTTTTAGTTTATCCAGGTCCCAACTCCTTAAATTCCCACCTTTTTGCAGTTTCTTCAGTTTTAATCTACAGGTCATAACCAATAGATTGTGGTCAGAGTCCACATCTGCCCCTGGAAATGTCTTACAATTTAAAACCTGGTTCCTAAATCTCTGTCTTACCATTATATAATCTATCTGATACCTTTTAGTATATATTTTCTTTAATGTCGTTTGTTGTTAGCAATATTAGCTTATTCCCAAGAGTGAGCAGTTTTCACTCTGTTAATACTAGGCAGAAATCAAATCTGCATGTGGAATGCACTTCCTTGACTCTTGTGCAGAAAGGAGAGCAGTATTCTGCTGCATCCATTTTCAATAAGCTACCACAAGAACTCAAAATTCTTAGCAGTAGCCCAAATACTTTTAAGTGTAAACTGAAGTGTTTCCTCATGGCTCACTCCTATTCTGTGGAGGAGCTCCTGGAAGAGCTGAAAAATTAAGCAAATTCCAGTGTTAAATTGTTGATTTTCTTTATTTAAACTTACGACTTGTCCCCTGAATATATTTCTTATATTTCATTTTATCTGTTTCTTCCATCGTGTTATAATTTCATGTATTGACTCGTTCCATGACCATGGAGACTTCTCCTTAATTTGGTCCCACGGAACAATAAATAAATGAATGAATGAATGAACAAAGCCAACAAAAGTGCCATGAGTAAATTCACTAATTTCATATATAAAAATTAAGTGTGCAGCTCACGATTTGAAGGCTATTGAGAAGATAATACTTTTCTGAGCGTAAAGATAATTATATTTAGGATCACTTGGGAATATACACTCCTGGAAATGGAAAAAAGAACACATTGACACCGGTGTGTCAGACCCACCATACTTGCTCCGGACACTGCGAGAGGGCTGTACAAGTAATGATCACACGCACGGCACAGCGGACACACCAGGAACCGCGGTGTTGGCCGTCGAATGGCGCTAGCTGCGCAGCATTTGTGCACCGCCGCCGTCAGTGTCAGCCAGTTTGCCGTGGCATACGGAGCTCCATCGCAGTCTTTAACACTGGTAGCATGCCGCGACAGCGTGGACGTGAACCGTATGTGCAGTTGACGGACTTTGAGCGAGGGCGTATAGTGGGCATGCGGGAGGCCGGGTGGACGTACCGCCGAATTTCTCAACACGTGGGGCGTGAGGTCTCCACAGTACATCGATGTTGTCGCCAGTGGTCGGCGGAAGGTGCACGTGCCCGTCGACCTGGGACCGGACCGCAGCGACGCACGGATGCACGCCAAGACCGTAGGATCCTACGCAGTGCCGTAGGGGACCGCACCGCCACTTCCCAGCAAATTAGGGACACTGTTGCTCCTGGGGTATCGGCGAGGACCATTCGCAACCGTCTCCATGAAGCTGGGCTACGGTCCCGCACACAGTTAGGCCGTCTTCCGCTCACGCCCCAACATCGTGCAGCCCGCCTCCAGTGGTGTCGCGACAGGCGTGAATGGAGGGACGAATGGAGACGTGTCGTCTTCAGCGATGAGAGTCGCTTCTGCCTTGGTGCCAATGATGGTCATATGCGTGTTTGGCGCCATGCAGGTGAGCGCCACAATCAGGACTGCATACTACCGAGGCACACAGGGCCAACACCCGGCATCATGGTGTGGGGAGCGATCTCCTACACTGGCCGTACACCACTGGTGATCGTCGAGGGGACACTGAATAGTGCACGGTACATCCAAACCGTCATCGAACCCATCGTTCTACCATTCCTAGACCGGCAAGGGAACTTGCTGTTCCAACAGGACAATGCACGTCCACATGTATCCCGTGCCACCCAACGTGCTCTAGAAGGTGTAAGTCAACTACCCTGGCCAGCAAGATCTCCGGATCTGTCCCCCATTGAGCATGTTTGGGACTGGATGAAGCGTCGTCTCACGCGGTCTGCACGTCCAGCACGAACGCTGCTCCAACTGAGGCGCCAGGTGGAAATGGCATGGCAAGCCGTTCCACAGAACTACATCCAGCATCTCTACGATCGTCTCCATGGGAGAATAGCAGCCTGCATTGCTGCGAAAGGTGGATATACACTGTACTAGTGCCGACATTGTGCATGCTCTGTTGCCTGTGTCTATGTGCCTGTGGTTCTGTCAGTGTGATCATGTGATGTATCTGACCCCAGGAATGTGTCAATAAAGTTTCCCCTTCCTGGGACAATGAATTTACGGTGTTCTTATTTCAATTTCCAGGAGTGTATTTACGATAAAGCAAGCCATCACTTGCATAGTGCGAAATCAAAGAGTACTAGAGCGCATACAGAGGATGCAGTTGTTATGAAAGATTATCGTGTCACTTCACTCATACAAATTGTATTCCACTCTTCAGTGCTAAGTATTTTCTCTGGAAAAATCTATTTTTAATTGCTATTGGTCAAATTAATTTGACTTACTCAGATCGGTTTTTCTTTCGGCATATTACGTTGATCTGTTGTGCAGTTTCTTTCAGCATTAGGCTCGGTTATGCGTATGAACACGTTCATGCATTTAACAATGCTGTTACAGAATACACAGTTTTTACTTTGCGTTGTTGCGTGCAATTATCCGGAAACCATCCCAGTTAGATAAAGCGAATAACGAGCAATTATCCACAATAACGCATACCGCAATATTTACCGAAATACACTACTCGAAACGAAATAATTATATAAATTCCACCGTGAACGATATTTGTTAATTTCAATTTAAAATTACGTTATAACAACAGTGATGTGTTTCTTGTTTATTTGGAAACGATAACTCAGTTCTGACCTCGTATGGCGGTGCGCCTATGTGGCAATGTCAATAAAGCAGCATAACTCCAGTTCCTAGTAAACAATTTCACGTGTGTGTCCACTTTCGAGGATATCTCCAAGGTTGCCAAAGGTCCTTATTATTACTACGAAAAAAACTGAAACCGTCATTTATCTTCGCGCAGATATTCTTACTGCAACAGAAGGAAGGTGCGGCTTCCTTACCTAATACTTCTTGGATACCTCAGCAGTGTGTGATAATCCACCGACTTCTATACAAAGACATGAGCATCGCGCTCTGACAATTCGATATACCTTCAGCGTACGTATCTACGTGCAGCTTCCCACTTGATAGGTTTGCATTAAGTTTAGCAATAAGAAACTGGACCCACAGCCTACATTGCAAGGGCCCGCTCAAAGAGCGGTTCTTAGCCCAGTACTGTACAATAAACAAACTTAATGCACCGTACTTTACAACAGAAGTTAAAGAACGGCATCTCCTACGGTCGCTTTTTCATGCGAAGTAGCTGCTTTAATGTTATTGGCTGCCTACGCTTATCTCACCACGAGAGTCAACTTTTTACGTCTCGTTGTTTCCCGATGTTTACATTCGAGACTATCTAAATTATTTTCGTGTAAAGGGCTCCAACGAAAATCACTTTGAGAGATGAGTTTTGAAAAATATAATGAACATTCATTCCAAATTTCACGACTCTTTTATTTTAGAATAGGTACCGATTTGCGGAATCAGATATGGCCTTCGTTTCCGCACACGAAAGTGAGTTCGGATTTGACCTCCTTAGAGGACAACTATCTTTCATAACAAAAGTTCCTTGAAAATATCTTATTTATAATAGCCAAGTGCTCTGACTGCATAACAAAGAACGGAACGCCTATTTAATCCCTTTGGAGTTGCATGTTGAAAACGTATTTTCATAGTGGTCGTCTACGTCACACAGGTAGTGCTACTTTGAAAATACATGCCCCTAGGACTAATAATTTAGATTTGGCGTTGATTCTTATATTATTCCACGCCGCATCCTCTGAAACGACAGTAATATCCGTTTCGGTTCCTTAGGGATTGAATGTCACAAGATCTTTTCGCATTGTATATTTACGATAAATAACAAACATTGTTAGCAAATTTCGTGTTTCTAGGACCAGTTGTATATGCTGAGCGTCATTTCGTAAAAGAATCTCATTTCAAAAATATTTTCTTAGTCTACGTCACAAAAATGACGATCTGCAAACTTCACATTCTTATAAAAAGGGTTTTCTATGAGCCACGTCGCATCCATACAAACTAAATTAACTGACATTTCAGACCCCGGTTGTTTGAATTTACTAAATCCTTTCGCATGGGTGCCTAAGATCAGTGGTTTAGACTGTAAGACGATTCGACAAAATACTTTCAACCGTTAAAGTATTGAATTGTAAAAATCCGTTATCTATTTGTTTGTCGTATGCAAGACATCAGTTGTACAATATCTTTATGATTACAATAAAGAAGAACATAACACATAAAGCAATACAATACATGGTACTGAGAGAAATGAAGATTAACTAACTTAAAATGCAAAAACACAGAAAACAATGTTCATTTAAAAGAGCTGGTATGATTCTGTCTGGGATTACAGTCTTTATATCCATTGGGAAGCCCAGTACGTTGCAGCTTGTGCGACCTCGTCATTCACTGTCAGTAGGTCGTGCATCGTGCGAGGTTCGTGCAGTTTCCTGCAGACTGGTAGGCGTTGTGTGTCTTGTAGTTAACCACGTTCGCAAAGCTTGTCTGTGCTGATGCAGCCCCATTTCTTCAGTTTATTTTGCATCTTGATACACCCGATCTTAATCTATTCAAGGCTTTGCAGATCGTGAATGCGAGTTCGAAGCCGGCTGTAGGTTCTTCCCTGGAACTATTCTCTGATCTTTCTGATTCCGAGTTTCTACACATTTCTTCTCCTCGTGTTTAGGCGGTAAAGCGGTTGTTTGGAGAAAACTCTTCCTCGATTTAAGTCTTTTAGGTTGGGGGTAGTGTCCAAACATTGGATGCCTGGGACCTGTTTCTTGTTTTTGTTTCCCAGTTTTTGCAGCTGTTCTTCTGATGTGTGGAGGGGCTATGCCCATAAGTTGGTACAGCTGGTTTGTGGGAGCTGGGCGGAGGCAGCCTGTTATGTTATGCGCCCTCTCTTTCAGAGCTGTACGTACTTGTCTTTCATGGGTGGGTTTTGCCATACAGGTGCCGAGTACTGGGCAGCGGAGAAACGTAACGTACGGAGAACAGTGGGTCGTGATTCGCATCTACTGTTTGTTAGCTTACGTATGATGTTCCTGGCACTCACTGTCATCTTTGTGTCCAAACAGTGATCCTTGAAGGTAAGAGAGCTGTCGAGCTTGACTCCAAAATATTTTGAGGCGCTGTCCCCCTCTCGGGGGATGAGACAGTTTTAATTAACTCAATAAATGTGTCTTTTGAATTGGGTGGTTGCTGGTTAAACAGCTGCTTGTACCACACATATTATGGCTCTATGTAGTGTACGAGGAAGGCGTTCTCCCACATCCATCCTGGTTTGATGTGCAATGTGTTCGCTGACGAAGATGTGATCAGGGTTGCGTCCACGGTTCCACCTGCAGCTGTTAAACGAAGAGGGAAGTTTGGGATCGTCTATTAATTTCAGTCTAGCTGAGTCGCCCAGATTTCGAGGTCCTCTCCGCTTTTGTCTGTGTGCCTATATGCCCAGGCTGAGCTTCGGCAGTTGAAATCGCCAATTACTAGTTCCGTAGGTTGTAACCCAAAGTTGGATGTTTCATTGAATCTGAACTCGCTGTCGGGTGACTTATAGATAGATGTCACTGTACAGGACTGTATCTCTACAGTCAAGATTTCGATGTCTTCTTGAGATGTCAGTTCTGCACATAAAATGTCTCGTCGGGTTTGGCGAATACTGCGCTGCCGTATTGCCCGTGTGGTCTTTCAATTACTAGTTCCATTCAGTGGCCATAGAGGGTCCCTTGAACTAGGAGATCAGTCTTTTACATGCTTCAGAAAGTAATACCTCTTTGTCGCGTGAGAGCTCTTCAGTGTTCATGGACATTATGGTCATAGTTGGTTTGAAAGGATTGACCTTAGGCAAAAACCTAACGTTGCCCAGGGTAAGCCCGATCGCTGTCATAACTTCGAGGAGGCTGCTTTCGTGTACCCCCGTCCTTGATGAGTCTACGTCACCCAAAGAACATAGCTCAAATTTCCTGCTGTAGAACTAATAATTTAGGCTGAGCGTTCCTGCTTAGATTTACAAAGTCACATCCCCTGAAATCAGATTAATGCTTCTTAATGAATGAATTTCATAAAATATTTTCACAGTGGTAGCCTATGATAAATAATACACGTGACCACCAAATTTCGTGTTTCAACATTAATCTCGTCCTATGGGTAAGTAAGACAGATCATGAGTATCCACCATCCACAATGGGTAATAACCTGTAACTCCCAGTTCTTTACAAAATCGAACTCGCATACGTAAAACGTCATGTCTCCTGTAATGTGTATCATAGAATGATATAATTTTCCAATTACGTTCACTGGTGTACATCGATACCGGCTGCACGGTGTTTTCCGAATAAAGTTAAAAGAAAAGAAGATAAAATTAAAACGTCATGCCTGATGCTGAAATTTTAATGCTTGAATAGAGAAAACGTAGTAAGCGATAAACTGGTGTGCAACGTGTCAGTGACACAAAGTTTCGCAAAAGTTTCCAATTATACGCAGAATTTTTTGGGAGTCGCAAAGTGCTCTTATTCTCAAGTACTGGATGAATATAGTCTGGGTGATTTGAGCGCTGTCAAATACACTGCTTCAGAATATACACACAGGCTGTAACTGTAATGTTTGACTTATCATGTTAAATCTTTAACATCAGATCATAGCTCCTATTTAGCACCTTATGAGAGCATTTTAAAATTTTAAATTCGGTCGCTAACTGTACGAATAGTGAAAATAAAAATTTTATTTCCCCGCGAAGCCGTTAGATACGTAACCAGCAACTGGAAAGTTTCATAATTTTAGCCATTTAGCACAGTAACCACTAAACACCGGATGCTGTAAAGAATCGAAATCCCATTGAGACGGGTGTTACGATTAAGCAAGGAAAACCCCCAGTTGGGAAACGGGACCAAAATTAGTTGGTTACTGTCGAGTTGCAATTTAAAATTTCTTTATTGATTACTTCAACCATTACAAGTCATTTCTTTATCACTTGACCAGGAACAGATCCAAAAGAGCTAGTAGGCGTGAGTGCCTTTTCAAAACAATTTACCTTACAGTTAACGGCCAAGCCATTTTACTTAAAACCGACTTTGATAAAACATTTTCCAAGAAATGAAATTAAAAACTTTACTTTACCGTTAGTAGCCGAGCCATTTTACTTAAAACAGACTTTGATAAAGCATATAATGACAAAATTAAAACTTTCCAAGTAATGAAACAAAAAAACACCAATTGGCATACAATTTCGCTACCGAACATGTAGGGAGCCAACTTCTTTTAAACTTTGGCACAACAAGATATTAAATTACAAGGGCTCGCTAACAGGGAGGCAGAACTACCATTTTGAAAGGATGCCAAGTAGATTAAAACAATCGAAGTAAAGATACAGTCATTCATCTTTTACAATAACTAACAATTTTAAAGCCACGTAATTTTAAAAACCCACCAATGAAAGGCAAACTTAACCTTTTTAAACAGTGGCCAAAAAATAATCAGAGTAAAATACAACCATTTAACATTTTACAATAACTAACAACTTTAATACCATGTCCTGCCACCAAAATGTCCTGGGATAGAAATAATTAACCGACCGGGTGTACGGGCTGCCACAATTGTCTCCCGAAGGATGCTCAGGCTAGAAGCGGATTAGCAGACCCGCAACGCCTCACATTCAGCAATCGCATGGACCTCATGCGAGGCCAGGGGAGGGGGAGGAATCAAATCAGGAACCATAATCCCTGCCCAAAAATACACTTCCCCCCAGACGGTACTAATAAGAAGCCAAAAGATCACTGTCTATAATTACACTGGCGACAGGGACAGGAAATCTGAACGCAGGAGGCCACAAGGCAGAAAAAATGTAATCTAAAACAATAATCACTGCTCAAAAATACACTTCCTACCGGGCAGTATTAACAAGAAGCGGAAAAGATCACTATCTATAAATACACCGGCGACAGGGACAGGAAACCCGAACGCAGGAGGCCACAAGGCAGAAAAGACGCTGGTTGCACAAACCAAAATTCTTCAATTAACATCTAAACCTTTAACCAACTTGACTTGCAGTTTATCAGAGAAACAGCAGGTGAACTCCGATGCAAAGGTTCCTCACACCCGACCGTGTCCACGTCGCCAGCGTACCCAACTGGGCACAGTCACGCAGCCACGCGCTCTGTCACCCGAGCCCTCGTCTTCTCTGCACCCACGGCGGCGGAATACCACTCCTCAGGTTAGGCGAATTACTAGTCCGTCATTCCCGCCTACAGACGGAAAATTTAGAGACATCCATTGCTGCTCCCACCAAGTAGCGACTCGGAACCACAGCCGTGGCGTCCGGGTGCTCACAGCAAGAGCTTGCAGCCTTGTCCCGTCAACTCGTCCCACTCGTCTCGCACCGCCAGGATAGACCACGCGGATTCTCGGAACGACAGCCAACCCTCCACCGCCACGCCACGCCGCGGTCTCATCGTACGACATTCTCTAATTTCAGATTTTAAAAACCGACCGACCGACTCGTCACCGCTAGGCAACCAACCGACCATCTCCCCAAAGATCTTATTCCCTTACACAAGGCTAACAGGAAGCAACGACTCGAAGGTCGATAAGACCAGACACACCGCCAGAGGGGAATCTCAACAGAACAGTATGCAGCATAACGATACAAATGAAAGAATCAATTAACGATGGAATGGAAGGACTCAGAACAATCTTTACAGCGCGATATATGTTGAGAGACGACACACGGCTCACCGAAGTATAAAACGGTTTCAAAAGTCTAATTACAGTCCCAAATGAATTAATGTGATAAATATTTCACGTTAACGTAAGTGCGAGACAAGCCATTGGAAGTGTGATATGCTGGTACATTAATAGCCGGTATAGCCGCTAGGTTGTTAAATGGAAGCATGAAAACGTCCATGCATTGTGTTGCACAGGTGCCGGATGTCAGTTTGTAGGACAGAGTTCCATGCGTGTTGCACTACGTCGGTCAATACAGAGACAGTTGACGCTGTTCCTGGATAACGTTGCAGTTATCGATGGATGATGACCCACATGTGCTCGACTGGACACAGACCTGGTGACCGGGAGGCGAAGGCAGCATGTAGACACCCTGTACACCATGCTGGGCTACAACAGCGGGATGTGGGCGAGTGTTATCCTGTTATAAAACACCTCCTGGAATGCTGTTCATGAATGGCAGCACAACTCATCGAATTACCAGTGAACCGTGATTTTACTTTCAAAATCTTTTCTTATAGAATTTACTTTATTAACTAGCGATTCATCAAGAACATTTAATCACACTATGTGAGCGTGGAAGTAGTTTCCAGGGAGTAACGGATGGAAACAAATTAAATTTCAACAAATGGAAATTTTATTCATAAAAGCCTTTTCAAACAAAAAAACAGATTTAAAATTTATAAGCAGAAAAGCACCCTCGAAATATCAAGTTACAATTTTATTTAGAGGCAGAAAGAACAATATTGACAGTATGAGCCTTCGGGCTGAGAAGCTTGCCTGCTCCCTTTCAACACGGCCGTAGTCACGACCGCTCACAACAACCTCAGAAAGACTACACTGGTACAATTCTGCAACACACCAGATTACTTTAAACTAAAAATTTTAACAACTCACACAAGTACATTAACTATGCTCCCCGTAAGAGGGATGGAAATGGTACAAACACTCACACTAAGAAATTATTTGCCACCGAAAGTGCACTCTTATGGTGGAAGGGTGGCAACTTTATAAAAATGACTATTTAACTAAAACCCATGAAATTCAGGATTACATAAAATGTACAAAATGCTGTACATTACACATATACCGCCTCGCAAGATGATAGACAAGATAAAAACATATTTCAAGAATTCCGCTTTTAAGCAATAAATTCGTTAACACCAAATCCGACAAACATGACAGAGGCAGTTATTAACGTATGGCAGAATGGCAGATTGACAGAGGGGGGGGGGGGGTGGTTACTAAACAACCCGAAATGCAGGTTGTTGTTCTAAAACTCCCCAATTCCACACGGGAAAAACGGACCACCCATTTCACAAATAACCACCTTACCGCGGGCGGGCAAACGGAGAATAATGGTGGGACGATCCCAAAAGAAGCGGCTGGTGACCTCACCAAGAAAACAAGTAGAATTTAACGAGTAAATGAAATAACATATCTTCAATCACTTAACTTCTAATAAAAAGCGATATCTGGTGAAGACCTGGCGCAGCACCCCCCAACGCTCTCCCGAACCGTCAGCTGCCAGTCGCTTCAACGGACGCAGGAAGGTGGGCCGATCTCCCGTCTCACGGCATCGCAGCTCGCCCCGGTCAGCCCGATGTCGTGGTTTCTCTCCTGTTGCTCTCGTGTGAACCGCCTTTCTATACGGCGCTGCCCACTGGACTCACGTGCGGACCTCACAAGCGCTGACGCTCAAGGCGGACAAGTCATCTCGTGTCTCAGTCCTCGACCGACCAACCGACCGATCCAACCGCCAATGACCGTTGCCCGAGCAACTCTAGCAAACTGGCGGCCTAAAGCGCAGACTCAGATGCAGGAACTCAGCCCCGACCGGGCGACCACTAGCTGAATTCTGTTACTGGTGGAGTGGGAAGACTCTCATTTTCTGGCTTTAAAGTTTGATCCAAACGACACACATACTAGTACCCCGACGACAGACAGACACTAACTGCTGCACAAATGCAAACAAGAGACAGACCAGCAACTGGTGACGCGAGATTGACCTAGCCTCACTCCGACTGACCACCTTAACGTACGGCAGACCGACAGACAGCCAGACACTGACTGCCCGATACTGAGCCGGCTGACCAACTGACTAGACTCAGACTGACCGACTGCCCTGGCTGACCAAGTGCTTCCGACTGACTGACTCAGACCGACTAACTGCTGAGCTCATAGCGCCCCTTAAACCCACGTGAACAGGCAACTTTTCCCCTTTCCCAGCAGAGGGAGACACAAAAGCTGCGTTTGCCACAGCAGCGCCGCCCCCAGAAACGGAAGACGACTGCTTTACACTACGCGCTGAAAACAGTAAATTTTACTACGGCTCAACCAGATCGTCAGGGTGCGTGGAATAACCACGAGAGTACTCCTGCTGTGATACGAAATCGCACCCCAGACCGTATCACCAGGTGTGGGTCCAGTGCGTCCAGCACACAGACAGGTTGGTTGCGTGTCCCCATCTGGCGTCCTCCTAACCAAAACACGGCCATCGCTGGCACTAATGCAGGACCAGCATTCGCCGGAAATCGCAACAGACCTCCATCCCGCCCTCAAGTGAGCTCTTGTTGTGAAGCTGCAAATGGCGGGGATTTGGGGTCAGTGAAATGGACGCTACAGGGGTTCTAGCTCGGAACTCTCCTTGAAGTAACCGATTTGTAAGAGTTCGTTGTGTCACTGTGGTGCAAACTGATGCTCAAATTGCTGCTGCACATGCAGTACGAAGGGCGAAAGCCATAGACCGAACACCATGGCCTTCCCTCTCGGTAGCGTCACGTGGCCGTCCGGAGCCCGGTCTTCTTGCGAACGTACATTCTCGTGATCACCAATGTCAGCAATCATGTACAGTCGTACATTCCTGCCAATTCTTTCTGCAATATCGCAGAAGAAACATCCAGGTTCTCGTAGGCCTATTGCACTACCTCGTTCAAATTCAGTGAGGTGATGATCTACATCTACATCTACATGATTACTCTGCTGTTCACAATAAAGTGCTTGGCAGAGGGTTCAGTGAACCATCTTCAAGCTGTCTCTCTACCGTTCCACTCTCGAACGGCGTGGGAAGAACGAGCACTTAAATTTTTCTGTGTGAGCCCTGGTTTCTCTTCTTTTATCGTGATGATCATTTCTCCCTGTATGGGTGGGTGCTAACAGAATGTTTTCCCCCAGGATGTCCACAACTCTTTTGTGGTTGAATTGGTGGCGAGCACGGGACGCCGAGCTAGTGCGGCTCTCTTTACTTTGCGATCTACTACAGCTATCAACTGACCATCCTTCTTGAACGACGTCTTCAAGGATGTCTCGATCGCCTCCACTCTTGGAGCATCGAAACCGGCTTCCTCTTTTCACCCAGTAAGACCGTTTGTGTCAGTTTTTGGCTTCGTACGGAGTTTCTTCCGCCTTCTCTACATCTAAGCCCCGTCGACATTCCGTTCGTGGACGTCGCTAAATTCTTGGGACTCATGTTTGACGGAAAACTGTGCTGGTCTTCCCACGTTTCCTATCATTCGGCTCGCTGTCTGCGATCCGTCAACACCTTCCGTGTCCTGAATGGTACCTCCTGGGGAGCGGACCGAGTGGTCCTTCTCCGCCTGTACCGTACCTTAGTGCACTCGAAATTGGACTATGGAAGCATAGTTCACTCCTCTGCTCTGCTGTGTATTCTTCGAAGTCTCGACTCTGTCCACCACCGTGGACTGCGTTTAGTCTGGAGCTTTTTACATTAGCCCTGTGGAAAGCCTTTATGCTGAAACTGCTGAATTTCCGCTGTCCAATCGGCGAACTGTCCTTCTGAGTCGTTATGCTAGCCATCTGTCTTCCATGCCTGCTAATCCGGCCTATGACATTTTTTTCGACGCCTCCTTTGATGTAGGGTATGCAGGCCGCCCCTCCTCCCTACTACCACCGGGAGTCCGCTTCCGTCAACTGCTCCATTCTCTTTCCTTCCGCTTTCCTAAAACCTTCTTGACAACTTGGGGTACAGCACCGCCTTGGCTCCGCCCCCGGACCTGCCTGCTCCGTGACCTTTGTCAGTTTCCCAAGGATGGTACCCATTCTCTCGTTTATCATGGAGCATTTGCTGCTTCTTGCGCATAAATGAAGGATGCAACATTTATTTACACTGACGGCTCAAAAACATCATTTGGTGTTGGGAGTGCCTATATTGTTGGCGACACCCCTAATAGATTTCGGCTTCCCGAACAGTGTTCGGTTTTTACTGCGGAGCTTTACGCTGTTCTCCAGGCTGTCCAATACATCCGTCGCCATCAACGGATACAGTATCTTATATGTTCAGATTCGCTCAGCTCTCTCCTCAGTCTCCAAGCTCTCTACCCTGTCCATCCTCTGGTTCACCGGATTCAGGACTGCCTCCACTTGCTCCACTTGGGGGGAGTCTCTGCGGCATTCCTCTGGATCCCACGACACGTTGGTATCCGTGGAAACGAGGCGGCCGATATAGCGGCCAAGGCTGCAGTCTCTCTTCTTAAGCGTGCTATTCGCATAGTTCCCTTCGCCGATCTACAGAATGTTTTATGTCGTCGTGTTGCTCTTCATGGCACGCACATTGGTCGACACTTCCCCATAATAAATTGCGGGACGTGAAATCTCTTCCCTGGGCTTGGACCTCTTCCTCCCGCACTCGTCGTCAGGAGGAGGTAATTTTAACTAGACTCCGGATAGGGCACTGTCTTTTTAGCCATCGACATCTTTTAAGTGGCGATCCTCCCCCGCTTTGGTTCAAATGGCTCTGAGCACTATGGGACTTAACTGCTGAGATCATCAGTCCCCTAGAACTTGGAAATACTTAAACCTAACTAACCTAAGGACGTCACACACATCCATGTCCGAGGCAGGATTCGAACCTGCGACCGTAGCGGTCACACGGTTCCAGACTGTAGCGCCTAGAACCGCTCGGCTATCCCGGCCGGCCATCCCCCGCTTTGTCCCCACTGCTCTCAGCTGTGGACGGTAAGACACCTTTTACTTGAGTGCCCCTATTTTACTCCGTTACGCGCCCGTCTACAGCTGTCGCCTGATATATCTTCCAGTTTAGCAGATGACACGCGCTCAGCGATCGCGTCCTCGAGTTTATCAGTGTCAGTGAGATGACGTCGGACACTTGAAGCTTTTTTTGGGGGGAAAACACCCCCTACCTTCTCTAGTGGTTTTCTAAGCTTTCCTTCTGCTTTTTAGTTTCCGTACTTTTTGAGCTTCGCTCCCATTACTGCTGATTTAATTTTTTTTTTTTTACCCTTCGCTAAGCCACAGAACGGGCGCTAATGACCGTAGCAGTTTTTCGCCCTAAAACCATAACAAAAAAAAGAATGTTTTAGCAATCGGAGGAGAAAACTGGTGATTGAAATTTCATGAGAAGATTCTTTCGCAACGAGAAACGGCTTTGTTTTAATGAATGCCACTCCAATTCACGTATCATGTCTGTGGCACTATCTCCCTTATTACGCGATAATACAAAACGAGCTGCCCTTCTTTGTACTTTTTCGATGTCATCTGTCATTCCCACTTGATGCGAATCTCAGCAATACTCCAGAGTAGGGCGTACAAACGTGGTATAAACAGTCTCTTCAGTAGACGTGTAGCACCATCTAAGTGTTCTGCCAATAAATCGCAGTCTTTGGTTTGCTCTACCCACAACATTATCTGTGTGATCGTCCCAGTTTACGTTATTTGTAATTGTGATCCATAAGTATTTAGTTGACTTTGCAGCCTTCAGATTTGTGCGACTTATCGCGTAATCGAAATTTAGTGGATTTCTTTTAGTACTTACTCGAATAACTTCACACTTTTCTTTATTCAGGGTCAATTGCCACTTTTCGCGCCATACAAATATCTTATCTAAATCATTTTGCAATTCGTTTTGGTCATCTGATGCTTTTACAAGAAGGTAAATGACAGCATCATCTGCAAGCAATCTAAGACGGCTACTCAGACTGTCTCCTAGCGTCGTTAATATAGATCAGCAACAATATGGGCCTATGACAATTCCCTGGGGAACGCCGAATATTACTTCTGTTTTACTCGATGACTTTCCGTCTATTACTACGAATTGTGACGTTTCTGACAGGAAATCACGAATCCAGTCGCATAACTGGGGCGATATTCCACAGGCACGTAGTTTGGTTAGAAGACTCTTGTGAGGAACGGTGTCGAAAGCCTTCTGGAAATCTAAAAATATGGAATCAATTTGACATCTCCTGTCGATAGCACTTATTACTTCATGAGTATAAAGAGCTAGTTGTGTTTCGCAAGAATGATATTTTCTGAATCCGAGCTGACTATGTGTCAATAAATCGTTTTCTTCGAGGTACTTCATAATGTTCGAATAGTGTATATGTTCCAAAACAGTACTGCAAATCGACGTTAGTGATATGAGCCTGTAGTTCAACGGATTACTCCTACTTCCCTTTTTGGGTGTTAGCGCGACTTGAGCAATTTTCCAGTCTTTAGGTACGGATCTTTCTGTGAGCGAGCGGTTGTAAATATTTGCTAAATATGGAGCTACTGTATCAGCATACTCTGAGAGGAAGCTGACTGGTATACAATTAGAATCTGGACCAGACGCCTTGCCTTTATTGTTTTAAGCTGCTTTGCGACACCGAAGATATCTGTTTCTATGTTTTTTTGTCTTGGCAGTTGTTATTGATTGGAATTCAGGAATATTTACTTCGTCTTCTTTGGTGAAGAAGTTTCGGAAAACGGTGTTGAATAACTCTTGTTTAGTGCCACTGTCATCAGTGACTTCACCGTTGTTATCGCGCAGCGAAGCTACTGGTTGTGTCTTGCCACTGGTGTGCTTTATGTTTGACCAGAATCTCTTTGGGTTTTCTGCCAGATTCCGAGACAGAGTTTCGTTATGGAAATTATTAAAAGCATCTCGCATTGAAGTACGCGCTATATTTCGAACTTCTGTAAAACTTTGCCAGTCTTGGTGATTTTGCGTTCTTTTAAATTTGGCATGCTTTTTTCGCTGCTTCTGCAACAGCGATCTGACCCGTTTTGTGTACCATGGGGATCAGTACCATCACTTATTAATTTATGTGGTATATACACTCCTGGAAATGGAAAAAAGAACACATTGACACCATTGTGTCAGACCCACCATACTTGCTCCGGACACTGCGAGAGGGCTGTACAAGCAATGATCACACGCACGGCACAGCGGACACACCAGGAACCGCGGTGTTGGCCGTCGAATGGCGCTAGCTGCGCAGCATTTGTGCACCGCCGCCGTCAGTGTCAGCCAGTTTGCCGTGGCATACGGAGCTCCATCGCAGTCTTTAACACTGGTAGCATGCCGCGACAGCGTGGACGTGAACCGTATGTGCAGTTGACGGACTTTGAGCGAGGGCGTATAGTGGGCATGCGGGAGGCCGGGTGGACGTACCGCCGAATTGCTCAACACGTGGGGCGTGAGGTCTCCACAGTGCATCGATGTTGTCGCCAGTGGTCGGCGGAAGGTGCACGTGCCCGTCGACCTGGGACCGGACCGCAGCGACGCACGGATGCACGCCAAGACCGTAGGATCCTACGCAGTGCCGTAGGGGACCGCACCGCCACTTCCCAGCAAATTAGGGACACTGTTGCTCCTGGGGTATCGGCGAGGACCATTCGCAACCGTCTCTATGAAGCTGGGCTATGGTCCCGCACGCCGTTAGGCCGTCTTCCGCTCACGCCCCAACATCGTGCAGCCCGCCTCCAGTGGTGTCGCGACAGGCGTGAATGGAGGGACGAATGGAGACGTGTCGTCTTCAGCGATGAGAGTCGCTTCTGCCTTGGTGCCAATGATGGTCGTATGCGTGTTTGGCGCCGTGCAGGTGAGCGCCACAATCAGGACTGCATACGACCGAGGCACACAGGGCCAACACCCGGCATCATGGTGTGGGGAGCGATCTCCTACACTGGCCGTACACCACTGGTGATCGTCGAGGGGACACTGAATAGTGCACGGTACATCCAAACCGTCATCGAACCCATCGTTCTACCATTCCTAGACCGGCAAGGGAACTTGCTGTTCCAACAGGACAATGCACGTCCGCATGTATCCCGTGCCACCCAACGTGCTCTAGAAGGTGTAAGTCAACTACCCTGGCCAGCAAGATCTCCGGATCTGTCCCCCATTGAGCATGTTTGGGATTGGATGAAGCGTCGTCTCACGCGGTCTGCACGTCCAGCACGAACGCTGGTCCAACTGAGGCGCCAGGTGGAAATGGCATGGCAAGCCGTTCCACAGGACTACATCCAGCATCTCTACGATCGTCTCCATGGGAGAATAGCAGCCTGCATTGCTGCGAAAGGTGGATATACACTGTACTAGTGCCGACATTGTGTATGCTCTGTTGCCTGTGTCTATGTGCCTGTGGTTCTGTCAGTGTGATCATGTGATGTATCTGACCCCAGGAATGTGTCAATAAAGTTTCCCCTTCCTGGGACAATGAATTCACGGTGTTCTTATTTCAATTTCCAGGAGTGTATCTCTCAATTGCTGTCGATACTATCTCTCTGAAATCATTTGACAACTTTTCTACGCTTACATGATCAGATAGGAAGGAGTGGAGACTGTCTCTTAAAACGACGTTAAGAGCATTTTTACAAGCTTTTTTTTTTAAATAGATATACTTTGCGTTTCTTTTTGACGGTTGTAGATATCACGGCATTCAGTCTAGCAGCAACTGCCTTGTGGTCGCTAATCCCTGTATTCGCCACGATACTCACTATTTGTCCAGGATTATTTGTTGCTAAGAGGACAAGTATGCTTTCGCAACCACTTACACTTCGAGTAGGCTCATGAACTAATTGTTCAAAATAATTTTCTGAGAAAGCATCGTGTTTGTCGTCTTTGGCGTCTATGTCGCTTTAAAGTCATTCTTGACTTAACATCACCTCGCCACGTCCAGTCTCATAGGTCTCTAATGATCACGACCGTTACAGAAAGAGTTTACAGCAATCCTGAATTGTATCCTCATACTGAGGCTACTAGCGCTACTCTTAAGCGACTGGCTCGAAACTGGAACAGGCATCATCTTTCAGATGTAGAATAGCGCCTCCCAACTTTTGTTGATGTGGCAGAACTCTTGGTGCTGTGATTTATTTTCCGTCAACGTACACTGAAGCACCAAAGAACCTGGCATAGGCATCGTTAATCAAATACAGAGATATGTGAACAGTCAGACTGCGGCGATGTGGTCGGCAACGCCTATATAAGACAACTAGCGTCTAGTGCAGTTATTAGGTCGGTTAGTGCTGCTACAATGGCAGGTTATCAAGATTTAAGTGAGTTTGAACGTGCTGTTATACTCGGCGCACAAGCGATGGGACACAGCATCTCCGAGGTAGCAATGAACTGGGTATTTTCCCGTTGAACCATTTACCGACTGTACCGTGAATATCAGGAATCCGGTAAAACATCAAATCTCCGACATCGCTGCGGCCGGAAAAAGATCCTGAAAGAACAGGACCAACGATGACTGAAGAGATTTCTTCAACGTGACAGACGTGCAACCTTTCCGCAAATTACTGCAGATTTCAATGCTGGGGCATCAACAAGTGTCAGAGTGCGAAGCATTCAACGAAACATCATAGATGTAGGCTTTCGAAGGCAAAGGCCCACTCGTGTACCCTTGATGACTGCACAACGCAAACCTTTACGCTTCGTCTAGGCCCGTCAACACCGACACTGGACTGTTGATGACTGGAAGCATGTTGCCTGGTCGGACGAGTCTCGTTTCAGATTGCATCGAGCGGATGAACGTGTACTGGTATGGAAACAACCCCTTGAATCCATGGATCCTGCATGTCGGCAAGGGACTGACTGCTCAAGCTGGTGCACGCTCTGTAATGGTATGGGGCGTGTACAGTTGGAGTGATATGGGACCGCTGATACGTCTGGATACGACTGTGACAGGTGACACGTACGTAAGCATTCTTTCTGATGATCTGCATCCATTCATGTCCATTGTGCATTCCAACGGACTTGGGCATTTCTAACAGGACAATGCGACACAAGTCCAGAATTGCTACAGAGCGGCTGCAGAAACACTCTCCTGGGATTTAGTACTTCCACTGGCCTCCAGACTCTCCAGACATGAACTTTATAGAGCACATCTGGGATGCCTTACACCGTGCAGTTCAGAAGAGATCTCCACCCTGTGTGCTCTTACGCCTTTATGGACAGTCCTGCAGGATTCATGGTGTCATTTCCCTCCAGAACTACTTAAGACATTAGTCGATTCGATGCCACGTCGTGTTGCGGCACGGTGCTTCAGCAATTGAGGGCTCACATTGTTCCACATGTGGTGTGTCTAACCAGTGATACGTAATGGCCTGCCAGTAGTCATTTCACACTGGTAGAAAGCTGTTGTCCATTAACCAACAAGCACTGCAGCAATTGGATTGACGCGTGGTACCGCAGTGGGCAGTGGAAAGTGATGTGCTCGATGTGCTCTTCCGCGCCGCAGTCACATAGGGGAGAATCAATCTGCTGTAACCGACAAGGGTGCAGTGAGAACGACGATGGTTAAAGCGAAGTCGGGGCATGGTAACCAGAAACTTTGTATGTTACATACCAAGGAATTATCATGTGTATGCAGGGATATGTTGTAATACAGCTTTATAATGCCTTCCTCTTTGTTTGTAGGAAAGGCACCATTTTTCGTTCCACAGTGTTCTATCTGCTGCCATGTGTCTTGCAGTATCTCTATGCAAGAAACATGTTCTCACGCTTTTGTCCCATGGTAGATGGCACACTTAGCGAGAGTGTCGGCAATACCATTGCCCCTGATACCACGTTGCCCCTTCACACACAGTGCGGCGATTTTCTTGTTACGATGCTGTAGTGCTCTACGACCTGGCGCACCAAGTATCTGTTTGTATTACTAACGGCCCGATTGCATACGAGCAGCAATGCTGACCGCGAGTCTCTCAAAACAATTATTGTATCTCTATCTAAGCCATCAGCACGTTTAAGGCTCTCTAACATTGCGTTGAACTCCAGTGTAACTGCCGAGGCATTGAGAGAGCTGGATTTGGCCACTGTGGTGCGTGTGTTCGTCGTAACATTCGCTTCAAAAGCTATCTGCAGTGCGTGTTCCATCCGTGTAGAGACGTTTCACGTGTTCCAAATCACCTAAACAGTCCTTCAGCAATTGCGGGCTCATATCAGGTTCCACAAGTGTGTGTCTGTTCGCATGTCTAAATCTGTCATCGTATGCCTGTTATTCATCATGAAACATGGATGGTGTGCAACTGACTCAGTTGCGAAATAATGTAAAAGATATAGGCTAATGGTGAAAGTTTCGTTATAATCCAGTATCTACTAGAAAAGCATTTTTCTGCCAACATCCGAATCCTCGATCACAGGCTCATGCCCAAATTGTGTGCGGTTGAGTGCATATGTAGAGCCAATGTACCGTCTTGCGAGATAGAGTAGAGGTTCATTATCTTTGACAAGAAGATCATTCGTAGACGTTGACCGCAGAGCACCCAAGCAGTACCTTATAGCTCTTTACTGACATCCATCAGGTGTTTGCAGGGCTGAATCAGTGTCCGTACAACTGCGAACCTAACCGTAGTCCATATATGGCCAGATTAGCATACATACACCTGGATCGTCACCTCACCAGCCTCCCATAATTGAATGCATAATATTAACAGCCTTCTCACTTTTTTGTATGATGTACCACAAATGCGTGGGCCAGGTAAGCTTCCGGTCGATGTAGAATCCAAAGTATTTGACAACTTGTTCGACTGGCATACGATAAGGACCCAGTAATATTATTCTTGTATTTGCCATCTATGCTGCACGTAAATGGAAGCCACAGATTTGACAGGCAATATTTGCAAGGAATTCCGATGGAATCACCCTCGAAATTTTTATATTCCATGAGACTCAATCTCGTTGTGTAGAAGCAGGGGACGTTTGCGTATTGCATTACTTTGACATTTCCTGGCAGAAGAGAATGAAGAATCGCAGTTTAAAGATTAAATAACAGCGGCGATAAGATCAAACGCTGTGGGTAACGTCCGTCGAATCATTGGCGCTCTGTTGCACAGTAATTGGTACAGATTGCGGATAAACACGCTAGACACTCCAAGATTCTTCAGCTGCTGCGCTAATCGTTGGAGCAGGTTGCGCTCATTGACTTTATTTAAAAACCGGCAGGTCCTTTCGACCAGCGTTTCTTCCACTTCCTCAACCGATAATCAGTGCTCTGAGGTCAATGAGATTATCAGAGAGAGCTGACAGGGGTTGTAACGCTGAATTCAATCGTAGCTTGATCCGTGCAGTTACTTGAGGAGAAGGAGCGCTTGACTTTGGTCTGGCAGCCACGACTGCGGCATGTGTCGCTCAATGGTGTTAGTTGCAAGATGGCCAGCTGGGGGGGCGCACGGCAGAGGCCGCCGCAGGGGATGCACACAGAGCTATTGGGGGTGGGGGGGGGCGGGTGTCACGGACGACATAGAGCGAAGAGCCAGGTGCAGAAACGTCTTTAGCAGAGTTGTGTAGCAATGTGCGAGCAGCAATTGTTCCCGGATGAGGCAAAGCACAGTCCACTGTTTCGGCAGTGGGCCCCATATTGTTTCCTGCTTCCGCTAAGATTGCTATCAGCTTGGACGGTGAAAACATTTCGCGGAAGCCCTGGCGGTGGCTGGTCACCAGGTGACCCAGAATACTGCAGCGTTCTAATTAAGCCACGTACATGCACAGGACTGAGCGCGATGACAGATTGTTGATTGGGCCGCAGTCCGTGACGTCACAGTGGATGGCTGTCGATGTGCTGGCATCTTGTCTTATGCAGAGAGGCTGTACAATACGTGAAGTGATGCGCAATTGGTGCAAGAGTGTTTCCTGAATTTTCAGTTGGCGTCTTTGCTTTTCTAGGCAAAAACTCCACACAGGGTTTTCCGTGGCCGTGCGCATAGTATGGAGAAGGAGATTCGATGGCGAACTTGCGGAGGAGTGGGGACGAGATTGGGGGAGACTTTGGACCTGAAGTCTGGGCGTGAAGCTGCATCCAAACGAAAGGAGGTGACGGAAGTCCACCGTCCGTCTCGACTGGGCCAATGCCTCTCGAGTTTTCTGCACGTGTATGTCGAACATTTCATAGCACTGACACTAGGAACCTTTAGAGTGAGCCCTCTTACCTGACTTCACGCCCACGGCAGAAGCAGTTGCTGTCCGGTTCAAGCGAATTGTTGTAGTTCGTTTCTGCATTCAGTTCACACTCACGAAGTCGAATCACCACCCTTCGTTCAACTTTGTCAACTGATCACTTTCCTTTAAGAATACGAGATGGAACGTAATAAATGATATATTCTCCCATATTCAATTTAACTCATGTTCTTATGAATTAATCTGTCGGGATATTTAAATCTATCTATCATTCAAGTCCTCCCCCATGAACCATGGATCTTGCTGTTGGTGGAGCGGTTTGCGTGCCTCAGCGATGCAGATGGCCGTACCGTAGGTACAACCACAACGGAGGGGTATCTGTTGAGAGGCCAGACAAACGTGTGGTTCCTGAAGAGGCGCAGCAGCCTTTTCAGTAGTTACAGGGGCAACAGTCTGGATTATTGACTGATCTGCGCTTGTTACATTAATCAAAATGGCCTTGCTGCGCTGATACTGTGAACGGCTGAAAGCAAGGGGAAACTACAGCCGTAATTTTTCCCGAGGGCATGCAGCTTTATCGTATGGTTAAATGATGATGGCGTCCTCGTGGGTAAGGTATTCCGGAGGTAAAATAGTCCCCCATTCGAATCTCCGGGTGAGGAATACCCAGCAGGACGTTGTTATCAGGAGAAATAAAACTGGCGTTTTACGGATCGGAGCGTGGAATGTGAGATCCCTTAATCGGGCAGGTAGGTTAGAAAATTTAAAAAGGGAAATGGATAGGTTAGATATAGTGGGAATTAGTGAGCCGGCCGGTGTGGCCGTAGGGTTCTAGGCGCTTCAGTCAGGAACCGCGTGACCGCTACGGTCGCAGGTTCGAATCCTGCCTCGGGCATGGATTTGTGTGATGTCCTTAGGTTAGTTAGGTTTAAGTAGTTCTAAGTTCTAGCGGACTGATGACCACAGATGTTAAGTCCCATAGTGCTCAGGGCCATTTGAACTTTTTTTTTTTTTAATTAGTGTAGTTCGGTGGCAGGAGGAACAAGACTTCTAGTCAGGTGAATCCAGGGTTATAAATACAAAATCAAATAGGGGTAATGCAGTAGTAGGTTTAATAATTAATAAAAAAGTAGGAGCGCGGATCAGCTACTACGAACAACTTAGTAAACACATTATTGTAGCCAAGATAAACACGAAGTCCACGCCTACCACAGTAGTACAAGTTTATATGAAAACTAGCTCCGCAGTTGACGAGGAGATTGAAGAAATCTATGAAGAGATACAAGAAACTATTCAGATAGTGAAGGGAGACGAAAATTTAATAGTCATGGGAGACTGGAATTCGATAGTAGGAAAAGGAAGAGAAGGAAAAGTAGTAGGTGAATATGGAATGGGTGTAAGGAATGAAAGAAGAAGCCGCCTGGTAGAATTTTGCACAGAGCATAACTTGATCATAGCTAACACTTGGTTTAAGAATCATGAAAGATGGTTGTGTACGTGGAAGAGGCCCGGGAGTTTCACATAGATTATATAATGGTAAGACAGAGATTTAGGAATCAGGTTTTAAATTGTAAGACATTTCCAGGGGCAAATGTGGACTCTGACCACAATCTGTTGGTTATGAACTGTAGATTAAAACTGAAGAAACTGCAGAAATGTGGGAATTTAAGGAGATGGGACCTGGACAAACTGAAAGAACCAGAGTGTTTCAGAGAGAGCGTTAGGGAACGATTACAAGAGCAGGGGAAAGAAATACGGTAGAAGAATGGGTAGCTTTGAGAAATGGAAATAATGAAGGCGGCAGAGGATCAAGTAGGTAAAAAGACAAGAGCTAGTAGAAATCCTTGGATAATAGCAGAGATATTGAATTTAATTGATGAAAGGAGAAAATATAAAAATGCAGTAAATGAAGCAGGCAAAAAGGAATACAAACGTCTCAAAAATGAGATCGACAGGAAGTGCAAAATGGCTAAGCAGGGAGGGCTAGAGGACAAATGTAAGGATTTAGAGGCTTATATCACTAGGGGTAAGATAGATACTCCCTACAGGAAAATTAAAGAGGCCTTTGGAGAAGAGAGAACCACTTGTATGAATATCAAGAGCTCAGATGGAAAACCAGTTCTAAGCAAAGTAGAGAAATCAGAAAGGTGGAAGGAGTATATAGAGGGCCTATACAAGGGCGATGTATTTGAGGGCAATATTATGGAAATGGAAGAGGATGTAGGTGAAGATGACATGGGAGATACGATACTGCGTGAAGAATTTGACAGAGCACTGCAAGACATCAGTCGAAACAAGGCCCCGGGAGTAGACAACATTCCATTAGAACTACTAACAGCCTTGGGAGAGCCAGCCCTGACAAAACTCTACCATCTGGTGAGCAAGGTGTATGAGACAGGCAAAATACCCTCAGACTTCAAGAAGAATATAATAATTCAAATTCCAAAGAAAGGAGCTGTTGACAGGTGTGAAAATTACCGAACCATCAGCTTAATAAGTCTCAGCTGCAAAATACTAACGCGAATTCCTTACAGACGAATGGAAAAACTGGTAGAAGCGGACCTTGGGGAAGATCAGTTCGGATTCCGTAGAAATATTGGAACACGTGAGGCAATACTGACCCTACGACTTACCTTAGAAAATACAGTAGATCAAAGAAGGGCAAACCTATGTTTCTAGCATTTGTAGACTTAGAGAAAGCTTTTGACAATGTTGACTGGAATATTCTTTTTCAAATTCTGAAGGTGGAAGGGGTCAAATACAGGGAGCGAAAGGCTGTTTACAATTTGTACATAAACCAGATGCCAGTTATAAGAGTCGAGGGGCATGAAAGGGAAGCAGTGGTTGGAAAGGGAGTAAGACGGGGTTGTAGTCTATCCCCAACGTTATTCGATCTGTATACTCAGCAACCAGTAAAGGAAAAAAAAGGAAAATTTTGGGGTAGGAATTAAAATCCATGGAGAAGAAATAAAAACTTTGAGGTTCACCGATGACACTATAATTCTGTCAAAGACAACGAAGAACCTGCAACAGCAGTTGAGCGGAGTGGACAGTGTCTTGAAAAGAGGATATAAAATGAACATCAACAAAAGCAAAACGAGGATAATGAAATGTAGTCGAATTAAATCAGATGATGCTAAGGGAATTGGGTTACGAAATGAGACACTTAAAGTAGAAAATAATGTTTCGGAACTCCAGAGAAAAGATTCTTGGGCACATTATTACAGCTGAAGGGATCTGTCCGAACCCGGGAACGATAGAGGCAATTGAGAAATTTGGGAGACCAACCACAACAAAGCAACTAACAGGTTTTGTTGGTACAATAAAATTTTATAAAGTGTTCATAAACGTGACTTCATTGGCGTCACCGTAACTTTGCCAACTGACGGGTAAGAGAGCATAATGGTCTTGGGACGAAGCTGCACAACAAGAATTCCATTCATTAAAATCGGCTTTGAAAGAAGCACAGATAACGTCTCACCCCGATTTGACGAAGGAATTCTGTATGGCCACAAACAGTGCCTATTCGGGTTTGTAGGTTGCTATTTTCTAATAGTATGAAGACAGAGGAAAAACATTCCAAAAAACCACGAGTTTGGCAGTCGTGTATTATTAAAGAACGAGAAAAACTTCTCTGTCACTGAACTAGAAGCTCTGCCTGTCATTTGGGGATTTCAGAACGTCAGATTTTTCTTATTTGGAAGACGAGGATCTTCAGAGACCTCAAGGCCCTTAAATTTCTTTTAACGGCAAAACTCACGAACCAGAGGTTGGAACGATGGTTACTTTGCCTCCAGGATTTAGATTTCGGCATCATGTAAGTACCAGGCAGGACGAATATTATTGCAGACGCCTTATAACGATCACTGATTGCTTTAGTGAACGGTGTGAACGAAGAACTGGATGACAACTACTTCGCCTTGTTCTGTATGAGGAGAGAGGCGTTCGAGAACAACGTGACGAACAGCAGGAAAGTCATAAGGAAAGAAGAGGACAGGGACCCTACCCTGTTATCGCTCAAAGGAAAATGGGCAGATCACATGCAAGAAGCCACAACACAGTTTTACTTATAAAGGAAAGAAAACATGTTTTTTCGGAGCAGTGCAAGAGATTCCATGTTGCTGCTATGCGTAGTAGATGAAGTCTTCAGAAAGGTATGTGTATGGTCATTTTGACCCTAAAATGTACTTCTTAAAGTTGCAGGCACTGCACCATTTCAGTGATATGGAGAGAAGAATTGGGAGAGTTTTGGCTATCTGTAAGCCCAGTTAGATGGAGAAACATTCCACCATAACGACGCAGGGCCCATTGTACCCAATTGTTCCAGGAAACTAAATCAGCCATTAAAACATTTCATGCATACATAATTATGAACATTTTTCATTTATCGAATTCGATTGAGCGGGCCGCTGCTGAACAAGAAGACGAATGATGCGACTGAACGAAAGAGTTCCTATCAAACAACACACAGCATGTCATCCTGAACGGAGAGACGTCTTCGGACGCATTACTAACTGCTGGCCTGCCCCAGGAAAGTGTGCCGCTGCTGAAAAAGAGGATGAATGATACGACTGCACTGAAGAGTTTCTAGCAAACAGAATACCACCTGTCGTTCTGAATGGAGTAAAGTCTTCAGGCGTATAAGTAATTGCTGGGGTGCCCCAAGAGACTGTTGTAGGTCCATCACTTTTCACAACACCCTGAGCTGACAAAAGTCGTGGGATACCTCCCAACACTACGTCGGACTTCCTTCTCCCCAGCTCAGTGCAACAACTCGACTTGGCATGAACTCAATAAGTCGTTGGAAGTCCCCTGCAGAAATATTCAGTAACGCTACCTCTATAACCGTCCATAATCGCGTGTTACCTGTGGAGGACTTTGTGCAGCAACTGATGTCCCATAAAGGTTCGATGGGATTCATGTCGAGCCACCTAGGGGGGCCAAATCATTCCCTCGAATTGTTCAGAACATTCATCAAACCAAGCAGCAGTTGTCACCTGGTGACATGGCGCAGTGTCATCCATAAAAATTTCATCGTTGTTTGGAAACATGAAGTCCACGAATGGCTCCAAATTATCTCCAAGCAGCCGAAATAGCCATTTCCAGAAATTGATCGGTTCAGTTTGACGAGAGTACTCAGCCCATTCCGTGTAAACACAGGATGCACCATTATGGGGTCACCACCAGGTCGCACAGTGCCTCGTCGACAACTTGGGTCCACTGCTTCCTGTGGTCTGCGCCACACTCGAACCCTTCCATCAGCTGTTACCAACTGAAACCGGGTCTTATCCGACCAGATCACAGTTTTCCAGTCGTCTAGGGTCCAACCGACATGGTCACGATCCCTGGAGAGATGCTGGAGCAGATGTCGTGCTGTTAGCAAAGCCACTCGCGTCGGTCTTCTGCTGTCGTAGACCATTAAAGCCAGATTTTGCCGCAGTGTCCTAACGGGTATGTTCTTCGTGCGTCCCATATTGCTCTCTGGGTTTATTTCGCACAGTGTTGCTTGTTTGTTAGCACTGACAACTCTACGCGAACGCCACTGATCTCGGTCGCTAAGAGAAGGCCGTCGGCCACTGTGTTGTCGGCGCTGAGAGGTAACGCCTGATATTTGGTGTTGTCGACACACCCTTCACACTGTGGATCTCGGAATATTGAATTCCCTAACGAGTTACGACGTGGAATTTCCCATGCGTCTAGCTCCAACTACCATTCTACACTGAAAGTCTGTTCAGTTTTGTGGTGCGACCATAATTAAGTCGGAAACCTTTTCACACGAATCGCCTGAGTCCAAACAGCAGCTCCGGCAATGCGCTGTTCGTTTATACCTTGTGTACGTGATACTGCCGCCATCTGTACGTGTGCATATCACTATCCCAAGACTTTTGTCGTCTCAGGGTACACACAAATTTCCTAGTAGACAATGTCGTAAGTTCCATGAGGCTTTTCGCCGATGATGCTGTTGTATACAGAGAATTCGCAACGCTAGAACGTTGTAGCGAAATGCAGGAAGACCTGCAGAGGACCGACGCAAAGAACGAGAAGATGCAGTTGACCCTCGAGATAAAGAAATGTGACGTATAATATAAATACAGAAAGACGCATTTTTATATGATTATAGAGTTGCAGAAAAACCGCTGGTAGTAGCTACCCAGGACTATGCGTATGGAGCTATGTGAAGTGGAACGAAGACATTAAATTAATTACTGTAAGGCAGATGGCAGACTGAGATTCATTGCAAGAATCCTCAGAAATGTAGTCCATCCACAAAGGAATTAGGTTACAAGAAACACGTTCGACCAATACTGGAGTACTGCTCGTCAATCTGGGATCCACACCACATAGAACTGAAAGAGGAAACAGAGGAAATCCAAAGAAGAGCAGCGCGTTTCGTTAGAGGTTCACTTAGTAAGCGCGAAAGCCTCACGGAGCTTCCCAGCCAACGCCAAGGGCAGGCACTGCAAGACAGGCGTTGGGCATCACTGTGTGATTTACTATTAAAGTTCCGACAGCGAGCGGTCATAGAAACGTCAACCAATATGTTGCTTCTCCCTATGTCTCGCGAAGACATCATCGAAATAGAGAGATTCGTACCTACACAGAGGTTTACCAGCAAAGCGAACGGAGCAGGCAAAGAAGGAAGTGACACTCGTACACGAAGTACCCTCCCCCACACACCGAAAAGTGGCTTGCGGAGTACAGATATAGATGTAGATGTAGTTGTAGATGTAGATTCATTTGGTACAACTAGAAGCCTTTTGACATGTAAAAACCATCGCTGTCGGATCCGTTAGCCCGCTATCAGCTACATTCTTCAACTCCTTGTAATAACTAACACTCAAGTTTTTAAATTTGGGGATCGTTTTGACATTAGTCAGGAGCTGCGAGCATACTGGAAACTGTCTTTGCCGCTGCCATTCTCGCGTCTCGATCTCTGTAAAGTTTCTTGGTGGCATAGCGTAACAGTAATTCATGTGAGTACAATTCCTGGAACTGCAAGCCTTCGCTCTCTTGTAATTCTACGACCCGACGTGGCGGAGGCAAACTCGGACGGAAATTCAAACAGGCCTGATAAGAAGCGTTAGTCCTTACACTCCCTCGTGACGTCATTGGCGTGCTACGAAGTCTCACTCACGCGTGTCCTGGCCCGCGAGTACGCGGTTCATGCCAGCGTAACAAGCCCTGTGGAAACGCACATTAAAGCAGCACCTGCAGGTGGAACGTATTATTCCCGATAAGCAGTTCGAGTTTCGTGTCAGGCGTTCCACGACCTGTCCACTTCTGCGGGTGCTGCAGGAGGCGGTGGACGCAACGAAGTGTCGCCAATTTTCCATAGACATCCTCTGTGCTCTCGACGGAAAGTAACACGACGGCTTCCTCTTCAGACTTTTTCGTCAAGGCGCTCCTGCACAACACGTCCGCCTCCGGCGACGAACCCTCTACTAAGAATGTCTCGATCTCTGTAAAGTTTCTTGGTGGCATAGCGTTGATATAAATGTTAAGTAGACTTGTCGATGAATGACAACCATATCTTGCTTTACAATTTATTGGCTTACATTCAGAAAATAATGTTCATATTTCACCAGCATCACACTTCCTCTGTAAAATTTATAAGTAGGTTTGTGGCAGGGTGTTTCGACCTCTTCTGAAATTACAATTATTGGCTTACATTCAGAAAAAAATGGCTCTGAGCACTATGGGACTTAACATCTGAGGTCATCAGTCAACCAGAACTTAGAAGTACTTAAACCTAGCTAACCTAAAGACATCACACACATTCATGCCCGAGGCAGGATTCGAACCTGCGACCGTATCAGTAGCGCGATTCCGGACTGAAGCGCCTAGAACCGCTCGGCCACCGCGTCCGTCTCAGAAAATTAAGTTCATATTTCACCGACATCACACTTCCTCTTTAAAATTTATAAGTAAGTTTATGGCAGGGTGTGTCTACCTCTTCTGAAATTACAATAACCCTTTCGTAAAACGTATGAACTATACGTGGTTTCTTTATTGTATTCTTTATGCTTTTCAACTACCGTAGTACGTTTAGAACAAAGTACCCATCAGCTTATCTTTCCGAAAACAATTTTACTCGTCATCTAACAAATTTTCAGGGTAAGTGTTTAACAACGTTTTTCTTATGCAAACAGAAAGATTCCTATGCTAACCATTCTGTTAATCATTAACTCGTCTTACAGATTTGAGGTATTCTCGTATGTTCAGGACAGCCAGTGATAGACTGTATTGCATGAGCTGATGTAAAGCAGCTCTGTACAACACGCTCTTTCCGGGAAAAACCAGCCGCGCCACTCTACCAGGAAGACACTGCGTAGTTTCAAACAGAATTAGAACGTAGTCATTTGTTTCAGTCTGAAGAGGAAAACACGCAAAGTGGACGTATCGTGCTCTTGTTATTGTTTCGAAGGAAGGAAGTAGACAAGGAAATCAGGTTAGGGTTTAACTTTACCTCTGCGACGAGGTAGCGGTATGATGGGGAAGGAAGTCGGCCGGCCTCATTCCAGAGGGACTATTCCATCATTCGCCTGAAGTGATTTCGGGAAACCAAGGAAATTCTAAACACGGAAGTTCCGGTGGGGTTCTGAATAGCTCTCCTAACCGATTAATCTGGCCTCGTGTCTTAACCACAGCTTCATCTCCGTCTGTGGTCTCGGTTCTAAACTAAGTTTTAACCAACCAGGTATTACCACAGTCTCATTCGCAAAGCGTTAGGCGGACGACTTCACTACGGTCCTGATTATTTCGTTCCACAGTGCCTTTGCTGCTTGTATGACGTGTGACGTCTCGGTGTCTGCTGCGGAAGGGTCTTGTACCGTGTCAGAGCCAGGCAACGCTGGCGGTTCTTTGACCACCTTCCCCAACGATGCATTACAAAGAATAACTTGAACGCACTGCGAAGGGGGTCCAGCTCAATCCGCAGGCCTGGAAAGATTTTTCCCCAACTTTTGCTACTTTTCAGGTCTAGTCTAGAGAGACTCACTAGCACTCGCCCCAGTTGTACACTGTCTACATACGCTCTCATTTGCCGAGACGACAGTTTAGAATAGCCTTCAGCTACGTCATTTGCTACGACCTAGCAAGGCGCCATATTCTTCAAGAATGTAGTCTGAACTGATAATATTGTGAATCATGTACCGTCAAGAGCGACGTTCGTCATTAATGGATTAAAGTTAAGTATCAAAATAATTATGTCCGCTTTCTGAATTCTAATTCCTTGTCATGTTCCAGACCTCACGTCAGTATAGTTCTTCCCTCCGCACGCCAGCCTGCGTGAGCTAAAACGCGTGCATTTCGGCCTCCTCTAGTAACACGGTGTTGCCTCTTCAGCCAACACAACACAGGTAGTTTAGAGCAACAAGCGAGTATTGTGTAGATAATTCACGAACTCCAATTTGTAATATCTAGAGGGAAGACGACATTCTTTTTCGTAGAATGCTATTGAGAAAATTTAGAGAATCATCATTTGCTGACTGCAGAATTATTCTGCTGCCACCAATGTATGTTTCACGTAATGACCACGAAGGTAAGATAAGAGAAATCAGGGCTCGTACTGAGTCATATACGTAGTCGTCTTTCCTCGCTCAATTTCCGATTGGAACAGTTAGGCAAATGACTAGCAGTGGCCCAAGGCACCCCCCGCCAAGCACCATACGGTGGCTTGCAGAGTATTGGATGTAGATGTAGAACCCACAATCGTTTGAGCCCTATTCCTGTATTCATGTTCAGGTGACCCTCTGTAATTTTTACCTCCCACACTTTCCTCCATTAGCAGATTGGCTATACCTTGATGCCTCACGATGTGTCGAATGAACAAACCCTCCTTTTAGTCAGTTTCTGCCGCAAATTTATTATTTTCCCACATACAGTTCAGTACCTCCTCATTAGTTATGCGATGCATCCCATAAAATCTCCAGCATTCTTCTATAGTTATAAATAACCTTTCTTCCCCCGTATTTTATCACTGCTGCATTCAAAATTTCAATGAGTATAGTTCAGTCAACAATGTCGAAAACTTCCTTCAAAATCTACGAATGCAATAATATACAGTGGTTGACAAGAACGTAAAACTGATTTTTTCGCGGTCCTCTAATAATCGTTTGGACGGATATACGCTACATTTCTTTTTAAGTATGCAATGAAGCGCTAAAGAAACTGGTATAGGCATAAGTACTCAAATACATAGATATGTAAACAGGCAGCATACGGCGCTATGATCGTCAGCGCCTATATAAGACAAGTTCAAATGGTTCAAATGGCTCTGAGCACTATGGGACTCAACATCTGAGGTCATCAGTCACCTAGAACTACTTAAACCTAACTAACCTAAGGACATCACACACATCCATGCCCGAGGCAGGATTCAAACCTGCGACCAGAGCGGTCGCGCGGTTCCAGACTGAAGCACCTAGAACCGCTCGGCCACACCGGCCGGCTAAGACAAATGTCTGGCACAGTTGCTAGATCGGTTAATGCCCCTGCAATCGCAGGTTCTCAAGATTTAAGTGAGTTTGAACGTGGTGTTATAGCCGATGCACGAGCGGTGGGACACAGTATCTCCGAGGTAGCGATGAAATGGGTATTCTTCCGTAGTACCACTTCATGAATGTATATGAGCAATTCGATAAAACATCAGATCTCCGACATCGCTGCGGCTGGAAAAAGATCCTGCAAGAATGGGACCAACGACAACTGAAGAGAATCTTTCAACGTGACACAAGTGCAACTCTTCCGCAAATTGGTGCAGATTTAAGGCTGGGCCACCAACAAGTGAAAGCGTGCGAACCATTCAACGAAACATCATCGATATGCGCTTTCGGAGCCCAAGGTCCACTCGTGTAGCCTTCATGACTGCACGACACAAAGCTTTACGTCTCGCCTGGGTCCGTAAACACCGACATTGGACTGTTGTTGACTGGAAACATGTTGCCTGGTCGGGTGAGTCTAGTTTCAAATTATATCGAGCGGATGGATGTGGACAGGTATGGAAACAACCTCTTGAATCCATGGACCTTGCATGTCAGCAGAGGACTGTTGAAGCTGGTGGAGGCCGTGTAATGGTGTGGGTCGTGTGCAGTTAGGGTGATATGAGACTCCTGCTAGTGACACGATCGTAAGCATCCTACCTGATCACCTGTCCATTCTGCATTCCCTCGTATTTGGGCAATTCCAGTAGGACAATGCGACACTCCACACGTCCAGAATTGCTATGAGTGGCTCCAAATAACTCTTCTGAGTTTAAATACTTCTGCTGGTCACCAAACTCCCCAGACATGAACATTATTGAACATATCTTGGAAGCCTTCCAACAAGCTGTTCAGGAGAGATTTCCACCCCCCTCGTACTCTGACGGATTTATGGACAGCCCTGCAGCATCCCTGGTGTCAATTCTCTCCAGCGCTACTTCAGACATAGGTCGGGCCCATGCCACTTCGTGTTCGCGGGGGTGCTACACGGTATTAGGCAGATTTACCAGTTTCTTTGGCTCTTCAGTGTATATGGTATATAAATACGTGCACTCTATAAAAAAAAGGAACCGTTATTAACGAAATCTCGAAAAGGGAAGGCGAAAACGAAATGAAACTTGACGGCTTGAGAGAGTATGTTACGTTTTTTTAGTGATTGTAAAATCGAGTCAAATTTACAAAGAATTGGGCAGTGTGACATAGCACCTCCCTCTGGCATTTGTACTTGGACTGGTGCCATCCTCTACTGAGGCAAGCTGGGCGGTAACTGTCGTAGCTCGTAGTTGATATCCTGGACGCTGGCAGTAGGACAGAATTGACGTCTGAGCTGATCCCACACGCGTTCTGTCGAGTACAGTTGTGGGGGTCTTGCTGGCCGCGGGCGCACCTCTGCGTCACATAGACATGTGACAAGTCGAGACGGGCTCTGTCCCGCAGAAAAATGTTACCGCGGTGACACATGAAGACGCAGACCGCTGTGCCGTCAGAGTTGCCTCAAGCAGTACGATCCGTGACCTGCGTTCATACCCTGTAGCTCCTCGCTCGTTGACTTCACTAATCGCACCGCAGTGCTTCTCCAGACCACTGGAAGAACGGCAGGTCTCTCCAAGTCACCGTCACATTCGTCTGAGACGGTGTAGCGCAGAACCGCGATTCACTACTGATCACATTCCAACGTCATCGGCAGCACATGCTTTCTGTCCACGGCACCGTCCCAAACGCAGCCGCTTGAGTTGTGGTGTTAACGCACGGGAGAAAATGTTCAAATGGCTCTGAGCACTATGGGACTTAACATCTGAGCTCATCAGTCCCCTAGAACTTAGAACTACTTAAACATAACTAACCTAAGGACATCACACACATCCATGCCCAAGTCAGGGTTCGAACCTGCGACCGTAGCAGCAGCGCAGTTCCAGACTGAAGCGCCTATAACCGCTCGGCCACACCGGCCGGCGTTAACGCACGGGACATTCGTTCCATAGGCCGGGTGCTGATGGTCTCGGACCAATGTTACGGGGTAACAAGGATGTTGCGAGGATACAATTACTTGCTCTCGAACGGCAGTCGCCGATTCGAAGAAGTTAGGATGTGACTGGTGGACGATATGGCGGTCCTCCCTAATGTTGGTCACACACGACGACCAGAACCTTGAGGACAAGTACAGCTGTACTCTCGTTCTCGCGCAGTCCACCACTGCGCCACTGTCACATCCGAATGCTCCGCAAATCAGGCCGTTGCACGACTGGACCGGTTAGCTAAATGGAGACCGCAATGAGGGACCATGAAATTCTGACAAGTGCCGATAATACTACCCCACGCGAATACGTGGCGTCTCCGTGCCCCTCACAAGTAATCACTCAGTATGACGCTATTTACTGTCGTTGTATACCCTAGCTGATAACAACCCAAACATGAACAACATCGTGCACTATGGCGGCTTTTCTAAATGTCTCAGAGAATTGCAACTCTAATCATTTACATATATTGTAATCTCCCCCCTCCTTCCTTCTTCAATCTATTGTCCACATTAAACAATGCCCAGTCCAAGCAATTAATAATGTCTTTCATGAAGATTTTGGAGGGGACGAAGATTACAATAAACTTTTAAGTTTACTCAGCTTGTCATGTTGAGGTGGCTCCTTCTTGTCTAGGAATCTGATTGCAGAAGCTGAAAATTTAACATAGATCCTCACGTTAGTTTGAGCTAAATAATTTGGAAGATTGTTGTTGCAGAATTTCCAATAATTTTCTCACGTTTAAGTATATCATACAGTATTTTCGTTTTCCACATTAACGAAGCCGAAATTACATTCTTCTCATCTATTATACAAAAATAAGTCTGATCACATCAGAGGCAAGCTTACGACTCTGACACTCCGCGGAAATAACAACATTCCAAAGGGGTTACAATTTTTCTCAAAAATGAATCCCTACTAGTTTTCGTTACATTATTAATTTGGATTACTATTTCATAAAAGAATCCAGAAATAAACATATTAAGCAGTATAGAACTGCGTAACTAATAATAGAAATTTCAAGTGTGAAAATAATTCCTAATTTCAAATGTTTCTAAAAAGAAAATAAATTTAACAGTACATTCAGAACTAGTTCTTATCGATTATAACAATGAAATTAAAATATTTTATAAAGTAATTCCTTTTCATAAGTATAAGTTTCAAATACACACATCAAAAAAAGTTTTCCATCTCGGTTCCGAGAGTTCTGGAACCTATACCTCTAATACCCAGTAGCACATCCTCTTGCATTGATACATGCCTGTATTCGTCGTGGCATACTATCCACAAGTTCATCAAGGCACTGTTGGTCCAGATTTTACCACTCCTCAACGGCGTAGATCACTCAGGGGAGTTGATGGGTCACGTCGTCCATAAACAGCCGTTTTCAATCCATCCGTGTTTGATGCGGTTTATGTCTGAAGAACATGGTGGCCACTTCAATCGAGCGATGTCGTTATCCTGAAGGAACTCATTCACAAGTTGTGCACGATGGGGGCGCAAATTGTCGCCCATGAAGGCGAATGCCTCGCCAGTGTGCTGCCGATGTGGTTGCACTATCGGTCGGAGGATGGCATTCACGTATCGTACAGCCGTTACGACGCCTTCCATGACCACCAGCGACGTACGTCGATCCCACATAAAGCCACCCCAAAACAGCAGGGAACCTCCACCTTGCAGCATTCGCTGGACAATGTGTCTAAGGCGTTCAGTCTGATCGGGTTGCCTACAAACACATCTCCGACGATTGTCTGGCTGAAGGCATATGCGATACTCATCGGTGAAGAGAACGTGATGCCAGTCCTGAGCGGTCCATTCGGCATATTGTTCGGCCCATCTGTACCGCGCTTCATTGTGTCGTGTTTGAAAAGATGGACCTCGCCATGGACGTCGGGAGTGAAGTTGCGCATCATGCAGCCTATTGCGCACAGTTTGAGTCGTAACACGACGGCCTGTGGCTGCACGAAAAGCATTATTCAACATGGTGGCATTTCTGTCAGGGTTCCTCCGAGCCATAATGCATAGGTAGCGGTCATCCATTGCAGTAGTAGCCCTTGGGCGGCATGAGCGAGGCATATCACCGACAGTTTCTGTCTCTCTGTATCTCCTCCATGTCCGAACAACATCGCTTTGGTTCACTGCGGGACGCCTGGACACTTCCCTTGTTGAAAGCCCTTCCTGGCACAAAGTAACAATGCGGGAGCAATCGAAGCGCGGTATTGACCGTCTAGGCATGGTTGAACTACAGACAACACGAGCCGTGTACCTCCTTGCTGGTGGTACGACCGCCTCCGTCTAAAAGGCGCTGCACACGCATGGTTGTTTACATCTTTGGGCAGGTTTAGTGACATCTCTGAACAGTCAACGGGACTGTGTCTGTGATACAGTACCCACAGTGAACGGCTGTCTTCAGGAGTTCTGGGAACCGGGGTGATGGGAAACTTTTTTTGATGTGTGTATAACATACTGTGTATAAAATTATATTAAAGTTTTCAGAAAAGCAACTGAGCTAATACTGACCTGTCCAAAATTCGAAAAATAACAATAGCGTTGACAACTACAAATGAGGAAAAGTAATGCTAAAAAAGGATGTCCCGTTACAAAACCCACCGATTGCGTGTATTTGAAAGAAGTTACAAGTGGCATTCAACAAGTAACGCAACACTTTTTTCTTCTCGGCCAATGTCGGTTGAAAACATAAGGAACTTGTTTTATGAGACATTGTGGAATACTCGCGAGTCAGGCACTACTGTTTCATGAATTTGCGATGGGTAGCGGCGCTGTACGTAGCCTCCAAAGTGACGTGGGTAACGGAGGTGCGTTAACAAGCAGAGGACTGTAATTGAGTACTTTCGGTCGAAAACCAGAGCATCACAGATATTCATAGACTCTTGCATAATGTCTGCGGAGACCTGGCAGTTAACAAAAACACGGTGAGTCGTTGGGTGAGGCGTCTGTCATCATCGTAACAAGATAGCGTCGTGTCCGAGCTCACCCGCAGCGCCCGGCCGGACACAGCAGTTACTCCTGCAATGTTGTCACGTGCGGACACTCCCACTCGAGGTGATCGACGCTGCACAACTGGATGTCTCTGTTGGTAGCGCTGACACACTGGTCCACCGACTGGGGTACTCAATGGTGTGTGCCTCCTGACATTCGGACCTCACACCTTCCGATTTCCATTTGTTTGGACCAGTGGAGGGTGCATTAAACAGGAAGCAGTTCGTGGGTGATGGGGAGGTTATTGATGGAGCGAGACATTGGCTCCGACCTCGACCAGTAGAGCGGTACCGTGCGGCCATGGAGGCCCTTCCAGATAGACGGAGTAAGGCTGTCGCACTGAACGGAGATTATGTTGAAAAACAGGGGTTTGTAGCCACAGGAGTGGCGAATAATATAGTGTATTCGAATTCGAAATGGAACCAACATGCTATCAGAAAAAAAGTGTGTTGCATTACTTATCAAACGCCCCTGATATCCGACTACGTTTTCTTCGTGCTTGTCTGTCTTTGTCAGGCAGTGTATATCGTACTGAAATACACTGAAGCGCCAAAGAAACTGGTATAGGCATGCCTATTCAAGTACACAGATATGTAAACAAGCAGAATACAGCGCTGCAGCCGGCAAAGCCTATATAAGATAACAAGTGTCTGGTGCAGTTGCTGGAGCTGTTACTGCTGCTACAACGTCAGTTTATCAAGATTTAAGTGAGTTTGACGCGGTGTTAGAGTCGGCGCACGTGCAATGGCACACAGCATCTCCGAGGTAGCGATGAAGTGGAGACTTTCCCGTACGACCGTTTCACGAGTGTACCTTGATTGAATAGCAGGAATCTGGTAAAACAGCAAATCACCGATATCGCTGCGGCCGGAGAAAGATCCTGCAAGCACGGGACCAACGACGACTGAAGAGAATCGTTCAATGTGACAGAATTGCAGCCCTTCCACAAATTACTGTAGATTTAATGCTGGGCCATCAACAAGTGTCAGCGAGCGAACCGTTCAACGAAACATCATTGATATGGGCTTTCGGAGCCCAAGGTCCACTCGTGTACCCTTGACGACTGCACGACAGAAAGCTTTACGCCTCGCCTGGACCCGTCAACACCGACATTGGACTGTTGATGATTGGAAATATGTTACCTGGTCGGATGAGCCTCGTTTCTAATTGTATCGAGCGGATGGATGTGTACGGGTAAGGCGACAATTTCATGAATCCATGGACCCTGCATGTCAGCAGGGGACTGTTCAAGGCGGTGGAGGCTCTATAATGGGGTGGGTCCTGTGCAGTTGTAATGATATGGGACCCCTGATACGTCTACATACGCGTCTGAAATGTGAGACGTACTTAATTATCCTGTCAGATCACCTGCATCCATTCATGTCCACTGTGGCATTGCGGCTTTCTTGGGCAATTCCAGCAGTTCAATGCGACACCCCACACTCGCAGAGTTGCTGCGAATAGCTCCACAAAACTGTTCTGAGTTTAAACACTTCAACTGGTCACCAAAATCCCCAGACATGAACATTATTGAGCATAACTGGGATGGCTTGCAACAAGCTGTTCAGAAGAGATCTCCACCCCCTCGTACTCTTACGGATTTATGGACATCCTGCAGGATTTATGGTGTCAGTTCTCTCCGGCTTTACTTCAGACTTTAGTCGAGTCCATGCCACGTCATATTGTGGCACTCCTGCGTGCTGGCGGGGGCTGTACACGATATTAGGCAGGTGTACCTGTTTCTTAGGCTCTTCAGTGTAATATTGTATTTACTGGTGAGGTTTGCCATGGATTACATTTGAGCCGGACTGCCAGCGACGTATACCAAGAGTTTATATTTCACATACGAGCACATGGAGGAAATTTCATACGTAAGTCAGTGGCAGCTAGTAATAACATATCCCCAGTTAGATGTGCAACGCCCGTAGCGGACCTTCATTTGAGAGCACATTTTTATTTGTATCATTGTATACATTCAACCGTGTCAATTTTCGGTATTAACTGTGACACAATTATCGCTCGTTAAAAAGCATGAATTGGAAAAGCATAGAAGGGATACTTGCCTCTACGTTTTATTTCAGGTGCTGTTCAGTCCCCCGTCTTTTGCAGGTTGACGTACATTTGTGCGGACGGAAATAGCGCTAAGATGCAATTTTGTCGTATGATGACATGGAGACCGTGGCTGTTGTTTGAAGACAAATGTTGATGATGTTAGGACAGCATCCAGCCACAAATTTACTTTCAGTTCCTTTATTCAAAGGGTAACGTTACCGGTTTCGAATCGTTGTGATTCATCCTCAGACGGTTTACACGCTTTCTTTATGACATGTGGTGTGTTTTTTACAGATTAATTTTCCTAAAATATAAATAATAGACAATTATAAACACGCCACACACAGATGGTTGCGTTACAGATTTTCGTTGCATGTGGCTTACGTGAAACGTCGGTTTGGAGTGTTTGTTTTCATAACATTCGTCCAACAGATGTAAATGCATTCGCACTGCATTCTTATTGTTGCACACGTAAACTGTTCTTACTGAACACTTTAGATTTGTCACTGAGAAGATTTCTACCACGCACCACATGTTTTGATACATACAAAGAGCTTACAAACATATGAGTATCACAGATGCTATGATATATCGTAACATTTGACGATGATGTTCTATGTTTGGAAAGGATCATATATTCACTTACTCAACTGTAATGCCTTTTACACTACTACAGAGACATTGAATTTTTGAGTTGATATTGTTAAATTAATTATAAAGTTTCTTTTTTTCAATATATATATACAGGGTGTTAGAAAAAGGTACGGCCAAACTTTCAGGAAACATTCCTCACACACAAAGAAAGAAAATATGTTATGTGGACATGTGTCCGAAAACGCTTACTTTCCATGTCAGAGTTCATTTTATTACTTCTCTTCAAATCACATTAATCATGGAATGGAAACACACAGCAACAGAACGTACCAGCGTGACTTCAAACACTTTGTTCCAGGAAATGTTCAAAATGTCCTCCGTTAGCGAGGATACATGCATCCACCCTCCATCGCATGGAATCCCTGATGCGCTGATGCAGCCCTGGTGAATGGCGTATTGTGTCAGAGCCGTCCACAATACGAGCACGATGAGTCTCTACATTTGGTACCGGGGTTGCGTAGACAAGAGCTTTCAAATGCCCCCATAAATGAAAGTCAAGAGGGTTGAGGTCAGGAGAGCGTGGAGGCCATGGAATTGGTCCGCCTCTACCAATCCATCGGTGACCGAATCTGTTGTTGAGAAGCGTACGAACACTTGGACTGAAATGCGCAGGAGCTCCATCGTGCATGAACCACATGTTGTGTCGTACTTGTAAAGGCACATGTTCTAGCAGCACAGGTAGAGTATCCCGTATGAAATCATGATAACGTGAATCGAGGAAGTACAGTATATACTGACGAAACTAAAATGAGCTCTAACATGGAAATTAAGCGTTTCCCGACACATGTCCACATAACATCTTTTCTTTATTTGTTTGTGAGGAATGTTTCCTGAAAGTTTGGCCATACCTTTTTGTAACACCCTGTATAGTACTGTATAGGTAAAATAGTATATTGTTTAATTACATTTAGCATCATGAGAATTATAGTAACATATAAATTTGCTACTTGATCTGCAGATAGGTGTACTAATATTATTTGCTTTGAAGGCAGGAAAGTAATTTTTGGAAATTTTTCGGGAAAGGGGTGTTAGGTAACTCTGTTTGTTCGTTAAGGATATAGTCTGGGGTGCTGTTTTTGTGTGTGTGTATTTCTAATTCTTCTAATATATTCATAGTGGCTCCTTTTTCTGCTATATGCAAAGTTTTTAAGTTGTCCTTATTGTTTCTCACTGAATGGTTTTCTTCAGCAATACGGGCTGAAAATGCTGATTTATTCAAGTTACCAAGTCTTAAAGCATCAATATGTTCTTTGTATCTAATTTCAAAACTTCTACCTGTCTGTCCAATGTAGAATTTTGGGCATGTATCACATTTGAGTTTGTATATTCCTGATTTACGGTGGGCGTGCTTATAATTATGTATTATTTATATTTTAGGACAATTAATCTGTAAAAAACACACCATATGTCATAAAGAAAGCGTGTAAACCGTCCGAGGATGAATCACAACGATTCGAAACCGGTAACGGTACCCTCTGAATAAAGGAACTGAAAGTAAATTTGTGGCTGGTTGCTGTACTAACACTATCAACATAGCACTAAGAGCTTCCTTCCTGGACGTAGTGGTACAGCCGTTGCCGTAGTTCACAGTGCAGAGCAGATACGTTGCCGGTGTGAGAAGTGGCTGTAGTTGGACGGCAGTTGGTGGGGGAGGGCGGCAGCGTGCGACTGCCGGGTTATTCACGCTCGCCCCTGCCGCTGTATCTGCCCGGCCCCGGCACAGATGCTTCGATTATTCAGCGGCCAATTGTTGCGCTGCTCGACGGTTGTGGCGTGACGCAGCCGCGGGGGAGAACAGCAGGATAAGGCAACGCCGCCACCGTCGCTTGACGAGGGGGGGGGAGGGAGGGGTGGCGCCTGCCCGCTCGCCACCCAGCACCCCCCACCTCTCCCGCGTCACCCTGCCGGCCGGTTTCCCCCCACCCCTCCCCCAGCGCGACCCGATAGCCGGGCCTGGCCGGTCCTGGAGGCGGCGGCGCAGCCAGTGCGGGAAGGACTTGTCAGCGGTTAGCAGCAGCAGCAGCAGCAGTAGCTCCCGTACACCAGCAGAGCAGGCTCCAGCTGCAAGTCAAGTGGCGATGGCGCGAGGCATGGCGAAGGCGGACGTGCGCCTGTGGCTGCTGCTGGCAGCGCTGCCGGCTATCCTCAGCATCGGTGAGTAGAGGGCCGAGCTTCTCTGCCGTACCTGTTGGCTGCCGGGCACGGCGCGGGGTGTGGTCGCACCTGCAGGCAGGCGCGGGTCGCCGGTCACCGCCCGCCGAATCAGATGGACATCTCCGTCACTCTATAGCCGTTTTTCACTCGATTTACGGGCTTTACACCACCATTGCTATACTAAATAAAGTTGCAAGTTACCACGCAGTGTACGTAAGCCAGAACTGCACGAAGAAATCTCGTCTGCACTGTAGGGCGTTCAGCAGTGAAGCTTCGTGGCAGACTAAAATTGCATCTCCTAGCGGAAAACGAGCTTGGATCTTTCCCTCTAACCGGCCAGTGTGGCCGAGCGGTTCTAGGCGCTACAGTCTGGAACCGCGCGACCGCTCCGGTCGCAGGTTCGAATCCTGCCTCAGGCATGGATGTGTGTGATGTCTTTAAGTTAGTTAGGTTTAAGTAGTTCTCAGTTCTAGGAGACTGATGACCTCAGAAGTCCGATAGTGCTCATAGCCATTTGAACCATTTTCTTTCTTTCCCTCCCGAGGGCAATTTTCCAGCACCTTTGCATAGATACCTTCCGGGTACATAGATTCAGTGTCCGTTGGGCTGGGACCCTAAACGAATAGTGCTAATACATAAGATAGAGCGCGAGAGCATCCGGAAGATGCTCATCCAACATTAAATGACAGACAATGTAAGACGGGCTTACCCCTCGCAATACTATGGGAGCGTGGGGGAGGGGGGGGGGGGGGTACTGTATGCTCACCTTCTGAAAACAGTGTAATCTAGTCGTGTACTTACTATTTTAAAATTTTTCAAAAATTAGTTTCTGTTTTTAATGATTTCTTATACTAGATTCCGTAAGTATTGTGGATTTTTGAGTGAAACGTAAGCCAAATACTTAAGCCCTTGTAGTGGTTCAAATGGCTCTGAGCACTATGGGACTTGACTTCTAAGGTCATCAGTACCCTAGAACTTAGAACTACTTAAACCTAACTAACCTAAGGACGTCACACACATCCATGTCCGAGGCAGGATTCGAACCTGAGACCGTAGCGGTCACGTGGGTCCAGACTGAGGCGCCTAGAACCGCACGGCCACACCGGCCGGCTGTTTCTTGTTGGGAAATCTAATCCCCCAAACCTTCCCCTACTTCCCCACAATATCTAGTTTGAAACCTGCACCCGCAATTACCTCCGTTCCGAAATTAGTTATGGCGAAAAAACTGATAGTTTTTTCCAAAGTTTTTGTGAATAGTTTTGAATTACTCAACAATATAATTTGGAACACAGACGCGAAGGCTACGAAGTTACATTATAAATTAAAAACGTTACTTAACTTCAAAAGCACGCTATCCAGATCGTCTTTAAATCGGTGCTTTCATGCTGAGTTCCGAGAAATCCATGGTCTAAAGGCAGCAGAAAACATAACAGCCTCAAATAATAGTGTAACAGTCTTATTAATCTATTTTAAATGATGAGGCAGGTCTCTACGATTCAGTGTATAACATACCTACTAGAAGCATGATGTGACTGTGGTTTAGTACGCAAAATCGCCCCTTATGCAACCAGCTCCAACTTATTAAGGTTTATTTTTGGGCAGCCAGCCGTTTGAGTTTGCCAAGTATTTCTATTCATGCCATAGTCTGCGGATCACCTTCTGCGATCCGCAGTGGTGCCTGATCATGTGTAAGTTGTATGTCACGCTCCTCAAATTATTTCCCACCTTCTCAGCGATGCCTTTAACAGCCCCGTCGATGGCATGTTAAACGGTAATACTCCTTCCTTTCAAGAATGACATGCTGGTGTCTGGCGTCAGTATGCTTACGTTTTGCACCATTTTACTTGTAAGATATCATCATTTTCAAACCGGATGTATACATATATACATCCGCAGGCGGAAGTCGCTGTAAAGTTAAGGTTTTGCACGTGGAATTGGAGGCAGAATATTGAACAAACAACGCTGGCAGACGTATGGTACGCGAGGCATCTAAGCTGCGAATCTCGTTCGAGTGACTCAGCGCATAAAGAATTCTTTCCGTTGGCTTACAGCATTCTTTGCTGCCATAAAATCCTGCAACGACCAAGACTATTAGTCGATCCACGATAGCGCCCATTGTCTGGAGATCGGTTCACTGAATGGGCCACGATTGCTGGCCGCGCCACAGTACTGGAAGTCTTCCCGACATTTCCAGGAAATGTTGGCTATTCGTCCTTGTCCTTCTGACGGCTTTATCGAGGAACATTGAATATTTTTCATGCTATTTTCCTAATCATCGATGGCACAATATCTTGCGTCACAAGTAATGTACGTTGTGTAAGACCTAATTCTATGGTATCTTCTACAAGATATATTTCATTCTTAAATAGCTACTTCTCAATAATGTTCCTAGGTTCGAAATTCGAACGTATATGCGTATGGAAACCATGTTGTTCACAAGCTGTCTTTTATCTTTGTTCCTTACGACAGTCTTTGTAGTAAATGAAAGTACGTGGGCATATAAACAAAAGTTTTTCTGTCACTGGTGCACACGGGGACAGTTCTTGGGAAGGGTACGTGTGCGCCATTGTGAAGCCTTCATTCGGTTTACATGAGTAACGGCGCATATTCCTCGTCTTCCTGGGATAATATACTGGTAGACCTGTGGTAGAGAGAAGGGAGATTATGTTGTAACGTCCGTCGACGATGAGGATTTTAGAGATAGGACGCAAGCCCGTATTGGGCAAGAAAATTGACCCTGGCCGTTTCAAGGAAACCATTCTAGCATTTCGGCTTGAGCGATTTAGGAAAAATCACGGAAAACCTAAATCTGGATGACCAGACAGGGAAATGAACCCGGTCCTCCGGAATGTGTGTCCAAATTATCACCACTGCACTATCTCAGCTGGTGCTTGCTACTTTTCCTTCGCTTCAGAAGAATCTTCGCTACATCAGATTCTTCTATGAACTTTTCTTAAACCAGTCTATTCGTCACATGAGCATCCACAGAAGTGAGAGATAAATGATAAAAACTAGGCACGATATAAAAAGACGTTCACCGCATTATACAGTTGGCACGATGGGTAGAATTTTCACGCTCCGCCGACATTGGTATTATGGGAACTCCTTTCGAACAAATGAAGTGCCTTAAAAACACTTATTTCATGGCTGCTTGACTGGGAAATGCTATTCCCAAATATGAAACCACGGGGGAATTGAGAATCTCCGAATCTTAGAGTTTTGCGGCGAGTAAGTGTAGCTACTTTTACACGTTACTTCGGCAGCTTACTTCAGGTGTATGGGACGCAGATACCATATACTAGTACAAAACAACCGACAACCGAGATCTGCGCCGGCCGAAGTGGCAGAGCGGTTCTAGGCGCTACAGTCTGGAGCCGCGCGACCGCTACGGTCGCAGGTTCGAATCCTGCCTCGGGCTTGGATGTGTGTGATGTCCTTAGGTTAGTTGGGTTTAAGTAGTTCTAAGTTCTAGGGGACTGATGACCTCAGCAGTTAAGTACCATAGTGCTCAGAGCCATTTGAACCTTTTGAACCGAGATCTGCACTCGACCCTGCTGGAGAACAGAGTTGGACAATGTCGTGGAATAATGACAACTGTAATTCATAAGAAATACAATAAAACGCTACTAAACTAAGATTAAGATCTATTGTTCTCGATGTTCCTCGGAGACTTAGACTTATTTTAAGGTAATACGCCCATCAGCAACTGGTTAAGAAATGATTCTGTTGTTTTACAACCAGCGACACCGTATTCAAAAATATGGCACACCATGTGTAAACATTAACTGGGCTGCAAACCAGGAAACATCTCTTGGTGACCAGTGCTGTGACATGCTGTACATTCATAAATATTGTCATCAGATTCTTGTTTCTTTTTTTATCTCAATGGTAAAAGTTCCGTAACTGTACCGGTATGTAATATCACGGACGTGTCTATATTCTGACCTCATTTTTTTTCCTCGGTGGTGGAAGTTACCTGGATGTTGAGGAGTATAGACTGTTCGATAATAATGGAGAAGGAACCTGATGTACCCTTTCTTACAGAAAGATCACGAAATTTCTCCTAGGGCGAACAGTGTATTGCACGATCGGCGCAAAAGTATTCGGAGCGTAATTTTACCTAATACGGGTATCGTATCAATCGGGAGGAATCGGTTTGGTACTACGAATGAGAGAGGAGAAAGACTAATTGAGTTCTGTAATAAATTTCAACTAGTAATAGCGAATGCTATGTTCAGGAATCACATGAGCTGGAGGTATACTTGGAAAAGGCCGAGAGATACAGGAAGATTTCGGTTACGTTACATCATAGCCAGACAGAGATTCCGAAACCAGGTACTCGATTGTAAGGCGTACCCAGGAGCAGATACAGACTTAGATTACAATTTAATATTGATGAACAGTAGGCTGAAGTTTAAGATATTAGTCAGGAAGAATATATGCGCAAAGAAATGGAATATGGCAGTACTAAGGAACGATGAGATACGCTTGAAGTTCTCTAAGGCTATAGAACAGCAAGAAGGAATAGCTCAGTAGGCAGTACACTTGAAGAGAAATGCACATCTCTAAAAAGGGGCAATCACAGAAGATGGAAAGAAAAACATAGGTACAAAGAAGATAACTGCAAAGAAACCATGGGTAATAGGAGAAATACTTCAGTTGATCGATGAAAGAAAGAAGCACAAAAATGTTCAGGGAAATTCAGGAACACAGAAATACAAGTCGCTGAGGAATGAAATAAATACGAAGTGCAGGGAAGCTAAAACGAAATGGCTGAATGAAGACTGTGAAGATGTAGAAAAAGAAATGATTATCGTAAGTACTGAATAAGCATATAGAAAAGTCAAAACAATCATCGGTGAATTTAAAAGCAAGGATGGCAACATTTTGTGTGTAACGGGAATTCCACTTTTAAATGCAGAGCAGAGAGCATACATTGAAAGTCTCTATGAGGGGGAAAATTCGTCTGATGTAATGAAAGAAGAGACAGGAGTAGATTTTGAAGTGATAACGGATCCAGTATTAGAGTCGGAATTTAAAAGTGTTGCGGAAAACTTAAGATCAAATAAAAGAGAAAGGATGGATAACATTCCATCAGAATTTCTAAAATCATTGGGAGGGGGGGGGGGGGGGTGACAACAAAATGACTATTGACGTTGGTGTGTAGAATGTATGTGTCTGGCGATATACCATCTGACTTTTGGAAAAATATCGTCTATACAATTCCGAAGATTGGAAGAGCTGACAACTGCGAGAATTATCGCGCAATCAAATTAACAGGTCATGTATCCAAGTTCCTGGCGGGAATAATATACAGAAGAACGGAAAAGAAAACTGAGGATGTGTTTATGACTCTGTTTTTCTTTAAAAAAGGTAAAGGCATCAGAGAAGCAATTCTGATTGCGTTTGATAATGGAAGCAAGACTAAAAATCAAGACACGTTCATGAGATTTATCGACCTGGAAAAAGCGTTCGACAATATCAAATGGTGAAAGATGTTCGAATGGAAGAGGAAAAAAGGGGTAAGCTGCAGGGAGAGACGGGTAATATATAACATGTACAAGGGCCTGGAGGGAATAATACGAGTGGACGAACACGAACGAAGCGCGCGGATTAAAAAGTGTGTAATACAAGGATGTAGTCTTTCGCCTCTACCGTTCAATCTGTACTTCGAAGAAGCAATGATGGAAATAAAGGAAAGGTTCAGGCGTGGAATCAAAATGCAAGGTGAAAGGATATCAATGATACGATGCGTTGTTGACATTGCTGTCCTGAGTGAAAGTGAGGAAGAACTATAGGATCTGCTGAATGGAATAAACAGTCTAATGAATACAGACTATGGACTGAGAGCAAATCTAAGAAAGACGAAAGTAATGAGATGTAGCAGAAATGAGGACAGCGAAAACCTGAACATCAGGATTGATGGTCACGAAGTAGATGAAGTTAATGAATTCTGCTACCTAGGCAGCAAAATAACCAATGACAGACGGAGCAAAGGGGACATCAAAAGCAGACTAGCACTAGCAAAAGGGCATTCCTGGGCAAGAGAAGTCCAATAGTATCAAACATAGACTTTAATTTGAGGAAAAAATTTCTGAAAATGTACGTTTGGAGCACAGCATTGTATGGTAGTGAAACGTAGACTGTGGGAAAACCGGAACAGAAGGGAATCGAAGCATTTGAGACGTGGTGCTGCAGACGAATGTTCTGCGCAAAATCGGAGAGGAAAGGAAAATGTGGAAAACACTGACAAGAAGAAGGGACATGGCGGTACGACATCTATGAAGGCATAAGGGATTAACTTCCATGGTACTAGAGAGAGCTGTAGAGGACAAAAACTGTAGAGGAAGACAGAGATTGGAATACATCTAGCAAATAATTGAGGACGTGGGTTGCAAGTGCAACTCTGAGGTTAAGAGGTTGGCGCACAGGAGAGGAAATCGTGACGGTTCGCATCAAACCAATCATAAGACTGACGGGGGGGAAGAAAGACATCCTGTGAAGACATCATCTAAAGTGTTAAATTCCGTTAAGCTTTTTTTTTTCGAAGTTTTTAATCGCCACTATCCCCAAAGAATATCATTAGGACTTTGGTAAGTGATTGGCTGCTTACACTATCATTATTGAAGGAATCTAGAAACAGAAACACAACGGCCACGATTCTGTAAAGATTCGAGCTTCCATGTATACAATATCTTGAAACGTCTGAGAAATGTTACAACCGAGTTAATGTATTAAATATTGGACTTTAAGCAAGTAAGTTAGAAAAAGCTTAGAAAACGCTTGAAATTACGTTTAACGTTTATTATAATTCGCGAAGAACTGTCGATATCACACAATGGATGAGTATAGTTTGGGTAATTAGCGCTCCGTTTTAAGCAGAAACTAGTTTTTCACTCACACCAGTGTTCATGATCTCATACTTCAACTGTGTTTCGGATATAAATATAGCTTTGCAGGTACATTGGGTGAATAAGTGGATGTTGTCTGCAAAATGCGTTGGGAACAGAGTCAGCCGAGAACAGTTCATAAATTAAAACGTCATGCCTGATGCTGCAGTTTTATTGCACGAATAACAAAATGTAGTAAGTGATAAACTTGTTTCCTTTCATCATTTAGTAGGAGGTGCCAGCGAGGAAAATTACATACGAAATTCGCAAAGTGCTCTCATTTTCAAATACTGGATGAATCCAGTCTGGCTAAATTTGTGCGCCTAAAGACATGAACACAGTTTCTGACTGTAACAGTTGACTAGTTTTAATGAATGGTGTCGACGGGGGTGTGAGATTGATTCCATATTTTTAGATTTCCAGAAGGCCTTCGATAGTGTTCCTCACAGTCGACTGCGAATCAAATTTCGTGTCTATGGAGTGTCGTCTCAGCTGTGTGGCTGGATTCCTGATTTCCTATCAGAAAGGTCGCAGTTTGCAATAACTGACGAAAAGTCATCGAGAAAAACGTAAGTAATATCTGGCGTTCCCCAAGGAAATGTTACAGTTCCCCTGCTGGGATCTACGTAAGCAGTTAAGAGACGACCTGAGCAGCCCTCTTATATTTTTTGCAGATGATGCTGCCATTTACCGTCATATGATCAAAACCAATTGGAAAACGATTTAGACAAGGTATCTCAATGGTGCGAAAAGTGGCACTTCAGTGTAAGTAATGAAAAGTGTGAAGTCAACCATATGCGTATTAAAATGAATCCGCTAAATTTCGGTTGCACGATAAATGACGGAGATCTAAGGGTGTGAATTCAACTAAATACTTAGGAATTAGAGTTACGAAAAACTTAAATTGGAGCAGCCACATAGATAATATTGTGGGGAAACCAAACCAAAGACTGCGACTTATTGGCAGAACTCTTAGAAAATGTAACAGGTCTACTAAACAAACTGCTCACATTACACATGTCCGTCCACTGCTGGAGTATTGCTGCGCTGTGGGGCATCCGCATGAGATAAGGCTGACGGAGAACATCTATGAAGTACAAAGAAGGGCAGCTCTTTAGGCGTTATCGCGAAATAGGGGTGAGTGTCACGCACATGACACGCGAATTGGGTTGGCAATCATTAAAATAAAGACGTTTTCCGTTGCGGCCGGACCTTCTCATGAAATTTCAGTCACTAACTCTCTCCTCCGAACGCAAAAATAGTTTGCTGGCGCTCATGTACGTAGTTCGCAAGGAAAGATTCAGTTGTTCCTTTTTCCAGCGCGCTATTCGAGTGTGGAACGGTAGAAAAGTAGCTTGAACGTGTTCGATGAAACAGTTGCCAGGTATTTACAGTGCGTCTCATAAGCTTTGGGACAACCATTGTGCACAGTATGTCTGGGTATGAAAGAATTTATAATCGTTAATACATAAATAAGGATGTACGCCTGCCGGCCGCGGTGGTGTCGTGGTTAAGGCGCTCAGTCCGGAACCAGGCGACTGCTACGGTCGCAGGTTCGAATCCTGCCTCGGGCATGGATGTGTGTGATGTCCTTACGTTAGTTAGGTTTAAGTAGTTCTAAGTTCTAGGGGACTGATGACCACAGATGTTAAGTCCCATAGTGATCAGAGCCATTTGAACCATTTGATGTACGCCTGTAAGTTGTATATGTAATTATGGGCGACGAAAAGTGCAATCACTTATGTTTGCTTGTTTACAACAGAACAAGACCCATTTCCTACTGCGAGATATGAAACTCTGAACTTCAAAAGTCTTGGTACAAATGTTGGCAACAGTGTCAGTGGGCATGTCTCTGTTATTCGTTACTTCCTGCGATGTCAGCCATTACCTGTCGAGAGCTCAAAGGAAACACAAGTGTGGTTTTACACAATGATACGTAGAGGTGAAAACAGCACTTTTGAACAGAGGCAGTTAGTAACATTCGACCACGAAAAGGGAAGAACATGCCGAGAAATAGCAACGTTACTGAATATGAAGGAAAGTACTGTAGGGAATATCAAAAATGATTCAAATGGCTCTGAGCACTGTGGGACTTAACATCGGAGGTCATCATTCCCCTAGAATTTAGAACTATTTAAACCTAACTAACCTAAGGACATCACACAACACACAGTCATCACGAGGCAGAGAAAATCCCTGACCCCGCCGGGAATCGAACCCTTGAACCCGGGCGTGGGAAGCGAGAACGCTACCGCACGACCACGAGCTGCGGACGACAAATACCGGTCTGGCGGCAGCCCAATAAAGAAAGGGAAGAAAAAAACACTTAAGCTACAGTGAAATATGGCAGTAGCCATGTTATGATGTGGGGTTGTATGTTGGCCCAAGGAGTGGGTGACTTGATCCTCATTGACGAAACAATGGGTAAAAATATATACCTGCAGATTCTAAAGAGCAGTTTGAAGAAGAGCGCAGAAAATATGGGGATTGGAGACTGTTTCAAATTTTATCAGGGCGATTACCCCAGACATACCGCCTATATTGTGCGGTTGAGGCTCCTGAAGAACTATCCAAAAGTTGTCAATTCCCCTCCACAAAGTTCGGACATGAACCCCATAGAGAATTTATGGGATGCGTTAGAAGGAAATATTCTAGGAGTCCCCATACAACAAGCCATCTGGAGATGATTTCAAGAAGAATGGGAAAATGTAGGTATTTCGTACTGACAGAAGCTTGTACAAAGTATGTCAAAATGGCTGACCCAAGTGTTACAACGTCGCGGTAGTAGTACGAAGTACTAATTCCTCATTATTTCCTAGTTTTTGGTTTATTTCTGCACTTTGTCCCAAAACTTTTGCGAATGCAAATCTTCGTTATTTCACAAAAATACGAAATTATTTGTGTTTTGTGAGTCGTTAAATGAAGTAAAATGTTCAATTTATTGATCTGTGAATACCATTCTGTCTGTTGGAATAACAAACACAATACGTTTAATTGTTTTCCTGTTATTTCTCGAAGTAAATACAAAACTATTCTGTTTGTTCCAAAACTTATGAAGGGCTCTTTTTCTGCCAGTTGCAGAGTAATCAGGTAGGTTTGGATGCAGATATAGATTGCGTTGAGGCTTTAACACGGGATTATAGCTTTAAATGAGTAGATTATGAGAGCATTTTAAACTTTTGGATTGTGTCAGTAACTTTAGGAAATACCAGCCGCCGATGCGCATTCCAGAAGTTTCCCCGCCACGCCCCGGCTTAAAGGGGATGCCGCGGCTACGCACTTCCACGCGCGCCACTCAACCTCATCTGAATCGCGCTGAACTTAGCAGTGACAAGCGCCGACACGAACGGGGAAATGGGCCGTCCGGCTGCAGGTTAATCAGCGCGCCCGTGTGTGTGTGTGCGCGCACTCTGCTCTCCTGCAGTCGCTCCAAATCAGTTACATGGCACCAGTACAGCGATGGTAGGTCGTCAACTACACAAAAACCATTTAAGAAAGATTAGTTTACCGAGACATAATTAACTCTAGAGTAAACTAGCTAGTGATTGTCTTTCCAGTCTCAGCGCAATTTTGCGGGCAAAAGTCACTCCACCTGACAAGCAGAAAAAGCGCATCTGGAACTTTCTGTGTCGCACAGCGTGGAGTGATTGGTAAGGCAGAGGGCCGGTATTCGCGAGAAGAGCGCTTCAGCTCTAGGTCCGGCCCACTAGATTTACGTTTCCCTTCATTTCCCTCAGTCGCGGGATCGATGACCTCATAGTTTGGTCCCTTCCCCCCTATTTTAAACCTAACCAACCAACCTTCAGTTGCTTAAGGTGGATGCTGGGTTGAGTCCCCGTCCTTGCCTGATTAGATCTTCTCGAGTGTCCCTATTGGAGTTGTCTTCCACACGATGTGACACTTTTTTTTCTTTCCGTCTCCCTCCGTCTCCCTCTCTCTCTCTCTCTCTCCACTTCCTCCCTCCCTCAAATGACTCAAATGGCTCTGAACACTATGGGGTCATCAGTCCCCTAGAACTTAGAACTACTTAAACCTAACTAACCTAGGGACATCACACACAACCATGCCCCAGGCAGGATTCGAGCCTGCGACCGTAGCTGTCGCGCGGTTCCAGACTATAGCGCCTAGAAGCGCTCGGGCACACCGTCCGGCCCTCCCTCCCTCGCTGTTTCACACACGCATGAGCTTTCTCTCCTGAATTTGTGAAATTTAGTCTCGGCACTCGGTGTCTGATCGCGAAGTTGACAAAATATCCCATGTTTAATGTTAATTTGTCCGGTAATAGCCTGTTAAGGAACATAGCTTAATACAGGTGTGGCCAACCATTCGTGACCCGCGCGCGTGATCCACATATTTTCCTTAAGATAGCGGTCCGGTTAGTCACGTGACATCACAGCACCACTACTAACGCTCATGACATTAATATTAAGCCGGCCGGAGTGGCCGAGCGGTTCTAGGCGCTTCAGTCCCGAACCGTGCTGCTGCTACGGTCGCAGGTTCGAATCCTGCCTCGGGCATGGATGTGTGTGATGTCCTTAGGTTAGTTAGATTTAAGTAGTTCTAAGTTCTAGGGGAATGATGACCTCAGATGTTAAGTCCCATAGTGCTCAGACCCATTTGAACATTAATATTTATAGGACAACTAGAGTTGTAAGACTACCATAGGCTATCGTAAGTAAGCGTAGACAACGTAGTTGCCGGCCGCTGTGACCGTGCGGTTCTAGGCGCTTCAGTCCTGAACCGCGCTGCTGCTACGGTCGCAGGTTCGAATCCTGCCTCGGGCATGGATGTGTGTGATGTCCTTAGGTCAGTTAGGTTTAAAGAGTTCTAAGTCTAGGGGACTGATGACCTCATGTGTTAAGTCCTATAGGGCGTAGAGCCATTTGAACCATTTTGAAGCACGTAGTTTTCCTAGTAGCCTTGGTCAGTTACGATCGTTACCGTGTTAGCTGTACATTAGGTGTGTTGCATACTTGTCGGCCGTTACCGCGTTTCGAACGCTTTGTTTGGGCGTGCGATCAGTGGCTTATTGCGTAGATTCCCCTAGAAACAGGAAGCATTGAACAGTCTAGGAACTGAGTGAAGGTATATAAACGACCACTGAACATTTTTGCTGTACGCTTTACGTGTTATTCTCCTCTCTGTCAGTTAAAAAGAAATGGTATTTATAGCAAAACTGAAACTGTCAATGTATAATTCAGGTTTTATTCGAAAATTACTGATTTTTAGAGTGAAACAGGGTGATGTTGCAATACAAAAAAAGAAAAATACGGATTCATCACATATCCCTAGAAAACGGAATTTCCTGAACAATAAGGTAAAAAAACGCAAAATATATATCAAACAACGCTTCAATATACTGTCGAACTTACGTAAAACATGTTTCTGTTAATCATAAACAACTCTTGCACTGATCAGTAATAACAGGAAACTCTTGCCTTTCATCACGATGACGAACGTTCCATTGAGTACAAAATAACAACAATAATAATAATTTTTTTTTAATATTTTTGTACGTATACTGTACTTGCATCAAAAGTAATTTATGTAGCTACACAACAGTAAAGAATTTACGCATCATGTAATTTTTGTTATTTATAAAATCAATTTATTTTTTGTAAGAATATAAAATACACAACTGACTAACAGTGTACAACATGCGGTTCTAATTATGTGCAAAACAAACAAAAGTGAAGTCGTCGGCTCCCAGTTTGTTTGTCATACATTCATTTACGTTTCTTTCCCTATCAATACTACCAATAGCACCGGTAATCCTACCGTTTGCTACGTGGTTTATGTACTGTACTGTAGCAGAACTACCGAACCGTACTTCTGTAGAGCGCTACTCTAGGGGTAACGCAAGGATACGACACAGCATGCCAATAAATTACGTTTAGGAACTCGCATTCCTCATTGATGTTAACCCTAGATGCTAGTTCACGTGAACACTATATTTTTACTGACGGCGTTTTACAATAGCTGTCTTAAAGACTTCCATTGCAAGACGGGCTGCCAACCACTTTGAAACGCCACCGAGGAAAAAAATAGACGCCTATAAAAGCAACTGATTGCAGCTAATTCGTTACAAATTACCTTCAGTTTTAACATAAGTGTTTTTCTAATACGTCCACATTAGACAGTAATTTTAATATGAGAAATAACAGAAAAACAAAATACAAAATGAGACAAGCAATTATCAATAACTTTGCGATGTTTGGTCCCAGGCAGGTGACCGGAGTTTTTGAAATTTAGTGTGTTGATATCTACAAACACTATTAGCAAGAAAAATATCTGTTAAAAAATACTTCTAAGCCTGATCGTAAAGGTGTGGGTTGTGTCCGTAACACTAAATAAATCATCATTTCTTTGTTCGTTTGAAAAAGTTTAAATCAGCTGAACTTAACATACGGGGTTATTACAAATGATTGAAGCGATTTCACAGCTCTACAATAACTTTATTATTTGAGATTTTTTCACAATGCTTTGCACACACATACAAAAACTCAAAAAGTTTTTTTAGGCATTCACAAATGTTCGATATGTTCCCCTTTAGTGATTCGGCAGACATCAAGCCGATAATCAAGTTCCTCCCACACTCGCCGCAGCATGTCCCCATCAATGAGTTCGAAAGCATCGTTGATGCGAGCTCGCAGTTCTGGCACGTTTCTTGGTAGAGGAGGTTTAAACACTGAATCTTTCACATAACCCCACAGAAAGAAATCGCATGGGGTTAAGTCGGGAGAGCGTGGAGGCCATGACATGAATTGCTGATCATGATCTCCACCACGACCGATCCTTCGGTTTTCCAATCTTCTGTTTAAGAAATGCCGAACATCATGATGGGAGTGCGGTGGAGCACCATCTTGTTGAAAGATGAAGTCGGCGCTGTTGGTCTCCAGTTATGGCATGAGCCAATTTTCCAGCATGTCCAGATGCACGTGTCCTCTAACGTTTTTTTTTTTTTTGCAGAAGAAAAAGAGGCCGTAAACTTTAAACCGTGAGATTGCACAAAACACGTTAACTTTTGGTGAATTGCGAATTTGCTGCACGAATGCGTGAGGATTCTCTACCGCCCAGATTCGCACATTGTGTCTGTTCACTTCACCATTAAGAAAAAATGTTGCTTCATCACTGAAAACAAGTTTCGCACTGAACGCATCCTCTTCCATGAGCTGTTGCAACCGCGCCGAAAATTCAAAGCGTTTGACTTTGTCATCGGTTGTCAGGGCTCATAGCAATTGTAAACGGTAAGGTTTCTGCTTTAGCCTTTTCCGTAAGATTTTCCAAACCGCCGGCTGTGGTGCGTTTAGCTCCCTGCTTGCTTTATTCGTCGACTTCCGCGGGCTACGCGTGAAACTTGCCCGCACGCGTTCAACCGTTTCTTCGCTCACTGCAGGCCGACCCGTTGATTTCCCCTTACAGAGGCATCCAGAAGCTTTAAACTGCGCATATCATCGCCGAATGGAGTTAGCAGTTGGTGGATCTTTGTTGAACTTCGTGCTGAAGTGTCGTTGCACTGTTATGACTGACTGATGTGAGTGCATTTCAAGCACGACATACGCTTTCTCGACTTCTGTCGCCATTTTGTCTCACTGCGCTCTCGAGCGCTCTGGCGGCAGAAACCTGAAGTGCAGCTTCAGCTGAATAAAACTTTATGAGTTTTTCTACGTATCTGTAGTGTATCGTGACCATATGTCTATGAATGGAGCTACAGTGAATTTATGAAATCGCTTCAATCATTTGTAATAGCCCTGTATATCGAACGTGTTACACACAAGCCAAACTGGAAAAACTGGAACAACGGAAAGGTGAATATCCAAAAATTCGTCGCTCGGAGAGTACAATGCGAGCTCTTCGTTCTTGGGCCGGCCTTCTGGTGCGAAAAGAAGCAGCGCATCTCCGCATTCTGGCTGTTTACTTATATCTGTATTTGAATACGCATGCCTATACGAGTTTCTTTGGCGCTTCAGTGTAAGTCAAGCGTGTCTGCATAACTGATTCTTACTGAAGAGAAGCGCCTGACTTGGAATCTTTTTATTTGAAGGCATTCCAGGCATAAAAAAAAGACTGATTGGAAAACCTTCGGTAGTAACAGTTTCATAACAATCCTACAGTTCATGCATTACGAATAACATCGGAAGAAAACGTATGGATAAACGGAGAGAAGCGTGCTTAATCACCGTTGCATTTTTGAGGAACATAAGAAGCTCAGGTGCTGTTGGGTTTGGTGGTCTCCTGGTAAACCGGATGCCTGTAAACCTTGCAATTCTTCAGTCTGACTTTTCTCTACTCTTCACCTCACACGGATGCGAAGATATGCAACGAACGACACTTGGTTTGTATTCTACGTTAAACAGTAGGTCACCTGCCCCCGATATGACTGCTGAGATAGATTAGTGGTACGCGAGTTGCCAAAGTGAAGTCTAATTTAAAGACTTGCGGGAGGTGGCTGAATTTCAGGGACTCCCATCCATCATGCCATACTAGTATGCAGGGTGATCCATTGATCGTGGCCGGGCCAAATATCTCACGAAATAAGCGTCAGACGAAAAAACTACAAAGAACGAAACTTGTCTAGCTTGAAGGGGGAAACCAGATGGCGCTATGGTTGGCCGCAAGATGGCATTGCCATAGGTCAAACGGATATATACTGCGTTTTTTAAAATAGGAACCCCCATTTATTATTGCATATTCGTGTAGTACGAAAAGAAATATGACTGTTTTAGTTACACCACTTTTTTCGCGCTGTAATAGTCACAAACATATGGCTCACAATTTTAGACGAACAGTTGGTAACAGGTAGTATTTTTAAATTAAAATACAGAACGTAGGTACATTTGAACATTTTATTTCGGTTGTTCCAATGTGGTACATGTACCTTTGTGAACTTATCATTTCTGAGAATACATGCTGTTACAGTGTGATTACCTGTAAACACCACATCAATGCAATAAATGCTCAAAATGATGTCCGTCAACCTCAATGCATTTGGCAACATGTGTAACGACATTAGCCGGCCGGAGTGGCCGAGCGGTTAAAGGCGCTACAGTCTGGAACCGCACGACCGCTACCGTCGCAGGTTCGGATCCTGCCTCGGGCATGGATGTGTGTGATGTCCTTAGGTTAGTTAGGTTTAAGTAGTTCTAAGTTCTAGGGGACTTATGACCACAGCAGTTGAGTCCCATAGTGCTCAGAGCCATTTGAACCATTTTTTTGTAACGACATTCCTCTCAACAGCGAGTAGTTCGCCTTACGTTCGCACATGCATTGACAATGCGCTGACGCATGTTGTCAGGCGCTGTCGGTGGATCAAGATAGAAAATATGCTTCAACTTTCCCCACAGAAAGAAATCCGGGGACGTCAGATCCGGTGAACGTGCGGGAAATGCTTCGACGACCAATCCACCTATCATGAAATAGGCTATTCAATACCGCATCAACCGCAGGCGAGCTGTCTGCCGGACATCTTTCATGTTGGAAGTACATGACCATTCTGTCATGCAGTGAAACATCTTGTAGTAACATCGGTAGAACATTACGTAGGAAATCAGCATACACTGCACCATTTAGATTGCCATCGTTAAAATGGAGGCCAATAGTCCTTCCTCCCATAATGCCGCACGATACATTAACCCGCCAAGGTTGCTGATGTTCCACTTGTCGCAGCCATCGTGGATTTTCCGTTGCCCAATAGTGTATATTATGCCGGTTTACGTTACCGCTGTTGGTGAATGACGCCTCGTCGCTAAATAGAAAGCGTGCAAAAAAATCCGTCATCGTCCCCAGTGGGAGAACTGTACACGACGTTCAAAGTCGTCGCAGCGCAATCCCTGGTGCATAGAAATATGGTACGGGTGCAGTCCATGTTGATGTAGCATTCTCAACACCGACGTTTATGAGATTCCCGATTCTCGCGCAATTTTTCTGCTACTGATGTGCGGATTAGCCGTGACAGCAGCTAAAACACCTACTTGGGCAACATCATTTGTTGCAGGTCGTGGTTGACGTTTCACATGTGGCTGAACACTTCCTGTTTTCTTAAATAACGCAACTATCCGGCGAACGGTCCGGACACTTGGATGATGTCGTCCGGGATACCGAGCAGCATACATCCCACACGCCCGTTGGGCATTTTGATCACAATAGCCATACATCAACACGATATCGACCTTTTTCGCAATTGGTAAATGGTCCATTTTAACACAGGTAACGTATCACGAAGCAAATACAGTCCGCACTGGCGGAATGTTACGTGATACCACGTACTTATACGTTTGTGAATATTACAGCGCCATCTATCACAAAGCGAAAAAAGTGGTCCAACTAAAACATTCATATTTCTTTACGTACTACACGAATATGTAATAAAAATGGGGGTTCATATTTAATAAAACGCAGTTGATATCCGTTTGACCTGTAGGAACGCCATTTAGTGGGCTAACCATAGCGCCATCTCGTTTCCCCCTTCAAGCTATACGAGTTTCGTTCTTTGTAGTTTTTTCGTTTGATGCTTATTTCGTATTTGGCCCGGTCACTATCAATGGACCACCCTGTACATGCAAGTGGGTTATGGAGGACAGTAGAAGCCCCAGCTGGGGTTAAACAAGACATTCAGAAAACAGTAAAATAGTTGAAACTATGTGGACTACCCCACAAGAGAAGATTGCTGCGTGGTCAGAGGAACCATGTCACGGATTGCGCGGCCTCTCCCGCCGGAGGTTTGAGTCCTCACTCGGGCATGGGTGTGTGTGTGTTGTTCTTAGCATAAGTTAGCTTAACTAGTGTGTAAGTCTAGAGACCGATGACCTCAGCAGTGTGGTCGCTTAGGAATTCACACACATTTGAATTTGAAAAGCTGAACCACAGGGGCGACATGACGTATGTGACTGCAGGGCGACAATGACCAGCTGTAAGAAGGTATGGGACGCACCAGAAGCCTCCACATAGAGGAAGAACACGACGACGCTGGAAGTTCTGCTGGGATTATTTCGCGGCCTAGCGATTGGCGGGAGGGGAGTGCCTGCGTCATGAGGAAAACGCCGCGGCGAGGCGGAATTTTCGGCACGCGATGAGAATTTCCGAGAAGCCGCGGCCAGTTGATCACGCAGCAGGGGGTGGGCTCCGGGCTAAACTCGGCAGCACGCGGCCCCCGGGCGCCAGGGAGGGAGGCGGCTCGCAAACACGGCGGGCAGCCCGCCGCCGTGGAAACGCGGCTTCACGAGACGTGTAATGCCGCACCTGGGGACTGGACGCAACGTCCGCGGCACGCAGAGCGGAAGGACAGAGGCGGGTCCTGGACGCTTCTGACGATCCCTTGTCGCTGATGATCACTCCCCGTCCAGTTCAGCGTACTGGGCTGCATTACCTAGGACGTCTTCGAGCCACTCGTATATCTGGGAACGTTTTCGAACTGTTCAGACGTTCGTTTACAATCTGCAGTGCGGCAGTCTGACAAACGCTTTCCGGAAACTTAGGAATATCGAACCTGCCTATTGTCCCTCGTGCACGGTTCGCAGGATTTCGTATGAAAAAAGCTAAGTATCGCTAAGCCGATACTTAATAAATCTGTGCTGAGAGGGGAGAAATTTTTCTGTCTCAAGGAAATTTGTTGTATTCGAACACAGAATATGCTCAAGAATTCTACAATCAACCGATGTTAAGGATATTGGTCTGTATCTTTGCAGGTCCGTCCTTTTAACTTTCTTGTACACAGGAATCACGTGTTCTTTTTACCAGTGTCTAGGAACTCTGCGATAAATGCAAGCTAACTAAGGGGCTAATACCAAAGAGTTTGTTGTGCAAAATCGAACAGTAATTCCATTCGGACCTGGCGAGTGATTTGTTTTCAACCTTACGCCTCTGATTTTTGGTAATTTTACAATTTTTTTTTTTTATTTCTTCTGTGGCGGACGTTATAGTACAGGGTGACAATTATTGAACTACATAAAAAAAGGTAAATTAGTTACAAACTACTGTATGCTCACAGTTTACTCAACATGTGCACGTCACTACAGATTTAAGTTGCAGATTTAAGTTATGTTAGATATGCCTCCCATTATTGGTGATGATGTGGCGCAGACGAATAGAGAAATTCTGCATGAACCGCTGAAGCGTCGGAACATGGGTGCTGTCGATCACCTCCTGAATAGCTGTTTTCAGCCCACCAGTGGTTTTGGGGTTATTGTGTACACCTTGTCTATAACACAGCCCCACGAAAAGGGGTCCCATGTGTTCAGATCTGGAGAATTTGGCCGCCAATCGAGGCCCATGCCAGTGAGCTCTGGATACCCAGAGCCAGAATGATGTCCCCAAAGTGGTCCTGCAGGACATCAAACACTCCCCTGCTTTGATGGGGTCGAGATCCGTCTTGCATGAAACACATCTTGTCGAAACCAGGGTCATTTCGGATAACGGGGATGAAATCATCATCCAAAACCACCACGTACCGTAGTCACTGTGCCACCAAGGAATATGGCATCGACTATTCACTGACTGGGCATTGCACAACACGCAGTCACCTGTTGAGGATGAAGAGACTTCTCGATCGCGAAATGCGGAGTCTCAGTCCTCCAAATGCGCCATTTTTGCTTGTTTTCGCCGGCCCGTGTGACCGAGCGGTTCTAGGCGCTTCAATCCGGAACCGCGCTGCTGCTACGGTCGCAGGTTCGATCTTGCCACGGGCATGGGTGTGTGTGATGTCCTTAGGTTAGTTAGGTTTAAGTAGTTGTAAGTCTAGGGGACGGATGACCTCAGATGTTAAGTGCCGTAGTGCTTAGAGCCATTTTGCTTGTTTTCTCGTGCAAATGGCCGACAACAACAATGCGTGTGCGCATGCGCATACTAATTCTTATCATGCCTGCGGCGAGCCGTGTAATTTGAACTTCATAACGCAAACCATTCAGAAGTTACGACTGTACATTTTGCATTGTTCAACAATTGTCACCCCTTACTTTGTTATTAGGTGAGAGGTTTTCGTTGAAGAAGGCCGCCATGTAGTGCAGTTATTGTGGATGTGTCGTACACTAGGTCCGCAGCAGTCGGGAAGGAAGTGACACGACTAGAAGCCGTGCGAATTGAAGAATTAGGCCCTCCCCATCAGTCGTGCAGGTATCTTACTCGTCCCGCGAGAGCGTCGGACAGGTAACACGGGCCGCGCTCAATTAGTGGGACGAATGAAGCGCCGGTTCCACGCGTCGGCCACGCCCTGGCCGGCTGAAATTTCATTCCCCGCACCGCGCCGTATCGTGGTGCGCGATCGCCCTTGTAGGACACTAAACTGCACTCAGCGGCAGAACAGGCCTCCGCACGCACTCCACACCAGCCCGCCCCACTGTGCGTGCGCCACGCTCTCTTCATTAACGAGCACTACCAGCGTTCCAGATTCACTGGCAGATCTGTCATTCGCGTCATATCTTTGGACTAGGACACTTACACGATAAACGCGAGCTAATGTCTGCAACAACACACACGCACTGTAGCTAACAAGGTCTCTCCTTTCCGTGAAAAATTAGCAATTTGCTGAAACAGATTACTAAATGGGTGTGTTGCATATACTAAAAATGATTGAGAACAATCAGGTCATCTACAATTATCGCCAAAGAAACTGGTATGGGCTTGTGTATTGAAATACACAGATATGTAAACAGGCATAATACGGCACTGCGGTCAGTAACGCCTATATAAGACAAGTTGAAAGGTCTCTGTTGGATTCCTTTCATGTTAATTTCTTAAATCTGTTGTCATTTACGGCATACATTCCACTTCTAAATTTACTGTAGTGTTTCTGACTATCTGTGAGGAGACTGAGCAGTGAAACGTGTTACTTTTACACATAAACAAGAACGATCTGTCACACTACTACACTTTAAAACACAGTTTATATGTAATTCATGTCACACAGTCTCATACGGAACCTACATCCGCTTTCTTTTGTATGCTGTATATGATAAGATACTGTCATCCTCCTTCCCTTCTGTGTGAAAGAATGAATGTGCAAATGTATTTCTAGTTGCATGCTTGATGGTAGCAGACAAGTCTGTCTGCTAGAGAACAGTAGGACCAACGTCGGAACACGTAGCTACGCTTTCTAAAAGCAGAGTGGTTTCTATTCTTACTATGGTCCTGTCCGTCCCTTGTCATGTAGGTATAGGAAGCTGCCTCTCTGGTCACTTCCGTTTGTATTTGTGAAGCACGCTCGGTAGGAGCCCAGGTCAGTCTGTCCGTGGCGAGCGTCTGAAGTGGTAAGATCACACGCTAAGCGCGTGTCTGCTAAGTCCATAGGACAATGGATTTCTTAAGTTCAGCCTAATTGAAAATTTAATCACCTTTATTTCAAGTTTGGATCTAAAATATCTAATGTTATCTTAAATTGCAACGCAGTGTATTTTGAGTGTGAAGTTCAGAATATCTTCCAGTAGTTGCTTTGTCACTATTTTGTGAGTAAAGTGGAACCACGTGTTGATCAGTAACTCTAACTAAGATCATCAATCTTAAATGCGAATGTTCGTGAGATTATAATGTCTCGTCTTGACAATATTTTTCAATATAGCAACTTTTTTTTATATCCAACCCACGTGGGGTGTACTTTGTGAGACCAGTACCACGTGCTTATACAATTGTTTCACCCATCAGGTTAATAGTAAGACGATAGTAACCAGTTCGAGATTTTTCTTTTGTAAATTGCTTTTCGATCTAATTTATTTTAATTATCAAAATTATTGTGGAGTTACACTCTTTGTGTAAACCAAGTTGACCACGTGAAGCATGTGGTGTAATCATCAAAGTAGCCCTCAGCTATTCTTTTCGGGAAGATTTCACAGAGAGTTAGTATGAATTTAGTATACCAGTGTGTGGTAATTACATGACGGACAGGATTGCGCTACGAATGTAACTTCTTTGGGTGAAAATTGAATCGGTTGGTTGTGGTTAATTTCCTCTTGCATATGTTTCAACGTTCTTCGTGTGTTATTTTATGAATGCAGTGTTGTATGCAGTCTCCCAATCTTGCCTCCATATTTGATGTGTTCTGTAAGATTACAGACTCACATTTTCACAATCCTAAATAAGGCACCAGTTCAGTTATGAATCAAGTTTAATATGCTGAAATTTCAATGATCAATGTTAAAATAAATTTCCAAATATAAACTGATTTATTCCTTTTTATTTAAATTCTTTTTATATATACATATATATCACCGGTTGTCGTATGACGATTAAAAGATTATAATTAATGTTAGTCTGGTTGGGAATTTGGTAAGGTAGACTGGATACCTGGTGAAACAGTTGCGCAGTAATGCAAGGTTAACTTCCCCACATAGCTCACAAGTTTTAACCCACTTTAATGGTCTTGAATATCAGCACCGCTTGCAGAAAAAATGAATGCAACAACATTACAAAGTGTCTGGCGCAACTGTCAGATCGGTTACTGCTGTTACAATGACAGGTTATAAAGATGTAAGTGAGTTTGAACGTGTTGTTATAGTCGGTGCACAAGCGACGTGACACAGCATCTCAAATGCTCAAATGTGTGTGAAATCTTATGGGATTTAACTGCTAAGGTCATCAGTCCCTAAGCTTACACACTACTTAACCTAAATTATTCTAAGGACAAGCACACACACCCATGCCCGAGGGAGGACTCGAACCTCCGCCGGGACCAGCCGCACAGTCCATGACTGCAGCGCCCCAGACCGCTCGGCTAATCCCGCGCGGCACAGCATCTCCGAGGTAGCGATGAGGTGGGGATTTTCCAATACGACCATTTCACGAGCGTACTGTGAATATCAAGAATCCCGTGGAACATCATATCTCCGGCATTGCTGCTGCCGGAAAAAGGTACTGCAAGAACGGGAGCAACGACGACTGAGGAGCATCGTTTAACGTAACAGAAGTACAGCCCTTCAGCAAATTGCTGCACCTTTAAGTGCTGGGGCATCAACAAGTATCGCTGTGTGAACCGTTGAACGAAACACCATCGATATGATCTTTCGGAGCCCAAGGCCCACTCGTGCACCCTTGATTGCACGCCACAAAGTTTTACCCCTCGCCTGGGTCTGTCAACACCGACATTGGACTGTTGATGAAACATCGACATTGGACTGTTGATGACTGGAAACATGTTGCCTGGTCGGAAAAGTCGCTTCCAATTGATTCAAGCTCATGGACGTGCACGAGTATGAAGACAACCTCATGAATCCATGGACCGTGCATGTCACCAGGGGACTGTTCAAGTGGGGCTTCTGCAGTTGGACTGATATGGGACCCCTGATACGTCTAGATACGACTCTGACAGGTGACACGTAACTATGTATCCTTACCGATCAGCAGCATCCATTCATGTCCATTGTGCATTCCGACGAACTTGGGCAATTCCAGCAGGACAATGCGACACCCCACACGTCCATAATTGCTTCATAGTGGTTCCAGAACACTCTTCTGGGTTTAACCACTTCCGCTGGCCACCAGACTCTCCAGACATGAACATTATTGAGCATATCTGGCATACCTTGCAATGTGCTATTCGGAAGAGAATTGCACAATTTCGTACCCTTACGGATTTATGGCAGCCCTGCAGGATTCATGGTGTCAATTCCCTCCAGCACTACTTCAGACATTAGTCGACTCCGTGCCACATCGTGTTGCCGCACTTCTGCGTTCTCGCGGGGGCCCTACACGATATTAGGCAGGAGTACCAGTTTGTTTGGCTCTTTAGTTTATCTATATTCATTTACCCAGTCTACCTCGATGTCAGTGATACTTCACTGTAGCCAGTTGTTCAACACATTCATCAGGTATGTCGGCTTCATTGCTAGTATCATACAGGGTGTCTCCGTAAGAGAATGCAAAAATATAGCGGACGTAGAGGATCGTCCACTGAACAGTTTGAGGCAGGGAACCTGGGGTCGGGCACTGAACCATACGAAATAATTATTTAACGATATATGTTGTGCCACTTGCTGTGGTATCTTCAGTAGATTATTTACCTTCTTTCTCAACTGACACTATCAGTTTCGCATGTTAGTAATTTTATATGCACCATGATAATTTTATATTTTTACTCCCCTTGTCTTTGAAGTGTTAAGAGTTATTTTTCGTTTGCTATTATCGTTCTTAGTTGTTATACACGCATTTGGTGTATGTTATGAGAAGGACACAAAGTTTCTGCTATCGTTTCAAAGAGTTGTTAAGGCTATGTGAAGTTCATGAACAACTGATCCCGACATCGTTATAATACCAAGTGGAACGGTGACGGGAAACTTTCGTGAGAGTCATGCTGCCATTCATCTGTTCTCCTGACATGGTTGTTGGACTTTTTTTTATTAATATTTACTCCTGTAATCACTTGCACTCAGTTGAGTCTGCCTCAACTTAAACTGTAGCAAGCTGGTCCATATCACACCTGAACGTCGACGGGGCTGATCCACAGTATCAGCAGTACAGGCTCCACATCTGCTGTACCAGAAATCACAGTAAGCCCGAGGAAAACGCTCCCGTGCGCTAGTAGTCTAAGGATGGATCTGCATTTCTTGAATCGCAGCCGATGTGCTCAAACATTGACCGCGATGCCAACTGCGGCACCTAAGATAGCGTTGTGGAGAGCCATAACGGCACGCAACGGTAGCTTGTAATTCATGGTACTGGCTCGCACAAACTTGTGCATAATTTTCACTGCTTTTTTGTAGGTAGCTTCATGTCTGTCATAAAATTCCTCCTTTTCATCCAGTTGGACTCCCTGGTATCTTCAAACCTCGCCGCGTGATACGGAAGTGCTATCAGTTTTAATCGTGCAGCTTGTTGTGTGAGACTGTTGACTTCTGAGCAATAATTAGCTATTTTTGTGTGCTGGCGTGGCTAGTTTATTATTCGAACATCACTGCAGCATCTGTTCCAGCGCGCAACCTACCCTTTGCCGTCGTTCGTTCTTCCCACGCACCATGCGCTAACGGACCCAGAAAAGGGGTGTTACTGACAGAAGAATTTTCCACTACACACTCGCGGAATAAAGGGATATAGATATATTTATTCATTTTTATATATGCATTAATTTCATCTGGCAAGATCGGTGCATCTAACCATACTACGTCAGTGAGTAAACGTAAGTCTGTTTAGTAAATGAGCAATATGCAACATTAATAATATTTTAATAATTATGGCAATAGGCATAGTGAAACTTCCTGGCAGTCTAAAACTGTATGCCGGACCGAGACTCGAACTCGGGACCTTTGCATTAGAAAAAAAAAGAAAAGAAAAGAAAGAAAAATTGAAAAATTTATTTGCAGATCTCTGAATCTTAACATTCCATTTAAAAAAAGATTCATTTTCAAAGTATTTCAAAGTATTCTTGTAATGCTCTCACACATAATTTATAAACAAAAACATTGTTTTTACACATGACACTAAGATATTTCCCAACATTCACAGCACACGGAGAATAGAGCTCTGAAGCAGTGCCCTAAGGACTAGAGAAATACATTTGAGTCTTAGGAAATAGTTTCAGTTTCACCACATGTGTCCACTATTCAACGAAAATACAATCCAAGTAAAAGCACGAGGTTACACAGAGTTAAACAGTAGGAACTATATATGCAGCAATGCAGTTAAACAATTAATTTAACAGTTGAAACTGAGCACGTAAGACATCAACCAAATGAACTACCCAAACACGGCTCAGAACCCGTTTTAATCTGCCTGGAAGTTTAATAGCAGCGCACACCCCGCTGCAGAGTGAAAATCTCATTCTGGAAACATCCCCCACGCTGTGGCTAAGCCATGCCTCCGTAGTATCCTTTCTTCCAGGTGTGCTAGTTCTGAAAGGTTCGTAGGAGAGCTTCTGTAACGTTTGGAAAGTAGGAGACGAGGTACTGGCAGAATTGAAGCTGTGCGGACGATTCCTGAGCCGTGTTTGAGTAGCTCAGTTTGTAGAGCAGTTGCCCGCCGAATTGATAGGTCCCGAGTTCGAACGAAGTTTCATATCAGCGCACAGTACGCTGCAGAGTGAAAATATGCTTCTGGAATAGGAATAGTAATGAACAATTAGAATTTAAGAGAACTCAGTCTTATCAACATCGTATTAAGCAGTTTCTTTATCACATTCGGGTCGAATGTAAGTAAAAGGAATCTAGCAGAAACGTGGGGCAACAGTACAGAAATAAAGTGGGACGAGAAGACAACTATTCAGGGAAAGAGCGAGAAAAAATAGGGTATGATCAGCAGAAAGAAAAGAAACAAAACGAGATGAGGAGGAAAGCACAGATACATTACCGTGCGACAGCGATGCCCGTTTTCTGTGGGACAGAAAGGAGGCAGCTGGGATACACCAAGAGGGAAGCTACGACAATGGTAAGAGATAATGCTTAGTCTCCTGTTGATTGAAGAATTGTTTTGTATAATACGCAAGTTACTGGGTAATTTCTTCCACAGTCGTATGGCCGAAATATAGAAGGCGGTGGAGAAATATTTACTGTTGTGCAAGGGTTCAAAATGGTTCAAATGGCCCTGAGCACTATGGGACTTAACAGCTGTGGTCATCAGTCCCCTAGAACTTAGAACTACTTAAACCTAACTAACCTAAGGACATCACACACATCCATGCCCGAGGCAGGATTCGAACCTGCAACCGTAGCAGTCGCACGATTCCGGACTGCGCGCCTAGAACCGCGAGACCACCGCGGCCGGCTGTTGTGCAAGGGTACAGTCAAGATGCTAGTTGTGTCCACTCTGGTATTGCAGCCGTGTAATGATGATAAGTGTTATGTATGTGAGGAGAGGCGCTGCTAACGACATCAGTGAACAAGAGGCCGATGAAGTAAACAGAACGTGTACAAATCACACCACCTATCCTGTCGTTTCCAACCTAATCGAGCGTAGGATTGATTCACGTGATCATACAGCCGAATGTTGCTCACTTGCGTTGTCATCTGCATCTACGTGATTACTCTGCTATTCACAATAAAGTGCCTGGCAGACGTTCAATGAAACACCTTCATGCTGTCTCTCTACCGTTCCACTTTCGACCAGCGCGTGGGAAAACCGAGCACTTAAATTTTTCTTTGCGAGCCCTGCGTTCTCTTATTTTATCGTGGTGCACCCGCAAACACAATATTTTCGCAACTGGAGGAGAAAACTGCCGATTGAAATTTCATGAGAAGATCCCGTCGCAACGAAAAACGCCTTTGTTTTAATGATTGCCACTGCAATTCACAGTTTCATGTCTGTGAAACTATCTCCCCTATTTCGCGATAATAAAAAACGAGCTGCCCTTCTTTGAACTTTTTTGATGTCATCCGTCAGTCCCTCCTGATGCGGATCCCACACAGCATAACAGTACTCCAGAATAGGACGGACGAGCCTGGTAAAAACAGTCTCTTCAGTAGACCTGTTGCACCATCTCAGTGTTCTGCCAATAAATCGCAGTCTTTGGTTTGCTCTACCCACAACATTATCTGTGTGATCGTCCCAGTTTACGTTATTTGTAATTGTGATCCATAAGTATTTAGTTGACTTTGCAGCCTTCAGATTTGTGGGACTTATCGCGTAATCGAAATTTAGTGGATTTCTTTTAGTACTTACTCGAATAACTTCACACTTTTCTTTATTCAGGGTCAATTGCCACTTTTCGCACCATACAGATATCTTATCTAAATCATTTTGCAATTCGTTTTGGTCATCTGATGACTTTACAAGAAGGTAAATGACAGCATCATCTGCAAGCAATCTAAGACGGCTACTCAGATTGTCTTCTATGTCGTTAATATAGATCAGGAACAATAGAGGGTCTATAACACTTCCTTGGGGAACGCCGGATATTACCTCCGTTTTACTCGATGACTTTCCGTCTATTACTACGAACTGTGACCTTTCTGACAGGAAATCACGAATCCAGTCGCACAACTGGGGCGATATTCCATAGGCACGCAGTTTGGTTAGAAGACGCTTGTGTGATGCTCAATAGCTAGCTCGATTCGTCACGGGTTTTCATTACTGTTTGTGCCGTATTGCACTACATCACAGTAGCAAAGTTTTGCCACGACTGAAGAGTGGGCAAATTTCTGTTTAGTTTGACGTGGAAGTATTTTTCTTAATTTTTCGATCGCTTGTAGGCAGAAAAGGCCAACGGCCTTGCCGCTGTGGTGACACCGGTTCCAGTCAGATCACCTAAGTTAAGCGCTGTCGGGCTGGGCTAGCACTTGGATGGGTGACCATCCGGTCTGCCGAGCGCTGTTGGCAAGGGGGTTGCAGTCAGCCTTTATGAGGCAAACTGAGGAGCTACTTGACTGAGAAGTAGCGGCTCCGGTCTCGTAAACTAACAGACGGCCGGGAGAGCGGCGTGCTCACCACATGCCGCTCCATATCCGCATCGAGTGACGTCTAGGGGTTGAGGATGACACGGCGGCCGGTCGGTACCGTTGGGCCTTCACTGTCTATTCGGGAGGAGGTTTTTTTTTTTTTTTTTTTTTTTTTTTTTAGAGTAGGAAAGACATCACTTCCCACATGCTGCAACACATTGTTCTTCTCAATTTAGATGTTCGTCCAAGATTATTCGGAAGTCTTTTTTTGCTTTTTGAAACGGTAATTAAGAAGTATTAGATCAATTGTTACACAGGAATGTTCACTAATCCACTTTCGGTGTGACACGATGATGACCTGCGACTTGTTACGGTTTAGTTTAAGATGGACGTTTTGTATCCATTTTGGTAGTGAACGAAGATGCTCATTCATACCTAATAGGGCAACAGTAGAGTAGGATTAGCACTGGCATACAATTGCATATCGTCAGCATATTTGCGGTAAGTGCACAAGAGTGACGCACAGTTGAAATATCGTTAATATTCAGCGAGTTAGTTTAAGATGGACGTTTTGTATCCATTTTGGTAGTGAACGAAGATGCTCATTCATACCTAATAGGGCAACAGTAGAGTAGGATTAGCACTGGCATACAATTGCATATCGTCAGCATATTTGCGGTAAGTGCACAAGAGTGAAGCACAGTTGAAATATCGTTAATATTCAGCGAGTAAAGCAATGGACGGAGGATCGAACCCTGACGGGCAGACCACTCGTTGACATCTGGCGTCGTGGTAACTGTCGAACGACAGTATTGGACTGTTTTATAAACTGAGCTATTTCATTTTAATAAGTAACACACAGAAATCAACACAACTAGAAACCTTGCAGAGACAATACACACTGTGTAGTAAGATTTCCCGCTGCTGTGATGTGATGAACATTGCGCGTGCATCAGCCAGCGTCTATAGTGGATGTGCTGGCTGGTGACGAGGCATCCCTTTCTGGGAGGCCGGCTCGCCTGACGTGGCGTGCCAGGCTGGAGGTCCAGTTCACGGGGCCGCGACTCACCTCCACGTGAGTCTTGCGAAAGGCGGCGCGAAGCGTAGCGGCGTCTCTACGGCTCCAGCGTAAACCTCGCACGAGATTAAGACGAGTCTGGCGCTACGCATAATGGCGGGCACGCCCACATCCTCCTCTCAGGGGCCAGGTAGAGCTCGCCTTCCACGTCGCCGCTGCTCGCTCGCGTCCACAATCCTGCGGCGTTCTTACAGACGAGAACACTGTCTGCTTGCACTGTAAATAAATATATTTTATGTCTTACTTCTAATTCGGCTATTGCGCCATTCCCAAAGAATGGCTGAAGTAGCATGAACTGCTAAAAGGCCAACTGAGTTTTGAGTGGCGATTCCACCCAGAACCTTAAATTTCTTTCTATTTTCCCGATTTCAAATGGTTCAAATGGCTCTGAGCACGATGGGACTTGACATTTGAGGTCGTCAGTCTCCTAGAACTTAGAACTACTTAAACCTAACTAACCTAAGGACATCACACACATCCATGGCCGAGGCAGGATTCGAACCTGCGACAGTAGCGGACGCGCGGTTCCAGACTGAAGCGCCTAGAATCGCTCGGCCACAACGGCCGGCTTGCCGATTTCAACAGAGCTGTAAAATCATGTTTATAACGTAAACCTGTAGTAACATACAAGTTTCCAAGTCCAGAACTTCATTGTTTTTTTGAGTTTTGAACTTTTAATATTGTTGATGGTGTTAACACCATCAACATTTGTCTTCAAACAACACCCACGGTCTCCATCATGTCATCATATGACAAAATTGCATTTTAAAATTGTCTTAATGGAATTATTCAAAACCAGCTTTTAGTATTCAGACATAATTTTTACATTTCATACTTTTTAAGTTCATGCACAAGATATTGTTCAACAGTTCTACGCATTCATTTTATGAGGAATGTTATTAATTTACTGTCAGTGCTTTTTACAGTTTCCAAACTTAAAATTTTCTTTAATTATCGGCACGAAGGTGAGACAGTAAAACAGACAAACTACGCTTTTGATAATATAACTGTATGTAAGTAAGCAAAACCTCAAGAGTACTTACTCCAAAAATGTGATTAGGATTAATTAATATTCAGGATAAAAAAATTGGCGTTGAACTTGCAGGAAAATGTAATAAAATGGAAGATCTAAAGTCATCCTTACGATGTTATTTATTATATGGCTAGCTGTTTCGGTGCTTCAGTGCATCCTCTTCAGGCCTTAACTGATGGTGAGGGAGTTAACTCCAGTCTTATACACGATTAATCAGTGGTCAATGTCTACGAACTGAATTTTTGGCAATTTGTGGTAAGGTCTTATGGGACCAAACTGCTGAGGTCATCAGTCCCTAAGCCTACACGCTACTTAACCTTAAATTGACTTACGCTATGGACAGCACATACACTCATGCCCGAGGGAGGACTCGAACCTCCGACGGGGGGAGCCGCGCGGACCTTGACAAGGCGCCTAAGACCGTGTGGCTACCCCGCACGGCAAACTGGTTTTCACTGACTGTCTGTAACAACGATGTTGTGTCTCCAGCCATCAACTACCAACCCCCTCTGAACGTCAGTTAAGGCCTGAACATGGTGCACCGAAGCACCGAAACTGGTAGCCATACAATAGATGACATCGTAAGGACGGCTGTAGGTGTTCCATTCTAATAGATATGTGAATGGCGGGAATCCCTCAACCCTCCAGTGAGAAGGATGGACATATAAAAGCTTACGGGACACTAGAATTTAAAACTTTTGTAAAAAGTTAATGTTAGTACAAGACACGTAGCCATTACAATTCACCAGCACCATACGTTTTCCCTTCCTGCTCCTGTAAGACTTCTTCTGCTTGTAATCTCAAGATGAGTATAGCCTTTTTGTTCAATACTTCCTTCTGCAGACAGCAACTTGTGGAGTCCTTGATCCGTCGTTGATCTGTGCATAACCAGATTTTCTTCTGGGAGCGTGATAAACATTGATGGGACTCCTACATTCTTCAGTCCGCAAGCACATCATATTGAACTGTAATAAAGCTGTTGTGTACATAGTTCCGCGTAGTGAGCGCGTACACAACTTTCCCACTAGAGCGCGCCCCGCTAAGCACAACAGCGCAGGCGCAGCGCTCGTCCGTCTCCGCACTACGAGATGGCGCTGCCTTAGAGACGGACCAAATTCTGCTTCCGCCGATCCGCGTATTAATATGTAACGCAGCCAATGAGATTGCTGCTAACGTAGAACCTTTTCTCCTCGCGGATCACACTGGCGCAATGATACCTGAACGCGCGAGGTATTATAACGAGTGTACAGACCTCCGGTTAGTCAGTCTGCATTAGACTGTACCAGTCTACAATAGTCTGTACCAGTCTATAGTCAAGTTTCGGTCTGCGCCTAATAAGATTATCATATTCCTGTACATGGCCATGAAGAGAAATGTATAGACACTTTGTCAAGTATCAGAGATATGTGAGAATAAGATTAACGTACCAAGACCAAAGGAACTTCAGATTGTCAATTGTAAACAGCATCCAGAATGAAGTTACGTAATATCTATGATTTTTATTATTTTAATAAATGTGTGTGGAAATTAATCAAGTTCTGTTTAAAGTTGGTCACCGTCAATCTGCTACTCTAAGTGTGCAAGTGGCATTTCTATCGTCTGACCTAACGGCAGAAGATAAACACGCCACGATAAGACCACGAGACATATTGCTGACACTCGCCTACTTCGTTAGAGCGACAAGTCAAATAACCTGATGGTGTGTGTTCCGAAGGTCTTACAGTACGCACACCACAAAAGCTTATGCAAGACCCAAAAGTATCTTTATTTTCTCTGATACACTTGGACAAGACGACACTGTGCAAACTTGCATTTGCATTTTGTGTCTGGCTATCAGCACATCTTGCCAGTGCTGCATCTGATGCAAGTGTGTAATGCGCGGGTACCATCTCGACCGCTTTTACAGCTGTCTGTGTGCCACGGCCTCCCGCAGCCCATATTTCAAATGTATCTTACACGTAATTCGACTGCATTCAAATCGTTATGGTATGGATACGAAATAGCCATTAAAATACTTTTGAAAACAATTGAAGTTTTAGTGTGGAGTCTCTCGCTAAGGAAACATTCGGTTTTCAATAATTTCTAAAAGCAAAATTACTTATTTTCTCTTGTATGTGTATTTTTAAACTTATACCATTTTGTATTTCAGTGTGAAGTACGTTGAGGTACATTTCCGTGCGCAGTAGGTGCATGCGGCCTTTGTAGCAAGAGGCAAGGAGGCGCATCCAGCGATGCAAAGTGACTCATGCGTCCGATTTCCGCGCACGCGACAATGTGCGCAGGAGCGCGAGTGAATAGTCGTGCGCCTGTCCGTGGTTCTCTGCTTTTGGAGCTCTGCTTTAGTACGTCTCCCTGTCTAAAGGTTCATTTTTTCGAACACATTCAAATTCGCGTTTGCGTTAGCACTTTGGTCGCGTAGTCTGACGAAAAACCCATGAAATATTAAGAGCGTCATTGTGTATTCCCTTGTTTCTGATTGATTAATTCGGCGGATTATAAAGCCAGCGTTAAACGAAATGGCGGTCTACAGTTCCTCACAAGTAAATACAACCCGGAAACAGCAACAGCAAATCCGAATAAAATAAAAAGCTTGTGCTTCCGACGAGTACATGCGATCCACGGGGCTCGTGGTGGTGCACCGAAGCCGTCCGCTTTCCTGTACGAGCTGCTTAATCGATAAATAGTTTGTGGCGACGAGAGTTCATAAAGGAACCCTGAAATCGTGCTTATAGTGAAATAGTCGCTTTCTCTGTTATACGGGTACTGCAGCAGCATATATTTGCCCTCCAAAGCCCCCAAGCGGTTTGAAAAACTTCACCTCAATCAGAAACCTTGCGCGATATCAAACCACTATCGTCTTCAGTTTGGAGGCTGAATTTAAACCCTGCGATAACGTTACATTTCGATGCAGTAGCTTGCTTGAACTGCAGTTTAAAACTGGAATACTTGTCACCAGTAGTTAAAACTGGAAGTGCCGCCGCTGATATGGCTTCTCTGTAATACGTACTTTCTTTCCCTCTTAGTGGCCTAACAGGATCAAGTGTTACTCCGAAATCGTTGTTAAACAGTATGCACCTTGCCATCTTTCTCTCTTCCACCACTTTCACACAAGCATTACGCTAAAAATATTAACTGTTCAAGTACTAGCGCTTCGTTCTACGCCTCTGTCCCAAAATATACCGGCAGCGGTGACAATTACTTGTAGCAAAGTGGACATTTAGATCACTGAAACAATGTACGTAACTTCATCTGGGTGTGAATGCAATCACGCACGCACAGACGTGGAGCAATATGATTGCACCTGAACGCATGCCTCTTCCGGCATGAGAGGTAAACACAGCAGCACGAAGATCAGCCGCAAGGCGCACACGCTGCATTTTGAGAGATCGTCTACCCCGTATCAACCGTGTTCGTACGGTCTGTATGAATATGGAATATGCAAAACGTTAATATGAGTGACGTGAGTACAATATCTTTAGGGGAATGTGTTCGCGTCAACGCAGTGCTTGATAGAAAGGAAGGAACGTTCCATCGACGTCGGGGTCATTAGAGACGGAGCGCAAGCTCGGATTAGAGAGGAAAATCGGGTGTGCTCTTTCAAAGGAACCATCCCGGCATTCGCATTAAACCATTTAAAGAAATCACAGAAAACCTTAATCTGCATTCGAACCGCGACCACGGGAACACGAGACCACTGACGCGCCACCTTGCTAGTAGGTTAGTGCTTTACACGAAAACTAGCGTCGCAGTGAGGTGTTCTTACAAGGTTGTTCACACCATTTTCATGCAACGCCTTCATGTACAAAGAACTTGTTTTTATGTCCTCCTCCATAAAAGAAGTGGTGAGATATCTTATGGACAGAAGGATCAGTAATCCCTTTTTCAGTTTGGCAAACAAAAGACGTCAGTGCGTTGCAGATAAGACGCGAAACAAGACCCGGAATGACGTGGTAATACCAGGCGACGATCTTTTTGTTCCGTCCAACCCCCGTATGTAACAAGAGCGTTTCTCATTAATTGTCTAATGATTGACAGAATGTGATATTTTATCGATAGCAACGTCAGTATTGACTTCCTTTTTATTTTGGCAACAAATAGCTATGGTTTTGTAAATGGAACCATCAAGCGTGTATGTAGAATAGTTTAGGCATTCTATAAGGATATTTATCTTCCGACAGTTTTGCCGGATTGAACCAGTTTCGTCGATAGAAACTATCCATTTCTTTCATTTCGGTAGTTTGTTGTAGACAGTAGTATGCAGTGGTTTAAAGAAATTACTGGAGCTCATTCTACGACTCCTGTAGTGGGAATCAAACAGCCATATCGGTGGCTGAACCACCAGAAAACTCTTTGTGTAGGCTTATTTAACATACATATTTTTGTACTGCCATAATTTCCTGAGCATATTTTTTTGTGTAGAAATAATTTTATTTGATTTGTTTATTGATTTATTTATCCAGTCAAAATGAGAACCATCAGATCACCTGCTACATCTGATCAGACGTTGCACATTTTTTCATTGCGTTCATGACGACACACATGTTGTAACACATCTAATAAGTAGTCCAACTCTTATACATGATGAAGCAGAACTCATCGAAAAATTTTCGATTGGTGTTCCGGGAAACTTTCTGAGTATTTTGTTACGAAAGGACCTGTGGTCTGCTGTGGCTCGTTACAGAGTAATTTAGTCAGTTTGTCACCCCATACGTTTATTTAAGATAGAATATCCTCTCAACAGAAAAAAGTCTTTAATGCAACAACGCAAAACAGAGTAATTCAACAGCCCTCAAACAGACAAAAGCAGTGTAATGGGTTTGCCGCCGATGGGAGATCTTCTTTACGTAACGTCTTCCGTTGCATTCAGTGAACACATACACGATGTGTATTTCGGCAACCTCTCCATCAGTAAATCTATAGGTAGTGCTGTATATCACAGCTGACGAACAACTGACTCAGCTGGAGGGAAAAGAGAGACAGAGACAGAGGGAGAGAGAGAAATAAAGAGTGGGGTTTGCTGTTGTTAACAACAAGTACCTTGACTATATGGAACAAGTACTTCCAAACAAGACACAAAGGGCATACCGTCGACATTTGCAGCGTTATTCAGATCTTTTCAGTGCAATACAGATAAAAGATAAATGAGGGCAAGAAATCAAACGAAATAAAATTAGTCTGTAACGAGCCACCGAAGACCACGTGACCGTTGCACGAAAATACTCAAAAGGTATCTCTCAACAACCTTTGATGTGGTCGGTGGTGTTGTGGTTCACGTTGTGGGTGACTACTTATCTTTTGTGGATGCGCGCAGGTCTTTGTACGGTGAGTTCTGCTCTGTTTGGGCTCAGACTTTCGCTTCTTCTCCTTATGTTAGCGCAACCATGCAGGATAGGAATGGTCAGCGTTGTTCACGAGCCAATTGATGACGAGCGAGTAGGGATACACGTAAGGGGAACCGCTGTTTTTTGTGATTTTGGCTGAGAGCATGCGGTATCCATAAACCCGACTTTTTAACTTTCCGCATTGCACGCAAATGCCTCACGATGTTGGAATGCTCACAGTTCATCACGTTTGCCAGTTCTCGCGCACAATGACGTGGATCATTGTGGATTAATGCGTTTAAACGATCTTCATCTAACCTCGAAGGTCTTCTTGAACGCGGAGAGTTGAATTCAAACAGAAGAATACGTCGGAAGTGTTCCGATTTCTCCGCTTGGCACTCCGGTTTCTAGTGTCGACAACTACACTCACTATCTCCAAAGGACAATATGGCAATATTCAAACTCAAATATCAACAGTGAGTTACAAATAATAAAGACAATCGATAAATAAACCCATAGCAACCGGAATACCAACATTCATAATAAAAACGCTACAAACTTATGCACCAATCTACCACTCTCGCCACATACAGGCAAGCATTCAGCCGCCTTTAAGCGATTAACAAATCAGTTCTGATGTAATGACTGATACGTTCGCATTCCACGATACAAACAGTTGGAAAGGGCGACTCGCTGTTTCCTGTGGCCTGTCACCGTGTCTATCGGTAGGCCTTCATCTGACCGCCACAGAGAGGAGCTCATCGCTGAACTCCACAGCACGCCACTCAATGTCCCAGATGACTCTGGCTCTGTACCACGCTAGTTTCTGATGTTCGTGGTATGTTGTCAGCGTTAAATGGTGTATGACAAATTTAGACCTCAAACCAACTTCCAGTAACCTGTTCCCCGACTGTTCGTGATGACACTGCGTGTAACCTTTGCTCGGATTCAGACTTTCTCGTCCGCCTCCTCGTCAAGGAATCGTACGACCTCCTCGTGATGCGGAGCTCTGGAAGGATCCATTGTTGTCCTGGCCCCCCTCGACACCACACTTCCTAATGTCACTGCCCTAAGCCGGCCATCTGTGTGATCTGTCGGTATGATGTTCCCATATTCCTCATGCCAACGATTCGGCATCCCTCAGAGTCTGAAAGATTGCAATGAGCTGCAAGTGCTTATGTCTACTGGTGGTGGTGTGTTGCGATCACCATCTCTGCACTTCCAGTAAAGTTAGATACGCCCTCATGTACTTCGGCTATTCCTCCTCAAAGGAGTGGCCGTTTTTCGTACTGGAAATACCCACAATAATCTCGCGTAAGGATGAAATTTTAATCCATGCCTTCAGTATCATGAAAAATACTGCGACATTAAAATAGCAGCATTTGTTTGCGGTGTTCATGATATGACACAATGTGTTGTAATAACTGAATGGTTCTGCTGCGAACAACAGGGTTTTTGGAGAGAGTAGCAAAAGTTTCATATGCTAATGCTTTAAGTATACATTAGTGGCAGCCATTTTGAATAATTACTCTGGTTTGTACGGTGTACAAGTATGTTGCACGTGTAGTACATAGACATATGTTAGCCACAAGAACAAAAATAAGTTTTAGTGATTCAATATTTTGCTGGGTTTTCCGTCAAGACTCCGTCTCCGTATCTGAGTGACGGTGCAGCTGACTCGTATGCGGGGGACCCTGGTTCGATTCTCGGTGCTCCAAGGGATTTTTTTTTTTTTTTCTTGGTGAGACGATTGGTATGGAGTGTACTCAGCTTCGTGAGGTCAACTGAGGAGCTGCTCGACCCATTAGTAGCGGTTCCAGCATTAAGAAAAGCGCCAGCGACCGGCAGAGCGGCGTGCTGACCAAATGACGCTCCGTGCCACACCCAGTGACACCACTGGCAGAGGATGACATGGCGGTCGGTCGAGCCTGATTGATCCTTCTAGAGCCAGAGCACGGAACTTCACTAAACTTTCAGTCAGGAAGTGTGTATGCTCCGAGTTAAAGTCAAATTTGTGCAAAACCCACAAATACCTGAAAAATATGCATGCAATTCATTCCACATGTAAGCTGATATCAGACAAATTGCTACCACTAATGATGTTTTAAATGATAAAACTGAAACGGGTGTGGTGCGACGTACTCGCATTTTTAGAGGTTGCAAAGACGGATTTAACACAGCTTCAATAGTTGTAAAGCAGATGGGGATACTATCGCCGCACAAATGGCGATAACAGTGAGCCTGTCGTCATCCATAACTGCAAAGAAGAAAAATACGGAGAAAATTCGGTTACGCCCATACAGAGTGATTTTGTTGAATGGAGACAACTGCAGGAAACAATCGGTGAGGAGATAAGCAGCAAAAAAGTCATACAGATGGCCAGAAAAACCTTCCAAGAAGTAGGGAAGTACTCGCACCTGAAGGTGGGGATAAAGGATGATTGACGCTGTAGGTTTCAGGGACCGAAACACAACATCAGAACGTACCAGCCAAGTGGGGTTCCTCTGACTGTACTAGTGACCTGGCCGCAAACTCAAGACGGTGTGCATGGTATGTATGCTACAGCATCGTCACGGATACAAGTCCGTAGAAATAAGGCCTACACCCGTTGTACGAGGCAGGTGCCGTGGACAACATTCGTGACCATTTAGGTGTGTAGCTAAAACATTAGTACATAAAAATACATTCCCATTTGTGTGATGTGTTCCCATGCGTGCTTTCAGTTACTGAAACCTACACTGTCAGAGCTCTTTAACCTCCACGTTAAAGTTGTCTACCTCCCTTGCAATGCATTTCAGGCCGTTTGTTCGGTTGACCTTTTCCTTTGGTCCATATCCTGTCAAGGACCGTGCAGCTTGTCACCATTTAGCAACATCACCTAATATACAATGAAGCCCCAAAGAAAATGGTATAGGCACGTGTATGAAAATACAGAGATATGCAGACAGGCAGAATACGACGCTACGGTCGGCAATGCCTATATAAGACAAGTCTCTACCACAGTTGTTAGATCGGTTACTGCTGCTACAAGGGCAGGTTATCAACATTTAGGCGGCTTTCAACGTAATGTTATAGTCGGCGCACGAGCGATGGGACACAGCATCTCCGAGGTAGCGATGAAGTGGGGATTTTCCCGTTCGACCATTTCACGAATGTACCGTGAATATCAGGAATACGGTAAAACATAAAATCTCTGACATCGCTGCGGCCGGGAAAAGATCGTGCAAGAAAGGGACCAACGATGACTGAAGAGAATCGTTCAACATCACAGACGTGCAACTCTTTCGCAAATTGCTGCAGATTTCGATGCTGGGTCATCAACAAGTTTCAGCTTGCGAACCTTTCAACCAAACATCAACGATATGGGCTTCCGGAGCCGAAGGCCCAATCTTGTACCCTTGATGACTGCATGACACTAAGCTTTACTCCTCGTCTGGGCCCGTCATCACAGACATTGGACTGTTGATGACTAGGAACGTGTTAACTGGTCGGACGGGCCTCGTTTCAAATCGTATCGAGCAGATGGACGTCTACGGGTATGGAGACAACCTCGTGAATCCATGGACCCTGCATGTCAACAGGGGACTGTTCAAGCTGGTCAAGGGTCTGTAATGGTGTGTTGCGTGTGCAGTTGGAGTGATATGGGACCCCCGATGCTCCTAGATCGATTCTGACAGGTGACACGACGTAAGCGTCCTGTCTGATCACCTGCAACCGTTCATGTCCATTGTGCATTTCCAGCAGGACAATGCGACACCCCACACGTCGACAATTGCTACAGACTGGCTCCAGGAACACTCTTCTGAGTTTAAACACTTCCGCTGGCTACCAAACTCCACAGACGTGAACATTATTGATCATATCTGGGATGCCTTGCAGCGTGCTGTTCAGAAGAGGTCTGCACCCCCTCGTACTCTTACGGATTTATGGACAGTCCTGCAGGATTCATGGTGTCAGTTCCCTCCAGCATTACTACAGACATTAGTCGAGTCCATGTCACGTCGTGTTGCAGTACTTGTGCGTGTTCGCTAGTGCCCTACGCGAAATTAGGCAGGTGTAGCAGTTTCTTTGGCTCTTCAGTGTAGAAGAAAAGTCAATTGGACTACAGATCCAATCTGGTCGCTGTACCTCAGTTAGACATGTTTTGACAACTTTTGTGCTGCAATGAGCGTAGTGGAGTTGTTGAATGTCAGGTTAAGTGGGGGGCAGCCAGAACGCGTGACGCAGGCCACGGAGCGCACATCACGACCCGGAAGTCGTTGTCGCCGGAAGCCGCCGCCGCCTGTCCCCTGTTACGCCCCCCCCCTCCCACCCCCGCCACACAGTCCTACACCCCGGACGTCGGCCACGCCCCTTTGCAGCCACGTGACCAGACGCGGAAACTGCCGCTCGCTCGCCGCTCCCGACTTCCCCCCTGGTAACTTTTCCGCTTCTGGCAGCTACTTCTGCCCCTGACTCATGGGCTCGCCGCTTCTTCCTGCCGCCGGCAACCTTGCAGACTCGTTACGCTAGTCGTACTGAAGCTAATCGGCATTTGGCAGCGAGCGAGATGGAACGATCTCGCCCAGAGTACGCCAGTGCCAGCTTTACGGGGCCTCTCAGCTCCCACTGCATTGAGGCTGACAGCTGTCAAGTACGAAGCTTTTCCAGAGGCCTGTGGGTTATGTTCTTCTTTTTGTTTTTAATGTAGAGCAGACTTTTCACATGCTTAGAGATATTATAGAGATATATACCACACATAAAACTACGAAATATACAGGATTTTTGTACAATACATTTATGTACACTGCTGGCCACCGTAAATGCAACACCCTGAAGGAAGCATCCGAATCAAGTGAAATTTACACCATGGGTTTGCAGCGATGAGATATGCAACTGATTGGAATTTCAGCGCAGACGCACATCACGCACGCCTGTGGCGCCACCTCATAGCGCCATTTAAGGCTTGGCGATTTCGACGTGTGTACGTTCGGCACGTGTGTTTACCTTGTGGTTGTTTCACAAGACGATCAGTTATGCCTCGTAGACAACAGCGAACATCGTTTGATCAAGTATCCGAGTTCGACAGAGGAAGGATAGTGGCTTACCGAGATTGTGGATTATCATACAGAGAAATCGCTAGTCGTGTTGGACGAAACCAAACAACTGTAATGCGGATATGTGACTGTTGGATGCAGGAGGGTACGACGGACCGACGTGGTCGATCGCATTCACCTCGGTGCACCACTGCACGTGCTGATAGGCAAATTGTGCGCATGGCAGTGACGGATCGCTCAGTGACATCCCGAACCATAGCACAGCACATTGCGTCTGTAACGCATCATCCAGTGTCTTCGCGTACCATTCGACACCGTTTACAGCAGAGTGGTCTGTCCGCAAGACGTCCATTGCTTCGTCTACCATTGACGCAGAAACACAGACGTCTCCGTCGCCAATGGTGTGATGACAGACGGATGTGGACGGCAGAATGGAATGACGTTTTCTTTACTGACGAGGCACGCTTCTGTCTGCAGCACCACGATGGTCGGATTCGAGTGTGGAGACACCGTGGAGAGAGGATGCTGGACAGCTGCATTATGCACCGCCACATTGGTCTTGCACCGGGTATTATGGTATGGGGCGGTATTGGATATTACTCTCGCACGCTTCTAGTACGCATTGCCGGTACTTTAAATAGCCGGCGCTACATATCCGAGGCGCTGGAGCCAGTTGTCCTTCCTTACCTTCAGGGCTCGGCCACAGCCATATTTCAACAGGATAATGCGCGACCACACGTGGCACGCATTGTCCAAAGGTTCTTCGTCAATAACCAGATTGAAGTGCTTCCCTGGCCGGCTCGCTCTCCGGATCTTTCGCCGATAGAAAACATGTGGTCCATGGTTGCTCAACGAGTGACCCAGATTACATCCCCAGCTGCCATACCAGATGATCTTTGGCAACGTGTGGAAGCTGCTTGGGCTGCTGTACCCCAGGAACACATCCAACGTCTCTTTGACTCAATGCCGAGACGTGTGGCAGCGGTGATCTCCAACAATGGCGGCTACTCTGGCTACTGATTCTGGCAGGAACCACATGTCACAGACGTCTGTAAACGTAATCATTTGATACTTGGTCAACATGTTATCTACAAAATAAATTTTGTTGTGCTACCTCTTGTCTTTCTTGGTGTTGCATTTACGGTGGCCAGAAGTGTATATTGTGAATAGCAACGGTCCTACGACACTCCCCTGCGGCACACCTGAAATCACTCTTACTTCGGAAGACTTCTCTCCATTGAGAATGACATGCTGCGTTCTGTTATCTAGGAACTCTTCAATCCAATCACATAATTGGCCTTATAGTCCATACGCTCTTACTTTGTTCATTAAACGACTGTGGGGAACTGTATCGAACGCCTTGCGGAAGTCAAGAAACACGGCATCTACCTGAGAACACGTGTCTATGGCCCTTTGAGTCTCGTGGACGAATAGCGCGAGCTGGGTTTCACACGATCGTCTTTTTCGAAACCCATGCTGATTCCTACAGAGTAGATTTCTAGTCTCCAGAAAAGTCATTATACTCGAACATAATACGTGTTCCAAAATTCTGCAACTGAACGACGTTAGAGATACAGGTCTATGGTTCTGCACATCTGTTCGACGTCCCTTCTTGAAAATGGAGATGACCTGTGCCCTTTTCCAATCTTTCGGAACGCTACGCTCTTCTAGAGACCTACGGTACACCGCTGCAAGAAGGGGGGCAAGTTCCTTCGCGTACTCTGTGTAAAATCGAACTGGTATCCCATCAGGTCCAGCGGCCTTTCCTCTTTTGAGCGATTTTAATTGTTTCTCTATCCCTCTGTCGTCTATTTCGATATCTACCATTTTGTCATCTGTGCGACAATTTAGAGAAGGAACTACAGTGCAGTCTTCCTCTGTGAAACAGCTTTGGAAAAAGACGTTTAGTATTTCGGCCTTTAGTAATGAACTGCTGCAGAATCGAGGGCACGAGTTTTCTACGGAAATAAATAATTATAATGGAGGAAATAATACATCAGCAAGAGCTGTACACAAGAAGAATACGACTTACTAATAGCAGTTTCATTGTCGGCGCTTCACTAGCGTAACGCCGCAAATGTCTAGGAAGCCTCAAGGACCGTGTCGTACAGACACATTCAGGTGTCCCTAAAAGCGACGTGTCCAGAACTGTACCAAAGTGTCTAAAACTGTACCAAAGCGTCCGTTTACAGGTGCAACATTTTTCGGACTTGATGCGTCCAGTGCACACAGAAGACACGTACGGCTAACTACCTGCTACACGCTTTTGGTTACCGAATGCAGGTTTAAGCACCGACTTAGGTGCTACAGAGGAGTTGGACTGGTCGGTAGTTCAGAAGTACAGAATGTAACTTTCAAGAAAGCAGCACTTCTTAACATTGCATTAAGGTAAATCTCCGTAGCCGATGTCACTAACACACGAGTCTGAGGTGACGCGCTATTCCAGGGGTAACCAGTTCGCATCCTGGTGGCGAAAGAAATCTTTACCATCAGTATTTGGCCGGCATGAGGAGCTAAGGTGGTGACGTGTTGTTCCTGATCGCCCCATATTCCATCACAGTTTCTCGTGGGATGAGGGCATGTGGCATTGTTAATGGAGTACGTTAAGCTCTACACGCACATCCACATCTGCAGTCAACAAACAACTGTGCAGTGCGTAGCAAAAGGTACTTCCTATTGTACTAGGGCCTCTTCCGTCCTTTCATGTATGGAGCGTGCTGTAATTAGCCTAATCCCTACAGGAGAGATACGTGGGAGGCTATACCATATTCCTAGAATTATCGTTTAAATTTGTTTCATGAAATTTGTAAACAGGCTATCTTCAAGCGTTTGCCAGTTCAGTTTTTCCAGCACCCCGGTCATAAAATTTCATGCGTCGATCAAACCTGTGCCATTTGTGCTGTCCTTCTTCACACACGTTGGAGTGGCATTAATGCGACCACCGCCTGCCTGTATTCGATGTCAACGTGCAGTAACCACTCACAGGTGACGCGAGATGGTAATAGCAGCAGTAGAGGGTATTAAAGCGTGTCGAGGTTGGGTGGGGGGAGGGGGAGGGGGATGGGACACGCGGACAACAAAGCAGTCGTTGTCGTAATGAGGAAACGGAGCGATTTATCTGACATCCAAAAGGACGTGAGCACTGGCTTTTGAGCCACGGATGGAAGCATTACCTAAGCGGCTAAGTCTGTAAACAATTCTCGTGCCGCCGTGTTTAAAGTATACCGCGCACGGCACGGCAAAATGACTCTATCCAAAACCGCCCCCGAGGCAACTGTGGTACGCCGCGGGTCATAGATAACAAGCATTAAATGTATTCACAGTTGCGAATATGGACAACCATCAGTTATAGAATGGAATGACGACAGTGAAAACTTATGCCGCACCGGCACTCGAACCACGATTTCTAGCTTATCGCGAGCTGTCGCCTTACATCTTTTTGTTTTTCCAGTCCACTGCGCTGACCACTTTTTCTTTAAAGGTATAATAGATCATGGGGCAGAGTGGGCAGAGATCGTGCTTGGAGGTATCCATTTGACTACTCCTACACGACTCACAACCAGACCGAAATTTCCATATGTCGTCAACCATGCATGTCCAAAGGAAACATTGCTTCGTAATCCAGAAAAACACAGGCAATGCAATATCGTATACACCCGCCGACACCGGGCAAAACGACTTTCAAGTAAAATGTCTCGCCTGTACAGGAATGTACATAATGAATGTACGAGTATACAGAGTGTTACAAAATGGTACGGCCAAACTTTCAGGAAACATTCCTCACACACAAATAAAGAAAAGATGTTATGTGGACATGTGTCCGGAAACGCTTAATTTCCATGTTAGAGCTCATTTTAGTTTCGTCAGTATGTACTGTACTTCCTCGATTCTCCGCTATGATTTCATACGGGATAGTCTACCTGTGCTGCTAGATCATGTGCCTTTACAAGTACGACACAAAATGTGGTTCATGCACGATGAAGCCCCTGCACATTTCAGTCGAAGTGTTCGTACGCTTCTCAACAACAGATTCGGTCACCGATGGATTGGTAGAGGCGGACCAATTCCATGGCCTCCACGCTCTCCTGACGTCAACCCTCTAGACTTTCATTAATGGGGGCATTTGAAAGCTCTTGTCTAGGCAACCCCGGTACCAAATGTAGAGACTCCTCGTGCTCGTATTGTGGACGGCTCTGACACAATACGCCATTCTCCAGGGCTGCATCAGCGCTTCAGGGATTCCATGCGACGGAGGGTGGATGAATGTATCCTCGCTAACGGAGGACATTTTGAACATTTCCTGTAACAAAGTGTTTGAAGTCACGCTGGTACGTTCTGTTCCTGTGTGCTTCCATGCCATGATTAATGTGATTTGAAGAGAAGTAATAAAATGAGATCTAACATGGAAAGTAAGCGTTTCCGGACACATGTCCACATAACATATTTTCTTTCTTTGTGTGTGAGGAATGTTTGCTGAAAGTTTGGCCGTACCTTTTTGTAACAACCTGTATACCCGCCGACACCGGGAAAAGCGACTTCCAAGTAAAATGTCTCGCCTGTACTGGAATGTACGTAATGAATGTACGAGTACAGGTAGTAGACGCATGGCTGACGACGTACGGAGGTTTGAGTGAGTCGCGTCCGAATAGCCAAATGGTAACGCGACCGCCCGCCATAAGCGGGAAATCCTAGTTCGAGTCCCAGTTCGGCACAATTTTTCAACGTCATTCCATTCTGCAGCCGATGGTTTTCCATATTCGCAAATGAGAATACATCTAATGTATATCATAACGGCTGCAGTCGCCACAGTGGCTGTTCCTTTGGACGTGCACGCATGTCCATAGGAACTTTGCATCGTAACTGAGAATAGCACAGGCACTGCAAAATCGTACAGAAGACAAGAGTGAACGACGGTTCGGAGACGTGTACGCGCGAATACAAGCGCAACCATCGAGCAACTGACCTCCCAGACGAACCGAGGGCCTACCAGCAGTATCTACTCGACGACCGCTCAGCGAGCATTGCTGTGTATGGGCCTCTGCAACAAGCGCCTGGTTCATGCACCCGTGCTGACTGCTGTCCGTCGACGACGAAAGCTGTAATCTGCACTCCAATATTCCAACGAGACCTCCACTCAGTGCGACAGGTGGTCCTTACAGGTAAATCACGTTTAAGCTCCATCGGACAGATGGCCGTTGGTATGTACAGCGTGGAAGATCTGAAACCAAACACCCTGCTACAGTAGTTAAAAAAAATGGTTGAAGCCGCTCTGCGCACTATGGGACTTAACTGCTGAGGTCATCAGTCCCCTAGAACTTAGAACTACTTAAACCTAACTAAGCTAAGGACATCACACACACCCATGCCCGAGGCAGGATTCGAACCTGCAACCGCAGCACTCGCGCGGTTCCGGACCGAAGCGCCTAGAACCGCATGGCCACACCGGCCTGCGCTACAGTAGTTGGAGTCGTCCAGACCGTAGTACACTAGCTGGCAGGAAGGCAGGGTGGATCAGTGCAAGTATGCATCCATCCTTGGGGACCATATTCCTACACTGTTTTTCCTCGACACGATGCCCTACCAGCAGGACAACGCGACTTGTCACAGCTCGCAGTGCACGCGCGTGCTTCGAAGAGGACCAGAACAAGTTTGCCGTACTCCCCTGGCCACCGAAGTCCCCGGATTTGAATCCAATCGAGAATCTGTGGGACCGCCTGTGTTCGTGCCATGAATCCTCGACCGAGAAACCTAGCGCGGCTGGGCACAGCACTGGATTCGGCATGGCTCCACTTCCCTGCCCGCACCTTCCAGAACGTCATTGACCCTCATCCTCCACATCTCTCGGCGGTCCACTCTGAATAAGGTGGTCATTCAGGAGTTTGACAATTGTCACGTTAATGAGACTGAACAGTGTTGTTCAGTATCTCTTCCGAGTTTTGTGTGGCAGGGGTTCTATACATTACAGCAATATTCTAGGACGGACTGCACGAATGTTCGGTAACCAGTCAACGTCCTTTGTAGACGGATTGCATTTTCCTAATGTCCTACCAAAGACACTGAAATCTGTCACCTGTTTTAGTTACAAATTGTTACACCCAGATAATTGCAGCAGTTGACCTATTCCAGGTATGACTCATTGATATTATGATGATGATGAGGTCACATACTACGAGGAGCATAGGGGACGATGCGGGAGACCCGCACATCCGTACTAGGCAAGGTCCTAGCGGAGGTGGTTTGCCGTTGCCTTCCTCCGACCGTGATGATGAAGACGAGACAACAACACCTAGTCATCTCGAGGCAGGAAAAATCCCTGACCCCGCCGGGAATCGAACCCGGCACCCCGTGCGCGGGAAGCGACAACGATACCGCAAGACCACGAGCTGCGGACATTGATATTATAATCATGGGATAATAGGTTTTTTTTCGTTTTTTTGAAGTGCACAATTCTGCAGTTCTTATCATTTAAAGCAAGTTACTAATTTTTACACCACTTTAAATTCCTATCAAAATTTGGGTGAATACTTGTACAGATTCTTTCATACAGTATTTCATGACAAGACACTGTGGCATCTGCGAAAAGTGTGAGATTACTACTGATATTATTTGCAAGTTCATTAATACACATACAACACGAGTAACATATGTCCCAAGACACTTGCTTGGGGCACAAGTAGAAGCAACTTCTACATCTGCCAATGAGTTTCCGTCCAAGATGCCGCGTTGTCCCTACCAAGAAACCATCAGTCCAGTCGCAGATTGGTTCTGATAGTGTGAGGCAGTCTATGTGTTGGCATCGGGTTTGGCCGTCGACTTACAAGGGGAGGCCACGTCGTTTGGAACGCGGATTTATTGCAAACTTCGTACACTCTTAGTACTCCATGAGGACAACAAAATGTGCAAGCAGTAGCGCGTACTTCTCAAGCGTTATTGAGAAAATCGCAAGATAATTTCGGTCGTCGAATATATACCTGTGCGTGGCCATTTTTACCACGAAGCAGCGGCAGTGGTTGGCGTTCAAGCCCCTTGATCGCTAGATCGAGTCCCGTTTGTTATTTTTTTTTTATTTTCAGCACAGTCATTTTCTTTACTATTTATATTACAGTTGATATAATGGGAAAAATACGTGTAAAGGGATGAACTTTGATTAAATTTACAATGTTATTTGCCAGTCTACAAATTTTTATTATCATAAATAATATGCTATTCATAACTATCGACCAGTAAACGACCTAAAGCATAAAGTGATACTGAAAATGTGCGCTTGTCCGTGTCTTCAAAATTGTTCGTATTTAATCGAAAGAGAACGAGAAATTTCTTCTCTTGAAGACGCTTCTAAAATACACTGGATACTGCATGACGAATTATCAGCGCCGATATTTAAGGAAATACTGCGTTATGCATGGTTTGCTTCCAAATTATCGGCTGAAAAAGAGGTTTTTGAAAATGCTAACCAGGTTTGTTTTTCCAAGGAAAACCTCAAAAGACCTTGCGTATGCAAGGTGCCGTTTAACTTTATGTTTTCCATGTTTTTACGAAAAATACCATCCTGAAACTTGTACTCGTAATGTCGAAAGCGACGATTAATTGTACATCTTCTGAAAGCATTCTGTGACGGTCAAAACTTGGAGGTAACATGTCGTTTCGGGCTCCATCCAGGTACAAGAGATTTATCAAACCACGGACAAGCGTACATTTTCAGTATCAGTTTATGCGTTTAGTCGTTTACTAGTCGATAGTTATGAATAGTATAGTATTTGTGATAGTAAAAATTTGTAGACTGCCAAATAACATTGTAAATTTAATAAAATTTCGTCCGTTTACACGTATTTTTCCCATTATATCAACTGTAATATAAGTAGTAAAGAAAATGACTGTGTTGAAAATAAAAAAAAAAAAAAAACTGACAAACGGGACTCGATCCAGCGATCACGGGGCTTGAACGCCAACCACTCGGCTGCCGCCGCTTCCTGGTAAAAATGGCCACGCTCAGGTATATATTCGACGACCGAAATTATCTTGCGATTTTGTCAATAACGCATTTTGTTGTCCTCATGGAGTACTACGAGTGTACGAAGTTTGCAGTAAATCGGCGTTCCAAACGTCGTGGCCTCCCTTTGTTAGTGTGACAGGCACCAAACTAGATACACTTGCATTACACCTATACGTTACAGAAACAGAACTCCCATACATCGCGTAAATGGTGGACAACGTACGCGGGTTAAGGAGATCACTTGCGATTTGCCAGCTAAACCTATCCTCCGCGGTGTCCCACCCAACAGTGCCATGTGAGTCTGTCTTTCTGCTAAACATTAAAAATGAACTTTGTCAGAAAATGCACATGCGCTAGGTGCTCGGCAATTCAGTGTGTAGTTAGCTACCTATGGGCCACACTACATACTAGGATGCTTCGTCAGTGCGCGTGAGGCGAGCGCACACCTAGCACGCGTCCCGCGTCCCGTTGACACTCGTGTCGTCGGTTTGACGAGGGACGTTCGCGCCCCCGCGATGTTCACATCTGGATATGCTCTCCACACGGGGCTCGACAGTTCCCCACGCTCAGCTCCCGGTTTGAGGAGAAAGGTACGGCGCGGCGCCGCAGACCTCAGCACGTGATCAGTAAGCGTCGCGCGCCGCGGCGGAAGGACCTTGGCTCACACAAAGAGTCGTCCTGGCCCGAGTAACACACAGCGCGTCTGAACCGCACCTGCAAACCATCCTGCTCTGTGTAGTGAAGACCGGTTTTCGCACCGATTTATCGGCAGATGTAGCCTTCTACCAAAAGGCCCCCCTATATACACTGATGGGCCAAGACGTCACGGCCACCTGCTTAATAGCTTGTTTGGCCGTGTTTGCAACGAAATACATCACTGATTCTGCGTTTCAGGGATCCGACAGTTTGTTGGTAGGTTTGTGGAGGTATGTGGCATAAGATGTCCACGCATAGGTCATGTAATTTGCGAAAATAACGGGCCGCTGATTTTGGTACGCGGTAATGGCGCCCAGTATCGGTTCCATAGGGTTTACATCGGGCGAATTTGGTCGCCGTTACATAAACGTGAGTTCACTACAATGCACCTCAAACCCCAGTAGCACGGTTCTGGCTGCGAGACATGGGCAATTATATTGCTGCAAGATGACGTCGCAGTCGGGAAGACATCAAGCATGAAGGACTCTAAATGGTTTGCTGCTATCTGCATATCTTCGATTACTGCCACGGGTCCCATGCAAGCACAGTAGAATGTCTCCCACCAACCTGCTTCCGTAGCGCGCTGCATGTTTCGAGCCGCCATTCATCCCGATGACGCGTTTGTGGAGACGGCCATCGACCTAGTGTAACAAAAATTTGATTCACCCGAAGAACCGAGACGTTTCCACTGACCAACGGCCGAATCTCGATGGTTGGGTCAACATGTCAACATGTGGGGCTGGTCTGTTACGGAGCTACATGTGCGATACTTTTCGATCAGCGGTGTGTCGCGGAACATGTGCGCATGCACCAGCAGTGTGCTCTTTCGACAGAGATGCCACAGATCACCGTGTACCCTACTTTACAGAGCAGACAAGCCTCCGAACGCCACGTTCTGTGAAGAGTCGTGGACAGCCAATCATCTACCGTCTACTGACAGTTACACTGTTCTCTCTCTTTCTGCAGATGCTTACGACAGTAGCACGTGAACACTGGCCCAGTCAGCGTCGTCGTTTTCGAGATATTCGTTCACAGACCGTGCGTAATAATAATCTGCTCTTTTTCAAAGTGCTTATCTCAGCTGATGTCGCCATTTGCAGCCCCTCTCTTCGCTATGGTGATTCCCCATCCGTGTGTGCTCCGCTTACAGACTTCTGTTTCTGCGTCACGTGCCCGCAACGCCGCGAGTCGGCATCCAAAGTCGCCGTGGGCAGAGGTTATACAGTTTTGGCTGATCAGTGGATGTCCTCCAGACGTGCAATATCTAACTTTAATTTTCTGATACTGTAGGTTGATGGTAAAATGTTCATTATTGATTAAGTGGATCTTGAAGACAAAGAATTTCAGGGAAATGAACGTTCAGGCTTTGAGAGTGGGTATAGCACAACGGGAAACGTATTAAATCGCGAACGAAACTACATTGTCCAGTCAAATTATGTAAACCCAAGTCAATAGTCCGAATAATCACCTTTTGCAGGGCGGATCACTTCGAGACGTACAGGAAGAGAGTCATTGTGGTTCTGGAGTGTACCGACAGATATGTGGATCCCTGCCGACTCCACTGCCACGGCCAACTGCTGTAAACTCATGCTGGTGCGCTTCGACGCAAGAACGTGCACTGCCAGCTGTGTGACGCGTAGCACTGTCCTCCTGGCAGGTGTCCTCGTGCCGAGGAAAAAAAGGCTGCGTGTAGGGTGGACTTGGTCCCAAGGATAGATACATACTTGCGTTGATCAATTGCGCCTTCCATAATGACGACATCACTGAGGGAATACCACGAAAACATTCACCAGGCCGTAACGCTCCCTCGTGTGGCCTGAATCCTTTACCTTCAGACTTTCGTACTGTACAAGTCAACGGCCGTCATTCCGCTGCCGCATAAAACTTGATTCATCTGGACGCCCAGTTGTGGCATTGACGTAGAAACCCCACCCACCGTCGCCGATGCACAGAAGTAGCGTGGCCGCCTGCTGCAGAGGCCCACGCGCAGCAACGTTCGCCGGATGGTCATTGAGGAGACACCGTTGGTAGCCACTTGGTTCGTCTGGCCGGTCGGTTGCTCCACAGTTGCACGTCTATTCGCCCGTACACGTACCCGCAGCCGTCGTCCACCCCTACCATCTACAGCGAGCAGTGCAACACAGTTGCCTCGGCGCCTATTTTGGATACCACTATTTTGCGATGCACGGAATGCTTAAACTGTAGTGGCGTGGCAAGACAGCCAAGCCACTCGGAGGTAGCCGAAAGGCACGCGTTAAGCTCACGCAGATTGGCGTGAGGTCTGGAACAAGGTAAAGTAATTATCCTATAAAGAAAAGAACGTAGTTCTTGGAATACTTAACTTTAATCCACAATTGGTGTACATCGCTCTTGATGATACATAATTACAATCTCAATATAAACTGGTAATGGCGCCTTGCTAGGTCGTAGCAAATGACGTAGCTGAAGGCTATGCTAACTATCGTCTCGGCAAATGAGAGCGTATTTGTCAGTGAACCATTGCTATGAACGTCGGCTATACAACTGGGGCGAGTGCCAGTAAGTCTCTCTAGACCTGCCGTGTGGCGGCGCTCGGTCTGCAATCACTGACAGTGGCGACACGCGGGTCCGACGTATACTAACGGACCGCGGCCGATTTAAAGGCTACCACCTAGCAAGTGTGATGTCTGGCGGTGACACCACATAAACGGCGCCGGTTCACGAACAATTTATAGACTAAATCGTTTCGGAAATGCTTCCAACCTTGGCCCGAAAGCCAACGATCATGCAGTTTTGGACTACAGACAACTCGCTCCATATGCATATCGCGACAACAACTGCTCCGTTTCCAGCGTTTTCCAGACATGTTTTATGTACCTTCCACTACTAGTGCTGCCACTTCCAGTCTGTGCGTGGCTATTGCACTTGACGTCGAACACAGGCGGTGGTCACATTTACGTGACTGGACCGCGTACGTAAGTAAGCAACGTTTGTGAACTGTCGTTACGTCACAGACTCATAACTTTTGAACGCTTGTATCTGTTTCAACGAAATCTATACTGACAGGGTCATTCGGATGCCGGGCATTGATTCACTCTGTGATATACACTGAATCGCCAAAGAAACTGGTATAAGCTTGCGTATTGGAACGCAGAAATATGTAAACAGGCAGAATACGGCAACGCCTATGTAAGACAAGTGTCTGGCGCAGTTGTTAGATCGGTTGGATCGGTTACTGCTGCTACAATGGCAGGTTATCAAGATTTAAGTGAGTTTGAACGTGGTGTTGTAGTCGCCGCACGAGCGATGGGATACAGCATCTTCCAGGTAGCGATAAAGTGGGGATTTTCCCGTACGACAGTTTCACAAATGTACCGTGAATATGAGGAATCCGGTAAAACATCAAATCTCCGACATCACTGCGGTCGGAAAAGGATCTGCAAGAACTGGACCAACGACGACTCAAGAGAATCGTTTAGCGTGACAATAGTGCAACCCTTCCGCAAATTGCTGCAGATTTCAGTGCTGGACCATCAACAAGTGTCAACATGTGAACCATTGAACGAAAAATCGTCGATTGGATTTTCGGAGCCGAAGGCACACTCGTCTACCATTAACGACTGCACGACACGAAGCCTTACGCCTCGCCAGGGCCCGTCAACGCCGACACTGGACTGTTGATGACTGGAGACGTGTTGCCTGGTGGGACGACTCTCGTTTCAAATTGCGTCGAGTGGATGGACGTGTACGGCTATGGAGACAACCTCATGAATCCATGGACCCTGCATGCCAGCAGGGGACTGTTCAAGCTGGTGGAGGCTCTGCAATGGTGTGAGGCTTGCGCAGCTGATGTGGGACCCCTGATACGTCTAGATACGACTCTGACAGGTGACATGAATGTAAGCATCCTGTCCGGTCACCTGCATCCATTCATGTCCATTGTGCATTCCGACGGACTTGGGCAATTCCAGCAGGACAATGCGACACCCCACACGCCGACAATTGCTACAGAGTGGCTCCAGGAATACTCTTCTGAGTTTAAACACTAACACATGAACATTATTGAGCATATCTGGGATGCTTTGCAACGTACTGTTCAGGACAGATCTCCACCCATCGTACTGTTACGGATTAATGGACAGCCCTGCAGGATTCATGGTGTCAGTTCCCTCCAACACTACTTCAGACATTATTCGAGTGCATGTCACGTCGTGTTGCGGCACTTCTGCGTGCTCGCGGGGGTGTTATACGATATTAGACAGGAGTACCAGTTTTTTCGGTTTAGTTATACATGGTTCTACAGCCTTTACATTCTCCTCTAACTGATCTCACGTTGCGAGTGAATGATTTACTTGTAATTTTGTATGCTTCCTCCTCACTGTGTGCCAACAATTTTAGTCATTTTGTCCACATTCGTTTCTGTTAGTAAATGTAAGGACGCTGCTGACCTCGGTTTGGAGCGCCCGTAAGTTCCAAACACACACACACACACACACACACACACACACACACACACACACACACACTTAAACCCATGTGCCATTTTCCATATTCTCTTTTGCCTAACTCATTGTATGCACTTTTGCATTTTCTCCATTCGTCAATTACATATTCAAAATCTCGTGGATATATGTGGACGGCAAGATAAATGACGTTATTGGAAACGAACTAATTTAGCACCTAAATTAAATTTAAGTGTTAGCAACTCTTTATCCGAAAGTGTTTGTCTGGGTTGCACACTTGTGACTTGTACAGTTAAGAACAAAAGAGAAGGTTTTGAAATGTAGTACTACAGAGTAGATCGTTTGACTAATGATGAGGTATTGAATCCAGTCTGGGTGGAAGAAATTTGTGGCACACCTTAACTAAAAGAAAACACTGAGGCACCAAGAAAAAGTTAGTTTGGTAATGGAGGGAAGTATGACAGATGAAAATTGCAGAGGAATAGCCAGGCTGGGCTACAGGAAACACATTTAAGAAGATGTGAGTTGCAGTAATAGTGCGGGTATGAAGAGGCTTCCACAGGAAGCGCGGAGAGCTGCGTCAAACAAATCCTCAGACTGCCAGATTCCCGGGATGCGTGCAAACAACCTGTCCCCTGTTTTAGTGTAGGCGTCTTTCCTCCCTCACGCTAAGCGGCACCTTTTCACCAATTATACTTTCTACCGATCTAATGGTTCAAATGGCTCTGAGCACTATGGGACTTAACTTCTCAGGTCATCAGTCCCCTAGAACTTAGAACTACTTAAACCTAACTAACCTAAGGACATCACACACATCCATGCCCGAAGCAGGATTCGAACCTGCGACCCTAGCGGTCGCGCGGTTCCAGACTGTAGCGCCTAGAACCGCTCGGCCACCCTGGCCGGCCTACCGATCTAATCTTCAGCATTTTGCTGTAGGATCATGTTTCTAAAACCTCTATCCCCTTCCTGTCTATAGAGTTCATCGTTCACGTCTCGCTTCCATACAAGGCTTCTCTTCAGACAAATACTTTCAGAAATGACTTCCTGACAGTTAAATTCATTGAATATACAATACGCAGACAATTGGAGAAATCCGTCATACAGCGTTCTTGTAGATCTAATATCTGGAAAGTACTCTACACAACACTTAGGCTAGGTATTCTAGTGGAGACAACCCAGTCAGTCTCTTGTCTCTCGTAGAGACATTTCACCCTGGATGTTTAAAGTATTGCCTCACAGCAGCGCACTTGCGTTGTGAAACATCGCGCTTACATATTTCTGGTCTGGTCTTGAAAAATATGGATGTCACTCAAGGGGAGTTATGGGCTGCAGGACGCTCGTAAAGATACAGAGGTTGTAGATGTCGTTGAAAGGTGGCATTGAAATTTTGACATTTGACGTAAATTCACGTCCCTAAATTGCGAAAGTGGCCATGTGGCACCTATCTCAGTTTCCACACTGTAAATTCCTGTGTTTAGTGACCTGAGAAAGATATTCCGAACACTAAGGTGTACTACCCCGTATGGCTGTGACTGCACCACTGATGGAAAGACTAGTACTTGGGGATTGCTAAACATTTTGTACTTATATGGGATAAAAGGCTATGGTTGTTCTAATGTATAGAGGTTATTATTATTATTTCAAGCGAATTGACCTCTGAGCATCACGCTCTTTTCCTTTGGAGTTTTCTCTGCTTCGAGTACTCCTTCATGCGTTTTACGCCTGCTTTCTTTGTTCTTCTGTCCAAATTCGTCGATTTCTTTTAGGTCTCCATGCAGGCTGAAACCCTTCCAAATTCTGGTACTCTCCGGAATGCTTTCACAATTCTGGTAGACTTCCCTGTTGTTTGAAGTTTTACATTCGTCTTCAGTTCGAAAGGTGGCCATGATTTTTCTCAGAATTCTTCTTTCCAAGACGTCTAGTGTCTCCAGGCTGTACTGCATTGTCCATTGTGAGGCATTCAGTAGCTGTCATATAAAATGAAAAATTCATTAGATCATCATCAGATAATTATTAGTATAATTATGTAATACATCCACGACACCAGGAATAACAAAAAGATTTCTGCGAATAATTTCTCATATACAAAAAGAAAATTTGAGACTGTCATTTTCTCCAGAATTCAGATACGCGCTAAACTCAGTTTGACGGAAAAATTGAAAATACGTATAAGGCTGGATACCATCTCCAGAGACACCATAAGGATCTAGTACCCATCAGAAGATTGACTCCTTGTTGTCACAGATGCCTCAGCAATCGAAAGAGATGGAACTGAAGGTGCAGGAGCACAAACCCAGCTCGTTTGTTACTGCCATAACAGTGGCAGTTACTGCTGCAAGTTGGACGCCGAATGGAAGATCATAAATGATGTTTTAAGTTAACTTCTTGTACGGATTAAATACCAACTGCTTTCCAAACAAGTTAAGACAGGATAAAGTGACTGCTAAATTAATTTACAATTCTGATGGGTAGATTTTAAGAATGACAAGAATGACAGCTACTGATAAAAAATTTCGAGAAGTCCGAAAATTTTGTTTATTTTCCTTATGTTTCACCTCGTATACAGGTATTCTAATTTTCATCTGCAGATCCTCTGAATGCTGATCGCTTTCAGTCTTCTGATACATTCGTTTGAATGACTACCTATTAATGTCGTTCTCTACAGTATGACATCATTGGTTTATTTATTGTACCTCTGCACCGGTGCGAATCCAAGAGTTTGAAGGGGTGGGGGGTGGGGGGAGTGATCACAGGGTCATACATCGCAGTTGCTTCCGTGATGAGCTTGCAGGCTTCTAAAACTTGCTAACAAATGTTCTTCTGTTTCTCTGAATTGCCATTTTTGAACTTTATCCTGGAGCAATGTACTAAGTATTAATGTAATTAAATTATTATTATTATCATAAAATATTTAATTATTTTTTGAAATTATTATTAATTAATAACTGGTTGTCCAAGCTGGCATCTGCAAAGCCTGTTAAGCAATACCGTCACATCCTCGCAAGAAATGTAGACTGCAGAAATATTGGTACAAATATATCTATCAGTAAATGCATCCCTTCATTATATTAGGCAATTTCCATTTTCCCCTGCTATAGTTGTTCTAATAGTACAAGTTTCGGAGACTGAACTGCGCGCTCCGTGAGACTCATTTGTCTCTCTACGAAGTTCCCTTTGCGGGCGGCAGATGCCGCTGACGTTGCGCGGGGAGCAGACGATGCGAGTGAGGTTATGTACACTCTGTGGAAAATCTCAACGATTTGCTTTTAGTAAACAATGTCAAGAAGTAATCACCCCCACAGAGGATATTACTCTGAAGAAGAATTATGAGAAGGTACCATAACGGACATTTTGTACAAACGTTTGTGAGTATTTTCAGGTCGTCTCTTAACATCAATCAGAAGCTGACTCGTTGTTAGTTGTTCCACGCGGCATTTCAAGGTAAATAAAAAACTGCGATATAAAACCTTTTGAAAACTGTATCTTGCAGTAACTGATTTTCCACTTCTGTATTTTGCATGGTTTTACACATCGTTCCTCACTTTTCCTTCCTTTTTTGTAAAAGTAATCCTTCATATACTCACTAAAATTTATATCTTTACAAACAGCTGCATATTAGTCCCATTGCTAGTTAGACTTTATTACCATGCAATTTTCAAACGTGTCGAAGAGCTTCAGACAGTTAAGTTTCTGCGCCATGCTTTTGTACCCACCAGTATGTTATCAGAAATTTCCTTCTCTTTCCGCTCAGTAATACCTGGAGGACGTAACGACAGAACGCGTGGTGGCTTAAAGTATCATAAAGTATTTTTCAGTGCAAACAAATTGACCCTTTAATGTCTTCTGTGCTAATTGTCGTGAGTAACTGATTTCACTGGCGCAGTTTCGTTGTTCTCACAGACTCTACAGTGTAGACAACGAAATAATTACATTTGAGATTCATTGTACAAGACTTTTGCTGCTGCGCGAAGTTCTCACACAGCTCTTTCGCCTATCGCTTCAGTATCCCACTATTAATAAGTTATTCGAATCTGTACAACGCAGGTATATTCAAAATCAGTAGCATGTACTGGGAGATAAAAGATGCCAAAAGAAAAAGATATGTATTCAAAGTACACAGAGAAGTTGGCTCACAAATGTAGGAACTGAGGCGAAATGTCAGGGCTGGAAGGGAGACAGATTGTGTTGCATAATATTATTGACAACACTGTTGTTGCCTGAATGCTTCCTGTTCACTTTTATTCTACTTTTCGTTTCGCTAATGTTTACTATCTCTCCCGTTATAATTATGTTGTCCATTTTCCTGTAGGCGAGATCGTTGGGGACAGCAAATAATGACAGAAACGCCATTTAAGTATGCAGTTAGGTACATGCATGATATTTAGAAGAATATTTGAATCAGGAAAGTTCGGAATAATTAACTTTTTGTGATTAAGCTTACACGTAAAACTATAGTACAAGATCGTGATACTAGTCACTGCCTCGAAAAAAAGTCTATGTTTCAAGTGTAGTCTCCAGCATTTTCCATAATATCAGATTTACTGTATGTTTATCTGCAGGAAGTATATTACACTGAGTGAACAGTTAACTCCAAGACGTCTCAAATATTCTGTAAGCGCTTCAAGGTATAGAAACGAAAGTTTCCGGAAAATAGCAGCACGCTATGGGGTAAGTTACGAGGCGTATGCTAAAACTAAGAGCCATGCGTTATTAAAAAATACATTTTTTGTGGGGGTTTTAGTTTTCTACAAACCTGGGTGTTGTTACCGTGTAACCGCTGTTCATTTCCAAACATGTTCATGACGTTGCATAAGCGCCGTCAACCACTCTGCATAGTAGTTCTCTATGCTTGAGTATTTTCGATTTGTTGAATGGCGCCTTTTAATAACTAGTTTTGAGTCTGCCTTGATGTAATCCGTCTGTCGTCGTCCATAACAATGTGGGAAAACAAACTGTCTCCATCTTCTCGACAACGGCAAAAAACCTCTTTTGTTTGCCATTAATTGCTCTTTGTATTGGTCGCTAAGCATTTTCGGTGGCACCTTGCACACAATTTGCAATATCTGAGTTTTGTGGCGAGAATTGTTTATCCCTAAAAACAACTTTGCGTCCTTCACAAGGAATTCATCAGCCAGAACACAAATCTTCTATCAGATCACAGGTTTTGGTCCCCTTGTTGCATAATTCATCCGTCCGGATACAGGGTTTGCCATCCCTCTTCATCTCTACTTTAGTAAAAGTCTTGTCTAACCTTCCCTTCACTTATAACTGCAGGCTCAAACCAGGCACTACTGGCGAATTTTGCCAACTGTATACGCCTTTTCACTCAAAAATCAAATTACAGCACCCTCTCGTAATTAGCGGAACAACGATTTTGAAAGCCATGATTGAGATTATTCTGGCATTCTGGACGAAACTGGTGGTTCAGAAGTTTTTGTTTTCCCAGTCGTTTCCTCCATACACAGTACAGTGCTCAATTATCTGTTGCTTGTATTTCAGTCTCTGTCGTCCCCTGCCGTTAACGTCTACTGGCCCTCTAGTCGCATGGAAGTTATTCCCTGATGTCTCATGGGTAGCTGGTCATACTTTTCTGGCTGGGCACTGTATCTTTCTGAGAATTTCAAACACTTTATATCATTTTAGGCTGCCGAACCTTTTGTTCTGGATCGACGAATCCTGTGAAAGTGTTTTTCCTTCATTCTGAAGCAAAAGACGAAAACTGCATCTCTGTTTCCTTTACCGCCCTTAAAGCCAAACTGATCGTTATATAAGAGCTCCTCAACTTTATTTTCCATTGTTCTGTGTGTTATTTGCTTCAACAGGTATGCATGAGCTACTAAGATGTTCAGCATTAGTACTCCACGACAAATGCTTCCTTAATGATGCAACCAACCCCATTTTTATTTTGCGTCCGCGTGGTTCCCAATCATTTCAGCATCGCCATTTGAAGCTGAAATTTTGCCGGATAAATATTTGCACTTTGGTGTTCATCACACTCTGGCAAAATGTTGATATCAAGAGTGAAAATTCCTCCACGTCGCCTTCTGCTGTGGGATTATTTGTAGCTTGTTATATGTCCTCAAGGAAAGTGTGTTGTGTATCAAGTTTTGTCGTACCCACAGGTAGGTGAATCATCGCTAAGCCGTCGAAGGAAGACTGCCAGTGCGCCCATTCGTAGTGACGCACGTCATCTTTCAATTCAGTATCTTGTTGGATCACAAAAAAGATATAATGTTTTCAGAAATACCTTTATCGCTGTTATTACTACATATTTCCACCTAGTAGTAGATCATTCCAAAGTCATGAGTGGAAATGAGAATGGTTTCAGCAAGAGCGTTTCCATTGAACATTCCGATTACTTCGACCGTGGCATCCATAAAATGGTAAACAGTGGTCTGTCAGTGCTTAAGGTAACGCAGTATTCGTCTACTGTCGCCTGGTGAAGAATATAGGAGTTTACTGGACATCGGACTAGCTTTGAGACTGGATTGACAATTTAGTGGGATCAGAGTGGCTGTTGGCGGTTGATGCTGATGTATACAGGGAAATCGCAATGCCAGGAAATTGTTGCAAAATGCAGGGAAACGTGCAAACGATCGACGCTTGGTACAGGGACGACCGACATTTGGCCTTGAGGGTAAAGGAAAGCGGACATACCCGTTACTATGCAAGTACACTTCTGGCAGTTAATCTGTGCCATGAGTCACAGCCATTAAATATACAGCGTCCTCCCGGAGGAGTGGTCAGTATTCATGGACTTGACAGGAATGATCACTCGAAGCCCAAAAGTCTAGTGAACCTGGACTCTAAAATGCGTACCTTAATAGCTATTGGCACTTGTTCTTCTTTTCTACTTTGCAACACAATTCTTCTAATGAACAATTGCTCATAGCTCTTAACGTATGCATTTTAGAGCCCAGTCCGATGCGAATTAATGACATTGACCTCAAAAACTAGGCTGAGATTTATTCGATGAGTTCTGAGGAAAAGTAATCCACCCAAGAAGGAGGGTTTCACCGATACTTTAATGTCAGTTTGAAATACTTATCAGGTATGACTAATAGTCTACCGGGGATAACAAGATCCATAGAAGATGAGCGCGTTTCGTCACAGGTTCATTTAATATGTTTGTGCGAGAATAATGCTGTTTATTTTTTTTTCAGAAAAACTACGCTGACTAATGAGAAGTTCAGACAGGCAGGTACTAGATATGTTAACATATCTCAAAATTCTCATAACAGTACAGTGAAAAATAATATTGATTCTCATAAAAGCACAGTGAAAAATAATGTTAGTATATTTCATCACAATATCAGGGGATTAAAAAGCAAAGAAAATGAGGTTGTTTGTTTAGAAGATTTAGAAGCTGAGGGTGGAATAGATGTACTATGCCTGTCTGCACATCATATAGTCACAGGTATGGAAATGGTAAATATAAGTGGATATAAGCTTTCAGCACACGTAAGTAGAGCTACTATTGGAGAGAGGAGGAGTTGCCATATATGTTAAAATCGAAATGTTAGTGCGAAAAATTTGGAAGCTAAAAAATTTTGCGTAGAGCAACATATAGAAGCATGTACATGTGAGCTTAAACTAAATAATGGCACTTTTATAATTGTAGCCGTATATAGGTCCGCATTGGGAACTTTTCGACTATTTTTCAAAAATTGGAATCTTTATTGTGCTAACTATCAGACAGTGGAAAGCAAATTATTGTTTGCGGGGATTTCAGTGTAGATTTTCTGAAAGAGTCCTATAGAAAGCTTCACCTTGAAGTATTACTTGGTTCTTTCAATCTGATGTCAGTTATTGACTTTCCTACTCAGGTGATACAGGAAAGCAGCACACTGACAGATAATGTTTTCATAGAACAAGATAAATTTAATCAACTAAAAAGTTGTGTTAAGAATGGTCTGTCTGATCATGATGCACAGCTAGTTCCATTATATAATGTAGCTCCATACAGTAATCCAAAACAGTCCTCCAAAATAGTGCATTCAGTTAACAATTTGAGAATCGAAAATTTTAGGGAAATCTTGCAACAGTTAGACTGGGATGAGGTGTACAAGCAACCTGATGTTAATTTAAAATTTAACCTATTTCATGATACTTTTGTGAGTATATTTGGTAACAGTTTCCCTAAGAAAACGGTGAAATATAATTGTAAGAAACCATGTAAAAAGCCATGGCTTACTAAAGGGATAAAAGCATCTTGTAAACAGAAAAGGGAAATGTATCTTATAGCTAGGAGGAGTAATGATTTATAAACGTCAAACTTTATAAAAACTACTGCACTGTATTAAGAAAAGTTATTAAAAAGTCCAGAAGTATGTGCATTGTGTCTGAGGCTATCACATTTGAAAATAAATTTAAAACAATTTGGAATATTGTTAAAAGGGAAACAGGGCAACCAAGAGCGCAGGAAGACTGAATTTCTATCAAATTCAATGAAAATTTTGTTAACAAGAAATAAGAAGCAGAAAACAGTTTTAATAATCATTTTTTAAAGTCGTAGAGAAAATAGGATCTAGCTGTTCATTAGAAAATGCAAGGCAGTATATGGAAGAGACAATACCTATGCAATTTGATAAAACTGAAATTCAACCCACCTCTCCTACGGAAATTAAGGAAGTAATAAATTCACTCAAAAGTAAAAGCTTACATGGAATGGATGGCATTTGCAAGAGAGTATTAAAAGCTTGTTCCCAACAAATAAGTAGGATTCTCAGCCACGTATGTAGTAGCTCACTGAAACAGGACATTTTTCCAGATAGACTGAAATACGCCATTTCTAAACCATTGCATGGAAAGAAGAAGGTCTGACGCTAACAACTACTGCCCAATCTCACTTGTGACAGCCTTATCCAAAATTCTTGAAATAGTAATGTATTCAAGAGTAGCATCACATATTTGTAAACATGAAGTACTAACAAAATGTCAGTTTGGTTTTTGGAGAGGCTTTTCAATAGAAAATGTTGTATATGCTTTCATTGATCAGGTATTAAATGCATTGAATAACTGAACATCACCCATTGGGATATTTTGTGATCCCTCAAAGGCTTTTGATTGCGTGAATCATGAAATTCTTCTAGATAAGCTTAAGTGTTGTGGTATGAGTGGGACAGTGCACAAATGGTTTAATTCAAGTTTAACTGGAAGAATGCACTGTTCAATCGAAATCTGTCAAAAAACTATACTTTTAGTACGTAAACATCCTCAGTGTAGAACCAGTTTCCTTCAAGGTCACAAAGACTCGTCTTTCTCGGTAATACTGTGAACGTAGAGTTTTTATTTTCTTTTTAAATTCCTCAGATGTTGTCCTCGGCTTACACTCTGCTGACGTACAGTATTATTATTTCTTTTAATGATGGATCACGTTTGTTCCTCTTGTGATAATCTTTACTCTTCTGATGTTAAGAAGACACAGCTTCCGTTCGTATTGTTCGGTTAAAACATCGGCGTGCTACTCCTCCTCCTACATCTACATGTAACTGCGCAGGCCACCTTGCGGTGTGTGGCGGAGGGTACTTTGTGCACGTGTCGCTTTCCCATCTTCCTGTTCCAGTCGCGTATGGTTGGCGAGAAGAACGATTGCTGATAAGCCTCCGTGTGGGCTCCAGGCTCTTTGATTTTATCTTGACGGTCTTTTTGGAGGTGTAGGTTGGAGGAAAAACTAATATACAGGGTGTTAAAAAAAAGGGACGGCTAAAGAGAAGTAATAAAATGAGCTCTAACATGGAAAGTAAGCGTTTCCGTACACATGTCCACATAACATCTTTTCTTTATTTGTATGTGAGGAATGTTTCCTGAAAGTTTGGCCGTACCTTTTTGTAACACCCTGTACATGTTGACTCTTCTATATAGGAACGTATTGTCTCGGAACTTTTAACAGTGGACCACTCTCTGATGCAGAATGCCACTCTTGCAGCGTCTGCGACTGCAATTGGGTGAGCATCTGAGTGACGCTTTCGCGTTTACAAATAACTTGTAACGAAGAGTGGTGCTCTTCTTTGGATCTTCTTTACTTCCTCTATCAGTCATGTCTGGTACGGAACCCCGACTGACTAGCAGTATTCAAGTATTGGTCGAACGAGTGTTTTGTGACTTTCTGCCTTCGTTGATGGACTACATGTTGTTGTGTCCCGGAATCCTGCATACTCGGTTCGCTAGACAAGCAACCAAACAACTCGTATTAATGAGTTTTATTACAATAAGACAATAAGACTTTCATATATGTGTCGCAAGCATTCTTCTTCAGACTAGTCAAACACAAGTCTGCGCGACAAGGAGATTCCTAACGAAGTGGGTAACGTTGTAGCTGCTACCGACGTGGGCTGCCACCATTCGGGCGCGGCGCTTATGTCGTCTTCACATAGGGGCCGCTACTGTCGCGTTGTCGTCCTGGAGGGAGGTCGGTCAGCATGCGACTGGCTGATCTCTTCTCACTGCCGTATCTTCTCTGTCGGTCCCGACTGGCTAGCCGGCGCTGACTTCACGCCGTAACACATTTCTTGGGGATTCTTCCAGTGAATCTGATTCTCGCAACTGCCTTACCCACGATTAACTTTATGTGGTCGTTCCGCTTGAAATCGCTCCGTATGCATACTCCTAGATATTGCGTGGAAGTAATATTCAGAAGCATTTCATATCCATACAGGTGTTCGCCAAGGAGATGGAATGTCCCCCCTTCTGTTTAATATGGTTCTGGAAAAAACTGTGAGGAGATGGGAAAAGGAAATGAAATTGAATTCAGCTTGGGATTAAAAAAGGGCAGAGAATTATGGTGAAATGTCTGGCTTCCGCGGACGATGTTGCCATTCTAACGAACAATAGAGAGGAATCCAAACTTTCATTGGAAAAACTACACAAAATCTCACAGAACACTGGGCTACAAATCTCCTACGAGGAAACACAGTATATGGAAAACAAACCTGTAGATAATCTCCCCATTACTACTGCATACGGGAAAGTGGCACAAGTTGCCCACTTCAGATATCTGGGAGGGATAATCCAACCACCAGGACTGAACTCAACAGCCAATAACGATAGAACCTCCAGATTACAAAAATCATATAAGCTCAGTTGGAATCACTATAATAAGAAATCTACTTCTGTCAATGCGAAACTAAGGCATTACAACACAGTAGTCCTGCCAGAAGCACTTCATGCTGCAGAAACTACAGTGATTCATGGTCATACGAAGATCAGAGAGATTGAAAAGCAGGAAAGAAAAATTCTGAGGAAGATATATGGACCAGTGTTTCGGGAAGGAATTTGGATGAAGAGGACAACTAGAGAGATTTACAAAGACATAGAAACAATAACATACACCATTAGACAGAGAAGGATGACATTTTATGGACATATCTGCAGGATGAATAAAAGCAGGCTCACAAGACAAATCTTTGAGATAGTAAACAAGAGCAAAGAACAGTTTAGAAACATGATAAAGGAACGCGCACTTAAACAAGAACATACGGAGAACACAACGGGAAAAAGATGGTCGGAAGAACGGAAGAGAGAGCACAGTGAACGTATGAAGAGAATTTGGGAAGAAAGAAGCCGGCCGCGGTGGTCTCGTGGTTCCAGGCGGTCAGTCCGGAACCGCGGGACTGCTACGGTCGCAGGTTCGAATCCTGCCTCGGGCATGGATGTGTGTGATGTCCTTAGGTTAGTTAGGTTTAAGTAGTTCTAAGTTCTAGGGGACTGATGACCACAGATGTTAAGTCCCATAGTGCTCAGAGCCATTTTTTTTGGGAAGAAAGAAGAAAGAAGAAGAAATCATGACTACTCAAGTTCAATCTCTCTCTCAAACGGGAATAATTCAAAATAATAATAATAATAATAATAATAATAATAATAATAATAATAATAATAATATACTTTTCCGTCTGAAGACTTCTCTCCGTTGAGAATGACATGCTGTTTTCTGTTGACTAGAAACGTTTCAGTCAGGTCTCACAGTGGGCCCGATGCCCCGTACAGTCGTATTTGGTTCATGAGGAACCATTGCGGATCTGTAACGAACGCCTTCCGGGAGTTAAGCAATACGACACAAACGTGGGCACGTGTATCTGCTGCTTCTGGGTCTCGTGGACAAACAGAGTGAACTGGGTTTCACACAATCGTTGTTTTCAGAACGCATGTTGATTCGTACAGAGGAGATTTTCGGTCCCCAGAAATACAGTAATAAGCGAGCACAAAACGTTTCAAATTCTACAGCGTACCCACGTCAGAGATATAGGCCTATAGTTTTGTGCGTCTGTTCGAGGAAGCTTCTTTCCAGTCACGAGGAACGAATGATCAAATGTGTGTGAATTCCTAAGAGACCAAACTGCTGAGGTCATCCCTCCCTTGACTTACACACTATTTAAATTAACTTACACTAAGGACGACACACACACCCATGCACGAGAGAGGACTCAAACCTGCGGTGGGAGGGGCCGCGCAATACTTAACATGACGCCTCAAACCGCGCGGTTCACTCCTCTGGAGACCTACGTTCTTTGCAGGGAGCTACCTTGTTTCTTCTCTAAAACACTGTCGGCGCGCCGCTGGAGCTGTAGAGTCCACCGCTTCAGGCGCCTTCAGCAATAGGACGCACACGTGTGAGTGAACGCTTCAGCTCCTGTCGTCAGCTTTCTTCTTATATTGTATGCGCTTTCACGAACGGATATCGATCTTAAGAAAGAGAAATGTCGACGTCAACCGCATAAGGGCATTGAAATAAATTCAATGGTGACAATTGAAAATTGGTGGCAGACCAAGACTCGAACCCGGATTTTCGGCTTTACGCGAGCGGTCACCTTAACCGCGTCGGCCATCTGAACTCGTCTCCCTCCCAACCCAAACACTGCCAGCTTAAGTCGTCACACACAGTGTTTCCGCAGCGCTCCCTCTCTGCTGTACTCATTCCTCGCACCATGGTGTCTGATCTTTCGGAAGAAGAAATGCCACATACACAATAGTAAAAGGACAATACTGACTTTGGTTCCATGCAACATTCAGCAACAGGCAGGGAGATAGCAAGATTAGGCGGCCTGCGGATAGGCACGGGAAAAAGAACCGGTTCAAACCAATACCGGTATTTTAGTTCCGAATAACCGGTATTTTGAGGTATTCGTTTGCCCTCGGTTATGATAGGTGTCTTTTTTAATTTTTGCTTATGACCGAGTAAAAAAACCAAAATATCAGTTAGACATAGCAGCGATGCTAAAATTTTCGTTCGGAAACAAACCATTTTTAAAAAAGGAGTAATTTTTATTCATATAATTTGCAGTTGTCTGAAATATTGCGTTGTTATAGAAAATGGTAAAAGCGATCAGTGCTGTTTAAATAACAATGCTGACAGAAATGAGCAACAATGTTACGACGTAAGAATTGGTACAGCATTGCTGAGACAATAATGGTCCTGCTGCTGTGTGTCGCAGGTTGAGGTAGGCGCAGCGTGCAAGACTAGCCCCCACCTGGTCTACACGGCAGCTTCTCGCTCTCGTCGCCAGGCATCCGTTGCATCGCAGAATGCCACCACCCCTAATCTGGAAATATTTTTACGAAGTCACGTAGCGATGAGGTACAACACCTCATCTGCATTAAGAGATTAAACATTTTCTGACATTTCTGTGAAATAATAGAAGAGGAAGGAAATTATAGTGAAAGTAGTAAATTAAAAACTTACAGCATTTCATCTCTGAGTCCTTGAAGACGGGCAAATGAACACGAAAAACAGAGTTCTACAACATCAGATTTCGTTAGCACTGACTGTTCGTAATGCATAAATAGTGGTATGATGCCTGATTACAACGTTATTTTTGGGCATATCTTCAAAAAATCACAATCAAAAGGAAAATACTGAAGGTGGCAAGTGTAAAGTACAGGGAATGAAAGGCTATTTACAATTTGTACAGAAACCGGATGGCAGTCTAGGGGAAGCAGTGGTTGAGAAGGGAGTGAGAGAGGGTTGTAGCCTATCCCCGATGTTATCCAACCTGTATATTGAGCTAGCAGTAAACGAAACAAAAGAAAAATTCGGAGTAGGGATTAAAATCCGTGGAGAAGAAATAAAAACTTTGAAGTTAGCCGATGACATTGTAATTCTGTCAGAGACAGCAAAGGACCTGGAAGAGCGGTTGAGTTGAATGGACAGTGTCTTTAAAGGAGGATATAAGATGAACATCAACAAAAGCAAAATGAGGATAATGGAACGTAGTTGAATTAAATTAGGTGATGCTGAGGGTATTGGATTAGGAAACGAGGCACTTAAAGTAGTTAAAGAATTTTGCTATTTACGGAGCAAAATAATTATGATGGTCGAAGTAGAGAGGATATAAACGTAGACTGGCGATAGCAAGGAAACCATTTCTGAAGAAGAGAAATTTGGTAATACTGAGTGTCAGGAAGTATTTTGTGAAAGTATTTGTATGGAGTGCAGCAATGTATGGAAGTGATACGTGGACGATAAATAGTTTAGACAAGAAGAGGATAGAAGCTTTCGAAATGTGGTGCTACAGAAGAATGCTGAAGATTAGATGGGTAGATCACGTAACTGATGAGGAGGTATTGAATAGAATCGGGGAAAAGGAGAATCTGTGGCACAGCTTGACTAGAAGAAGGGATCGTTTGGTGGGACACGTTCTGAGTCATCAAGGGATCACCAATTTAGTACTGGAGGGCAGCGTGGAGGGCAAAAATCGTAGAGGGAAACCAAGAGATGAGTACACTAAGCAGATACAGAAGGATGGAGATTGCAGTAGTTATTCGAAGATGAAGAGGCTTGCACAGGATAGAGTAGCATGGAGAGCTGCATCAAATCAGTCTCTGGACTGGAGAGGAGAATACTGGTGATTTTTTGTTGTATTCAAGTACTTACCGCATTTCGACAAAAGCAGCGAACGATGGATGGAGTAAGTTTTCTTTTATTTGCCTATTTAATTTAATATTTTGAACCGATGTATCTTGAAACTGAGAGAGTCAAAGTTTTTCGATCTTTGTTCGAATATTACCTTTATTACCGGATACAGTAGGGATAAAAAAAAAAATTTCTTATTTTGAGCGGTTTTAGGAGTCGGTTTAAACTGGCGTGGAAAAAAAGATGTAAACGAAAACCGGTTGTTTCAACAATAACTACAATTCCAGTGATTGCGCAACGTCGGGCGCCTCTGTTGTGCGCTGAAAGGAACGCACCTAGGCGGCTTGCGGAGAACTGATGTAAACGAAATATACCTGTTGTGTATTTGGGTGTCTTGTGCAGCAGGTCGGAGAGTGTGGCTGTAATACAGCAGGGAGCGTGACGGTATTCGCGGTGGGTGTTCGGCTGGCCGTGGCGCCTTCCGCCGCGTGCGGCACCTGTGCAGATGGGGGGGGGGGGGGGGGTTGCCACCTTTTGTGGCGGCTGCATAATCGCTATCGCCACCAGCCGGCTGTCAGCGCCGCTTCCGGTCGCTGCTCGTGACTGGCGAGGGACGTGCCGTGTCACAGCCATCCCTGCCACCTGCTGCGGCAGCACTCGTCCCACCTAGCCGCTAGCTACCGTGGCAGAAATAACGTTAATTACAGACTAACACGCCCTCGAGGCTAGCAGTTATAGTCCTATGTGAAATAATTAATTTTGAGTATAGTTTGATTTGTGGTTCTGTGTGTTTTGCGGACGAGATATACCAAGTAGAAGACATTGACACCCTGGTATTGAGGTGTTCTCCACAGTTTCTGCTGGTCGTAATTGCAATTCATACCTTGTCTCTGACACCGATAGTGATCGCATAATAGGTATAGCCATCTCCGACATCGGATTTAAAAAGCAACGTTGAGTATGGGATGGCTAAATAATAAAGCAACAGCTGACGGGCAGGATACAGTATCTCAGAGAGCTGTAAGCTGGGAGCAAATAAGATGTATGTACCACTGAAGGAGCGCAGGATGTACTAGGGAGGAAGAAACAGAAGCCACGGCTGACACAAGAAGTATAATAGAGTCTCATAAAAGAACCAAATAGTACGATAAAAACAGATTTCACCCGTACATAAAGTACGTGCCACGTAGAAAAAGATAAATGGATCAGAGTAATAGGTATGGAGATGGAAGAAGACCTAGCGAAAGCAAACACAGACGAGGTGAATCAATAAGTAAGTCATCACGGTTAAAATGAATAACTGATAGTAACACCGTTACACATAAAAAATGTAACATTCTGCTTGAAAAAATAGTCGATACACGGAAAGAATACACTGAACTATATCACGGAGAAGTAGTGAGAGATGTCCCGGTTACGTGAGAAAAACGGAAGAAGTGGAAAATGAATTCACAGGACTGCCAGTTACCAGTTCAAAATCTAACAAATTGAACAACGACAACAAAGTGACTGGCAGAGATTAATATCCCTGCTGTCACTAAAGAATGCTGGAGGTAACGCAAAAGAACAAACGTGCGATTCTGTGTGTGTCTTCTGTGAGCACGGAACATACCAATATAATTAATAAAAGGTAAAGCACGTACCATATCTAAAATAGGAAATGCCAATAAATGATCAAATTATAGGACTATGGTATTGCTAAGTCTTGCATCTAAAACTGTTCTCAATATTGTTAAGGAAAGAGTAAAAGCTAAAATTAACAACGGTTGTGGGAAAGGAAATGGAACGAGGAGAGCTGTAGTGATACTACGAATGATGTTAGAAGAATTTAGATGAACAGAAAAACGAAGACCACATTCATTGACCTAGAGAAGGCTTTTTATTGAGTGGATTGGAAGATACTTTTGTAAAACTGAAGGAAATCGAAATAGACTGGAGAGATAAAGACTGATTCTCAGTCTGTGCAGAAAGTGGACTACAGTGGCACTAAGAAAGATGGTAGTATAGAAACAGCTGTCCGACAAGGTCTTTCTCTCTCGTTATTTATTTAATTTGTTTGTAGAAATGGCTATATAAACACTCTAAAGCAGCACCAAAGGGTTCAAAATTAATGGTAAACAAATACGTTGTATTCGATTCGGTGATGATGTAGTAGCCTTACCAGATTCCGAACAGGTTGTGAACTGCGTGTTAAAAGGTCTTCTGATGTATTGGGTAACCACAAAATGAAAATAAATCCCTACAAGTTTAAAATAATGTTGATAAATAAATCGAACAGACAGATAAAAGTAGACATTAAGACAGGAAATAAAATGCTAACACAAGTAAATGAATTTTGCTGCTTGGGGAGTACATTAACAGATTACATTATATTAAAAGAAGCATTCCAGTTACTAAACAATCATTATGAAATAAACGTAATTCGTTAACAGACCACCACCTTAATAGACAGAAAGGAAGATATTCATCGGAACACTTATTTGCAGCATTTTAAGCTATGTTTATGACGAGTGGTCTCTGTGGAAACAAGAAAAGAAAATATTAGAGGCAAGATGTGGATATGGAGAAGAGCCAAAAAATCATACTAGGCCGACAGGAAATCTTATGAACAAATACCACAAGAAATCAAAGAGAAAAGAACGTTGATTAACACGACACACAGAAGAAAAACTAAATTAATTGGACACTTAATTCGGGGTAACAGCTTCGCAAAAATCATCGTGGAAGGGCAAGTCGTGGGGGAAAAAACTGAGGTATAGCCTGCACATCAATTTTACGAAGTGTTGTCAGTGATATGAAATGCACTGTAGCAACCTCAACCGAATGGTGCTGGAGGCGAGGGTTGGAGAAGATGACCTAGTTAGGAAAGCGTTGCCTTTACTGTCTGACGATGATGTTGAATTGCATTTACTTCAGAAGATAGCAATTTTCGCCAAGACTGCGTTTTCTTTTGTAAAGGAGCTCTTTGTGCTGTGTTTGAACGGTTCTTCGTGCATGAATGCACCAGAGTTGCGGAAAAGAGCGATCTAGCCCGTATAAGTAGTCTGTCTCTGGCAACGTAAAGTAACTAAGCAGCGCGTTGAAGATCTCTGGGGTGATTTCATCTCAAATCGTATAGGTCATGTCAACTCATGGTAATGAACTTCTCCGGAAAAAATATATTTTAGAACTCTGTGTCATAAGACACACCCGCACACTTATGAACTTGCTTTAACTTACAAATTTAAGACAAAAATATGAAATTTAAGTTAATTTTTCCACTTAATTTTTTTTTCTAATTTGAGAAGTTGCAGAACGCCATCTTTTGTGTCATATTACCAGATACTACAGATGTAATTATAAAAAGTATCTTCTCTGCTCCAGCTGTCTGTATTATGTACGTATTTATTACTAAAAATGCAAATAATTGCATTTTTACGAATTATTTACTCGAAAACCCCCATCCGAAAACTTTAGAGAATCACACAAAATATTGTTTGGTTGATATGTTGGTAGTCTGTGCAAAGACAGTGGACGCTATTTTTCTGTGTAAAGTGTTAAAAATGTTTCAACATTCTTTATATTTCGCGTCACCGAATTTCTAGTGTAGAATATGCATGTTGGCAGCACTGTTTCCAGCGCTCTTCTGTCTATAATAAACGTGTGAACGTGTGAGAACTTGGTCATAAACAATTTTGTATCGAGTTTTGTCTTTGTTTTGAACTTTTTGTTAGATACATTGTCACTGAGGAAATACAGTAGTGAAAGAGTGAGGTGTGTTGTACTATGAAAAAAGACACAAGAAGATGGTGTTAAGAAAAGTGAGAAACACTTCACAGTGGTTGTAAATCTGTCAGAGGTATTGCAGAAATATCTTGGTCCTCAAGTAAAGACGTTAGCATCATATCCATTGTGCAGGAATTGCTACACTCATTACAAGAGTAAATATAGTGACAACCCACCTCAACGATCACCATCACCCATTTTGAACCTGAGAAGACAGTTTACATGTTTATATTCGTGGGTGTGAAGTTGTTGAAGCGTTGAATGTTAGCATTTCTGCTGTAGCCCCTACTATATCCCCCCAGGAAAGGTAAGAAGAGAAAGTATGTAAAAAGAAAAGTGGAAGAAATTGAAACAAGTTTTACGCAAGCGACGTCTTCAAAACTTTGTGAAATGTATAATGTAGATGCACTTGTTGCAGAACCTGAAGATAGAGATATGTACACGAAATGTGATGTGTGATTTCAAAACTTAAATACTGCTGTCTCAGCAGCCACCTATACGGAGAAGGTTCAGTTACTGACATTGATACCAGGTAGCTACTCCAAGCAGCAGATACAGAAATACATGCCCACTTCCTCACATTATTTGATATCAAAAGCTCGTAAAATAAAGAACGACAAAGGTATTTGGGCATGCCTAGATTCTTACTGTGGTCGTCGGTTGAAGATGATACCCTTTGCACTGGAATATTACCGAAGTGATGACCATGATTGCAGCAGGCGAAGTTCTAACCAGACTGATGTTATCTCTGTTAGTGAACATGGTGAAAAAGGTAAAAAGATATATGATTGATAAGAGAAGCATATCTCCTAATGAAGAAGGAGAACCCAAATTTAAAAATTTGTACCACGAAATTCTACTCCTTACTACCAAAATTGGCAAAATGCCAGCCTGTGACGGAAGTATGCACATGTATTTACTACACTAATGTATTTACTACACTTGTTTTTTTCGCCATAAGCAGTGTTACAGGAAAGAAGTACACAGAGATGGACCTCATGCTTTAGTGTACATGTCAAGAGCCGCAAGATAAATGGTGGTTACAGTAGTGCAACGTCTCCTGGTGCTGAAGCGATGACTGTTGAAGCATTACACCTTCACGATACTGACAATGACGTAGCGTATGCATTGTGGAAGGGAGGAGAGTTGGTAAGAAGACAGCAGAGCCAGAGAACTTCTTCATTTTCACTTTGCTGAGAACTGGTCTGTTGCTTTGCAGAACGAAATTCAAAGTTACCACTGGCACACGTCACACGCACCAATATTCATAAGCTCTGCTCACTTCCTTGGAACATCACACTGTTTTGCTATTGTCAGTGATGATTTCATTCATGACAGTTGACATGCATGCTACGCTGTCAGCATCATAATTGATGACATAACATCCAGAAACCACGCATTTCATAAACATGTGTATGTGACTGATGGTGTTGCATCTTATTTCAAAAACCGCTTTCAGGTTTATGAGCTTGCTCAACACTGTAGTACATGACTAAGACAAAAAAATGGACGTTTTCAGCAACAGGTCATGGAAAAAGTGCATGTGATGGGGTAGGAGATCTCTGTAAGATTTCAACTCCAGCATGAAGCTTTTGATGCTATACGATATACTACTGGATTTGTACACACCATATCAACATTAGTAATCAACATGAAATTCTTAATCCTAAATGAAAGTATATTGATGGAATTCCGTTTAAAAAAGAGGGAAGAGGGGTCTGCCATAAAGCCTGCTGTAGGAATTCAATCAAGTCCCTATTGGGTTGCATCCCGAAGTGGCACATACATTGCAAGAACGGTTCTCCACGAAATGCAGCCTGTTACTGTGTGCGTGAAATGCAGAGACGACACTATACATTAGAAGACTTTGTAGAGAGCTACTTCATTTCTTGTGTGAATGACAGTCGATGGTGGGTGGGGCAGGTAACGAGCGTCTCTCATGAACTGCAAGATATAACCGTCTCCTTTATGACACCTCACGGTCCTGCTAATGCTTTCAAATGGCCATCATCAAAAGATCAGTGTTGAGTTCGCATTTCCCAAGTGCTGCTCTTTTTGGATCATCTTTGTCCATGTGCAAATTCAGCTCGGCTACACAAGTTCAATGAGAAACGGATGAAAAAATAAATAAATAAATAAACAAATAACTCTTTTCAGTATTGCAGTGTTGATTGTTACATTGTAGGCAATGGAAAGTCATGGAAAGTCATGAGAAGTGAAATCATGACAGAAGACGATTGTGAATAATATCATAAAATATATCATAAAAAGAAAAATGGACATAAATATTTTGTGTCTCATTATTGTTATAAAATGCTTTCGAACAGTACTATGAATTGTTTTCCCTCGCGCTTGTAATGTTGTAAAGTAATTATTTTTATTCAGAAATTTTTTTTTCATGACATTTACTTAAAATCAGCGACCAGTTTAAATATTTTTGACCCCGAGATTAGAGCTAGGTCTACCTAAAAAATTTCTCACATTTTCTCCAGACAAGTACTGCCCACTGTGGTTGTACATTCCGTAAGTAAAATGACCAGCTAACGTACCATAAAATTTTTAGAACATTCAGGACGGGGATTTTGGAGAAATAATTTCTAAATAACTAAAAATTTATAGTTTCTTTCATCATTATGTACAAATATATTGACAGTTTAAGAATTTGATGCATTAATGTCATACCTACAGTTAGCAGTCGTTCTGCTTTATCATTACTCAAGGCAGTTCACATTCTGTGACTATTCATATTTTAAAAACATAATTTTGAATTTCGCAAAAAGTTATAAATTTTCATAGTTTATTTTTCCAAAAAGAAAAAAAGCTCAGAAGTTTGTATTTATTAATGATGTCACGTAACATTGGGAATAAAGTATTTATTAAAAATAAATTCAGATTTGTATCACTTTTTCTTTTTGTATTACAGTTTTTCAGTTTTCACTTTCGTTACACGACATTTTCGCAAATACTCTTTTTCAGAGAGGTCTGTAGAGTTTTAACAAATCGTCTGCAAATTACAATAGTGTAGTTTTGGACAGGTATCATGTGGAATTTCAACACATATTTTTTTAGCAGACTTTGAAGTAGTGATGTGCCACATTCACTTTTGACCTGCATGATTTGAGATGAAATCGTCTTCTGGTTCACGTCCAGACTGGAGCATGTGTGAGGGTTTCAGATGTAATGATCACGTCACAGCTAGTGAAAATGTGTGTCAAACGCGGACTCGAATCTGTATTTTCTGCTTTTCGCGAGCAGTCACTTTAACCATTAGTCTGTATGAGAACGGCTACAGGCCACAATTTCTGTCTATGTCATATGGGACGTTAGACCGTTCATAACAACCTTTGAGGGTAAGATAATGAGCTGTGTGTTCTGTAAATGTACTGTGTATTCGTAAAACATGACTGAGACTTGCAAAATCTACTAACGAGTTGTTTGCATGCCTTAAGTTGCCAAATGCCATTTTTTTCCCCTTTCTAGATACGAACGACGGTAAAACCAGCATGATTATATTTTCTTAATTTCACCTGCTCGTACTTAAAGCCGAGACATTGCTGATACAGATAAAATACCAACGGCTTTATCGTCAGACGGTGTACTTACATGCAGCGCTCGCTTTTTTACTGTTTTATGCGGTGAGGCGTTCGTGTTTATAATTTCGTTTCACAAGTCGTGCTGTTGCACAGAAACTGAAACCTCTTCCTACGGCTTACGCCGTGAGTTGACGACACAACTGTACCTGTTAGTGAGATTGTCAGCTCCAGCTGTGGAGGAGGTTGAGCGGCCTTCATAGGATCACCTGGGGGCGGGGTTAGCAGCAGCTGAAAGGAACACCGGCCAGTTGAAACAGGAGGCAAAGTGTAGGCAGAACGCACCAGTGGTGGTACCTTCCGTTAAGATGGTGGTGCTACGTTTTGCACTTCTTTGACACTAAAAGAAGAGGTCTTTTCGGAATTTATTTTTGTCTTGTAAGTATACCATTGTGGAATCAGTATGGGCGGTAAGCGAATATGATGAAAGTTATCATTCAGCTCCGTATACTTGCAGATTTTGCATCCGTAGTCTATTAACGTATTTGTTGTTTCTTAGTGTTGGTTTTTCATCTGAGTTCTTGATACTGAAACAGCTGCTTCTCTTTCTTCCAATGGTCTCTCTAATTTTCCTATAGATGGCATCCATCTTTCATTTAGTTGTACATGCTTGTTGTTGTTGTTGTTGTTGTTGTTGTGGTCTTCAGTCCTGAGACTGATTTGATGCAGCTCTCCATGCTACTCTATCCTGTGCAAGCTTCTTCATCTCCCAGTACTTACTGCAACCTACATCCTTCTGAATAGGCTTAGTGTATTGATCTCTTGGTCTCCCTCTACGATTTTTACCCTCCACGCTGCCCTCCAATGCTAAATGTGTGATGCCTCAAAACATGTCCTACCAACCGATCCCTACTTCTAGACAAGTTGTGCCACAAACTTCTCTTCTCCCCAATCCTATTCAATACCTCCTCATTAGTTACGTGATCTACCCACCTTATCTTCAGCATTCTTCTGTAGCACCACATTTCGAAAGCTTCTATTCTCTTCTTGTCCAAACTGGTTATTGTCCATGTTTCACTTCCATACATGGCTACACTCCATACAAATACTTCCAGAAACGACTTCCTGACACTAAAATCTATACTCGATGTTAACAAATTTCTCTTCTTCAGAAACGATTTCCTTGCCATTGCCAGTCTACATTTTATATTCTCTCTACTTCGACCATCATCAGTTATTTTACTCCCTAAATAGCAAAACTCCTTTACTACTTTAAGTGTCTCATTTCCTAATCTAATCCCCTCAGCATCACCCGATTTAATTTGACTACATTCCATTATCCTCGTTTTGCTTTTGTTGATGTTCATCTTATATCCTCCTTTCAAGACACTGTCCATTCCGTTCAACTGCTCTTCCAAGTCCTTTGCTGTCTCTGACAGAATTACAATGTCATCGGCAAACCTCAAAGTTTTTACTTCTTCTCCATGAATTTTAATACCTACTGCGAATTTTTCTTTTGTTTCCTTTACTGCTTGCTCAATATACAGATTGAATAACATCGGGGAGAGGCTACAACCCTGTCTCACTCCTTTCCCAACCACTGCTTCCCTTTCATGTCCCTCGACTCTTATAACTGGCATCTGGTTTCTGTACAAATTGTAAATAGCCTTTCGCTCCCTGTATTTTATCCCTGCCACCTTCAGAATTTGAAAGAGAGTATTCCAGTTAACGTTGTCAAAAGCTTTCTCTAAGTCTACAAATGCTAGAAACGTAGGTTTGCCTTTTCTTAATCTTTCTTCTAAGATAAGTCGTAAGGTTAGTATTGCCTCACGTGTTCCAACATTTCTACGGAATCCAAACTGATCCTCCCCGCGGTCCGCTTCTACCAGTTTTTCCATTCGTCTGTAAAGAATTCGCGTTAGTATTTTGCAGCTGTGACTTATTAAACTGATAGTTCTGTAATTTTCACATCTGTCAACACCTGCTTTCTTTGGGATTGGAATTATCATATTCTTCTTTCGCCTGTCTCATACATCTTGCTCACTAGATGGTAGAGTTTTGTCATGACTGGCTCTCCCAAGGCCATCAGTAGTTCTAATGGAATGTTGTCTACTCCCGGGGCCTTGTTTCGACTCAGGTCTTTCAGTGCTCTGTCAAACTCTTCACGCAGTATCTTATCTCCCATTTCATCTTCATCTACATCCTCTTCCATTTCCATAATATTGCCCTCAAATACATCGCCCTTGTATAGACCCTCTATATAAAAGTTCCACCTTTCTGCTTTCCCTACTTTGCTTAGAACTGGTTTTCCATCTGAGCTCTTGATATTCATACAAGTGGTTCTCTTCTCTCCAAAGGCCTCTTTAATTTTCCTGTAGGCAGTATCTATCTTACCCCTAGTGAGACAAGCCTCTACATCCTTACATTTGTACTCTAGCCATCCCTGCTTAGCCATTTTGCACTTCCTGTCAATCTCATTTTTGAGACGTTTGTATTCTTTTTTGCCTGCTTCATTTACTGCATTTTTATATTTTCTCCTTTCATCAATTAAATTCAATATTTCTTCTGTTACCCAAGGATTTCTACTAGCCCTCGTCTTTTTACCTACTTGATCCTCTGCTGCCTTCACTACTTCATCCCTCAGAGCTACCCATTCTTCTTCTACTGTATTTCTTTCCCCCATTCCTGTCAATTGTTCCCTTATGCTCTCCCTGAAACTCTCTACAACCTCTGGTTCTTTCAGTTTATCCAAGTCCCATCTCCTTAAATTCCCGCCTTTTTGCAGTTTCTTCAGTTTCAATCTGCAGTTCATAACCAATAGATTGTGGTCAGAATCCACATCTGCCCCTGCTTCTATAGTACAGAATTTGTCCTTGAGCCCTTCTGCTTAGCTATTTTGCAGTCTCATTTTTTAGTCGTGCATTCCCTTTTGCCTGCTTCGTTTGCTGCGTTTTTATATTTTCTCCTTTCATCAATTAAAGTCAGTGTTTCCTGTGATATCCAAGGATTTCTGTTAGGTCTCATCTGTTTTGCTCCAGTTCTTCCTCCCACTTTTGAATATAGCGCCAGCATTACTTGCCTGGTTGAGGGCGTACCTACCAACGACGTTAAAATGTCTGTGCTGTGCGACGTGACACTTCTATGAACATGAACGTTATGACCGAATGTTAATTTACCGGCTTTGCGTGCTTGTTAAATTTAATTACTAGCGGAAAATAAGACTTACATGCAGCGCTTGTTATTTTACTGTTCTGCGCTCTGACTCATTCGTATTTATAGTTTCGCTTTGCATGTTGTGGTATTGTTTCCTGCGGTGATGCTTACGATAGCGGCAGGGCAGGAAACGTCGCAAAAACCTTCTCTGGAAAAAATACATTATGTTACTGTGCTCCACTTTTGTCACCAGTCTGTTTCGCAACCGCTCCGTTGGCTTGTGTAAGCATCAGAAAGATGGAAATTAACTGTGACTCGCGACACTACCGTAGTATGTGGGCACGAGATTCATCTCACAATAGTCACTTTGTTTCGTCAGAGAATATAAAACAAGTATGTGGTGCTTATAAACTATCTTTTTCCTCTTGAGTGGGAATGAGACAGGTGGCGCATAACTCTGGACTCGTATTCGTAAGGCGAGGGGTCCGGGTGTGCCTCTCCAGATTTATTTTTTCTCGAGTTTCCCTGAACCACTCAAAGCTAGAGTGGTTCCTCTTGAAAAACGTCGCAGCCAAGTTATGTGCGCATCCATGTCCACCCCCATCTTGTTCTCAGGCTCCTACGAACTAGCAATAAGAGGGCGTTTCTCTGTTGACTGAAGGAAAAGTGCAGTCGAAATTTAAGGGACCTAAAAAAATTTTGAATAATAAAGACGTAGATTTAACGGTTTATTGATGAAGAAGCAATCAAGAAAAAGTCGAAGGAAGAGCATCGCCTCCAAAAACGGATATAAAAAATATTTCTGGAGTTTCGATAATAACGGTATTTCTTACAAAGCAACTACTTTATCTGTCAGTCTTTTTATAAATCAGACCACGTCTTTTTTCGAAAGTTCTTCACCCATTTCTCCCTAGAAAGGAACCGTGCAATACCCAAACTAAAAGAGAATGACGATTTTTCTGGAAGCTTATAACCACAGACAGGTATGTTTTATTCCCTACATCGACTAAGCCATTTTAGTAAACATTCTTTATGACACGGAAACGCACCTTGCCTGTTCCGCATCCTCACTCCTTATGATACGTTCTCAGCAGTTGATATTTCTCCTTCAGAATTATGGACGAAGTGGATGGCAGAATTCCAAAAGTTTTGGAGCATCTTTCTTTCTTGCACATTCCATGCTTCTTTTCTGCGAGTGTCAAACACACACACACATCTTTGCAGTCTTTTTACAACTAATTTATGTACTGTGGCACGTTACGCTTTGTTGAATAAAGTATCCCCAAAGTAGAATAGCGAAACAAGTTCGGAAACATTTGTCGAAAAAAATGCAGAAGTCGACTATACCGATCGGTGGACTCAAAGAGGCGAAAACTGGCAGGAGTTCTAGATGTAGTTAACTGCACAAAATGGCATCGATTTTCAAGAGACAGTTGATCATAGATAAATATGAGCTATTGGAAATTTCCTAGAACTCTCATGGAACGGAGCAGTTTTAGCCGATGTGTGTGAAGCGGGATGGCGGGGTGGAGCAGTGAGGTAGTGTAGCAGCTGAGGTGGAGCAGCTGTCCTGGCTGCGGGCTGCAGGGGCCGGCAGGCGCGTGAAGCACCGGATGCACACGAGTGCTGTGGGGAGGGAAGAGCCGGCTGCACCGAGGTCCTGCCACGGTCGCCACATTCTGCCACCGCGCAACAACACAACTCTAGGCGCAACCCGGATGTTATCACTTCTCCTCTCCTACCGCCACGTTTGCACGCGTAGCGCATGACCAAATTAAGTCCTAATACAAAAGCATCAACTTTAGGCCGCGCCTTACTGGTTAATTAATATGCAAATAAATCATTAAATAACACCAGTATGCCGGCCATTGTGGCCGAGCGGTTCTAGTCGCTTCAGTCCGGAACCGCGCTGCTGCTGCGGTCGCAGTTCGAATCCTGCACCGGGCATGGATGTGTGTGATGTTCTTAGGTTTAAGTAGTTCTAAGTCTAGGAGACTGATGACCTCAGATGTTAAGTCCCATAGTGCTCAGAGCCATTTTTTTTAACCTCAATATTTTAGTTGTAACATTGTTCACAGCCATCCAAGAGTGTCTAATTGATAACATTCTGCCGCAATTAATGTTATTGGATGGGTTAAATAATCCTTTTATTGCTTTCATCTTCACACAGTTTCTCATGTGAGGTCATTTTCAAAAGTGTGTAGTGAAGGGAGCGGGAGAGCGTGCGAACTGCAAGTACTACACTCTAGTGGATAGCATTACAACTGCACTGTAGCAGATGGAATTGGAACAATCTTGGAGGAGTAATGCTTACTCATAAAGCAGCTTGTTAGTGTAAAGATGACTGAATTTAGAGCTTCAGGCTGTATGAACGGTAATCGTAACTGTTCAGTCGTCGGTTGTCACTTCACATACCTCAGCTGTCCTCCTGAAACGAAGCTCTAGTCCTTTCCAAATGAAAAGCAACACGCAACTAGAAGGAAAGCTTAGATCACGCCGTTTAAGAGCTGGAGTACAGTAATTTAAATACTTCTACTATCATAAAAAAGTTATTGTGAGGTGGAAATTCAAACTAGTTTACAATTGCAACGGGTGGATAAACACTGTGTGACGGCGTATTGTGTACGTTCTGGTTGTGGGGTTGAAGCTGAGTTAGTAAACCCTTTCTAGGTTACACGTCCACAAAAAATTAAAAGTGTTTCATATTTTACGTTCATTGTGTTGATACTAATTGCACATTAAGAAAAGAGAATAGGAGTTAGTTTTGCTGCTCTAGTGGCGTTTTTAAACTGTTATAGGCAAACAATCCTGGCTAGTTTGAAATCTATTCTGTACCATTTATATCGAAAACCAAGGCGTGGATATTTTGGCCACAAAAATCTACGATTTTTTTTATGTGGAAGATCTTAAATGCGACGTGTCCCATTTCACATTCTGGAAGCCAGCATAAATTAGACTTGTGATATCGGGCGCCATAGCCAACACACCCACTGGACTACAGCAGGCATTATCCGTCTCATTCATGAAGCTTTCCGCTCGTGCTGCTAGAGGCGTTTGCGGTCACAAGTGCTGTGGGAGAAACTCGTAAGGATCGCCAGACTTTATAATTACAGTCACGAAATCAAATACATCAGTGTCGCGATATCGTTGCAGCTCAAGATACACTGGACGTACTGTACGTGTTTTAGAGTGCATCGCATTCGTGATGTAGCATCACTGGTGACGGAGGCACACTTCGTGTTATGTCTTTAATTATGAAGTCTGAACAGCCACCTGCGTTTCTTCCATTTCGTGGTCTGGTGACCCAAATATGGCCATTCGTACAGTTATTTGATAATGGCTTCACAGCCGAGACTGAGCGGTAATGAAAGCGAAATAATGGGACTTTTTTTGTCCACCCAATACCATCCAGTGTTGGATATATTATAATTTAGACATTAAATAAAAGTTGCGAAGGCAAGGATATTCGTGTTAGGGTTCCGCGTGTCTTAGTGGCGTCTTCCTTTACAATGCCCAAATTTGAATAGTGCTTATCTTTCCTTCATGGTTCTTTTGCTAGACACTTTCAAGATCAGACCAGGGGTCCCTCGGTGCCGACCTACAGCTGTTTTCTGCTATGCTTTAGGGAATTTTTGGAAATTTGTGGTAAGTTCTATGGGGTCAAACTGCTGAAGTCATCGGTCTCTAGGCTTACACACTAGTTAATCTAACTTTAACTAACTTACGCTAAGGACAAAACACACACACACACACACACACACACATGCCGGAGGGAGGACTCGAACCTCCGACGGGGGGAACGGCGCGAACCAAGCCAAGGCGCCTCAGACCGCAAGGCTACCACGCGCGGCTATGCTTTAAGGCTTCGGTAGATAGTAATTGGTACACCGTTTTCCCAGTAATTAATTTCGGTTTGCGAAAATAGATATGTTATATCGTGCTACGAACCCGGAAGTGACACGCAATAATATTACAGATATCATTTCGGTGCTAAGTAAACTTTGATAAACGGTGATCTACTTGACTTTGGCGTTGCTTCCGTAGACATGTCGAATGTGTGTGAAGTAGGGAAATTTACTTGGCGACAGGTGCATGTGGAGATAACATGTTGATAGTGTTGGTTTTGTGCAACAACGGAAGCTGCATAGTGTTTGTTGAGCAAGGACGACGCCGGAAGGCTGTAGTCGACCTCGTGTCGTCCTCATAGTTCCACTTTGTTTTCGTAAGTCGACGAGCCTTGCTGTTTGTTTTCTACACTGGCAAGCGTATTCGAGCACGGCGCTGGACAATGAGTTGAAAATGCGGTTCTGGATCGTATCGACCCACTATGAAACAATTTTCCATTGCTTCTTATCTCACCTGAAGCAGATGCTGCCACTGGGTTGTTCATTATGGTAGAGTCGAGTCTTCTTGAATTTGTTATGAGATTTGGGACTTGTTCTCCCTTCGCCGACTTGGGTGGTGCACAAGGCACAGGCAATAATAAAGGCAATAAATTGCTCGAATGAGATTGCGACCATTATGAATTTTTACGAAATACATCGTCTAGTTCTCTAAACGTATTTATTTGTTACATAGGTGATATGTTTCTGCTGCTAATTAAAAGCAGTGCCAAAGGCACGGCGTCGTCTCCGCATTACAGCGTAGGTTTTATCGCAATTGGCACTGACCGTTGTTTCACGAGTCGGGGCATAACAGCTTGCCGCCGTACGTGTGACAGGAGAGCGGTTTGTTTCGTTAAGCAACCGGCCGGCAGAGGGCTGGAGAGTTCCCTGTGGCCCTTGCCTCTGGCAGCCCTTCAGCCACCCCTGCCCTGTTAATATGCGTCCCGCGATGAGTGGGGCCAAACTAGTCATTAAAATGCACATACAAACGAAGCCCGCCCTCGTTACCGCAAACGCTTTCCTGTCGCGTTGATTAATCATTACACTGCCTGCGGCGAGACGCGGCGCACAGTTTGCACACTGCAACTTTGCGTCGCCCGGTCAGCTCCTCGTCGAAACCATAAATTACAGCACAAAGTGCCGCATCGTAAAAGCGGTTAACTTCCAGGGCGCTCTGTGGTCTTCAACGCGACCTGCAATACGTTACGGAAGATGGCAACAGCACTCCCTCGTGCGCTCTCAGTATGTCACGGAGAAGAGTAACAAACGCAAAAGTAGAGTACCGTGTATACTTCGGAGCTCTATCCGCTTTGTCAGCAGAGTGAGGAAGACTGACAGTTCCAGTTTCGTGTCAACAACAGCTCTTACTTTATATATGTTCTCTTTTGGGCGTTACGATACTCTGTCTCAAATAATAAGATCTCTAGAACACTGATTACTTCTGTGGAACTAACAAGTTCAGTTCCGCAATGTTCTCTGAATGAGAACTTCAGGAATAAATGTATAGGTAATTTCACTATTAAGTTTAAATATACATGGGCAATTAGATTTAATGGCGAAAATATTTCCGCCTATTTCTGCCGCAGTCTGCTTAATTTGCAAGAACTTAATCACCGTTTCTATAGTGACATAATCAGAGAGACGATTCACTGTTCCTCTCCTCTTCCTCGAAAATTACGTTTAACGACTATAACAATCAAATTATTTCTTATAAACTGATGACGAAATACACTCCTGGAAATTGAAATAAGAACACCGTGAATTCATTGTCCCAGGAAGGGGAAACTTTATTGACACATTCCTGGGGTCAGATACATCACATGATCACACTGACAGAACCACAGGCACATAGACACAGGCAACAGAGCATGCACAATGTCGGCACTAGTACAGTGTATATCCACCTTTCGCAGCAATGCAACTGCTATTCTCCCATGGAGACGATCGTAGAGATGCTGGATGTAGTCCTGTGGAACGGCTTGCCATGCCATTTCCACCTGGCGCCTCAGTTGGACCAGCGTTCGTGCTGGACGTGCAGACCGCGTGAGACGACGCTTCATCCAGTCCCAAACATGCTCAATGGGGGACAGATCCGGAGATCTTGCTGGCCAGGGTAGTTGACTTACACCTTCTAGAGCACGTTGGGTGGCACGGGATACATGCGGACGTGCATTGTCCTGTTGGAACAGCAAGTTCCCTTGCCGGTCTAGGAATGGTAGAACGATGGGTTCGATGACGGTTTGGATGTACCGTGCACTATTCAGTGTCCCCTCGACGATCACCAGTGGTGTACGGCACGTGTAGGAGATCGCTCCCCACACCATGATGTCGGGTGTTGGCCCTGTGTGCCTCGGTCGTATGCAGTCCTGATTGTGGCGCTCACCTGCACGGCGCCAAACACGCATACGACCATCATTGGCACCAAGGCAGAAGCGACTCTCATCGCTGAAGACGACACATCTCCATTCGTCCCTCCATTCACGCCTGTCGCGACACCACTGGAGGCGGGCTGCACGATGTTGGGGCGTGAGCGGAAGACGGCCTAACGGTGTGCGGGACCGTAGCCCAGCTTCATGGAGACGGTTGCGAATGGTCCTCGCCGATACCCCAGGAGCAACAGTGTCCCTAATTTGCTGGAAAGTGGCGGTGCGGTCCCCTACGGCACTGCGTAGGATTCTACGGTCTTGGCGTGCATCCGTGCGTCGCTGCGGTCCGGTCCCTGGTCGACGAGCACGTGCACCTTCCGCCGACCACTGGCGACAACATCGATGTACTGTGGAGACCTCACGCCCCACGTGTTGAGCAATTCGGCGGTACGTCCACCCGGCCTCCCGCATGCCCACTATACGCCCTCGCTCAAAGTCCGTCAGCTGCACATACGGTTCACGTCCACGCTGTCGCGGCATGCTACCAGTGTTAAAGACTGCGATGGAGCTCCGTATGCCACGGCAAACTGGCTGACACTGACGGCGGCGGTGCACAAATGCTGCGCAGCTAGCGCCATTCGACGGCCAACACCGCGGTTCCTGGTGTGTCCGCTGTGCCGTGCGTGTGATCATTGCTTGTACAGCCCTCTCGCAGTGTCCGGAGCAAGTACGGTGGGTGTGACACACCGGTGTCAATGTGTTCTTTTTTCCATTTCCAGGAGTGTATCTATTGTTCAATATTTTTGACTGATGCTCACGCGAGATGACTTTCATAGTGTTTCTGTACCGCCCAGAATCAGTGAACATACGTAATTCGCGAAGCAGAGAGCAAAGTATTTGCACGATATGTGTCGATCTGTAATGTGGGTGATGTTCAACGCTTTGTGTCCCTATTGTGTGGCAATAAGTGTAAACGCTGGAAAAAGAGACGTTAAAACTATATGTTGATTCCTGGCGCATTCCTCTCGAATAGTACCAAGGCGACGGACTCTCTTAACGTTCCCGTGTGTAGGTTTGCCTATGCGGTTCGGACTACAGGTTCAAACCTTCAGTCTTGGTTTCTGAAATTCTTTTGAATCCGTTATTGTTCATCCCTACGAGCCAACTTACATAATGTAGTCAAGAAGCTTACAATTCTGTCCCTTCTGTAATCTCTGAAGTCTCAATTTGTGGAAAACGGCGCTATCTCTGCTGTTTTCTATGAATAAGGTGCTTCGCTCGGTTGATAGCTTTGATTTATCAGGTGTAACAGTGTCTGTTGTGCCCCCATCCATCTGCAATTCTGGGACGTCCTCATGCAGGGTGTGTCTCATTTTCAATGAAAATGCCACCATATTTGAACCTACGTGAGTATTTCTTAATTGATGAAATTGACACAACAGCGTTCCTTCCTTCCTTCACCAACTTTGGGTAAATTTTAGATGTTCAAAAACCATCAAAATCAGAGAATTTCACAGTTTTGTCTGTAGATTTGATGATATTTATGTACTTTTCGCTGCTTTCAAGTAGAACACTTTTATATTGAAGGTAGGAAAAAATTTTTAAAAAAAGGTTGGTTTGCTCTACTAATATTGATATGTTTCGAGCCAGATTTCCGCTTATTGGGCCATCATCAGGAAATAACTGATTACTGTTTCCAAGATCACTAATCTGTAGGAAACCAAAAATTAGAAACAAAGACGTTAACAGCACACACTGAATTTTCGGCCATAACATTAGGTGATGAACATTAGAGCGAGCGCTCATGTGTCTTCTTTCGCACTAAACATGTAAAATTACAATTTAGAAGATCGATATTATCAAACACAGTACATAACGGAATCACACAATATTGAAATATACAGTTAAGCGCCAAAGAAACTGGTGCAAGCATGCATATTCAAATACAGGGATAAGTAAACAGGCAGAATACGGCGCTGAGGTCAGCAACGCCTATGTTCGCGCAGTTGCTAGATCCGTTACTGCTGCTACGATGACAGGTTATCAAGATTTAAGTGACTTTGAACGTGGTGTTGTAGTCAGTGCACGAGCGATGCGAAACATCATCTAAGAGGTAACGATGAAGTGGCGATTTTCCCGTACGACAGTTTCACGAATGTACAGTGAATAAGAGGAATCCAGTAAAACATCAAATCTCCGACATCGCTGCGGACGGAGAAACATCCTGCAAGAACAGAACCGACGACGACTGAAGAGAATCGCTCAACGTGATAGCGGTGCAACACTTCCGCAGATTGCTGCAGATTTCATTGCTGGGCCACCAACAAGTGTCAGCATGCGAACGATTAAACGAAACATCGTCGATATGGGCTTTCGGAGCCGAAGTCCCACTCGTCTACCATTGATGACTGCACGACACAAAGCCTTACGCCTCGCCAGGGTCCGTCAACACCCACATTGAACTGTTAATGTATGGGAATATTTTGCCTGGTTGGACGAGTCTCTTTTCAAATTGTATCGAGCGGATGGACGTGTACGACCATGGGGACAACCTCATGAATCCATGGTCCCTGCATGCCAGCAGGGGACAGTTCAAGCTGGTGGAGGCTCTGTCGGAGTCATATGGGACCCCTGATGCGTCTAGATACGACTCTTGACAGTTGTCACGCACGTAAGCAACCTGTCTGATCACCAGCACCCAATCACGTCCATTGTGTATTCGGACGGACTTGGACAATTCCAGCAGGATAATGCGACACCCCACACGTCCAGAATTGCTACCAGTGGCTCCAGGGACACTCTTCTGAGTTTAAAGACCTCCGCTGGCCATCAAACTCCCCAAACATGAACATTATTGAGCACATCTGGAATGTCTTGCAACGTGCTTTCAGAAGAGATCTCCACCCCCTCGTACTCTTACGGATTTATTGGGAGCCCTGCAAGATTGGTGGTGTCAGGTTCCTGCAGCACTACTTCAGACATTAGTGGAGTTCACGCCACGTCGTGTTGCAGTACTTCTGCGTGCTCGCGGGGACCCTACACGATATTAGGCAGGTATACCAGTTTCTTTGGCTCTGCAGAGTATAGATTGTGTGAATGTAATACTCAAAGTTGTCAAATTAATTGGCTGTTGTAGAACTTCTTTGAAAAAAAAAAAAAAAAAAAAAAAAAAAAACAACAGCGCCACGAACCGTCTCGTATGCGCTGCGTGGCGCTCGCAGCTCGCTTGGAGATAATCAGAGCTTTGTGGAGTTGCAGCAACCGTTTCTGCGCACGGTGTTGGTGTACGGTGCGGCGTCAAGTGTTGCTAAGCAGACCGCCCCTGCTGCACGACTGCCGCGCTTAGTATGCAAGTAGCGGCGCAGTGGCGGCGGCGCGAGCCGGCAGCGAATACTAACGACCCGCGCGAGGTCTAATCTGCAAGTGTAGCCATCTGGCGGCTGCTGACGTCGACAGATCCTTCCCTGTTGGCACGCTGGTACTCATGTGCGACCCCAGCTGTTGAAAGCTGGCTCTGAGCACTATGGGACTTAACTAGTGAGGTCATCAGTCCCCTAGAACTTAGAACTACTTAAACCTAACTAACCTAAGGACATCACACACATCCACGCCCGAGGCAGGATTCGAACCTGCGAGCGTAACGGTCGTGCGGTCCGACACTGATGCGCCTAGAACCGCTCAACCACACCGGCTGGCTGTTGAAAGCTAAGGTGCGTCATCAGGGGCCCAGTTTGAGTGCTCCGAGAACATCTTATGTGTCGAGATTCCAGGAACTACAACTGCGCACTGAAAACCACTGCGAAGTGCGTGGCAGAGTACACTTCCCATTGTAGCACATATTTATCAAGTCTTCTTGTGCCATTCACGTAGTAAACACTTCTCACTTTCTCGTGTTTATTGGGCGCATCGATTGTGACATCGTACTGTAGAAACTTCCAGACCTTAGCAGCAGTGTCGCAAGAGCAAAATGTGATCGTTCGAACTCATTCAAACAATGGACACTTTGAAAAGCAACGTCCGTGACAATGTTATCGACGCTGGGAAGTTCCTCCTGAGATAACGCGAACAACTTGGCCTCACTGCGTAGAGATATCCGAGCGTGTCGTAGAGAAAGGAAGTCGTTAGTTCTTAGTCTCGTGGTCTGTTGCAACACGCGCGTCGGAAAATAGGTTCAGTCCGTGGGGCGTGAGTGTCGTTGTGTTGTTGTCGGGTAACAATTGGTGTCCCAAGTGCCCAATAATCAACACGTAACACCGATCCGTAGCACACCCTGAAATCTACCGAGTGCAGTTTGTATTTTTGCGAGGTTGGAACGGCGGGAAATCGCACTCTTAATTGGTACAGAATGCAGATCAGGTGTTCGCCATTCTGTCAACCACATACACTCAGGAGACTCGAGGGAAAGAAGTAGATGTTTTCACGGCAACACATCTCAAGTTTCGCTTTTTGCTCGCTGGTGATCTGCATCACATACGCCCGATTTCAAAATACCGAGTACGCGACGATACAAAATTAATACAGTGATTAAATCCGTTATAACTATTTAATGCGCAGTGATACCTCGTTAAGGATTACAGAGGAATAGTTCAAAATTTCAATCTTTGCGCAAGCGCAGTGAATCGGAATGCGTGGAGATACTTAAGTGAAAAGTTCCCTGTCATAATTGAAAATGGCTCATCCCGTACAGAAGGCAATTCTGCGCGTCAGAAATTAACAGTTGTCTGTCATCATACTGCAGAGAGGAATTCTTCATCGATAAAATACGCACCTCGAATCGACGGATGTCGCAAAAAAAAAAAAAAAAAAAAAAAAAAAAAAACCTCCGTCTACAGGCCACAAGTGGCCCATTGGGATCATCCGACCGCCGTGTCATCCTCTGAGGAGGATGCGGATAGGAGGGGCGTGGGGTCAGCACACCGCTCTCCCGGTCGTTATGATGGTATTCTTGACCGCTACTATTCGGTCGAGTAACTCCGAAAAATGGCAACAGCGCACGGCGGCCTGGTTGGTCACCCAACCAAGTGCCGATCACGCCCGACAGCGCTTAACTTCGGTGATCTCACGGGAACCGGTTTATCCACTGCGGCAAAGCCTTTGCCGTCGCACATTTTTAAATCAACATATTCTTTCAAAATGTTTTATCGATCGTACTGGACATGGCGATACCGTGTTCTGCTCTTGTCCACCGGTATTTCCGGACCTGACACCCGTGGATTTCTTGATGTGGAGCTTGGAGTAAGACAGTGTGTATGTACGTTCTCTACCGAACACAATACAGAAATTGGATATTTCGAATGCGCTAGAGCCGATGGTTCCAAATGTCTTAAGAATGAGTGGCATGGAATGGATTAGTGTGTAGGTGATGTTTGTGTGACTATGGGGAGTGCCGGCCGCGGTGGTCTCGCGGTTCTAGGCGCTCAGTCCGGAACCGCGCGACCGCTACGGTCGCAGGTTCGAATCCTGCCACGGGCATGGATGTGTGTGATGTCCTTAGGTTAGTTAGGTTTAAGTAGTTCTAAGTTCTAGGGGACTGATGACCACAGATGTTAAGTCCCATAGTGCTCAGAGCCATTTGAACCACTATGGGGTGTGATATAGAACACTTATAAACTATGTAAAAGATTTTTTAAAAATTTTCTTTTACATTGCGTAATTAAGGTAATCACTTTTTTCCCGTGTATCACAAAGCTTTATTTTCGTAGGATCTAGATTTCGGATATAACTCCAGCTTTCTGTACGCAAGCGATTCCAAAGGGGGCAATCAAGCAAAGATAAACAGATCTCAACTACTTGTTTGTTGACTTATTAGCAGTTACATTAAAGCAGTCGCCAGAAATAACGTTTATAGTTTAAGTCCACAAGTTATAGATTAAGAAGTAGTTTTTTACTTTTTTCTCTTCTATCTTATTAATGCTATTAATTGTTTAAGTAGTAACAATCGGCGCAAAATACCTCTATATCTGAGGAACTTCATCATATCAGCCCTTCAGAATATTGCTACACAGCCCGTTTGGAGCGAGGGGAATGAGAAAAAAAAATAAATGGGGGACTCAGACCTCGGACCTTTGGCTTTGAGCGGCAAGCACTCGAAGCACGACTGAGCCTCATCTTCGCAGTGTCCCGGAATGTCTCCTCTCTCTGGCATCTCAGTGCACACCATGGGCTGCGCTTGCCAGACTAGTATTCACCCCATCATCAGTGGCATATGCTACGCACATCTGCACCACCCGACGTGTCTGTCAAGTATAAAGTTGCTGGTTAAAGTGATGATTTCTTTGGTACACATCAACATTCACATCATTTTTAATCAGCATAAAGATTTTGTACTTGACAGTCACATCGGCTTGTGTGGACATACACAATATATGCCGTTGATGATAGGCTATATGCCTGAATACCAAATTGACAAGTAAGTACGCTATCGGGAAAAATTGCAACGCCCTCGAGGATTGTGTTCAGTGGCAGCAGAATATAGTATGTGCATACTGTGTGGATGTAGTGTTAGTAACTCATGTGTCACGGTCATTGGCGATCAGATGGCCCGAAGGAAGCGTGTCTGTGAGCATTGTGTTGTGATTCTGTAGACAGTAACTGTGTTGAGTTTAGAGGTCAACACTGTTTGCACTACTCATTCTTGGGTACAGCCATGCCCAACAGACGAGTACTGACCAGCTTCAGTTATTTTCCCGGAGTCGCATTGTTAACTTGCGGAAAGCTGGAAGGAAATATCGACGGATTGCTGCAAATTTTGCGCACAGTGTGTCGGTGGTGTGCCGCTGCTTTCAACAGTGGTCTGTAGACCACCTCCCTCACATGTAGACCAGTTTCTGTACGCCAGTGTAGTACAGACGCGCTTAAGGTCGACGCACGGTGCGAGCAGCAGTGGCCGACCAGACGTCATCCGGGGGCGAGACCGTGACAGTCGTGGCACCTGCTGTGTCATCATGGATCACTGGGAAAGGGGAAACGTCCACTTGCAGCAGGATTAATATCACGTGCGCCTCAGGCCAGGCTACCACTGACACGCCGATACTGCCAAGGGTGGCTACTGCGTTATCGTAAAAGAGTCGACTGGAGAGTCGAAAGCGCTCTGTTGTCTTCATCGATGAGAGCAGATCCTCTGTGTATGCAACCAATGGACCTATATGTGTGTGGTGTGCTTCCTTTTCCAGAGTGCATTTTCCCACGACACGCAAGTACCAATCCAGGCTTCATGCCGTTTGGGGCCATCGGCTACAACTCGTGAACACATTTGGTGGTTCTGCAGGGTAAAGTAACCAATACCCATTACTTTTCACATGCTGTTATCCCCTTGCTACTGCCGCTAGTTTGACAGGAAGGTGATGTGCTTTTCTAGCACTACAGTACACGTCCACATACTGTTGCTGCAAACGCAGCGCCGGTCGCGGTGGCCGAGTGGTTCTAGGCGCTTCAGTCCGGAACCGCGCGACTGCTCGGGCATGGATGTGTGTGATGTCCTTAGATTAGTTAGGTTTAAGTAGTTCTAAGTGCTAGGGGACTGATGACGTCAGCTGTTAAGTCCCATAGTGCTCAGAGCCATTTGAACCATTTTTTTGCAAACGCAGCATGCTCTTCGTGACGTACAACAACTGTTCTGGCCAGCAAGATCACCAGCTCTCTCGACAATTACATTCGTATGGAAACCAAGAAGTGGGCACTTAATCAATCTCCAGGCCCTGAAAGAACCGCTGCCGAATTCGACAGGCGCAAGATGCTTCGGACAGTGTGTCGCAGGAGGCCGTTCGTCACTTTTATGATCGTTCGCTTGCGAGAATACTCGCCTGCTTTGCCACCACCACTATTTGGACACCGTTTACTGTGACATGTATGTTTCATTTGGTCTGAATTTGCTATCAAGTACTTTTATAATGATGACCTTTCACCTCATCTGCAATAATGTGACTTCGTCCTCGGGGGTTGTGCATTATTTTCCGGCGGTGCACTTTTAAAGTGTAGCTCATAGAGTACGCCGAGATGTCCTTTATCAAATACACTGCCGGAAAAATATTAGCACATCTTGAGAGACAACGTCGATTTGATCCGATGACGGCGTATGCCAATAGGGGGATGATGAATGTACTGATAATGGTTTCAACATCGTGGCCAAAAAAAGCATTGTGACGTAGTTGCCAGAACGTCAGCTATGTCTTCCCTTTAATAGGTAATCCTCACAACCAGAGGACTCAATGTGGTGCAAATGTGTGAACAAGCAGGCAACCATGACATAGAGACGCTCTCGGGAGTCCTACAGCCAACTGGGCCAGTTTGGAAAGGATAAAATTGTGGCCTTCCGAATGGTTGTACGGGCCTTTCAAAGCACTGCCACACCAGTTGGACGTGGTACGTCAGTTGTGCAACGATGCTATTATCAGTGGTCACGTGAACATTCTCACACCCGAAGATGAGGTTCTGGACATCCACGCTGCACAAACGCCCGCGAAGAACGTCGTATAGTAGGCGCAGCATTGGCATATAGTACAGCTACCACGGCGGAGAACAGCGATTGTGAGCCCAGATTCATTAGCAGTGGGACTAAAGGCACGCACCCGTAGGCGCGTCTTCTCCTATCGAACATGTACTGGATGTGATGGGAGGAGAAGTGACTGTTGCAATTCGTCAGCCAACAAGTCTTACAGAACTATTTGAACAAATCGTGCAAACGTGGCTTAAGGTATCCCAGGATTAGCGAGTGTACTGCCGCCTTGGAAGCTACACGACGCACTAATATGTTTGTTTCAGCATGGGTCGATGCCCTGTGTCTCAGAACGGATTGTGGTATTGATCTGTAAAGTTAATCATTTCGTGCACTCCATATGAACTGTTGCAACAATAAATCTTCAGCGAAATGGAAACCGATAGAAGGGTGTACTTTTTTCCGCAGTGTAGATACAAGCTGCGAGACTCCCAACATAAAAGCTTATCAGCTGTTGTCTTTGCGAGGTAGGAGTGGAGGTACTGGCGGAGATGGGTCGTGTGTGGATCGCTCAGCCGGTACACTACTTGGTCGGGAAAGGCAAAGCTCCAGAGGATGGAGTACTGGTCCGGTAAACAGTTTTAATCAGCCACGATGTTACAGTAAAGGAGAGAAAGAAAGCGGGAAACTACTTTCGGAGTAGAGATTTTCCAACTGAAATTTTTTAAGCACTGATATGATAGTCCAAGGTAGCGTAATCTTTTGACGTTTGTACCACAGCAGCGAACACGGTGACCCCGACATACTGGACAAGCCGGAGACGAATAGTGTCGCGGCGTTCGCCATCAGATATCGCGTGATGTAAGCCCGTTGTAGTGGCGGTGAAGGATGGCGATGCTTCCCCGGGGCCGTCGCCGTCCTTGATCCGCAGCCGCCCCCGCCTGGAGACGCCGCCCCACTGACCCGAGGTCCGCGCCAGCGCCGACGCCCACCACTCGCGGTAATTGCGCGCGGTCCGCCCCCACGCGCCGCTTCCTGCTGGCGGAGGAAGGCCGGCGTCGCGTGAGGCGGCGGGCGGCGGCCGCTCCCTGCGTGTCCAGCTAACTACCTGCCTGTCTGCCCACCTGCCATCTCCAGCCTGTTTACACATTCCAGCCGCGGCGCGGCGGGGCCACCTGAGTAATGGTGGCCTAGTTTCGCTTTTGGACTCCAAAATAACTAAGGAACACAACGTGATCGATAGCGCCGTAATTATTAGCGTGAGAAAATTATGCACCTTGCAGGAGGTGGGTAAAATAGAAAACTAACCACCGGAAGCACTTTTTCGAACCGTAGGCGACCTTGTGCACTGCAAATACAGGATTTTTTTGTAAGTACATTACGTGATCAAAAGTGTGTGGACAGGTATTAGTGGATATTAATGTGGAGCGTTTTGAGCCTTTCACCTTTGACAGTTTTAACCCTGCTGCGGTCACTTTCAATTAGGTGTCTGAATGTCTGTGAAGTAGTGGCACTCCATTCTTCCTAAAGAGCAGAAACTAAAGAAGGCAGTGACGTTGGGCGCTGGGGTCCGGAGCTGTGTTCCAATGGCTTCGCTTCTGGACTCTCGGCAGATTAGACCATTTCAGGAATGTTATTGTCCTCAAACCATTGCTTCAGAGATGCTGCTGCATGACAGGGTGCATTGTCTTGTTGGTACAATCGATCATCATCTCTTTACTGTTCCTCTAGAGCGTGCAGTATGCAATGCTGTGAACTGTGTTCGTATCTCTCCACACTTGGCGCTTTCTTCACCGCAGTAAGAGGACCACAATCTAACCGAGAAAAACACTCCACCTCCTGCAGCACGTTCTTCAGCCACTCGCGCGACCCGAAGCCTTCCGTCATTAGACGGCATAGCGTGATGATGATGATGGTTGGTGCGTGGGGCGCTCAACTGCGCGGCCATCAGTGCCGGTACAAAGTCCCAATTTTTACACACTCCAATTTTTTCCACAGTCCAATCTAGCCACTGTCACGAATGATGATGATGGTGATAATGAAATGGTGAGGACAACACAAACACCCAGTCCCCGGGCAGAGAGAATCCCCAACCCCGCCGGGAATCGAACGCGGGACTCCGTGATCCAGAGGCAGCAACGCTAGCCACTAGACGACGAGCTACGAACGACGGCATGACGTGATTTTTCACTTTCGAACACTCGTATCCAGTCACCGACGGTCCACTTGTTTTCGACGTTTACACCACCTCAAGCATCGGTCAGCATTGACTGCAGAAACGCGTGGTTTAAGAGAAACTCCTCGATCGCCATGCTCCATTCTTCTTGGGTCCCTATGTACTGTCCTTGTCCTAGCTGGACTGCTGGTAGCATATTTTGGAATTCACGAGTGATACCTTCCGCCGACTGCATGCGATGTTTTAACCACCCACGGTCCCTGTCCTCTAGTATATGAAATGTTCCCGTTCTCTATTTAGCTGTGGTTGTTCCTTCACATTTCCACTTCACGATCACAACACTATCAGCCGAATTGACAACTTTAAAAGGGTTCAAATGTCGCTGATGGGTCTGTTACTGAGACGACACCCACTGACTAGGCCACTTTGTAATTTACAGATCTCTGCCGACCGGGTCCGCTGTCACTGCTTCGCTTCTCTACTCCGACGGCACGGTATTCCTCGCCTCCTGTCATACCCGCGAGTCCGTCTCTTGCGACGTCTAGTAGTCACGACATTCCACTGCATTTGTTGCTGAGCAGCGCGATGCAAAGTTCCTTCGCACACGGTGCGTGCATCTCCAGGCACGAACTAATTGTACGCGACAGTACCGAGCGAGTGATATGTCTACATGTTCTGGCGTGTCTGCACCTTGGTGGTAGCCTCTGCAACTGGCTACGGCGCTTATTACGTATCGAAACTTGGAGAGAAATGGATACATGTCAAATTTCTTTACCTCTCGCAACTTTCACGCAGTCGTGTCCTGAAACTCCACTGCTACATAATGAATAACCCTCTATAAAAGGGTACCCATCTGGCCTGTTGAATCTCTAAATTCCAGTGTCTGTGTCCCCCTCCTAACATTATCGAAGACGTAATCGAGTTAATAGAAACGATGCCGATGGTATTACATTAGGAACTGCAACACTAAAACTAGTAAGATGAGGTTTGTTATTAGGGAAAAAAAATAAATGCAATGACAGAAATCGAATGAATGTGAAATGCGGGCTTGCAACAGCAAGAAGAGATTATCTGAAAAAGAGACATAGATGAACATCTAACATAAATTTAAGCGTTAGTAAATCTTTTACAAATTGTCCGGACCTCAGGAATGGACTATCGTGAAACATGGCTCATAACGACTACAGGAAATGGATGAGGATGTAGATGAAGATGAAATGGGAGATACGATACTGCGTGAAGTGTTTGACAGAGCACTGAAAGACCTGAGTCGAAACAAGGCCCCGGGAGTAGACAACATTCCATTAGAAATACTGACGGCCTTGGGAGAGCCAGTCCTGACAAAACTCTACCATCTGGTGAGCAAGATGTATGAGACAGGTGAAAAACCCTCAGACTTCAAGAAGAATATAATAATTCCAATCCCAAAGAAAGCAGGTGTTGACAGATGTGAAAATTACAGAACTATGAGTTTAATAAGTCACAGCTGCAAAATACTAACGCGAATTCTTTACAGACGAATGGAAAAACTGGTAGAAGCGGACCTCGGGGAAGATCAGTTTGGATTCCGAAGAAATGTTGGAACACGACTTATCTTAGAAGAAAGATTAAGAAAAGGCAAACCTACGTTTCTAGCATTTGTAGACTTAGAGAAAGCTTTTGACAATGTTGACTGGAATACTCTCTTTCACATTCTAAAGGTGGCAGGGGTAAAATACAGGGAGCGAAAGGCTATTTACAATTTGTACAGAAACCAGATGGCAGTTATAAGAGTCGAGGGGCATGAAAGGGAAGCAGTGGTTGGGAAAGGAGTGAGACAGGGTTGTAGCCTCTCCCCGATGTTATTCAATCTGTATATTGAGCAAGCAGTAAAGGAAACAAAAGAAAAATTCGGAGTAGGTATTAATATTCATGGAGAAGAAGTAAAAACTTTGAGGTTCGCCGATGACATTGTAATTCTGTCAGAGACAGCAAAGGACTTGGAAGAGCAGTTGAACGGAATGGACAGTGTCTTGAAAGGAGGATATAAGATGAACATCAACAAAAGCAAAACGAGGATAATGGAATGTAGTCAAATTAAATCGGGTGATGCTGAGGGAATTAGTTTAGGAAATGAGACACTTAAAGTAGTAAAGGAGTTTTGCTATTTAGGGAGTAAAATAACTGATGATGGTCGAAGTAGAGAGGATATAAAATGTAGACTGGCAATGGCAAGGAAATCGTTTCTGAAGAAGAGAAATTTGTTAACATCGAGTATAGATCTAAGTGTCAGGAAGTCGTTTCTGAAAGTATTTGTATGGAGTGTAGCCATGTATTGAAGTGAAACATGGACGATAACTAGTATGGACAAGAAGAGAATAGAAGCTTTCGAAATGTGGTGCTACAGAAGAATGCTGAAGATAAGGTGGGTAGATCACATAACTAATGAGGAGGTATTGAATAGGATTGGGGAGAAGTTTGTAGCACAACTTGACTAGATGAAGGGATCGGTTGGTAGGACATGTTTTGAGGCATCAAGGGATCACAAATTTAGCATTGGAGGGCAGCTTGGAGGGTAAAAATCGTAGAGTAAGACCAAGAGATGAATACACTAAGCAGATTCAGAAGGATGTAGGTTGCAGTAGGTACTGGCAGATGAAGAAGCTTGCACAGGATAGAGTAGCATGGAGAGCTGCATCAAACCAGTCTCAGGACTGAAGACCACAACAACAACAACAACAACGACTACAGATGACTGTTTTCGTCATTTTTAATCTACGACCGGTTTGATGGAGCTCTGATGCTATTCTATCTTGTGCAAACCGCTTCTTGTCTGCGTAACCACAGTAACGCACACTTAGATCCCAAATCAAAAGCATTGAAAAACAGAAAAGAAAAGTTCTGGGAATCTCAAACCTTGAGACCTTGGACCAAAATAAGAAAGTGTACTACTGCCGATGAATTAAAAAAAATACGAACACTATGAAGTTTTATTAAACAAATAAAAAGAAACAAGGATATAATCAGGGAGCGGCGACTAAAACTTATTTGTTAATTCCGTAGAATGAGGAATAACAGGCTTATAAGGACATCCTGAAGTCGTCTTTACGCGTGAAGAACCGAGACATCTGGCTAGCAGACATTCGTGTAGACCTAATGAATACTGGCGTTCACAAAGAAATATCTATACGAATTTCAACAAGCACAAATTTCCTGAGTAGCCTCTTCGACAACCTACAGGAGAGATTGGAAGAAAAAGAACTTCAATATAAGTTCAAATGAGATCCCCACTTCGACACTGGCCAGACGACAATTTTCTTAGCTGCAAAAATGATAGAAACTGATGCGTCCAAGGTCAGAAAGGTAGTGCAGACACACAAACCAACCTCGGTGAGTATCTGCTGGAGATGTGATACCTATTGATCGCTACCCTAATAATAATTGTCGTGCATGTGTAAACCGTCTACACTGAACATCCCATGCCTCATGTTTTTAACTGTCCGTTTCAAGTTTACAGACTCCGTAAATTAACTTGGTGGGAAATGGCTTCTGAATTTCTTCGTAATGCTGCTTCGAAACGCCGTCAGTGACGAGGAACAAGCGCTTGCTGTTCCTATCACCATGGATGTGTGCCGACTTCTGGAAATCGCATGCACCAACAGGGCTCTATCTGATTGTCCATGTGGTCCGGCTCATGCAACAGACATAGATGGCAATGAATTCTATCAGCGCTTCAGTATATCTTTCGATTGCTTTATCACAGATGAAATCTTGCAGCTGGTATAATAAGCGATAAGATTACAATTACGATGCAATCGGGAAATACTAGGTGTCGCATACGGTAGAAAAACCCACCTCTTGCCTTTTGCAACGTGTTGAAAATTTACTTTCTCGAAAATCCTCTGTTGGAAAATGCTACTGACATTGTTGGAGCGACTGGGGTGTAATGTGTATATTACAGAATTAACAGAAACCTGTTTGAGTCAAGGACTCGTATGTGACCCTAAATACAGTTTTCTGCTGGCTATGGGTGTTCGTTGTTTACTGACAGTATTCTCTGGCGTGAGGTCACTTTCTTTCCACAGTTTTATTTATACAACAGGGACGCTAATATACTCTCAATCAACTGAATATTTGCTGTGTCGCTAATCTGAACACAGTACTTGGGGGTATTTTTGTTCTGTCGTTGCGATTTCAAAAATGTGTGTTTTTTTTTGCCTTCATCAGACATGTTTTGCTTTATTGAGGTAATGCATCATCGGTGGCAGTGATTTTCGCTTGATTTCTCGCTTACATCGGGAAGTCCCATCTGCTAGCACATAGTTGATGTTTTTCTTCTGTAGACGCTGGTAGTTGTGGTCTAATTTTTGGTTGTTCTGCAGCACTACGCATTTCTTATGTGCGGTGCGGTCCGAGTAACCCTCTAGACGGCTGAACACACAAGAGTGATGCTCCAGTAGATTAACATGCCTTTCTTCAGATACGTATGAATTTTAGTTAACCCAGTGCTGTCTGGTGGATCATTATTCCGCCAAGTGTGAAGGTCGCTTCATCCTACCGAAGAATTAGATCTTGGAAACGTTGATCATCTTCACGCATGTTGATGAACCATTCGCAAAATTAATTCGCCTATCGGGATCATCCTACATCAGAGCATGGAGAAGTGTCGGAAAGTACGGCCTTACTCTCTGGTATCGTAAAACTCTATGAACAGCTATTTTGCTGATTCCAGTCTCACGACAGTATCGTGTCTCAGGCTTTCTCTAGGACTGTCCGTACGCCTGAGTCACTACATGAACACTTTCGTTGTCTGTGGAGGGCCTGTTTCTTCCGCTACTCCCCATCTTCACATCATGCACCATTCCGTAGACTTCAAGTTTGTCTCAGAGAGACGAGATAACAGCTGCTTTGTTGACACTTAAACCAATTCTCATTCATTCTTCAGCGTCAGTTGCAGATTTTTAATACATTGCACGTTTAGATCTTCGTGGGTCATCTTCAGACCTATGTACTTACATGAGAAACCCGGCGTATCTGTGCTATATCGTACACACAACGGGTGATAGATCGAAATATGTTATTCATTAACCTCATATGAGGCTCTGACACAAACACAACGGATTGCTGACGCAACTGCATAGATCTGAAGATGATCCATAGAGAACTAAACATGTCATGTATTAGCAAATTTGCAACTGACATTGAAGAATAATGAAATTTTTTTTTAAATATCGATCTTGGATTCTTGAAATTGTTAACTGCGAAGGTGCTGGTATACCAAACTCAACTTTCCAACGTAATCGAATCTCTCACATTCTCTTTTTGCTAGTATCACAGTATCACCCACTTCCGTTCTTCAAACGTTAACGCCATGTCTGTTTCCAATCCTTCGACAGATGTTAGCGTTGCTAAGTTTTTCATTGTGTTCTGAATTGTTATCCACGCAAAATTATTTCTATCTTCTTTAATTAAAGAAAGATTCATTTTTAAAGAATATATATTTTGCAATGTATACTGACATATGTGGCTCTTTTGGTAAGTCGGCTGAAGGCCATGTAGGTATTACTGAGATTTGATGTCCGGTCTCCAGTTGGTCTAAAGATTTTTATCGTATTTAATCTGGGTTTTATAAATAGCATTTAGTGATGTGCGAGTGCACTTCGCAATTTAGTTGAAATACACTCCTGGAAATTGAAATAAGAACACCGTGAATTCATTGTCCCAGGAAGGGGAAACTTTATTGACACATTCCTGGGGTCAGATACATCACATGATCACACTGACAGAACCACAGGCACATAGACACAGGCAACAGAGTATGCACAATGTCGGCACTAGTACAGTGTATATCCACCTTTCGCAGCAATGCAGGCTGCTATTCTCCCATGGAGACGATCGTAGAGATGCTGGATGTAGTCCTGTGGAACGGCTTGCCATGCCATTTCCACCTGGCGCCTCAGTTGGACCAGCGTTCGTGCTGGACGTGCAGACCGCGTGAGACGACGCTTCATCTAGTCCCAAACATGCTCAATGGGGGACAGATCCGGAGATCTTGCTGGCCAGGGTAGTTGACTTACACCTTCTAGAGCACGTTGGGTGGCACGGGATACATGCGGACGTGCATTGTCCTGTTGGAACAGCAAGTTCCCTTGCCGGTCTAGGAATGATAGAACGATGGGTTCGATGACGGTTTGGATGTACCGTGCACTATTCAGTGTCCCCTCGACAATCACCAGTGGTGTACGGCCAGTGTAGGAGATCGCTCCCCCCACCATGATGCCGGGTGTTGGCCCTGTGTGCCTCGGTCGTATGCAGTCCTGATTGTGGCGCTCACCTGCACGGCGCCAAACACGCATACGACCATCATTGACACCAAGGCAGAAGCGACTCTCATCGCTGAAGACGACACGTCTCCATTCGTCCCTCCATTCACGCCTGTCGCGACACCACTGGAGGCGGGCTGCACGATGTTGGGGCGTGAACGGAAGACGGCCTAACGGTGTGCGGGACCGTAGCCCAGCTTCATGGAGACGGTTGCGAATGGTCCTCGCCGATACCCCAGGAGCAACAGTGTCCCTAATTTGCTGGGAAGTGGCGGTGCGGTCCCCTACGGCACTGCGTAGGATCCTACGGTCTTGGCGTGCATCCATGCGTCGCTGCAGTCCGGTCCCAGGTCGACGGGCACGTGCACCTTCCGCCGACCACTGGCGACAACATCGATGTACTGTGGAGACCTCACGCCCCACGTGTTGAGCAATTCGGCGGTACGTCCACCCGGCCTCCCGAATGCCCACTATACGCCCTCGCTCAAAGTCCGTCAACTGCACATACGGTTCACGTTCATGCTGTCGCGGCATGCTACCAGTGTTAAAGACTGCGATGGAGCTCCGTATGCCACGGCAAACTGGCTGACACTGACGGCGGCGGTGCACAAATGCTGCGCAGCTAGCGCCATTCGACGGCCAACACCGCGGTTCCTGGTGTGTCCGCTGTGCCGTGCGTGTGATCATTGCTTGTACAGGCCTCTCGCAGTGTCCAGAGCAAGTATGGTTGGTCTGACACACCGGCGTCAATGTGTTCTTTTTTCCATTTCCAGGAGTGTATATTAAAATGCAAACTCTTTCTCGGCTGGCACAGCGAAATGTTTGTAGCAGAATGCGACCTTCAAGCTCGTGCTACCGTAATGGTCAAACCTACTCTGGTTGATTACTGCCTTTTGTATGGGAGCCGAAGTGCCTTACAAGGACTCAGTGCCCTGTGCTTTCCACTCAATATGAACCGCCCAGTGTCCGAACGACCACTTTCTTGTGACAAAGACGGCGAGGTATCACGTCCGTTATCTTCTAAAGGAACGAAGAAGGTTCGAGCTTGTGGTATTATTTACCTCTACTAAAAATTAAATTTATGTGCTGTTGTTAGGAAAATGTTAGCTTTTTAATGAAAAACGAATCAGTTCAGATGTCAGATATGGGGAACAGTAACGCGTCAGGATGTCACCTTAGTACGTTATCACAGAGGAAGCGTGAATCCACTCATTAGTATTCCATTTAAATATCATTAAATTGCAGGAGCCTCGTTCTGTACCTTCACGCGTATAGTTCTTAATGAAATGTGATATGGGTACAGCGATGTAGTGGTTGAAATTGTAGGGTTTGTATCTTAGACGATATGAAGTACAACTTTTTAAATTACTGGCTATGATCAATAATGATCGTCTTCAGACTAATCTAGGAGAGACAAAAGGAATGTGCATAATTTAACTAAAACTAGGAGCAATACAGCGTGATTAAAAATATTACAAATAACATCTACATCACAGGTGAAAAACTTAAACATTATTATTTCACTACAGGCTTAATTCTATTGGCCAGTGCCATTATTTTATTATACTATTTCATTGTTTTCCTAGAGAAAATTAGATGTGACTTCGGAAATGTGCGAAGAGCACTAGTTGAATTAGCAAAGGAAATAATGACATGACGAAAACTAAGATGAAACTTACTTGAAATGTCAGTCAAATATCGGAAACGACCTAATCTCCATATCGGAACACCAGTTAATGCAGAGTTTTGCTGTTCTTCCTTCGTCATAAAGGCTTCATATAAATTAATTGTTTGTCTTACAGTTTTATATTTTATGACACAGCCATTCTCGGTTGAAAAACTGTATGACTGTTATAACATTTTAACAAAATTATGTTGTCCTACGGTGATATTTAGGTGCTTTTCGCGTCGCAGTTTCCCATGTTTTACGTAGATGTTATTATTAACTAGCTTCGCACAGATGGCATTCAGTGTCTACCGCCAGACCATTTTTGCGGCGTAGCGTAATTTGTTCGAGACTCACTGCGTAGAGTTATAAATAAATTTCGGAGAACAACGTTAAGTAAGTGAATATCGTCACTTACATATACCTTATGCGATGTGAACAGCACACAGCACAAGGCATAAAATTTGTCTGGAGGCATGACTGTAGACGTGTTCCACGTTGAATTACCGTTAGGAGTGATGTCTCACGGCAATGATGGGTGCACATCATGATGTGAGAATGTTTAATTCGTGTTACAGCTCTTCTTTTGTGAAGCTTCGCACACATTGTGATGCATTGTTGAGACCCATTGCCGCAATTCTTTGTCGTGCATTCTTTGTGGCAGATTTCTTCGCCATGCCACGGAAAGAATCGTGTCTATCTCTAGGTTTAATTCAAGGAAACGAAAATAGCTGAAAGTTGAGTCATCTGCTGCATTTCTGGAAGAGCGTACTGTGTGTAGGCGAAACAAAGTTGCTGAAGCAGCTTTTCGGAAAAGTTTTACTTGTAGCATAAAAAAATAAAACGCCACACATCTGGGAATTTTCATGTTTTTTTTTCTCTATACAGTTGTTCTTAAAAGATTGCAGCGAAACTATTGATTGAAAAATTTGATTATTTCAGATTGTCTCTCATCACGGCCCGATAATGGGGTCCTTATCTCTTTGTTATTTGTCACACTTATCACGATACCGTAAAGCTGAGTAACTCACTGCCCGTTGTACCAAATATCTGCAGTGAATTAAGAGTGAGAAATGTGATTGCTGATCTGAGGGAAGCAGAAGTCGGCAGTCTGAAATTGTAGTCATATTTCGGAATGCTTATCTCTACATCACTGAGGGATGAATGCTAGGTTAAAAGGCAGAGTGAAGAAGTGCCTAGTTGGGATTCGATCCCACAACCAATCAGTTGCCAACCTCACGCTCCGCCGCTTTTTGGTTCTCATCGTTTGGTCTGGGCAGACGTCACATGACACCCCTTCAAGTTCATCGTTGAGTACTTCACTCATCCTTTTTATAACAGAGGACAGCCAGCCCGCTGACCGAACACGCTTGAGCTAACGTGCCGGCTGCTGCCGCTAGTTCAACACACTGCTGCTCTCTCGAATTAGGTGACTGCTTGCTAGGTGGCGATCGAATCGTTTTCACAACTTAATTCCAATTCATCATAATTCAGACAATTTGTGTGAAATATTTATAAGTTACATGCAAGAACCTTCCTCGTGAATCAGTGTATATGTTAGTCAAAACCGGATCAAAATCCTGAGATTAGCCTGCATATATAGGCAGATGCGAGCAAACTACTTGAATAGAAGGGGTGATATTTTCTTATCATATTGAACTGCTCCCACCAACTTTCTTCATTCATTTTGAAGATGATCATAACTGACCGATGGGCAATCAAGCAAAAAGTAATAATTTCTTACGATCAAAGACTTAAAGAAATTATAAATTTATGTAGTTCGCTTCTAGCTAACCCTTGAGAAACATTTTCACATTCTTTGTTTTCAAGACTTACTCATTTTTTAAACAAATGAAGGTCGTGTTTGTATTAGTATTAAGGTATCTCAACGATTTTCAGCAATAACCTCAAGCTTACGTATTTTAATATTAATTATACCAGAACATTTTGCTTGATTTAAAGAGGTCAAAACTCTAGAGTAAACTTCGACACAGACACAGTATTTGATACATGCATACACACAATCAGAGTTTTTAGTCGTAAGTAACTTCATTTAATGTTGTCAGCGTAGGCATCGCTGGTCCACGCAAAGTATCGAAACGGTACTCTACATCGTGCCAGACATTTTGTAGCATTTAAGGGGGACTCTTTCAATCATTTGAATGATACGTTCACTCAATGTGCGCATATCCGGTACATGTGTTGCTTGCACCCCGCTCTTCACATACATCAAATGAGAAAAAAAAAATCAATGGTGTAATGTCTACCAATGTTGGACCATTCCTTCCAATCACCGATAAGGAAATTCTTCGTTCAAATGCTGCCGGACGTATGTTGCTCAGTGAGTTGGTGCTGCAGCTACTTTAAACAGTACATTACGTTTCATTTAAGTGGCGTTGTAAACAGATGTAAGTCGCGTATTTGAGATAATAAAAAGGCAAGGCTTGTGAGGGAGCTCATAAGGAATAGCCCGAACATCTGTAGCTGCTGCTGGGTACTTGGATATGATTCAGAATTTTGCTTCCTCTGAAAATATTATTTGCTGTAAGAGCATGTTAATGTCAAATTCTTGACGTCGTTCGAAATCGCCTGGTTATAGTTCTTGTAAAATCGTAAATGTGTAACGGTACAGTTACAGCCGTTTGCGTAACACTGTACACATGGTCTTCGGTACTTACGTGGAGCGCGTGTCACTGGTTCGGGTGGTGACCGTATAAACAGCTTCCGAATGCTTCCGATGGTCTCTGCAGATGTTGAAGGCCACCTGCTGTCTGTCTTATTTTCAACTGTGCCCGTATCTAAAAACTTTTGCATCCTTGCCTCAATGAGCTTAACATTTGGTGCAAGTTTGCCGTAAGTTGTTCTGAGTCTTCGTCGTCGCAATGAAGACTCAGAAAAACTGCACCATGATTGCAGATTTCGTCACAACCAGGGACATCGCATGTTGTACTTTTTGCTACACCGATGCCTCCATTTCACGCTTTAATCGGTTGTGGCGCTTCCAGGGACAAATTCAGGAACTGAAACATACCGTCATAAGAGTTTGGAGAGTTTTTCGACACAATGAAAACGGTGTATCATAGATATATTTCATAAGTAACTGGTAAGTTACTTAAACATTCTGTGACCCCGAGTCGTGTTGATATGATTCAACAACGTACTCCTGTGGGCTTACTCATCTGCTTCCATCACACGGACGGTTTACACTTATTACTTCTTTCATTCAGTGACTGTTTAAGTTAGACGCATAAAATTAATTTCATACCTAAGTAGACGTATAATCTCGCGATAACAGAAACAACAAGCTCGGTTGCCGTAGAGGCATGGTGTGTGGCGTCAGTGAGTGTGCATGCGCAATTCATCACGCAGAGAGTGTGTGCTTTGTGGAAACAGGCCGCTGTTTTCCTGCGTAATGGATAAACTGTGCGCTATGCTCGCGCCAGCTTATCAGCATAATGTGTTTGCGCCGGTGCCGGATGCCGGCAATACGTACGTGAAACCCCGTTGCTACGGTAACGAGACGGTTAAAACAGTGGGGCATCCACAGGGATGCGGTGTGAAGATGTCAGCCTCCTTTTTTTTAATTATTTATGCTCTTACTAAATATTGACACTTTTAACAGGTTTGTGTATTTCATCCAGAACGTAGGCATTTCACTCATTAATGAGAAGACAAATTGCCTCAGTATTTATTTCCGAATCCACTACTGCAGTCCGCAAGCAACATGACAGTCTGTGGCGGAGGGTACTTACCAGGTCACTTCCGCCCTTTCCTATGAACAGTCCTTGGGAAACACGATTGCTGCTCACACTGGATATTCTCTAATTCTTCTATCAATCCTACCTGGTTCAGAACACAGACAGACAAGCAATATTCAGTTCTGGACGAACGTGGGTTTTGTTAACTACGTCCCTTGTGTGTGGACTGCGCTGCTAGTGCAGTCAACGAATCAAAATTGGTGAAAAAAACGTGTGGTAACAAATTTTTGTACAGCTGTATGAAAAGAATAATATGTGTTCTGAGCGTGTAACAGGGTGGAGTGGGACGGGTGCAGGGTAAAAGCGCGAGAGACTGTAGGTGGTCGGTTTGTGGTCATCGACTTCCCTGCTTCAGAAGTCTGCAAACTGAAGGTCGTGGTGATTCTCCACTCTGTGTACCGCACTGCGTCACAAAGAGCAACTAAACGGTGTTTCACAAAGTTGTACCGACCCTCCACAGCGCGCCTCACGATGGAATACAAATAGGACTTACCTATAATACAAACACAAGTAGCGGATATGTACAGAATCTACGTAAATCTCTGCACTGCTGCAGGGGAAACTGATTGTCAGTCGTCCTGCAGGGCAGCTGTAGCGTTCTTCCAGGAGAGGCGACTTCCCCCATCACGAGTACTGCTCGTTTTCCAATTTACAAACAGGCTATAACTGTCCAGCATTTCGTGTCCGGTTCTCTTATGTGAGCAGACAAAATAACTTCACTCAGCTTGTGCACACAGTCGAGTTATTTTCATTTTATTAAATGAGTACTAATTTCCAGTTCTTAAGTGACATTGTATGCAAAATACTTTCCTGTAACGGTGGGGATCTTTAGTACCTTGTTCATCACACTCCTTCCTACCACTGCATAAAACTTCGCGACTACGCGATTGTTTCCCTTGTTCGAGATTTTCTGGTCTTCGTCGTCTGCACTATTCCTGAGAATTCTTCCAATGAATCTGTCTGGCATCTGCCTTACCTGCGGCTAGTATTACGCGATCGCGCCACTTTAAATATCTCCGTACGCGTACTCACAGGTACTTTGTGTATGTGACTGCTTCCACTGACTGTTCTGCACTCGTAATGTCATACAATAATGGGTTCTTCTGTCTGTGTATTCACAGTACGTCACATTTGTTTACGTTGAGGTTCGTCTGCCAATCCCGGTAGCAAGTGTCGATCGTCTGCATGTCTTACTGCATTTTCCGTCGATTTTCTAGCGTTGCGACTTGTCTGTGTACAACGGCATCATCAGGGAAAAGCGTCATGGAATTTTCGACGTTATGCACTGGGTCTTTCCTAAATACTGTAAAAAGTAATAGTGCTATAACAATCACTCAGGGTACATCGGATGTTGATATTACGTTTGAAGATCTCTCTTGGTAAAGAATGACGCACCGTGTTGTGTTTGCAAGGAAGTCTTCAGTTCACTTCAGTCACAAAACGCTCGTAATTTATTCATTAGGTGTTGAATTTTCAAAAATGCGGAAACATGTTTTTTTTTAATTTCTCACTGAGAAACCAAATACAAACTTTTCGTAGTTTTAGCTTCAAAACTGCCTTAATAGCGACATATTTTCAAAAATCCTTTCATCCCGTATTTTATCCGCTTAGGAGTGTAATTTCGGATAACCCCTTCGTAAACGATGCCTACGGTATAAGATCCACACCTTCTCCAAGTTTTAAGTCTCTGTCCTTACTGGTTCGGGCCGGGCGGTGATGAGTGAGTGAGTGAGTGAGTGAGTGAGTGAGTCAGTCAGTCAATCAGTCAGTCGGGACATTGCCTCTTATATAGAGACGCATAGGCTCCTTGTAGTATTTGCTATGCCAAAAGTGGACTGTGGTAAGTAATATTTAATAAAAAAAAAGACTCTGATTTTCACGCCAGGACACTGTAGTGCTTCCCCTGCGTATCGATTCGCAAGCGAGAATAGTTCTCAGGTCTCGTGTTATTTCCCCGCAATCCAACTGCTCACCACGGTGCCGTGTGGTTCACCCGCCATCACTGAATCGTGGGAACAAGCTCATCCTACACAGAGCTGTCGTATTCTGCAGTGCTGATTGAGGCAGCAAATTAGTTCCGAACCCTGCGGAGTCCCAGTACAATGTTGTTGTTGTTGTTGTTGTTGTTGTGGTCTTCAGTCTTGAGATTGGTTTGATGCAGCTCTCCATGCTACTCTATCCTGCGCAAGTCTCTTCATTTCCGAGTACCTACTGCAACCTACATCCTTCTGAATCTGTTTAGTGTATTCATCTGTTGGTCTCCCTCTACGATTTTTACCCTCCACGCTGCCCTCCAGTACTAAATTGGTGATCCCTCGATGCCTCAGAACGTCTCCTACTAACCGATCCCTTCTTGTAGTCAAGCTCTGCCACAAATACCTCTTCTCCTCAATTCTGTTCCCTACCCGTAGTATAGGGCCGCGTCATTGTAAACTACCAAAGCAACTAAAGTGCCGACGTTTCGACCGACTTGCTGCGGCCTTCTTGGGGACGGTACACCGGTGAACTGCGTTGAAGAGAAACGCAGCAGGTCGGTCGAAACGTTGGCACTTTAGTTGTTTTAGTAACGCAGCCCTATACCGAATTTTTTTTCCAGAATGACACCTATCGTGGGAGTTTACCAACTTGTAATACAGAGGCGGACAAAAGTATTCAGACACTGGCAGTAATCAGAGAAGTAAACCTTAAATGTGTTTCCTCAAAACATATATTTTATTCTTTGCAATTGTGTAATATATATGTCACTCTGAACATATACAGAACAACAAGTAACAAAACACGCCTTATGTACAAGTAAAAGAAAATCGAAACATACAATGGTTGAAAGTATTCAGACACTCAGCACTCAGTGTTTGGTAGTGCGTCCCTTCCTCTGTATTACAGCCCTCAGTCTTTGTGGCATGGAGTAAACAACCTTTTTCGTTACATCGGACCCGATATTCATCTAATATTCTTGTATCAATGCACGTAAATGTGTCAAACTGCTCACATGTCGTTTGTGTAGTCTCGTTTTCGCTTCATTTCAGATGTTTTCGATGGGCTTGGGGTCCTGAGACTGAGGTGGGGGAATGAGGCAATGTGGCGTGTTGTGTAGGATCCACAGTTTGACAATTTTCGCCGTTTGCTTAGGATCATTGTCTTGTTGGAAATGAAAGTACCTCCGAGATCCAACTTCGGAGAACTTTTTGTCAGATTTTGTTTGAGTGTATCGAGATAGACAAATTTTTCCATGGTGCCTTCAATAAAAACAGGCTCGCCAACCTCTAGAAGACATGCATCCCAACACCATCACACTGCCGCCACCATGTTTGATGGTTCTTTGCATGTTTCCTGGCTCCCACTCTGTGTTTGCTTGACGCCACACTAAACTGCGGTCATCCACGTGGCTCAAAGTAAATTTGCATGGATTACTCCATAGAATCTTGTCCCAAAAGGTCACATCCTTGCCGACAAATTCTTCTGCAAAACCATCCGTTTTTTTGCGTTACACTTACTGACGAACGGACTGCGGCTTGGCAATTTGACATTCTACCCAACACTGTTCACACATCTGCGCACTGTTTTAACACTAACTTTGGTACCAACGCCTTATGCCACTTCTGCCGCTATAGCAGGGGCCCCTGTTCGCGGATCGTGTTTCACCATTCGAACTATGTTCCTCTTGTCTCTATTCGCGAGTTTCTGTGGTCGCCCCTGCCGTGGAAGATTGATGGGATTTTTTTTCTTATTTTCATTTCTGGACGATACTAAATATAGTTTTTCGGCTTCGGTTGACGAACTTCCCTAGTTCTGCATATGATTTTCCCTCACTATGGAGCCGCACAATAAGCCTTCGCTCTTCCACTGTCGTTTGCCTACCTTTACGGGGCATCGCGCTACGTTAGTCTTTTTTGACGAGACCCGTGCTTTCCTGCAGTTCGAGACAGCTGCCTTGCGCACACTGACTGCTTGCTGCCGCCGAGTTGTGCCTTCAGACTGCGGTTACCTTGTCAAGCGGGCCGGTGTCTGAGTACTTTTGTCCCGCGTGAAACACACGCCTGTGACGGTAACACGGAACTAATCGTTTCAGGTAGAGGGTACGGTGACATTCACACAGTCGACGCCTTTCGAAATATTCCCTGCATTATGACACATACGCGGATACACATTCCGTGTATGCATCAGTCACAGTTGCCCGTGAGATACGCATGTGAGCTGTGTGTGAACACTTCTGTCCGCCTCTGTATGAGTCTTCTCTTAGCGCTGTTCACGACGTCCCGCTGACACCGTGCTTAGCGTGAAGTAAGACCCACTTGACCCCATCGACGGCCGCGGGGATCACAACCCACACGACCAGCAACACTGCAAAACGACGCCCTGCGCCTCTAGCAGCGGCGGCCCTGCCGTTATCAGATTGTGGCGCATGTGGTGGGCGGGCAATTCTCCTTCCTACACATCGCGTAACACCAGCTTTTGACTAACAGCCATTATTCCCGAAGCGATTTGTGAACGAGAAACCCGCGCAGTAATCTTATGTACGTTACTGTTGCCAGCTTCATTGAATGGTATTCATTAGCACATCCATGCATGTAGGGCACTTCATGATAATCTGGCGTTTGTGGCACGCTGTCTTCATGATGCTGTAATCTTAAGTAACAGCAGTGTAGTTACTTGGTAAAGCGTACAGTCTACTGTCTTTCTTTTTAGGTGCGTATTTTTCTCGTGTTGACCGTCACAAGAAAATCAGATGATTTAAAAGTTTTTAAGGAAACAATTGCCTTAATAAGCAAGACGAGGAACTAATTTAAATTCCTTCTTTGTTCCACGCCACTCATTTAATTTGAGACGACTTTGCGTGACGCCTTTGAGACTCAACGCTTCGATTGTTGCCGATTAAAACATACAATTTCCTTCGCCGCAGAGCGGTATTTCATCCAAGGTAATTGGAGTTTGGTATATGACGTTCCTGTCTCCCGATATCGCCGTCACGGTTTAAATATCACGGACGACTAATGTATTGCCGTCAGTGATAAATTACTCGTTTTAAAACCTACGCCACCGTTGACCTATTACGAAGTTCAAGGGTAATTCCATTTTACGATGAAATCCCATTTTAATCCATGAACATGAACTTGTATAATTGAACTCGGTCTGTACTGAACTAGTATCGGTCTAATACCTAATCTTCAGCCGAAATTATAGACAACAGACAGTGGGATAAAGGGTACCAATAGGGTCTTTTTTTTTAATTTGTTGGCTTTCGGAATGTGCCCATACCCTCATCTCAACACTGGAAAAGGTATACTACAGTTTCTTTGACAATTCAAAGCATACGTTGCTTTAAGCCGTAGTCTGGTACGAAGTTACACAGGCTTAACAAAGGACACATTCCAACATAAAACAAATTTTAAATTCACAATACATTGAAACGATTAATCAAGACGAAAATATAACACAGGATACATAGAGACTGTATGCCATAATAAATCCTACTGGAATAAGAAATGATAAATCGCCATTAGTCGAAGAAAGAGTTTCAGTTGATTTTCTGTATGAGGTCTAATTTCTCTCTTACTTTCGATGTCGTTATTTCGCTAGACGTATACCATATCTGTCCATATTATACACTAAACTCCCCCACCGCTTTTTTCTGTCTGTATGTGAAGGCTAATCTCAGGAACTGATGTAGGGTTTTTGATACAGTTTTCACTGATAGGTGAAGGTCTGTGTATACAATTTATTCCCTCGACGCCATTTTGCCGACCACAGGTACTCTTTCTTACCACTGCTTGTACGAAGCTGGGGCGGACCGCTAATGGTCTAATATGTTGACCGACTCTCTGGGAACGTACGCTCTCGCAACTATAAAAATAAAACTCTCCGTGACGCACAGTGTCCCCTCTTGTAGCGTCTGCCATTGGAGTTTTTTGAGAGTCTCCATTGCTGTCTCACACTTTCTGAACGAACCCCGTGATGAAACGTGCCGCTCTTCGTTGGATCTTATCCCCTCAGCCGGCCGCTGTAGTCGAGTGTTTCTAGGCGCTCAGTCCGGAACCGCGCGACTGCTACGGTCGCAGGTTCGAATCCTGCCTCGGGCAGGTATGTGTGTGATGTCCTTAGGTTGGTTAGGTTTAAGTAGTTCTAAGTTCTAGGCGACTGATGACCTCATATAATAAGTCCCATAGTGCTTAGAGCCATTTGAACCATATTTTATCCCCTCAATCAATCCCACCCAGTAAGAATCCCAGACTGACGAACAGTAGTCAAGAATCGGTGGAACAAGGCTTTCGTAAGCCATTTCTTTCATCATTTCGTTAAAATTCTTCCAATGACTATCGGTCTGGCATTTAGATATTTTACATTTATATCCATTTCCAGTGAGTGAGTTTGTACTTGATTCAGCTGTTAATGAGGAATACGTTAAATTTAATTCAGAGTTAACTGGCGCTCCTTTCATCAATCGTCGGTCCTCTGGAGGTATTCCCATATTTCAGTACAATCTCGATGACTTTGCGAGTTCGCAGTGTACGACAGATGGGCAGTCAACACCCACATGCAGATTCCGACGTTATCCACCATATCACTTATATAAATCGTTAATACTGACGACCGTAGCACAATCTTCTGGAGTATTTTCTTTCCCTTGAAAAATGATCTGGTACTCCGCAAGCTCGTCATTTCTTCATTATTGGACCTTCGGAAGGTAGGGCAGGAGTTCGGCAGGTGGTCAAGTTCTGGGCATCGATATTACGTTCCTTCTGCGCATCATGATTGCACAGAGCTAGCTCAGGTTCACCAGATTGCTGATTGCGAAATACGTCTTGATTTTTTCAACGGAGATTTATGTCCTCCCGAATGGATGTGAGCCATATGAGATTACAAGTATGTGCATCTCTCCGGCGACCCTTCTTGTGAACAAAAATGACTTGTCGGTTCTCAAATCGCTTATCACTGTTCGTTGATGCAGCAACCTAAGTCAAAGTACTGCTCAAACGGGGAGCATAATTCGTATGAGTTAGGTACCCGAATAGCTCTAATCGCCATTTTTCTCGTGAGCAAGATTATTTGATTTTCCATTCCGAGTTCACATATTTCAGAATCTGGTCTTTCGTTTTCCAAATGGTCATTTAACGGAGGAACGGTAAACTACCTTTCACGGTGAAACAATTTCAGAAGGCTGACCTTGACCTTGTTCGTTTCATAATAGATGACTTTGTGTCAGACGAAAACTTCTTTGGATTTTTCGTCAGATCGACTGTCAGAATCTTCGTTTCAGTTTATCTGTACATTCCACCTATTGCTCTTCGTCCGTTCGTTTTTGTAACGTTTAGCTTTAATTTGACAACAACACCAACAACACTTTGACTTCAGTTTAATCCCTTTGCTTTCGTAGAAACTTTGTAAGAAGGCAACTGAACCACGTCATCACTGACACATACATATCTAAGAACTGTTGTAGACTAGGTTCAAAAATTACTTTCTATCTCTGTTCCTGAAATCTGCCAGTCTGTTAGTTTAGATATGGAAAGTTGAAATCTCGCCCTTTTATCACTGCGCGATCAATAAATTTCTTCAGCTTTTCTCTTACGCATGGTGCTATTACATCTCCTGAGTCAAATGACCTATAAGAGCATACAGCTACCACGTTTAGCCCTTTCTGACTGATCCATTTCTTTCTGTTAACTCACCCTGGGGGAAACATATTTGTGGTGTTGACATTCTACGCCTGATCTTGTACAGGGTGTTCAAAATGGTTCAAATGGCTCTGAGCACTATGGGACTTCTGAGGTCATCAGTCCCCTATAAATTAGAACTACTTAACCCTAACTAACCTAAGGACATCACACACATCCATGCCCGAGGCAGGATTCGAACCTGCGACCGTAGCAGTCGCGCAGTTCCCTACTGAAACGCCTAGAACCGCTCGGTCACTCCGGCCGGCTGTACAGGGTGTCGCAGGAGGAATAGTAAGTATTCAGAAACATGACTCGAACAATCATTCGAAACAAAAAAGTCCAATAAACAGCGATTGAAACTGCGTACCTTAATAGCTATGAATACCCACACATCTTCACTGATGTGGAACACATCTGTTCCACTGAACTTGTGCTCGTAGAACTTTCGGTCCCATTACTACTAGACCCTTTTGCTACGAATGACTGTTCCTGTCGTGTCTCCGAATAACAACCACTCCTCCTGGGACACCGTGGATACAGCGGATGTATACAGTACCCTCCCGCCATCACACTTTTGGCTACGCACGCACAAGAGTGCAGTTCGTTTCTTTCTCCAGTAGGGTAGCAGTTTTCTGGGACGGTGTAACGCCACTCGCGTTCCCGAGTAAACGCAGCCTTTGGTGGAATGGGACGGTTAGCGGCAGGCAGCTAATGGAGTCGAGGCGGCAGCTCCGTCGGCTGTGTTTCCAGCAGTCATTAGTGGCCGCGCCAGCCGGAACCAGCAGCCACTTTGTCGCCCGCATCGCCAGTCCACACTCTGCCGCGAAATGCCACGCTACGAGTGAACGGAGCCGCGTCCTACGCACAGTCGGAACCCTAAGGGTGGCATATACGTTACTGGCCATTAACATTACAACACCAAGAACGATCGAAAATACTGAAATTCAACCTGCGGCACTATACAGTATGGTAGCAAGAATCTATAGTAATAAAAAATCGTCTTGTCTGTACATTGAAACACATTCTAACAGAAAAAAACAAGAAAAAAATTACGCCCCACTAAGGTTTTGCCTGAATAGGAGGGAAATCGATGGATGCGATGTACATTTGCAGACAAACAATTTATTCAACAGAAAGAACTTCACAAACTGAGCAAGTCAGTAATGCGTTTGTCTACCTATGACCTTTAAGCAAGCAGTTATTCAGCTCGTCATTGATTGACAGAGTTGTTTGCTGGCCTCCTGCGGGGTTATCCTGCAAAACTCTGTCCAACTGGCGCGATAGATCGTCAAAATCCCCTGCTGTCTGGACTGCCCTGCCCATAATGTTCCAAACGTTCTCAGTTGGGAGAAATCCAGGGATCCTGATCAGCAAGGTACAGTTTGGCAAGCATGGAGACAAGAAGCAGAAACTTTCGCCGTTGCGAGCGGGCATTACCTTGCTGAAATGTAACCCCAGGATGGCTCGCCATGGAGGGCAACAAAACGGGGCGTAGAATATCCTCAGCACACCACTCTACTGTAAGGGTGCCGCCGATGACAACCAGAGGTGCCCTACTATGAAATGAAATTCCACCCCGACCATCCTCCTAGTTCCAGCTCCGCTGCAGAGTGGAAATCTCATTCTGGAAACATCCCCCAGGCTGTGGCTAAGCCATGTCTCCGCGATGTCCTTTCTTCCAGGAGTTCTAGTTCTGCAAGGTTCGCAGAAGAGCTTCTGTGAACTTTGGAAGGTAGGAGACGAGGTACTAGCAGAACTGAAGCTGTAAGTATGGGTCGTGAGTCGTGCTTGGGTTGCTCAGTTGGTAGAGCACTTGCCCACAAAAGGCAAAGGTCCCGAGTTCAAGTCTCGGTCCGGCACTCAGTTTTAATCTTCCAGGAAGTTTCATCCTCCTCGTTGTCGGGCCGTACGGCGAGCGACAGTCAGTTTGGTATACCAACACTCTCAACTGTCTCCAGACACGTGTTTGCTGGCCATCCGGGCCTGCAATCTCATTCACTGGAGTAGAACTGCCTCCATTGTTGAGATTCGCTTCGAACTGTGCCCCGATGACCGGCGAAGGCGTGTCTGGGGCCCTATGCTGTATCTTCCCGCGATTTTTCCGATCGGTTCGGTACGCGAGCTCACCGAACGGTCTTGTTTTCGAAACAGAGCCCCAGCGTTGTTCAGAACGCATTTCGAAAGTCATGCCGAACGGTCCTAGCGAATCAAAACGCTGTTGTCAGTTCTCCTCGCGCCAACCAATGTAAAGCAATCTGCCTCAGATCCGCGCATGCGCACTGCAGCGCCACAGTGGCACAAACTCGAAGAGGCCTTGCAGCCGACACAGGGATGCCATTCTTCACAGTACCGGGAAGTGTGGTTAGAGTACGTAATACTGTTCAAATTTTGCTCACCACGGGCTTCCATAAATGCATAATAATGATAGAATATTTGCTGTGTTATGGAAACTGTCGCAAATGTCACATTATGTCATTTTATTCTCATTCACACCGACGTCTTGTTTTGTATTTTACGTTTCGGAATATGAGTTAGCAATGGATTGTAGTACCACATTCTACAAATACGTGTATAGAAACACCCGAAAAATTTGTCATTTTTTTCTGTGTTCCGTCGTTTCTTAGTTGCTTTAAACTCGATGGACGTACGTTCCGTCTATGCAACTAATAGAAGGCAGTTTGTTTATTGCCATACGCGTTTTACTTCCTTTATTCGTGATGACGCTTCACAAATAAAAGAACCGAAACGCGTATGGGAATAAACTGCCTTCAATTAGTTGCATAGACGGAACATATCTCCAAGAGCCCGAAAAATTGTTTAAGAGAGTGTCAAAGAATAAGAAGATGCATAGAATGTGGTTCTAGCTCGATCCTAGAGATCCAAACGATGAAGTAGCCTACTTCCCTATATGATACATCAACCATTTGGTTCATATAAAAGAAAATTTAAAAAAAGTCTTTTCGAGAGCGTGTGACGAGTGCAGCTATAGAAGTTCGTTGTAGTTTATAATATGCATTTGATGAATCAAAATGTTTCATATATGGTGCTATAGTCTAAAATATTGTGGCGGGAACCTTTCATCTCTACTATTGTTAACGATTCGATCGCACATAAATACTTGTGACAAGCTAAAGTATAAAGACGACTGCTGCTAGTCTCATTCGCAGTAATTCACGTTGTGCTCTTAGAGTCCTGTCTGACCACACTCTCGGAAATCGCTATGTATTCCGAAAAAAATTGTGAATTATTCGTGACAGGAAGAAGTATAAATGCCACTGTCAGTTGTTTCACGCACAGTAATTTCATCTTTCATTTCTTGAACATATAGAAGTCACGAAATCAGAGACACTCGTTACTGACTAAGCGCGGTCTTACGTGTAAATTACAACGAATATTTCAGAAAAATGCTTAACTTTGACAATTAACGAAGTCTCAGAATGTGTTGCAAACAAGAACAGGAGAAAAAAAAAATATTTTTACAACCAGCAGTACACCAGCCTGAATCACTGCAGTTCATCTCCTTACCAACTTCGCTACTACAGCTTGCGTGCTACTGTCGCTTTGTTTTATGTAACTCCTAGGGAGAGAGACGCAGGCTGACTTCGTTGCTGAATGATGCGGGCATAAGCCTTAAATGCATGAAATTTTGGAAGGCTTCCTCTATGAGGCTTCACAAAATTCCTTTGCATTGTTACTTAAAAGTTTTAAACACGTGTCGATAATTAATAAGTAAACCGTTTGTGGAAAAGAGTACGCAAAGTCACTAGTAATTTGAGCTAAAACTCATGTAATATACGTAAGCAGATATTTAATGATCTTTAAACTCTTAATTGCATTAAATAATTGGTATTTTGAGAGAATATTGACCGAAAATCTTTTTTTAATGTTGTAATCATTCACAGTAACAACCTAACCTAACATGTTGTTGTTGTTGTGGTCTTCAGTCCTGAGACTGGTTTGATGCAGCTCTCCATGCTACTCTATCCTGTGCAAGCTTCTTCATCTCCCAGTACCTACTGCAACCTACATCCTTCTGAATCTGCTTAGTGTATTCATCTCTTGGTCTCCCTCTACGATTTTTACCCTCCACAGTGCCCTCCAATGCTAAATTTGTGATCCCTCGATGCCTCAAAACATGTCCTACCAACCGATCCCTTCTTCTAGTCAAGTTGTGCCACAAACTTCTCTTCTCCCCAATCCTATTCAATACCTCCTCATTAGTTACGTGATCTACCCACCTTATCTTCAGCATTCTTCTGTAGCACTACATTTCGAAAGCTTTTATTCTCTTCTTGTCCAAACTAGTTATCGTCCATGTTTCACTTCCATACATGGCTACACTCCATACAAATACTTTCAGAAACGACTTCCTGATACTTAAATCTATACTCGATGTTAACAACCTAACATAACCTAACCATATTCCTAACAAAGGAAAATAGTCTATTATGAACTCACTTTCGAACCAAACGCGTCCTATGGTGATTCTGTAGTAACACAATCACTAAATCTAAAGCTAAAACCGCTCAATATGTTTAAAATATCAAATTATAGGTATAAACCACAGCTAACCGAACGACAGGGCCATACCGAAATCCAAAACCTCTCGGTACAGTTGTCGAAAAATCGGCGGGAGGACCGTTCGGTAACAGATCTCAGAAGCTTACTGAATAGTAAATTCGGATAAAGAACCGAAAATGACGTCACTACCGAGACTAACCTGCTGAACGATATATGAACGATATAGAATAGGGCCCCTAGAGACGCCCCAGACAGCGGTGACTGTCGCTCTCCGTACAACCCAACAACCAGAAGTGGTGGTCTGGAGTGCCGTTCATTTCATAGCAGGACGCTTTCGGTTGCCATCCGCAGCACCCTTACAGTGCAGCTGTACGTCGACGACATTCTATACCCCGTTTTGTTGCCCTCCATGGCAAGCCATTCTGGGCTTACATTTAAGCAATATAGTGCTCGCCCTCACATGGCTTGAGTTTCTACTGGTTATCTTTGTGCTTGCCAAACCCTACATTGGTTAGCAAGATCCGCAGATCTCTGCCCAATTGAGAGCGTTTGGAGCACTCTGGGCAAGGCCCTACAGCCATCTCGGGATTTTGTCCATCTAACACACAATTGGACAGCATTTGGCTTGATATCCCTCAGAAGTCTGAAATTGTAATCATTGTTTGTCTATTCATTTACATCACATCTACCGATTTCCGCTCCATTAGAATAATTTCTTCGTGGTGTGAGATTTTTTTTTTTTTTGAATGGATTTTCCGAAAAAAATTTGATATAGAGAGTGTAACAAAATATAGTATTTTGGAAAACTCTGTCTTTCTATTTGTTTGTACACACTCATCTCCAAAACTGCTTGACGAATTTACATTGGGTTTTTAATTATACCATAGCTTGGGCCAACTTATAGGCTTTATTTAATCAGAATCGGTTTCCCGCATCCTACTAGGTGGATACCGGGCTATTCCACATGCTCCGCCTCAGATACACGCTGCTCAAACTTTTGGAACACTGTCTCACACTTGCATACAGATTAGTTACACTGCTTTTGTCCTGGAGAGTGAATAGGACACTGATGACCTTAGCTGTTTGGTCTCCTTACAGGCTTTGTGATTTGTGGGTCTATTTCTTACATTTTGATGTCGTTTTGTATACGAATAAAGATGCCTAGAAAACGGTCGAGTCTTTCTCAGTACAGAAGAACTGCTAAAAGACTGAGGAGTATGCGGTCTCATGAATCCAGATCGTGAGGCGATTCTTGCCTCCTCTTTGGAAACTCCTGCCGAAATGCTCCTTTCCATGTTCAAGCGTGTAATACTCATCACTGCACTGTGGCTCTTGTTGCACGCCATCTTCATAGTGTAGCAATTTTAAATACTAGGTGTGTATTTGCGGTCCAGAGATGCATGAAAAGTAAGAACTTGTATTTGGACCATTGACAGCGACTAGATGACAGTGACTGTGTGGTATAGGGGTTAAGACAGTGGACTCACTTTGGAGAGGACACTAGTTCAGGTCCCTCTCTCCATATAGATTTTACGTAGTTTCCGTAAATCACTGGAGACGTATTCTGGAATGGTTCCTTTAAATAGAACATGACCCATTTCCTTCCCAAAACCGAGTTAATGTTCTGTCACTATCCGCCTGGTCGTCGACTAGGCCGTAATCTTCCTTAATTTTTATGATGTGCTGCTTCGTGCTCGAAATCACGAGCAGTGTAACTCTTGTTGAGCGACTTCCACAAACCTGTGAAATGGCCCATACAAGTGCGACACACGCATTCTTTAACGAACCCTCATTAATCTGGCTTTACTCGGCGATAGAGTAGTTGTGTCACTGGTCCGCATTTTATTTTATACTGTCGAAAGAAAGTATGTCCCAAAAAAAGATATACACAGTATTGGCTGTGTGATGGGGCATTGTCTTGTTGGAAAATAGCTGCCAGTCTGTTCGTTGAACGGCGTATCGCAGGGTATAGTTTGACAGCTAAGAATGCTCCATTAGTGCCAGTCTACTTCAGCTGATATTAAGTTCTCCCTGCAGTGATCTTGTTCGCAATAGAATTATAAGATCTAATCATCCTTCCAGGATAACACTGCAGATGAATAACCAACAGGCAGCGCTGTGGACGTGCGTCGGTCAGTTAGGGTATCGTGTTCCAGCAACCACTCACGAGGCTTATGGAATCGCAAATCAATTAGCTGCAGTTCCTATCGCTTACAAAAAATGTGTGTGAATTCTTGAGGGACCAAAAAGCTGAGGTCATCGGTCCCTAGATTTACACACTACTTAAACAAACTTAAAATAACATATACCAAGAACAACATGCACAAAGGACTCGAACTTCCGGCGGGAGGCGCCGCGCAATCCATGACATGGCGCCTCAAACCGAGTGGCCACTCCGCGCGGCTATCACTTGGCATTAGGAAGGATACTGAGAGAGGCCGAGCGGTTCTAGGCGCTTCAGTCCGGAACCGCGTTGTTGCTGTGGTTTCAGGTTCGAATCCTGCCTCGGGCATGGATGTGTGTGATGTCCTTAGGTTAGTTAGGTTTAAGTAGTTCTAAGTCTAGGGGACTGATGACCTCAGATGTTAAGTCCCATAGTGCTCAGAGCTATTTGAACCATTTGATACTGAGAGATGATGCTATAAGATAAGAGATTAACTGGTGTTTTGTTTCCAAATGTTATGTTAAATGATTCTTCTGTCGGTTGTTGATAAAAAACCATAATTATAAATGTAAAATACAGTTCATTTTCTGCTTATCACGCTCGATGTCTGTCCCAGGATAGGGATTTTCACTGATTCCAGAACTCTACAATCGCGTTTCTTCACGTGGTCTCTGACTTGAAAACTAGCCTGTTCCGAAAAGTCTATCATTCACAACAACTCACTTTGTTGCCAGCATCATATCAGGAAACTGTTTCCAAAGGACGCAATAAAATCATGAAGCTATTACAGTTTGTAACACTGTAAGCGAAAGCGTTTTCACACGACACTGTTCTGAGCGGATTTTGAACGTATGCGCTCTTCGCTGCTGGGCGAGTGAATTTATTGAAATAAAAGACAATATACGTGATTCTCAGTGACCTATGTTCGGTGATTTCTCTCACTGCAATTCTACATATACTACCCGCCAAAACTGTGCATTCTATGTGCAATACTTTTCTATGACTGGAAAGATTTCTACCGCAATCAGTACAAAGACACCATTGAGCATTGTCCATTCTCTTTAACAATAGCATTCTTTCTTCCTATCTCTACTCCATTGAAGTAAAAAGACTGAATTATTTGTCATTCTCTTGAGAATGCGCTCGCATTGCGTCATTACACTATTAGCTAATAAAACTTGTTTCATTTACCAGCGTGTAAATCACATTACTGTATACATAGTTATGCGATCGTCTTTTCCCAGTTCATTGCCGATTTAATTGTGCATCTTGCGTTCGCTGTTTTTTACCTAGTATGTAATTGCGAACTTTTTACTTTTGCCTAAATTCATTTACAGCAGAAGAAACTGGCTATAACCAAATACCCAAACCCCACGAAGTGCTACGCATACAACGCACTGAACGACGTGTATAGTCTTTGACGTGATATTACTAATGATGTGTTCGGCCTCCTTCCTGGTGATTGTTTTAAAATCTAGAGTTTTACCAAAACTACCTGGAAATCCACGCGAAATATCGGCCGCACTTATATAATAAGACAGTCCAGGTAACTGGAAGGTGTTATCTTGTTGATAAGACTGGGAACCCCCGATGGTTGTCCCTCTGTAACAGCTGACTGTGACGGTGGCATAATTCCATAAGAATCTACCTCTTTGCGAGACTGATGTTGGGCGGTCGTGTGCAACAGGTAACTAGGCGACATGGGCTCGTACAACAAGTTCACTGAAGACTTGTTGCCGGGCTGAGATGCAGTTGTCATCTTCAGAAGGCACGTTGTAGTTATCGGAATGAGACGTTCGTTGCACGTATTCCCAACATACTATCGGCTGGAACAGCGACCAACACAGTCATAAAAAGTATTTGCTTTAGTCTAAAGTAGCCTTTTTAATTTTTTATTTTATTTATTTATGTTTTATTTTGACGTTTCATTACTGTTATCCTGTTGCGGGAATTGACTAGACTCACTGGCGGGCAACTCCCGTAACTGGCTACGGCAATGGAGTCTTCTCCGACAAACTGATCTCCTCCACCTGTTACTGCTTCACTTTGTGTCCTGTGACTCTGAGTCGCTCTCGACTTGCCGCTCAATGCCGTGGTTCTGCAGCTAATTTATTTGCGATTCCATAACCCTGGTAAGTGGGTGCTGGAACACGGTCCCTTAACTGCTGTTGGTTAGGCATCTGAAATATTATTCTGGAAAGAAGATTAGATCTTAAAATTCTGTTGCCAACAACGTCATTGCAAGCAGAACTTAATCTAAGCTGAAAAATCACGTATAAGAGACCAGCTATGGTCTCTTTAAGAAATTCGCCCAAAATTCATCTGCTGCGAGTTAATAAATGGTGATGACTCCTCACAGTAGCTGTCAGTTAGACGGAACCTGGAAGGATACTGTGAGATGCTGCTATAAGACAAGAGATTAACTGGTCTCTTGTTTCCACAATGTCAAGTTAAATGATACTTCGTCGGTAGTTGGTAAAACAACTTCGCAGTTATAAACGAAAAACAGATTAATGCGTATATGTATTGATTTTTTCTGTTTACCAGTTTTCGGCTTGAAAGGGCATGTTCAGACTGATGAAGCCGAAAGCTAGTTAACAGAATAAATCGATACACCATCGCAGTATTGTTCTTTCATTTACAAAGGTGCCTTGTTGTTAATGGATTGGTTTTCCTTTTCCGTTTCCCAGGGTAGTCATATTCAGCCCTGTGCACTGCAGGTTGCCAATCGAATTCACGCGTACGCGTATTACGTAATTCGGGGTGGCTGTATCAGATGTTTCGCCTCTGAGTGGTCAGCAATTGCAATAGTTCTTTGACGAAACGCTGTGCATTTTTCATTTGTAGACACACTTTTCATTTTTAAATACAGTGTTTGAAAGTGCCGGGGTTGACTGCCTTTGATTGTTGGAATTAGATAGATTTTAGTAATCCTCCTCGTGTTATGTGATTTCTGAAGTATTCTCAGCAGCCTGAGGACTCCAACAGTTATGGACATGTCATCATTACTCAATTCCATCAGTTACTGCCTTGACAATTGCTGAAAAAGTTTCAGCCGAAAAAGGAAATTGTAATGTCCCAACTGCATGCTCCAGAACTGATAGAACATTCCACAAGTTATTTCTCATCTCGTGTAGCAACTTTCTTACCTGTGGAGAAACTAGGTGAGTGTGATGCGCTTTGTCACCACTGAGTATCGATATAGAGAGAGCTAGTGGAGCGCAGAGATTCCGTGTGAGGACGCTGTGGCGCCGCCTTGCTGACGTGCTGGTTGCGACCTGCGTCACATCACCCTTCATCAGGGTAATGCCCCCCCACCCCCCACCATCCCCCTGCCCATCCCCCTCTCCAGCACTGCGCCTCGCCTGCTCTGGTTCCTGCCACTGCCTCGCAACACCGTAGTTCTCCACCCACACGACAGTAGCCGAGCTCTGCTGTGCTTTTGTGTGCCTCCTCAGTGTGTCACGTTACTCTCTAGACTTGTCAACAAATGGCCAATGTTTGCTGCTCATCCAGATGAGTGATAAACTGCCTTTGTGTGTATGCCTTCTATATTCTGCATGCTCGTTAAAAGAAAGAAGAGAGATGAACAATTTACAGCACAGAGAGTGGAAGTGATGTTTATAAGAATCGTACTATGTTGAAAACCTGTTTTGAATAACAGGGACCTAGGAGGCGGTGGCACTCTAGAGCCAAGACTGATACACTTCTGGTCGAAACGGTATTTGCCAGGGCTTAGGCATCCGGGATGATGATAAAATCAAACGAGTGTTGTTTTTTTTTCTGTTAATTTACGGCTCACTGCGATTTTCCCAAGTAAAAGTAGCCTTAGTCATTAAAAGTGTAGTAACATTGGCATAACTGCACTTGTGGTTACGTCGTATCGAGGAAACCACTGGTTTCCGCAGATTTGTTTACGAGGATTATTTGCTTATTTCACTGTAATCTACTCGTCCCTTTCGTTTGGTCCTTTAAATAGTTGAACAGCCTCTATCACGCTCTATTAGTGGGTTACGAAAGTGGGTTAGAAACACAACGAATCTGTTCCTTCCCCTACCACTCAGCAGCAGTCATTAAGGTCGTGGTGTGTCGGTAGTGATTTTACGTAATCCATATTTTTCCCCCAATTTTTCCTCGAGTAATTTCTTACTGTACCCCAAAAATTTTGGAAAGGCGCGAAGAAAATTTCCTTAAACAATGAAGTGATCGGTGTCATAACAGAGAATTTTATAGGACTCGACTAATTCTGCTTTTCTGGGGCAAGAAGAAACACAGGTACACACTGGACAAAGCCGACGAAAAAGACAGTTGAAAAAATAAATTTTTCTTGGATTTTGCGTTAGTCTACCTACCCTCCTAACTTCTGTGTACAATCATGAATGATTACACTTATATTTTGGGGTTTGCGATGGAGGCCACTGTTAGGCTGGTAGGGGTACGTGCAAGGTGACAGTTAGTGAACTATACGAAAAGAAACGTAAATTACGTACAAAATAGGGCGTGCATACACTTTAGTCAACGTGTAAACCTCACTACACATATTCGGATTTAGGGTATGACATGTTAGATACGATTTCCGTCGTTGGCGATGATGTGGAGCAGACGAATAGCGAAATTCTGCATGACCCGCTGAAGGCTCGGCAATGGTTTTCGGGTTACTGCCGTACACCTTATCTTTATACAGTCCCAAAAAAAGAGTCAGACGTGTTCAGATTGGAGAATATGGCAGCCCATCGAGGCCCATGCCAGGGGCCTCTGGGTACCCCAGAGCCAGAATGCGCTCCCCAAAGTGCTCCTCCAGGATATCAAACACTCTCGTGCTTCGACGTAGTTGAGTCCCGTCTTGCACGAACCACGTCTTGTCGAAATCAGGGTCGCTTTCGTAACGGGTATGAAATCATCTTCCAGAACCCTCACGTACAGTTCGGTAGTCACCGTGCCATCAAGGAATATCACACCGATTATTCTGTGACTGGACACTGCACACCAAACAGCCGCCCGTTGCATGGGGGCTTAATTAAATATGATTGAAAATATTTTTTTTTTGTTTTTAGCTGTGTGTCCGATTACGCTGTGTCTCGTAATCGGTTGGCCCTGACTATTATTATTACGCAATCTGACTGCTTAGAACAACAACAAAGAATGAAATGAAAATTTTCATTAACACAATTAATTAATTAAGTCCCCAGCAACTATAAAATCTACGAAGCCAACAAGCACAAGTGTAGCTGTTCTGTATGTGGTAGTATGACTCAACGCACATATGGCACGGTTCTTCTTCAACAAGACAAGAATTTTAAATACCAATTATACTGACGTGATAAAAGAAAATTAGAAAAACTATAATTACGCAAGAAAACCAGAATTACACTCTAATACAAGAGCACAAGCCAGATGCTTTGTTGACTGAACCTGTAATGATGCATTATTTGAGACACACAAATAATAAAAGAACATAGTGGTTTTTACCTTCATATATATTGACGAAATGCACTCTGATCATTACAATATCTTCATTAGAATAACATCTGCTATCTCTCCCATCAAATAACTGGATAAAACATGGAACAAACACTCCTTACTACAACATCTCGACAAGCCTTGCCCACTCGCACATCTCAACACGAACTGTCTTCTACGAGCTCTGCCCACGCACTGCCTGCTACGAGTTCTTAACAGGCACTGTGGAGGCGGCTTAATAATACTCTTTGGCGCAATATCTGGCGCAGTGGCTCAGTGTAGCCACCTTTCACCGTTGAGGATGAAGAGACTTCTCGATCGCGAAATGGTGATTCTCAGTCCCACATATGCACCGCATTTGCTTATTGACGAACCCATCCAAATGAAAGTGAGCTTCGTCGCTAAACCGAACAACAATGCACGTACTAATTCCCACCATGCCATGCGAAGAAAATAGTTTAGAAAGCAGCCTAGGAGAAGATGAGGCTGTTATAATCAGAGTGAATTGTATTTCGCAGCTCGCGAATTCACTTCCTGCTAGAGGCATTCAGAGTTGTTTTGCTTGGAGGATGACTGCGGAGCATCACCTGCCTCTGATTGTTTCCTAATGTAGTATTTAAACATGTTGATAAGACTAAAACGAATAACATCCTAAAATATTATTAAATATGTTTTTAAATAATCATCTTGACAGCATTTGATTTGTTTGATGTGTTTCGCGTCAGGAATGTGGGCTAAAGAGCAACGCCTCACGGAATGTCGTTTTTTGCGTCGTTCCGACTGTGCGGGAAATGTCTGTAGGAAGAGCGGGTCTACCTGCGCCTGGAGGGGCGGATCGTTTACATGCCGAGTAAACAGCCTCTGCTCTCGGAACGACATTAGAAATGCAGATGAAAGACGAGTCGTGCGCGGCAAGGGCTGTCCCTAACGAGGCGGGCCCACGCCGCGCCTGCTGTACCTGGCCGTCTGTATTCAGCGGCGACACCGTCTGCGGAAGAGGCACCGCCGAGCGATACGCCCGCCACTGTTTCCGTTGCGGAATAAAAACAACTATCTATGCAAACTGAGAGAAAACTTCACTGCTATTTGGGCCATTCTGACTTCGTCGTCAAACTACGTGACTAAGGGACGCACACTGAAGAACCAAAGAAACTGATACACCTGCCTAATATCGTGTAGGGCCCCGCGGGCACGGAGAAGTGCCGCAACACGTCGTGGCACGGACTCTACTAACGTCCGAAATAATGCTGGAGGAAACTGACACCATGAATCCTGCAGGGTTGTCCGTAAATCCGTAAGACTACGAGGGGGTGGAGGTCCCTTCTCAACAGCACGTTGCAAGGCTTCCCAGATATGCTCAATAATGTTCATGTCTGGAGAGTTTGGTGGCTAGCGGAGGTGCTTAAACTCAGACGAGTTTTGTGGAGCCACTCGGAGCAATTCTGCGGGTGTGGGGTGTCCCATTGTCCTATTGGAATCGCCCAAGTCCGTCGGAATGCACAATGAACACGAATGGATGCAGGTGACCATACCTACGTGTCACCTATCAGAGTCGTATCTAGACGTATCAGGGCTGTCATATCACTCCAACTGCACACGCCTCATACCATTACAGAGCCTCCAACAGCTTGGACAGTCCCCTACTGGCATTCAGGGTCCATCGATTCGTGAGTTTGTCTCCATACAGGTACACGTCCATCCGTACGTCAATTTGAAACGAGACTCGTCCGACCAGGCAACATGTTTCCAGTCATCAACGGACCGATATCGGTGTTGACGGGCCCAGACGAGGCGTAAAGCTTTGTGTCGTGCAGTCATCGAGCATAGACGACTCGTCCTTCGGCCTCGAAAGCCCATGATGTTCCGTTGAATGGTTCGCACGCTGACACTTGTTGATGACCCAGAATTGAAATCTGCAGCAGTTTGCGGAAGGGCTGCACTTCTGTCACGTTGAACGATTCTCTTCGGTCGTCGTTGGTCTCGTTCTTGCAGGATCTTTTTTCGGCCGCAGCGATGTCGGAGATTTGATGTTTTGCTGGGTTCCTGATATTTGCGGTACACTCGTGAAATGCTCGCACGGGAAAATCCTCTCAGTATTCTGCTCGTTTACATATCTCTGTATTTGAATACGTTTGCCTATGCCAGTTTCTGTGGCGCTTCAGTGTATGAGAATATTAAGCTCGGTTTACACTCTAGTGAATGGAGGCGAACTCAAGCGAACGAACATACGCAAGCAATTTGGCAGCGTTCGATACCGTTTTGTCGCATCTGTGAAGTAGCGTTTACACAGTAGAGAAAGCAAGAGAACGCGACAAACTGAGCATAGCCCATGAATACAACGTCGTAGTTTTTTTTGCGCTCATAATCGGCACACAGAGTGCACCACTACGTAGTTAGTACCACGATGCTAAAGTTTGATATTCACAGAAGATTCTTTTGCATGGCAAAACGCGGTGGTAAAAGAAGATATTAGATGTTTGAATTCGTCTGTAAACTTAAAATGCGTTCACTTAGTGCACTTTGAATTGTAGCCCGCAACTTTCCGTAAGGTTATTCCAAAACTTTATGCGTATTTCGATTGACACTTTGTGCTGGTCTCACGTTACAACTGAGGAGAAAATTTAAAAGCGGAACGTTAATTTACGATGACAAACATTACCTGAATGGAGGGTACCATTTACATATTTATTTGCAGTTACGGACATCTACGTTAGTGATGGGTTCGCATCTCAGTAGCTGCCATTTGCAAATACGAGGGTTACTGTCGAAGAAGTGCACAGAATTATTTTTTTCTGAGCAGAGAGTGAAGCTACGAATTCTAAACGTTACGTATGTATTATTTGTAGTCTCCTTAGTGAGCGCAGCAATTTTCCGTCACTATCGAGAATAGCGTAGCTGCAGGACAGTTTCAAAATGGCGTCTGTAGGTGATGTACAAGCAAAATGCCGTCATTGAGTTTCTCACTGCAGAGAAAGAAACTGTGTGCAATATTCACACACGCTTGTGCAGAGTCTATTACGGAGCATCTGCTGTCAACAGAAGTACAGTTAGTCACTGGGCACTGAGGGTGAGGTCATTAGAAGGCGGTTCGGCGGAGCTCCACGATTTGCAGCGGTCGGAGAGACCATTCACGGCTGACACACTTGACATGTTGCAGCGAGCTGATGTTGTCATTCGCGAAGACAGACGCATTACGACTCGGCAGTAGGCGCTGCATCTGTCAATCAGCAAAGGAAGTTAACGAAGTGAAGCACTGAAGGACAAGGATTGATACCGACATGGCATACACGCCCTTGTTTCCCGCTGGAGGAAGGCCATGGAACGGGATGGAGGTTACGTGGAAAAATAGCGTGTGTAGATAGAACACCATTCTTTCGTGTGTGTAATTCTCATCATGTTCAATAAGGAATTGTTGGAGAAAAAAATGCGGTGCATTACTTTTCTGGGCAGCCCTCATAGTTTCTGATGTCTGCAGTGATATCTGCGAGGCACATCAAGTATTTTGTTAAAATACGTATAACTAATATAATGACAAAATGCGATTAATGAAATGTGAAATATAGTACATACGAACTCCGACTTAGTCTACCTGATAAAATATGCAATAAAAACCGCTGTTCAAAACTTAGAGATGAAACTAACTTTCGCATGATGTATCACTGCCAACTAAAGTAACTCGATCAGTCTTGGACAATACACCGAAAGAACTGCTGCAGGATAGTACAGATAATAACTGAAAGAAATACGCAATGGGGTGATGAGAAATGACACTCTTATTCAATAATTACATGGAAGTCACGACGTGCACATTACAAAAAGACAAGACTCTTTCTCAATAGTGCGTCTGATCGGCACAGACGGCAGTGCGTGTTCTGCAACGTGCTCCTGTACTGTAGACGAGTTGTTGCGTAGAGCGTTCCATGCCTCCGCCAGCGCTGTCGACGAGTCTTCGATGGTCGCTGGTGCACGTGGACGCGCCGCAGTGCGTCTCCCCAGAGCACCTCACACGTGCTCGCTGGGATTTTAAGACGGAGGAACGGACACGCCAGTCCATTCTCCGAAAATCCTCTGATTCCACGGGCTCCTTCACCTGCGCGGATCGATGCGGTCGCGCATTGTGATCCATAAAAATTAAGTCAGGGCGTAAGGCACAGTGAAAAGATGCGCATTGGGAAGGAGTGCAGAGTCACGATAACGGTGACCAGTGAGTGAGTCCACCGTGTTCAAAGATATGGAGGTTAGCGCTCTCGTGCCTCACAGCATAGCAAACCACCTTGACGGACAGTGCTGGACCTGGCGAGAGACGGGAAAACGTAGTGCACCGAGAATCGTTGTCGAACATGATGGTTTTTCTGGCCCGGATGTTACGATGTGGGCAGGCATAATGTTGCATGGTCGTACTGCCCTCCAAACCTTTGAATATAGTTCACTCACCAGAGAACGATATTGTTACGCTGTGCTCCTTCCTCATCTGCAACTTTTGAGGGATGATTTCGGCCCTGAGTTCATTTTTGTGGATGAAAGTGCGCCATCTCGTCGAACAGCGCAGATGGAGCTGCTCTTGGAACGGGAGGCTATTGGACGAATGGAATCCAGCAGTTGTCAGCCGTGGCGGTGGAGGAATGGAACGCGCTAACGCCTGAATTCCTTACGAACTTTGTGACTAGCGTAGGAGCACATTGCAGAGCACCCTCTGCTGCCCGTGGTGATCTCACGCCCTATTAAGAACCTTGTACTGTCTTTTGTAACGTCCAGTGGGCCATCGGTGGCTTAACTGGAATTATTTTCTTTCAATAAGTGTGACATTTCTATTCGCCTTATTGCGTATTTTTTTCCAGTTACCTCCTTTACTATACTGCAACAGTTCTTTCTACGTGTGGTCCAAGTTTCATCAAGGTATGCTCCTTGACAGTGGCGCATCATGTGAAACTTAATTTCGTCCTTAACTTCGTTACACCAGTGTAGTTTGAAAGAGGGTAGACTACGTAATCGCAAGCAAACGATTTTTATTGATCATCAGAAGTGCCCATGTCAACACTGATGCATGAGTCACGTAATTACAGCTGCTGTGATCGTAAGAAACGAGAATAATCACATGAATTGTATATTTTTAATTTTAATCAGCGTAACAGGTACGGTTGACTGTGCTGATCTAGGGGGTAGAGCAGTAGTTTCTGGTCCTAGTGATACAGGGTTCAATCCCGGATAGGAGTGGGAATCTTTTCTCGTTCGAGGCTCTCGAAGACGGCCCCAGGTAGATCGAGGATCTTCCCCAGAGGTATCAGAGGGCCGGGGCGATGAGGATGAGGTCGCGACCTCTCCCCCTCGGCGGGGAAAGCCTGGAGTCAGGCCAGTAGGGCGCGCCGCACACTTCACCTTACCTTGTTATCTACAGTGCATTCTCTCATATTTCTTTTCGTACGACGTATGTGCTGTGGATCTCTAGGATCTCAGAAGCACCTATCATATCTGTATTCTTCTGCAGAGAACATTACAGTCTCTTCACGCCCCACGACTCCCCTGACATTAACAACAATAGTAGACAAGTGACAGACGAAAGCTTTGTAAACTACTGCTACCGAAGCGGAGAGGACCCATACTTCCTTATATGGTTCACAAGCAGATACACGCCTAGCGGAACACGAGCGAATACTAGGGAATGCGAACCGAACGCGGCTCAGTGCATCCCGCTCGCGATCGCCACTGTTTATTCCAGAGAGAATGTTTGTTCTCTTGCTTTCGCTTCGGTGACGAGTGGGCCTTCAGTGTCCCGTACCCAGTAGTGTGAGCCACGAACGCTCAGCCACCGCCTGCACTGCTTAGAGACTGATGTGTACAACTCTTTGTTTTGTATAATTCACCAGAGGTATTCAAGAGGATTTACGCCAGTTGACCCGGGTTCCACAGAAGCACACTTAATGTCTATGGTATATTCCTCCGACTTACACAACCTCTGCCAGTTTTATTCGGTCAGCACCCGAGCTCGTCAGCTCGCCAAGATGGTGCTTCAGCACCGGTACGCCAACTCACATGCTAAGCTGGATGCTTCTTTTACACTTCTCTTTACATAATTTACAAGAAGGTTAATTATTTCAAGAGCGCCATTTGATAGAAGGGGCGATGAAAAAGCACTAAAAGAAAAGAGCGTGTATAATAATGAACTTCATTTGCAAATATTCGCATTCAGAAGATATTTTTTTACTCTAACGATGACAGTGAAGCTTTGTACGAAACTTACTTCCAAATGTGCTGGATAAATACAAGTACTTTTGTCTTCTTGTAGGTTCTTCGCACGTAACTAGAGCCAACGAGTCCGTTTATAATTTTCTCAAGTAACGTGCAAAAAAATTAAACGTTAGAGAGAGCCGATTTCAACAGAAGTGAAACACGAATGAAAACTATGGCACGATATGAGATTCTGCAAAAACCCAAATACGATTTTCTATGCGGTAGTGAAGTGTGCGATAGTACATCTTCTGTCACGATGCTCATTAGTTCACAAAATACATCTGCTTCCTTATGTGAGTCGGAGAGAACAGTAACGAAGCCAGTTCCTTTATTTGCACTCGATTTCCTTTCTTTTTTATTGCTTAGGTTTATTGTCGACTAGCAGCCCTCCCCAGCTTCACGCGATGCCACCAAGCATCTATGGCCTCACAATTTGTTTGTAGTATGTAATGGGGAGTGACATGATCCGCGACGCCTACGGTGAGAGTTACAGCGTGTCTCGCTTACGGAATCAGGTTCCAAAGAGCGAATTAAACCTGATGTTCTCGAGCTGCAGCATGTATCGCCCCACGCTCGTCATTGGATTCTTTCGACCGCATTGTCCTCAGTCTTTTAGCCATTCTAGAGAACTGAGAAAGACTCGTCCGTTTTTTAAGCATCTTTATTCGCGAACCAAACGAATTCAAAATGTAACAAAAAGACGTCCAAATCACGAAGCAAACAAAATAAATTCGTTTTTCTTAGCTAAGAAGTCAAATATAAAGAGAAACTATCGAAAGAAGCGAAGTAGTTTCGTAAAGCTTTTGATACACAAAGCGAAACCAGTAAATCCGAATACCCTAGCCAAATAAATTAAATGGTAGTTTGTATTCGTAAATACGAAAGTGCAGCGATTAATTCTGTCACTGACGTAAAAAAAGATATTTCAGTCACTGAGAAAAAAAAAATTAACAGCGCCATCTATTGGTTCCTTGGTGTACTACGAGACTAAGAGCGCTCTCTGTTGGTTCTTTGGTCTACTACACCGTCATGACAGTAAACATTCGAACTACAAAGCTCAGCAGACTCCTAAAACTTTAAATTAGGATCTGTTTTTTTTTCCGTGATCCGATGTTGACGCAATAAAGCCTATACGAGTATGTTGTCCAAAGCTACGCACAAGTTACCTGTGAAAACACCAGGAAAATTCGTCTACTAGTTTTGGAGATTAGCGTGTTCACGAAAACAAACAAAAAGCGCGCGACCGCTACGGTCGCAGGTTCGAATCCTGTCTCGGGCATGGATGTGTGTGATGTCCTTAGGTTAGTTAGGTTTAAGTAGTTCTAAGTTCTAGGGGACTGATGACCTTAGAAGTTAAGTCCCATAGCGCTCAGAGCCATTTGCACCATTTTGAACAAACAAAAGGTCTCTGAAAATAGTTTTTGTTGTATTCTATTGCACTTCGTACATCATCTGCATCAGTTTGTAGCAAATATTTTCAATCTACAGGTACGATGGTTTTACAGCCATATTATCAGTATAGGTACAGATTTCTCTCCTACTGCACATGGAAAGTGAGTCTGATTTACCATGCACCTATACAAAATATGATCCCTTTCTACTGAAAAAAAGGCATTACAGGTACCTTTTCTCGCTATCTTCGCCATTACTTTTGAATGAGAATTTTATTGGCAGCTCTGTTACTGTTTTGTTTTGGAAACAGATGTATATTACATTCCTTTGCAACTTTAGTTCGGCTGTGTCCAATGATGATGTCGGATTGACGGCTTGTCTGATGGAAGGAATGGTTGCTTGAGAATGAGGCTGCTACCTGGAAACTGTTCACGATGATAGAAACAAAACTAGAATAATACAAAAGTCTATCTGCGGAACGTCTATTTCCAAAACAAACCATCTTCCTCGAGCATTTCCGACCCTGTTGTGCAGTACATTTTCGCTTTCCAGTAATGTCTGGTATACTGCGTTTATGAAGTAGAAGCGCCTGGCCCCTTTCATTATAGATTACTTTTACACTGTTATGGACCTTCACTATCACACTCCACTTGTCTGGTAGCAATTTGCAATAACTTACTTTCTCGGCAGTAGATTAGCAATTTAGAGAACCAGCATTTGAGGCTGACTGCATTACAATTTTACTGCCACCAACTTACATTTCGCGGAAGGACCACAAAGATAAGATCAGAGAGATTAGGGCTCATACAGAGGCATATAGGCAGTCATTTTTCCCTCGTTCTGTTTGGGAGTGGAACGGGGAGAGAATATGCTAGTTGTGGTACGAGGTACCCTCCGCCGCGCACCGTATGGTGGATTGCGGAGTATGTATGTAGATGTAGCATTAGCATTAGCTCTGCCGCCAGCTAAAAGCTACCTCGGCGATAAGGAAGCTTTACCAGACGCACCTATTTGGCGGAAAATCGCATTTACGTAGCCTTCTATCTGAAGAGCAAGTTTCGAAATTCGAGTACGGAAATTAGTGGACCGCTCCTCTGCGGAGTTCGTGTCCACCCTGTTTCTCACACCATTCTCTACTCACCGGGGAGGTGCTGGAGTCAGACACTGGACTCGCATTCGGGAGAGCGGTGGTTCAAACCCCCGTTTGGGCATCAAGATCTGCTTTTCCCGTGGCGTCTCTAAAACCCTTAAAGCGATTGCTGGCATGATTCCTTCAAAAGGACACTTCCGATATCATCCTATTCTGTCCTTGTACGAGCTTTCACTGCGTCTCCATTCACCTCGTCTTCGACACGACGTTAAAACCTAATACAGACAAAGAAGTATTTCGCTTTGCATCCCATAAAATAATCGAGTAACTTTCTAGACTTCCTAGGGCACTGATATAAGAGCTGCCAAAAGACAATACAGGTTCTCGCGATGACAAAAGGCGTCACTTCCCACACTGTTGCTATTTTAAGATTCAAACTTGCGGCTCTTTAACTCACATTACCAGCAGCACAACAATTTATCGCTAATATTCACCTGCAAGGATTCTCTTAGAACTTACCGTGAAAGTTACAGCTGCGGCTGCCCTTCAGTTTCACTGTTGGGTGTTCTATTGCAACATTGGAGCCACTTCTCCGAGCGACTGTAATGCTGCGTTCCTTGGAAGTAATCCACCTGCATCGCGGTAAATTCCCGTCGGCAAACAACGTGCCGATTGAGTCAACGAGGAAAAAAGAGATTCAGCTAGCGGCTTGTGAGGCATGAGGAAAAAGGCAGAAGTGGTCTGTGGCTTTCCGGGAACGGCACACGCACCTGCTGCCACTTGGGGTCCGTCGTAATGCTGAGATCTCTGTACTTATAATATTCCTTTCTTATAAAAACAGGAGAGATCTAAATTTCAAGGAAAGCTGTATATAAATATACACTAAAGAGCCAAAGAATCTGGTACACCTGCCTGATATCGTGTAGAGCCCCCGCGAGCACGCGTAAACGCCGCAACACGACGTGGCATGGGCTCGACTAATGTCTGAAGTAGTACTGGAGAGAACTGACACCATGAATCGACCAGGGCTGTCCATAAATCCGTAAGAGTACGAGCGGCTGGAGATCTCTTCTGAACAGCATGTAGCAAGGCATCCCAGCCAGCGGAAGTATTTAAACTCAGAAGAGTGTTCCTGGAGTTATTTTGTAGCAATTCTATACGTGGGGGGTGTCGCTTTGTCCTGCTGGAATTGCCCAAGTCCGTCGGAATGCGGAGTGGACATGAATGGATGCAGGTGATCAGACAGGATGCTTACGTACGTGTCACCTGTCAGAGTCGTACCTAGAGGTATCAGGGGTTCCATATCACTCCAACTGCACTCGCCCCACACCATTACAGGGCCTCCACTAGCTTGAACAGTCCCCTGCTGATACGCAGAGTCCATAGATTCATGAGATTGCCTGCATACCCGTACACGTCCATCCGCTCGATACAATTTGAAACGAGACTCGTCCGACCAGGCAACATGTCTCCAGTCACCAACAGTCCAATGCCGATGTCGACGGGGCCAGGCGAGGCGTAAAGCTTTGTGTCGTGCAGTCATCAAGAGTACACGTGTGGGCCTTTGGCTCCGAAAGCCCATATCGATGATGTTTCGTTGAATGGTTCGCACGCTGAGACTTGTTAATGGCTCAGCCTTGAAATCTTTAGCAATTTGCGGAAGTGTTACACTTCTGTCACGTTGAACGATTCTCTTCAGTCGTCGTTGGTCCCGTTCTTGCAGGATCTTTTTTTTTTTTTTTGCCGCAGCAGTGTCGGAGATCTGATGTTTTACCGGAGTCCTGATATTCACGTTACACTCGTGAAATGGTCGCACGGGAAAATTCCCACTTCATCGCTAGCTCGGAGATGCTGTGTTCCATCGCTCGTGCGCCCGCTTTTACACCACTTTCAAACTTAGTCAACTCTTGATAACCTGCCATCGTAGTAGCGGTAACTGGTCTAACAACTGCGCCAGATGCTTGTTGTGTTATGTAGGCGTTGCGGATCAAAAAAATGGTTCAAATGGTTTTGAGCACTATGGGACTTAACTTCTGAGGTCATCAGTCCCCTATAACTTAGAACTTGTTAAACCTAACTAACCTAAGGACATCACACACATCCATGCCCGAGGCAGGACTGTAGCGCGTAGAACCGCTCGGCCACATCCGGCCGGCCGTTGCTGATCGCAGCGACGTATTCTGCCTGTTTACATATTTCTGTATTTGAGTATGCTTGCGTATACCAGTTTCTTTCGCGCTTCAGTGTATATGCTTTTTACATTGCGGAAGGAAATAAACTGCCCCACGGTCAATGTCGTGTTGTGGACATGTGAGCTGGTAGGCGGTTCATCATTGTAGGAGTATATGTTAGCAAATTTAGACCGAATCCAACACAAGTCACAATACGTGTTGCTCAGTTGCGTGAATACACAGTGTACCCGCTCTGGTGAAAACAGAGGCGTGTATTCTCCCAAGCAAAGGATCATAAAGGTGCGGATGGCATCTTGCGATAAATTGCCTCGAACGTCTTGCACTTTTTTGCTGCAGTTTGGCAGAGGCCCTTACAAGCCCTGAAGAACGAACAAGTTTTCGCTTCATCATGGCCCAGACGTATTGAATTGCGGAGAGATCTGGTGATCTTGCTGGCCTGGGCAGTTGTTGTGCACAACGAAGAGCACGCTGCGTCGCATCAGCCGCATATGGAATTACTTTGTCCTGCTGAAAAAGCACATCACTTAGCTGTCGAAGAAATGGCGGTAGCACAGCGATAACAGCCCGTGGAATGTTGCGGACACTGGTTACTTTATCCTGCAGGAAGACCAAATGTGGGTTCCCCACACCATGAAGCCCGGGATGGAGCCTGTGTGTCGTGGGTGAATGCAGTCTGGATTAGCCATGTCATCAGGCCTGTGCCATGCACGAGTCCGTCCATCACTTGCATACTGAGAGAACGTATTCTCTATCGCTGCAGACAACGGAGCGGCATTCCACTCTCTAGCCGAGTGTTTTCACGAGGCAGAGTAGCCTTGCTAGGTTGTGTCTTTTTACCAGTGATACCCTGGTGAGATGCACATGTGATCTTAGTTCTGACGCCAGCAGACGGTTCCCGATGATCCTTCGTGACACGTCAGGTGGAACATGTCCCCGGATGATGTTCGGTTGGCCACCAATGCTCACACAATGTGCTGATCTTAACGGGCGTCTTTACTGTGCGGACGTCCAGAACACGGTTTGTAGGTATGGGGCTGTTCCACAGGCCACTGTTGAAAGGAGCGACACCCCACCGATATACTATGCTCAACATCCGAAGCTATCTTTCGATACGTCTATCCAGATTCTTGCAGGCCCACTTTGCGTCCGTGGTCAAATGGCTTAAGCTGTTCAACAGAAGTACGTGCTCGACGATTGAACATATTTGTACCCTAGAATGAATGTTGCAGACGTTGTTCACACCCAAATTTAGCCTGCAGAGTCAAAACAGAGCGTGCAGACAGGCCTCCTAAACGCCATCTGATGGCCGATGACCGTGACAATTGAATCACAAACACGGCAGCCCTCAATGCCAGTGAACACTCATTGACCGTGCTGCAGTTTTTTTTATTATATCAAGCATATGAAGCTCCGTCTGACATCCAACCACAAAGCCAACGTGATGTTATTTGCAAATTAAGCACATCGCACCAGCAATTACTGACCCCGGGAGGCATCACGATCTCATCATATAACACAGCTGTCAACCCTGATAATCACCGAAATTCGACGAGGAAGTCAGTGCACAAGATTCTGCTGGTACGCCATATCCAGCTGAAGACACTCGTTGATGACAGGTCCGGTAGAGATAGCAGATTGTGGGCATACTGACTGCTACGTTTCGCCCGCTATTCGACATACACTCAAACATTTTGTACAATATGAAGACTGGGTAATTTTGTGGGCCAGCCAATGTGTGATAGGGTAGGGTGCTCGAGGGTTCGGAAGATGAGGAGCGCATGCGTGCAGCTTTGAAAACACAGCTGTCGCCATCTCGGAAGCTGGGACTGTCCAAAGCACGCTCACCATGAAGATTTAGAACAAAGGATAAGACCTGCTCATCGAGAATACTGAAATAAACATCTTGGTTCGTGTTCACAATAACCTGAGTAAGCAGGCCTAAATCATGGTACGAAAAACACACCTGGAACACCACAGAACCACTCTGCGCACTCTGTACATTAAATTCTCCATTTGGTCGTCCGTGCAGTGGACGCGTTGAAATGAGTCAAAATGGCGACTCACCGGACCACACTACCACGCCTACACTCGCTTTTCTGTGCGCTTTGGCCCACTGGAAGCCTCGCTGTGAGCAACGCCCTTTTGCGAGTACCTTACTCCAAATGTCTCTTGCACTCGAGCCCACTTCACGCGGGGACGGGTTGAGTTCGATCTGCATTCAGTATCAACAATAATTACTGGCGACTTGGAAACCGATTTTAAGTGACAGAACGTGACACTCGCCTCTGGTCCCTCTCTGTTAGGCTCTTTTTAGGAACCACTGTACATGCAAACACCGAGCTACACAATTGCGAGTGATACACCATATTTTGTAGGCAGGGCGGAAACATCGTCTCGATACAGCAACAGGTTATTGGGTATGTCCAAACACGATTGCTCCTTTCTGTCGCGCCTTGGACCACTCGGCTAATCGCGCACTGACAGTCGCACACTTTCAAATACGCCCTGAGAGTTTCGAATAGTTGAGCAGACTCCGATGATACGTCAATGAAGAGTTTCTGTATCTGCTGCGTAGAGCAAATTTATAAGGTGCCCCTAACATAATAATTCAAGTGACTGAAGTCGGACCAACGTGCGGTCCATGGGTCTGGTTCTCCTCTACTTAACCATGTGTCATCGTACGAGAGTCAGTGCACCTCGGACACTGAGACTGAAAAGTGGTAGAGCTCCATCACGCGTAAACAGTGTGTTTCTTTTTACTTGCAGGGACACATTTTCTGGAGGGTCTTTCAGGGTATTGTCAATAAAGTCCCTGTAGATGGCACCCAGCCGCGCGTGATTAGCCGAGCGCTCTAAGGCGTTGGAGTCATGGACTGTGGGGCTGGTCCCGGTAGGGGTTGGAGTCCTCCCTCGGGCATGGGTGTGTGTGTTTGTCCATAGGAAAATTTAGGTTAAGTAGTGTGTAAGCTTCAGGACTGTTGACCTTAGCAGCTAACTCCCATAAGATTTCACATACATTTGAACATTTTGTTCCTTTCTGCCATTGTGTCACGTCCCCAAGTCGACCCCGCTCTGATAAGCGCCATACCACAGCACTTCACTGTCACGAAGCTCATCAGCGGTGGAGAGTCACGTGACGGCGTGACGGCACTCTTCCAGTCCTACACGGTGTACTCGTACAGCGCTCCAGAGCCGTCAACGTGCTCTGTTAAGGTTGGTTGGTTGGTTGGTTTGGGGAAGGAGACCAGACAGCGTGGTCATCGGTCTCATCGGAATAGGGAAGGATGGGGAAGGAAGTCGGCCGTGCCCTTTCAGAGGAACCATCCCGGCATTTGCCTGGAGTGATTTAGGGAAATTGCGGAAAACCTAAATCAGGATGGCCGGACGCGGGATTGAACCGTCGTCCTTCCGAATGCGAGTCCAGTGTCTAACCACTGCGCCACCTCGCTCGGTGGTCTGTTAAGGGGCTGACTTATATCTTTCAGAGTGAGCTTCATAAACACAAGTGGGATAGCTACAGTTAGGCCAAGTACATTCTTAAGCGTTCTGAAACACTGAAGCGCCAAAGAAACTGGGATAGGCATGCGTATTCAAATACAGAGAAATGTAAAGAGGCAGAATACAGCGCTGCGGTCGACAACGCCTATATAAGACAACAAGTGTCTGGCGCAGTTGTTAGATCAGTTACTGCTGCTACAATGGCAGGTTTTTGTCATAAATGAGTCTGAACGTGGCGTTATAGTCGACGCTAGGGCGGTGGGATACAGCATCTCCGAGGCAGCGATGAAGGGGGGATTTGTCCGTACGACCATTTCACGAGTGTACCGGTAAAACATCAAATCTCCAACATCGCTGCGGCCGGAAAAAAATCCTGTAAGAACGGGACCAACGACGACTGAAGAGAATCGCTCAACGTGATAGAAGCGTAATCCTCCCACAAATTGCTGTACATTTCAATGCTGGACCATCAACAAGTGGCAGCATACAAACCATTCAACGAAACATCATCAGTATGGGCTTTCGGAGAGGAAGACCCACTCGTGTTCCTTTGATGACTGCACGACACAAAGATTTACGCCTCGTCTGGGCCCGTCATCACCGACATTGGACTGTTGATGACTGGCTGATCGGACGAGTCTCGTTTCAAATTATGTCGAGCGGACGGACGTGTACGGATATGGAGACAACCACATGAATCCATGGACCCTGCATGTTAGCAGGGGATTGTTCAGCTGGTGGAGGTTCTGTAATGGTGTGGGCCGCCAATGTGGCCGAGCGCTTCTAGGCGCTACAGTCTGGAACCGCGCGACCAAAACGGTCGCAGGTTCGAATCCTGCCTCGGGCATGGATGTGTGTGATGTCCTTAGTTTATTTAGGTTTAAGTAGTTCTAAGCTCTAGGGGACTGATGACCTCAGATGTTAAGTGCCAAAGTGCTCAGAGCCATTTGAACCATTTTTTTGTAATGGTGTGGGGCGTATGCAGTTGGAGTGATATGGGAGTCCTGAAACGTCTACATACGACTCTGACAGGTGACACGCACGTAAGCATCCTGTCTGATCACCTGCCTCCATTCATGTCCATTGTCTATTCCGACGGCTAAATGGCTCTGAGCACCATGGGACTTAACATCTATGGTCATCAGTCCCCTAGAAGTTAGAACTACTTAAACCTAACTAACCGAAGGACAGCACACAACACCCAGTCATCACGCGGCAGAGAAAATCCCTGACCCCGCCGGGAATCGAACCCGGGAACCCGGGCGTGGGAAGCGCGAACGCTACCGCACGACCACGAGCTGCGGACTATTCCGACGGACTTGGGCAATTCCAGCAGGACAATGCGACACCCCACGCGACCAGAATTTCTACAGAGTCGCTCCAGAAACACTTCCGCTGCCCACCAAACTCCCCAGACATGAGGATTATTGAGGATATCTGGGATGCCTTGCAAAAAATGGTTCAAATGGCTCTGAGCACTATGGGACTTAACTACTGTGGTCATCAGTCCCCTAGAACTTAGAACTACTTAAACCTAACTAACCTAAGGACATCACACACATCCATGCCCGAGGTAGGATTCGAACCTGCGACCGTAGCAGTCGCGCGGTTCCGGACTGAGCGCCTTAACCGCGAGACCACCGCGGCCGGCGATGCCTTGCAACGTGCTGTTCAGAAGAGATCTTCACCCACTCGTACTCATAAGGATTTATGGCCAACCCTGTAGGAGACATGGTGTCAGTTCCCTCCAACACTACTTCAGACATTAGTGGAGTCCATGCCACGTCGTGTTGCAGCACTTCTGCACGTTCGCGGGGGCCCTGCACGATATTAGGAAGGTGTACCAGTTTCTTTGGCTCTTCAGTGAACTAATGTTGAGAATGAGTATGGTAAAGTTGTTTACTGCAAGTTGTCGCAAGTCAGATCTGTTCTCCTCCAGTAATCCTTTAACAGCTGCAGTGCACTCAAGTGAGACCGCATACTAATGTTGTGGTGTCGGGGCTGCTCAGCAGCACACATTGTGGATTGTATTACTGTTTAGGCAGACCTTACTCCTCAGAATAAGATGAATGCCATCTTTTTTTCTGCTCTGTACTAAACACTTGCTCTATCAGCATAATGAAGTTTTATTTCCTGTGAAAAATGTCTTTAGCTTTCGTTGTTTCTATCAGTAAACTCAATAGCTGTGTCATTAAGAACTGATTGATTTCATTGTATATTATCTGTTTCTGATTCCTTCCCCATCTGATAACAGGTAATTACCGTGTAATTAATTTGTTAATTTCTTAATATTTCGCCTTGAACTAGGTGCTGGGTTCAAATGGCTCTGAGCACTATGAGACTTAACTGCAGTGGTCATCAGTCCCCTAGAACTTAGAACTACATAAACCTAACTAACCTAAGGACATCACACACATCCATGCCCGAGGCAGGATTCGAACCTGCGACCGTAGCGGTCGCGCGGTTCCAGACTGTAGCGCCTAGAACCGCTCGGCCACTCCGGCCGGCTAGAACTAGGTGCTGTTTAGCAGTTGTGGTACGAAATACTCTCTTATCTTTTACGAAAAGGAGCTACCTTTGGCAAGGGAATAGGGAATGTTCTATTAGTCTGGTTTCATGGGGTCGTGTGCCTACGTTGCTCGTTTTCTAAATGCCTGACAACTCATGTAACATTTCAGCGAAATGCTGTTGTGTTAAGAGGTTGCTAAATAACTGAGGGTGTTCAAGGAAGGATCGTAATGTGTGTTCAGTGTACCTGGAATAGCTAGAATATTGTATTTGTGGACGTTGTCGGGAAAGACTAGTATTCCTTCCTAAGTTCGTATGTTTTACATTTATTACCAAAAGTTAGTGGATTTTATTGGCCCATGAAACGACATATGGCACTGTTGTGAGCTTCTACATCTACATCTACATTGATACTCCGCAAGCCACCCAACGGTGTGTGGCGGAGGGCACTTTACGTGCCACTGACATTACCTCCCTTTCCTGTTCCAGTCGCGTATGGTTCGCGGGAAGAACGACTGTCTGAAAGCCTCCGTGCGCGCTCTAATCTCTCTAATTTTACATTCGTGATCTCCTCGGGAGGTATAAGTAGGGGGAAGCAATATATTCGATACCTCATCCAGAAACGCACCCTTTCGAAACCTGGCGAGCAAGCTACATCGCGATGCAGAGCGCCTCTCTTGCAGAGTCTGCCACTTGAGTTTATTAAACATCTCCGTAACGCTATCACGGTTACCAAATAACCCTGTGACGAAACGCGCCGCTCTTCTTTGGATCTTCTCTATCTCCTCCGTCAGACCGATCTGGTACGGATGCCACACTGATGAGCAATACTCAAGTATAGGTCGAACGAGTGTTTTGTAAGCCACCTCCTTTGTTGATGGACTACAGTTTCTAAGCACTCTCCCAATGAATCTCAACCTGGTACCCGCCTTACCAACAATTAATTTTATATGATCATTCCACTTCAAATCTTCCCTGGCATCTTTCGTGTTCTTGTACTGTCGCGAGTCTTCTTACCATGGCATACTATCTTCTATCTTCCCATGGATCTCACTGATTTCTCCCCCCCCCCCCTCCCCCCGCCCCCCCCCCGCCGTCTTATCGGTATATGAGTACATTATTTAATACATTTTATACGTCTGATGCGGGTGATGGTCCAACATATCAGAAGTGTATTTTGTCCTACAGTGTACCGTTCTCTAGTGGAAACCCTATTGCACGTAGTTTTTTTCATCAGTACTTCTAAAGTGTGTGAAGAAAGCCAAGGAGGCACTTAGAACAGGAACAGGGAAAGAAATGTCGCTGCTTGTCTCGGTCATAATGAGAGAGATATTTGCAGTCACGTTGCGTCCTTCAACGCAACGAAGAGTAAGGAATTCTCAAACACGCTGCAGGCAGCGGCTTCCTTCTAGCGAATCGCATTAAACACACTGTTCTGTCTCTCTGTTCATTTCCTTGTAGATCGCGGGGCAGCGCGCCAGCCACAACTATAAGTATCCTTCGTGATTTTAATATTCGATTCAGTTGCATCGACACTTCCTGTGACACGAATACGAGAAGTGCAGTAATTTTTTAGCTAATCGGAAGACACTTTCTGCGACATCGCCTTGTCCTCATTGTCTTGTCCAGTCTGTAGATGGAGCGGTTCCGTAGGTCACTCGGAGGAAGGACCAGCACAGAAAATGATGGTCTCTGTGGCAGGCTGGAGTGTACACCAAATTCCGCGGAATCGCGTGGAAACTGCGTTAATCAGCGACACTGTTCTTGTTGATAACGTCGTGGTATGGGAAAACTTAACAAAACCGTAAGGTAAGCAGAGCTCAAAGGCTGCAAGGAGTGAAAACGTAGACCCAAATGAGGTTACAGTTCCAAACACAATTTAATTTTATTAAACATTAAAAAACGCTTGCTCACTGGTACATATATACAAAACACAATAAAAATTTTTAAACTCCAGGCCTGAAGGGCCGCTGAACATTCACGACTGTAATGTCAGAATGACAACCTTAAGATTCAACATAAGGAGATAATCACGGTCTGAAGGACCCAACACTTTTGATTAATTATTGACCACTACAATAAGTTACTGAAAGAAATGACTTTAATCATTCGGCCAGAAGGGCCAATCAAATGTAACCACTAATGCTGTTTTGATAATTCTACAAGAATGCAAAACCAACAGTTAATTTACTTCGTCCAAAGGAGCAGTAAAGACCAAAAGACAAATTCATATACCAAAGGTTCTTTTAATGAAACAAGCTAACAAGATAAAATTAATAACCAAAAAGGGGTAGTGACGTTGCCACTCGGCCTGAAGGGCCTGAATATCAATAGTAATAAATATTTGCGAATGGTTGAAGTTAGTGAGTTAGCACTTAAAACCAGCCCGTGCTCGTCACCACTAGGAAAAATTTACAATCAGCTGTGTTAGGACTGCCTGCTTTAGCAATGTGGCACAGACCATGTATGTATATTAACTATAGAAACGTCCATTAACTGCCGAAACGTCATCATGGTTGCCAAACCAGAATGGCTATACACCGGAAGGACCAAAGAAAAGAGGACCTAGAAGTATACTCAGCATAGGTTGACGACATAAATTAAACGGAAAATACATAGTCATAAAATCAATGTAAAATGAGTCCGAATAGCAAACAAGGTAGACCGATGAAATCACAACGCCGGTTAACTGTGGATGGGCGGATGATTAGTGTGGGGGACATCACAAAAAAATCTATCCGTACCTTTACCCTTGTAACTTCTCTGTTTTGCGTGAGCTGTAGCGTGGCTGACATCGCTCAACAAGGCTACTCAGAGGAGCTGAAGAAGAGACAGAATCTCGCTGCCTCCCCTGCCTTGGCGCCTGTATTTACGACGCTGCCTGTCTGTTCTTGTGATAATCTCAATGAGAATCTCAAAAAACAACGCATCACTGAATTCTTATTTACAAGAGGTTTTGATTGACATTCAAAATGTATCACGTCCCATTAGCTAACAACACAGTTGTTGCCGGCCGCGGTGGTCTAGCGGTTCTAGGCGCGCAGTCCGGAACCGCGCGATTGCTACGGTCGCAGGCTCGAATCCTGCCTCGGGCATGGATGTGTGTGATGTCCTTAGGTTAGTTAGGTTTAAGTAGATCTAAGTTCTCGGGGACTGATGACCACAGTAGTTAAGTCCCATAGTGCTCAGAGCCATTTTTTGAACACAGTTGTTGCTTGTGCATCGTGTCACTTACAACAGATACAGGTGCTACCACGGCGGCAAAATATTTTCCCCTTTGCGTGCCATCATTTGCGGTAAACTTTATGACGGCATCTAGAATTATATACGAAATATTCAGTGTGTCCAAGTTACCTTGTGTCTCTGCGTATACGACTACAAATAATGTAAAGACTAGCCGGCCGAAGTGGCCGTGCGGTTAAAGGCGCTGCAGTCTGGAACCGCAAGACCGCTACGGTCGCAGGTTCGAATCCTGCCTCGGGCATGGATGTTTGTGATGCCCTTAGGTTAGTTAGGTTTAACTAGTTCTAAGTTCTAGGGGACTAATGACCTCAGCAGTTGAGTCCCATAGTGCTCAGAGCCATTTGAACCAATGTAAAGACTCAGTTGCAGATTGCCTATCTAACGGCCTCCACAAAAATTTGATTTTCAGCATTTCAGATAATTATTGGCCGAGATTAAAAACTTGGAACTTTACCATAATCTACTCATTAAGATGTATAATCTTACGTTAGAGGTTTACACAGTACTCAAGTATTAAAGGCTAGAAATTATGTGTACGGGGAGTCTCAGAGGAAACATTCAGGGATATCAAAGGAACCACCATTCGAAGCAAAAAACAAAACAAAAAATCAGTAAAACATGCGTAGATTAAGACCTGTGAGCACTTCATCATCCTCGATACGATTAAACAAATCTCACCTGCTGCAAGTTCTTTGCTTTCATATTTCGGAGGTGGGTGTATGAACCAAAACAAAAAAAAAAGAAATTGTCCATATATGTGGGCTCTAAAGTATTGAATGTGAGAATGGCCGCGGAACACTACGTTTATAAATGAAAGCATGTGACAATGGCCGCGGAAGACTACGTTTATAAATGAAAGCACGTTCACACAATAATAGAAAGCAAATTCAGTTTAGGAATAGTTTTAGAGATCATAACCGAAGCACTCCTCAATCTTCACTATGGGGAATATTATTATATAGCGCGTATGTCTTCTTTGACGTTCTTTTGTAGCATTTGCACGTTTTTTTTGTATCTGACAGTGCTTTTTCCTTATTTGTTGCAATTTGTCACCTTAGTCTGGCATAATTAGTATCAAACGCCCAGCGGAGACTTAATTGTGTTTTCGATGTTTCTGTATTTTGTCACGTTACGTAGTAATGCAATACCATTAATCCTCCATGATTGCCTCGCTTTCCGTCAATATCAGGTAGTATGTATAAATAAGTAATAAGCAGTAGTAAACGTGCTTTTTTCATTTTGTCCGGAAGCAGAAGCTCTTGTGTCGTTACTGTATGAGGCGGCTTGTTCCGTTCATTCCCATACGATCCACGTTTCCGAGTTCGTCAGGCTGCTGTTTCGCAGTTTGCGTCAGAGACTGTGATGGAATCGGTTTTGAAACCGAAACACACGTATCGGAGTGCCGGAAATATCCTCGTTAGTCGGTGTGCGAACTACACTCACCTCCCCCATCCCCTCCCGTTTCTAGCTGTGGTCCATGAATCAGTGATTGGTCGACACATCAGTGTCCCCCGCTGGGTAGGTACATAACGACACGAAATTTAGTCCACTTATAACTGACAAGAGCCCTTAACGAGCAGGTAGTTCGGTGTGGCCACGATCGATGCTGCCACAGGCTACTGCTGTGGTTTCCCGCACTGCTTCGCCTATGTCTCCAGCCATGCGGCAGCCACTCGCTCGTTCCGACAAACAGGTTTCCGCAGAAACATACCCTTGTGTGGTCGTGCGTCTCTAGTGGCAGACAACAGTCGTTCGACTTCTCTCACCGAGTGAAGTGGGGCGGTGGGCAGTCAGCCTTTGTTTGCTGAGGCCGCTACGTTGGTTGGGAGTACTGTGCATGTAGTGCTCAGAATTTGGTTGCATGCGTATTTCCACTGAACGGAAAAATTAGAATTTAAGTCTTGGTCCTTGATCACTTTCGGATGCTAAACAGGAAGCGCTACTTGTTTGTGATACCATTATCAGAGATCAATTAGGAAACTTAGATCTTGTGCGAAAATAACTTCATTAGATATCTTGCTCTCTATGTTTCGGACATTGTTTCCATCGTTCGAGGGAAACTGTCACGTCATTGCAGAACCGATAACTATATTTGATTTCAAATTGCGATTTAGTGCAACATTATAGTTGTTTCCCGCAACTTACCTTCCAAAGTCTCCTATCTTTATTATGTCCCGTTTGCAAATTCCTCTCTGAAATAGCTTTTGTAACTCATTGTAACAATGTTTTCTGCGATCCTCCTTTTTCCTCTGTTAGTTGGAGTCCATTCACCCTTACCACAACGGCCTACATGCCCACATCATCTCAGTCGTTTTGCAGCGACTGTATCCATTACAGTGTCGCCCACGTTCATTCTATTACTATGTTTTCAGCTTTAATTTCATTCTGTAGTGTCAAGTACGGCAACGCCTCCAAAATCCCAGCCGTATCGACAGTAAGTTCCTCTTATTTCTTTCAGTCATTTTCCATGTTCATGCTCCATGCTCCGCTATCATTTCCACAGCAATTTTAAAATACTTCTCTTGATTTCTGACCTGATATGTGTGCCTCATAGAACTTCATTTAATTGTTTTGTTGCTTTCCTACCTTGGGCAATACTGTTCTGATTTTCGCTTTTACAAATCCGGCTTTGTTTATAAAGTCTCCAAAAATTTATAAAAGTGTACAGACCTTACTACCCGAGAATCTAAGATCAGGTCTTGAATTACTCATCCAACAACAAAATATTCCGTTTTCTCTAAATTAATGGTTAAACCGCATTTCCAATCCTATCTTTGCGACTTTCTAGCCGTGTTATTTGTCATTCTCATCTTCTGCAATAATGATTCGGTCACCAACAAAATACGAAGTGAAGAGCTTGTCATCATTTATAGACAAACGCGCACTACGACAGGAACGGATTTAGAAAGCGTCGCTCGTGCGGAACTCGGCTTGTCCTTTTTCCACTTGATGGCCTTCAGACAGTGGACGGAGCACAACAAGCAGATGCCTTATCCTCAGATTTCCGGAAAGCGTTTGACACAGTGCTGCACCCCAGATTGTTAACGAAGATCGGGGCATACAGATTAGGTTCCCAGATATGTCAGTGGCGCGAAGACTTCTTGTGTAACAGAACCAGTACGTTGTCCTCTACGGCGAGTGTTCATTAGAGTCGAGGGTATATTCTAGGGCACCCCAGGGAAGTGTGATAGGACCACTCTTGTTCTGTATATACCAAAATACATAAATGAGCTGACGGCCAGGGTGAGCAACAATTTGTATCTGTTTGCTGATGACTCTGTGGTGTAGGGGAAAGTGCCCTCCTTCAGTGAGTGTAGAGGATAGAAGATGACTTGGACAAAATTTTTGGTTCCTGTGATCAATGGCAGCTCGCTCTAAATATAGAAAAATACAAGATAATGCAGATAGGCGGGAGAAAGAAATCCGTAATGTTCGAATACTGCCCTTGTAGTGTGGTGCTTGACACAGTAACGTCCGTTAAATATCTAGACGTGACGTTGCAAAGCAGAGCGAAATGGAACGAGCACGTAAGGCCGGCAGTAGGGAAGGCCAAAGGTCGACTCTGATTTATTGGAGGGTACCAGGAAAGGGTAGCTCATCTATAAAGGAGACCGTATATTAGACGCTCGTGCGACCTATTATTGAGTATTGCTCTAGTGTTTGGCATCCGCACCAGGTACGGGTTACAGCATGCGAGTATTACGGAGATGCTTTGTGAACTTGCACAGAGTTGCTGCTAGAGGGTTCCTTATACAGGAAGTTATCACAACTTGTCCTACACAAGGTGTTCCATGCGCGACGCAAGTGCTGCACCGGCAGTCCACGGGAAGCTCAGTACACTGATCAGCCAGATAATTATGACCACCTACGTAATACCAGGTACGTCCACCTTTGGCACGGATAACAGCGGCGACGCGCCGTGGCGTGGAAGCAGTGAGGCCTTGGTAGGTCGCCGGAGCGAGTTGCCACCACATCTGCAGACACGAGTTTCCTAATTCCCTTAAATTCCGGGGAGGGGAGCTATGAGCTCTGGCGCCACATTCAGTCACATCCCTGATGTTTTCGGTCGGGTTCAGATCTGGCGAGTTGGGAGCCCAGCTCATCAATTGGAACTCGCCGCTGCGTTCCTCGGACCACTCGACCACACTCCTGGCCTTGTGACATGGAGCATTATCTTGTTGAAAAATGCCACTACCGTCGGGAAACATGATCATCCTGAAGGGGTGTACCTGGTCTGCAACCAGTGTACGGTACTCCTCGGGCGTCATGGTGCCTTGCACGACGTCCATCTGACCCATGGATGCCCGTGTGAATTTTTCTTAGAGCGTAATGTAGCCCCGGGCAGCTTGTCTGGGTCCCGCAGTACAGGTGTCAAGGAGCTGTTCCCACGGAAGACAACGGATCCACGCCCTCCCATCAGTATGATGAAGAAGGTGTCGGGATTCATCAGACCGCGCCACGTTTTGCCACAGCGTCAACGCCCAGCACCGACGTCCACGTGCCCATATCGCTCGCAGTTGCCGATGTCGTGGTGTTAACATTGGCGCATGCACAGGTCGTCAGCTGCAGAGGCCCGCTGTTAGGAGTGTTCGGTACACTGTGCTTTCAGACACACTTGTACTCTGTCCAGCCTTCCCAGTATACGACGTCCGACACCTGTAATGACGGGTAGCGCCCAGCCCCACGACGTTTGGGCGTGGTTTAACTTTGGTTTCGCCACGTGTTGAAGTCAGTCACCACAGCACTTCTCGAACGCCCGACAAGTCGCGCAGTTTTCGAAATGCTCGTGCCGAGCCCCAGAGCCATCACAATCTGCGCTCGCTCAAGCTCAGATGTATCTCGCGCCTTCCACCTCCCAGACACAGACAGCACACTCGCTGTTCCTACATGCACAGTGCGTGTGACTGGCAGTCAATCCTCGACAGGAGCCGCTGCTGTCGGCTGGGCGGGTTTTTATCGATAGTAGGTCGGTGCTCATAATTTTCCGTCTGATCAGTGTAAAGGGCAGGCAGGCTCCGATCGGCGCCTCCGCTCAGGCCCGTTGCTGGGACTCTGCCCAGTGGCGTACCGAACTAGACGAGCTGGGAACAGCCTTAGGAGGGAGTCCGAGAAAAACCTCAGACTGGTGCGGCGCTAACATTCGCCCACAGAGCTAAGTAGACGCCCAAACTGACACCTAACGTCAACTAACCGATCCAGACACTGTTGCTCGACCTCAGTATTTCAGCAGCCTGTTGCAATCTCTTCATGGTGGAGAGGCTGATTCCGAAATGCACTTCTTCATGTTAATGATAGTTCCGTGTTGTTAAAGAGCCTGATGCCACATCGGTGACTTGAGTCTTCCTAACCTACCCCAGTAATTGTACCGGGAAAAGTGGACCTGCAATTTAACGCGGATTGCGAACCGCATGTCGTTCCTAGAAGACCTTAACATCATTGAGAGGTGTAGGCTAGCGTAAAGGACTGATGTATACCGTCATACGGCCGGAATTCGATCCCACGGTCTTTCGGTTTTTCTGGCACGCACGTTACTACCAGAGTAGCAAGCTAGACTTTTTCTTGGTGAAGCATGGCTGTGTTTATCGCGGTAGGTGAACTAGCAGAACTGTAAAACTCCCAATAAGTTACATCGAAGACGTCATAATAATGTTGACACAAGAGCGCATCACAGATTACTTGACTGAACTTTGTGCACCAAACAAATTCTTCTGATCGGCATGTGAACAAACCCAATCAAACTGTACGGTTCTAGAGATCTTTTCAAGTCAAAGGTCTGCCATGTATATATGCAGACTGAAGATACGAATGCCGGCCGCGGTGGTCTAGCGGTTCTAGGCGCTCAGTCCGGAACCGCGCGACTGCTACGGTCGCAGGTTCGAATCCTGCCTCGGCCATGGATGTTTGTGATGTGCTTAGGTTAGTTAGGTTTAAGTAGTTCTAAGTTCTATGGGACTGATGACCTCAGATGTTAAGTCCCATAGTGCTCAGAGCCAAGAGCACACAGAGCCAATGCGTCCATGGCAGTATTACCAGGTGTTTGCATGACAGTAATTAACTTATCACCAGTACTGAGTAAGGCTTCAGTGTTACAGTTCGCGCACAGATGTTGGAGCAGATGCTGGTGACACAGCAACCTCAAGTGTTGAGTGGTGCAACGGTTTTCTTAGACTTTGTTGGGTTTGCCAACTGCTCTTCGTGACAAACATGAATACTGTGTGGCAGGAAGAAAACCCCCTTACCACCGTAGTTGCTGTTGTGAGCTGGCTTGCTTTCACGCAGCAGCTACTAAGCGTCCTCATAGGTTTGGAATAGGGTTAGGCAACATTACTGCGAAATGATTACAACACAGATTAAGAACAATTTACAACAATTTATTAAAAGGTACTTTACTGGTGTCCAAAACTGAGGGAGGAAAGTAACTTTCGTTGATCTGCAGTGGCAAATAATATAGTTCGACAGAACTTGGACAATACATAGAAAAATTGCTACAGTACAGTACAGAAGGTAACTTAGACAAATACGCAGTGACACTTTCCATTCAAAGACATTAATCAGACTGGATCGATAGGATATTCGACGAATAGACTGACCTGGCCGTTCCCCCGACTTATATCCCATCGAGAACGTGCTGGATACGTTGGGAAGACGTACACATCCACCAACGATCATTCAGCAGTTGTTACTATGCATATCATGCCAAATTTCCTTTCGTCCTTTAAGTATTGCACACGAGTGCACTTAACAGTGGTGTGAAGACGGTGCGTGGCAATAGTTCGGTATTCACAGGCACTGATCTGCCTTTACCTCTGGTCTAATCCTGAATCCAGGTTACGGTAACTACAATCACTTGAAGAATGTCCTGTTCGGCTCTTCTTGTCGGTCCTCATGCCGTCTTGAGGTACCACTGATACTGTTTAGACACTGAGCTGTTTTACAGGAGCCGTATTTCTGCTTATACCGGGTGGTTATAATTAAACTTAATTTCCCTATTTAACACGTTATAAAACGGAAACTAGTTACGGCACGATTACCAAACTTGGTAGCATTACTGTCCAAAGTACTGGGTGCATGATTTTCATGCGTCACAGCGCCACCGTCCAGTTCCAACTATGGCCACCAGGTGCCATGATCAGTCATCGTCACACCTGACCAGTCGCACTGCACTTGTTGACGTGTCAACAAGAGCTTGGACAAAAGGAGCAAGGCATTATTGGTGAGGCTTTATCATCAAAACTGCAGCTGCAGTTCAGGAATATTGCAGGCTGAAAGGATTACCTGAGGGTCCTGTTTCTTGGCCTGCTGTGCGGAGCATGATGAAGAAGTTCTAATTAACTGGAGAAGTGGACGTCGCTCCGGGAAGAGGCCGACAACCGGTTGCAGCACAGCTGGTGCATGAAATCGTTGTTGCTACGGCAGACAACGGTGCGCGCAGTTCCCGTCAGGAAGTGCGCGTGCTTCGTCACGACAGTTGAACATCCCGTGATCCACTGTGCTTCGAACCATTCTCAAATGGTATCCGTACAGGATCCACATCCTACAGCAACTTGCACTACAGTAGCCTGCACCACAGGACGTACAACCACGTATTGACTTCGCTCTCCACTTTCTCGCAAGGACTGAAGTTGACGAGGGCTGGCCCTGGACCATCCTATAGACAGATGAAGCTAATTCTTCTCTGGCGGGTGAGGTGAACACACAGAGTTGCCGACTGTGGAGACCTTCACCTTCAGTCACTGTGCATGAAGTTCCTCTGTATAGTGAACGTGTCACCGTATGGTGTGCCTATACGTTCATCATTAGCCCATTCTTCTTTGAAAAGGTTGGCGCTCAAGGACCAAATGCGTGCAGCGTTACTGCGATATGCTTAGTTAGCACGTCCTACCCGCCCTACAGGAGAGAGACGTATTGAACCCAACAGTTTTCATGCAAGATGGGGCCCAACGGCACATCGCTGGTGAAGTTCACTTGCTTCTCCGAAACACATTTGGAAAGGATGGGATTATCAGCCGACCGTTTCCAAATGCTTGGCCGGCATGATCACCTGATCCCACTCCCTGTGATTTCTGCTTATGGGGCTGCCTGAAGTACGGGATTTACCAGGGAAACATTCACCCATGTGCTGACTGAATCGCAGTATATCAAGAGAGGTAGCCAGCATACCTACGGACAAGCTTCGTTCTGCTGTGCGGAATGCAATCCTGCGCTTTCAGACTTCTGGACACTGATGGGCGCCATATTGAGCCCCTTTTGTATCAGTAATAGTACCCGTATGTACCATATCAACACATTAAAAGTGTTTCAATTGAATTGATTGTGCATTATTTCTCTTTCCCATGTCCTTGAGATTAATGCTACCAAGTCTGGTTCTCGTATGGCAATTAATTTCCGTGTTATCACGTGTTAAATACAGAAAGTTTAATTATAACCACCAGGTATATACGTTTTGCAGATGGATGTTCAGTGGGGAACTATTTATGTGACGTACAGTTGCTTTCTGAGCTTCCTACCAGGTATATCGACCTGCCCTTTCATTGTTGCTGCTGGGTGCCTTAGCTCATTGAGGCATGTGACGTAATAAAATAGAAATGATTGCAAACGTGCTAAAATAATTCAATACAGTACCAGTTTTCATACCTTCATCTCTCGATGCTAACTATAGACGGTGCTAACAAAAATACTACAGATGCTTTCCGTCGCCCAAGCAGATTCAAAACGGGACGCTAACAACCGCCAGCACAGCCGCTGTCGCTGTAACAACGCTAGAACGAGCAAATAATTGACCCGCACACCCCCGTTTCGGGATGTTTGCGCGCTGTTCTCTCCAGATTTGACTCAGGTTCAGAGAGTGCTACATACAGTATTGCCGTATCTCCTTACGCCAAGTGTGACTGTAGCGAGTCTGGCTGTTTTTCGGGGCTCCTCTATCTGCCTGCCCGCCGGTCACACGTTGCCGTGTTGCATGCGCGGCCACGTTAAAGCGGGGATTGCAATTTCCTGTGAAAGCAATTTCGTGGCAGCCGCCGCAGTCGAGGCCGCTCGCCTGCGAACCCTGACGGACTGTGCCGCATCCGCAGAGAAACTCTGATAACTCTTTGTTTGGAGGAGAGGCGGCATTTTAATTACCCAGGCCGGCCAATCCATCCCTGTGTTGAACTTTCGCCCGCCCTGTGTACCGCACCCCCTCTTTCCCTTTTCGACACGCTCCTTTTTAATAAAAGGAGCAAAAATTCTCTCTCATTCTCTCTCTCACACACACACACACACACACACACACACACACACACACACACACACACACGACGGAGGTATAAAATGTTGGGAAAAATAATCAAAAACAGCCGGTGAGACAGAAACATCATGATCAGTCGGCAGCAGTTGACATGTTAGCGCCGTGATACCGTACCTTGCTTTCGGTCAACTGATGGCCGTTTCGATTTCTTGAGGTGTCCACTTGCCAGGTTCTGTTGGAATAACAGAAACCGATTACATGTCATTCCAATACAAGCACTGCTTCGAGTACACGCTGAAACACTTGTCATTATACGCACAGTTGTCTTGAAATCATTCACAATTCGATTGGTTTTCCTTACTCACCACGTCGCCGCGTGTTTCCGAGATAGGACACGAGAGGCGAGACACTATAATATCGTGGTTGGGTAGTAAAGTGGACATAACAGATTGGCAATAGCAAGAACACATTTGACCCTAATATATATATATAGAAGTGTTACAAAGTCTTTCCTGGAAATACTGATTTGGAATGAAACCTTAAATGTAAATTAAATATATGCGATAAACAGTGCAGACAATATAAACTTCTGAAATGTGGCGGTGCAAAAGACTCCTGAATATTTGGTAGGTAGAGTGAGAGACTAACGTAGCGGCACTGAATCGAATAGCGGAGGGAGAAAATTTATAGCCCAACCTGATTAATAAAACGACTAGGTTGACAATACATATTGAGGCACCATGGGGTAGTTAATTTGGTAGTGGAGGGAGGCAGCGTGGGAGATAAACACAGAATTGAGGCAACAGCCCAGGCTAATGTGATAGTTGAATAGAACCAATCTTCGGACTATACAGCTATCACAACATTTCCCCTATGACCTGACCCAAGTAATATCGTACCCCATTATACGACGATTAACTGAAAAGTAGTGCTCTCCACCTTCGTAACTCTTCAACAGTTGGCAGCATTGGTATGTGCAGGTACTGGCTTGTTCCATAGCCTCTCCTCTACAGCTCCAGTTAGCGGGAAGCCTTAGTATTGAACGGTTGTGTTGTTACAGTGTGAAGTGTGGAACCCCGCGCAGACGGTCGTTCAATGCGATTTAAGCAACATGCAGTCACTGAATTCTTGACAGCAGAAGGTGTCATCCCAGAGGAGATTCATCAGAGAATGAAAGCAGTTTATGGTGATTTGAGTACTGTGCGTCGTTAGGCGAGTAAGTTTAAAGATGTTGAGGCGGGAACATCTGACCTGCGTAACAAACAAAGAGTTGGACGTCCTGTGACAGCAACCACCGAGTGTTGACAGATTGATTCAGGACGATCGTCGTATCACTCGGAGAGAAATTTCAAGCACAATCGGCATTTCAGAAGAACCTGTGGTCACATTATTGCTTTGCTTCTCCATATTGGAAGATTTGTGCACGATGGGTACGCCGGCTGCTGACTCCTGAAATGAAAGCGCACAGACTTGAAATTTGCCAGGGACTCCTCTAGCGTTACGAGAATGAAGGTGACGCCTTTCTCCATTCGGTTGTGACAGGAGACGAAACGTGGGTACACCATTACGACCCGGATTCGAAACGTCAGTCTATGGAATATCGACACAAAGACTCGCCCCCAGAAAAAGACAATCAAGACGCAGCCCTCAGCTGGAAAAATGATTGCCACAGTGTTCTGGGACGCAGATGGTGTTATCCATGTTGATTTCCTTGATCATGGAACAACAATAAATTCAGAGCGTTACATCACAACGGCGTTACATCACAGCGCTGTGAACTCTGAAACGACGGCTAACAAGGGTCCGAAAGGAAAGAGGAAATGTTTTCCTGCAGCATGGCAATGCCGAACCACACACTTCACGTGCCACCACAGCAGAACTTCATAGACTGAATCTCACCACCATACGCCATCCTCCATACAGTCCAGATTTAGCAACGTCTGACTTCCATCTTTTCCCGATAATGAAAGACGATCTGCGGGGACATCATTATGCATCTGATGAAGACGTTGAGAGGACTATGAGATTGTGGTTGCGGAAACAGAGTGTCGACTTTTTCCCTGACGGCTTCAGGAAACTTGTTCATCGTTGGCAGAAATGTGTCCAATTGGCTGGTGATTATGTAGAAAAGTGAATATTGGTAATTAAAGATCACATTTTCTTATTTCTGCATATTCCCATCCAAACCCTCGTACATCATCACCAATTCCCTGAAGGATGTACTTTTTACTTAGGAATGGTGGTTAGGAAATGCTTTTAATGTCTATGAAACAATAGACCAAAGTGGATTTATTTGGTAAAATCGTTTTTTTATTAACGGACAGTACTGCACACATAAATTACATGTCTAAAAAGTTTTGTAATGAGTAATGTTCCGTCTTCTGACAACCAGGTATGAACTGTAAACAATGGTAAGCTCCCATGAGGAAACGTCACAGACGATTGCGCACTGGTTTTCAACCGAAGTCTGTGTAAATTAGGAACAGCCTGTACTTATCACGGGCATAATCCAGTATCCATCGTCTACTAAGGCATACCGTGTTGTGTGTGCTCGCTGTTCCGTCCGATAAGTACTGTGACGCTACGTGATCGAAGAAATTACTGGCGTTATATACAACAGTAGCTTATAGTCACAGATTTCTATTTGCGTAAGCAGGTTTCGTAACAGATACCAACCACTAATCAAAAAAATGGCTCTGAGCACTATGGGACTTAACAGCTATGGTCATCAGTCACCTAGAACTTAGAACTACTTAAACCTAACTAAGCTAAGGACAGCACACAACACCCAGTCATCACGAGGCAGAGAAAACAACCACTAATCAGTTACTGAAATTTCAAAACATTTTATTGTTTCTACCCACTGCCATTACCGGCTTGGAACTTATCTGCGTCATTTCTTCATTGTATTTCATGGTGAGTTGTCGAATGTTAACAGCACTATGATGTTCTGCAGTGACGACGTTTTGAATTGATATACGTAGATGCGAAATAGAAATGAAAATGGAGGAAAAACTCAAGTTAAAAATGAAATGATAAATGTATGGTCTATGTACTTACGACAAAAATGACCCAGTTACTGTCGATGGCATGTATATTCCGTGTAGCGCAAAATATGTCGCGGAAGTACTGATTACCGTGGAGTGTGCCTTTGCCACTTCGATCACGAATGTTTAGAGAGTGTTGGTCGCCATTAGAACTGTGACATTTGACAGTCTGATCTGACATTAACAACTCTTGTTTGAACAAGAACTGATAGCATATAGGAGGAAACAAAATAAATATATAGGTCGTTTACATTAGGCGTCAGATATAGGTTGAAAGAGATGACACTATCATCAATAGATTATCGACAGTAGCAAAATTATAACTCAACTAACTGCAGAAACTAAATTAACATGTTATAAATTATGTTTTAAAAATCTGTCATGAATTGGATTCGTGGCTGGTAGGTGTAATAAAAGGTATTTTAACAAACGACCGCGGAACTTTCAGCATGTCATTTATGTTACAACAGCCTTAACTCGTCTCTGCTTTATATGTATTTAATCACAGCTTGGAACCTACCTATATTAGAAATTGTTTGGAAGACTACATTATTTCATCCAAAAAGTACGATTGTCCTCATTCCGAAGATTTGTTTGTATACGTCAGTGTTTTTCTAGGCGCCCTCTGAACTGACTTACCTCAACCAGCTAAAGGGGCACCTTGGCACTTACCCAACGAGTCACCAATATGATATTTGTCGAATACGTTGTTTGTTTATAACCCTATTGTTAACATTCGGCCGCAAAGCTATTTTCAAGTCGACTTGGCGGGAACAAGGCGATGAATGCAAGTTATATGACAACTTGGTGTTCGGTTACCGTTTGGGTAGTATTTATAGAACTTTACAGGACTTCCACTTGGAAATAGCTCTGTTGTCGAAATTGGGGAATAGTGAAGTAAATAAAATTACCGTCAGCAAAGACTACAGGTATCGGTTGATAATAAAACCATCCTGAGCAAATATGCAGTCTTGGCTTAACAACGTGATCCTTAAAAGAAAATTAATGATGCAGAAAATCGATCGATGCGAGCATTTGCTCGCACGGGTACTTCTATACACTTTTGTCGCTGACAGATGTCTTTCGTTGTGTGGTTTCAGGCGGTGGTTCAACCATCGTGACGATGGCGCAGGAGATGAAGCAGGGTCCACAGTTTGAGGAGATCACCAAGTACTTCGAGGGCATCGCGGACGACCGCACCAAAGTGACGTGGGCCCACCGGGTCAACAGCCGGCAGGCGCTGACCAAAGCCCTCAACGGTGAGTACGCTGAGGCAACCGGCCGCACTGGTTCCCAGTTCACAGCTGTGCCACTCTACAGGGCTTAGGCCGCTTGCCGTTACTCTGTGTTTAGCAGATACGTTTTTTATTACGTACTCCTACAATTTGCATCGGATTGCCACGGGGTACAGAGTGATTCACCACTCCAAATGACTCTTTCCCAGTCACTCAATGTGCACTGGCGTCGCTCCTTACAGCACCTCATGGCATCTCTTATCAGTGACTTCAGAAATTCTCCTTACAGCCATTGTGCTAGCTTCATTTCTGGTAGCACTTTGGAACTGAGGCTCGATTTCATCTGACTGTCTACACCTAAACTCCGCAATGCTCGATGTTTCCTGTTCGGCAGTGCATTGCGGTCTGCCTGTTCTGGTTGTTGCAACGTAAAATAATATCGATTAGCAGATAAATTTTTTATTACGTACTCCTACCTACCTGCCTATTCTTCGGGAACAGGCAACACGTTATCAGTTAAACACGTGCTACACGCTATGTTAGCGAAAATCTTCATGTGAAAGCTCATGAACCGCCAGGAATGCCGGCACGGTAGCTCAGCGTGTTCAGTCAGAGGGCTGTAATAAAAAACTGAGTTAAGGAATCAACGATCAACTTGAACGGATGTCTTGTGACGTCCGCCCAGACCAAACGCAACGAACAATACCGAACAAAATGAAAAAATAGAAAAGAAAAAGCGGTCCAAGGCGCTGCAGTCATGGACTGTGCGGCTGGTCCCGGCGGAGGTTCGAGTCCGCCCTCGGGCATATGTGTGTGTGTGTGTGTGTGTGTGTGTGTGTGTGTGTGTGTGTGTGTGTCTGTCCTTAGGATAATTTAGGTTAAGTAGTGTGTAAGCTTAGGGACTGATGACCTTAGCACTTAAGTCCCATAAGATTTCACACACACATGCTGTGTTACACGCACACAGACTGAGCAATAATGCGGGACAACAGCTTTACTTGCGTATTAGACTATGACAGCACTGGTCAGCCAGCTAGTCCAACTAACCTGCAATGATGCGAGCAGCTGCAGTTCAGACGTAAAAAGAGACGAGCAGAGAAACAATATAGCCTAAAATGTTATTTAATTTTTAAACAGACTCAAATTATATTCACCACTCTCCTCAGGTGACCAGACTGAGGGCGTAAAATGCTCTCGTTCTCACCTAACTTAGTACTCGTACTCTGATTACAAACAAGAGTGATGAAAATTCCTAACTCGAGCACAGAGTAATTTTTATGAGCGAGCTACCCTGTATGTGTAATGCAAAAGCATTCTGCAGCGTTTCAGCGTGCTGTTGAATACTGAAGCCACTGAAGGTATTAATTACAGTCGGTCGTCTGGTAATCTCTTAGCTCCTTCCTTATCCGAACCTGAGAAATGCATTTGAACTATGGAACTGCCTTTTGCTACACTGATAACGAGTAGATCAAAGAAGTCAGCCAGGCGCCCTATTTTCTCCTCTTCTTTTATGACGCGCCGTTCTATGTACCGCCAGCGTTCGGCAGTGACGTGTGAAAAAGCTGCATGCGCTACTTCCAGAACGTCTGGCAGCTTAACAGTCTTTGGGCCAAATCCCTTAACTTGGATCCAGGTCAGTTCTGTCGGGTTCATGTAGTAGTCGTACAGTGGCAAATGTAAAAATGCAACGTCTGTACGGTGTGCTCGATGCTGTGAAAATGATCGTTTTTCAAGTTTCTACGACATTTATCACTGTGTTTCGTGTGAGACTACATCTGTGATATAAAGCAATGGACATAGTCCAAATGAAGAGTATTTTGGTTATCGTTTATGTCCTAAAAATTAAATTGCCTAGTTTTCTTAAATTTAGCAACCTTTATTAGCAATCTTTCATAAAATATCGATGATTAAGAATTTATATTTGAAATGAAAACAATAATTTCGCGTGCAGTATGTAATTAGAAACAACAAGGCGTGCATTAGTCATAAAAAATGATGATGAATTGTACAATTACGAGATGTAGGTATTTCAGATTGAACGAAAAACAAATGACCAAGGTGAGACTTGAACCAGGGATTCATGAACTGCACTGTGTTTCCAGACTACGACGCTTCGTATTCCGCTATACATCCAAGGTGTGTTTGTATGTCAACTGTGTTAAATACAGCCCCTTGGAAAACTTCAAAGCCAGTTTTTTCTGTAAATTTATGAAAAAGATTAAGAACAACCTATTTCTGACTACTGCCTACCCGTGTTCCACAGGCATGTTTTCCTGCGAAGCAGGAAACAGCCTCAGCCTTTTTGACGCTGCGTATTAACAGCACGACAATCAGAGCACAACAGTACGGAGACTGTACACGATTTTTGTAATAAGAACTATATAACTAAATCGTGATCAAGAAAAACTTTGATGGCTGTTAATACATCAGAATATCTTAAAGTTTCATGTAACATAAGCAAGTAATAAGATATCTTGTAGATAAGTAGGACCTACTTCCAAGAGTGCAACAACAGTGTACGTGTGCTACGGCTTCTGACCAATCACCGCGTTTGTGTTTGTTTACATCAGATTTGTTCTTATGGTGAGTATGGTATAGGAGCGTCTCGCACAGGTAGCGACGTTCGCCGCGCGCGCGGCTCACCACGGTGATCAGCTACCGGCGCCCTGCCTGTAGCCACACGTCGGGACGCTGAGGCCTCTGGTCCCGGTGACGAGCAGCCGCGTACCTCTGACGCCGCTTACTGTTCCGTGTCCGCTGTCTTTCTAAATGTCAGCAGATAGTGTTCGTGTTTAGTCTAGATACCAGGCTCAGTAGGGTGTACGAGCAATACCGACTCAAAGGAAGGCCTCGGCACTTGTTGGTGACGTCACGTTAGCTAGGCACGGCGAACGCCAGGTCTGTTGCAGGCAGAAACGCCTGGGCGTGCTTATCACTATAAATCTCTTATTTTTGGACAAAATGTTTGGTATCGTTTTGGATTCTGCAGTTTTATTTAGATGAAAGATGTTTTTACTATCGTAAAGCTACAAATGAAGATCATAGTTCTGTATTACTGAATCCTGCCGAAACAAACGTAGATCAATATGAGAAGATGCTTTGCCCCATTGCAAGCTTCGGAAATTTTACATTCAAGTAACTATATTTACTTGATCCATTTTGTTATCGAAACTCACCCCAACCCCCTTTCAAATAACTCGTTTCTTTTATTTATTTATTTTCGCTTGACATCGTCACTGGAAATGTGAACTAAATTACATGTGTAAATGTCCAGCTGTTGCCAGTCATTAGTTTACAGTCGTTTTCAACGAAAGGAATTCTAAACAGGAAACAAATTAGCTTCATAGATCGAAAATACTGCTGAGGTTAAACTTTTTTAAACATGCACATTAGAAAAGATAAATATTCCCCTCTTGCAACTGAAACGAGACACTTTATAAGATAAAAAAATTTTATTTAATAAAACAAGTATCTCTCTTTTGCCTCTTCTTCTGTCCCCCACCCCCTCCCCCAACGTGTACAATCGCAAGATATTTCATTAACATTCAGTGCTCCTCACCCCACAGTCAACCAATATACCTAAATAAGAGCACCAATATGTTCACAGTTTCTTGTTAAAGCAACCCAGTACAAACGTAACTTCCTCAGATTTACAAATAAGCTAAAGAAGCACGAATTCTGTTGCTGCTGGATCATGAAGTTGTTTTTGTATGTCAGTCCTTAAAACAGGTGGAAATTTAAGTTCAGGAGTACACTATTTGTTAAGAAGTGTAATGAATTGCACAATCAATTGATCGCAGAAATCTCTCAGAACAATGTGTGTAGGCCAACTACCGCCAATAGTTTCACATTTTCCTGTGTCAGAGAGGGAGACACCACCATTATGCATATGCCTGCAACAGATCTGGCGTTCGCCGTGCGTAGCTGACGTGACGTCACCAACAAGCGCCGAGGCCTTCCTTTGAGTCGGCGTTGGTACGAGGCGCGTGGACAGCGAGACATGGTGAGTAATCACTGTGAAGGAGACGAGGATGCCGCGTACTCGTGTGAGGCAGCGTTATCAGCGCCCGCTTGGAGCGTCTCCACTTGGCCGGCTGGTCGGATCACGCAATATACAGGTTTTTGAGGTATTTTCATTTGACAGTGGCCCAGTGGTGACCGGAAGGGAAGTTGAGCGCTCGGTGCAAGAAGCGCACTGTAACACCTTCACATTTGTGTTTGCCATGAGGGAACAAGTAATGGACTCCCTGAAACATTGTGTGTCATCCTGCAGCAGCGGGACGAGGGAATTACCGATCCATGCGTAGCCTGGCGTTAACACCACAGCACGAGCCGCTGCGCTTGCGGTGATGCCGTCACGGTGAAGCACTATCTGCCGATGAACGGCGTCGCATTGTGTTCAGCGATGAGTCGCGGTTGTGGACAACCCCAGACGACCATCATCGACTACCTAGGCAGAGGTCCCATTCCTCCAAGGTTCCGGAGCGTTGCAGCGATGTTACTCCTCAGGTCATGGGGCGGGGTAGTGATGGAGGGGACTCCGTGACTGTACTACGGTACGCTACGGGCATGCTGCGTCCTCACGTGTTCCCTCTCATCCGACATTATCGTGGTTCCATTTTTCAAGAGTACAGTGACCATCCATACACAGCACGTGTCTGGGTTATGTGGAGATACTCCCGTGGCCACAAAGGCACCCACATCAGCCCCACATAGGCAGCGCGTGGCACCAGCTCCCACGTCAACTCCGTCCCAACGGCAGTATCCAGGATGACGAGAACCAGTGGAACAACACCACGTATTTGCTCTACAGGCGAAGGTTCATCTCGTTTCCTCCTCCCATTCTGAGTGCTTCCCTTTTTTTGTCCGTCAGTCTATTATCACCTTAAGCCATTTCACTGACTTTAAACTGGTGCTCCCACTAGTAACCAAACCCAGTTCCGCCGCGTGTAAAGCCTGCTGATGAGTAGTACAGGTATTTTCGTTACATGAGGAAAATGACTAAAATCCCATAGAATGTGAGAGGGAGGGGGAGGGGTGGGAAGAACGACCCAGTTATTGTCGCTTATGTGGGAAAGTGTTCTCAAACCGGCTCTGGCTACTCCGTGAGGAAGTGACGTGTCGCCTGCCGCAGATTCCTGACGAAATACAGACTGTGTCATGCCTCAAGCAGGCCTCTTCATACAAAGTCATCTAGCGATATTGGTGAAAATTAAAGAAGTTATAAACTGAAATACGTGAACGTAGAATTAAAAGCATCCGAAAGTACTTCACCATCTAACTAATAGCATAAACTAATTGTTGCCTTTAGGTCTCGTCTTCAGAAGATAGAAAATCGTTACGGAACTTTTTATCCTTCAATTAAAAGTATCTCTACAAAACAACATTTTTGTACCATTGTAATTTGGCCACTGAATTTTATTAAAATCCCCACCCTCTTGGTCTTGGAACTGTATCTGAGAATGTGAAGAGAAGTCAAGTTACAGTAAGTTCACTACTGACTATCAACACCACAACACCGTACACGTAAGAAACGTCAGACTGGCATGAAGTGTGCCACATGCTTGGAAATGCTAACGATTACCAATACAGTGTAATCATAGAGTGTAGGTAGATGTACACTCCTGGAAATGGAAAAAAGAACACATTGACACCGGTGTGTCAGACCCACCATACTTGCTCCGGACACTGCGAGAGGGCTGTACAAGCAATGATCACACGCACGGCACAGCGCACACACCAGGAACCGCGGTGTTGGCCGTCGAATGGCGCTAGCTGCGCAGCATTTGTGCACCGCCGCCGTCAGTGTCAGCCAGTTTGCCGTGGCATACGGAGCTCCATCGCAGTCTTTAACACTGGTAGCATGCCGCGACAGCGTGGACGTGAACCGTATGTGCAGTTGACGGACTTTGAGCGAGGGCGTATAGTGGGCATGCGGGAGGCCGGGTGGACGTACCGCCGAATTGCTCAACACGTGGGGCGTGAGGTCTCCACAGTACATCGATGTTGTCGCCAGAGGTCGGCGGAAGGTGCACGTGCCCGTCGACCTGGGACCGGACCGCAGCGACGCACGGATGCACTCCAAGACCATAGGATCCTACGCAGTGCCGTAGGGGACCGCACCGCCACTTTCCAGCAAATTAGGGACACTGTTGCTCCTGGGGTATCGGCGAGGACCATTCGCAACCGTCTCCATGAAGCTGGGCTACGGTCCCGCACACCGTTAGACCGTCTTCCGCTCACGCCCCAACATCGTGCAGCCCGCCTCCAGTGGTGTCACGACAGGCGTGAATGGAGGGACGAATGGAGACGTGTCGTCTTCAGCGATGAGAGTCGCTTCTGCCTTGGTGCCAATGATGGTCGTATGCGTGTTTGGCGCCGTGCAGGTGAGCGCCACAATCAGGACTGCATTGACCGAGGCACACAGGGCCAACACCCGGCATCATGGTGTGAGGAGCGATCTCCTACACTGGCCGTACACCACTGGTGATCGTCGAGGGGACACTGAATAGTGCACGGTACATCCAAACCGTCATCGAACCCATCGTTCTACCATTCCTAGACCGGCAAGGGAACTTGCTGTTCCAACAGGACAATGCACGTCCGCATGTATCCCGTGCCACCCAACGTGCTCTAGAAGGTGTAAGTCAACTACCCTGGCCAGCAAGATCTCCGGATCTGTCCCCCATTGAGCATGTTTGGGACTGGATGAAGCGTCATCTCGCGCGGTCTGCACGTCCAGCACGAACGCTGGTCCAACTGAGGCGCCAGGTGGAAATGGCATGGCAAGCCGTTCCACAGGACTACATCCAGCATCTCTACGATCGTCTCCATGGGAGAATAGCAGCCTGCATTGCTGCGAAAGGTGGATATACACTGTACTAGTGCCGACATTGTGCATGCTCTGTTGCCTGTGTCTATGTGCCTGTGGTTCTGTCAGTGTGATCATGTGATGTATCTGACCCCAGGAATGTGTCAATAAAGTTTCCCCTTCCTGGGACAATGAATTCACGGTGTTCTTATTTCAATTTCCAGGAGTGTATAAGGAGAGATAACCTACTGCGTTTGTCATTCGGAATTCAAATTAGGATGTTGATCGTTGTGAGAAGATGGTGTTACGCCCCGTGCAAGAAGGAAAAGCGTCTACCACCAAGGGGTTGAGTTTATCACTGGCGGGTTCGCGATCTCCTGGCAATGCGGTTTATCGTCAATACCCATCTTTCAGCAAAATATCACAAGAAAGCTTTCTTCCTGTACTGTCCTGATGTGCCGTGATACAGTACGTGTTCGACTATTGCTCTCGCTAGCACGCTTCACGCTTCCGCAATCCCTCCCTTATGCCGAGAGTCTGTCGCGTCACCATGAGCTCGCGAGACACTACAGATGATGACGTCTGCCACAGAGGCAGAGTCCAAGTCACGCACCATGACGTACCCGTACCTATCATGCTAGCTCGATTCGACTTCATTTCGAGACAGGTTGGAACCGTTGTCTCTGCCAGCGGCGGCAGCTCTGATCCGCACCCAGCCCACCCCCATATCACCTACAAATGTAGCCATGTATTCTCTCGAATATAGTGTGTACTTAAATAACATTACATTACTTGCTATCCTTTCTGGCGTTGCAGTCTTAGTTGTCAGCAGTGTACGTTTCATTCCTTGCTGTCAAAGTATCACACTCAAAGTACTACCACCGAAAAACGGTAGACGCCCTGCACAAATGAAACGGTTTTCTGCAGTAAGTCCACCGATGACTCGGATACTTCAGCTACAGCCTTAAACGTAAACTGAGAAATGGCGCTGGAAATTACTGTCCACTGCAGTGTGAATATTATCGCCAGTTCACGTGAGACATTACTTCCGTTGACGTTAATCTTTGCTATGGTACCTCTTGCACCCATTCGATATTAGCAATTACCCATTCAGGAATGTGTGGTCAGTATTCTGTTGCAGGAGACGTCGCATTTCCATTGTAGTGACTGTCGCTGTACCCCGCACATGCAAACGCTCACGGCATCAAAGCGCTGAATACGAACTGCGCTATTTAGCCTCTGCAGTCGTTCCAACACACGAACTAGAACTGTAACATACACCACTCCATCCATTTCCGCATGCGCTGTGTATATCTAACAACAAGACCAGACCCTACCGAATTTTTTTTTTTTTTTTTTTTTTGTAGTTATAAGTAAATTTCAGGACTTAAATATCAGTCACCAAAGCACTTCTCTGCATCTCTCAAAATGTGTCAGTTAAATCGAACTTGGAGTTATCCAGCGTCTTTAATACCTAGACATCAAGGATTGTTTGTTCCACGGGTTGGGTCACACTATGCTAGAATGCTTGTCTGCCGCATCGGGGATCTGTGTCCAGTTCCTAGTCAATGGAAATTTTTGAATAAAGGAACTCGTTCTACCAGCATTTCCGTGAAACGTAAAATACATAACGATGAAAAAAGTAATCTATAAATTCATTTTTAAACTTACACAATATTTTATAAAAGATTGGTAGTTTAATAATTTATATTTGCAATGAAAACTGGATTTTTGTGTTGTGGTATGCAATGAGAAATAATAAGACGGGCATTTTTCGTAAAAATGGTAAATAGGTATGTGTTAATTACCATGTATTTGATGAGTTTTATATTTAAATGCTGTAGGTATTGGAAATTAACAAAAAAAGAAAAAAATGATCGAAAGAAGAATCGAGCCAGCGATTGGCAGTCTCCAGAACTAGCGATTTTTTTCACATCTTTATGTATTTTACGCTTCACGCAAATGGTCATAGAACAAGCTCCTTTGTTTAAAATTTTGAGTCAGCTGGGAATCGAACCCAGGCCCCCAACATTGTAGATGAGCATTCTACCTTGCAGCCCCACTCTCTGTTGAAATGTTGAGCTTACTTTAGCATATTAAAGAAGCATGGAAAACTTCACACTCGACTTTCTAGATAATTTCTGAGAGTTACATCGAAATGGTTTTTATGGTTGGAAATTTGTTGGAAATTTGTGGTAAGTTCTTATGGGACCAAACTGCTGAGGCCATCGGTCCCTAAGCTTACGTATTACTTAATCTAACTTAAATTAACTTACACTGAGGACAACACTCTCACCCATGCCCGAGGGAGGACTCGAACCTCCGACGGGGGAGCCGCCCGTCCCGTGACAAGACGCCTTAGACTGCACGGCTACCCCGCGCGGCTGTGGTTGATATCTGAATTCTGAATTTCGCGTACCATAAATTTAAAAAGAGTTCCAAAACACAACTTCCATGTGGTCCCGTGATGACGTGTACCTTAAAGTGGCCTCTGTGCTGAGTTTCAGGCAGCTGTATTTCAGGAATCCATTGAGTACGGAACACTTGTTCTATAATGTCATCTCCTCAAAGTGGACGACGCCACCGCCTGTTATGGGTGTTCTCTGTTGACTCTGGCAGCCAATTAACAGTATGGGGTGTTGGGTACTGTTACAGTTCTGCTTCATTCTACATCTGCACGTAGGAGTACACATCGCAAGCCACTGTGCAGTTCACGCCGGCGGCTATTACGTATCAACACTAGCTACTTTCCATCATATGCTGTTTAATAATTTAGTCAGTAAAAATTTTTGTTTTGTTCCGCACGGGATCTAATCTCTTGTATTCTCATGACTCCTGTGCGACGTAAATACGGTGTCCAAATGCTATTAAGAGAACTATGAGGCATATTTACTTGCTCTTCGCGGCATTGAGTATATTAACATTCTTCTACAAGGGCGCGGACTGGGTGTTTGTTTGGTCTTCGTCATTTCATCATCATCATCATCATCATCATCATCATCATCATTCGTGACACTGGCTAGACGATTGTGAAAAAAATGGATTGAGTAAAAACTGGGACTTTGTACGGGCGTTGATGACCGCGCAGTTGAGCGCCCAAAAACCATACATCATCGTCTTACTTCTACAAGGGCTCCTTTCGTAATCTTTAAAATGCTTAGATGATACTCAACCGAGCAACCCATGTTCCCACAAACATCTGTAGCGTCATGGTTATTGCATCCACAATTCTTCTCCGGATAGCGCTAAAATCACGGTGGAGCCCAGGCATTCACAATCTCATTCACTCAAGTCTACCTCAAGAACTCCAGAGGTTCTACTGTACGTCCGAAGACCGCGGTGGCCACTCGGTTGGTCCATGGCGTCCCGTCCATCAGTGTGGGTGTGTTCGGTCCAGGAAGTCACGAACACGTGAACTTCCGTGCAGTGGTGCACCACCCTGCAGGAAGGTCGCATTTGGCTGACAGGAAAGAAGCTGAAAGACAGCAGATTGATAAAGCATGCCCAGATAAACGATTCCCGTTCCTCTTTGCTCGATGAGGAAATATGGTCCAAATATGCTCTCCTTCATTAGCGCACACCACACATTTATCTTCTCGCTGTCTCTATGTTCCCCAAAACTGTGGGGATTTTCCGAATTCCAGAGCCGAATGCTGTGCCGAATAACCTTCCCATATGTGCGGAAGGTTGCTTTGTCAGAGAAAACGACGTTTTCTAAATGGTTAGGTTTTCCCCGATTCGGTCCAATATCTCAGTATTCGTGGTGAAACTACAAGTGGTTTCCCTTCAGTTCTTGCACAGTCTGAACAGTTTGAAGTCGTTTGTCAACTGAGGAGACAGACGAGGAGGAGGAATTTGTGATACCAACTGTTCACCGTCTTAACATCTGAAACTCACCTCGGAAATTTCCTTGGATAGCAATGGATGATTTCGCTTGTGCGTGCTACATTACTCATTCGTCTCTCTCTCTCTCTCTCTCTCTCTCTCTCCCTCTCTCTCTCGACGCGTAGCCATTTCTAATAATTTTTTACTAACTGAAACAAAAAAAAAAAAAGAATCGTCTAGGGAAAAATATACAAAACTTTTTGAGTTGCTTTACATGATGATTTCTCGTGGTCCAGCTATTCTGTACCACCGCTGTGTGCGAACTTGATTTCGTCGGAATAATACTTCCTACAGGGTTTTTCTGAAAGAAAACTGTTCAGTACTGATCACTACTGAAATAATTATTTTACTCTCTTCTTCAATGATTCTTCTATATTTGAACAACTCGAGCCGAACGACAGCTCTATTTTACAATATCGTTGTCACTAATGACAATTACATAACTCAGTATACATTGGAGCGTTTCGGGAAATGTGTATGATCAGAGTAAGTAAATTCACTTGCAGTCTTCATTCTTTCCGACCCTTGACAACGTTGGTGACCCTTATGCTCTGACGAGTTGACTGCACCTTCCATACGTGCCGTCAAAGCACCACTCGTCATCCACGCCCAGTGACCTTTTTTTCGTTTTTAGTTCCGGTTTTTGGCCGTTACGTGTCCATATGTTTTCTCACCACCTGTGAGGGTGTAGACAATGGATGCTTTTCCACAGGCTTACGCTACACCAAGTTGACATAGAACACGGCCACCATCGGCTACTGTAAGAAACCACAGTGGAACAAATGGTTCAAATGGCTCTGAGCACTATGGGACTTAACATCTTAGGTCATCAGTCCCCTAGAACTTAGAACTACTTCAACCTAACTAACCTAAGGACACCACACACATCCATGCCCGAGGCAGGATTCGAAACTGCGACCGTAGCAGTCCCGCGGTTCCGGACTGCAGCGCCTAGAACCGCACGGCCACCACTGCCGGTACAGTGGAACATGATGTTCTAGTGAACATCACGTTACAGCTGCGAGTTTCTGATTTCCACCGACGTCTGCTGCCGTTGCTACTTGATAACGACTCCGTTAATTCCGAAGCAATGAAAATCATGTTTTTATAAAAATTATACAAGTTTCTTCACCAGCTTTCGTATAGAACAATGAAAAATCTTTCGTAGAACGTCAAGATGTGTTATAGGGGGAGGACATTTAGTTAAGTTATACCTTGCCAGAAACGAACCATAAACAGACAGGCCTTACTGCAAAGAGACCGCATGCAGACGGATGAGGATAGTGGGACTTTGCTTTCAAACTGTGGGGACGCGTTCTCATTAGGCAGCAGCGAATAGCAGTGGACAGCGCGGATTAGAGCAAAGCTTGGCGGCTAAAATGGGCCAGGAATCAGGCATTTGCCTTTAATATCCACTTTACCGTCACTAATGACCTCGCTGTCGACGGGACTCTAAACACCAATCTCACTTCCTTTTTTTGTCTTTTTTTATGTTCTCTTTCCTAATCCGCACCTGTGCAGCTGGTAGTTTCATTTGCTGCCTGTGGCGGCCGTGCTGGTGAACGAACATTAAGCCCCGCCGTCGAAGAGCGCCTTTTGTCCGGTTCTGCAGTGCGTGATAATAATCGCGCAATAGCCTTCAAAGGGAGAGGTCGGAATCGCGGCTGCTCTCTGCAGCAGGAGAGGCGCCGCTGAATTCCGCACCTTCAAAGGGCGGGCGAATCGTGAAGCGGCAGTGCACGGGCCTGCTCGTCGGCTGCTTACCGCTAAATGTGGAGAAAGCTTCATTTTGAGTCGACGTGGGTGGCAGATACTCTAAAGAGCGTCACCCTGCTCGATTTGTAGTTCGGATCACAGTTTCCCACAGGATCGAATGTACGCTCTTATGTAAGCTACACAGCAGTCACGCTAAGTATAAATCGACAAAAGTTTCGATGATAGTACACCATCCACATTTACTATACGCTAAGTGGGCCTTTTGTGGGAGTAAAGGAATCGGTGGAAGTCGGGTGACATCGGGTCGGTACAGAACCAGAGATGCTGAATAAAAAGAGTTTGGCTGTGAAGAGAGTAATGCGCGAAGCCATCAGTGACCACCGTAGCATAATACTGTCAAATGATGTTTCACTAAACCCAAAGAAATTCACGTCGTATGTGAAGGCTGTTAGTGGCACCGAAGTTAGTGTCCACTCCCCTGCAGGTGAGACATGAACTAAAACGGAAGCTAGCAAATCAAAAGCAGAAATGCGTAACTCCTTTCTCAAATATTCCTTTACAAAGGAAGGCCCAGGAGCATCGCCTCAATTTAATCTCTGTACCACTCAAAAGATGAGTGAAGTAAGTTTTAGCGCCATTGGCGTTGAGAAACAATTGACATAACTAAAACTGAACAAAACTCAATGGTGCCGGCCAGAGTGGCCGAGCGGTTCTAGGCGCTACAGTCTGGAACCGCGCGACGCTACGGTCACAGGTTCGAATCCTGCCTCGGGCGTGGGTGTGTGTGATGTCCTTAGGTAGTTATGTTTAAGTAGTTCTAAGTTCTAGGGGACTGATGACCACAGCAGTTAAGTCCCATAGTGCTCAGAGCCATTTGAACCATTTTTTTCCTACGTACCAACCATCATGGAATGCGATAAAAATCGATGACGCGATACGCATCTCGCACTTTTCTCACATGACATATTGAAAAATTTTTATCATGGCAGTCGGATGGATGCAGTATTTCTTGATTTCCGGAAAGCTTTTGACTCAGTATCACGTCCGCCCTTATTATCAAGAGTACAATCGTATGGGGCATGAATATTAATTTGTGACTGGATTGAGGACTTTTTGGTAGGGAGGACGCAGCACGTTATCGTGGATGGAGAGTCATCATCAGATGTTGAAGTACTATCATGTAGTATATTAATGACCGCCGGCCGAAGTGGCCGTGCGGTTAAAGGCGCTGCAGTCTGGAACCGCAAGACCGCTACGGTCGCAGGTTCGAATCCTGCCTCGGGCATGGATGTTTGTGATGTCCTTAGGTTAGTTAGGTTTAACTAGTTCTAAGTTCTAGGGGACTAATGACCTCAGCAGTTGAGTCCCATAGTGCTCAGAGCCATTTTTTATTAATGACCTTGCACACTATATTAATAGTAAAATCAGGCTTTTTGCAGATGATACGTTATCTGTAACGAAGTTCTATCTGAAAGAAGTTGCGTAAATATTCAGTGACTTTCTGATAATATTTAAATCTGATGCGAAGATTGGCAACTTACTTAAAATGTTCAACAATGGAAAAATTATGCACTTCAAACAATTTAATAACGTAGTATCCTTTGAATGTAACATCAATGCGTTCCAACTGGAATCGGTTAAGTCATACGAATACCTGACTATAACACTATGTAGGAGTATGAAACGGAATTAACAGAATACTTTGCCGGCCGGAGTGGCTGAGCGGTTAAAGGCGCTACAGTCTGGAACCGCACGACCGCTACGGTCGCAGGTTCGAATCCTGCCTCGGGCATGGTTGTGTGTGATGTCCTTAGGTTAGTTAGGTTTAAGTAGTTCTAAGTTCTAGGGGACTTATGACCACAGCAGTTGAGTCCCATAGTGCTCAGAGCCATTTCAACCATTTCAACAGAATACTTGGAAAGTGCTATCAGTCTACAAGGAAGATTGTTTATAAATTACAAATCACTCGTGCAACCCATCCTAGAATATTGCTAAAGTGTGTGGTAGTAACAAGGGATACTGAACGTATACACAGAAGGGAATTTTGGCAGCACCAATAGTCACAGGTTTGTTTCATCCATGTGAGTGTGTTACATAGATGCTGAAGAAACTGAACTGGCAGACACTTGAAGATAGACGTAAAGTATCCCAAGAAGGCCTATTTATAAAGTTCCAAGAACTGGCTTTAAATGATAACTCCCAACATATCGGTCCCGTTCGGATAGTGAGAACCAAATTTGATTAATTACAGAACGCACGGAGGCATTTAAACAATCATTCTTCCAGCGGTTCATACGTGAATGGAACTGGGACAATGGGACGTACACTCTGCCACCCATTTCACAGTGGTTTGCTGAGTATGGATGTAGATCTATGGTTCAAATGGCCTTGAGCACTATGGGACTCAACTGCTGAGGTCATTAGTCCCCTAGAACTTAGAACTACTTAAACCTAACTAACCTAAGGACATCACAAACATCCATGCCCGAGGCAGGATTCGAACCTGCGACCGTAGCGGTCTTGCGGTTCCAGACTGCAGCGCCTTTAACCGCACGGCCACTTCGGCCGGCTGTAGATCTATACTACAACGTTTTGTTTCTTGTACTTTTACATGTACGTACGACTAGTACGGTTATTTCAATTGTTTCTCCTGTCTTTTCTTCGACAGCGTTTTGCTTTGGTTTTTTCTTGTCTTTTTTTTCTTTTCTAGGGCTTTCGGTACCCAGTTGATCTTAAGATTTTTGTGTGTCATTTATAATTGGTTTCACCTCTTTCTATGACCTGTAGACGTGAAAAATCGAAGCTGCCCTGTGATTCTCCCTGTAAAGTCAGTCCAAAGTTGGAAAAAATGGTTTTAATGGCTCTAAGCACTATGAGACTTAGCATCTGTCATCAGTCCCCTAGACATGGAACTACTTAAAGCTAACTAACCTAAGGACATCACACACAACCATGCCAGAGGCACGATTCGAATCTGCGACCGTAGCAGCCGCGCACGGTTCCGGACTGATGCGCCTAGAACCGCTCGGCTTCAACGGCCGGCGAGGTGGAAAAAGCAGTGACGCATCACCTCAAATTGTATTATGTCTAGTAGAGTATTACGCAGTTCAAACTGCCTTATCTTTACTTTGTAAGAGGTGACACGGATTTGTCGATTATCCAGTCAGCAGTCTTCAGTTTTGGTGCTGTTTCGCATGAAAAGTCCATGACTCACTGTAAAAAGTCATACTTTGCAGTACGCGCTGATTTTGGGGGCTACGCAACACCGTGACTGCCCCGTGCATTACTGAGGAATGATGTGCAGCATTCCCTGTCAGTATGTAGATCATCAAACTCATTTTGTCACCCTTTACCGGCTCCAAATGTTTTTTCTGCTGAAGGTATACTAAATAGGATCCAGTTCGCGGTCATCGGCAGTTCAAGCTTTCCGATTCAGACACATTGGAACCTCCCATTTTGAAACTGAAGTAGAACATTTGCAAAACGGTTACATTTTTGTGTTTTGCAGACGTTCTGTAAATAAGTTTTCAACTTTTGTGTTACTTTTGCACTAGCTTCGATTTATTTTACTGAAACATCATTATCTCTGTGTGTATTTGCTTTCTTCATAACGGTAATGGCTTTACACACTGTCACAGTATCCAGAACGCAAGTATTTTTATTGTTCCTGACATCGTACGACACAGGTATGCACGATAGTTCACCTTAGCGTTACACCATACCGGTCCCCAATGGGGCACGCCGCAAGAGACCGGAGGAAGGCAAAGGCAGAGAATCAGTCTGCTCCCGTGCCCTGCCCAGGACTGCAAGGCGTTCTCGTTGAGTGACTGGTCTGGAATACAATTAGAGATATCGCTGAAAAGTGGTTGTCATGTAAGTATGTGATTTAGACACAAATTTCTTATTCTCTGTTTCATGTATTGGGGTCTTCCCCTGTCGCTGTGTGACACATCTCTTGCTCGGTCTTTCCAGATTTCTTAAGGCTTCTCGAGTAGAGTTTCTTACTTTGTGAGCTAAACTGTCACTCTTCATTTTGTCTAGAAAGCCACTTAGGGTTCGAAATGCAAACGCCGATATCTTATATTTAAGCTTTCCATCGTGATGGAAACGCAGTCTTACGATAAGCTGACATTACGAATAAGTTGGCCTCTGACTGCAAAAATGGCACAAGTGCGCGCTAAAGTTACGGTACAAACTTAATTACGTATGTAGGTAGTTCAACTGTAGGTTTTGATGAATGAGTTTTCCACTATCAAAGTATGTCACACAAATATCGGTATCTTTTGAATGCATTGACCAGGGACTTAAGTTTTTATACCACCAGGGGACCGTAGACGCTAGTATTTAACATAAATTTCAACTTGATACCTCTACCCGTTCTAAAGATAAAGGGGTGTTAAAAGACTGTCTGAGTGACTGACCGACAGACAACAAGTGATCGCAGAAGGGTTCTGCAATCAACACACAGGCTGAGTTGGGGGGAAGCAGGTGACCTTCAGTTTCTTTTTATTGTGTAGTGATCGACTTCAGTCCGTCTGCACCTCCGCAGATGCACCCGATGTATGTAGATCGGTTACATACGAGGTATGTGTTTCAAAGGATCACGCCATGCTGTCTTCCCACACCAGCAGTATCGGTTACTTGAAAACCTGTTGCGTCGGCCTTAATCTGAGGAAGAAGCTTCCGAGAATGTGTGTTTACAGCACAACGTTGTATAGTCAAACCGGTACAGAAGAGAATCGAAGCGTTTGATGTGTTGTGCTGTAAAAGGTTCTTCAAAGTTGGGTGCACTGATAAAGAACGAACAGGTTCTCCCCAGAATCTGGAAAGAAAGGAACATATGGAAAACACCGACAAAGAGAAGGGACAGGAGTCTAAGAGACGTGAGAAGAAATCAGGGAATAACTTCCATGGTACTAGAGGAAATTGTAGAGGGTGAAAACTGGAGGGGGACACAGAGGTTGGAATACATCCAGCAAATAATTCGGGACGTAGGGTGAAAGTCCTACTGAGAGATGAAGAGGTTGGCACAAGAAAGGAATTCATGGCGGGCAGCATCGAACCTTTCACAAGACTGATTAAAAAGAATGAAAAAAGAAGGATATGCATACGAGGGCGTGCTAAAAGTAAAGCCTTCGAATTTTTTATTGTGTTCTCAATATGGGTTCAGGCATTAAACGTCATTCATGTTACTCGGTCGACTTTCCCGCTTCGCTGTTGCCATTTGCAACGGTCTGCCGCTAGAGGGCTCTGATTTGTAGCGTGTACCTTGGCGGCGTGTAGCGTAACTCATGTCGGTGCGCGAGCAATAGCCTGCTGTAGTAGTGTCACGGCTCCTCCACATCCGATTTTCATCTGTTTCCAAAACTTAAAGCGCATCGTCGAAGACATCACTTTGATAGTGACGAAGCGGTGCTAGCAGAGGTCGAGTTGTGCCTCCGCCAAACACTCTGCAGTGGCGTTATCAACACAGTGGTCATTAGTTGGGAGAAATGCACTGAACTCCCATAGAAGCTGATATAGGTATGCGTATTCAAATACAGAGATACGTCAACGGGCAGAATACGGCGCTGCGGTTGGCAACGCCTTTATAAGACAACAAGTGTCTGGCGCAGTTGTTTGATCAGTTACTGCTACTACAATGGCAGGTTATCAAGAACTAAGTGAGTCTGAACGTGGTCTTATAGACGGCGCACGAGCGATGGGACACAGCATCTCCGAGGTTGCGATGAAGTGGGGATTTTCCCGTACGTTTATTTCACGAGTGTACCGTGAATATCAGGAATCACGTAAAACATCAAATCTCGGTATCACTGCGACCGGAAAATGATCCTGCAAGAACGGGACTAAAGACGACGGAAGAGAATCGTTCAACGTGACAGAAGTGCACCCGTCCCGCAAACAGCTGCAGATTTCAGTGCTGTGCCATCAACAAGTTTCAGCGTGCGAACCATTCAATGAAAGATCATCGATGTGCGCTTTTGGAGCCGAACGACCACTCTTGTATCATGATGATTGCACGACGCAAAGCTTTACGCCTTGCCTGCGCCCATGAACACTGATATTGGACTGTTGATAACTGGAAACATTTTGCCTGGTTGGAGGAGTCTCGTTTCAAATTGTATCGAGCCGATGAACGTGTACGGGTATGGAGACAACCTCATGAATCCATGGACGCTGCATGTCAGCAAGGGAATGTTCAAGCTGTTTGAGACTCTGTAATGGTGCAGTTGGAGTGACATGTGACCCCTGATACGTCTATATACGACTATGACAGGTGACACGTACGTAAGCATCCTGTCTCATTACCTGCATCCATTCATGTCCATTGTGCATTCCGACGGACTTGGCCAATTCCAGCAGGACAGTGCGACACCCGACACACAGAATTGCTACAGAGTGGCTCCAGGAACACTCCGCTGGCCACCAAACTGCCCAAACACGAACATTATTGAGCATATCTGGGATGCGTTGCAACGTGCTGTGCTCCACCCCCTTTTACTCTTACGGATTTATGGATAGCTCTGGAGGATTCGTGGTGTCATTTCCCTCCAGCACTACTTCAGACATTGCTCGAGTTCATGCCACGTCGTACTGCGGCACTTCTGCGTGTTTGCGGAGGACCTACACGGTAGTAGGCAGGTGTACCAGTTTCTCTGGCTCTTTAGTGTATGTTCGTCACTGGGGTGAGTGTGTTGAGAAAATGTTGACGTGAAGAATAAAGAGATGAAATGCTAATAGAGTTTTATTTTTTTAAAAAAGTTGAAGAGTTTTCACATAAAAAAATTCGGTTTACTTTTGAGCACCCAGTTATATGCCGTTTCAAAGTCTTTGCCTCAAACGTATAGGGCTGATAGATAACGTCATGGGAAACAGCTTTTGTTAGGGACAAAATGTCCCATGACGCTTCCCAGCAATGCTAGTCTTCTTTTAATTGAATATGCCAGCTCTAGGACGACGAGATTTTACGTAACTAGCGTAAGCAAAGTTCCGTATGTGCGTACTACCGTCTCCAGTAAATTGAAGTAATGTTCAACAAGAGAACCTTGAGAATGAGATTTTCTAATCGGAGAATAACATTTTAGGTCAGCCTACCTCGTTTCATGAGGAGCATATGACCGGATTACACGCTAGACACACCCTGCTTCCTCTCGTGGGCACAACCAATTACAAAAGACGCCTAGCGTCGCTATGAAGCCTCAGCGATCATATTGTCTCTAGCAAAATTTGTTCCGCGTGTCGTGATGTGTCGCCCCTAGTCGTCCGAATAGAAGAGTCGGGAGTACCCTGAGTACACAGCGGTTTACGACCTGCGCGTTCTACGCTGCCTCCGCCCCCGCATCTTGTGGGATGTTTAGTGAGGCCGCGGAGCGCGCTAAAGTGCTAAGTGAAGCGACACGACGCGGGCATAAGTTGGCGGCGGCGTCGCCTCCCCACGGCGCCGTTGTTACCCGCACAGCCGCACTCTGACGCCGCCTCCTTATCCCCGGGGCCCGGGGCCCGGGGCACGCAGCCCAGCCAACTTCCCCCAACAGCGCGCATTTCGCATCGCCTGCGCCCGCGGCGCTGTTTGCTCTGCAGAGAGAACAGCGCGATGGGGGGTGGGGGGGAGGGGGAAGGCTTAACTCTTCTTCGGCACCAAAAGTGTATTCCTCGCCCCTTCAGCGGTGCTCAACTTCAAAGAAAATCCCGCCCTCTCCCGATGGCGGCCAGGAGCCCACGTGCAACCCCGGCACGAGTTTGTGTAACTGCCGCGATTGCGCAAGGGAATAAGGCTAGAGGGGCGGGGGTGGATTCCCTGCGTCTGAACGTGGAAGCGCCCGCTTTCAAACTCGGATCTGTGAATTTTTCTTCGGCATTGGCAGATTGTATGTTAGCTGCCGTCTACCGCCCCCTGGCACCCGCGAATTTTCCCGGCCTAGAGTCTTCCGTACGTGACCAGCGTTTCACTTCGTCCCAGCCATAAAAGCGGAGTATTCCAAAAGTAAGGGGCAGTAGGACCACCGACTTGGCCCATCCTTCACACGATTGTGATGGTTGTAATGTGATATATCGTGTTTCGTTTAACGAGCCTCTTGTACACCGTACCAGAGCGCCAGGCGCCGAGCAGCTGGGATCAGCCTATGAGAAAAACCCAAGATTACATTTTAAAAAATCATATTTTAGGCCGGCCGGGGTGGCCGAGAGGTTCTAGGCGCTTCAGTCGGGAACCGCGCTACTGCTACGGTCGCAGGTTCGAATCCTGCCTCGGGCGTGGTTGTATGTGATGTCCTTAGGTTAGTTAGGTTTAAATAGTTCTTAGTCTAGGGGACTGATGACCTCAGATGTTAAGTTCCAGAGTGCTCAGAGCCATTTGAACCATATCTTCGGACGGTATCCAATATATATGCGTGCTCTCGAATAACGAAGAAATGACCAGCTTGCTGAGTACTAGAACGTTTTTGAAATTTCAATGGTAAGGAAAATACCCCATAAGAGTGTGGTAGGGCCGTCAGTATTACCGATTTATGTAGGTGATATGGTGGATAACGTGGGAATCTGTGTGTGGGTGTTCACTACCCATCTAATGTACACTGTGAAGTCGCAAAATCATCGATATTGTACTGAAATATGGGAATACCTCCAGATGATCGACGATTGATGCAGGGAGCGGCAGTTAACTCTGAATTAAATTTAACGCAGTCCTCATGAACCGGTGAATCAAGTACATATTCACTCACTGGAAATGGTTATAAATGTAAAATATCTAAATGCCCTTAGGTTAGTTAGGTTTAAGTAGCTCTAAGTACTAGGGAACTGATGACCTTAGATGTTAAGTCCCTTAGTGCTCAGGACCATTTCTTTCATATTTTTGTTGGTATTTTCAAAACAATCGAAAAGCAGCGGAATTCGAAGAAGTTTCAGTGGTAAAATAAGCAGAAAGACCGGGCGACAGACAAATGTTCAAATGTAGTTCTGACCGCCGAGCCCCACTTTCACGCGGTTGCCAATCGTAGCACATGTTTACCGAAGATGAGCAGGGCGGTATGATTACAGTCCTGCTTGTTTTTAATTTAATCTATTTATTTTTTAACAGTGTGTCACGGGAAAGCTTCCATAATGAAGAGCGGAGCATATCGCGAATCAGATAGCTAGTCACCCTGTGTACGTCTACGCCCACGCGAGTCCTCTGCAATCCACACTTCGTTCGACGTTTGTTCGGCGGAGAAGCACTTTCAGACTATTTCTGTATCGCCCTACTTTCGTATAGGATATGGGTAAAGTCAATGATTCATTCTTTCCATGCAAACTCTGATTTGTTCCGTATTATTAAGATTTGTCCCTATGTACGTAAGAGTCAACAAAAAAACTTTGCTTTCGGTGGATAAAGTGAGTGAGTGGAATTTCGTGAACAGATCTCACAGCAATGCATGATTCCTTTAGTTTAATGACTGCCATCGCAACTCGCGTATCATATCCGCGACCGTTTCTACCGGTCCCTTGTCCGTTCGAAACTAGACTATGGGTGTTTCGTTTATGCACCTGCACGTCCGTCCGTTCTACGCCATCTCAATACAATCCACCATCAGTGGAGTAGTATGCTCACTGGCGCCTTTTACACCAGCCCGGTTGAGAGTCTGTATGCAGAAGCTGCCGAACTACCACTATCATACCGGCGTGATGCCCTCCTTAGCGGTTACGCATACCATTTATCCGGCATGCCCGACCACCCCTCCTGTGCCTCCCTCTTCGATGAGTCCCTTGACCACCAGTATGAGCGTGTCCTTCTGCGTCACCTCCCGGAGTTCTCTTTCGGCTACTGCTCCGGCAGCTTAACTTCGCCCTACCTGCCACGTTCCCGACGGGTGTGAACCCTTCACTGCCTTTGCTTCGTGCTGTGGCCCGTGTTCATCATGGATTTCATTCGCTCCCTAAGGACATTACTCCAGAGTCGATCCGTCGCTCTAAGTTTCTCGAACTTCACACGCAACTTAGCGGCAGCATCTTCGTGTACGTTTATGACTCTAAGACCAACCTTGGTGTCGGGTTTGCCTTCCTGACCATTTTCGGTATCGGCTTCCAGAACACTGATCGATTTTTACAGCAGAGCTCTTCGCCCTCTATGAGACCACGCGGTGTGTGCAGCGACACAGGCATTTTAATTGTGCCATGTCCTGCAATTCTCTCAGTGCCCTCAGAGCCTCTGTGTGCTGTACACAGTCCAGCCCTTAGTGCAACGGATCCAAGAAAGCTTCCATTTGCTCACTGTTGAGGCAGCCGCTTTGATGTTCATGTGGCTTCTTGGTCACGTCGATCCGGTGGGAAAGGCGGCTGCTATCACTGCTGGGAAGACTGCAGTCCTTTCTCGACTAGCGATTAGCTCTTCAGTTCCTTCGGATGACCTCCGTGTTGACGTGTGTCGCCAGATGGTGTCGCTTTGGCGTCACCACTGGTCGACTCTTCATGGGAACAAGCTCCGGGGAATTAAACCTTTCCCAGTGGATGGCCGACCTTCTCTCCGCCCACTCTCCGCGAAGAGATCATTTTAGCTAGGTTGCGAATTGGGCACTGTCTTCCTAGCCATCGCCATCTGCGGATTGCTGGCCCCCCACCACTTTGAGCTCATTGTCATCAACCATTGACCGTTCGCCATTTCCTGATTCATTGCCCTTTTTTTAATCACTTACATTCCCGCTTGTGTTTGCCGTCTGACATATCGGCCGCTTTAGAGAACGACGCGCTTGCTGTCGACCGCGTTTTACTGTTTATCCATCGTAGCAGTATGGCGAAGGAAGTTTAATCTTTGGTTCGGGACGTTCCTTACATCTACGGCGTATTTGGTGGACCTTCCTCAACGGGGAAGTTGTTATTTTTAGCTCTCTTTCCTTCCGTCGATCGGGCTTGACGTACAGTCGCTTTCATCTTCATTTACTTATTGGAGTTCTAAGGTTATGACATGGGCACTTATGACCTCAGTTGTTTTTGTACCCTGAAGCAAACCAAAATAAGGCGAAACAAGCTGCCCTTCTTTGAACTTCTTTCATGCTCTCCTTCAGTCCTATCTAGTAAGGACCCCCTAGCACACAGCAGTACTACTGCAGAAGAGGACGTAGAATCGTAGTGTAGACAGTTTCTTTAGTAGATCCATTGACTCTTCCAAGTCTTCTGCCAATGAAAGCAGACTCTGATTCGCCTTCCCCACGACATTCTCTGTGTCATGTGTCCAATTTATATTACTGATAATAATAATCCCTAGGTATTTTAGCTGAATCGACAACTTTTCAAATTTTGTCATTTATCGTGTAATTCAGATTTAACGTATTCGTTTAGTAGTCCTGTGTATGGTTACTAAAAGCAGAAATACAATGACTAAAGAAGCATTCAAAAATAAGAGTAATTTGTAAGCGAACAACTACCTTACTTAAGAAACAAGAATTAAAACATTTATTCGAAACATGCTACCTACGATTGTGAAGAGTGGACTCTGAGGAAAAAAGGAAAGAAAACAATAGAAGCGGTAGAGATGTGGATGTGGAGAAGAGCTATAAAAATCATAGGGTGAAAGTAAATCCAATGAACAAATACCGAAAGAAATTAAAGAGAAAGGGGTATTGATTAACATGACACACACAATAAAACACAAATTAACTGAACACCTGATTTGACGTAACAGCTTCATAAAAGCATCTTCGAAGGCAGAATCCTGAGAAAAAAATGAAGAGGCAGAGCCAGGACACCCACATTACAAAGTATTATGAGTGGAATGATCTGTAGCTACTACAACTGAATGGTGCTGATGGCGGGGAACAGAGAAGGACGGCTACATCAACAACGTGGTGGCTTTAGTGTTTCTAATAACAGTAATAATAATAATAATAATAATAATAATAATAATAATAATGGAAGTCTGCGGGCTTTCGTGGCCGTTGTCATTACAGTTAAAATCTTCTGGGTTGTTAGGCCACATCATATTACCTCTAAAATAATAGGCGTTCCCACCCTTCTGCAGGGATCTTCTTCAGGATCTTCCGGTATCCACAGTGTTCTAGCAATAGTGGACACCGGAAGATCCTGAAGAAGTCCCTGCAGAGGGGTCGAAACGTCAATTATTTTATAGGAAATATGACGTGGCATAAGAGCCCAGAAGATCTTGACTTTTATAATAACAACAATAATAATGGTAGTAGTTGTGATGTGGGGGACGCCACATGATCGATATTATTTCAGTGGCGCAAGCATTATTCTTAGCAGCGGATTACATCTTTCACAAGCACGCTATTCTCACACGTTTGAAATGCGTACAGTTCTTTTCATAGACCCGAGGATGAAGTAACATGTCTCCCGCGACCTCCTCAACTACATGACTGAACTACACCGTTATCCAGCCGTATTTTCTCTGGTATGAAAGCAGAACTCTACACTGACGTCGTCCACTCAGTCGCGGCGCTGCTGGCAGCTGATAGACACGCAGGCAAATGACGCGCAGCCACCACGAGCAGTCGATTTTGAGCATGAGGTCGCTCGCGTAGCACGGGCCCTGGGTCAGCTGGAGACGGTAGCGACAGGGACAGAGTCCAGACGCAAAATTCAACTGAAGCAAAGCTGCCAAATCAATAATAACAGCAAAGCCTTTATGACGTGGTGAAGCTGGGAAACTGAAAGACAGAATTACTATGCAGGGAAAGATACACTGCCTGATAAGTGTTTACAATGTGGAGTGAAATTTACAAGGCCTCATAACATTTGTACCCCCTCTGGTCTGGAGAGATGGTGAAGGGTGTCATAAAAGCCGTCGTATCCTGTACTGAGGCAAGCTGGTCCACAACTGTTGTACCAGCTGATCTGTAATATCCTGAATACCGGCAGTGGGATGGCGTCGACATCCGATCTGGTCACACAGCACACGACCTAGACCTATCTGGCCACGGTGCTACCTCAAGATCACGCGCGTAGTTCATAGACACACCTGCCATGTGTCAACGAACATCGTCCCGTTCAAAAATGGCGCAACAATATCGTCGTGTGAAAGGTGACACACGACGACACAGGAAGTCCGTGACATACCGTTCTCCCGTCAGAGCTCCTTCAGTCACTACCAACCGTGATGTGACATGGTACGCGATGGCTCACCACGCCAGACGCCAGGAGTCGGGAGTCTGTGCCTCTCCAAATCACTGCATGAGTGGGTCTCTCCCGAGGTCGTCGCCATATTACACGACGATGTTCTACAGGGAGAGTGCAGAACCATAGTTTCTCACTCAGCACAGTGTGAAGTCACCCACGAACAGTACATGCTACCCTGTCACGCCAGCACTCCAAATGCGGCCGTTTGTTTTCTGGTGTTAACGGCAGCCTACGGCATGGGGCGGTAATTGCGTGGTCGGGCTGCTGCTGGTGTCCGACCAGAGGTGCTGCAGGACACAGAATGTTGCAAGATCCCATTACTTGTTCTCGGACGGCAGGCTCATATGTGAAGGGCTTGCCATGTGCTGGGGCCACAGTACGCCGGTCCCGGCCTGTGGCGATCACACGTACACGACAGAACATTGACGGCGAATATGCCCGCTCTCACGCTCCCACGCAGTCCGACATCGGGGCGCTGTGACGTCTCAATTTGGACATTGTAAGATCCAAACAGTTTCCCAAATGCAGATACACGATGGGGCCCCTTTTACATTCTTCCAGCTGCTGAAAACACTCTCTCACACGTGTACGCGGCTTCTGCAAGCCCCTCGCAGTGAGCGCTCCACATCTGTCGCTAATCACGCCCCTTATATAACGAATGACGGTCGGACCAAGATACTAGCATTGGCTAAAACGGCATTCCTATCCCAGAGAAGTCTATTAAAATGAAACATAGGCCTTAATTTGAGGAAGAAATTTCTGAAAATATACTTTTCGAGCACAGCATTGCAGGGTAGTGAGACACGGACAATGGGAAAACCAGAAGAGAATCTAACAATTTGATATGTGGTGCTACAGAAGAATGCTAAAAATTGGGTGGCTTATAAGTTAAGGAATGTGGATGTTCTCCACAGAATCGGAGAGGAAAGGAATATAGCCTATATGTGGAAAACACTGACACGAAGGACAGGATAATAGGAGATCTGTTAGGACATCAGGGAATAACTTCCATGGTACTAGATGCAGCTGTAGAGAGTAAAAACTGTAGCGGAAGACATATTGGAACGCATCCAGTAAATAATTGAAGACATAGGTTGCAAGTACTACTCTGAGATGAAACGTTTGACGCAGGAGAGGAATTCGTGGCGGGCCACATAAAACTAGTGACAAGACTGATTACTGAAGAAACGAAAAAGATAAGCTAACGGGACTGGTAACGACACTAAATTCGAAGAGCGCTAATGCATTCTGCTGAGTTTTGTACCTGTCACAGAGAATGGCATATGTGTTTACTTATATACCTGCTGGTGGTGAGAACGTGTTCCAACTTTACATTGATATCCGACTGCGTCTTCTCACAGCTTCACGTTTTTTGTCAGATAGTCTAATTACATGTGTGTTACAACCGCACTCTTTAAGTATTTTCACAGTGTTTTCGCTGGAAACTCTGTAAAACGATATCGAAGATCGCCGCTACTTTATCCTATTCACTCCTGAGATTTTTCTCTTTAAAAAAAAAAAAAAAAAAAAAAAAAAAAAAAAAAAAAAAAAAAAACGAAGTATTTTGCACAAAACTAATAAACAAGTATGACAAGCGCAAATGAAATGTTGTTTGATGATTCACTGTGGTATACACGTCTCATTTATCGTGAAAAGATACTAGTCTTTGATACTAGACTTTGCTTCGTATTTTCATTCCCCTTCGTTCAATAAGAAGATTTTATCCAGTAAATTGTATTTGCAGATGCACATAGACAATAGGAGTCTTAATGTCAATATTTTTGAATTATACGTTTTCCAATACCGATTGTTGTTGATACTGTAATGCAAGTTCATAATGCAAGAAAATAATAATCATACAATAATTTGTTACTGCCAGCACATAAATCTTTAAGTTACGTTTTATAATAGACTTCAAAACAATTTATTCTTCGCAATACGTAAATAAATTCCACATTTGACGCATACGTCTCTTATATTAGAACTGCTGCCACGTCTCCTTCATTTTGAGGCATTCCTTGCCTCAAAACCTTTTGATGTTTAGCCAGCAAAGTGTAACTTAACTTCTGAAACTGGTTGCAGCAACGCTCTTCTTAGCTTTTTATTCACATTTTGTGCAGTGACGTCCTGTTCTCCTAGCTACTGGCACGACATGTTAACATTCTTATTGTTTTTATCAGTCAGTTTCATCAAGCTCAGAACGACAATCTGCAGTCAGACACAAGAATTCGTCATCTTTTCAAACAGATAATTATGCTTTTCTGTCATTAAAAAGAACTTGCAGTTGCTCATCAGTTAATATTTCGCGCATTCCTGTAAAGTGTGTGATAATGGTTATTTCAGTATTCCAGTATCGAAGGCCAAACTGAAAGTAGCAAATTGCATTGTGACACGAGGTCCACTTACGAGAACGTTCAGAAAGTGGTTTATTTCATAGTAACGAACAAAATTTATACAAATCTGAACTAATTCTCAACATCTAGAATAGCGAACGTCAGGTAAAAAACACAGCTTCTATTCTCAAGATCTAGAATAGCTAAGTAGATTCCCAGTTTATTGTTTAGGCAAAATAATCATTTACACAACTTTCCCGTTTGTACAAGCAACTTGTTGCTGCGTTCGATCAGCTGTAAACTAAAACAATGGTTCAAATGGCTCTGAGCACTATGGGACTCAACTGCTGAGGTCATAAGTCCCCTAGAACTTAGAAATACTTAAACCTAACTAACCTAAGGACATCACACACATCCATGCCCGAGGCAGGATTCGAACCTGCGACCGTAGCGGTCGCGCGGTTCCAGACTGTAGCGCCAGAACCGCTTGGCCACCAGCGGCCGGCTGTAAACTAAAACACACCGAGCGAGGTGGCGCGGTGGCTAGCACACTGGACTCGCAATCGAGAGAACGACGGTTCAAACCCGCGTGCGGCCATGCTGATTTAGGTTTTCCGTGATTTCCCAAAATCGCTTCAGGAAAATTCCGGGATGGTTCCTTTGAAAGGGCACAACCTACTTCCTTTCCTAATGCGATAGGCCCGATGACCTCGCTGTTTGCCCCCCCCCCCCACTCCGCCCCCAAAATCAACCAACCAATGAACCGACCAAACTAACAAACGATTCGTTCCACGCAAGTTGCTGCGTCCTAGTTTTAAAACTAAGAACTAGTGAGTTCGTAACCACGGACCATCGGTCTAAAAGCGGAAAAATACTCCTATTTACGGGGGAAAAAGGTAATGAACGAAGATCCGCATGTGCCGACACATCTACTACGGGTCTGGCCAGACTCTGTAGCCTTGGACTTGGCTGTGGAAACAGAGTCGGCTCTACCACTCGACGTGCCTCAGAGGTCAGCCGTTCAGACAGCAGTGACTGGCTGGCTGGTTGCGTGTTTCAGCGCAAGGCTTCTCTGCGAATCGTTCAGCGCGGGCGGCGGGCCGAACCAGACCCACATCTCAGCGCTGCCGCTGTCTGTCTCTGCTGCCCGGCAGGCACTAACGAAACGCCGCTACTCGTCGGCGCGAGCTCGCGCAGCCCCGCGTTGCGCCTCCCTCTCGTCCGTAGCTCGGAGCTTCCGCGGCTCGGTGCCGACGTTGCCTCGCGTGACGGTGTGCGGCGCACCAGACAAACTTCTCGACTAACTTCCCCGCAAATTAGTCGGAGACGTTTATCGGCCAACCTGGATTACTTCTTCACGCTACTACAAATTGAAAATCGCCCCGAGTGAGGTTCGACAGCCTCGCTTTGACTCCAGAGATAGGATTGAGCTTCACAAATTCAAAGTCAATAATTAAACGCCCTCTAGCTAACTACTTTCGAGTAAGATTCGGAGATGGGACCATTGGACTGGAGTAAGTTCACCGCTGACAGTTCAGTGCCCCGTCTCCAGTGTCTTACTAGCAGCTCCCGCCGTTAATTAGACAACAGCGAAACAAGTACACAGTCCAAAGTCAGTAGGGAAAAGGTCACTCAAAAATACGGCACTGATATTTGCACGGTAACAAGCGAAATTTATTGCCATGAATTAAGCGTAACCAAGTCCGTCACTTGCGTGCCAGAGGGTACTTACGTAGTACGGTGCCTCTTGTTAGTGATTGCTTCCCGTTCCAGTCACGTACGGAGTGTGAGAAAATTGACAGCTTTCGTGGTGAGGCAAACGTTATATGCAGGTGTTGTCATCTAGCGAGAAGCTTTCTGAAGCTCTGAAAAATACCAGGGACCAATCGGGCGATATACAGAAGGCTGTGAGCGATAAAATGTGGCGGGGTATGTGTATAGTAGGACTGTTGATATTTATAAAAATATCGGGATATTAAATATATGTCATGATATCCTCTCGATATATAACGGGAAATACATCGACGTACCTGCCTGTGAAAATATTGGACGCGCATAGTAAATATATTGCCAGTTTTAGAGCTGTATGTTTAGGAGGTTCTACGCAGAATCGGAGAGGAAAGGAATACGTGGAAAACACTGATAAGGAGAAGGGACAGGATGATAGGACATCTGCTAAGACATGAGGGAATGACTTCCATGGTACTAGAGGGAGCTGTAGAGGCCAAAAACTGTAGAGGAAGACAGAGATTGGAATACGTCAAGCAAATAATTGAGGGCGTAGGTTGCAAGTGCTACTCTGAGATGAAGAGGTTAGCACAGGAAAGGAATTCGTGGCGAGCCGCATCAAACCAGTCAGTAGACTGATGACAAAAATAAATAAATAAATAAATAAATAAATTTAAGTACTGATTTATTATTAGATATTCGGATACATCTTGTCATTTATGTTTCTGTTCATCATTTCGAGCAATTGTTTTTGAAGACGGCGATGTGGATACATAAAAATTGTTTTTATCGCTACTGCTGTGCCATTTCTTCACATCGGAAATCTTGCTATTCCATTCAAACCGGCACCCCCAGTGCAATGGGACTCCTTCTTTTGTGCCACATACACTTGATTCACACAGTCAAACAGAAAGATTGGCTGTGATGAAAGTTCAAAAACGTAATGACACTCTTTCCCAGAGTGAAAGTAAAATTATGTTACACTGCAATTTCAAACGAACAACATCAAGTATTTACTGAAAATTGTGAAAAAAATACAATATAAAATAAAACATCGGCACTCGAAATCGCCATTTTGATATCGATTTACCTCCAATATTTATCGATATTTAATCAAAAATTATCGATATATTGGTATTCTATAAACAACCCTAGTTTATAGTTAATACAATGGCTCTGTTTTAAGAAAATGAAGTCAAACCACTATGTTTCCGATTCCAAGATTGTCTGAACCTGCTAATTATGTTTTGTTGTACGAGACACGTTCGATAAGGTAAGCAACACATTTCTTCTCGGTCACTTTCGGTGTGAAAAATGCGGACTATGTTGTGGGACATGGTGGAATATGGCCACCTCAGTTCCCACAGTTTCATGATGTCCTGATAGGTGGCGGCGCTATGCGAAGCCTTCAAAATGGCGTCTGTAAGGAGATTGCGTTCCGAGCCGAGAGTTGTCATTTAGTTTCTTTTGGCGGAACACCAGAGAATGTTTGATATTCATTGGTGTTCGGAGAATATCTAAGGATACTGGCAGTGAACAAAAGCACGGTGGGTCGTTGAGTGAAGCGTCGGTCGCTATCGCAACAAGATCGCGCAAACCTCACAGGTCTCCCGCATGCCGGCCGGGCGCACACAGCTGTGACTTCTGCGATGTTGGAACGTACAGACACACTCTTTCGAGGTCATCGACGTATCGCAATCAAACACCTCGCTGCTCAGCTGGATGTAGTTGGTCTTGCTGACAAACGCGTTTAGCAGTTGGGATACTCAAAGCTGCGTGGCTTCCTCGCAGCCAAACAGGAGACCATGAAGAGTAATGAAGGACGAAACATTTGCCTCAATGGTGGATGCAGTCCGCGGGAAGCAGTAACTGGGTGATGGGGAGGTTATTGATACAGCAAGGCGATGTCTCCAAACAAGCCTTCTCAGTAAGGTGACGTAATGCTGTCACATTGAATGGGAAGTATGTTGAAAAATATCCTTTTGCAGCCAGAAGATTGGAGATTAATATGATGTATTGGAATCTTGAATAAAATCAATCTGCTTTCTGAAAAAAAGTGTGTTGGATTACTTACTAAAGACCCCTCGTACGTTATACACATTGTTTTCAGACATTACTGCACTCTTCAGTGACTCTACTGATTTATATGTTGTGGGACCAGTATGTCGAAGCAAACTTCATGAAATATAAAAAAACATTGGTATGCGATACGACCAAACGATCTTCAAACTTTATATTGAAAATGTGTACGCGCAATTTTATGTTTTTGATTTCATGAGGATCAATGTGTTTTGGTACTTGTGAAAGTTATGTCTTCGCATCGCGTACCAAACATTCTCTGTGGGGGAGGGATCAATAGGTTGGACAGGCCTGTCAAGGCTCCGCACGCTCGTCAACGTGTTTGGGTGTGAATTGCAGCGGGGGGGTCTTGCATTGTCTTTATGCAGTACGCTGCTCAGTAGCGTAGTGGTGAAAGCTACGACAACAGAAACTACCAGTCTTGCGAACACTGGCGCTCGCTTCAACAACTCATAAATCGCTCTACTATTGACTGACCGCCACAAACACAAGCGAGACTCATCGCTAAGAACCTAGGAATTCCACTCGAATGTCTCAGCCGACTCACTCCACACCATGTGTGAACGACGTATGGAAACTCCAAGTCTCAGCCTGCTTCAAATCATTTCTTGCCAAGAGTCGGTGGCTACACGCTGCCTGCAACCCTGCCCGGACGGTGTAGTCATCGTCTGTTCACCAGAGCCAGTGGAACGGTTCTGGTGTAGTCCTACAAAAACCTGAGGCTATCCTTCATGGCACGCTGTTTTCCTGAGTCCATATACACTCAAGGGAGAAAGAAACTGGTACACCTGCCTATTATGTAGGACACCTGCGAGCACTTAAAAGTGCTACAACACTACATGGACACGACTGATGTCTAAAGTAGTGCTGCAGGGAATTGACACCATGACTGCTGCAGGGATGCGAGGGGGTGGAGATCTCTTCTCGAGAGCACGTTGCAAGGAATCCCAGATATGCTTCATGTCTGGGGAATTTGGTGACCAGCGCAAGTGTTTAAACTCAGAAGAGTGTTCCTGGAGCCACTCTGTAGCAATTCTGCAAGTGGCGGGTCTCGCATTGTCCTGCTGGAATTGTCCAAGTCTGTCGGAATGCACAGTGTACATGAATGGATGCAGGTGATCAGACAGGATGCTTACATACGTGTCACCTGTCAGAGTCGTATCTAGACGTATCAGGGGTCGCATATCACTCCAACTGCACACACCCAACACTATTACAGAGCCTCCAGCAGCTTGAACAGTTCCGTGCTGACATTCAGGCTCCATGGACTCATGAGGTTGTCTCCATACCCGTACACGTCCATTCGGTCGATACAATTCGAAACGAGACTCCTCCGACCAGGAAAAATGTTTCCAGTCATCAACAGTCCAATGTTGGCGTTGGCGGGCGCGGGCGGGGCGTAAAGCTTTGTGTCGTGCAGTCATCGAGGGTATACGAGTGCGCCTTCAGCTCCAAGAGCCCATGTCAATGATGTTTCGTTGAATGGTTCGTACACTGACACTTCTTGATGGCCCAGCGTTGAAATCTGCAGCAATGTTCGGAAATGCTGCACTTCTGTCACGTTGAACAATTCTCTTCAGTTGTCGTTGGTCCTGTTCTTGCAGGGTCTATTTCCGGCCTCAGCGATGGATATTTTAGCGGATTCTTGATATTCGCGGGACCCTCGTGAAATGGTCGTACGGGAAAATGCCCAGTTCATTGCTACCTCGTAGATGCTGTATCCCATAACACCACGTTCAAAGTCACTCACATCTTGATAATCTGCCGTTGTAGCAGCGGTAACCGATCTAATAACTGCGGCAGACACTTGTTGTCTTACATAGGTGTTGCCGCCCGCAGATCCGTATTCTGCCTGTTTACATATCTCTGTATTTGAATTGCATGCTTGTACCAGTTTCTTTGGCACTTCAATGTAATAGAAACGTGTTCTACATTCATTGCACTACAACCAAGTGTTTCTGCGACTTGTCGGTACGAAGCCGCCGTCTCCCTCATGCCGGATAAAATGATGAAGTTTTGATCGTCATATCCCAGAGGTAGGGAAGCGCGGGAGTTTCGGTAGCGTTCGGTTAGGATGTCCACGGTTTCAACACTTTCCGTTCCCCTGAGTGTAGATGCTCTTCTTCTTTGTTGTATTATTTCTCATTTATTGCCCACAGTGACATACCTACTGCTTTCTTATTTGCTTGTAATGTTCTTTTAGTTATTTACTAAATCTTTTTAGTTCTAATCTTTTTACATATTTAGTACTAACCTTTTACATCCATATATGACTCACAAAACTTTGAAAATTATCTTGATTCGATACACACGGTTATTAATCATTTCTGTTGTCTTTAAAGTTAGACAATGAATGCAATTTGGAAACTGCCCTTTCGTTCCAATGAGTTTGTCGCTGTTAACAAGGCTATTGCCAGCCAGGCGGGCACGCCGACTTTAAATGATGTCACCTATTAAATAATTAAGGTTTGTGTGAAGACCAGTTTCATGACCGGCTCTTGAATTTCATAAGTTAATCATGATAACTTGTAGATGTTCGCTCTGTTTATTCAGATTTTTCTTGTCACGCCAGTCAACCACAACACCGCTGCTGAGATGACCCCATTTCAAATATGATTCAACAGTTGTGTACTGCTGTCATCAGCAGACACGGCCAACACGGCCTCGTAAAACACGTGGAAGTCTGCAACACCCTTCGTCGGATCCAGTTCCTGCTGCGACCGTTTTCATTCGCAGAAGATGCCATTACCGGCTCAGTTATTAAGGCACGCCTAACTGCCCTTCTTAGAGCTTCGGTGTCACCATCTCTCCTGTACTGCAGAGCTAGAAAAGTGCTTCAGCGCCAATTTCTGGCTCAGTAAAGGATCAGTTACTATTTTTTTGCGCAGTAAAATAAAATAAATTCGCTTGTTGAAATGCCACCTACTCTATTTCATTAATAATGAATTTATCATTAGATATTTGTTCTAAAAATAAGATCGCAGTAGCCTCTGCCTCTAGAACTGTAAGTCATATTTTGTGTCTCTGGAATACGCCCTCAGCATAAGAGATATACCATAGTTCCCTGGTTGCGTGATTACGTGAAACGTTTCGGTATGGTAGCCAGATTGAAAAGTCTTCGGCGGAAAGGCCGGTTAATTCAAGCCGCTCACGAGAAAATGTGATACAGGCTTCGCCTATCAACGAGCATAAATCATGAAGGCAATTTTTAAATCGGCTGCGGTCGGCTCCCGATCGTTATGTTTCCGTGCGAGCTACCGTCCGCCAATTTCTGAGCAACATCGTAAAAAGGAACGAAGTGGTTTCCCGTGCAGCAAGCGATTTTAGAGGTAAGTTTATTGTAAGGTCAGAATAATAGATGAGAAGAGGAAATTAATTGAGTTTCATTGCTGCGAAATGGAAACGCCTGTCTTAGTCTTTACTTAACAAAGTAAAAGCAATTGTACGAAGTGAGTTTCGGGACAAGTAAAAGCGAACATTTGTCTTCACAAAGATAGATGGTGAAATTGTCGAAGTGTACAACATCGTGATTCTGTTACGTAATACATCCGGCGTCCTTACGAAAACGAGCTGAATTCGGAAGGATTGGCTACTACTCAATAAATTGTTATGGAGTAAATCGATAGTATGACGGATACATTGGTTTATTATAACCATTTTTTTCATTTACTTTACGCTGAGTCATCAACATGGTCTGCAGGTACAAATAGTTTGCTTCGACTAAATTGTATTGACAATCTCTCAGTCCCTAGCATAGCTACTCGTATGGACGCAGCGGTGTGCTGCAGCCCCGCTTAACAGAGAGTACGGAACGCGTCACCCCATGAGAGCGTACCAGCAGCCAGCAGAGCTCAGCCGTCACTGCTCTGTGTTTGTTCACAGTGGGTATTTCGAATTAAACAGACCTGTCGTGCGTTTCGGGGAGCACGCATTTAATATCGCGAGCACTCAGAAGATGCGAAAAACGCGACTATGATGATTTCTTGACTTACATTGTGTCATCGTAGATCGGGAGGTTTTCCAAAAAGCACAGAACTGAACGATGTCGACTTCTGTAATAGATGCGTCGACGTAAGGAGTCCAGGAATATACGAGATCCCGTACCTGGGAAAACAGCTGGGCGAACATAGACATGACGCTAGACTAGATTGTTGGTAACCACTGCCACAAGGGTGACACAATGTCAAGGACACCAGACCGCCGTTCTCTCGTCCGCTTACTGGGACTCTAAGACGTCGCCGGTCACGGAGAAGGAAGATTAGTGTTTAACGCCAGCCGCAGAAACTGTGCGAACAAAATGTTGGGGGCTCGAAGCCGAGACAGCTAGACTGCGCCGCGACAACGTGGGCGAGTGTTTATGCTGGCGCTCACGGCCGGAACACCAACGCCATACAGGTCCGTTTCCGTGGTTCGTTTTGCGAGAGTTAACTCTGGTAGAGTACTTTTACGGGTTTGCTGGAGACACAGTACGGGTGACAGGTGCAACACAGTGTGCGAGCGATATGGCGCGACAGCTGGATACGCACTGCGAACCTGGAGTACGGTTCCTGTGGGCAAAATGTCTGAGTTGCACACAGATTTATCTTGAAATCGTGGCACTATGTGGACCAAATGCAGTGTCACTGCCAGCCGCAGTGAAATGGTACCAAAAATTTGAGCACGTGATTGTGGTGTGAACTGCAGCGGGGGGGTCACCCCACAGTCCGTATCTTGCACTATGCGATTTCCACCTTCTCGATGACCTGAAATACTACCCTGTTGGAGAGGGGGGGGGGGGGGGGGAGAGATTTTCCAAGAACGAGGTCGTTCAGACAGTAGTTCTCGAATGGCTCCGTATCCAGTTCTATAGTCGAGGAGCTGAACAATTGGTAGAACATCCCGGCCGTTGTCTACAGACCTGGTGACCGTGTGGTGTCACCGCCAGACACCACACTTGCTAGGTGGTAGCTTTAAATCGGCCGCGGTCCATTAGTACATGTCGGACCCGCGTGTCGCCACTGTCAGTGATCGCAGACCGAGCGCCACCACACGGCAGGTCTCGAGAGACGGACTAGCACTCGCCCCAGTTGTACGGACGACTTTGCTAGCGACTACACTGACGAAGCCTTTCTCTCATTTGCCGAGAGATAGTTAGAATAGCCTTCAGCTAAGTCCATGGCTACGACCTAGCAAGGCGCCATTAGCATTATATGGCATTTATCTAGAGAGAGTCTCACTTGTCTCATCAAGAACGATGTATACAAATGATGGATTGAAGTTAAATATTCCAGCAGCTACGTACTTTTCTTTATAGCATTCATTACGTATCCTGTTTCGGACCTCACGCCATCCTGCGTGAGTTTAAGTGCGTGCCTTTCGGTTACCCGTCACTGTGGACTGGCTGTCTTGTCAGTCCACAACAGACCGTGTTGAGAAATAGTGTCATGTTGTCTGTATCACTTCGGTGTGTAGTGCTGTATTCAGCAAAAGTTGCTTGGCCTGCCATGCTAATGAGAAGCTACAGTTTGGAGCCGCCTTGTAAAGTGGCTCAGCGGTTCCTACAGCATGTCAAGACAGTTCACGAGACTCCGTCTCCTGAATTTGTCACAACTGCACAATGTCTTGTTGGTTTACAAAGTTTGATGTGTCTGGTAAATTTGCAGAGATCAAAAGGATTTTTAAAAGTTGGTTTTCTGTATTAGGGTGCTTTTCAGATATGTTAAAAAAACATGAATGCATCAGTCACATCTACGTCTGTACTGCGATAGAATACTTTACGTCCATTGTCACTTGTCTGTTCTAGCTGCGAATGGTGCAGCGGAAGGAAGATTTCTGGTAAGCGTCCGTGAGGACTCGCATCTCTCTAATGTTACTACCGTGGTCTTTTCGCGAGATACACCCAGGCTGAAGCTTTGCACTTATTGACTCTGCTAGAAACGTACGATATCGGAACTTTAACGGCAGATAGTACCGCGATGCGGAACGCCTCTCTTCTGCCTTGTGCCACTGAAGTTTTCACAGCATCTCGGTGATACTTTCGTGCTTACAAAATGCAGTTCTAACGAAACGTGCTGCTCTTTTTTGGGTAACACAACTTATTGAAGGATTCATTGTTGTAGTAATTAAGCCATTTAAATGCCTCATTATGTCAGTAAGTAAGCGTAGTCCGTTACCCATTTGTCATCATTCAGTCATATACTACGTTCATCATGGGAATAAACCAGATGTAAACATTACGTCATGTATTCTTCCGCGTTTGCTTGAATCTCATTGGATTTCGTTTCACGTGGAGCGGAAGCCAAGCTGTTTCCAGTACAGTCAAGTACGATGATAAGGATACGTTTTATGCTGTGCTACACGTACATAGACTGCCCGATAATGCGAGGCAACAGCTTTACTGGCGCATTACACTTTGACAGCACTGTCCATTCAGCTGATCCAACTAACCGGCAATCATTTAAGCAGTTGCAGTTCAGACGTAAAAAGAGACGATCAGAGAAACAATATAGTTTCGAATGCCATTTAATTTTTAAAGAGACTCAAATAATATTCGGCGAAACTCCAGCACCATCGCACGCTTCTCAGGTGATCAGACGGAAGGCGTAAACTGCTCTCGTTCTCACCTAACATCGTACTCGTACTCTGATTACAAACAAGAGTGATGAAAATTCCTAACTTAAGCACAGAGTAATTTTTCTGAGCGAGCTACCCAGTATATGTGATGCAAAAGCACACTGCAGGGTTTCACCGTATTGTTGAATACTGAAGCCACTGAAGGTATTAATTACAGTTTGTCGTCTGGTAATCTCTTAGCTCCTTCCTTGTCGGAACCTGAGAAATGCATTTCAACTGTGGAACTGCCTTCTGCTAGACTGATAGCGAGTCGATCAACGAAGCCAGCCAGGCGCCCTGCTTTCTCCTCTTCTTTTCTGACGCGCCGTTCTGTATCCCTCCTGCGTTCGGCAGTGACGTGTGAAAAAGCTGCATGCGCTACTTCCAGTAAGTCTGGCAGCTTAAAGGTCTTTGGGCCAAATCCCATAACTTTGATCCATATCAGTTCTGTCGGGTTCATACAGTAATGTTACAGTGGCAAATGTAAAAATGCAACGTCTGTAGAGTGTGCTCGATGCTGTGAAAATGATAGTTTTTCATGTTTCTACGGCACTTACCACTGTGGTTCGTGTGTGAATACATCTGTGGTATAAAACAAAAATAAAGAGTATTTGGTTTTTCATTTTCCCCTAAAAAATGAAATTGCTATGTTATCTCAGTTTAAGCAACGTATGTTAACAATCTTTCATAAAATATCGCCGGCCGAAGTGGCCGTGCGGTTAAAGGCGCTGCAGTCTGGAACCGCAAGACCGCTACAGTCGCAGGTTCGAATAATGCCTCGGGCATAGATGTTTGTGATGTCCTTAGGTTAGTTATGTTTAACTAGTTCTAAGTTCTAGGGGAATAATGACTTCAGCAGTTGAGTCCCATAGTGCTCCGAGCCATTTGAACCATAAAATATCGATAATTAAGAATTGATATTTGAAATGAAAACAGGAATTTTGCGTGCAGTATGTAATTAGTAACAAGAAGACGTGCATTATTCATAAAAAATGATGATGACTTTTACTATTAAGAGTTGTAGATATTTCAAAGACGTGAACCGGCGAACCACGAACTGCAATAAATTAGCCCACTACGCTACCGATTTCGCTATGGTAGTGCCATTGGGAATGTGTATCTCAACTGCATCAATACCGTCCTTGGAAAAGTTCAAACTGATTATTTCTGTAAATTTATGAAAAATATTAAGGACAACCTATTTCTCGGCACTTTTTAAGCATGTTCCACACTCGTGTTTCACTACGGAACAGGAAGCAGCCTCAGCCATTTTCATATTGCATATTAACAACGCTATAATCAGAGCAGAATCGCGCACAGACTGTGGTTGTACACGATTTCTGAAATAAAAACTACATAGCAAAGCCATGATTAAGAGAAACGCTGATGGCTGTTAATACATTCTAATATCTTAAGGGGAGCCGGAGGTGGTCAAATCCAAAAAATTACAATTTTTTTTTTGCTACCGAAAATTAATTGGAACATTCCTCTTTAATGTAAACTTTGAATTATTGTTCTACTCGCCCTGGAAGTGGAGTTATTACCATTTTCCCCCACACCTGCAGAGGAAATGGGTGGGCGCTGAATGCATCTAACACCCTCTCGTGACTTCCTGGCGAACTGCTTGGGATTTTCTCGGCATGTTACGCATACAGCGCCTTATGTTACGCATACAGCGAGTGTGCAACGGTTGGCTACATTGTTTTCTGTGACAAATGAAGCGCTAAGAGCGCGGAACATCGTCTCTTTGCTGTTAACGTTTCGAATTAGTTCAGTGTTGCGCCTGTTGTTGGTAGTATTATACTTCTTGTGTAAAGCGTTGTTCTGGTTACGATGCCACGTTTTAGTAACCGTGTATATAAGAAGAGGAAGAACGTAGGGAAAAGAAAATTAACACTAATACCAAGTTGCGAAAAGCAGTGTGGGCATTGTTCCTTCATACTGCCTCTTCCAATGAATGCCCTCAACACAGCCTGTGCCCAAAAGATTCCAGGTGCAAATATAATGCAAAAAAGGACTATGATCACAAACATGGTTTGCCAGCAGCTGTGATAAATGCAATAAAACCAATTTTTCATCACTTAGCACAGCCAGAATTGTTACACAAATGTCTACACGGAAAGACGCAGAATCCTAATGAGAGCGTAAACAATTTGATTTGGAAAGTGATTCCTAAAAAGATGTTTGTAAGCATAAAAACACTGCACTTTGGCATTTATGATGCAATAGCAACCTTCAACCAAGGGAACAGTGTGAAGTTCTGAAGGCATTAGTATTTACAGCTGGGGTGAACACTGTACGAGCACTAAGAAATATTGACAGAGAAGGGATAAGAGGAGCAGAAAAAAGAGAAAGGCATATGAAGTATGATGGAACAACAGGCCAGAAAAGAAGACAGAAGAGGAAGATTTTGGAGGATGAAGAAGAAGACCCTGATAATCCATCCTATAGTGCAGGAATGTATTGAGAAACTTTGATAGCCATTTCCCGTAAATTAGAATTTTTCGAATATAAGGAACATTTTCTCAAAAACCACTCAAGCTAGAGAGATGAAATTTTTATACAGCACTCCTAGTGGTCAAACTTACACTGTAACACAGCCATCTGGCAATATGTTCAGTAGTTTCATTTCAGTTTAATTATAAAGCAATTATTTTTAAAAAAATTTGGGTCATTAATAAAAAAAATAATTGGAAGGAAACTAGAAAAGATACTCCAAAATCCCTCTGTCATAACTGCAATACTAAACCACTCTATATGTAAAAAAAAAAAAAATTCAAATTTTTCTATTTGGTATTTATTCATAAATGTTCCTCAAACTTATCGATTTTAACATGGGCAGCATAGGCACCTCCGGCTCCCCTTAAAGTTTCATTTAACATATATTAGTAATAATGTATGTAAAACATAAGTAGGATCTATTTCCAAGAGCGTAGCAATACCAGTGTACGTGTGCTACGACTTCGGACCAATCATCGCGTTTGTGTTTGTTCACATCAGGCTTATTCCTATGATGAACGGAGTGTACAGTAGTTGTGGCTCTCGTTTCATTTCCACTGTGTGGCGGGCAGCCTATCACGCGTGCCTCACAGGGGCAAGAACTGTGACGGCTCTGAGGCGGCTGTGGTTCCCACGGAACAGCCTGCGGTAAACAGGTTCAACGCTGCTGACATGAGGCATCAATGTGTCTGACTGAACCCGGAGCGATACAGCCAATAGACCGGAGGAAATATGCTGCGAACAGTCTTCACTTTCACCTCCATCTACACACATATTCAATAAACCAACATATGGTGCATGACGGAGGGTACGTTGTACAACTACCTAGTTATTTCCTTCGATGTTCCACTCGCAAATACAGCGAGGTAAAAGCGACCTGCTGTCTCCGTACGAGCTACAATTTCTTTCATCTTAACTTCGTGGTCCTAACGAAAAATGTGCATTGGCGGCAGTGGAATCGTTCTGTAGTCAGCTTCAAACGCCAGTTCTCTAAATTTTATCCATAGTGTGGCACGGAAAGAACGTCGTCTTTCTTCGAGGCATTTTCACTTGAGTTTACGAAGCAGCACAGTATACTCGCGTATTGGTTGAACCTATGGAGTAATAAGATCACAGAAACGCCACTGAAGATGCATCACAAATAAAAAGTAAAACGTGTATGGCACAAAACTAACAGCCTTTGGTTTAGCTGCATAGACACACCACATGTCGAAGGTTATACAGACGTCAAAATTAAAATAAGTAAAATAAAAATAAAGTGGTGTCATGCCATAAGAAGGAAGCAGAAGTCCACTCCCAAACACAATGAGAAGACCACGTTGTCACTGAGTATGAGTGAGGGGCCTCATTCAAATAGACTAATCCGCTAGTGGGCATATAACCAGCTGTTCGCATATTGAAAGTATTTCTGTCGAAATAATCCATAAAATTGCAATTTTATACCTTATCGTGACTAAAAATACGTTCGCATGCATTTTTCTATTTTTTAATATGTTAATATGTGTGAAATATCACACATGAATAGTTAGACGGCTAGCAGGAGATAGTTTTAACATGCACGACGTTTATTCCTCATACCCACTGGCCATGTGATTTTCTCAGAGTGATTGCGTGCTTCCTTCTTATAATATGATATTACTGTATATTACACGTTTTAGTTGCGAGATAATCTGTATAGCTACACTTTTTAAATTTTCAGCTTAATGACATTAGTGTCTGTCCGTAGATCGGGAAATGGCCGATGGCAGCCGAAGCTGGTAATTTCTTGCTGAAAGTAATTATGTCAGATTGTGACGAAAAATAAACCATTTTTAAAAGTATTTTAACAATCGAAGTGCTATGTCTTTCTTTCCACTAACCTCTGCATATGGAGAATGCTGTTATTTTAGTAATCTTAGATGTCTTCTCGTTGTAGGTAGTTTGGAAATTGATGTTTGGAGTTGAAAACCGATTGTTAAATAAATTTTACTTTGCAAGTCAGGCAGTGTGATGCATTTATATCATCTGACCACTCGCTATTGCTCCGTGGCATCATGCAAATATTACCTAAAACCCTTTTCTTACTTTCCTTTTCTCGAGAAAAGCGCTGTATAGGCTGATTTATCGACTTCGTCGCTAGGCACGTACATGGACAAACGACACATGGCTCGCTATCCTACTATTGTCTCTCTTTTCATCCATTCCACCTCCGATTATCATTATTGTAAAGCTTCTTCTTCTTTTACTTGATTTTCTCTGTTTTCCTGTGTATGTTCATAATCTGGTGTTTCGCATGTACAGTGCCGTGTTGGAGGGGAACGGTGGCAGCAGGCGAGATATTCTTATAGCCTGCACCGCACTCGTAAAAGCGAGCCGGGGCGCTGCTTATCGCCGCAGTATCTTAACTTTATTTTTGCGCCACCCGTTTTTCACCGACCTTTCTCGAGTCGAATATTGCATGTCAGACGCAGGGAAAGGCATTTCAGCCGCCTGTTTTAAGCCCGGTAATCTGCACGGGCGCGGTAACAGCAAGCTACGGTGTTTCTCAACCGCCGTACACCGCTTCCGGTGTTTGCGCAATGCGAAGTCCCCATCGTGTGGCACAGTCCGGGTCACACTCGCTTATTACGAATGCGAGCGGCGTACATACATGGGCGTCACGCAACAGCGCTGTCTGTGCAGTCGCCGACGCTAGCACCAAAAATGTGTCGACGAGGTGAGAAGTATGCAGTGAACACACTGTCTGCCTTTCTGCAACTGCAACACGATGCCGTATGGCGCTCTGTGATGACTAGCCTTGTTGGAACTGACCTGACAGCGCAGTTGAATGATTATCTCGTATTCAAGTCACTCTTCTTCGAGCACACATTTCCCAATACGACCGAATAACTAACTAGGTTGGACACTGCATTCGTGTTCGGAAGTAACAGGCTTTAAATCTCTCTCTTCGTCCTATTTGTGGCATCACATTCACCGATTCATTGGACGCAATTATCCACCCCGAGACTTTCCGTTAATTCAAACAACCACTGTTTTTAACGTGGCGGTACAGGAATTATCTTCTTATTAAGTGCCTTCTTTTAGTGCCTGTCTCGAATTTCTTCTGCTCTGTGGTGTCCGCTCAAAAATAGGTGAATTGTAACTTTATGTATACAGGTCGTCCCGAGAGGAATGTTCAGTATTCAGGGACGTGACAGGAACGACTATTCGAAGCAAAAACGTTTAGTACAAAAATGGCTCTGAGCACTATGGGACTTAACATCTGTGGTCATCAGTCCCCGAGACCTTAGAACTACTTAAACCTAACTAACCTAAGGACATCACACACATCCATGCCCGAGGCAGGATTCGAACCTGCGACCGTAGCAGTCGCACGGTTCCGGACTGAGCGCCTAGAACCGCGAGACCACCGCGGCCGGCCGTTTAGTACACATCGGCTCTAAAATGCATACCTGAAGAGCTATTGGGCACTTCTTCATTTTCAGTGCTGCGAAACAATTTTTTTCTACTTTGCTTTCCACATTTTGAGAATTGGTACAGTAGAACTGCAATTATCCGAACTCCAACTATCCTGATCGCTTTGAAGAAAAAGAAATTTGGACAGGATGACTAAACGTGTTGGTTTTGTTCTATAATTACTACAGTATGCATTACACTGTACGTTTTAAAATCAATCCTCAGTGAATGTATTAGAGGACAAAATCCTGCGGTGAAAAATGAATACAGAGCGCACATTGCTCTTCGCGAGGCCCGTCATTCAGTGTGGGCCCCATCATTCTGTGTCGTGATCTTAACGTGTACTACACTTTTTTGTCGCTATATGTTCCGTCTTCCGTCTCTTTTGTTTTGCGCGTATCTTTTAATGTATTGTGCGGAATATGTCTTTTAAAAGAAAACGCGTTTTCTTGTCGTTGGCTCCGGCCAGAGTGGCCGAGCGGTTCTAGGCGCTACAGTCTGGAATCGCGCGAACGCTACGGTCGCAGGTTCGAATCCTGCCTCCGGCATGGATGTGTGTGATGTCCTGAGGTTAGTTAGGTTTAAGTAGTTCTAAGTTTAGGGGACTGATGACCTAAGATGTTAAGTCCCATAGTGCTCAGAGCCATTTGAACCATCTTGCCGTTGGCGGATAAAATAAAAGTTGTTAAACAATTATACAAAGACGTGAGTGGTAAACAGGTAGCTGAGATGTTTAGCGTGGAAACGTAAAGAAGTCCTCCATTTTAAACATTGTGTCTGTCCTTGAGAATGAATATGGGGAAAAAAAGAACTTGAAGAGGCGGTTTTTCTGTGACTGTACCAGCGGACATTGGCAATCCATCTTTCAGGACCGATTGTTAGCGAAAATGCAAAACTTTTAGCCGAGAAAATCCACATTTTGTCTTTATTGAGAGCGAGCAATGGCTGCATCCGGAATTTCAAGCAAGACACAGTATTCGTGAGTTGAACTTAAGTGGTGAAAAACTGTCAGCAGACACAAAAGCAGCAGAAAATTTTATTGAAAAAATTTAAAACTGAAGCAGAAACATTTACTTTTCTGAGATTTCGGGACCTAAAACTAATCAGTTGAGAGGCTGAGTATTTTCTCGGTATCTTTTTTCTACTCCATTGTTGCAGTCACGTGGCAGTTTGAACGTAATGAGATAACGTGCAGGCTCATATCTGTATTGCAGGAGTTGTTATTAATGACTCCAGTCACGCTGGTCAAAGCAATGTTGGCACTTCTTGTAATTAAAAATAGATATATAAAACGCCCTGTTAACCCGCAGGACAGGACAGGTAGTTTAAATTGTGGAAAGGGGCCAAAATAAGGGTCTGTCAGTTACACTCGAACATACAACTTTATTATTTGGTCAAACATTACAAGAGGCCAAAAAAAAATTTTTTTTTTAACACAGAGCTTTAATCTTTGCGACTTAATTACCGGCTGAAAGCCACTTTAATTTAAAAATGGCTGAAGGCCAATAACTTAAAACGCAAGCTTAATCAGAAATTTAAAAGCAAGCCTTACCTTACAACAGTTCTTTATTTAGGCTGACGGCCCAAAGAATCTGAGATTTTCAGAGCAAACAATTTGAATTCAAAATCCGTTGAAAGCCCAACACTGAAGGCTAAAAAACATTAATTTAAAAAAAAAAGCAAGGCCTTACGTAAAACAGTTCTTAATTAGGCAAAACTCAACCAAAACAGAAATTTAAAAGGCTAAGCCTTATCTTGAAACAGTTCTTTAGTTAGGCTGAAGGCCCAAGGAATAGACACTTCAAGAGCAAACAAGTTCAATTCAAATCGGCTGAAGGCCTAACACTTAAAATTCAACAACATTAAAACCTTTAAAGCCGGCCGCGGTGGTCTCGTGGTTCTAGGCGCGCAGTCCGGAACCGCGGGACTGCTACGGTCGCAGGTTCGAATCCTGCCTCGGGCATGGATGTGTGTGATGTCCTTAGGTTAGTTAGGTTTAAGTAGTTCTAAGTTCTAGGGGGCTGATGACCACAGAAGTTAAGTCCCATAGTGCTCAGAGCCATTTGAACCATTTTTGAAAACCTTTAAAGCGCCAAAGGTCTTACGTGAAACAGTTCTTTAAATTAGGCTGAAGGCCTAAAGAATCTTACGCCTTAACGGCAAAACAACCTTAATTAAAAAAATCGGCTAGAAGCTATACAAGTACAAACGACAAGAACAAATAAAAAAAAGGCAGTACACCCACGGGTGCTCAGATGTTCGAGGGTCGGCCCGCCAACCATTCACGATCTGACGACAACCCAACCGACCGACAGTCAACGGACCCACAGACAAGATAACTTCCACTTCACCCGACCAGGGCACAACAGGGAGTTCAACAGAACAACATAGAAGATATTGGCACCCACAACCAATCATACACGGAGCTGTCAAACTACACACCGTGCTGGACAACAACAACACGATGAGGAAACTACACTGCCTGAATTTACGTCAACGACCATGGCAGGTAAACGGAACGATAACGGCCACAAGGCAGAAGATTCCGCTGGTGCACTTCAATTCAAATAACCAAATACAGTGAAACTCCACCGGAGGGTGGCTAGAATTTTCCAACTTGAAAACCACGTTGTTGGTCGCGGGAATACCGCAACAGCCGACAGCGAACTCCAAACGACACAATATGAACAGTCTTGACTTGCTGGTAGATTGAATCAAAACTCAATCTTCGTGTCTTGGGTCGGTAAGCCACGGACCTCGTAGCAATGGGAACAGCCCCACACACCCCCACACCACGTAGAGACCACCAGCGGCCCTGGTCAAACTACGTCCCGCGGAGAATTCCTCGCTGTTCCACGACAACCGACCGACTGCCCAGGCCCGGAAACGGTGAAAGGACCAAATATACGTCGGTCGATGAGACGACCAACCGAACGACCAACCAACGGTCGTCCCGCTCCAATCTACCTCCGTCGGACAGTTCACGTGTGTCGCCAGCGGTCGGCGAGCACTGGCTGTCGCCGCCTCACCGGCGCTCCGTCCCCGACTTCAATGCTGGTCCGTCTGCAACTGACTGCCAGACGCACGACGACCAGGAAATACTATCGGTCGCTCCAGAGATGGTGCGACAGTGCACTTATCCATAAGCGCTGCTGCTGCTGCTCACGGGAAAGTAAGGCTGGAAGTTAGTGACGCCAGTAAATGTAATAAGAAAACGAGGCGGCAGTACCGTAATAGAAGGTGACAAACAATAATTGGGATGAAGGCGAGCCGTGCACGGTTCAGTATATAACTTTATAAAATTAGCAATGGAAATGTTTTAGTCTCCTATTGTGACAATAGGTTGCTTAACTGAATTGCGTGCTTCATTTATCACCTGTACCTCGCGTGTAGTAACAACGGCACAGCAACAGCAACAGCAGCAGCAGGGGACGTTCTGTATGGTTTCATAAGAGGAGCAAGCGGAACATTACACGTTTTGCATACGAATAATAAATATTCTTATTTTCTAGAAAAGAAAAGAGCTGAAGCGTCTGAGAGGTGGTTCTCAGGCAAATGCATAAAATAAAGTGGACTAATAAGAAAAGGAAAAATCTCTCCAGAATCAGCGAAGAAAGGACATGTGGAAAGTACTAAGCAGATGAGGGAAGTGTGGTGGGAAATATATAACTATATTAGGGAATATCTTCCGTGCTACTACATGGAGCCACCCCCGGCAAAAAACGGACGGGAAGTCAGAAATTGAAATATATCCTAGAAATACTAGGCGCCGTTGGATATAAGTGCTTCTCTGAGATGAAGATGTTGGCAGAGGAAAGCAAGTCGTGGAGGGACATGTTAAACCAATCACAAGACTGATACCAAAAGAATGAGAGGTAAAGTTTATCTGTTGTGTGTGACTACATAGATATATACATACATACAGCATGGTAAGGGGAGGTTGGCCACAGAGTGCTGCGGCAACTCGCGTCGCAGGAAACCTGTACAGGAGCAGAAATGATAAGCGAACACGCTACGGTCGCAGGTTCGAATCCTGCCTCGGGCATGGATGTTTGTGATGTCCTTAGGTTAGTTAGGTTTAACTAGTTCTAAGTTCTAGGGGACCAATGACCTCAGCAGTTGAGTCCCATAGTGCTCAGAGCCATTTTTTTGATAAGCGAACAACCAAATGCAGTAAACAGAATATGGCAAGATGAAAGAGAGAGAGAGAGAGAGAGAGAGAGAGAGAGGAGAGAGAGAAGAGAGAGCGGGAGATATTTATAGGTGCGTATGCTAAACCCCTTCCCTCAAAAATACTTCTCTCCTTCGTACCTCCTCTGTGTTACCACAGAAGACGTGTCACTGATATCATTTGTACCAAGATTGCAGTACACGCGCGGTGCCTATTTGCTTCCACTGCCCTGAGTGAAATGCTTAAGTTCTAAAAATGTTCAACAACCAGCAGACTTCTACAGTTGTCTCCTGCGTAGAAAACAGCAGGTAAGTCGTGAACTTGAGGCTGTAAGGAACTCTTAGCGAGGAACTGTTATTTCAGAAATAGTTAAATTTCCAGTTAGCTTATTTATACTGGATGCTACTTGCTTTTTATTAGCAGGACACGGGAAACTGCAGAATTACATTCTACTTTAAAGTCACAAATAATTTATATTCTTCAACAAATTTAATGAGCTGCTTATTTCTGCAATTACAATCACACTGTCCTCAGCTACACGCTAAGACTTTATTTCCATTAAAGTCTTGACCTGACACCGACTTCGGCAGACAACATGTCCGTCCTCTGCGGCTTCCGAACCAGCTCTGATCTTACAGCCGAAACATGTCGCCCGCCATCCAGGTTACGCGCTGTCCGAAGATCACCGAAGTGCTTCGTCTGCGTTTTCATGTACCAGTTGTTTATTATTCAGCTGGTTATTAATACTTGTGAAATAAGGAATGATAGCACGCTTTTGAGAGATGCTTTAATCTGAAATTCAAGCAAATACGCTGTTTAGTTTGTCTAATATTAATAACAGAAGATTCCCATTTTGGTGCGCAACTATCGAACGCAGCAGACAATCGCGGAGAAGGACCACAATTTAGGGGGTCTATCTCACGCTACACGTACTGAACAAACCATCTGTCATCGGTACCTCGCACCACATTACGTCATCTCGCTACTTCTGCCTTCTCAACTGCTGAAAGAAGAGCATACCTGACTATGATGGCTGTAAAGCGAGAAATATTACTAGAAGATCCACTTAGCTTGTATTTCTCCAAACGTCGAAGACTCCTTACAAATACTGAAGCTATCGACGTCACAAGGAAGAGGCTGGAAGCGCGATTGGGCGGGAGGCTGCCGCCGGCCGTGTTGATAATTCCGTCCCTATAACACCTGTGGGGTGCTGCTGGTACGTGATACCACAGTGTGTCCTCTCGCTGTGACGAGTTTGATCAAAACTGATCTGCTCATTTGCGGAGGAATGTGCGCTCTTTGCTACGGACGCTTTATGGTTCTCGGATAGCCGGGGAACTTGAAAAAGATCGGTTAGAAGAGAAAGGAAATTTGTGTATTTCCCACTTGTGTTCAGTTAGCTATGGTCATCTATCAAAGCAGGGCCCATTTAAGTTGCCATACATGTGCATTCGATACTCACACTGTGCAAGTCATTTTTGCGTAACGTTTTCTGTTAGTCTTTGAAAGACCTCTGGGTGTTTTCTCCTTCCTCCCGACTTCGAGAAGATTTCTGTAGTAAACTACTGGTCTGTTGCCAGCTTAATGACATAGTCCCGTATTACAAAATGTCCCAGCCTCAAACCAATCTGAAGAATGATGACCCGACACAGAAATAATGTGTACTCTCAACATATGGATAGTGTACCTTGGATCTACCTGCTCTCCCAAGCCCCTCCTTCCTTCACGTCCGCAGCTCGTGGTCTCGCGTCGCGTTCTCGCTTCCCGAGCACGAGGTCCGGGGTTCGATTCCCGGCGAGTTCAGGGATTTCCACCTGCCTCGAGATGACTGGGTGTTTGTGCTGTCCTCATCATTTCATCATCATTCATAAATGTGGCGAGATTGGACTGAGCAAACGTAGGGAATTTGTACGGGCGCTGAAAACCGAGTAGTTGAGCACACCACAAACCAAACATCATCATCTTGATCTTCCATTGACGCCCTCTGCCCCTCCCATCTCTTTCCCCCTCCCCTTCTTCCCTCTTTCTCTTCACTCCCTTCACCCCTCTCACCATTTTTCCTTCCTTTCTTCCATTCCTACCCACTCGCCCACTTCTACCCTTTTCGTATCCTCTCATAATCCGTTGTTTCTTCCCTCCTCCCTCTGCTTCTTCCTTCTTTCAGTTTTCCATCCCTACCTTGTCCCCTCACTTCCTTCCCTTCGTCCCTCACTCTCCCCCCTCTCTCCTCCGTCCCCCCTCTCCCTCTTCCAATCTCTTTCTCTATCTATCTCTGCTTCTTCCCCCACGCCCCCTCATTTTGTAGGTCAGGCACAGCACTGGAAAATTACCAGGGCACAGTCCTACCACTTCGACACTCCAGTGCCGTAGAAGGAGCGGTGGAGCGCTGTTGGACTGCTGCTACTTGCCACGCAGACGCCACACTCGGCCGGCTGCCTGCGGCCTTGGGCCAGCCCGTTGCTGCGGCTGAGCACGGCAGCTGCTTAGCGTGCATTTGCAGGCAGACAGCAGCGGCACGCCGCTGCGCTGTTCTGCAGACAATGGTCCCAGGCGGCTCCCCCTGCTGCGCCGAGCCATGCTAGTCTGCTATCTGCGCGCACAATTGGCCCATCGCCCTTGCCGCAGGACTTCGCGAGCTGAGCTTCTGCTGAATGGCGCCTTTGTCACGTGACTGACAGCGCCTCTATGGTCCTCTGCTCCCCTACCAAAGCCCGATGCACCACTTGCGCAACTGAGACCGTCATTTACACATCCACTGAACAAAATGTCCGAGAATTAAATAACAAAATAGCGCCGATTGAATACCAGAAAGCCATCTATACTACGGAGGTGGGTGGAGTTTTCATCTGTCGTGATTCATCACTTCATTATTTGAGTTTGCTGGATTTCTGTCAAACCAGCGCACAGTCCTTACTGAGAAAGAGCTACGACATATTTAAATAACTAGCTGGGAAATTCGACATTACCGAGATATTTCTTTATTCCAGACTTCCTTCTAGCTCCGTCTATCTCCTCCTTCCCCTCACTCTGTGCATCTCCTACTCCCCTCCTCCCACCTATCTCTACCCTCCAGTCTCTGGCCATCTCCTTGTCCAGTTCCTCTCTCCGTTCTTCTCTTCCCTCCCTCACCCTCTACCTAACTCCTTCGTTCCCATCTCTCTGCCCATTTCGTCTCTCTCTCCCCCCCCCCCCCCCCCCCGGTCCATCGTCTGTCCATCTTTTCTGACCGCCACCTTATCCATCTTAACCACGTTAATTAAATTTCCATCACATTAAAACTGAAGCGCTTCACGTAAACAAGCTTTCATCAGCAAACACACTCCATCATAGGAATCAAAATACGCCAGTGGATAAAAGAACAAGTCGGTTTATTAAAAAAAAAAAAAGTGACAATTTTGAGACAAAGTTGGCCTCGTTTACTTCCCTGAAAAATTTGCTATTGTTGTACGCACCGATTCCTGGTTTTATCCGTTGAGGTATTACAACGCTAATGGACTGTACTGTACACAGGTGGTGTTGAGGGAACCACATTGGGACGTGATGCACTAAAAGCAGTACACGAACTTTGCTGTTTAAAGAGCAAATTACCAGACCTCGGACGACCTGGAGAACACATAATGCAGACTGGCAATAGCAGGGAAAGCACAATGAAGGAGACATCGAATACAAATAAGAGAGAGTCTTTTCGGAAAATAAGTATCTGCAGTGAAATGAAAAGTGTACGATAAACACATGAGACAAGAGAAGTATAGAAGCTTTTGAAATGCTGAAGATAATCTTGCAAGGGCGAGTAACTAACAAGAGCTATTGAACCGAACCATGAGCAAAACAAATTTGTGACACAATTTGTCTGAAAAAAGGGACTGCATATCAAACGAAATTTGTGACTAGACTGAAGATTTCGTGGCAAGGAGGACGTAGCGTGTTATCTTGGATGGAGAATCATCGTCAGATGTAGAAATAACTCCATGTGCACCCCAGGGAAGGCCGTTGGCACCCATGATTTTCATGGTCTATATTAATGTCCTTGCACACAATTTTAATATCAACTTTAGACATTTCGCAGATGATGCGTTTATCCATAATGAAGTACTGTCTGAAAACAGCTGCACACATAATCAGTAGGATGTCGCTGATCTTGAAAATAGATGCAAACTATTGAGATGTTTTTCTTGTTGCATGTTGATTGTAAGTGATCGATATCGAGATACCAAGTCTTTACTCGGTCCCTGTAACAACAGGTACCTTCATTTTCTGAATTTCCCGGTCGCCGTCTTGCTTTCTCTTGTTGCTTTGGTCCTGCTGCGTATTTGACCGCTGACGCCTTTTCCGACTGCGGATGGGCGAGGGCTGCAAAACAGCTTCTACATTTCAGTAACTCACTACGAAATCACAAAACACGGTTTCGGTAATTCTTCTATTTTCAAATAAGTTCTCAACTCACAGCAACTGATAATTAACAAGGCTTTTCAGATAACGTATTCATATATGGTGCTTCAAATGCTTGACCAAAACCGTAAGTTCGTAATTAGCTCGAGATAGTATAGCACAGAGTCCATATAACAGCATTCATTTTTCTTTAGTGCTTGACCGTTGTCGTCAGGCCCCTTTCTTCTTGAGTCCACACCAACCACAAAGCATGGCTGCAAAGTGCAAGTGACCCCTCACTGGTCAGGCCAAATTATACATTCTTCGTCACTTTCTTCGCTGTGCCCGCAGTTTTGTTTCTCACATCTGCTCATAAATTCCAAAAAGCCCGGCCACAGAGATGCTCTTGACGCTACTACTAATTACAGTCACGTTTTTCACACGCACATCTTCCGTCATTCTAGTAAAAGGAAAGTAAGACGTCTTGCTATGCTTTATAGCAACATGTACCTCTACACTATCCAAAGAATGTCTACTTAAAAAGTTCCAGACACCAGCTGTAAGTGATGAATCTAGCAAAAATACTATAATCACTTAAACATCACTCCCACATAGACCCGCTCCTTGCAGGGAAAGGAATAAATCCAAATAAATTTGGAAGATTATAAATAGCAGCGCAGGAAAATGTAAAACTAAAACCCGTAACTTCAAAACCAAAAGTGAGAGTAAGTGATTGCAGATGCTCAGCCGATTGCGAATAGAGTCATCGAAAATTAAGTGAACGTAGCACTAAATCTAATTAGAAATATGTGCAATTCAAATAGTAAATGGTTCAGATGGCTCTGAGCCCTATGGGACTTAACTTCTGAGGTCATCAGTCCCCTAGAACTTAGAACTACTTAAACCTAAGGACATCACACACATCCATGCCCGAGGCAGGATTAGAACCTGCGACCGTAGCGGTCGCGCGGTTCCAGACTGTAGCGCCTAGAACCGCTCGGCCACTCCGGCCCGCTTCAAATAGTAAAAACATAAAAGTACTAATCTGTAAAAAGACAAAGTTTCTGTATTCACGTCAGTAACCAGACTCTGAAGTGAGAAGTGTTATTAATAAATTAAAAAGTAAATGTCTAGTGGTATGGACAGACTCTAGACGAGGGATCAAACATTGTTTCACCAGTATAGATTCTTAGCTAACTGGCATTATTAATACATCTTTCAGGACACCGTTGTTTCCATCACAAGGCACGCTACACAAAGGGTATTACAGCTGAAATTGTTTATAAACCAGAGTCAGTACTGACAGATTTTTCTAAAGTAATTGTAAGTGTAATATATGAAAGCCTGGCGTATTTTCTGGATAAAAATACAGTATTCACTAATGCACAAAATGGATTGAGGAAGAACAGATCAACAGAAACAGCAATCTTTCATTTCGTGAAAATAGTCCTAAATGCCCTAGGTACGCATGAATTAAACTGTGGGGTGTTCTTAGATTTATCCAAAACTTTTGATCTAATGAGCTATGAGTTACTACTTATGAAACTAAATTGGGCGCAGGTAACGGCCGTCGAATGGTACAAGTTCTGTCACCCCTCTAGACAACAAAGTGTACGAACATATCATGGAGGGAAGGAATACCATTCTGATTACAAAAAAGTAACTATCGACTACCCAGGGGTTCTGCGTTAAGTCCTCTCTTGTTCCTGATATCTATAAAGCATCTGAAGGCCGCGGGTAGACTGATATTTGCCGATGACACAAGTACTTTTATAAAAGAACCCCCTGAAGATGATCTGCTCCAGAAAGTCTCTGAGACGAGAAATGGGGAAAGAAAATGGTTTAGGGGTAACGCTTTGGTCATAAATAAGGAAAAACGATATGGATGAGTTTCAGTAATCTTAGAAATAAAGCTAGCAGCACCGTAGGAGCTGAGATAGGGAACTACACTATTGCACCAGTTCCATACAAAGAATTTCTAGGCATATGGTTGGATGAGCACGTGAGGTGGAAGAAGCATCTAGAGGTTTTGAATAAAAAGCCAAGTAAATGCTGCTAAGAACACTTCGGGACTATTGCAGCATTTAATTAATTAATGTAGTTTGTGGTAAGTCCTATGGGACCAAACTGCTGAGGTCACCGGTCCCTAAGCTTACACACTACTTAATCTGACTTACGCTAAGGACAACAGACACACACACACAAACACACACACACACACACACACACACACACACGCACGCACGCACCCATGCCCGAGGGAGGACTCAACTTCCGACGACGGGACAGCATTGAACCATTGTTGTCTACTTATTATATGAACAGTCTGTTTAGATGTGTATGATCTGCTGTGGAAATACACATATGGCAAAACAAACTTTCAAACATCAAGAAAGGGCTATCAGAATAAGAGAAAAATTTAAGAATTTAAAATAATGACGCTTCCTAGCTTATCGTTTCTTGTACTTTCTGAAAACTCAGCAAGGATTTTCAAAGTTGAACAGACAGGTTCATAACTACAAAATAAGAACCAGAGATGATTTCCACTGACACCCACAAGCAAGACATTTACCAAAAATGTTTCCATTATCAACCAAAAATACTTTTTAGTGCATTTCATGCTATTAAGAAGATTAATGAATTCCATAAATTCGAACTAGAGCTAAAACAATTTTTAATAACACACAACTTTTATAACACTGAAGAATATCTGAATGTGACAATATGTAAATAATTTTACTATTCTGCTGTAAAATGGTAGTATTTACACAGTAAATTTGAAAACAACTAATAAATAAGAAATTTTATTGCAACTATCCCTGGCTATGAACTGACTACATCCATACATTGTACATTGTTAACGAGTGAATAACGAGACTGATTGATTGATTGATCGATTGCAACATGTTCAGAGGCCTTTAAGCAATCGTTCTTCCCGCGTTTCATGTATGAAATGAACGGTAAAAACCGTTAATAACTGGAGCATGGAAAGTACCCGCTGTCATTCTCTCCGCAGTTGGTTGCAGAATTTCAAACACAGGATGGAACGAAGGCATAGGTGTTACAGATCAGTCCGCAAGTTCGAGTGGTTAGGAGCAAATGTAGAAAGGCAAACTTCCAGTGAAGGCAGGTTGATTGTTTGCAGTAGCATAAAGCACTGTTATCAGGTACCCACGAGGGGCGCGGATGTGAGGACTCGATAGGGATGCTGGCAGCAAGAGAGTTGAGGATACTCTGGTGTCTGGTCAACCGTGTTTGTTTGAAATCAAACAACTACACTGAAGGCTAGTTCTAAACACTGAAAAAAGCAAGTCAGTGTCTGAAAGCACGGGGTGAGTGCTAACAGAAATAGTAATCACTAGCACCATTGTAAAGTATTAACTTTGAGAGCAGCACAACAAGTGAGAGAAACAGACTTGTCGGGGCTTACCGAGGCTGCCAGCGAGCGACACTGAGTCGGCGTCCCAATGATCTGACTGAGAATTGTACAAAGACGTACATTTGTAAAACAATAGTTGGCCCACCAACCCACCGGCACTATACAGGTTTAGGCGAATCCTACGAGTAGTCCTGCACCACCAGGCCGCCTCTGGCCAACCGCATTCAGATTCGTCCCCTAGTCCTACTCCGTAGGTAGGGACGTTTCTGATTCAAATGGTTCAAATGGCTCTGAGCACTATGGGACTTAACATCTATGGTCATTAGTCCCCTAGAACTAAGAACTACTTAAACCTAACCAACCTAAGGACATCACACAACACCCAGTCATCACGAGGCAGAGAAAATCCCTGACCCCGCCGGGAGTCGAACCCGGGCGCGGGAAGCGAGATCGCTACCGACGTTTCTGGCCTTTACATTAAGAAACTCCAAGTTTGGTAGCAACGGCTTTCAGCTGAAAGCTAAACGTCACTGCCCGTCCTGTTATGACCAGCAACAACAGTGTTTTACGTCACTCGGTCTCACCCAGAGGCCTTTCGTCAGTGGGGACCACTGTTGTAGCTCTCTAACCGGTGTAACCCCACTGACGTTGCGTTTCTCAGGGACAAGCGTCAAGCTCGCTGCGTCTCCTAGGAAGTGCCTTTTTTATGACCATCTTATACTGGGACGCTTTATAACAGTGTTTACGCGATGGTGAATGTAGTCACCAGTTAATTCTCTGAAGTGAAACTTATCCCCTGGGACAGCTGCCCAGAGCTTCCGCAATTTGTAGGTCTCTAGCGTTACCGTTTAATTCCTGTAACCTAAACGCTAACACATTTGGTGCTCTCTGTGCTGCCTTCCTGGTTTCCTATCATGGAGTGTCCTAGGTGGCTTCCAACAGCCGTAAGCTTGACAACGTGCAAGTCATTACATCGTCAATATATGACTTTTTGGAGGTATATGTAGATGTAGAGATAGATAGAAGTGATCCTGATGCATCAAAGAATAGTTAATGTTGTAATGGAGAAAAGTAGAGGGGGCGTGGTGAAAAACAGTTGAGAGAGAGCAAGGACTGAGTACATGAGGCAGGTTGAAATACACTGAAGAGCCAAAGAAACTGGTAAACCTGCCTAATATCGTGTAGGGCCCCCGCGAGCACGCAGAAGTGGAGCAACACGTCGTGTCATGGACTTGACTGATGTCTGAAGTAGTGCTGGAAGGAACTGACACCGTAAATCGCGAAGGGCTGTCCACAAATCCGTAGGAGTACGAGGGGGTAGAGATCTCTTCTGAACATCATGCTGCAAGGCATCCCAGATGTGCTTAATAATGTTCATGTATGGGGAGTATGGTGGCGAGCGAAAGTATTTAAACTCAGAAGAGTGTTCCTGGAGCCACTCTATAGCAATTCTGGTCGTCTGGGGTATTGCATTGTCCAGCTGGAATTGCCCAAGTCCGTCGGAATGCACCGTGGACATCAACGGATGAAGGTGATCACACAGCTACTTAAGTACGTGTCAAGTGTCAGAATCGTATTTAGACGTATCAAGGGTCCCATATCTCTCCAACTGCACTCGCCCCACACCATTACAGAGCCTCCACCAGGTTGAACAGACACCTGCTGACATGCAGGGTCTATGGATTCATGAGGTTCTCTCCATACTCGTACACGTCCATCCACTCGATACAATTTGAAACGAGACTCGTCCGACCAGGCAACATGTTCAAATGGTTCAAATGGCTCTGAGCACTATGGGACTTAACTACTGTGGTCGTCAGTCCCCTAGAACTTAGAACTACTTAAACCTAACTAACCTAAGGACATCACACACATCCATGCCCGAGGCAGGAGTCGAACCTGCGACCGTAGCAGTCGCGCGGTTCCGGACTGCGCGCCTAGAACCGCTAGACCACCGCGGCCGGCCCAGGCAACATGTTTCCAGTCATCAACAGTCCAGTGTCGGTGTTGACGGGCCCAGCCGAGGGTTAAAGCTTTGTGTCGTGCAGTCATCAAGCATAGACGAGTGGGCCTTCGTCTCCGAAAGTCCATATCGATGATGTTTCGTTGAATGCTTCGCACGCTGACACTTGTTGATGGTCCAACAATAAAATCTGCAGAAATTTGCGGAAGGGTTGCACTTCTGTCACGTTGAACGGTTCTCTTCCGGCCACAACGATGTCGGAGATTGATGGTTTGCAGGATTTCTGATATTCACAGTACACTCGTGAAATAGTCGTACGAGAAAATCCCCAGTCCATTGCTACCTCGGACATGCTGAGTCCCGTCGCTTGTGCGCCGACTATAAAAGCACGTTCAAACTGACTTAAATCTTGATAACGTGCCATTGTAGCAGCGGTAACCTATCTAAAAAGTGCGCCACACACTTGTTATCGAATACAGGCGTTGCCGACCGCAGCGCCGTATTCTGCCTGTTTACAGATCTGTGTAATTGATTCAAATGGCTTTGAGCACTATGGGACTTAACATCTTAGGTTGGCTCCGAGCACTATGGGACTTAACAGCTACGGTCATCAGTCCCCTAGAACTTAGAACTACTTAAACCTAACTAATCTAAGGACATCACACAACACCCAGTCATCCCGAGGCAGAGAAAATCCTTGACCCCGCCGGGAATCGAACCCGGGAACCCGGGCGCGGGAAGCGAGAACGCTACCGCACGACCACGAGCTGCGGACTTAACATCGTAGGTCATCAGTCCCCTAGAACTTAGAACTACTTAAACCTAACTAACCTGAGGACATCACACACATCCATGCCCGAGGCAGGATTCGAGCCTGCGACCGTAGCAGTCCCACGGTTCCGGACTGCAGCGCCTAGAACCGCACGGCCACCGCGGCCGGCCCTGTGTATTTGAATACGCATGCCTATACCAGTTTCTTTGGCGCTTCAGTGTCGATGTTGCTGTAGTTGCGGAGACACGAAGAGACTTTCACAGTACAGATTTGCTTGGAGATTCGCACGAAATCAGTCTTGGGACTTATGTCCGCATCAAAACATCACTCTGAATCTTGTGGGGCAGTTGTGTACATAGTTCCGCGTAGTTAGCGCGTACACAACTTTCCCACTAGAGCGCGCCCCGCTAAGCACTACAGCGCAGGCGCAGCGCTCGTCCGTCTCCGCACTACGAGATGGCGCCGCCATAAAGACGGACCAAATTCTGCTTCCGCCGATCCGCGTATTAATACACTCCTGGAAATTGAAATAAGAACACCGTGAAATCATTGTCCCAGGAAGGGGAAACTTTATTGACACATTCCTGGGGTCAGATACATCACATGATCACACTGACAGAACCACAGGCACATAGACACAGGCAACAGAGCATGCACAATGTCGGCACTAGTACAGTGTATATCCACCTTTCGCAGCAATGCAGGCTGCTATTCTCCCATGGAGACGATCGTAGAGATGCTGGATGTAGTCCTGTGGAACGGCTTGCCATGCCATTTCCACCTGGCGCCTCAGTTGGACCAGCGTTCGTGCTGGACGTGCAGACCGCGTGAGACGACGCTTCATCCAGTCCCAAACATGCTCAATGGGGGACAGATCCGGAGATCTTGCTGGCCAGGGTAGTTGACTTACACCTTCTAGAGCACGTTGGGTGGCACGGGATACATGCGGACGTGCATTGTCCTGTTGGAACAGCAAGTTCCCTTGCCGGTCTAGGAATGGTAGAACGATGGGTTCGATGACGGTTTGGATGTACCGTGCACTATTCAGTGTCCCCTCGACGATCACCAGTGGTGTACGGCCAGTGTAGGAGATCGCTCCCCACACCATGATGCCGGGTGTTGGCCCTGTGTGCCTCGGTCGTATGCAGTCCTGATTGTGGCGCTCACCTGCACGGCGCCAAACACGCATACGACCATCATTGGCACCAAGGCAGAAGCGACTCTCATCGCTGAAGACGACACGTCTCCATTCGTCCCTCCATTCACGCCTGTCGAGACACCACTGGAGGCGGGCTGCACGATGTTGGGGCGTGAGCGGAAGACGGCTTAACGGTGTGCGGGACCGTAGCCCAGCTTCATGGAGACGGTTGCGAATGGTCCTCGCCGATACCCCAGGAGCAACAGTGTCCCTAATTTGCTGGGAAGTGGCGGTGCGGTCCCCTACGGCACTGCGTAGGATCCTACGGTCTTGGCGTGCATCCGTGCGTCGCTGCGGTCCGGTCCCAGGTCGACGGGCACGTGCACCTTCCGCCGACCATTGGCGACAACATCGATGTACTGTGGAGACCTCACGCCCCACGTGTTGAGCAATGCGGCGGTACGTTCACCCGGCGTCCCGCATGCCCACTATACGCCCTCGCTCAAAGTCCGTCAACTGCACATACGGTTCACGTCCACGCTGTCGCGGCATGCTACCAGTGTTAAAGACTGCGATGGAGCTCCGTATGCCACGGCAAACTGGCTGACTCTGACGGCGGCGGTGCACAAATGCTGCGCAGCTAGCACCATTCGACGGCCAACACCGCGGTTCCTGGTGTGTCCGCTGTGCCGTGCGTGTGATCATTGCTTGTACAGCCCTCTCGCAGTGTCCGGAGCAGGTATGGTGGGTCTGACACACCGGTGTCAATGTGTTCTTTTTTCCGTTTCCAGGAGTGTATGTAACACAGCCAATGAGATTGCTGCTAACGTAGAACCTTTTCTCCTCGCGGATCACACTGGCGCAGTGATACCTGAACGCGCGAGGTATTATAACGAGTGTACAGACCTCCGATTAGTCAGTCTGCATTAGTCTGTAGTCAAGTTTCAGTCTGCGCCTAATAAGATTACCATATTGCTGTACATACCATGAAGATAAATGTATAGACACTTTTGTCAAGTATCAGAGATATGTGAGAATAAGATTAACGTACCGAGACCAAAGGAACTTCAGATTGTCAATTGTAAACAGCTTCCAGAATCAAGTTACATAACATCTATGATTTTTATTATTTTAATAAATATGTGTGAAAATTAATCAAGTTCTGTTTAAAGTTGGTCACCGTCACCACTCTAAGCGTGCAAGTGGCATTTCTATCGTCTGACCTAACGGCAGAAGATAAACACGCCACGATAAGACCACGAGACATATTGCTGACACTCGCGTACTTCGTTAGAGCGACAAGTCAAATAATCTGATGGTTTCTGCACCGAAGGTCTTACAGTACGCACACCACAGGTGGAGTGTCCTCCCTGAAAAGTGGTTAGCACACTGGATTCGCATTCGGGAGGACGACGGTTCAATTCCGCGTCCGGCCATCCTGATTTAGGTTTTCCGTGATTTTCCTAGATCACTCCAGGCAAATGCCGGGATGGATCCTTTGAAAGGGCACGGCCGACTTCCTTCCCCATCCTACCCTAATCCGAGCTTGTGCTCCGTCTCTAATGACCTCGTTGTCGACGGGACGTTAAACACCAATATCCTCCTCCTCCTCCTCCTCCTCCTCCTCCTCCTCCTCCCTGAAACCCCCTCGGTTTGACTGAGTTGAGATTTTGAGATGCGGGCTAGTGGAATTGTTGCCCCAAATTACAACGGCGACCTCGGTGCCAGGGAGCTAGGGAGCAGCCCCCAGTGGCGGCATGACCGGGTCGCCGACCTGGAGGGCTGAGGGCTGCCCAGGCCGGCCGCCCGCTGTGCTCCGCTCTGGCCACGCTAATTCGCCAGCCCAGCCCAACACGGTCCTGTCTGCTTCAGCGGCCGGCCGGCGCCTCCCGCCCCGCGTTTAAATTACCTGCGGCGCCTGGCCGTGCCCACCGCCCTTCTCCCTGTTCCTCATTTCGCCTGCGCCTGCAGCTGTCATTTCGCACACAACTTTCGCCCACAGCTTTCCGCAGTATCCCTCCACGCCGGAGGAAACACACGTTCCTACCCATTAGTACTGTATCCCGCAGGAGCATCTCGATATCGGATTATCTACACCTCTGTACCTATAAAGTCGTCGTTTGACATTGTTATCAAAAATTGCGAAAAGTTCTTACTCGATTTGCTTCAGATGTTTACACGACGCTCTAATAAGCGGCCAGGCAAGACATAGGCTAGACATTTCTTTAATATCATTAGCAAAAATCTAAAAAATTCTTTATCATTTTACTTCAGATTTTTACACGATATTCTACGAAACTGGCATAGGCTACAAACTCTTTAAATATACGTATTTTATATATAATCGATACTACTGGTTGTTTAACGATGTTACCAATAATCTCGGAGAGTTCTTCACCGATTTGCTTCAGATTTTACACTATACTCAAACATTCAGACGGACATAGCCTTCTGTATATATAAAGTGGAAACGTTGCTAGGAAAAAAAAATAATCGAAAAGTGCTTCTTTTACGATGCTGTAATAAACGTGCAGACGGATATGGCTACATTTTTTAAATTTATATCGTATACAAATACGTTTTTGTACTACATAATAGCGAAATTTTGTTAACAAAAATCTCGAAACAATTCTTATATGGTTCAAATGGCTCTGAGCACTATGCGACTTAACATCTCAAGTCATCAGTCCCCTAGAACTTAGAACTACTTAAACTAACTAACCTAAGGACATCACACACATCCATGCCCGAGGCAGGATTCGAACCTGCGACCATAGCGGTTGCGGACTGTAGCTCCTAGAACGGCTCGGCCACTCCGGCCGGCGAAACAATTCTTAACAATGTGCTTTACGTGGTACTCTAAGAAACGTGTGGACGGGTATAGGCTACAAACTTCTTAAATATGCACATAAAATCTGTACTGTTATATAAAGACAACGTGTTGCATAATGTTGTTGCCAAAAACTCTCAAAAAGTTCTTGACCTAATTACTTCAAATAATTTTTACACACACACTAATAAGTATACAGAGAGACGCAGGCTGTATATATTTTCTAACCAACAATGTACAGTTTTTCTGTTAAAACCAACCACGAGGAACAAAATTTTGCATCTGTTCTCTGTAAAAATGTGCGGTTTAATTTTCATTCCTGCAGTCATTTTAACTACAGTAGCAGTGCACATATACATAACACTAGTTGTTTCTCCATACGTATTCTTTCTCCTTATACACAGTCTTAATCAAAAATTGTATAGACATCATCGTGATGTTTCGTTTCCTTCTTCCCAGTCTGTTTTAACGGAAAACAGGAAAGATGTATTTATGCCTTCTCATCGTACAATTAGAATACTACTGCGGAATCTCAGTCGTCCACAGCTTGCCAATCCCACAATTTCTCAGATTAACACTGTGCGAAATAATGTCATTCAAGCTACTATCTTCACATACTTACACTGTCACATCGTTAAGTCGGTCATATCATGTACATAATTTATCTATTGATTTTGAGCAACTTTGGTTCCAGTCAAGGAATCGTTGTCATTGAAACAAACAAAGCTGCAGTTCATTGCGAGAGCAGAAGAGATGATTAAGTAGGGGGCATGGGGGAGGAAATGGATATAGAGAGGGGGAAGTAGAGAGGGACAGACAGAGAGGGAGGAGGAACAGGTGGAAAGACATGGAGGGTAGGAGAAGTTGGACAGAAAGGGGGAGGCATGAGGTCATGAACAGAGAGAGGGAGAGGGGGAGGTTGATTAGATAGAGCGGGAAGAAGGAGATTAGCACGTATATGCACCGCCATACATATTTAGCAATTGGAAAGCATTATCAGGTTCACTGGTGTATCATAAAGGGGAAAGAAACCTTCAACTATTATTCTAAGAATAAACTTACGTTTAGCGTTTTAGTTGCGATACTCAGAGGTGTATGCCCAATCGGTTCCTCGCCCCCCAATGGAAGATCATGAAGAGCAGCGAAGGACAATCTGTGCAGAATTTGCTTGTGCGTTAGGAGGCTGATCGTGACGATTTTTTGTCGAACATTGGCAGAGGCAATGAAACATAGGCTGATCTCTTCGACCCGGAAACGAAACGGCGCCGCACCACCTCTCCTCGGAAGAACCTGTTCGAAGTCGTATCCTCAGTGGGTATGATCTTGGCGACGGTCTTCTCGGACTTTGATGGCGTTATTCTGTCTGGTACCCTCCCTCTCGGTGCAGCTACTAACTCTAAAAGTGATTGTCCTACCCTCACGAAATTGAAGAAACGACTTCAGCGTGTTCGTCGCCACAAAAATGCAAACGAACTTCTGCTTATCCACGAGAACGTAAGGCCTCGCACAAGCCTGCTCATCCGAGAGTAGCTCACGTCCTTCACTGGACTGCTCTTCCTCATCCACCCTACAGCCCGGATCCCGCGCCTTCCGGCTTCCATCTGTTTGGCCCAATGAAGGATAGACTCCGGGAGAAGCAGTACGTGGATGGTGGGGAGGTTATCGATGTAGCTAGACTTTGGCTCCGGCGTCGACCAGTAGAGTGGTCCCATGTGGCCATACAGGTCTTCCCTGTAAGGTGGTGTAACGCCGTCACATTTAACGGACATTATGTTGAAAAATACGGTTTTGTCGGCAAAAATCTGGGGAATAATATGGTGTATTGGAATCCTGGATAAAGCCCACCAGCTTTCAGAATGAAATATGTTGCGTTAGTTATTAAACGTCCCTCGTAACTGAACACGAAAATGGTTAGCATTTCGACGGACAACGTACAAAGGCGGTAGGAGTGGCACCATCTACAGACTGTACATAAATAAAGATTAAGCATCGGGTTTCCTAATTCAGAAATCGCGTTTGAATGTTGTTTGTTTGTGAGTAGTTGGTGGTATGCCTCTTGTTAGGAGCAGGGTCGTGGCCTGCTGAGACAATATTTTATAGTACACGTATATTGCTGCTGACATTGGTCGGATCCACGACTGTCATAGGAATGTGGAATAGAAGGATTCAAAGTGTCACAATCGACATGAAAATAATGTGTGGTGCGCTTGCTGTGCGCTCTATTGCCCCCAAAATTCATGTTAGTACCCCACCACTTCAAATCTTCGTATCGCCTCAGCCTGCAGGCGTGGAGGGGGTGGAGGAGGGGGTGTTCCCTGTCCGTCGAATGCTCGTGACACTATTTTGCGGCGGCTGTCCGTGTGACGGCGTGTGGCGTGCCCTCAGTTCCCTCCCTGTTACAGGCAGCGGTCCACCACTCGCACGCCACTTGGACAGCTGACCGTGTCCTAGCATTGTGGCTGGCTGCAGCTGTCTGGGAGGTGGGGCTGACAGTAACTGCCTGATGTGATAACAAAATACGAATCGCGTTTTTCAAGATTAGTACCGTTTAAAATTTTAAAAAATTACATCTCCAGTTGTACGTGAAAGCCTGGACCTTAGTCTACATTTCATCTTAATTTCCACTTATTTTAATCCACTATCGCATGACCAGCTTCTGAAAAAATATGACATTTTGGTCGTGCTTACAAGGCTACACCAAATGTAGCAACTTAACTCACCCACTGTAATAACATTCCTCTTTGTTGGATAGACTGTTACAATATGCGTGACCGGAACTAACCTCAAGTTAATGGTATTCCTGGTAGCTGAGCATTATGAGCAAAATATGTGTTTGATCTGTAATAATGATGGTACAGTATAAGGCACTTCGTTTTAAAATAACTTTAAAACCTTCTTGTGCAAAAATTATTAAAAAAATGTAACAACTAGCCTCGGTTCTCATGTATACCATGTTCTGCAATACATATTATAAATTAAAGTCGCCTGTCGCATTTTTCTCTCAGGAACTACTTGTACGGATTTTGACATGGTTTTCACTAATACCTACATCCATTCGCGAGACTCATTTGGGTATATAGTCTGTTACCGCTTCACCAGAGAAGTCGTCCAGCCGTAGACAGTTTGTGCTGCACGTTCAAAGCCGGAGCGGGTCGCTAGTAAGAGTTATGCTCTCTGGCCCAGCACAACTGAGGCAGGGAGCAATGCATTTGTGGAGGACATCTTCAGGGAAATTATTTTTATAAGAAAAATGTTGTTGTTGTTGTGGTCTTCAGTCCTGAGACTGGTTTGATGCAGCTCTCCATGCTACTCTATCCTGTGCAAGCCTCTTCATCTCCCAGTACCTACTGCAACCTACATTCTTCTGGATCTGCTTAGTGTATTCATCTCTTGGTCTCCCTCTACGGTTTTTACCCTCCACGCTGCCCTCCAATACTAAATTGGTGATCCCTTGATGCCTCAGAACATGTCCTACCAACCGATCCCTTCTTCTGGTCAAGTTGTGCCACAAATTTCTCTTCTCTCCATTTCTATTCAGTACCTCCTCATTAGTTATGTGACCTACCCATCTAATCTTCAGCATTCTTCTGTAGCACCACATTTCGAAAGCTTCTATTCTCTTCTTGTCCAAACTGGTTATTGTCCATGTTTCACTTCCATACATGGCTACACTCCATACAAATACTTCCAGAAACGACTTCCTGACACTTAAATCTATACTCGATGTTAACAAATTTCTCTTCTTCAGAAACGCATTCCTTGCCGTTGCCAGTATACATTTTATATCCTCTCTACGTCGACCATCATCAGTTATTTTGCTCCCCAAATAGCAAAACTCCTTTACTACTTTAAGTGTCTCATTTCCTAATCTAATTCCCTCAGCATCACCCGATTTAATTCGACTACATTCCATTATTTACATTTTGCTTTTGTTGATGTTCATCTTATATCCTCCTTTCAAGACACTGTCCATTCCATTCAACTGCTCTTCCAAGTCCTTTGCTGTCTCTGACAGAATTACAATGTCATCGGCGAACCTCAAAGTTTTTATTTCTTCTCCATGGATTTTAATACCTACTCCAAATTTTTCTTTTGTTTCCTTTACTGCTTGCTCAATATACAGATTGAATAACATCGAGGAGAGGCTACAACCCTGTCTTACTCCCTTCCCAACCACTGCTTCCCTTTCATGTCCCTCGACTCTTATAACTGCCATCTGGTTTCTGTACAAATTGTAAATAGCCTTTCGCTCCCTGTATTTTACCCCTGCCACCTTTAGAATTCGAAAGAGAGTATTCCAGTCAGCAAGAAAAATGTTATATTACTTAAATCTGAAGATTAATGTTAAAAAGTCAGTTCACAATTAAAACAAGCAGTCAGATGTTCAAATGTGAGTGAAATCTTATGGGACCTAACTGCTAAGGTCATCAGTCCCTAAGCTTACACAATACTTAACCTAAATTATCCTAAGGACAAACACACACACCCATGCCCGAGGGTGGACGAACCTCCGCCGGGACGAGCCGGACAGTCCATGACTGTAGCGCCTCAGACCGCTCGGCTAACCCCGCGCGGCAAACAATCAGTCTGAATTGTCTGCATTTTATTTTGTACAGAATCAAAAATTTGCTATAGATGAAAGATTAGAGACAGTGACAGGACATGTGTAACAACTAAGAATATTTACACTAAAAAGTGCATATTAAGAAATTGAAAAACAACACATTACAGCGTTGCAGTGAAGCTACAATAGATGTGCAGACGAATGACTAGGACCAAAGTAGAAATTAGTAAAATTCGAAAAATTATGAGGAAACTCATAGAAGAAAGTAATTTACGAAACAAAGATTAAACACTATAAAACACGGGTAAAATGTAATTTTTTGTCATTTATGCAGAATGACTGATGGCAGGTTAACAAGATTATCATTAAGTATCTGCGGGGACAAAAAACTTAAGAAGCAGCTAGACCTGAAAGATTTAGAAATGCACAGCATAAAAGAAGTTGAAGGAACAGAAAGAAATGTTTTCTTAAAAAAAAAAACGTGTTAAAAGTAGGATTCCAAGGTGGGAGTGACAGGAGTGTAGTTGTAACTCTAAGGTGTGAAGAGGTTTGAGGAAAGAAGGAACATGGTGAAATGATGAAAGAGAACAGCAAACGAGTAGGAATTGAAATTTGAACGGATTCCGAAGCTGACCATTGGGAAAAGAAAAAATATATTTCCACTCTGAAATGCACAATCTTTACGAGCAGTGCACGCGTCAGACTTTATCCTAGCCTGGCAACTACATGTGTCCTCGAGCGTAGCCTGTACCATAAAATCCAGCGCTCCAAAATAGCTCTAAATACGCCCACTGTAAAGAAGCAGGCCCGAGGTACCAAAATTACCCTTTCTTGCTCTTTACTGGGTTAAGGCCCTGACCTGCCACTGCGAAGCCTTGGGGGAGGCGTTCCAGAAGATTTTATCAGCATCGTACGTCGATAAGACAAGTGCCGCGATATTACCGCGTCCCGTCGTATTGAGATGTCACTGATACAGCCCCGAGTCGCTGTCCGCCCCGCCTTGTAACCGCGCCGCCCGCCCTCGCGGAACTACGGGGCCCTTTTCTGCAGGCTGGCGTGACGTCACGCGGGCTGATGAAAGGCTGGGGCGCAGCGATAGCGTGCGCGCCTGTTTCGGGCCGCAGAGCGCCGGATGGCCGGCTGGCACGCTAGGCCACGCCGGGCCGGAGGCGACGCGCATTCGTCTTCCGCACAGTAGGAGCTGGCGCGGAACGCCCCACGTCCGGAAGGCGAAACACCGGGGCGCCGGTCGATGCGGGCTTGTTTACCACGGGCTCTGCCTTATTCAGCACCTCTGTTGCACCCTGTACGACACGCGACACGTTGCCTGCCCGGCTACACCGGCGTTTTCTAGCCGTTAAAAGAATTGTTTCCAGGCGTTTGGCCCAACCGTATCTTCCATTTCAAAAGGAAGGGCGAGGCGGTGATTCTAAGGTTTTCCCGGTATGTATTACACTGCAGAGCCAAAGAAACTGGTAAAACTACGTAATATCGTGTAGGGTTGCCGCGAACATGCAGATGTGCCGCAACACGACGTTGCATGGACTCGACTAGTATCTGAAGTAGTGCTGCGGGGAAATGACACCATGAATCCTGCACGGTTGTCCATAAATCCGTAAGAGTACGAGTCTTTTGAACAGCAAATCGCAAGCCATCCCAGATATGCTCAATAATGTTCATGTCTGGGGAGTTCATTGGCAGACGGAAGCGTTTAAACTCAGAACAGTGTTCCTGGAGCCACTCTGTAGCAATTATGGATTTGTATGGTGTCGCTTTGTCCTGTTGGAATTGCCCAAGTTTTTCGGAATGCACAATGGACGTGGATGGATGCAGGTTATCAAACAGGATGCTTACCTACGTTTCATGTGTCACAGTCGTATCTAGACCCACGACTATGTAGCTGTTTTTACGGATGGGTCGAAACAAGGGAATTCTGTTGGTTGCTCAGTGGTTTTTCCATATCGTGCCCTCAAGGTCCGACTGCCTCAGACTTTTACTGTCTTTGATGCAGAATTGTTTGCGACAAAATTGTCCAGACCATCCAGGATGCCCTCCTCCGACTACAGCGACTGGGGAAGGTTGTAGCTTTCTGCTGGGTTCCGGGGCATGTTGGCATTGCTGAGAATGAAAGGGCAGATCTCGCAGCCAAGGAGGCGTGTCTCGCCCCACAAGTATCTCAGTGTGCTATCCCCTTGCACGCACTCACTTCGCTGTTGAGCTCACGGGTCATGCGTCGGTGGGAGGATGAGTGGCTGGAAGTGACTGAGAATAAGCTCCGTATAGTCAAGCCCACAACGCGTGTGTGGTGTACTTCCTTTCAGCCCCATTGACGGGACGAGGTTCTCCTCACTCGGCTTCGAATAGGCCACAGCCCTATGACGCATGGCTTCCTGCTCCGGCGAGAGAACCCTCCAATGTGTGGTGCTTGCGGCGTCCAGGTCACTGTGCGCCACGTTTTATTGGATTGCGTTTTATTTTCTGACCAGCGGGTCGCGGCTGACTTGCCAGCGGACCTGCCGTCTCTTTTAGGCAACACTCGGACGAATGTGGTTAAAGTTTTAAAGTTCTGTGCCCTGTCAAATGTTTTTACAAAGATTTTAGAGAGAGGATTTTAATTTGCGCACTGTGTGACAAGCTCGCCCATATTTTATGTAAGTGGCCAGCCAATAACAATTTCCTGTGACATTCTTGTTGCTATGTTTCCCCTTTCCTTAGGTTTTACTTTCTTATGTTGCATTTTCCTTCTTTTCCTGCTTTCTTTGAGTGTGTGCTTTAGTTTTCTTAGGTCTGTCCACATTCGTTCCTTTTAATGTGTGTCAGGGCACTGATGACCTCGATGTTGAGCGCCCATAGGCCCCAACACACCACCACCACCACGCATCAAGGGTCCCACATCACTCCAACTGCACACGCCCCACACCATTACAGAGCCTCCCCCGGCTTTAACAGTCCCCTGCTGACATGCAGGATCCATGGATTCGTGAGGTTGTCTCCACACATGTACATGCCCATCCGCTCGACAGAATTTGAAACGAGACTCGTCCGGGCAGGCAACATGTTTCCAGTCATCAAGTGTTCAATGTCTGTTTTGGCGGGCCCAGGTGAGGGGTAAAGCTTTGTGCCGTGCAGTCATTAAGGGTACGCGAGTGGGCCTTCGTCTCCGAAAGCCCATATCGGCGATGTTTCGTTGAATGGTTCGCAAACTGACTCTTGTTGATGGTCCAGCATTAAAATCTGCAGCAATTTGAAGAAGGGTTGTGCTTCTGTCATACTCAACGATTCTCTTCGTTTGTCCCGTTCTTGCAGGATCTTTTTCCGGTCGCAGCGATGTCGGAGATTTGATGTTTACCGGGTTCCGGATATTCACGGAACACTCGTGAAATAGTCGTACTAGAAAATTCCCACTTCATTGCTCCCTCACAGATGCTGTATGCATCGCTGGTACGCCGACTGTAACACCATGTTCAAACTCACTTAAATCGTGATAACCTGTCATTGTAGAACCAATAACCGATCTAACAAGTGCGCCATTCACTTGTTGTCAAATATAGGCGTTGCCGACCGCAGCGCCGTATTCTGCCTGTTTACATTTCTCTGTACTTTAATACGCATTCCTATACCAGTTTCTTAGGCGCTTCAGTGTATATCAGCTAATACCATTTAAAAGAAGAAATTAAATATTTGAAAACTACTCATATTTCAAACGTTGAATAAATTGCTTGGAAACAATTAGACCTCTTGAATAAGATGCACGAGATTAAAATTTCAAGCGTATTTCCATAGATATGTGTAACTATGTGGATCATTTACACTCTTCCATGGTTGTAGCTGGAGCAGAAAAGTCGTTCAGCATTCTGGCTTGCGTTAAAAACTGTCTCAGAGCAACTATGGATCAATAACGTTTCGCAGATTTGGGGATCTTGGCAACTGATATAATTTGTAAAGACTTTGGTGCCGTGATTGAAACATCCGTTGGACGAAATGCTCGCAAAGCGCCATTGACAGTGTTGTAGGCAAGTTGGTTGTGGTGTGGAATCCGCTGCATGACTCGTTGCGGTTTAAATGCGTGTGTGCTGATGTGTGTTAGTGAAATGTGTGGCCACGTCAGAGAACTAGCGGGAACAGAACGCTCCATATCGCAGTGTTCCTGACAACTGACATTCGTCAGTGTACAGTTCAGCATAGTACTTAGATTTTCGTTTTAAAGCGAAATGAACCAATCTAAAGAATAAAATGAAACGGAGCGAACATAAGTTTGAGAGTAGTTCGTTATTGAATAGCATCTGAAGTCAAACTTGTAAGTTCGTCGGCCGTTTCAGTTTTCTCTCTTCCTATGCAGGCCTCAGTCTAGCTGTCATGCAGTTTCTTAGCTGTAGTGGTCTTCATCACTAGTTTTCAAAGCAATATTTGTTACTATCCCTTCAGTGCTCCGTGAAAGCGGTATGGCGCTGGTATTCTTTACTAATGTATCCGTATTTAACCTTTGTACACTCATTCATTCGCCTCAGTGGTGCGTTTTTTCAAAACTGCAGCGACAAAATGGAGACATGGCATAGGACTATTTTTTGTTTCACTTTATTCTAAATGATTTTGAGTGTCGTAGAACATCATGCAAGGTGTATCATAATAATTACTTCTTATTTTCTGAAATAACAGAGGACATGAAATTATACCTTTTTCTTAGTAAAGCAATGCCCAGTAATACATCATTTTGAACTTGCACTGGTGCGAAGGAAACTGTATATCTCAAAAAGTGTTGGATGGAGCTCCTAGCAAAATGAGTGAAATTGAGAGCATGGTCTTAGCAATGGCACGTCACGCAAATGCTTTATAAATCGTCTTCTTTCTCCGAAATTATTATGATTAAATATTATTAAAATTGCAAAGACATGTATAAATTATTTAAATTTATACCTACCGCAGTACATTTTAATTCTCGTTGAAAATTTTAATGGAAATCAGAAATGTGAACGTGTGCCCGGAAAAAATTTCGTAGTGTAGACAAGAAATTTAAGTGCCAGTTCTCTAATTAGAAAACCTGTCTTTCAGCACTTTCGTAGAAAAACAATGTTATGAATTTTAATACCCGAAACTAAGTAAACAAATTTTACAAAAGATATTCTGTGACTTATAATAACAAACTAACTTCAGTCGTCTATTGTCTCCATGGTAAGAACAACAGCTGAAACAAAAGGGTCAAAAATCTGAATAATGAGCAGTGGTTTTTGTACAGAAAGTGAAGCATCTGCGGACTCTCAATTATTGATAAGATTAAGTTTATGTTCACATCGTGTACGACATCAGAAAATTATGAACATTTAGTCTGATATGCCCGTGCATAAGTTTCGTCGCTTCCTCGAATTTTCACAGGGCCTGCCATACAGGGTAACACTGCACCTCACGCGCAGTCGACCTTTGTGCTGTTAATAGCGACTCGACGATACACGTGTGTGTACTAGAGCGTGCTATAATAATTCATCCTATTGCGCTATGAACAACCGTTAGTCAGCTCGAATTCCGCCAGCGATATCTCACGCATCGTATAGTGACGTTGTATTCATGTTCGTATTTGTGAACATACGAGGGCTGTTCGAAAAGTAAGGTCCGATCGCTCGCGAATGACAACCACAGTGAAAATCAAATAATTTTTTATTCTCAACAGTTAGCCGCCCCTTCCAGCAACATCTCTAAATATGTCGTCGCTCTGCCTCTGACATTTGTCGTGGCGTTGTACAAACTTTCCAATACCCTCGTCAGAGAAAGCAGCCGCCTGTGCTTTCCGTCAATTCTCTACGATAATCTGCCTTTCGTTGATGTGCCAAAATGTTACTATGTAGCCAGCGGTTCATGTGAGCAGAGGTGAACAGTGGAGGGAGCCAATTAAGGGCTGCATTGTGGGTGATCAAACACCTCCCATCGAGAACGCTGCAGGGGCATCTTCATTGGCCCTGCAGAATGCGGCTGAAAATTGTCTTGAAGAAAGCAAGGCATGACATCTGTGTTATGTGGGCTGTATAGCTTCAGGTGAAATCCCTCACCAGATCCACATACTTTGCGGGAGACACTGTTGTTTAAGGCGTTTCTACGTGGTCACTTTGCGCTCTGAACTGAAAAGAGAGCGACGTGAAGCGATCGACAGGCACACTAAAGACACTGCCCAGCACATCTGTGCAAAGCTCCATCGGATTTTCGGATTGGTTTTCATTTCGCAACTAATCGGACCTTAGTTTCCGAATACGCCTCGTATGTTTAGTATTTAATAAGGAATTATATTTATTGCATATTTCATTCCAATGAGTATCTTTGTGTATTTCCAATATTCCCCTAATGGTATTACGTTTAAATCATATCAAACCTTCTTTAAAATAACAATAAAATTGGACTACTGTATTTGGAGATGGAGCCCAAACACAAATCCTGCCTTTAACAAATAAAATAAAATAATAATATAATAATAATAATAAATTGTAATAATAATAGTAATAATAATAATAATAATACTTTGGATAAGTAGTTGAGACATTAAAGTTTGCTTCGCCTTTAAGATTGGAATTGAATTTCTTAATGTTTCATAAAATCTTACGTAGCATTGTTCATTGAGGTCACACAATAAAGTAAATGCAATTTACTCCATGAATTTATCGAGCTTCGCACGACCGAAGATGTAAGGAACGTAGCCAGGGCTCATTACATACACTCCTGGAAATTGAAATAAGAACACCGTCAATTCATTGTCCCAGGAAGGGGAAGCTTTATTGACACATTCCTGGGGTCAGATACATCACATGATCACACTGACAGAACCACAGGCACATAGACACAGGCAACAGAGCATGCACAATGTCGGCACTAGTACAGTGTATATCCACCTTTCGCAGCAATGCAGGCTGCTATTCTACCATGGAGACGATCGTAGAGATGCTGGATGTAGTTCTGTGGAACGGCTTGCCATGCCATTTCCACCTGGCGCCTCAGTTGGACCAGCGTTCGTGCTGGACGTGCAGACCGCGTGAGACGACGCTTCATCCAGTCCCAAACATGCTCAATGGGGGACAGATCCGGAGATCTTGCTGGCCAGGGTAGTTGACTTACACCTTCTAGAGCACGTTGGGTGGCACGGGATACATGCGGACGTGCATTGTCCTGTGGAACAGCAAGTTCCCTTGCCGGTCTAGGAATGGTAGAACGATGGGTTCGATGACGGTTTGGATGTACCGTGCACTATTCAGTGTCCCCTCGACGATCACCAGTGGTGTACGGCCAGTGTAGGAGATCGCTCCCCACACCATGATGCCGGGTGTTGGCCCTGTGTGCCTCGGTCGTATGCAGTCCTGATTGTGGCGCTCACCTGCACGGCGCCAAACACGCATACGACCATCATTGGCACCAAGGCAGAAGCGACTCTCATCGCTGAAGACGACACGTCTCCATTCGTCCCTCCATTCACGCCTGTCGCGACACCACTGGAGGCGGGCTGCACGATGTTGGGGCGTGAGCGGAAGACGGCCTAACGGTGTGCGGGACCGTAGCCCAGCTTCATGGAGACGGTTGCGAATGGTCCTCGCCGATACCCCAGGAGCAACAGTGTCCCTAATTTGCTGGGAAGTGGCGGTGCGGTCCCTACGGCACTGCGTAGGATCCTACGGTCTTGGCGTGCATCCGTGCGTCGCTGCGGTCCGGTCCCAGGTCGACGGGCACGTGCACCTTCCGCCGACCACTGGCGACAACATCGATGTACTGTGGAGACCTCACGCCCCACGTGTTGAGCAATTCGGCGGTACGTCCACCCGGCCTCCCGCATGCCCACTATACGCCCTCGCTCCAAGTCCGTCAACTGCACATACGGTTCACGTCCACGCTGTCGCGGCATGCTACCAGTGTTAAAGACTGCGGTGGAGCTCCGTATGCCACGGAAAACTGGCTGACACTGACGGCGGCGGTGCACAAATGCTGCGCAGCTAGCGCCATTCGACGGCCAACACCGCGGTTCCTGGTGCGTCCGCTGTGCCGTGCTTGTGATCATTGCTTGTACAGCTCTCTCGCAGTGTCCAGAGCAAGTATGGTGGGTCTGACACACCGGTGTCAATGTGTTCTTTTTTCCATTTCCAGGAGTGTATTTTTTGTAGACTAAGTCTGATATCTGACCTCATCTTCAGTCATGACAATGGGGTGACTAAAACTATTAAAACAGAGAAAGGAATAGAATTAAATAAAAAATGTATTCATTTCAACATATACATTACGATATGAATGACACTTACGTAAAATTCTAGATAAGTAATTGCAGATAATTCACAAATGAGAGCGACTTGTTAATTCTGCGCCTCTTTTCTGCAAATAAGTACCGATATGGCTAACTGTGGAGCCACAGAAAATATTACGTCCTTCTAGGACAGGGGTCTCCAAACTACAGCCCGCGGGCCGAAACCGCCCCGCGAGGTCCGACAAACCGGCCCACGTTAGCTGGCGGACATCCCCGGTATCCGGCCCGCCAAATATTCGAGGTGGTACCTATACTCCCAACAACTGAGTTTAGAGGCCTATCGCGACCAATACACCGCGACATTGTCGGAGCTCTATCTTTACAAAGCCGAGGGTCATGGTTAAACTTATGGCTATCCACAATAAACAGACAGACCATTCTCCGTGCGATAGTGAAAAAAAAAAGAACGGTTAACAGACTAGTTTGGCGAAAAGATTTTAAGTAAAAGATTCTTTGCATTTTATTCTACTCACGAGTCTGGTGCAAGTCTTTCAAATGGACGCCACTTCGGCGACTAACCTTAGTAATCAATCATTACGGAAGATGCTTCTTAAGCGGGGTTTCACTTTCTTTTGATTACTTTGTAAAATACATACAGTCCACCAATCAAAATTATGTAATCAAATAAAAATCGTAGTTCGTTGCAGTGCTAGCTATTCCCACAACCTTAGATTATTGCGATTTCATCTTTCCTTTCGCCTTACATTACGGTGATCATGGAGTGCTAGGGTGCTTTAATCCCACTAGGTAGATCTTGGCCCTTATGACTTCGTGGAGGACGCAATGTGGCCCGCGGACTAAACCGTTTGGAGACCCCTGTTCTAGGACAACGAATGACATAAGAGTGCTGGTGCCTACTGGCTGCGACAAGAGAGCGGTGTTAATTCCTCTGTTTTGCTTTCTCTTGTCTTAAAAAATCGATACATATAATCTAAGTTCAGTAAATTAAATATCGTCTGTGCTCGAGTGCAAATGGTTCCTTAAATGCCCCAGACCAAGTCGTGGCTGTCAGCGGCGCAGGGGCCACCACGTGGCTTCCACTTTTCCACTGGCGGGTTTTTAGCTCCTCACCACAAGAGGCCTTCCCTCCAACATTTACAAGTATAGCTGCCTTATACATAGATCAGTAACCCATGCAGTGTTTTCACATATTACAATACATGTATAGAAATGGTTCATATTTAGTACAAAATCTGAAATAAAGAAAAAACAGTGACAGAATAAATACCAAAGTGGCCAAAACCTTGTCTATAAACGACTGAAAATCACGAATGACATAAAGTGCTGGTGTTGAAGGTCCTAGAAATATTGTGCTGGAAAATGAAATCAGCAATTCGGCAGAACACGCGAAAGCATACCATTTAAGGGATAGGTTGATAGGACTCTTCCTCAGGCATCAAGGAAGTGGAAGGGAGAACTTGTAGAATTCTCGGGTGCCCGGCCAGGTAACGTCGTAATTACTCCGCGATAGTATTTCGGCAAACAGACTCCTCGGCATTTTCAGGTGGCCGCTGACGACTGCTGCTCCGCTTCTGTGGACGACCTATATACGTTGGCCGTTACCGCCGTCCATCATTCCGCTCCCCCCTGCCGCTGTCCGTGCTGCCGCCGCAGTGGGTGGTGGCGGTGGTGGGGGTAATAGCTCACAGCTCCCGGCTCCGAACCAGGGGCTCCAGCGTCCAGACAGTCGCTGACGGTGCGGACCTCACTGTAAGGGAGCGCTTCTCTTTTCTTAGGCTCAGTGCCGTGTTTCACGCCTGACTCAGTCGTGGGTTTCTATCTTTGTCGATTAGACAATCTTGAATCCTAATTTCAATGGCCTCTTAAATCACGCAATCCCACAGGGTGGAAGATTGCCTAAGTGTTTCGGTGTCGTTGTAATCCATAGTATGGCCAGTTTTTATACTACGGTCGGCCACTACTGACTTGGTGATCTGGGGTAACTCAGTACGGCGTCTATGTTCACGACATGTCTCTTGTACTGTGTGTACAGTTTCCACAATGTATGATTTGTTCAAATGTTCAGATGTGTGTAAAATCTTATGGGACTTAACTGCTAAGGTCATCAGTCCCTAAGCTTACACACTACTTAACCTAAATTATCCTAAGGACAAACACACACACACCCATGCCCGAGGGAGGATTCGAACCTCCGCTGGGACCAGCCGCACAGTCCATGACTGCAGCGCCGGCGACCGCTCGGCTAATCCCGCGCGGCAATGTATGATTTACTACACTGGTGAGCGTTTAGTAGATATGTAGTTTCGAAGGCCTACATTATCCTTCATTGAACATAGACAGTACAATGAAATGCGTCAGACCAACAAATCATCCCTGGCCGGTCATAATATCCATACTATGGCATTGTGTGATTAAAGAGGCCATTGACATTAGGTACCAAGGTGGTCTAATTAACAAAGATAGAACCTACGGCTAAGTCAGGATTAGAAAACTGCATTAAGCCTAGAAAAAGAGAGCAGTTCACGTACAGTGAGATCCGCACCCGACAATAATATCATGGATACTGGAGACCAGAGTTCGAAGTCGGCCGCCGCTACCCCCCAAAATCGCCATAATCCACTGTGGCGGTAGTATACTTAGCGATAAGAACGGAGTGATACAGGGGGTAACACCAAGCATATGCTTGGGGTGGGGGGGTTTCAGCTGCCATTAACTATGGGTTTTATGCAACCTGCAACGCCTTCATAGATTGTTTGCAGGATTTTGATATTCTCTCGCTCGTTACATGCAAACTGTTAGCTGTGTGGGAAAAATGAAAAGGACTTTTATGTGAAATGTAATGTAGTTATATTTTGTACTAGGACACGTTTCCGCTAGAAGCTGTACTTTTCGAATTATTCAAGAAAACTTAGAAAAGTGACCTGCAAAAATTTTTTTCTTCTTTTGAATAATTCGAAAACTGTGGCTTTCAGTGAAATTGTATCCCAGTACAAAATTTAACTACTTTTAGTTTGCTGCATAATAGTGGTCTTCATTTTTTTCTGTAGGACTAATAGCTCGTGTATAGAGAGTGATAGAATACGAAAATCTCGTGCGTGGGTTTTGAAGGTGTTGCAGGTTGCATAAAACTTGCAGGTAGGGGCAGATGAATCATCCGATGTAGGAGGCCAACATGACCGGAGCCAAAGTCGTCACAGACTGCCCGAAGATGTCAACGAGTCTGTTTGCGGAAATGTCGTGGTGTAATTACGAAATTACCTGGCCAGAAACACTAGGAACACGCCAGGAAAGAATTGGGTCGCATAAGTGGAGGGAGTTGTTGGGAGACAAGAGAGGGGAGAGGGTGGATAATGTTTTTGGAACACAAAGGATCGAGTCGATGAAGGCTGCAGTAATTATGAAAATATGTACAGAATTAAGCAGTATATATTAGTGTGGAGAGCTGCATCAAACCAGTTTTCTGGCCGAAGAACGTAACACTTTTAATTGTAGCGGATGCTTCGTTTCGTTAGTAGACGTGTGACATGCTCGTGGCAGTGAGAGCCTCCTCTACCTTCGCAGCGTAACCAGGGGTGAAGAGGTATGCGCTATCGAATAACCCAGTAACGAGATACTTGGAAGTTTGTTGTCGCTACGGCTGGTTCCGCAGCGAACCGCCTGTGTAACGGCGCCGACAGGTCTGAACGAGAGACGACAGTGGCGCGGGGTATTAACTCGCCGGCGCTGGCAGGGCGCGAGTGGCGGCTATGAACTGCCGTATCGCAGCGCAGCGCAGCGACCGCAGACGGCGATTAAATGTCGCCCCCTGCGGCGTGGCGCAGCCGGGTCGCGGCCGCCTGCAAAGGTCGCCGGGTCACGGCATTTGCCCGCCTCGCGGGGCTTACCTTCAACAGTCAGTAAACTGGCCAGCCGCCCCCCCATCACGCTATCGTTCAGTCTTGCAAAGCGCTTCTTTCAATGCGTCATAGACCCACCGCCACAGCCGGGGCGCTGACGGAAGCCTGCGCGGTACCACTGCACTCGCCAGTAGCCAATTCGAGTCGTGGCGGTGGAAGAAGTAGTTGGACGAAAAGGGGTGCTGTACAGTTTCTGATCACCACACTTAGCGCCAGTGCTGTGCGTCAAATTCCAGATCTCTTTGCAGTGTGTCGTGGAATGATGTTGGTGACACTGTTGATGTCGATGTATCTGTCGGGTGTGTACGTTAAGCCCGGCGTTCCCCTCTGTGCTAATAGAGCTGTTTGTAGGGCGTGTGCCGGCACCAGTTTTCAGCCCTCCCTACTCTCATAATCGTAGCAGCACAAACATGACACCGCGCTATACGACACCGTTCGTCACCACTCACATCCAACATACACAGTCGTCGAACAAGTCTCTCGCTTCACGAACAAAAGGTATCATCGCTCGTGAAGGAAGAAAAACCATTCTAGTTAGGTACTAGGCGTCTCCCATTCAGCCATGTGACAGGATTTCGACTGTACTAACACTTCTGCATGTACATGTACATTTACTCCCACACCTACACCATACGGTGCATGCTGGAGGCTACCGTGTACCATTGCTAGTCATTCCTTTACCCGTTCCACTCGCAGATGGAACGACGGAAAAACAACTGTCTGATTTCTGTTATCTTCTCTTCGCGATCCTCGCGCGAATTAGACGTTGGTGGCCATAAAATCGTTCTGTTGTCCGTCGCAAACGCCGTTCTCTAAAATTTGTTATCACTGTTTCGCAAAAGTAATGTCTTTTTGCTTGCAGGGATTCCCATTTCAGTTCACGTAATAATTCCGTAATACTTGTGTGCTAGTCGAACAAAGCAGTAAGAAATTTAGCAGCACACCTCTGAGTTACTTCCATGTGGTCCTTTAAACCGACCTGGTGAGGATCTCAAACACCCAAGCAGTGCTCAAGAGTGGGTCATAGTAGTGTTCTGTACGCGTCTCCCCTTTAGATAAACCACACGTACCAAGAATTCAGCCATTAAACCTGAGTTAAGCGTCTTACGTGTTCAAAATGGTTCAAATGGCTCTGAGCACTATGGGACCTAACATCTATGGTCATCAGTCGCCTAGAACTTAGAACTACTTAAACCTAACTAACCTAAGGACATCACATACATCCATGCCCGAGGCAGGATTCGAACCTGCGACCGTAGAGGTCACGCGGTTCCAGACAGAAGTGCCTAGAACCGCACGGCCACACCGGCCGGGCTTACGTGTTCGCTCCATAACTTATCGCTTTGTAACATCCTGCCTAGATATTTAATCGGCGTCGCTGTGTGAAGCAGCACACCAATGATAGTGGATTACAACATTATAGAATGGTTTTTCCTGCTCACCCTCATCAATTTATATTTTTCAACATTTTGAGGAATCTGCTACTCGTCAAAGCAATAGGAGTTCTGTCCGGGTCATCTTGTATCCTCCTGCTGTAAGTCAACGACGAGACTTCTCGGTGTACTACAGCATCGTCAGGAAAAAATTGCAGTCACGGCGCAGGAGTTACGAAACCCCTCGACCTACTTGCATACCTGAGGAACTATTTCGTATCCTCAGACCCCCGTTAACAGTCTCCAGTGTCACACTGTGAGAAACATTTTCGGACGCCTAGGAATATGGAATTCGGCTCCAGTGCCGATCGTACGTGGTTGGTAGGATATTGTGCAAGGAAAGGTCAAGCTTACAAGGGAACCTCCCCATCGCACCCCCCTCAGATTTAGTTATAAGTTGGCACAGTGCATATGCCTTGAAAAACTGAACACAGATCAATCGAGAAAACAGGAAGTTGTGTGGAACTATGAAAAAATGAGCAAAATATACAAAATGAGTAGTCCATGCGCCGATAGGTGGCAACATCAAGGATACTCTGAACGTAAGAGCGCCGTGGTCCCGTGGTTAGCGTGTGCAGCTCCGAAACGAGAGGACCTTGGTTTAAGTCTCCCCTCAAGTGAAAAATTTTTCTTTATTTTCGCAAAATTATGATCTGTCCATTCGTTCATTGACGTCTCTGTTCACTGTAATAAGTTTAGTGTCTGTGTTTTGCGACCGCACCGCAAAACCGTGCGATTAGTAGACGAAACGACGTGCCTCTCCAATGGGAACCGAAAATATTTGATCGCAAGGTCATAGGTCAACCGATTCCTCCACAGGAAAACGCGTCTGATATATTCTATACGACACTGGTGAGGGCATGTGCGTCACATGACAGGAATATGTTGTCGACCCACCTAACTTGTACACTTGGCGAATGGGTAAAAAGATTCTTCTACATTGCCCGATTTAGGTTTCCTTGTGGATGTTAGAATTACTCCCAAAAAAGTGATGAAAACATAAGAGTTTGTCACATAAACTGCAACAAATGAATCCAACAGTTTCACAGTCGCACAATTTTCCCTGTGCTCTGTCAAAACATGTTTTTAACGTTTTCAAATTTTTCCGTGTGTAGACCGTCAAATCCTGCATATGTCCAAGCAAATCTGAACATGTCCTGGAATTTTGGAGAGCGAATTTGATTATGTGTGAGTGCCTGAATTTTGATAATTGTCTGAAAATAAAAATAAAATTTTACGCTCGAAGGGAGACTTGAACCAAGTACCTCTTGTTCCGCAGCTGCACACGCTAACCACGGGACCACGGCGCTCCTGGCCTCACATAACCCTTGAGTTGTCTATCTTCGCATGGACTACTCAGTTTGTATATTTTGCTTATTTTTTTCATAGTTCCATACAACTTCTTCCTGTTTTCTCGATTGATCTGTGTTCAGCTTTTCAAGGCCTATCCACTGTGCCAACTTATAATTAAATCTGAGGGGGTAGCGATGGGGAGGTTCCCTTGTTAGTATCATATGACCAGTGTTCTTCACAAGTACGTTGGTTCTTGGACACAAGAATTTCTCTCTGACACAAATTCAGACTTAAAATATTCTGAAGACTCTGCAGTCAACCAACATTAAATATGTTCGCCTGTGATTTTGCGAGGCGTTTCTTTCACCTCATCCACCCTTCCCCTTTTTTTCTTTTCAGTCGCTTCGGACATTGCGCTGACTAGGAGATTCGCGTTAAACACAAGTTATCAAAGGACCAATACCTCTGTTAAACTGAATGAGATATCGTCTCGACGTGACGATTCGTGCGTTTTCAGCTCTTTCGGCTGCTTCTTAACACCAGAGGTGCATGTTTCTGTGTGCTCCTCAGTGTTGCCACAGCTCTTAGAGACGACTGTGTTCCCAGTCCCGTAGATTCCGCAGCCTCTTTACTACCGCCGCTGAAAGCTAGAGCGGCTCTCCTCCTGCCGTACAAAGTGTAGTAATCGCGCCGGTGGCGAGCGGTTCGGCGGCCCGGGATGCGCCTCGTGACGCGCTGCTGGCGCGTCATCTCGTCTCGGGTAACCGCGGCGCGTGGGCGTCTCCGGGCCGGAGCGGGGCTCTGCGCATGCGCGGGCCGCGCCCATTCACCCCACGAGGCGCGCGCCGCGCGTACGCCGCTCCTGCGACGCCCCGCGTATCGATCGCCGCCGACCGCTGCGACCTTTGGCTGCTCGGGGGCCGGTGCCGACTGTGAGCGGCCCGCGGCTGCCGGCTAGACGGCGGCACGGCCGGGGCGGGGGCGCCAGCGCCTCGCGCCTCTGTCACGCCACCTCTTCCCGCCCCTCCTCAACCCCCAAGCACTGCGCCCAGTGGCTTCTTACAACCTACTTGCAGCACTGCTCAACCCAGCCTCCCCTTCGTCTTCCGTCGATATTTTCGGCAATAAGACTGAGGTCAATTCCATTCAACTCTTTCGATACAGTTCGCACCTACGTGTCCCGCTATAGTCACGTTGTTGTTGTTGTGGTATTCAGACTGGTTTGATGCACCTCTCCATGCTAGTCTATCCTGTGCAAGCTTCTTCATCTCCCAGTACCTACTGCAACCTACATCCTTCTGAATCTTTTTACTATATTCATCTCTTGGTCTCCTTCTGCGATTTTTACCCTCCACGCTGCCCTCCAATACTAAATTGGTGATCCCTCGATGTCTCAGAACATGTCCTACCAACCTATCCCTTCTTCTAGTCAAGTTTTGCCACATGCTCCTCTTCTCCGCAGTCCTATTCAATACTTCCTCATTAGTTATGTGATCCACCCATCTAATCTTTAGCATTCTTCTGTAGCACCACATTTCGAAAGCTTCTATTCTCTTCTTGTCCAAACTATTTATCGTCCATGTTTCACTTCCATACATAGCTACACTCCATACAAATACTTTCAGAAATGACTTCCTGACACTTAAATCTATACTCGATGTTAACAGATTTCTCTTCTTCAACAATGCTTTCCTTGCCATTGCCAGTCTACATTTTATATCCTCCCTTCTTCGACCATCATCAGTTATTTTGCTCCCCAAATAGCAAAACTCATTTACTACATTAAGTGTCTCATTTCCTAATCTAATTCCCTCAGCATCTCCCGACTTAATTAGACTACATTCCATTATCCTCGTTTTGCTTTTGCTGATGTTCATCTTACATCCTCCTTTAAAGACACTGTCCATTCCGTTCAACTGCTCTTCCAAGTCCTTTGCTGTTGGTTGGTTGGTTGGTTTGGGGAAGGAGACCAGACTGCGTGGTCATCGGTCTCATCGGATTAGGGAAGGATGGGGAAGGAAGTCGGCCGTGCCCTTTCAGAGGAACCATCCCGGCATTTGCCTGGACTGATTTAGGGAAATCACGGAAAACCTAAATCAGGATGGCCGGACGCGGGATTGAACCGTCGTCCTCCCGAATGCGAGTCCAGTGTCTAACCACTGCGCCACCTCGCTCGGTCCTTTGCTGTCTCTGACAGAAATACAATGTCATCGGCGAACCTCAAACTTTTTATTTCTTCTCCGTGGATTTTAATACCTACTCCGAATTTTTCTTTTGTTTCCTTTACTGCTTGCTCAATATACAGATTGAATAACATCAGGGATAGGTTACAACCCTGTCTTACTCCCCTCCCAACCACTGCTTCCCTTTCATGTCCCTCGACTCTTTTAACTGCCATCTGGTTTCTGTACAAACTGTAAACAGCCTTTCGCTCCCTGTATTTTACTCCTGCCACCTTCAGAATTAGAAAGAGAGTATTCCAGTCAACATTTTCAAAAGCTTTCTCTAAGTCTACAAATGCTAGAAACGTAGGTTTGCCTTTCCTTAATGTATTTTCTAAGATAAGTCGTAGGGTCAGTATTGCCTTACGTGTTCCAATATTTCTGCTGAATCCAAACTGATCTTCCCCGAGGTCAGCTTCTATCAGTTTTTTCCATTAGTCTGTAAAGAATTCGCGTTAGTATTTTGCAGCTGTGGCTTATTAAACTCATAGTTCGGCAATTTTCACATCTGTCAACATCTGCTTTCTTTGCGATTGGAATTATTATATTCTTCTTGAAGTCTGGGGGTATTTCGCCTGTCTCATACATCTTTCTCACTAGATGGTAGAGTTTTGTTAGGCCTGGCTCTCCCTAGGCTGTCATTAGTTCTAATCGGATGTTGTCTACTCCCGGGGCCTTGTTTCGACTGATAATCAGGTAACCACTGGGAACATTCTGCATGTTATTGCCTTGTATGAATCTCCCACTCGTAAAGAGAAGAGTGCAAATAGTTTGCAGCAATGTCATTATTACAGAGTGCGCTTGTAGACTGTGCTGCCTTCAAGTTTCTTTCATAACCCTCTACTCCGTACAGCAGGCTGTTCCAGCTCGTGGGCTCCGTTGTGAGCCGCGGAGCGCTCCCTGCTCCAGGGAGCCGCGTCGCTCGCTGTGACCAGTCAAGTGGGCCGGCACGCCGGCAAGTGGCATGCAGGCTGAGGCAGGCGGCAAGGCAAGCGTTTTGATGTGCCAGCTGCGTCTCACAAGATCGACAACCTCATACTCGTAGCTGCTAAGACGTGGTGACATGCTACACCAGGAAATGGGATGTTCAGGAAATAAATAAGAAACAACTGTTTTACAAGAAATTGCATACTAAATTTATTGGGCCTCTGTAGCTTGACTTTTCTTTTCATTGCAAGGTCGAAAATATCAAGCGTCAAAGTGTTCGCAGCGTTAATGCGGAGGATGGCCTTCATTTTTGCATCCTGAAGAAACGATCGTTCCTTACTTTTTACTCTTTTCGTTGCTGAGAAAAGCTGCTCACAACAATACGTAGATCCAAACATGCACATGATCTGAGCGGCATTGTTGTGAAGCTTGGGAAATGTTTTTTGCTTTAATGAACGATACCATCGTGACAAATCCAACGTGCTGTAGTACTTCTCTTTCAACAAAGTTGAATTTTGCAAATCAATGATCTCCAATTGAAGTGACGATGACAAGTCATCGGGGGAAACTGAAAAAGGAGTGCTGCACACCTTAAGTTCCATTTCCAAACTAGTGAGGTCTCGGAATCGTGTTTCAAACGACGTGATGAGCTGCTTTAACTTTGCTTGGTAATCGCCGAAAGTAGTACCTTCAGGTAGTTTTAAAGAAGCAAGACAACTGAAGGACGTTAAATGTCCATTAGTCATATGTCCCTCAAATAAACGTAACTTTTGCATGAACGCTTTAATCTGGTCGTGCATGTCAACGATTAGCTGCCCTTTGCCCTGCAATGACAGATTTAAATTATTCAGATGCATAGATATGTCAGCTAGGAACGCCAGCTCTGATATCCATTTTATATCTTTCAGACAACGCATTTCTTCCCCTTTCATTTCGAGAAAAAGGGTTATTTCCTCACGAATGGCAAAGAAAACATGAACTTTTCCCCGACTCAGCCAACGAACTGTACTGTGGTAAGGTATATCCCCACACTGCACTTCCATATCTTTCAGGAATCCTTTGAATTGGCGATGATTCATACCGTGACGCCGCACAAAATTCACACACTTCACGACACCTTTCATTACGCCACCTAGCTCTACTGTTTCAGCGCACAGTGCCTCTTGGTGAATAAAACAATGAAGAGTCAAAATGTCTTTTCCGAAATCGTCCCTGAGTTTATTTTTCAATCAAGAGGCATAACCTTGATGACACCCGATCATTTGTGGCGCACCGTCTGTCGCTGCAGGATGGAGCTTATCCCACGGCAAACTCATATTGTCCACTGATTCACAAACAGCTTCAAAAATGTCACGTCCTGTTGCGGTGTAATCGAATGGTACCACATCCAAGAGTTCTTCAGTTACTTGCTGCTCCATGTCGACACCACGCACAAAAACTGCAAGCTGAGCACAGTCCGATATGTCGATGCTTTCGTCAAGCACTAGCGAAAATGCAACAAAGCTCTCCGCCTTTTTCCTGAGCTGTGTCTCTAAATCCGCTGCCATGTCCAGGATTCGACGAGACATTGTTTGCTTCGACAGGCAAACCCCTTCAATTGCCTGCACCTCCCTTGGAAACAAACATTCTGCAACGGCTACCATGCACGATTTTACGAGTGGTCCCACCGAAAACGGCTTGTCACTCGTCGCAATGATGTGAGCCACCCTGTGGCTTGCTCGAATTGCAGACTCAGTAGTGTTTTCTCCGCTCTCATTCGCCTGAAAATTATAAACGCGTTACATTACAGATCACGAACTATGTTGCAAGTTTTGATACCCTCCGTGTTACGAAACCGTTTTTAAACTTAACGTCTGCTGGTATGTCGTTCTTAAGCCTGGCTACCAGTTCTCCGCGTGCAACGCCTTCTACCTGATCGTAGTGCGCTGCGTGAAGACGTGTATAACGTCGTTGTATATTGGCCTCTTCGGAGAATTAAATACTTTATGACATACAACACACTGCGGACGACCATCCCTCTCAATGAATAGAAAGGTATCCTCCAATAGAGGTACAGGGCTCCCGCGGCTAATCGTAGCTGTCATTGAACACGGACTATTGCGTCAGTTGCGCCTGCATGCGGCCAGGGGGCAGTGAGTTCGCTTTCCCCCTCCACGCGGGCTCCGAGCTGCCGCAGTGAGCGCTCCGGAACGCTCCGGCTCCCTGGAGCTCGGTTGGAACAGCCTGCCGTACAGTGTCGTCGCCTGGAATTAGTTTCCGCCTACAGATTTGCAAAGCGGGCTGCTGCTGCTGCGCCTTCCCGGACAATTCGTGTCAGTAAACTGTATTCACTGTTCACAAACGACACCCATATTCAGCACTTGCAGCGTGAATTGTGAACAACAGTGGCAGGATGTTTATAGTGCCCATAACATAGATGATAAATATAATGCTTTCCTTAACACATTTCTCATGCTCTTTGACAGTTGCTTTCAAATGGTTCAAATGGCTCTGAGCACTATGGGACTCAACTGCTGTGGTCATAAGTCCCCTAGAACTTAGAACTACTTAAACCTAACTAACCTAAGGACAGCACACAACACCCAGCCATCACGAGGCAGAGAAAATCCCTGACCCCGCCGGGAATCGAACCCGGGAACCCGGGCGTGGGAAGTTGCTTTCCATTAGAACGTTCTAAACGAGGTACTAGCAGTGAAAGGCAGCCCAGGTGGCTGACTAGTGGGATAAGGGTATCACGTAGAACAAAGCGGTAATTATATCAAAATCTTAGAAGTAGTCACAATACAGCTGCAGTATTCCATTGCAAACAGTATTGCAAGGTGCTTTAAAATGTTATTAGGAAGGCAAGGAGTATGTAGTATGCATACAGAATAGCTAATTCACAGGATAAAATTAAAACCATATGGTCAGTTGTGAAGGTAGTGTCTGGTAAGCAGCACAAGGTCGACGATATAATGTCAGTTCATAGTAAAAATATTTCTGTTACTGATAAATCAGATATATGAACATAATTTAACACTTAATTTCTGAGCATTGCTGGTGAATTAATAAAAATTTAGCTTCTACAGGGAATCATATAACTCTCTTTGTAAATACGTTTCCGAGATTGATGTCTGAAATACTCCTCTGTGATACGGACAAGGGGAAGATTGAGTCAATAATTAAATCACTGAAGACTAAGGACTCTCGTCGTTATGATGGAGTGCCTAGCAGAATATTAAAGTACTGTGCTGCGCATGTTAGCCTGTATCTAGCCATATTTGTAATTTTTCCTTTAGGAATGGTCAGTTTCCTGAACGATTAAAGTACTCAGTAGTAAAGCCGCGTTGTAGAAAGGGATAAAGGGAAAATTTAGAAAATTTTAGACCTAGTTTTATGTCATCAGTGTTTGCTGAAATTATTGAAAAGGCTGTGTATGTAAGGATAATTGATCATTTTATATCACACCATTTGCTATCAAATGAACAGTTTGGCTTTAGAAGTCATTTAACAACTGAAAATGCTATTTTCTCTTTTCTCTGTGGGGTACTGGATGGGTTAAACAAAGGTTTCGAACACTACGCATATTTTTTTTTTTATTTAACTAAGGCGTTTGATTCTGTTAATCACAAAATATTGCTCCAGACGTTGGACCATTAAGAAATATAGAGAGTAGCTCACAATTGGTTCACTTCTTACTTTAGGAACAGACAACAAAAAATTATTATTCACAATGTTGATAGTGGCTGAGATGTGGGGTCTGAGTGGGTTACTGTCAAGTGAAGGGTGCCCCAGGGATCAGTGTTGGGGCCACTCCCGTTCCTTATATATATAAATGATGTGCTCTCTAGTATTGTGGGTAACTCTAAAATATTTCTGTTTGCTGAAGGCACTAGCTTGGTAGTAAAAGATGTTGTGTGCAACATTAGCCCAGTTTCAAATAGTGCAGTTCATGACCTAAGTTCATGGCTTGTAGGAAATAAACTAACGCTAAATCACAGTAAGACTCAGTTTTTACAGTTTCTAAAACACAGATCAACAAAACCTGAAGTTTTAATTTCACAGAATGGGCATATGATTAGTGAAATTGAACAGTGCAAGTTTCTAGGTTTTCAGATAGATAGTCAACTGTCGTGGACAGCCCACGTTCAGGATCTTGTTGAAAGACTTAATGCTGCCATTTTTACTATTCTAACGGTATCTGAAGTGAGTGATCGTTCGACACGAAAATTAGTCTACTTTGCTTATTTTCATTCGCTTATGTCGTATCGTGTTATATTCTGGGGTACCTCTTCTCATTCTAAAAGGATATTTTTGGCTTACAAACGGGCGGTTCGGGCAATAAATAGTGTAAGTGCACGAACCTCTTGTCGACCCCTGTTCACGAGTCTGGGTATTTTGACATTGGCCTCTCAGTATATATATTCGTTACTGTCATTTCTTGTTAACAATATTAGCTTATTCCCAAGAATAAGCAGCTTTTCCTCAGTTAATACTCGGCAGAAATCCAGTCTGCATTTGGATCGGACTTCTTTAACTGTTGTGCAGAAGGGTGTGCAGTATACTGCTGCATCCATTTTTAATAAGCTACCACTCGAATTCAAAAATCTTAGCAGTAATCCACGCGCTTTCAAAGCGAAGCTGAAGCGTTTCCTAATGGGTCTTTCCTTCTATTCTGTCGAGAAGTTCCTTGAAAAAGTAAGCTGATTCTTGTTGTATTGTTAACTGCGTTTAGTGAAACTTATGGATTGAGTATTTTCGGGTACATAAACATTTTATTTTTATCTGTTATTACTTTTATGTTGTAATTTCATGTACTGGCACGTTCCATGACCTTGGAGATTTGCTCCTCAGTTTGGTTCTACGGAAATTGACGTGTAAATAAAAATTTAAAAAAATTAAATAAAAACTTACAGAGACGCTCTATCAGCTGTTAGATATCTACTACCTTAACTACTGCTGCTTCCCTTGCATAGAGTGTGCGGGCTGCACTTTTTTTTCTTGTTTGGATTTTTTTTTTCCCTTAATCGAAATTTTATGTTGATTACCAGTTGTAACCATTTGTAAACTTTTAACGCTAATTAAGACCATAGAAGTATCGTTTTTCCGGATGTACTTCTGACCTAAAAGTGATTCTCGTAGCTCGAGTGCGAGGTGTTTGTTAGTTATGCCTTTCGCATTCTTTTGGTAATATGCCCACAAAAGCTTTCATCGTCTAACACATATCTCTTTATATCTAACCGAGAGATGAAATATCAGTTTTCATAGATTTAGCTCTGAAGTCTTTTTAATGTAACTAAATATTTTCTTGAAAATTTTGATCCCATATTTCCACTTAGGGGTTGAATTTCCAAAAACAGTGAAACATGTATTGTTTCTGACAGAGAAACCAAATACAAATTTTAACAGACTGACGTTTGAAAATACTTTCATGATGAAATAATTTCAAAAAACATCTCATCCCCTATTTCACTCCCTTAGGCGGTTGAATTTCCTAAAACAATGAAACACGTATTTTTTTATTATTTCTGAAGAAGTCAAATACCGATTTTCATAGATGTAGCGTTGAAACTGTTTTACTAGATCTTTAATAATGATTGATTTCCAAAATACGTTTTCACCTATTATTTTACTCCGTCAGTGGTTGAATTTCCGGAAATGCTGAAACGCATATTTTTTTATTTGTGATTGAGAAACCAAATACCGAATTTGCTTGTTCTAGCTTCAAAATGTCTCAGTTGCGACATACTTCGAAGAAGCCTTTCATACCCTATTTCACTCACCTTAGGAGTGGAAATCAGAAAAATGCCTTCGTAGACGACTCCTACAGTATGAAATCAGCACCCTCCGCCCATTACACGTTTCTATCCTTAGCTGTTTGGTTTGGACCATCACGAGTTAGTCAATAAGGACACTGCCTTTTATACATATAGATTTTATGTATGTGTTTTACTTTTTGCAAATTCGTCTTCTGTAATGCGAGAGATACCTTTGAATAACCCTTTTATGCCCCACCCCGCCCCACGTCGGAAAACGAAACTGCAGAGAAAATTTATTTTAATTGTTGCTTCTCACTACAACATTACTTAAAATAACGCTGCATTAATAAGTTTCAGTCCCAAAAAATTGGTAATGAAAGACTTAAGTGATTCTGTAGTGTTGATGTGATTTAAACCTTCATGGCAAATGAAAACGTTGTATGGAATCGGGAGTAGATCTCTAAACGTTGTCTCGCCCGGGCAGTGCTCTAACCGAACCAGCAGTCCATGCGCGAGTCACGACCCGCAGCCACAACTTTAGTCCTTCTACAAGTACCTCTCTGCTACTTTCCAACCTTCACAAAAAATCCCTTTCATACAGGATGGTTGTCATTAAACTTTCGCTACTTGGAAACGTCCACACGAAAACCAGATGGCCGTAGGACAATCAAACTTTGTGTAAACTTCTGTAAGGACATACGGGACTGAGATGATGAATAAAGCAGTGTAAGAAACGCATTTTAATTTCCTAACGAGAGGCTAACATTTGTTAATTGCGTAGCATGTTTACGTGCCAGTTTACAAACTTTGCCCCTGTGACGGTCATCTGCATCCATGAGAGGCTGCGACCGCGTTGGAGAGAGCACTTAACGACTGCCGACAGCACTTTCCGACGGTGGATGGTGGCCGTCGTGACACGGCCAGTGCACTGCTAGAAGGTCACACATCGCGTCCAGCGTTCTCAGCCACGGCGGCAGTAACTTCAACAATTTGCGGCACAATTGGGCGTCGGCCTCTCACAGCAGCGATTCCCAACTCGTCAGTTAATTCGAACTTTCGAATCATGTTCTTCAACCCCCTGCCGGAAAGAGGACCTCTCCGCGTTCCCTCAGTTCATTTATACCCGCGAAGAGCAGCAACAGTGTTGCCTTTTTTTTTTTTTTTTTTTTTTTTTTTTTTTTTTTTTTTTTTTTTTTTTTTTTTGATGAAACAGCTTAACTAGTAAAGCCCTGCTCACCTTGTCCACACGCGTGTTGACTCTGCAATTTTCTTACACAACTGACGTTAGTGTTTCAACCTAACGGCAAGTTACGACACTAACATTGCTAACAACACATATCTTGCAGCTCACACTCTGAACATCATTCTTATAAAGTAAGGTAGCCATACGATAAATAGTTTCCCGTCTACACTGTTTCAAGTAGCGAAAGTTTAACTACGAGTGGCGTTCAACAGGTAATGCAACACTTTTCTTTCTGAAAATAGGTTGGTTATATTGACGATTCCAGTGCACCACATTATTCCTCACTCTTTAAGCTAGAAAACTCTACTTCTCAACACAACCTCCGTTCAGTGGTATTGCCTTACGTCACCTTACTGGGAGGGCCTGTATGCCTGCATGGAATCACTCTACTGGGCGACGTCAAATCCAACGTCTTGCTGCAGCGATAACCTCCCCATCAACCACGTACTGCTTCCCCCCGCGGTGCGTCCTACACAGGGGTAAACAGATGGAAGTCGGAAGGTGCGCCATCCGGGTTGTAGAGTGGACGAGGAAGAGCAGTCCAGTGAGGTTTTCAGAGCTCCTCGCGGGAGCGCACACTTGTGTGAGGGGTTACGTTGTCGTGGAGAAGAAGTTCGTTTGCATTTTCGCGGCGACCAACACGCTGAAGTCGTTTCTTCAATTTCCTCAGGATAGCACAGTACAATGCAGAGTGGATCGTTGCAGCATGAGGGAGGACATCAAATAGAATAATCCCTTCACGGACCCAAAAGACCGTCGGCGTGTTTTTTACCGGGTGAGGGACCGGCTTTCAACTTTTTCTTTTGAGGAGAGCTAGCGTGGCGCCACTTCATGGAATGACGTTTTCTTTCCGGTTCGAAATGATGAACCCACATTTCATCGCCTGTGTCGTGGTTGGAGAAGAAATTGTCACGACCAGACTCGTAACACTGGAGCATCTCCGCACATGTCGACCTTTGTTGCTATTTATGGTCTTTTGCTAGGTGGCGAGGAACCCGTGGGCACACCTTGGAGTACCCCCGCTGATGGACGAGTGAGTCACCACTACCGACAGAGACGTCCAGTTCAGCAGCGAGGTGTTCCACTCTGATTCGTCCATCACCTCGAATGAGAGTGTCCCCACTTTCCAGTATTGTAGAGGGCACACCTCTGTTCAGTTGGCCGGCACGTGGGAGATGAGACAGGTCTCCGCGACGTTGTGATGACAGACGGCCCGCCCGACTGCTCGCCGTGCTTTTGTTCGCTGCCAGGTTGCCATAAACGTTCTGCAAGCGCTTATAAATACATGCGATGCTCTGGTTTTCCGCCAAAGGAACAGCAGTGACACCTCTTTCCTGGAACGCACCTCCATTGCAGACGCCATTCGAAGGCTACGTACGAGGGGCGATTGAAAAGTACGTGCAAAGTCTGAGGGATGGCACCACCGGCGCGTATCGAGGTCGTGTTTAGTTAGTAGCATCTTTGGAAAGAACGCACACCAAGTTTCAGCCATATTGGTCTATTTATTTGTGTTTGGCATTCGTGTGAATCAAGGAAGTCGAGTGATTGTCAAAAATTGGACCAAAAGGAATTTCGCGTGGTGATTAAATATTACTTTATGAAAGGCGGAACGCCGCAGGGGAGTAAAGAGAAGCTTGGTAAACATTACGGTGACTCTGCACCTTCGATTAGAACAGTTCATAAGTGGTTTCACAATTTTCGGAGTGGCCATATGGACACAAGTGATGCCGAACGTTCTGGACGCCCTGTGAAGGTTACAACTCCAGAAATCATTGATAAAATCCATGATTTGGTGTTGCATGACAGAAGAGTTAAGATACATGAGATTGCTAGTGCAGTCGGCATCTAGAATGAACGGGTACATAATATTTTGCATAAACATTTGGACATGATAAAGCAATCCGCAAGATGGGTTCCGCGATTGCTCACGCTTGACCAGAAACGGAATCGTGTGAAGTGTTGCAAGGATGGTTTGCAGCAGTTCAGGAAGAATCCGCAGGACTTGAAGCGTCGTTTCGTCTCTGTGGATGAAGCATGGATACATTAATATGCTCCTGAGACCAACCAACAATCTAAACAATGAGTTAACAAGGGAGAATCTGCAACAAAAAAGGCGAAGACCATTCTTCGGGCGGAAAGGTTATGGCGACCGCCTTTTGGGATTCGCAAGGGATAATCCTCATCGACTATCTGGAAAAGGGTAAAACTGTTACAGGTGCATATCATTCAACGTTATTGGACCGTTTGAAAACCGAGCTGCAAGACAAACGCCGGCGATTGGACCGCAAAAAACTCCTTTTCCATCACGACAATCCCCCAGAAGACACCACATTGTGGTCGCAAAATTAATGGAAATAGGATTCCAACTCGTTTCACATCCCCCCTATTCTCCAGATTTGGCTCCCTTGGACTACTGTTTGTTCCCCAATTTGAAGAAATGGCTGGTGGGACAAAGATGTTATTCAAACGAGGAGGTGATTGCAGCAACTAATAGCTATTTTGCAGACTTGGACAATTCCTATTATTCGAAAGGGATCAAGAAATTAGAACAACGTTGGACGGTGTATAAGTCTAAAAGGAGACTATGTCCAAAAATAAAATGGTTTACCCCAAACACGTAAGTAGTTTTTATTTTTGCACGGACTTTTCAAACGCCCCTTGTATAGCGCCGCCACCTATTCGAACTTCATTGAACTATAGGGGCTGAAACGGGAATATTCTACGATGTCCCCCAACAAATCCTGCATTTTTTCAACCTAAATTGGCCGAGAAAAAAAAGTGTTGCGTTATACTTGGTGAACGCCTCTCGTATGCCCACCCTGTACTTTTCTGAATTAACACTCCTCGGAGAAACGATATTGTGACAAGTAGTCCAGCGAGTTGTGCGGAAAAACGTCTTTGATAGGTCAGAATGAGGTGCTGCCAGAAGTGAAGGTGTCAGGATGGGTCATGACTCGCGTTTGGATGGCTCATAACTGTCAAGCAGTTTCAGCTCTATTGCAGAGTTATTCGTCTCTCGTACCGGCCAGTCGTAATCGAACTGATAACGCTTAAAAATACAGACCCCCTACCGACAACCACGAAAACCGACAACTTACAGCTATCGTCAAGGTAAAGTTATAGTTTCTATGCATAATTTAAAAGTTTACCCCAAATTTTCATCCACGTTGACGATATTTTTCTATCCTACTCTGTCCTAGCGAACACGCAGTTTACTGGTCACTCGCAGTGGCGGTGACACAGAGATTGGCGGAGTAAACGCGCGGTTCCTGACGTGGATGACGGCCTTGTTCAGAAAATGACCGGCCGGCCGAAGCGAAAGTCGTCCTAAGCGCGTGCAAACAGTCCACGGAGTGATTCGAACCGAAAAATGTAAACACGGGCAAGATCAATCTCTCTGCTAACAGTGGCTCCCACCAAAGGCTTCAGAGGACGTCGAGATCTGCCGGACAAGTGCGGCAGCGGACGGGGCCACGTGACTTGTGTGCTCCGGCGAAGCCTCGGTGTTACCGTGTTACCCACATCTACGTGCACATCAGTGTTCTGCAGGCCACCTCACGGTGTCTGGTGGGGGGTACTTCTGGTGTCACATTCTAATACCCCCTTGCCTGTTCTCTCCGCGAGTGGCACACGGGGAGAATGATTGTCGGTACGCGTCAGCACTAGCTCTAATTTCTCGAATTTTCTCGTTACGGTCATTTCGCGGGACATGTATAGGAGGAAGTAATATGTTATCCGACTCTTTCTGGAGCGCACACTGTCGGAATTTCAGAAGTAAACCATGCCGTGATGCGCAACGCCTCTCTTCAAACGTCTGCCACTGGAGATTGTTGAGCACCTCTGTAATGGCCTCCTCTTCGATGGGTCTTCCCTACCTCTCCTGTTGGTCTCACCCGGTAAGGGCGCCAGAGCGATGAGCAGTACTCGAGAATCGGCCAACAAGTGTTTTGTAAGCCGGCTACTGTTTACGAAAACCGAGTATCACTCTCTGACCTTTTCTCCCTATCAGTGCTCGGGCTGGGCGGGTAATTCGAATGATTGTCAGATACTGAAGATTAGTATTCAGAAATTGGACTAATTTTTTCAAATACCTCGCGTTTCCAGTCTCTCTTTCTCAGTTGCTATCCAGTGCTGTTATCCTTCTACACGAGATCAGACGTTCCTCGTCTTTTCAGTTGCGAAAGACGAGTAATAGTCGTTGTTGCCTACGAGGTAAACGGTGGCAGGGAGCAAAATCCATTACTGCTGTAGGGCGGCAAAACATTTGGCGGTTGATGGTGACTGGGCTCCAACCAACAGACGTACCTGAGTTGTGGGGACGAATATAGACCGCTGCCGGCGCCTGCATCTACTCAAGATGTTAGCGACAAAGAACTCAGAGAAACAAGTCCGGGACCCCCTAACGCGAGAGCCGATAAGAGCGGCAAGTGTCCGTGTACTGAGCGACTTAGTTATCCCGCAGTATACTGAGCGACTTAGTTATCCCGCAGTAAATAGTAAAGCACGTGACTAAAAGCACGTGACATTCTTCGAGCGCTGTCGGCCAGCTCTCCATAAGGCGTGGAACTCTTATCGCGTAGACAGCGTTATCTTGGGCCTTATTTTGTATGCATAAGGTGCATTTTTCAAGCGGCGTGTTTTCTGGGTCAGCAACCGGTGTCGCGTGTGCGTACAGGTTGCAGTACTCGGCCGTCCCCATCTGATCGCCTGGACGCTTGACTGATCGCATGGTGGAAAAATTTCTGACATTCCGCGGAAACGTGCCGCGACCGAATTACAGGCGTGCACATACTAACTGCTTAGAAACGTCCCTCCATCACTTTTATTGTGCTCGTTTGACAGTTGTCTGTGGATATTTGCAATTTCCCACTATCCTTGAAATTAAGTGAGTCCAAGCAATTGCTGATCATCACGTGTTTTATATGCGAGCCCAGCTCTTTTCTTCCGTTGTAAATAAAACGTTTTTATGATAGAATTTAATGTGCCTGTCAGGAAGAGAAATTTCACTCTAATCGCGACATTGAAGATGATGATGTTACACGGTCAGCAAAAGACGAAGCATAACCAGTACGTTAGCAGCGACTGAGTAGCCCTGCGGTACGATGGTACCAGACAACGCCGCCCGGACTAGCACACATCACGCGAAGTGGCGAGACGATCATTAAGTGGCTGTTTCACAGCAGCTCGAGGTCATTGGAATTGGCTGTTCCTTAAGTCCAAAAGCACTGCAGTAAAGTACAGGAAATTTTATCGTGTTCATCATCATCATCATCATCATCATAATCATCATCATCTTCTTCTTCTCCTTCTTTATCCTTCTCCTTTTGCCTGTTCCCGTTTCTTCTGCTTGGTTGGCAGTGTTATGTAGGTTGAGGCAATTTCAGTGGTAGGTGGTGGCCCCATGCCCTTCCTGACCCCTCCACTCTCCCCAGAACGGATTCTGTGTACCCCCTGTGTCTGCGTCTAGAGAAAATCTACATTCATGTGTGAGAACGTTTTCCGTAGCGTGAGCCTGACGCCGGACGTTGATAGCAGCCCGGTATTTACCTAATTGAATGTGGGAAAACCGCCTAAAAACCGCGTCTAGGCTGACAAACTCACGATCTCTCGTCATTAATCCGCGAGGCGGATTCGATCCACGGCAGGCTTACTTCCCCGAATCCCGGAAGCGGTGCTTTAAGGCGATCGGCTCTTCGAACGGCTACTCATCGTCTCAATAACCATTTATCATCCACTCTTCTAGACCTCTCCAACTTTTCGCATCCAAGTTTGTCCTTATCGTTCCTGCATATGGTGAATCCATCGACTGTTAGGTCGTCCTCTAGCTATTTCTATCACAAGGAGCCCAAGACGTACCTCCACCGTCCATCTCCCATCATTTCGCCTCGCAGTAAGTCCAGCCAGTCTCCATGTGAGTTTCGTAATAGTCGCCGGCTTGTCCTCAATTAGTGTCATTCCTCTTATCCATTCCTTTCTTTTTCTGTCCCTTATTGTTACGCCCATCATGCATTATTCCATTTTCGTTGGGAAGACCTCTATTTTTGTCCCGCTTTATTTCCAAGGGTAGACAGACTGTAAGTGAAACACCAGGCCGTCCTACGAAAGTTTCTTGGAAGTGATGCTGTAGCGAGATGTATACGCGGCTAGTTCCTAATGCAGCCTGTCCGCATCTCGTGGTCGTGCGGTAGCGTTCTCGCTTCCCACACCCGGGTTCCCGGGTTCGATTCCCGGCGGGGTCAGGGATTTTCTCTGCCTAGTGATGGCTGGGTGTTGTGTGATGTCCTTAGGTTAGTTAGGTTTAAGTAGTTCTAAGTTCTAAGGGACTGATGACCTAAGATGTTAAGTCCCATAGTGCTCAGAGCCATTTGAGCCTAATGCAGCCGAAAACAAGAGACACCGTGTGGTCGTTAACCAGTGGTTGGCCACGCCTGCTGATGTGGGCCGGATAAATGCCCAGTGGGCAGGACATTTGTAAATGGGCATTTGCCCAGAAATTTGGCCAAAGCAGTTTCAACTGCCCAAAATCTGGACGTTTAGAAAGCTTTTTAAAGCTTTTACTGCTAGAAACTATAATTCGCCAATTAAAATAAGGGCAATACTCCCGATATTGAAGTTTAGTAAATGCTTACACTTAAACCTACGTATATGATTTATTGCCTTTATTACTAAGAATGAAAGGAAGGAAGAGAGAAGCAGAGCTACAGCTGATAATCATGTATAATGACACACACACACACACACACACCAAAGAAACTTGTACACCTGCCTGATATCGTGTAGAGTCCGAGGAGCGCGCAGAAGTGCCGCAACACGACGTGGCATGGACTCGACTAATGTCTGAACTATTGCCGGAGGGAATCGACACCACGAATCCTACAGGGCTGTCCATAAATCCGTGAGAGTACGACGGGGTGGGGATCTCAACACGTTGCAAGGCGTCCCAGATATGTTCAGTAAGGTTCATGTCTGGGGAGTTTGGTGACCAGCGGAAGTGTTTAAACTCAGTGTTTAAACTCTGTGGCAATTCTATACGTATGAGGTGTGACATTGCCCTGCTGGAATTGCCCAAGTCCGTGCAATGCACAATGTACGCGAATGGATGCAGGTCATCAGACAGAATGCTTACGTACGTGTTACCTGTCATAGTTGTATGTAGACGTAACAGGGGTCCCATACCACTCAATTGCACACGCCCCACACCATTATAGAGGTTCTACCAGCTTTAACAGTTGCCTGCTGCCATGCAGGGTCCATGGATTCGTGAGGTTGTCTCCATATCCATACATGTCCTTCCGGTCTATACAATTCCAAACGAGATTCTTCGACCAGGCACTACGCTTCCTGTCATCAACACTTCACTGTCGGTGTTGATGGGTCCAGCCGAGGCGTAAGGCTTTGTGTCGTGCAGTCATCAAGGGTAGAAGAGTGGGCCTTCGTCTCCGAAAGCCCATATCGATGATGTCTGACACTTGTTGATGGCCCAGCATTGAAATCTGCAGCAATTTGCGGAAGGGTTGCACTGCTGTCGCGTTGAACGATTCTCTTCAGTCATCGTTGGTCCCGTTCTTGCCGGATCTTTTTCCGGCCGCAGCGATGTCGGTGACTTGTTGTTTTCCGGATTCCTGATATTAACGGTACACTCGTGAAACGTTCGTACAGGAAAATCCTCACATCATCGCTACCTCAGAGATGCTGTATCCGATCGCTCGTGCACTTACTAGTACACCACGTTCAAACTCACTTAAATCTTGATGACCTACCATTGTAGCACCAGTAACCGATCCAACATCTCTGCCAGACACTTTTTGTCGTGTATAGGCGTTACCGGCCGTAGCCCCGTATTCTGCCTGTTTACATATCTCTTAATTTGAACACGCATGCCTATACCAGTTTGTTTGGCGCTTGAGTGTGTAACAGTTTCCAAATCAGTAGCTCCCAATGCAGTATGTTCCCGAGCCAGAGAAGGAAGAGCGCAAAATGAATAGAAGAATGTTGGATCCAGTTATAAGTACGAGATTCATAAGAAAATCCATCGAAGAAGTTGACAGTAAAGTATTTTACACAAAGTCGAAGAAACTATCCGCAAAAGGAGGGGACGATTTTATAATCGCCTCAAATGAATGGACGAAGACAGGCTGATGCGACATTTTTGATACAAAACGCGAAACTGGAATGATCAAATCAAAGACTAAATTAAGTAAAAAAGAAGCTAGCAATCTTTCCTCCCCTCCTAGCAGCGCTCAGTACGAATCGCAGTGATGTGGGCTCCACGAAGTTGTAAACGTGGACTCCGTCTCTACTTTCTGCTACAACCGACATCCTCTGTAATCTGGGTCGTTCACTCAGCCCGAAAGCGTCACTGAGATGCTTCACAAACTCCAGTGGCACACGCTACAAGAGAGGCGATGTGCGTCACTACGGTCAAATTTTCGAGAGCTTACGTTCTCAGAAGAGTTGGGCGACATACCTGCATCATACCACAAACATCTCGGGAAATGACTACGATGATAAAATCACCGGAATTAAACCTCATACAGAGATAAATGGGCAGTCTTTCTTTGCGCACACTATACGCGAATGCAACTGGGAAAAGGGTTTAATGATTGTGGTGCCGGAAGTTCTCTCCGCCACACACCGTAAGCTGTACAGATGTAGGCGTAGGGGGAGAAGCAGTACACGACGCCCTGCTACACGAATCTGAAAGGCTCCGACGTGTTCTGAGACTCCTGAAGAAAGTGCTCACATATCGACCTCATGGAGGGACGTGTTTACAATTACGATACCGACGGATCGAGCACACTTGTGTAGTCCTAGAACGGAACATTCGCCAATGTTCGGGAATGACGCAGCGTTATTATTACTATTGAAAAGAAGTGACTCACTATAGTCAGAGGGAACTAGCCGGCCGAAGTGGCCGTGCGGTTAAAGGCGCTGCAGTCTGGAACCGCAAGACCGCTACGGTCGCAGGTTCGAATCCTGCCTCGGGCATGGATGTTTGTGATGTCCTTAGCTTAGTTAGGTTTAACTAGTTCTAAGTTCTAGGGGACTAATGACCTCAGCAGTTGAGTCCCATAGTGCTCAGAGCCATTTGAACCATTTCAGAGGGAACTGGGTCTCGCGTGGCGGAAACCAGCACGGCTGATGAGTCGAGTATCGCCGTGCTATTGTGGGTTCGCCACCATTAGTCTTGCCGCGGGCCACGTAAGCACCTGCCATCCGTCTTCCGCGCCGAACGCCGGCGGCCGATCTGCGGAAGCCGGCAGGCACGTCCACAGGCCGTAATGAATGACGGCGCTCCGACACCGCCATTAATCACGGCAGTGCGCCCTCCCTGTGAGCTATCTGCGCTGACGTTTAATTCCGCCGCCGGCTTAATCCCAGGCAGTGCAGTGAATTCCAGGCGCGTGTCACTCGCTGGGCGCGCGACAGGTATACCGCCAGCTACCTGGCGCTAAACGTCCCCTGCTGTCCGGCGGGTTTAGCGACCCCGCCACGTCACAGCCGGACCACGAAGAGCACTCACTGTTCTAAGCCCGTCTGCTGATCTCGTGAAGACTGACTGAAAGCACCCGCGATAAGAACAGGCGACCGGGGACAAAACATGTCTTACCTCCTTTCTCACGTAATCAAGCGCGGCTGTCAGCTACAGTCGTTTCTGCCGAGAATAACATTACGAAGCGGTTTTTCCTGAGGTTATTTTCTGGTGTCATATTTTGAGACGATAGTATGAAGCTTTTAGTAAGTTACAACTAGAAATATGGTTCTGCGAGTGATGCGCATGAGGGAAACCTTTTTCTGCTCCTAGGAGAGGGAAAGTAGTCTTACTAGTTCGCTTCTCCACTTCATGGACGACAATCGCGATCCCGTCGTGCACATCTTGAGAAAGACTTCCTTCACGATAACGACATCGCTCGACTAGAGTGGCCAACATGTTCTCCAGACATGAGCGCTATCGAACATGCCTGGGATAGATTGAAAAGGGCTTTTTATGGACGACGTGAGCCACCAACCACTCTGAGGGATCTACGCCGAATCGCCGGTGAGGAGTGGGCCAATGTGGAGCAACAGTGCCTTGATGAACTTGTGGATAGTATGCCAAGCCGAACACAGGCATGCATCAATGCAAAAGGACGTTCTACTGGGTATTAGGGTTCCCGTGTGTACAGCAATCTCGCTGTATGGTGGTACAACATGCAATGTGTGATTTTCATGAGGAATAAAAAGGGCGGAAATTATGTTTATGGTGATAATTTTCTGTACAGGTTCCGGAACTCTCGGAACCGAGGCTATGCAAAACTTTTTTTGACGTGTTTACATGTAAATAGAATGAACGTTCTCTCACTTACTACTGTTTTATCAAATAAACAGAAAAAGCTGCGGACTCTGTACTATCTCTTCGCAGTATCTTACTGGATCTGTTACAAGTCCTGTTTGCCATTCATCTGATACATACACCGCCGTTGTTACCCTTCTTACGTCTGTTCAAATGATAGCAGCATAAATTGATACACAAACATTCCTATTTTTGAACATCTTGCACTTTTCTATTGACAAGCATACGCAATCACGTTCACCCCACACTCACACCACATATTAAACCATTAATGTAGGGCGTCAAACACAAACATTCCTATTTTTGAACATCTTGCACTTTTCTATTGACAAGCACACGCAATCACGTTCGCCCCACACTCACACCACATATTAAACCATTAATGTAGGGCATCAAGTTAATGTAATAAACCGACGAAGTTCCACAAACAGCAAGGAAATTAGCCTTTCAAATTATTAAATACCTAGCTGACAGAGTGTTAACTAGCTGGAAATGTAGCGAGGTAATAGGACAAATAACTGCGAGAGAAATTACTAAGTGTGTGTACACTGGATATAGATAACTTGAATTTATTTTCTACAGTTTTCACAATCCATGTTAGTTTAACTTTTATTATTTAATTTTCTACCGTACAGCGCATTGAACGGAATGGACACTGTCTTGAAACAGGGATAATGGAATGTAGTCGAATTAAACAAGGGAAGAAGATTAGGAAACGAGACACTTAAAGTATTTTAGTACTTGGGCAGCAAAATAACCGATGATTGGCGAAGGAGAGAGGATATAAAATGTAGACTGGCAAAGGAAAGATTATCCTTTCTGAACAAGATAAATTTGTTAATAATGAATGCAAATTTAGGTGTTAGGAAGTTTTTTCTGAAAGCATTTGTATATAGCAATGTATGGATGTGAGACGTGGGCGATAAACAGTTTAGACAAGAAGAGAATAGAAGCTTTTCAATTGCTGAAGAGTAGATGCGTAGATCACTTAAGTAATGAGGAGTTGCTTGTAATAGAGGAGAAAAATTTGTGGCACAAGCTGACTAGAAGAAGGGATCGGTTGATAGGACACGTTATGAAACATCAAGGGATCACCAATTTAGTACTGAAGGGAAGTATGGGGGTAAAAATCGTAGAGGGAGATCAAGAGATGAATGCAGTAAGGAGATTCAGGAGGGTGTACGTTGCAGCAGTTATTCGGAGATGGAGACTCTTGGACAGAATAGAGTAACACGGAAACATGCATCAAACCAGTCTTTGCACTGAAGAACAACAACTGTACAGCAGTGTTCTGGTATTTTAATCACTCAAGTGGATAAACGTATTCGAAGTTGTGTTGTATCACGTTATTGTATGACCTTGTTATTGTTTTGAATTTAATGGCTTCCAGAGATAAATGCCTACTATGGCCTTATCTTCGATCGGCGACAGTTGCTGGTAATGAAAAGCTGGTTGACATGATATCTGGACAACTCGATGGAAACGGATGAAAGTACGTGAGGTCAGAGTGACTGTAGTACCAAGTGCAGTTGAAGGAACGGGATAAACAGTGTACGTCAATTAGCGAGCAGTTGGTGTGCACTTTGGTCGTGTTTTTCATTATAATGTGGTGAGACAACATCTGAATGACTTCATGCGGAGCAGAATCATCGGAAAACTCAAAAGGAGGACGAAGTGTGCCGAGTGCAGCCCAGGATTTATCGCATTGCACACAGCTGTGTTCCTTGTGCACGAGGAGCGCTCCGAACCACACAGCTCTGCTGCCCGAAGGCGGTGAGGTGGTCGACCACGACCAACCACAGCAGCAGGTGACCGCTACATTCTCCAAGTGGCGAAAAGGCACTCGCGTCTAGGCAGCGGGTACAACTGCAGCCACGTCTGTAGGCTGCAAGACACACAGTCCCATGCTTGACAGTGGCACGCCGGCTGCGTCGGGGTGGGCCCTTTACCCAGCGAGCAGTACATCGTGTTTCGCTGACACCCACACATCGGCGACACCTTTTGCGATAGCACCGAGACCGTAGGGTCCGGATCAACGAGCAGTGGGGTCGCGTGCTCTTCTTGGGTGAGACCACATTCAGTCTGAGTAGTGATTCTGGGCGTACCCTCATAGGGCGAGAGTGGAAACATACAACGCACCTAGGAACATCGTGAAATATGGTCATGTTGGTGAGGCAGGTAGTATGTGGCGAGGCATAGTGCTTCCAGAGATTTGAACACGGTACGCACACCGGGCAACGTTATTGTGACACTGTACTCCTTTAACATGTGCGTCTTTTCAAGGGTGCATTCGCCCCAGACTTTCTTTTTATAGACGACGACGGGAGACCGCATTTAACAGCGCTGTTGGAGGAGCTCTTGGAACGAGAGGATTTTTGACGAATGAACTGGCATGCTCGTTCCCCCTACTTAAATCCCATCGAGCACGTGTGCGATGCGTTGAGAGACGTACTCCAGCACGTCCACATGCACGAAAGATCACCCAGTACTTGTCAGCCGCGCTGGTTGAGGGATGGAGCGCCCTACCAGAACAACTCCTGACCAGTCTCGTGGCCAGAATGGCAATACGTTGCAGAGCATGTAGCATTGTCCGTGGCGGTCACACAACCTTTAAAGAACCGTGTCCCATGAGGGTATCATCATGAATTGCGGTGGCTTCATTCTATTGTCTTTGAATAAAAGTCTCATTTTTTTCTCGACTGCGTATTTCCTTCACGTGCCTTTCTACTACACGGTACCAGGTTTCATCGAAATATATTACCTGCCTGTGACTCATGAAGCGAAAGTTACTTTCCTCGTTACGTTTTCCACACTAGTGTATTACAGTCACTCCAGTGAAAACTTCGTCATGGTACTCACACGAGGCGTCTAGTTACAACTCAACCATTTACGTCAGCAGTGACTCCCACACTATTGTGTCTATTTGGTAGGTGAGGTGAACATTTATTTAAAATTTACACGCACACACACGTACTGTGCCCTGACAATTATTGAACTATATGAAATAACGTAAATATGTTACAAACTACGGCGTGCACACGCTTTATTCAACAAATAAACGTCACTACAGATATTCGGATTTAGTTTATGACGTGATCAGTACGCCTGCCATCATTGACGATGATGTGGCGCAGTCGAATAGCGAAATTCTGCATGACCCACTGAAGTGTCGGAACATCTGTGCAGTCGATGACCGTTTGAATGGCTGTTTTAGCTGAGCAATGGTTTTGAGGTTATTGCTGTACACCTTGTCTTTAACATAGCCCCCCAAAAAGGAGTCGCGTATCTTCACATCCGGAGAATATGGGATCCAATCCAGGCCCATGCCAGTGGCCTTTGGGTATCCCAGAGCCAGAATGCAGTCCACAAACTGCTCCTCCAGGACATCAAACACTGTCCTGCTTCCATGAACCACATCTTGTCGAAATCACTTTAGATAATGGGGATCAAATCATCTTCCAAAACCTCCAATCCCCGTTCGGTGGTCACCGTGCCATCACGTAATACCGCACCGATTATTCCGTGACTGGACATCGCACACAACAGAATCACACGTTGAGGGTAAAGAGCCTTCTCGATGGCGAAATGCGGATTCTCAGCCTCTCAAATCCGCCAATCCTGCTTATTGACGAACCCATCCAAATGATTATGGGCTTCGTCACTAAAGGCGCGTGCCCATGCGCATGCTAATTCCTATGATCCCCGTGGCCAACCGTGCAGTTTGAACCTCATAACGCAAACCGTTCAGGAGTTATGACGATTTTACTTCATATAGTTCAATAATTGTCACTCTCTACTTAAGACAGTTCTAAATACTTCACTGGAAAGGAAAGTCCATATAACATTCACAGATTCCGATAAACGGTTGGTTGTTATGTCACATTCCGTCTGCCCTACCCCTCCTACCTCGCTGGCCCGTAATGTTCAGACAACTTCCCTTTCTGTAAAACACATTTCTGCTACCCAGACTTAAATGAGGACCCAGTTAGTTACGCAGTTCTTCAAGTAGGTGGCGTCTGAATTCGCCATTACAATATTCTTGATTCTTTTCATCATCTATTCTTATCTTTAAACGTGCAACCGATAATTAATGCTGCTTCTCTTCCATCGATCAGTGGCTACTCTTCTTTTCATGATAAACCTCCACAATCTATGAAATAATTTTCCATTTGAAATATCTCGGTTTCTTGTCCGTTTCCCATGCTAACGCGACTCCATTACCGTTTGCTGAAACTCTCTTCATTAAGTTGTTAACTGCTCCAAAACAAATTCGCTTTAAAGCTTGCTCAATGCAGTACTTTTTTCTGCACAATTTTCCACACGTCCCAGTCTGAAAATTTCTTCAGAACACTTCTTCTGATACCATTACGTGAAGTATCCTTTCACAAAATGTGCCTCTACCAAACTCTATTCACCATTAACTCCCTTACAGATGTCTTCTTGTTCATTTAGTGACATAGATGTTAATTTTGTCCTAACGGGCGTAGTACTTAATTTGCATAAGCCACAACTTTTTGTACTGATTCTACATATCCAACATGTTAACATTACACAAATGTTCAACAAAAGCAATTCATTTACAAATAAGCATACTTACGAGGGCGTGCTGAAAGGTTTATGTGAAAACTCATAAAGGTTTTTAAATAAAACGAGCTCTGTTAAAATTCTACATCTTTATTCTTCATGTCTACATATTTATTTCTTAACATAGTCAACTTGGCGACCAGAACATTTCTCCCAACGAGAAACGAGTTTGTTGATTCCGTCGCTGGAGAATGTTTGACTTTGTTGATGGGGCAGAACCTGACCTCTTCTTGCACCGCCTACTCAATGTCAGAGTGACATTTTCGAAGGTATTCGAATTTTCTTTATCGCAGTCGTAGTTGTACTTGTTGCTAAAAACAGCATAAAGATAGCCTGAAACGTGTTTCCATAAAATAAACGAAAAGAGGTCGAATCAAACAAAAGAAGTCGGCGTAATTGGCAGAGTTCGAATCCCGGTGTGGCACTCGAATTTTAACTTCTCACATGTAATATAATATCACTGATATTATAGAAAACAGAAAGAGACATCATTTTTATTCTCTTTGGAAAATTGAGTTGCGTGTAAAGAGAACTATTAAATTAGTGATTGCTACTTCCGGTCAGGCGCTGTTGCTGAGTTAAGTGTGTGTGTGTGTGTGTTGTGTTGCAGACGACACCCTGATGATGTTGGAGGCGGACGTGAGCTTCGGCAAAGTGAACAACACGGGCGAGGAGATGCCCGTAATGGCTCACGCGGTGACCGACAACATCGACCTGTCCCTCGCAGAGTTCCTCAAGGTCGTCAACGAGACCGTGGCGCCGGGGAAGGTTAAGAAGGGGGTCAAACTCGACTTCAAGTCGGAGGTGGCCTTCAACAAGTCCAGGGACGTCATCCAGGAGGCGCGCAAGCAGATGGCGGTGAGTGGATGCCGCTGCCGACTGCTCCCTCCAGTCCTACCAACGCTTCTCACACCCCCAACTCAGTGCGAGGGTACATGTAACCGGAAGCCTCGCCACACTAAACTGTAGACTGACAGTAAACGTAGCACACTTCTTTTCTACAGCGGCGAATGTTAATAATGTTTATTGTAAATAACATTTAGTTAACGCTCAAACGAATACACTTCACATGTTTTATGAAGCCAAGAAATAATGTGTAAATGACACTGCTGGTACTGCTGATTTTTGACACACTTCTTTCGTATATTCAGTTTGGCCTCGGTCAATACATTTGAGAAGTCATACTCCATGTTCATTGTGCGCCTCGCTTCTTTTCCACTGCTACCTTAGTCGAAAATCAACTTCAGCAACTGCAAGTTACCTATGGCGATTGGAAGCCGTACTCATAACTATTTTCTCATTTCTGTCTCAGTGTGTACATCAGGTCCGGGAACACATTCAATTATTTATTGCACACGAACCAAACATTGTACAGATATCATCCATGTCATTTTTAAGAGAAACACTGAAAGTTTTTTTTTCATATATACCGCCACAGCGTAGTTCGGTAAATTGCCGATAGTCAGTGCTAGTCGCAAACATGGCGAGTTCAGGTGCGGAGCGAGCTTTCTGTGTGTTGGAGTTCGACAAAAACAAGTGTGCTACAGCTGTTCAACGGATATTTAGAAACAAGTATGGTAAGAAGCCACCAACAAGGAAGGCCATTGTTAGTGGCACAACAAATTCGTGCTGGCCGCGGTGCCCGAGCGGTTCTAGGCGCTTCAGTCCGGAACCGCGCGATTGCTACGGTCGCAGGTTCGAATCCTGCCTCGGGCATGGATATGTGTGAAGTCCTTAGGTTAGTTAGGTTTAAGTGGTTCTAAGTTCTAGGGGACTGATGACCTCAGATGTTAAGTCCCATAGTACTCAGAGCTAGTTTTGAACAAATTCGTTATGACGGGTTGCTTGTGCCCGGCAAAGAGAAGCGGACGACTCACTGTGAGTGAAGTGAATGTGGAGCGCGTACGAGAGACATTCATAAGGAGTCCAAGGAAATCGGTTCATCATGCATCCCGTGAACTCGAAGTGGCTCCAATGGCAGTGTGGAAAGTCCTGTGACAGAAGCTGTCTATGAAACCATTCACTTTGGAGCTAGTTCAGAAGCTCAATGATAACAAAGACAAGCGTTTTAAGTTTTGTTCGCAGTTGCAAGAATTGAATGAGGATGAGGATGGCATTGTTGATCGCTTAATTTCTAGTGACGAAGTCACTTTTCACACTAATGGGAAACAGCCGTAATTGTCGAATCTGGGGTACAAAGCATCCACACGAATGCATTGAATTTGAACGTGATTGCCCAAAGGTAAATGTTTTTTGTGCCTTGTGACGTCGAAAATTGTACGGGCCATTCTTCTTCGCTGAGAGCACTGTCACTGGATATTCCTACTTGGACATGTTGCAGCAATAGCTGATGCCACAAATGCAATCGGACTCACCGTTCATCTTGCAGCAGGATGGGGCTCCACCTCATTTTCATCGTGAAGTTCGTGGATGCCTGAACACGGAGCTGCCGCATCGAAGAATCGGCCGTGCTACAGAAGGGGACAGCTGTTTCGTGAAATGGCCTCACCAATCGCCAAATGTCACGCCGTGTGACTTTTTTCTGTTGGGACACGTTAAAGATCTGATGTGTGTACCGCCTCTACCACGTGATGTAGCGGAGCTCCGGGAGAGAATACGGGAAGCGACTGCCACAGTCAAAAAATGGCACAAATGGCTCTGAGCGCTATGGCACTTGACATCTGAGGTCATCAGTCCCCTAGAACATAGAACTACTTAAACCTAACTAATCTATAACACACATCCATGCCCGAGGCAGGATTCGAACCTGCGACCGTAGCAGTCGCGCGGTTCCGGACTGAAGCGCCTAGAACCGATCGGCCACACCGGCCAGCCTGCCACAGTCGACGATGCCATGCTGGGACGTGTATGGCAAGATTACTGTATTGACGTCTGCCGGATCACTCATGGTTCGGATATCGAATGTTTGTCAAAAAATAAAAATAAAAAAGTAAAAAAAACTTTCAGAGTTTCTCTTCAAAATGCAATATGTATGACATCTGTACAGTGTTTAGTTCTTGTGCAATAAATAATCGAAAGTGTTCCCGGACTTTATGTACACCCTGTATATTCGACACCAAATTTTCGTCAAAATATTGCCAGCTCTACAATGGGCGACAAAATTAAAGGTTCACTTCTTCGAAACCCCACAAACGTCTCCCGTGCCGACGCAGAGGTTTAAAGTTCGGCGCACAGATCCCTGGAACTTTCCTCTGTAATGGTGCAAAAGCGTACCCCCCTGTGGCGCCGCCCACGGGCTCTGTGACGCTTCAGACAGTCAGGTGTCGACACACGGGGAAAGAAGAGGCCAGATCTCAGAAGTTCCTGTGTCGTGTGAGGTGGCTTAATGACGTCACATTGGCAACAAATTTCGCCACAAATCTGCCCAACGCCACCGTGGACGTGTCACATGATGGGACGGTTGTCACAACTCCTGTTACCCACACTTCATACCTTCTTTCGATTCCTGTGCAACGGAGGTCAGAACAGCGACACCCAGCGTCGAAATCACGCGGTTTTCTGATTGGTGGCCGAGGAAAACGTTTCAGACACACCGCCGCTCAGAATCGACAACGGAAAGGTTTCATGGGGAGGCATTAGCGGTGTCAATGAAACCGCTTATTCTTTCGGGGTGTTGATTCACACACATGTCGCAGTGCTATAAGCAACAGGCCGACATTGTTGACAACGTTCGACACTGCTGCCACCCCCTGGACGTTTCAACACTACTCTAAGGACACCGAGAGACTGCAGGCCCAATGAACGTGATATGACCCCTTTGGAGTGTTGTGCGACCGCAGATTTAGCTCCGGCATTCAGTGTGGTACCACTAGAGACTGTCGAAAACCATTCGACGATATTTGAATATGATTTGAAGCCGCATTGCGTTTGTATGCTTTGTCGTTCTTCCTTTTTCGCGCCCTCGTGAAGCGTGATAACGGAGTGGTGCAACATTAAGATATGCTTGAGTAATACGGGAAAGGGTCCCTCTGTGACCCTTGAGTTTGGCAGCACCATCGATGGTTCCCACGTACCTTACATGAGGACGTTACAGATGTATGTGTCAGAAACATTACACACATTCTGCTTTGCGGCTGTTATAGTGCCTGAAGGCAGGTAGTCACCACATAAGGGGTGTCGAAGGGGTTTGCCTACCGTCAGGTGCTACAGCAGCCGAAAGGGAAAGCATATCAAAGTTTTTTTTGTACATGTACATTTGTAACGTCCTCGACTAAGGCGCATGGGTGGCATCAAGAGTGTGGTCGAAATCAGGGGTCATAGAGGGGACCCTATACCGTTTTATTCATGCACATCTTGATGTTGCTTCCTCCCTCGTTATCACAGCACAGGAGGGCCGAAGAAAGAAATACGAGAAGGTATATAAACGTATTTCGGCCTCGAATCACATTCAGATTTCGTCGAATGGTTTTCAACGTGCTCTAGTGGTTCCACACCGAATACCGGACCTAAATTTGTGGTCGCACTACACTGCAAACGGGTCAGATCACGTTCAGTGGGGCGCAGCCTCACGGTGTCCTTAGAACATGATTGAAACACCGAGGGGGTGGAACAAATGTCGAATGTTGCGAAGAACGTCGGCCTTTTGGTCATCGGACAGCGTATTGCCGTTTTCGACCGCGAAATGTGTGTGAATGAACGACCCAAGAGAAAGGGCGGTTTCACTGACACCCCTAACGACACACCTTGAAGCCTTTTGGTGTCAATTCTGAGCGGCGGTGTGTGTGAAATGTTTTCCACGGCCAGCCGTAACAAAACCTCGTGATTTCAACGCTGGGTGTTGCAGTTCTGACCAGCATCGCAGCAGAGTCAAAAGAAGGTGTGAAATGTGGGTAACAGCAGCTGCGACGACCTTACCATCATGTGACAAGTTCACGGCGGTGTTGGTCAGAACTGTGGTGAAATTTGGTGGCGATACGACACCACAGACACAACTTACGTCTCACATAAACATCGGAGCTCTGGCGTTTTTTCCGCATGCGTCGACACCTAGCCGTCTGAAGCGTCGCCGAGTTCGAGGGTGACGTCACAGAGGAAGGTTGTAGGGGTCTTTGAAGCATATTTCAATCTCATGCGTCGTAGTGGGAGACAATTACAGGGTTTCGAAAAGTGATCTTTCAGTTGTGTTGCACAATGCATTTCGTCGAAATCAAATTTCGATGTGGCGTCTACGCGGTCTCCACTCCACTGCTGCTGGCACGGTGATAAGACAATAAGCTTGGTGGTTTGTTCCTCCATAGTGACGAAGTTTAAGTAGGTCACACTCTGAAATGAAGTGAAGTCCCATGCGTCTTGACAGAGCGTAGGGGAACGATGCGCACTGCCGTACTAGGCAAGGTCCTAATGGAGGAGGTTTGCCGTCTCCTTCCTCCGACCGTAATGGAGATGAATGATGATGATGATGATGATTATGAAGACGACACAACAACATCCAGTCATCTCGGGGGAGGTAGCAATATATTGCTTGACTCCTCGGTGAAGGTATGTTCTCGAAGTTTCAACAAAACCCTGTACCGAGCTACTGAGCGTCTCTCTTGCAGAGTCTTCCACTGGAGTTTATCTATCATCTCCGTAACGCTTTCGCGATTACTAAATGATCCTGTAACGAAGCGCGCTGCTCTCCGTTGGATCTTCTCTATCTCTTCTATCAACCCTATCTGGTACGGATCCCACACTGCTGAGCAGTAATAAAGCAGTGGGCGAACAAGTGTACTGTAACCTGCTTCCTTTGTTTTCGGATTGCATTTCCTTAGGATTCTTCCAATCAATCTCAGTCTGGCATCTGCTTTACCGACGATCAACTTTATATGATCATTCCATTTTAAATCACTCCTAATGCGTACTCCTGGATAATTTATGGAATTAACTGCTTCCAGTTGCTGACCTGCTATATTGTAGATAAATGATAAGGGATCTTTCTTTCTATGTATTCGCAGCACATTACACGTGTCTACATTGAGATTCAATTGCCATTCCCTGCACCATGCGTCGATTCGCTGCAGATCCTCCTGCATTTCAGTACAATTTTCCATTGTTACAACCTCTCGATATACCACAGCATCATCCGCAAAAAGCCTCAGTGAACTTCCGATGTCATCCACAAGGTCATTTATGTATATTGTGAATAGCAACGTTCCTACGACGCTCCCCTGCGGCACACCTGAAATCACTCTTACTTCGGAAGACTTCTCTCCATTGAGAATGACATGCTGCGTTCTGTTATCTAGGAACTCTTCAATCCAATCACATAATTGGTCTGATAGTCCATATGCTCTTACTTTATTCATTAAACGACTGTGGGGAACTGTATCGAACGCCTTGCGGAAGTCAAGAAACACGGCATCTACCTGTGAACCCGTGTCTATGGCCCTCTGAGTCTCGTGGACGAATAGCGCGAGCTGGGTTTCACACGACCATCATTTTCGAAACCCATGCTGATTCCTACAGAGCAGATTTCTAGTCTCCAGTAAAGTTATTATACTCGAACATAATACGTGTTCCAAAATTCTACAACTAATCGACGTTAGAGATATAGGTCTATAGTTCTGCACAGCTGCTCGACGTCGCTTCTTGAAAACGGGGATGACCTGTGCCCTTTTCCAATCCTTTGGAACGCTACGCTCTTCTAGAGACGTACAGTACACCGCTGCAAGAAGGGGGTCAAGTTCCTTCGCGTACTCTGTGTAAAATCAAACTGGTATCCCATTAGGTCCAGCGGCCTTTCCTCTTTTGAGCGATTTTAATTGTTTCTCTATCCCTCTGTCGTCTATTTCGATATCTATCATTTTGTCATCTGTGCGACAATCTAGAGAAGGAACTACAGTGCAGTCTTCTTCTGTGAAACAGCTTTGGAAAAAGGCATTTAGTATATCGGCCTTTAGTCTGTCATCCTGAAACAGTACTATTTTGGTCACAGAGTGTCTGGACATTTTTTTTTTTTTTTTGATCCACCTACCGCTTTGACATAAGACCAAAATTTCTTAGGATTTTCTGCCAAGTCAGTAGATAGAACTTTACTTTCGAATTGATTGAACGCCTCTCCCATAGCCCTCCTCAACTACATTTCGCTTCGCGTAATTTTTGTTTGTCTGCAAGGCTTTGGCTATGTTTATGTTTGCTGTGAAGTTCCCTTTGCTTCCGCAGCAGTTTTCTAACTCGGTTGTTGTACCACGGTGGCTCTTTTCCATCTCTTACTATCTTGCTTGGCACATACTCATCTAACGCATATTGTACGATGGTTTTGAACTTTGCCCACTGATCCTCAACACTATCTGTACTTCAGACAAAACTTTTGTGTTGAGCCGTCAGGTACTCTGTAATCTGCTTTTTGTCACTTTTACTAAACAGAAAAATCTTCCTACCTTTTGTAATATTTCTATTTACCGCTGAAATCATCGATGCAGTAACCGCTTTATTATCGCTGATTCCCTGTTCTGCGTTAACTGTTTCAAATAGTTCGGGTCTGTTTGTCACCAGAAGGTGTAATATGCTATCGCCACTAGTCGGTTCTCTGTTTAACTGCTCAAGATAGTTTTCAGATAAAGCACTTTAAAAAATTTCACTGGATTCTTTGTCCCTGCCACCAGTTATAAACGTTTGAGTCTCACTATATCTGGTAAATTAAAACCTCCACCCTGAACTATAACATGGTCGGGAAATGTACTCGAAATATTTTCCAAATTTTCCTTGAGGTGCTCTGCCACAACACCTGCTGAGCCAAGGGGCCTATAGAGACATCCCGTTCTTGTCAATCGGGCCCTAATGCTGCCTCTGAAACTCTCTACAACCTTTGGTTCTTTCAGTTTATTCAGGTCCCATCTCCTTAAATTGCTACCTTTTTGCTGTTTCTACGGTTTTAATCTGCAGTTCATAACCAAAAGATTGTGGTCAGAGTCATCATCTGCCCCTGGAAATGTCTTACAATTTGAAACCTGGTTCCTAAATCTCTGTCTTACCTGTATATAATCTATCTGAAACTTTCCAGTGTCTCCAGGCCTCTTCTACGTATAACAACCTTCTTTCATGATTCTTGAACAGAGTGTTGGCTGTGATTAAGTTATGCTCTGCGCAAGATTCTACTAGGCGCCTTCCTCTTTCATTCTTTACCCCCATTTCGTTTTCACCTACTACTTTTCCTTCTCTTCCTTTTCCTACTATCGAATTCCAGTCTCTCATGACTATTAAATTTTCGTCTCCCTTCACTCTCTGAAAAATTTCTTTTATCTCATCATACATTCGTTCAATCTCTTCTTCACCTGCGGAGCTAGTTGGCATATATACTTGTACTACTGTGGTAGACGTGGGCTTCGTGTCTATCTTGGCTACAAAAATGCGTTCACTATTCTGTTCGTAGTAGCTTACTCGCGCTCCTATTTTTTATTCATTATTAAAGCTACTGGTGCATTACCCCTATTTGATTGTGTATTTATAACCCTGTACTCACCTGACCAGAAGTCTTGTTCCTTCTGCCACCAAACTTCACTAATTCCCACTATATCTAACTTTAACCTATCAATTTCCCTTTTTAAATTTTCTAACCTGCCTGCCCGATTAAGGGATCTGACATTCCACGCTCCGATCCGTAGAACGCCAGTTTTCTTTCACTTGATAACGGTGTCCTCCTGAGTAGTCCCCGCCCGGAGATCCGAATGGGGGACTATTTTACACCTCCGGAATATTTTACCCAAGAAGACGCCATCATCATTTAACCATACAGTAAAGCTGCATGTCCTCGAGAAAAATTACGGCTGTACTTTCCCCTTGCTTTCAGCCGTTCGCAGTACCAGCACAGCAATATCGTTTTGATTGATGTTGCAAGCCCAAATCATTGAATCATCCAGACTGTTGCCCCTGAAACTACTGAAAAGTCTGCTGCTCCTCTTCAGGAACCACAAGTTTGTCTGGCCTCTCAACAGGTACCCCTCCGTTGTGGATGCGCAAGCCTCCCCATCAACGACAAGGTCTATAGTTCAAGGTTCACAGTGTATATTTATATATAATGGGGAATAACTCGGGATGGAAATGAGAGAGAGGAAAACGTTTTAGACGAAAGTTGTAGGTGGAAAAGAGGGTCACGCAATGTTACTAATGGCGGAGACACTGAATGTGATTTTCTAAATGATTTAGAGAGTGAAGTAATTTTTTAACACTTGATTCGAGATTCGAAAAGAGCGCAAATTTTAGATATAAAATGATACATTACTCAAGGCCATGGCTAGTTCAGTGAAGGTCGAATAAGCAAATATATTTTTATTTGTGACAGGGATTAACTCAGAATAGAGGAGGGATGCAGCAAAATACGATGTTAGATACAGATTGGAAGGGGCTTCCCTACGAATGAGAGACGGACTCATTCAACGACTTGTAAATCAATGATCTACGTTTTATTTATGTTTGTTCGGTCTTGTGAATGCCACAGTAACATTTATACGCTGTGATGTATTTATTTTTGCCAATAAACAAGCTAATTAAAACCTAAAGGTCAGATCACTGTTTGCTCTTTCCAAAATCCACGTCACAGATAGGGGTTTCCACGAAACAAAACACAGCCTTCGAATGACCTTTGATAATCACCTTTAAAATCATGGTTATTGGTAATAATGCGTGACCCTTATGCCCCTTCCAATATGCATCTAATATTGTATTTTGCTGCATCCGTTATCTAGTCCGAGTTAATCACACTAGAATGAAAGACATATTTGCTTATTTGACCTTGTCTGAACCTTGCCGTGACTTTGAATAACGTATCATTTTATACGTAAAATTTGCCGCTCTCTTCAAACCTCAAATCAAATATTAGGGTTCCCAACAAAGAAAAAAATAAAACAAAAATGGTTCAAATGGCTCTGAGCACTATGGGACTCAACATCTTAGGTCATAAGTCCCCTAGAACTCAGAACTACTTAAACCTAACTAACCTAAGGACATCACACACGTCCATGCCCGAGGCAGGATTCGAACCTGCGACCGTAGCAGTCCCGCGGTTCCGGACTGCAGCGCCAGAACCGCTAGACCACCCCGACCGGCAAGAAAAAAACACTTTCACCTCCAAATAACCTTGAAAATACGTCAAGGTCACTGCAATTAGTAATAACGTGTGACCGTCTTTGCCACCTACAACTTTTAGATAAAACATTTTGCTGTATCCATCTCCATCCCAAGTTATCCTCCATTATCGATTAAAATGGTCCACTCTCTATGTAATCATTAAAGCCTTTTATCATTATCAATATTAGTCTCTTCTCCAAAAATTAGTAAAAATCGTTATAATGACAGGAGGACCAAAACCAAACTCTGCAGAGACTTCATGACGTTGTCGGAGCGCGGTGCGGCAGTTGTCAGCACAGTGGGCTCACATCGGGAAGGACAGTGGGTGAAGTCGCGCCCAGCATCCACATTTAGGTTCTCCGTGCTTTCCCTAAATCGCTTAAGGCAAATGTCGCGACGGTTCCTTAGAAACGGTCCTAATGTAAAATTGATAAGCGGATCTATGGCTTCCACTCAGTCACTCATTGATCAGTCTGGTGTGGCAGTTGAATATAGAAAAACGAAAACCAAGGTTCTAAATTTCACGTTTAACAAGTCATCCACTCAGGAGACTCGTACTAACATACCGCAGTTTGGCCATCGAACAAACTCCTGTATGGACGACACAGTAATAAGCATCTCGGGCGCAGGGAAAGTCCTGACACAGTTAAAAACAAGTAAGTCGCCAAGTGCTGACGGAAACCAAGTTCAGTTTTACATAGAGCACTCTATCGCACTGGCGTCTTACGTAGCTTCCATTTATCGCGAATAACTCTCCCAGCGCAAAATCCCGAGCATCTGGAAAAAAAGCACAGATGACTCCTGTATATAACGGATGCGCATAATTACGGACCAGTATTCTTAACATCGGTTTCCTGCAGAATTCTTGAACAAGTTCTTAGTTCGAATCTAATAAATTTCGTAGAGACCGAGAAGCTTGGGTCCATAAATCATCATGGTTTTAGAAAGCATCGCTCGTGCGGAACTCAACTTTCCCTTTTCTCACTTGATATACTGCGAACTATGGATGGAGTACAACAGGGAGATTCCATATTTCTGAATTTTCGGAAGACATTTGACACGGTGCCCCACTGCACACTGTTAACAAAGATAAGAACAATTTAAATAGCTTCCCAGATTTCCGAGTGGTTCGAAGACTTCTTAAGTAATAGAACCCAGTATGGTGTTCTGGACGGCAAATGTTCATCAGAGACAAGGGTTCGTCAGGGGTGCCCCCGGTAAGTGTGACAGAACCACTATTATTTACTATATACATAAATAATTTAGCGGACAGGGTTGGCAGCAATCTGCGATTGTTTTCTGATGGTGCTGTGGTGTACTGTAAGGTGTCAACGTTGAGTGATTGTAGGAGGATACAAGGTGAATTAGAAAAAATTTCTAGTTGGTATGATGAAAGGCAGCTAGCGGCAAATAGAAATATATAAATTAATGCAAATGAGTAAGAAAAACAAACCGTAATGTTCGGATACAGCATTAGTAATGCCCTGCTTGAAGCAGTCACATCGTTTCAATATCTGGGCGTAACTACTGAGAAGAGGTGTGAAATGGAACGAGCGCGTGGGGATTGTGAGAGGGAAGGTGAATGATCGACTACGGTTTATTGCGAGCATTTTGAGAATGTGTGGTTTATCTGTAAAGGAGACCGCATATAGGACACTAGCGCGTCTCATTCTTGAGTACTTCTCGAGTGTTTGGGATGCACATCAGGTCGGAATGGAGGAAGACATGGAAGAAATTCAGAGGCGGACTCCTAGATTTGTCAGTGGTAGGTTCGGACAACGCACAAGTCTTACAGAGATGCTTCGTGAACTCAAGTGGGAATCCCTGGAGGGAAGGCGACGTTCTTTTCGAGGAAAACTATTCAGAAAATTTACAGAAGCGCCATTTGAAGATGACTGCAGAACAATTCAAGTGCTGCCAACATACATTGCGCGTGAGGACCACGAAAACAAGATCGGAAAAATTAGGACTCATACGGAGGCGTTAGGCGGTCGTGTTTCCGTCGCTCTCTTTTCGAGATTAGATTAGATTAGATTAGATTTACTTTCATTCCAATTGATCCGTAGTGAGGAGGTCCTCCAGGATGTGGAACATGTCAGAGTAGAACAGGAAAGGAAATGACAAGTAGTGGTACGGGGTACCCTCCAACGCACACCGTACGGTGGCTTGCGGAGTATCTATGTAGCTGTAGAAAAGGCTTAGCCGATTTTCTTCCCTATTGCTGATACAACCCGAACTTGTGCCCCGTCTCTAATGACAACGATATCGAGGGAACGTCGAACCTTAATCTCTCTACCCTCGTTCAAGGCGATGACATCAGTTCATATAGGTATGAAATATATGGGTGCACTTTTATTCAGCAACCTGCCGTATCATATGTAGACATGCAGTGTGTCACATGAGGAATGATTCAGCGATGTGAGAGGAACGATCATTCGAAGCAAAAAGTCGAGTAAACATGGCCTCAAAAATGGCTACCTTAAGAGTTATGAGCACTTCTTCATGTTCGATACTGTGAAATAAACTCTTCTACTGTAATCTCTTTGCTTTCCATATTTTGAGAAGTGGTAAGGTGGACCAAAACAAGTAAACAATGTTCAATAAACTGGGATTCTAATGCGCATACCTAATAAGCTATGAGCACTTGTTCATCTTCGCTGCTGTGAAACACAACTATCCTTCTAAATGAGTGCTCTTTTTTGAGCCCGTGTGGAGTAGGCAATTTTTTCTTTTTCTGGTCAATACTAACACCTCTCAAACATACAAAGCAAAGAGATTGCAGTAGAAGAGATTTGTTTCACGGTAGCGGAGATGAAGAAGTGCTCATAGCTCCCAAGGTACGCGTTTTAGAGTCCGTGTTTACTAGAATTTCTTGCTTCGAATGATCGTTCCTGTCCTATCCCCGAATATTTGCCATTCCTCCTGGATCACCCCGAATATTGAAGAACCTGCCGGATCATATTAAATATGGAGTGGATAACGTGCTGTAGCTTAAGATTCAATTGAAGGAGTTTCTGTTGAGTAAATGCTGTTGCTACGTGGAACAGTAGATTTGCAGTAACTCAAGAAATTAATGTTTTACGTTATTTTTAATTAATTATAGCACTGCGACATTTCATAATGTTAATTCATTTAATTGCATTGCACGTAAATGAAATGTACATCTTTGGATTATTTCCGCATCCGAAGATCTCTCCCTGCGGCATACGAGGAGCACGGCTGATGTAATGTGACCTAATAGCCGAGACGCGTTCTTTCGCTGTGTAACAAGAACAATAACAGCCCACAATAAGGGACGCAGATTGCGTTTTTCACGCAAGGCCGTGGTGGCCGACTCCGCCTGTAAGCAGGGGCACATCGCACGCGACGCGGCACTGCCGTTGTCTATCGTTACACTTTAGCACAGCTGTTCACCTTACGACTTTTTGTGAGCCCTCGTCGGCAGTTTTGTGAACGCCTCGTCGCCACTGCTGTGGAGGCCGAGTTGCCACTGTTGTTACGGTGGGCCAAGTTTGTGAGTTCGTGAAACGGCTTCTGGTGCAATTCACTGCTAAGGCATTTTCTCCTTGTCACTATTACACAGCTGTGCCCAAGGGTCAGGTAACAGGATAGGACAACAGAGGTTCTACAACACTCCAGCAAATTGGTAACAGAGTCACGCACATGAGTGAAAAAGATTTGCTTATATTTGTCTCTTGATGAATAAAGTTTGCAACACTGCACGTAATATAACACAAAAAGGCCCTCAATGGCTAAGTGCAAATAATCGTAGGAGAACTTGACAGTACGTAGCAAATGCAATTACAACTACTGTCTGTTCACTTCTAAGAGTTCACTATACGTCGTTCCCTGTCTGAGTGAGTCCTGGACGACGATCTATAACCATGTGGGCTAGAGCTGCTCTTCTGTCTTCCGAGTAGGCTTCTCTCCGTTGTCGTGCGGTCATTGGCGGATTGTAGTCGGCCGGCAGTTGGCCGAGGCCCAAGTCGATATCTTCATCCTCAGCGCCGCCCGTGGCGCTGGTGGTACTCACGCAAGTGGCGAGCCTCTATTACACTGGCGCCAGCTAGCATCTTTGCGCCTGTGGTGCTTTTACACTAGCTGTGTCTTGTTCGGACGACGCAGCACGATTTCCTTAGACCCTAGTTCTAATCTGAGGAGAACCGGGGAAGACAAGTTATTTCAACATGAGATCAATCTAGGATACATACAAAGCGAAATCATGTCGGAAGACGCAGTTCGCTGCCGCGAGCACTGCCTGTGCCGCTGAAACGACCACTGCCCAATGGAACATTTTACTGACGTTATGGCTGCGTTTCTCTTCAGTGTGACCCCAGGATTGAGTAGAAATTGTAATACGATGAGGCTTCCACTGCCAGTCTTACATAAAACCAAAATGACGAGGGGAATGTATGGGAACACAAACTTACAGAACGTCCGACATGCTTCGCATTTAGAGGAAGTCAGTTTCCTCTGGTGTTTCACATTTGTTAAGTCGCCTTCTGGTATGGAACATTTTAAAGATAGATTAGTAGAAGAAGATCATTTCTTTCCGTTTGTCAGCAGTCCAGGTTGTTAGCTGCTCCTCTTCTCACTGATTTACGTTTACCAATAGCGGATCTCCCTTGAACCTACTCTCCACACAGAACACGTAGCGTTATTTGTATTTAGAATAACTTTTGTACACGTATGAACCTCAGTAGTTACTTTCCTCACTTAAATCATATTATCAGTGGGTGATTACCAGACCACATATCGAAAAATTTAGGGTTTCAAGCACCTGTTGGTCTTAGGATCTTCTTTTATACATACTTCTCCTGTCTTTCATCTCTGGAAAATGACAAATGCGAAATTGCACCTCGTTATAATGTTGGTCGCCTCTATAAATGGCTACTGAAGTCAGTTGAAACGCCAGAGGAAGACTAAAGCATACCACCTTTAATACGATAGCACTTCAGTGCTAAAATCATCCTCGAGCTTGAAGAAAGCTGTACCTTATTTACCTTCTTTCGTGCCTTCCTCTCTGTGCCAGTACATTTAGTTTTACTTCCGCTGTTGTGTTTGTCGCACGTCATTGTCATTGAGCAGTGTGTGACACACAAAGCTTTGATGTATTTATATGTGCCGTAGTGAACAGTTATTGTTTTATCATTTGCAAATATTTCCGGCGCTTCAATTGCGGCACCAAAAGATACAAATTATTCTTCACTTCCGACGTTTCTACACTTCTGTCCAGTCGAAGACGCCATTGAAAACGTTCGCCCCTCGTCACACCGTAAACTCTAAACCGCAGCTGACTACTTCTGTTTTGCTATAAAACCGCTGCTCAGTGCCAGCCAGCAGCTCCACGTCTTCCACAGCAAACACGCCTCCTCCTCCGCTGCCCGCCAAGACGTTGCTTGATCCGTACTGAGCCGCAGCGCCCTGTGATTCAGACTTCTGAGACATCGCGCCATCACCAGCCTCATGATGACAAGTTGTTCTGTAGTCCATATATTGAGTAGCGGTAAACCCCCTCTCCCCCCCCCCCCCCCACCCCCCGATTCCTTAAGGAGTCTCGGCTCTCTGAAAGATAGTGAGCGTCGAGCGACACCATTGATTTAATTAAACATCCAAATAACACAAGTATGTGCCAAAACTGTACTATAAGACAAACGTGCTTAAGAAACCAGGGATGTCCTGATAATGCCACCAGTACTGGAGTTCTCGCAGCCACTGGCCGTACTATAACATCCAGAAAGGCGCTCCTTACATTGCATACACTGAAACGCCATGCGTATTAGAGATATGTAAACAGGCAGAATACGGCCCTGCGGTCGGCAACGCCTATACAACACAGCAGATCGGTTACTGCTGCTACAATCGCAGGTTATCAAGATTTAAATGAATTTCAACGTGGTGTTACAGTTGACGCACGAGGTAGCGATGAAGAGCGATGAAGTGGGAATTTTCCCGTACGAACATGTCACGAGTGTACCGTGAATACCAGTAATCCGGTAACGCATCAAATCTTCGACAACTCTGCGGTCGGAGAAGATACTGGAAGAACTGGACCAACGACGACTGAAGAGAATCGTTCGACGTGGCAGAAGTGCAACCGTTTCGCAAATTGCTGCAGATTTCAGTGCTGGGCCATCAAGAAGTGTCAGCGTACGAACCAGTCAACGAAACGTCATCAATATGGGCTCTCGGAGCCGAAGGCCCACTCGTGTACTCTCGATGAGTGCACGACACGAAGCTTTACGCCTCGCCTGGGCCCGTCAACACCGGCCTGGTCGGACGATTCTCTTCAAGCTGGTGGAGGCTCTGTAATCATGTGGGGCGTGTACAGTTGGACTGATATGGAATCCCAAATAGGTCTAGATAAGACTCTGACAGGTGACACATACGTCCTCGCTACTAATCGGCTGCTCTTCTGCTAGACTGAAAATCTCGTAAGGAGCAAACCAGAAGCTGGATTCAGATGTGCATTGCGTCGAAGAATGGCGAATTACCTACAGCGTATTTTACAACTTATTTATTACACATCAGTTTATACTTTGTCTCAGCTTAAGTTCATCATCATCATCGTCATTTAAGACTGATTATGCCTTTTAGCCTCCAGTCTGGAGCATAGTTCCCCTTATAAAATTCCTCCATGATCCCCTATTCAGTGCTAACATTGGTGCCTCTTCTGATTTTAAGCCTGTTAATTCAAAATCATTCTTAACCGAATCCAGATACCTTCTCCTTGGTCTACCCCGACTCCTCCTACCCTCTACTGCTGAACCCATGAGTCTCTTGGGTAACCTTGCTTCTCCCATGCGTGTAACATGACCGCACCATCTAAGCCTGTTCGCCCTGACTGCTACATCTATAGAGTTCATTCTCAGTTTTCCTCATTGTGGACACCCTCCTGCCATTGTTCCCATCTACTAGTACCTGCAATCATCCTAGCTACTTTCATATCCGTAACCTCAACCTTGTTGATAAGGTAACCTGAATCCACCCAGCTTTCGCTCCCATACAACAAAGTTGGTCGAAAGATTGAACGGTGCACAGATAACTTAGTCTTGGTACTGACTTCCTTCTTGCAGAAGAGAGTAGATCGTAGCTGAGCGCTCACTGCATTAGCTTTGCTACACCTCGCTTCCAGTTCTTTGACTATGTTGCCATCCTGTGAGAATATGCATCCTAAGTACTTGAAACCGTCCACCTGTTCTAACTTTGTTCCTCCTATTTGGCACTCAGTCCGTTTATATCTCTTTCCCACTGACATTACTTTGGTTTAGGAGATGCTAATCTTTATACCATAGTCCTTACATTTCTGACCTAGCTCTGAAATATTACTTTGCAAACTTTCAATCGAATCTGCCATCACAACTAAGTCGTCCGCATATGCGAGACTGCTTATTTTGTGTTCACATATTTTAATCTCACCCAGCCAGTCTATTGTTTTCAACATATGATCCATAAATAATATGAACAACAGTGGAGACAGGTTGCAGCCTTGTCTTACCCCTGAAACTACTCTGATGCATGAACTCAATTTACCGTCAACTCTAACTGCTGCCTCACTATCCATGTAAAGACCTTTAATTGCTTGCAAAAGTTTGCCTCCTATTCCATAATCTCGTAGAACACCTTAAGTTATCACGTAACATTCTGTTCGGAAATGAAAGGGGAGAAGGAAAGAAGGTGTTTCTACCACGGCTCACCTTTACTGTGGAAGTCATTACGCAAGAATCGTTTGTTACTCGTGAAGCGTGGATCAATTCGGAGACTTCTCAATGCTCCGTAAAAGCGTTACTGTACCCGGTTACTATCTCTGCAGCGTGCTTTCGTCTGCCGGCAAAATAACTCCGGACGGAGTGAGCAATCGTTAAAGGGGAACAGGAAGGGGAGTGTCGTGTTACCAGGAAGCCGCGGCGACAAAAAGGGCGGATTAAACTTTGAAGGGAGACTGCGGGCATTTCTGTCGGCCGTCCGCTCTCCGCTTTCACCGGGCGCGCCATCCATCAGCGGGGCTGATTTATTGCCTCGCGGCGGCGTCGGGTCGCACAAGACGGCAGCGGGGGTGGAGAAGACGCCGGCGGGTCAGGGGAGGGTGTGGGGGTGACGGGGCTGGAAGTAGGGCAGCGCCTCTGGTTACCACCTACTGGCGGGGGCGGGGGTGGGGGCGGCGCCACCGGAGGAGACCGGCCAGCGCACGCGCGCTGCCTGCCGCTGAAGCGCACCTCGCGCCCGTCCCAGCGAGCTGACCTGCTCCCGTTACGGCTTTCCCCTTTCTCGCAGAGTCGGCCGGGAGCACGTTGCCGTATAGGGTGGAACGATAAAGGGGCAGAGGAACTCGTACAAGGCGAGCGAGGCTCACACAGAAAGCCGGCTGCGCACGGCCCTGCGCTGCCCTCAGCTGCCGCTCTGCGCTCACGTCTGTGTTCTCCGAGGCACTGCAAAGTGCGTGCCACTGACCACTTGATATTTCACCTTACTTACATCTGTTTCCAAATATTCGAACAACAGTAGTCTCACATTTAAGAAGTAGTAGTAGTAGTAGTAGTAGCTTCTTGTTCTTGTTGTGGCAGTGTTCTCTCCGGAGACTGGTTTGATGCAGGTCTCCATGCTACACTACCCTGTGCAAGCTCCTTCATCTCCCAGTACCTACTGCAACCCACATCCTTCTGAATCTGCTTAGTGTATTCATCTCTCGGTCTTCCTCTACGATTGTTAACCCCACACTTCCCTCGAATACTAAATTGATGATCCCTTGATGCCTCAGAACGTGTTGTATCAGCCGATGCCTTCTTTGGTCGAGTCGTGCCACAAGTTTCTTCTTTCCCTAATTCTGTTCAGTACTTCCTTTAGAATTCTGTCAGAGACAGCAAAGGACTTCGAAGAGCAGTTGAACAGAATGGACAGTGTGTTGAAAGGAGGGTGTAAGATGAACATCAACAAAAGCAAAACGAGGATAATGGAATGTAGTCGAATTAAGTCGGCTGATGCTGAGGGAATTAGATAAGGAAATGAGAAACTTAAAGTAGTAAAGGAGTTTTGCTATTTGGGGAGCAAAATAATTGATGATAGTCCAAGTAGAGAGGATATAAAATGTAGACTGGCAATGGCAAGGAAAGCGTTTCTGAAGAAGAGAAATTTGTTAACATCCAGTATAGATTTAAGTGTGAGGAAGTCGTTTATGAAAGTATTTGTATGGAGTGTAGCCATGTATGGAAGTGAAACATGGGCGGTAAATAGTTTGGACAAGAAGAGAATAGAAGCTTTCGAAATGTGGTGCTACAGAAGAATGCTGAAGATTAGATGGGTAGATCACATAACTAATGAGGAAGTATTGAATAGGATTGGGGAGAAGAGAAGTTTGTGGCACAACTTGTCCAGAAGAAGGGATCGGTTGGTAGAGCATATTCTGAGGCATCAAGGGATCACCAATTTAGTACTGGAGGGCAGCGTGGAAAGTAAAAATCGTAGAAGGAGACCAAGAGATGAATACACTAAGCAGATTCAGAAGGATGTAGGTTGCAGTAAGTACTGGGAGATGAAGAAGCTTGCACAGGATAGAGTAGCATCGAGAGCTGCATCAAACCAGTCTCAGGACCGAAGACCACAACAACAACAACTTCCTCATTAGTTACGTGATCTACGCATCTAATCTTCAGCATTCTTCTGTAGCAACACATTTCGGAAGCTTCTGTTCTCTTTTTATCTAAACTGTTTATCATCCATGTCTCACTTCCATACATGGCTACACTCCAGATCTATACCATCAGAAAAGACTCCCTAATACTCAGCTCTATATTCAATGTTAACAGATTTCCCTTCTTCAGAAATGTTCCTCTTGCCATTGCCAGCCTAAAGTTCAGGTCGTCCCTACTTCGACCATTATAAGTTATTTTCCTGCTAGAATAACAAAACTCATCTACTACTTTAAGTGTCTTGTTTCCTAATGTGATTCTCTTAGCATCACGCGATTTAATTCCGCTACATTCCGTTTTCCTTGTTTTGCTATCGTTGATGTTCATCTTGTATCCTCCTTTCAAGACAATGTCCATTCCGTTCAATTGCTCTTCCAAGTCCTCCAATTCTGACAGAATTGCAAAGTCATCCGCAAATCTCAAAGTTTTTATTTCTTTTCCATGAACTTTAATTCCTACTCCTAATTTTTCTTTAGTTTCCTTTACTGCTTGCTCAGTGTACAGATTTAATAACATCGAGGAAAGGTTACAACCCTGTCTCACTCCCTTCTCAATCACTGCTTCCATTCCATAGCCCTCAACTCTTATAACTGCCATCTGGTTTCGGTACAAATCGTAAATAGCCTTTCGCTCCCTGTACTTTTCCCTGCGACCTTCAGGATTTCAAAGAGATTATTCCAGCCAACATTGTCAAAACCTTTACAAAGATTTGAAAGTCTATAAATGTAGGTTTGCCTTTTCTTAACGTATCTTGTAAGAAAAGTCGTAGGGTCAACATTGCCTCGCCTGTTCCTACATTTCCGGCCGCGGTGGTCTCGCGGTTCTGGGCGCGCAGTCCGGAACCATGCGACTACTACGGTCGCAGGTTCGAATCCTGCCTCGGGCATGGATGTGTGTGATGTCCTTAGGTTAGTTAGGTTTAAGTAGTTCTAAGTTCTAGGGACTGATGACCACAGCAGTTGAGTCCGATAGTGCTCAGAGCCATTTTTTTTTTTTTTTTTTTTTGTTCCTACATTTCTCCGGAATCCTGATCTTCCCCGAGATCTGCATTTAAGTAGATTGGATTGCAGAGTGGTTGCTCGACTGGTAATGCTACTTATACATTCGCACATCAAATACTAGAAACCTTAAATAATAAAATAGCACCAGTTGGTATATATATATATATATATATATATATATATATATATATATATATATATATATATATATATATATATATATATGCTCAGAGCCATTTGAACCAGGTTTTGTTCTGCAGTTAGTGCCGTACATTTTTGTTACACCCTATATTGCGCTGTAGAATCAAGTTTACAACACTAAACTAAATTTAGAACATAAATGTCAACTGTCAGTGCACAAAGATTTACATTTACATTGTAAATGAAATTTAGGATCAAATGCATCGTTTCTTAATTGCATTTACAGGCACACGTATATTTATCGATTACACCGTCATCTGCCACGAATGGAAAACAATAGTTTGAGTAAACCGTACGTATTTTTTGGCGTAGAATTCGAATGTGCAATATAAATTTAGGAGGGGGGGCATTTGAAAATACAAAGTCGACCCCGGCCACGTAGGTGGGGTGGTTAGGGGGTGGTCAGCTGGAGTACAGATAGATGTCCCCTTTACTAATCTACGCATTTCACCTAGAACATGTGTATTTCTTACGATGCGTCGTTTTCGAAATATTTAGTTGTATTAAGTTGAAACAAACACCTTGTATATGCAAATGATCTTCCAGTTAATATTCAACAAGCAGAACTGGTACTTTTTGCAGATGATGTTAGTGTTACAATATATTCCACTAGAGAGAAAGTGGGACAAGACATTCTCAATTTTGTTTCTCAGAGAATTATTAAGTGGTTCTCTGAAAATGGATTCTTCCTTAATTTTTTACAACAAATAGTGATACCGACAACTGATGTAGCACTTGAACATGTCAGTAACTAGGGTAAAGTGCTCCACGTTTTAGGGTGTACATATATATGAAAACTTTAACTGGAAGAAGCATGTTACTGAGCTTCTGAAACAATTAAGTTCAGCTGCTTTTGTTCTTCGTGTAATTGCTTGTCTTGGAAACAATCGAATCAACCTCCTGGAATATTTTGCATGTTTCCACTCAGTAAAGTCTAATACAATACTTTTCTGACGTAATCATTACTTAGAAAGAAAGTACTGATTGCACAAAAGCGAGCAGTAAGAATCATTTGTGGTGTTCACCCACAGTCGTCATGTAGGTACCTCTTCAAGGAGCTAGGCACTTTAACCGCACCACAACAATACATATATTTTCTAATGATATTCGTCATTAAATTATCCATCACAATTTGAGAAGAACAGTGAGGTCCATACCTATAAGACTAAAGGAAAAAATAACTCATTATTAAAGCTGTCTGGGGCTCAGCATGGAGTTCAGTACACAGCAACAAAAATTTTTGGATATTTGCCCAGTACCATTAAATGTCTGACAGGGAGCAAAGCATATTTTAAATCTAAAATCATTTATCCTGAATAGCTACTCCTACTCCATGGACGAATTTTTATTTACAGACTGGTAGCGTGTAATAAAAGTAAGTAAATAAATAAAAAATTAAGTGTAGTCCCATAAGTAAGGCTAAAAAATAATATGTTCGTTAATTTTAACATTAAATTTGTAGACATGTCCTGTAAACTGACTCGTACCGCATCGTTTTGATAAAAGAAACGTTGAAATGATCTACGGAACATGTAACTAACTAATCAGTCACATTCTTTCTATTCTGGTCGTGAATGGAGAGTGTAAAAAAACCCTGTAAATTCCTCAGTTAGCTATCTACTTGTTTATATGCACAGGTCACTTCACTACGATACTGTATGGGCACTATATTACTTCCTCCCACATTCGTCTCGTAAAGTGACCGAGAGACAGGAAAATCACATAAATTAGAGCTCGTACGGAGGTTTACCGGCAATCTTTCTTCCCACCTGCCATTCGTGAGTGCAACAGGGAAGCCGGGAAGAGGTAGTGGTGTGAGAGGTACCTCCACCGTACAGTGGAAGGTAGCTTCCGGAGCAGAGACGTCGATGTGCTACACGTGTCACATTAGTGCAACAGTAAAACACAATTAGCAGCTAGTAGTAAAATATGATGACTTCCATACGCACTGGTACACGTGTTATTTTGTATGGCAGAGTGCCCACCCGGTAGCATTGCCATCTACCCCTCTTTCCTATTCAATCAACGGCGCGTGAACACAACGGCTGCCGGTAAGCCTCAGTATGGAACTAACATACTGTGTGTCTCATCTTGAAGCTCGGTATTTTAGCAGTAAATATTAGTCAGTATGATTGATACGTGTAGGTATGTACTCCCTTATAGGTCTAATTTCACGAACATTTGTGCTTTGTATTCAGTGCTCATTTATGAACTCTTGTATGCAAACGTGCCATTCGTTTGTGTCAATATTTACCAGAAGTCTTTTAAATAAATAGCGCTACTCTAGACAAAATGCTCTTTGCACTCGATTACGTGATTTTATCTGTGACAAAAGACGATCTGTAACGTGGGGTGTGTCTTGTTCTGAAACTAGCGAATAAGTGGAGTTTAAATATCTCCCACATCAGACGCAAAAGTGTTCGCATTTAGTGGATGTGAACCAATTTCGACGAAAAAGTCACTAATAACAAAGCACTAGCAAAAGTCAGGTACTTTAAGTTGGGTGTGATACGTACATATCAAATGACGATGTGAGTAGATAAACCACCGAAATTTTCATATCTGTGTGGCACAACGCGAAAATGTTGAGGTAGGGCAAAAGGAAAGGAGAAGCAGAAGGGTGAAGTATGAGTGGAAGAAGACGCGAATGAATCAGAGGGCGTTAAAATGTGGAGTGGATGGAGGTGTAGGAGAGGAAACGTTGAAGAGATTCGGTCTGGAGTGTGGCGAATAGCAGTTCCATCAGACTCACCTCTCCTTGATATGGATTCGCGTGTTTGTTGTTTACGGCTACTAGATGCAGCCATTCTCGCTGTACCTTGACTGGTAATGCAACGAAAGTGTAAAGAGCACGGCTTGAGTTTGTTATTTCGTTTACTGTGGCGTTGCGTTGGTCCGCGCTGAAAAAGTGAAGAGCAAATCGTGTTATTGATGCAAGCAGTGCAATTTGGCACTGTTGTGTTTTCCATGTTCTGAATTTGTATCACGCAAAAAAGATTTATTAAAAAGTTTACGTTTTACTTGATTTCAGAGCTATCCTGATTTCAATAAACGAGTAAAGAAGCTACCCAGCAATGAAGATTCTGTAAAAATTGGGCGATGTGTGCAGAGGGGAGGAACTAATATTCCACAGACTCTAAAGCAGAGCCGCAGGGCCGTTATTGTTCACATATATAGTGTCATAAGTGATCTGCTCAGTGACGTCGGAAGCTCAGTGAGATTGTCCACAGACGACACTGCTGTCTTTAGGAATATTTCAATGCCAGAAGACTGTGGCTTTTTGCAGAGTGAGTGCGTTCACAAGATCGGCGAGTAGCAGTTCAGCGGGTGAACATAAACAATGTAGCATACCGTGCATAAATAGGCTGGGAGGTCCATTGCTGAACGTTGCTATCAATTCAGCCCCAAACACACACGGTAGCAGAAAGCGTACTTCTCGTACAGTTCTAAGTAAGGTGGCACTATGGGCGCTAGCAACATCTAATAACACACTTGCTTCACAGTGCGCCACTAAAACAGAAATGTGGCAAGACGTTATGGAATAATGCATACCATTTATTATTAGTGATGATATAAAATTGTACTTGGCAACAGTTTGACACGTGGCATTTCATGTCCTATATCTAATACAACGAAATCTAAATAGCTTTTCTGCCTGCTGGCAGTTTGTGATTTACTCAGTGTGACTGAAGGTATTAAGCAGGCACACGTAGTCAAGTGTTCCTATTCTCCTGAGAATAGCGGCCGCTGTGCTGGAACTGTAGTCTACTGCACGGAACCGACGTAACTCGCACTCTGTTATCGCCGCGCGACAGAAATTAACAGACTTTGTACGTAGAATGGTAGTTGGAGCTAGACGTATGCGTTATTCAGTTTCGGAAATTGTTAGGTAATTCAACATTCCGAGATCCACAGGTCAAGTGTTTGCCGAGAATATCAAATTTCAGGCATTGCCTCTCACAAGTGGCCGACAGGGAGCGTTTGGCGTCACTGACCGGTAGGCTCCTTACGGAGCAGGTCTCATTACATTCGACGCCACATTGGGTGACCTGCGCGCCGCATGGGGCTGAAATTATGACGAAGACAACACAACACCCAGTCCCTGAGCGGAGAAAATCCCCGACCCAGCTGGAATCGAACCCGGGCACCTTAGGACGGCAGTCCGTCACGCTGACCATTCAGCTATCGGGGCGGGCAGAGCCTTCAATTACCGACCGAGAGCAGCGACTTTTGCGTAGAGTTGTCTGTGCTACAGACAAGCAGCAGTGCATAAAATAACGGCAGAAATCATTGTGGGACGTACGACGGACGGACGTATCCGTTAGGACACTGCGCCAAAATTTGGCGTTAATGGCCTCCGGCAGCAGATGACCGGCGCGAGTGCCTTTGCTAACAGCACGACACCGCCTGCAGTGCCTGCTGACCATATCGGTTGCCCCTAGAAGACAGGAAACCCGTGGCCTGGTCAGATGAATCCCGATTCCAGTTGGTAAGAGCTTATAGTAGGATTCGAGTGTGACGCACACCTCACGAAGCCACGAACCCAAGTTGTCAATAGGGCACTGTGCTAGCTGGTGGTGGCTACATAATGATGTGGGCTGTGTTTACATGGGATGGACTGGGGCCGGCCGCGGTGGCCGAGCGGTTCTAGGCGCTACAGTCTGGAACCGCGCGACCGCTACGGTCGCAGGTTCAAATCCTGCCTCGGGCATGGATGTGTGTGATGTCCTTAGGTTAGTTAGGTTTAAGTAGTTCTAAGTTCTAGGCGACTGATGACCTCAGAAGTTAAGTCGCATTGCGCTCAGAGCCATTTGAACCATTTGATGGACTGGGTCCTCTGATCCAACTGAATCGCTCATTGACTGGAAATGGTTATGTTCGATTACTTGGAGATCATTTGCAGCCATTCATGAAATTCATGTTCCCAATCGACCATGTAGTGTCACTGGGCAACAACTGTTTGCGATTGGTTTGAACATTCTGGAGTCTAAGGCGCTGCAGTCACGGACTGTGCGGCTGGTCCCGGCGGAGGTTCGAGTCCTCCTTCGGGCGTGGGTGTGTGTGTCTGTCCTTAGGATAATTTACTTTAAGTCTTGTGTAAGCTTAGGGACTGATGACCTTAGCAGTTAAGTCGCATAAGACTTCACACACTTTTGAACATTGTGGACAGTTGGAGCGAATGATAAGGCCGTCCATATCGCTCGACGTGAATCCCATCTAACGTTTACCTGACGTAACCGAGAGGTCGGTTCGTGCACAACGTTCTTCACCACCAACACTCTCGCAGTTATGGACGCCTGTAGAGGCAGCATGGTCTGCTATTTCTGCAGACGACTTGCAATGACTCTGTGAGCCCACGCGACGTAGAGTTCCTGCACTACGCCGGACAAAAGAAGGTCCGACACGGTATTCGGAGGTACCTCACGACATTTGTCACCCTGCTGCGTACACAGAACTGCAGGAAGACCTGCAGGTGTTCGATCCCTGGTGCATTGAGTGGCAAGTGTCTCGCAACATAAACAAATGTTACGTATTGCGAATAAACAAACAGAAAAACCCTTTACGAGTAATTACCTCCATAAAATATGTAGGAATAAGCGTACAGAGCGACTTCAAGTGGAACGACCACATAAAATTAATCGTGAGTAAGGCAGATGCCAGAGTCTAATTCGTTGAAATAATCCTCGGGAAATGTACTCCATCAACAAAGGAGATAGGTTACAAAACACTCATTCGACCAATCCTTAAATATTGCACACTAGCATGGAATGCTAACGAGTTAGGTCTCATAGAGAACACAGAGAACATCCAAAGCGGCACGTTTCGTTAGAGGTTAATTTAGTAAGCGCGAAAGCGTCACAGAAATGGTCAGCCAACTCAAGTGGCAGATGCTGCATCACGGTTCGGTCTAATATCAAAAGTTCCGAGAGCGTACATCGCTAGAAGAATCCACCGATATATTGCTTCCTGCAACGTGTATCTCACGAAAGTACCATGAAAATGAAGTTACAGAGACTTGACCCCGCACGGGAGCTTACCGGCGATCTTTCTTCCCACGGGCCACACGCGATTGGAGCAGGAGAAGATGGAAGTGACAGTGGCACACAAAGCACCCTCCGCCACACACCATAATGTGGTTTGCGTAGTATAGATGTAGATGCAGACGTAAGCCTGTAGGGGTGTTGCAACGTTGGGCAGTCTGATGCCTGTGGTGTTAGGTTTATAGTTTACTTGTTTATTCCGAGCAATAATATGAAGATGAGACGGAACTATTTTAAAACATATCTCGTTTAGAGATTACGGAGGAAAGAAAGAAAATTTAAATTACATTTTCGCACACGTTATTTTATTTACTGGAGAAAGGCATACCACGCAAGAATACCGGCTGCAGATACGAACATAATGTTACAGAACGCTCTTCTGCTGGTTTGGTTGTGCCGTAAGGCTACTGGGGTGGGCCTCTGAAAAGTGGTTGGCGAAACAGCCACGTCTAGCGGATCGACATTAGCCTGCCGGCGCTGACATTCTCGTGAATGCCATCGGCGTCGCAAAACTCCAGGGGTCACTCTGTGCGCAAACACCGCTGCTGCCTGTTCTCCACACAAAAAATTGGGAAAAGGGGGTGTAAAATTGATGGAATAGAATGGGCAAACACTTCCTGCCGAACAGCGCGAGGTTAGGTCTGTGTCGCAGAACTGTGTACAAGCTGCACGCTGTTGTCGGTATGCAGCTGCATGCGTTGCACACGACAGTATGAACGTCCTCGTATAAACACACACGTTTTCGTGTCTCACTTCCTAACTAGAAGTGTTGTAAGGCAGCAGCGCATTCCCGATGTTTCTGGTGTGCAGTTGCTCTATGCCACGTCAGACCTTACACATTTCCATCAAGGTTAAATTGCTCTTATCTACTTAGTAAGCTCTTGCGTGACGACTGTTGCGAATTTTGTCACGCCAGCGTTCACGTTTCTAGGAAGGGCTTCGTCTACGAAATGCAATACCGCAAGAAAATCTGGAAAAACGGCATTTTTGCGAAGTGTCGACAAAGCTCCTCTATATCTCTGTTTACACAGTGCAACGAATTTTCTCGCTTACGAAATTAATTTTTAACGTTTCTAGCTTCCGAATTGTGACACAGAGAAACCCGTGATAGCAGAATTACTGAAATGTCTTTTGTTCCCGTCTAATGCCGCACGTTTTACACAGATAAATGGTTTCGTTCAATTATGGAACACCTCCGGATGAAGGTTTCAGCTGCTCTGGTCTGACTTAACTACTCTGCAACTGCTATCATCCGAAGGTGTTTCGTACTTGAACTAGACCGGTTATCGACCCAAAAAGTGTGGCATTAGTTGGTAGCAAAAGACATTCAGTACATTTAAGTGTTTTCAACATTTTTGAGGATTGTTTTCTTATCACCAGTTTGTACTGGATTATTTAGAAGTAAAAGGGAGTAAATAATGCTCATTTTAAAACTCCTGTCTGTAGCGCGAAACGTTCCCACAGACCGACAGAGCAATCTTATTTTTAATAACGAAACAGTTTTTACCTGAACAGGTACATTTTTTAACAGCGGACAGCCCGCACTGTGGCGTAGTCTCCGCTCTCTCTCTTCTCTCTCTCTCTCTCTCTCTCTCTCTCTCTCTCTCTCCCTCTCTCTCTCTCTCTGTGTGTGTGTGTGTGTGTGTGTGTGTGTATGTGTGTGTGTGTGTGTGTGTGTACGTACGTCTCCACTGATCAGAGACTGCCGTCTGTACCTGTCATGTTCTACGTCCAGTGCGCAACATATTCCATTCGTACCTGCCATCTAATTAGTTCAATTGAGCAGCTACTCTTACGGTTAACTGTTCATATTTTAAGAAACCCCAAGCGTTTTTACTTATTTATGTCAAAATAGCACGGCAATTGTTTCCGAATTTTCTTTCAGTAACTTTGGCGTCACACGGTGTATACAAACCCGTTTTGAGAACGACAAGATAATTAAGATCACTTTAGCATCAGAGCCGTTTATCATAGGCAGTCTGAGTCACAAGACCTCGTATTTTTACCAGTAAACGCGAAAATATACACAAGAAGTAAGTTAAGCAGACAGGTGTCATTAACGTATTTTTACCCATTTTAGCCTAGGATATATTGTTCGCTTATCCTCTGCTCTTTGGAACGTCGTATTTCTAAAATTTCTGGACAAGAATTTCGGGAAAATCCGATTTCCCACACTTTCAAGAATTCCTGCGTAATTACTTTTGTCATATCGTAGGCCACCGCGTCACCCATCTTTGTACAAATGAGCTATTTTTCTGTCTTTGATGGCATCACTTCCGACTGGTCTCTCATCGCAAAACAGGGGCAGTAGCGTTTTCCAAACAGATGTGGGGACTTATTTTCTCATACATGACGGATATGGATCATCTATCTCATCTCGGATGCGCTTGATATTGCCACAGCGACAGACTCGATGGATTTGTCGAGTGGAAGATGAGAAGTGTATTTCAAGCACCGTTTCTGATACAGATTGGTGTAACTCGCCCACATGGGCGACCGCGAAATGTTACCTGGTAAGTGACAGTTACGAGTGCGTTAAGGTCTGCAGTGTGGTGTGGTGTAGTGTAGCATTGTTTGCGATGATGGTGGGCCAAGGAAAACGGAGACGCCGGGTGCTGACACACAGATAACTCCGCTCGAAAATGTATTCCAAATTGGTATGCCAACTGTTGTCTCTCCAGACTGATTGCGGTTAAGTTTTTAGCCCAGAACACATCTGCTTTACTCTCCCCAGAGTGGAAGGAAGGAAGGAAGAAAGGAAGAAAGATCGAAATTTTATGTCCCGATTATGAAGTAAATAGAAATACTGAAGTAGCTTAAATAGAGAACGGTGCAGCTTGAAGCAGACCGGGCCTTTGTTTAAGAAAATGTTGCAGTATTCTTCTTAACCGATATAGGGAAACTAAGGCCAGTGGAAATGTCCGTGTAAGACTTTGAAGGAAATATACTGGTGTGTGCAAAACTGGAGGACGGAAGTATCTTTCGCATGATGTGTCACTGCCAAATTACTTTGCTCGGTGAGATTTGCACCATACGCTTAACGGACTGCAGCAGTGTAGTACAGTATGTAACTGAAAGAAATACAAAATGGACGAACAGAAATAACACGTTTATTCAAAGACAATAAATACCTGAAGGCGCTACGAGTCCTCTGTAGACTGTAACAGCTGGAACATGTTTCTTAGTAGGGTGTGTGACCGCCACAGACAGCAGTGCCTTCTGTACAACATGCTCCCAGGCTGACCACAAGGTTGTTAGGACTTCTTGTGGTAGGGCGAACCATTCCTCTGCCGGAGAGGTTGACAACTACTGCATGTGGACGTGCAGTAATACACCTCCCCAAATCACCCACGCGTCCTCAATGTCATTTGAGTCGCAGGACCAGGCAGGCAATTCTCCGAGTATACTCTCATTCCAGGAGCTCCTTCATCTGCCCAGTTCGATGCACTCTAGTATTAGCGCATTATCATCCATAAAAATGACGTCAGCGCAAATGAACCCCTAAAAAGACGCTCGTGGTAAAGGAGTACAGTATCATGATAACGGTGACCAGTGTGTTATCGTGTTTAAAGATTGGAGGTTAAAACGCCCATCCAATATTACGCTTCCCCACACCGTAACACGTGGACCACCAAAACGATCAAGTTGTACATGATTCTGGGCGTACTTTCATATGGCGAGAGAGGGTAAGTGACGTAGAAACGTTGTCGAAAATAATCGTTTAGGTGGTTCAGGTGTTACGGTGTGAGGAGGTAAGAGAATTTCCTCTTGTCGCCTACCACGTAGGCCTCAATTTAGAGGAGAATTTTGTCGACCTCTTTTTGTTATTCCTTATTAGTTTTGTCTTTTCTGTGGTTCACTCTGAATTCATATTCTGCGCTAGCTTTGTTATCAGCGAATCTTATCATTCAAGTCCTCAGGCGCAGAATTTTACTCAAAGTTCTGGACCCTTCTTTTATTTCCATCGTTGGTTCTTAGATGCTCAAGCTGAACTTTAGTGTACATCCTTGTCGTACATCCTTTTTCATTTGAGTTGCTCGTTCTTGGTCGTCCATTGCTGTTGCTTCCTCTCGGTTGTACACATTATGTATTACCGTGTAGCTTATACACGGTTTCTAACAATTTCAGACATCTTGTACCATTTTAGGTTGCGTCGATTTTCTTAAAATCTCGTCTCCATTGTCAATCGCAACGTTCATAAATGCGTGTGTGATGCCTTCACCTTTCCTAAAGCCGAACTCATCGTCTTCTAACAGCGCCCCACTTTTCTGTTCCCAGTCGCTGAAATGCGCAGTAAATATTGGCACGGCGGAAAGTCGCTCCCTGTGAGTTTGCAGAGGGAGGCGAGTCACGCAGCGCCTTCCTGTTTGTTACGTTGGTACTCCCAGACGGCCGCCGTCGGCCACGCCCGACCGCCCACGCCGGCGCTGCTTGGGCGCGCGGCCGCCGCGCGGCAGCACCTCCGCCTGTCGCGTGACGTCATTACTGGCTCCTGCGCCGCGGCCGTAATACCCAGGCATTACGGGGGAGGCGGCCCTCTCTGCATAATCACCTCTCACGTCATGCTTAGCGCAGCTAGGGAAGGGGGTGGAGGTAGGGGCAGAGGGGTAGGGGTGGAGGGCGCGTGAGCCGGCTGTCGCCAGAGGTCGCGGGCGCCGACTTAGGGGCTCGAGAGCAGGATCACGACGGACCAAGCGACCGTGTTAATACCGGCGCACGGCCCCTGCTGTCTAGGCAGCACGCGTCACACGTCTAAGCCCCGCTCTGCATCTGTCGGGAGCAGTCAGTTTCCAGCTCCAGTTCTCTCATTTGCAAGAACTACTGGCTGTCGGCTTGGGTTTTGAATGTTGACAATAGGTTTTGTTCACTGTAAAACGTGCAATGAGATGAGCCTCCAGTAGCTCTTTTATGTACGCTGGTTGACGAAGATAGTGAAGTACCCGGAGGAGGAACAGTAAACGAAATGAAATGTCACGTGTTGAGTGGGTGTATGATATAATTTCAGCTGTTACAAAATTGAGTCATCGACCCAAAGAACTTGGATTTGCGAGCCCACTTGCCAATAGGACATTGCACAACGTTGTCGGCATGAGAAAGGGGAAGCGTGGGTGTTAGTGAGAAAGGGATGCTTTTGTAGAGAGGACAGAGGTAGATGTGTCCCGACCCTGAGAAATATCCTCCACCCTTGGTGGACAGCACCTCGGCTAAACGTCGGTAACTACCTGCAACAGCCAGATCCATCGGCAATATTACCAGACCATACCACAATATTGCCTTGTATTGCACAGTGTTGCCGGCAACATTATTGTGAACACGCATTGCCGTAAAATATGGCTGATGCAAATGCACCTTTACACACTCAGAAGTTTTCGTCCCAGTACTTCTGGGCGGAGGCGAACTCGGCAGTTGAGGTAGTTAGAGGGAAGGGCGACTGAAGTCCCTACACGAACCCGCAGCCAGCTCTTCAATTGGGAGCGCACGTGCATACAGCACGACAGACGAGTCCTCAGCGCTTTGGAGGACGACAAATGTGTGCGGGAGTTTTCAGTCTCATTTTAGCTCATCCCAACATTTGCATTTCTTTTGCGTTCCTTGAGAAAAGTACGAACAGACTCTGACATTCGTATCAGTAGTGTTGATTCTGAATCCGAGCCAAACTTACAAGAAAATTACAACAAAATTGTACTATGGCATAGTCGTGAAATGGACGGTTTGCACTTGATCTGTGGTTCATACAAAGCATAAATGCTATCCTTCTGAACTGAAGCTCGTTATTGTTCAGTTTCTTTCCTTTCAACAGTTTTTCGTTATCCTTCTGTAAAACTACGTGCAAATCAAACACGTTATTATCTCTTTAAACACTGTTCCGTCATCGTTCTGTCAGTTAAGGTAATTATTATTTTTTTGTTTTCAATTGAAACTTTGTGCTGATCAGTGACTTTGTGGGAAAGTGCCACTCTAGGGGTACAAGATTTCGGTTTGTATCACTGATCAGTCCTAGACGTTCACTTTTCACTTCTTCCACCAGTCCTAACGGTCACTTTTTACTTTTTCCACCTATGGAAATGTTGGTTAATGTGGAAAATATCGAGTATCAACATGGTGCGGACATGTTAAACTGTAGATCCTACGTAACCGGCAGCAGTTAGTTAGTTCAAAGATCAAAGGCTGGAACTAGAGAAAGGCGTACCATCTCTAACTGGTCCACGCACCGTGCTATTCAAATCAATATTGCGGATGGCACCTTTCAATAAAAAGGTAATAATAGTCTTTTGTTTCAATTGGTTTAACCCTTCCAATAGGGCTTACGAACGTTTTGCGAGGAGTGTCCAATCTAGAATCACAAATGCAGCTAGCTGCGGGGCTTGGGTTCTGGCGTTAATGGCAGTTTTGGCAGAATTGGGGTGCTGCGCATTTCGTGTGGGCTGGTGCTCCTCGCCAGTGCCTGAGTGGCAACTGACGGCTGCCGTCTGGTTCCTGGCCCCGCAGGAGCCGCCTACCAGTTGACAAAGGTCGAGCAGCTGTCGGCCCAAAAGCCTGTCGATGTCTACCTACATGTCAGAGAGGAGTTTCTGCTTGACGTTCGTACACAACTGTCAGTGGTTTTATTTTCATTGTCTCTCCCCTGTACGTATCGGAGAAAGGACTGCATATATTGTCTTCACAACAAATTTAGGCTCCCGTCGAATTTTCGCAGTAAAGTGAGTGCGTAACTCATGTTGGAAAGCCGCTGTCTTCGGCCAGGGCGTCTCAGGGCTGTCATCCGCTGGAATGCTCTTCACTGCCGCCACAGTCAGCTCTGTGCGTGTTTCTCCGTGGGTTCATTTATAAGTCTGTCAAGGTCGCGGAGCTAAAAAGCGTAGTGACACATTTCCCGTGACGAAACATAATTTTTCTCAATGTGCTTTTGTATAATACACGCATATGTATTATTTCTTGTAATAAACAAGTTTCTTATATCTGCACGAAACTAAATGACACAATTTTGAAATGGATAACAAATTTTAATTTATTTCGCAAACAATAGATATCCACTTTTGCATTGTCTTCAAATACAGGCCTGAGAAAGTAGCGAATACAAGAAAAGCAGCTGACAAAACAGGTTAAATAGATCACATTACTGAGACAGGAAATAAGCTATAACTGACATAAATAAGCAGTGATTTGGTTGAAAAGTTGAGATGTAATAGCGAGACAACGCAGGCATTCCAAGAAATAAATCTTCAGCGGCTGCAGTTGAGTTCTTTTTTTACTTATTCATTCTGTAATAACCAACTGGGTAGCCAAAGCGTCATTATCAAATGCTCACCAGCATTATCATTTAATCTTAACAATTGTAAAGGCGCCGCCATAAAACATTTAAATGAAGGCCAGCATTAAATAGTCTCATTGAAACCAAACCGTAAGTTAACATCAAACAAACCATCGAGGCTCAGGTCAGATCATCACTGGCACTGATGAAGTGAGTTTCGATGTGATCCGACTCTTGCATACAGACGATGGTTGATACGAAGCCAATTGCCGACCGCGGTGGTCTCGCGGTTCTAGGCGCTCAGTCCGGAACTGCGCGACTGCTACGGTCGCAGGTTCGAATCCTGCCTCGGGCATGGATGTGTGTGGTGACCTTAGGTTAGTTAGGTTTAATTAGTTCTAAGTTCTAGGGGACTGATGACCTAAGATGTTAAGTCCCATGGTGCTCAGAACCATTTGAACCATTTGAACGATGCCAATTGATGGTTCTTTCTACACGGGCGTACGTAATTTTGTGCTTCATTGCAGTATTTTACGGCGTCTCTTCATTTTTTAATTTTTATTTGTTTTTTATTACACTTTGCGATCGTGGTAAGTTTTTGTTAATGACTCTGGCCTCAAAATTAATTATGACAGGATAAGTAAATAAAGAGAAGTCGACCGATGTTGTGGAAGTTTTTTTTCCTGACCTATTTCCGTCAGATATTGACCTATGATAACTCTCACTGCAGCAATGGAGAGCATCATGGGCAGTGTGTGAAGTTGCAATAGAAGAAGCGTGGCAAATAACATCAATACGTACTGCAGATACGACGCAGTTCGTATCTCAGGCAACCGTTATCTCGCAGTCTATACTGGAGGCGGATGCTAGAAATACCCGACTCTCTGTCCAATTAGCCACAGAATGTGCCGAGGTGGGGCGACTTGGGTGCCTCACTGGTACACACAGCCATCACCGTACGTGCAACCACAGCGGAGAGGTATCTGCGGAGAGACCACACAAACTTGTGGTTCCCCAAGAGTGGCAACAGCCGCTCCAGTAATTGCAGGGCTAACAGCATGTATGGTTGACAGATCCGCTCTTGTAATGTCAGCCAATATGGCATTGCTGTACTGGTACTGCGAACGACTGAAAACAAGTGGAAACTGTAGCCAGGAAGAGAAATTTGTTGACATCGAATATAAATTTAAGTGTTGGAAAGTATTTTCTGAAGGATATGTCTGGAGTGTAGCTATCGAAGGAAGTAAACGAAGACGATAAACAGTTTAGACAAAAAGAGAATAGACGCTTTCGAAATGTGGCGCTACAGAACAATGTTGAAGAGAACATGGGTATAACACGTTACTAATGAGGAGGTACTAAGTAGAATTGGGGAGACAAGAAATTTGTGGCAAAACTTGACTGCAAGAAGGAATCGTTTGACAGCGCACATTCTGAGACATCAAGGGATCACCGATTTAGCATTTGAGGGAAGTGTGGGGGGTAAAAATCGTAGAGGGAGACCAAAGGATGAATTCAGTAAGCAGATTCAGAAGGATGTGAGTTGCAGCAGTTATTCGAAGATGAAGAGCCTTGCACAGCGTAGAGTAGGTGGTATGAATACTGTATGTGGTAATGACAGAGAGATGAAAATATATTATCTCAAGTTAGGAAAAGGTAAAAGAGAGCACCAGACCAGGCAAAATTGATCACGTGAAAACGTAAAAAAAAAACGCCGGTAGGAAAGTGGGGTACTATATTTTCCTGGATCAACAAGTGGTAATTGTTTAAAGTTGTCTTGGCCATGGGTAAGGGGCATGTGGAGACCTTTTTTTTTGTATACATTATGTACATTCCCCGGGGGGGGGGGGGGGGGGGGACTAGCAGTCTCCCGGTAGCCGTCCCTCCACGTTTGATTTACGGAAAGAAAGCAGTACGAAGAATTTTAACAGTATAAAAACTGCGACAAATTCTTGACATGGTGATGCCTGATGTAAGTTCTTTTGGGGGGATGGTGATAACTGGGTCTATTGCTAACAGTAGGAAAGGAATTTGGTTAAGGGAGATATTTCGAGAGAATATTATATGAAGAGAATACAGAATATTTTAGAAGTGGCAGCTGAGATGCAGGAGCTGAGCAGGATTATAATCAGGCTGAGAGACCATGAGACAGAGCCTCCATTTGGAACTGTAGAGGTGTGGTAGGTTACAGTTGATAGATTGGGTAGATCTCAGGTGTAGAGTGAAATGGTTAAAACTGGATGAGGAGTGTATGGAGAAGAAAGGAAAGTGTGATGTACTGATATATACTCTTCAGCAGAGCAGGGAGGTCAAGGATGAGAGGCGCAATAAAATTTTTCAAGAGAATTGGGCTAGGCAAAGGTGTTGCAGGTGCTTGAGCAGGGGTGGGATTGATTAGGAAATTGCCAGGGCTGTCTTTGGGAATGTGCGTGTGCCGAATGAGAATATTCGCCACTGTGATGTGGAAATTTTGTGTGCCAATAGCCACAGTAATCAGTCTGATCGATCGAGCTGTCGTTCGCATACTCTCCGACATGCCGCACGTCTTTGAAGGAGTACGTAGTAACAGCGCAGCCTCGCGTACGTCCGAGATGCAGACAGCTGTTTCCGTGTTGTTGAGCGGCGGGGGAGAGGATATTACGCAGATCGAACCCGGCCGTAACCGGCCCCGATCGGGCAGTTCCCGGAGCGCTCACAGGCCCGCGGGGCGCGGCCGTCGCCGGAAGCTGGCACGCTACACGCGAGAGGGAGAGTGCCTGGCAAGTTGTGCGCCTCCTCCTGGTAATTGGCGAGAGAGCGAGGCCGCTGCCGCCAGCCGCCACCTTCCCCGCCGGTCGATCGTCGAAGCGAGGGCCACGCCCAGGCAACAGCCCGCTAGGGGCTCGAGCGGGAACTGCGTCACAGGCAGGTGGGCTGGCGCGCTGCTGTAACCACAGCTGCCTGCGTGCGCTGCCACTGTCACACAAAACCCCACTGCTGAAGTGAATACAGGAGGTGCGCCGAACATAACCGAGGATTCGCCCACGCCGGAATCCATACATTCGTGCTTATTATAAAACGTATGCATGCATATTCCACGTCTCCTCCTAAACCACTGGATCGATTTGAACCATACTTGATACATGTATCACTTACTGTCCGGACAGAATCGCTGTGTGTGGTAAGGACCACCTCACCTCTCAAACAGGCGGGAGGGGGGGGGGGGGTGAAAAAGAAGCCTAGCTCACGACGCGCAAACATCCCGGCTATATTTCTCCAATATTTCAGAACGAGAGTAGTAACTGACTTGTGACAAACTTTACACATAATTTCAATCCTTCACGAGACTTTTTATCGTTGACACCCCCACGAAATGATGAAAGGAAAAAAGTTTATCGCTTACTACACCTTCGCTGTTCCTTCACTGAAAGTGTCACGTGAGGCATGACGTCTTAATTTATTGTTACTTCTTTACGAATAACTCTATTCACAACACCTGTTAGGGACAGTATTCGCATTATACACCACTGAATGTACCTGCAAAAATATATCACTGTACGAAACAGCAAAACTACAGTGGAGATACAGGTAAAATACGTGTGAAATATGTTACACATAGATGAAATATATTGTCACGTAGAAGAAGGTGTAATTAGATGAATGACGAATTCTAACTTGACTTAACGAAGTTTGAACTCACGACCTGAACTCACGACCCTCCATGCAACAGTGTAGTACCATAACCACTACACCACGGTGACTGTGCTACTCAGCTTCTTCTGCGACAATGTTACGACTTGGACGAACCCAAGCAAAGCTGCAGATAAAAAGCTCCTCGTAAAACACTGGATCGTTTTCAACCAAACTTGGTACACGTGTTACTTGCTATGTGGAAAGAAATGTTGTGCGGGTGAGAACCACCAAATTATGATTGGATTGGGGATGCAGGTAGGTGAGATGGACAGACAGGGAGGTGGAGGAAGAAGATGGACACAGATAGGGGGAAGGAGGAGACAGAGAGATAGAAGGGGGCGGGCGTGTGGAGATGTTTGCAGAAAGGGAAGAGGAGGAGATGGATAGAGGCGGAAGAGGAGATGGACTGAGAAAGGGGACGGGAGGAGACTGACAGGGACAGGGGAGAAGCTGAGATTCACAGAGAGGTGGAAGGAAGAGGCGGACATGGAGAGGGGGAGAAGGACAAAAAAGGAACGAGATGATGGACTAATAGGAGACTGGGACAGAAACATACCCAGGCAGCAATGGGTACTGAGCTAGTCATCTGGTACACGGAGAACGACCAGCAGCAGTGGAAAAGTCACGAATAACGTTGCAGCTGCAGCAGAACCAGGAGAAATAATGAGAATTTGTAGGTGACTTCAGTGGTTCTCCCGGCAAAAGCTGCCGGCGGGCGATTGTGTGATGGATTCAGTAAGTCGCATTGGTGGATCCTACTGGAGGGTGGGAGGGGGGGGGGGCAGCGCTAGTTCAGCTCTGGCCCCGTCTCAGGCTTGACGTGCGGTGGTTTCGGTGCCGTTTGCGTATCGTATGAGTTTCCTAGTATTCAAGTTCTAGACAATTAGCATGCTGTCACCAGCAGCCGAGACTCGCTCGCATAGAAGTAATATTAGGATAGGTCATGGATGTTGAATTCTGCAACAGCGGCTCCCTGAAAAATATGTCTTACTCAAGTGTCCCAGTGGTTAAGATTAGCAGCTCCCAGTAAGCCATCTGCTGCGATGATGGAAAAATGTATCATCATGATTTAAGGGTTTTAGGTATTTCTCCTTTTTATTTAACATTCATTTTTTTTGTTTCCTGTATATCTAATCTCCACAGGTTTTGGAAAAAAATTAAAATAAAATTTTTTGAAGAGGACGTTAATTACAGCTCTATACAACTTGCTGTAGCTACGTGAAAATACGACCCTCATTTGATTCCGGGCGGTGGGTGTCGAAATTGTAAGCAGTAACATATAAATACCTAAATGTAGTAGTTCGCCACACATGTGAGATGCTTGACAGCGAGTTGTATTATGCATCTGGCGATTGTTGGGGGCAAGGCGAAGTGGTGGTAACCGTCAGATAAAAACATGTGTTTAAGGGAAAGGTCGCTCCTGAGGAATGTCCCATTACAAAAAAGGATCCGGGAGTACTACTCCAGTTTAATTCTTGCACCACTCCAAAGATAAGCCACTCCGATTAGAATAACTTTGTGGCGCACTACGGCGAGTCGAGTGGTGGAGGTCGGCCAGCAGCCAATTCTGGTTCTTTCTGGAGCGCCGCGTGCTCGCTGTGTCGCCGAGCCTTGTCTGGCGTGGCTGGCTACGCGCTCGCAACACTGCCCCCGCCACCGAAACTGCAATACGTCAATCACAGTCTTATATTAATCGTAGCGTAGCGTTAGTGTCGTTGAGAAACGGCTAAAATCGCTGAATTCGAACAAGGCTGCAGAGACGATTGAGAGTCTACGCCGAATTTCCAGCTGAATTAGCCCCATCTTTTAACCATAATGTATGGTAGTAGGGCTCCAGCCCCAGAAAAGAGCGGAGTCAGCGGTAGCTTGTCGGCTGTACACAGACTGTACACATGATTTGCTGTAGTGGTACTGCAGCAGGGGGGAGAGCACTTCGGTCGGCTCGTTTGCTTACCTGTGCAGCTGAAGCCCATCTGGATGCGCTTTGCTGTCCTGATGACCGGACAACTTTGTCGTGAAGCTATTCGGATGTCCACAGTGTGTACGGGAGTAAAAAAAATGGATATGGCTTTTATTGACAGTAACCGTCTCCGATAACGGGTACGTGGGACCAAATGCAGTAGCATCGTGATTGAGTAGTATTCTTACTTACTTCTCATTAGAAGTGACGAGTAGCTGATTATTTAGCTGTTCTGAGTATTACTACTTATTTTTATTGTAAAAGTTTGCGTATTTTCGATTGTATGTGTTGGATTATTTAAATTTATTGGATTAATGTTACATTACATATGATTCATATAATAATTGATTAAAGATGCGTAGGGACTGCACCTGTTCTGTGAGGATACAGGGGGATTAGGCCACTGTCCGTAAACATCTGGAAGCTGCGTTGGCCACTGTCGACAGGCTTCACTTCAGGCTGCTGCCCTAGGCTGCGGTGGCGTTGGGGCATCCGACACGAATGCTGTGCCACCTCTGGGGCCCATAGCTACGCCTGCGATCACTGACCCACTGCGTCTTCCGATTCCCACGTCCTGGCCGAGCCACGCTTACTTGACTGTGATTGCCGAATTGTGGTCGGGTCACGAATCTCTGGACGGAGAGCGAAAGTGGATACTGGCCACACGGCTGTCCCCTTACGTCAGGTTACAGGTATCGCCTTATGCTGAAAGTACATCTGAGACAGTACGAGACGCCTGTTGGGTCTGCGGCCGATCGTCCTGAGAGGTCTGGACAAGTGGAGAGGGAGGGACTGCTTGTCATTGTGGGGTCCAATATTAGGTGAGTGAGGAGCCCTCCGCAAAATAGCGGCCAGGTCGGGAAAGAAGGCCAATGTTCACTGTTGTTTGGGTGCCGTGCGGTCCCATCCGAGATGTGAAGGCGGCTCTGCCAGCGTCAGTTGCGCGCAGTCAGTGTACACGGCTGCAAATCGTGGCTCATGTCCGCACACGTCTGTCTCCTGGGATCCGAGGCCATCCTCGGTTCCTACAGGTCTGAGTGATTTGGTGGAGACAGCTATCCTCGCCCGTGGGGTAGAAGCAGGGCTATCGTTTGGCAGTATCATTCCCAGAACCGATCGCGGTCTTCTGGTTTGGAGCACAGTGGAAAGTCTAAACCGCAGGCTCAGACGATTCTGCGACATCATCGGATGCAAATTTCTCGACTTCCAGTATCGGTAGAAGAATTGTAGGTCAGGCATGCAGTACATGCAGGAAGCAGCTACTAGGGTAGCGAAGTATATGTGGCGTGGACATTTGGGATTTTAGGATAAAGAAATCCAGGCACAGGCCCGAAATGATGTGAGTGGTTCGGAGAAAGAAAATGTTTACATTAGCATTCGTTAACTGTAGGAGTGTCTATGGAAAGGTCCCGGAAGTAGTCTAGCGACAGAAAGCTGGCTGAAACCAGATCTCAATAGCAATGAAATTTTAAATCCCGATTGGAATGTATGTTGCAAAGATAGGTTGAACGCCGAAGGTGTAGACGTGTTTATAGCCCTAACAATTGGGCAGGTGCAAATACAACTCGAGCGCTCAGGGTTCTATACAAATTTAATTAAGCCTGTGTATACACACTGATCAGCCACCTCATTATGACCATCGACCTACCATCGATACAAACCCGTCCAGCCGATAGCAGCGTCACATGGCGAGGAACGACTGCTAGTCAGACACACGCACAGGGCATGTAGTATCAGTGAGCGTGCTGTCCGTGTGTAGAATGAAAAAGCTTGCTATCTACCTGAGTTTGACCGAGGGCAGATTTTGATCGACAGGAGGCTCGGCACGAGCATTTCGGAAACTGCTCAACTTTTCGGGTGTTCGAGGAGTGATCTGGTGAGTGTCTTCAACACGTGGCGAAACCGAGGTGAAACCACGTCCAGACGTCGTGTGGTTAAGCGGCCAGCCCCTCAATACAGATGTCGAACGACACAGGTTTTGCAGACTGGTAAAATAGAACAGGTGGCGAAATGTGGCGGAAGTAACATCAGACTTTAATGCTGAGCAGAGTAGAAGCGTGTCTGAAGACGTTGTGCACCGAACACTCCTAACGACGGGCCTCCGCAGCCGGCGACTCATGCATGTCTCAGTGATAACACAACGACTGAACTGGGCACGTGAGCATCGGTACGGATGTTAGCGCATTGGCAGAGCGTTGCACGGTCCGATGAATCTCGATACCTTCCTCATCATGCTGACGGAACGGCGCGAATCCGTCGTCTTACAGTGGAAGAGCTACTTGACACGTACACTGCGGGATGGAGACAAGCTGGCGGCGGCTCCATTATGCTCTGGGGAGCATTCACGTGGGCATCCATGGGTGCAGTAAACTCGTGCAAGGCACTGTGACGGCCAAGGGGTACCGTACAGTGATTTCCGTCCACGTACACCCCGCCAGCATCTCGTGGTCGTGCGGTAGCGTTCTCGCTTCCCACGCCCGGGTTCCCGGGTTCGATTCCCGGCGGGGTCAGGGATTTTCTCTGCCTCGTGATGGCTGGGTGTTTTGTGCTGTCCTTAGGTTAGTTAGGTTTAAGTAGTTCTAAGTTCTAGGGGACTGATGACCATAGATGTTAAGTCCCATAGTGCTCAGAGCCAACACCCCGCCATGACGATCATGTTTCCCGACGGCAGTGGCATTTTTCAACGCGATAATGTTTTGTGGCGGCGTTCGTAGGGACAAACAATTCGCTGTAGAAACGGCTTACGAAGTCACCGCCACACTTTTAATAGCGGGCCGACCGGTCCGCTGGAACAGTGAACAGAAAGATGAAAACCCAAACACTCTGATTAAATAAAAGTCGGTACTTATCTTTATTAACGAAGATACAGAAACACAGTAGTGAACTCCGTGTCTACAGAGATCTGTCTAGTTCGAGTCGGAGCGGCTAGGTCAGCGTCGGCTGACGACAAACAACAACTCTGCTGCGATGAACACACAACTGACTAGCAAGTACACAATTCGGTGGCGAGTATACAACTGAGCGGCGAATACAGAAGTGTCCTAGCGCTCGCGACTCCAGCGCTTAAGAAACCAGAAGCCAGCGGTGGCGCGCGCAGACTTGCGGCGATTTCCTGTCTCGCTGGCGCTGCTTATGCGGACGGCGTCCGGACTTTGATGCTGCCAACCTTTTGGCAGCGGGCTCGGGTGGCATTACTGGCTAGGATATAACATAATGTGCCATATCGCAAGGCCAGGAGTGTGAAGGAGTGGTCCGAGGAACAAAGCACCGAGTTCCAAGTGATGTGGCGGCACCCCACCTCGCCAGATATGAACTCGATCGCAAACATGTGGGATCTGATTGAACGTGGCGTCAGAGCTCATCGCCCCACCCTCCCCCTTAATTTACGGGATTAGGTGACATGTGTCTTCAGATGTGATGTCAGTTCCCTACAGCCATCTACCAGGGCCTCATTGCTTCCATGCCACGACGCGTCGCCGCTGTTATCCGTGCCGAAGATCGACATAGCGGCTATTAGCTAGGTGGTCACGACTTGTGGCTGATCGGTGTACACATTTCATCCATTCCAGTAATCGAGAATGTAGACGATTTTTGCCCGTTAGCGACACTGATACTGGCAAGATATCGGTTCCACAGAGTCCAAAACTTTCGAGACTGTTTCAATTTCGAGTTTGTAGTCGAATAACAGATGACAAAAGAAGTTTTTCTTCGTGTGATATAATTACAAATTAACAATTTACAAATTTTCTTTCTCCTTTACTTCCACTGTGAAATCTTGCTTCTAGCCAAATTTCTGTGATTCTAGGTCAGCGGTAAGTACCCTAGAGCCTTTAATGAATGATTTTGCTATTATCAACATATGTGACACAAATGGCCGTATCTTTTGATTGCATCGACCTACAAGCTAACGTTTATTATACCGCCAAGGGACCTCAGCCCTTAGTATGTGACACAGATTTCAATTCGATACGTCAGCCCGTTCCTGAGAAGAGGGATTCTAAACGGTCGGACGGACGGACACCATAAGGGTCCCCTTTTTACCCACTGAGGTGTGGAACCCTGAAAAAACGGTAAAATATATTGTGAGATTAGTACAGATTCCGAATGCGAAATAATTTGGGTGAAGGCAAGTGTTAAGGGTGATCAAACATGGCCACCGGATGCTTTTATAGCAGGCCGCTGTGACCGAGCGGTTCTAGGCGCTTCTGTCCAGAACCGCGCTGCTGCTACGGTCGCAGGTTCGAATCCTGCCTCGGGCATGGATGTGTGTGATGTCCTTAGGTTAGTTAGGTTTAAGTAGTTCTAAGTTCTAGGGGACCGATGACCTCAGATGTTAAGTCCCATAATGCTTAGAGCCATCTGAATCATACTTTTATAGACCCCCGCCACCGGAGCAGTAGTTGTGGAATATTTGAGGGGAAACATGGAGAATAGTTTAAGCCAATTCCCTGGTCGTCTTGTGATATTAGGAGGAGACTTCAACTCACCAGCTGTAGACTGGCAGGCTCAAGTGATGTGGGCGAGTATCAGGGACTGGGAATCTTGTTAAATTGTTTTAAATCCTTATCCGAAAATTACTTTAGCAGTTAATCAGAGAAGCTTAGATACGCGGGTGACAGATAAACCCGAAATTTTCGACGCAGTTACCGTAGAACGGTGAATAGGTGATCACAAGGCCCATTACAGCATTACTCTATACGGCTGTAAACAGGAATAGAAAGAAAGGTAGGAAGATCCTTTTGCTTGGTAAGAGCAACGAAAAACAGATATCAAATTATCTGAGTGGTCAGCATAAAATTTCATCTCCAGCGTTAACAACGTTAAGTATCGATGGACAGTGCTGAAGAGCATTTTACAATGCGCTTTAGACAAGTATGTGTCGACCGAGATCGTGAGGGATGAAGAGGACCCGAAGTGTTTCGACAGCGATCTTGAAAAGTCGCTGCGAAAGCAAAGAGAGCTTGTCGTAACTTTAAACGTAGTCGAAGCCTCCCAAACAAACAAAAACTAAACGAAGCCAAAATTAGCGTAACGAGGGCCATGCGTGAAGCGTTCAACAAATTTTAAAGTAAAATTCTGTCTTCCGACTTCAGCGAAAACGGTAAGTTTTGGTCTTACGTTAAATCAGTAAACGGATGTAAGCCATCTATCCAGACACTGTAAACATACTCGCAATGAAAGGAAGAACGACACAGAAAAGACCAAATTACTAAACGTCCTTTTCCAAAACTGATTCATAGAGAGAGATCACAGTGGTTTAAATCGTCGCACGAACGACAGAATGACTGATATCGAAATGGGCATAGTAAAGCAAATGAAATCGCTCATCGGAGGGAAGGCCACTGGACCTGACGGGATACCAGTACGATTCTACATAGAGCATGCAAACGAACTTGCGCCTCTTCTAGCAGTAGCGTACGGTAGATCTCTGGAAGAGCGAAGTGTTCTTGATGATGGGAAAAAAGTTCAGTTCATTCCCGTTTTCGAGAAGGCTCGTTGTAGAGACGCAAGAAACTGTAGGTCTATATCTCTAACATAGATCTGTTATACAATTTTGGAACTTGTTCTATACTCCCTTATTAAGGTAATTGTGGCGACCGAATCTGTGTAGGAACCAACGTCGGTTCCGAAATCAACGTACGTGTGAAACCCAGCTCGTTCTGTTCGTCCACGAGACCCAGAGACCAGTAAATGTAGTCGCCCTTCCTTGACTTCCGGAAGGCTTTCGATACAGTTCCGCACTGCCTCCTTATGAAAAAAAAAGAAGTACGGAATATCTGACAAATTGTTTGACTCGATTGAACAGTTTCTAGCAAACAGAACACAGCTTCTCATTCTCAATGGAGAGAAGACTTCTTGTACAAAAGTGACCTCGGGTGTACCCCAAGGGAGTGTTATAGCTACATTAATTTTCACAATACATGTAAATGACATAGTAGACAATATCGCTAGTTCCATGAGGCTTTCGCGGATGATGCTTTCGTGTTCAGAGAAATAGCAGCGCTAGAAAATTGGAAGTCCGAAGGAAAATTGAATCGTATTTCTTGACGACACAGGCTCTGCAGTATCGTATTTATCCGCCGGTACCAGGCAGCGACTTTCAATTAAAATGACCATCCCCTGTAGAGGAATTACATAACGTGTACGAGTGCAGGTTGTGACGCAAAACGACGACATGTGCAAGTTTTGGTCTGACCGTGAGTCGTGCAGAGATAGCGAAAGCGGTTAAGGTGACCTGTCGCGTAAAGCGCGAAATCCGGGTTCGAGTCCTGGTACGGGACAAGTTTTCACTGTCGTAATTGTATTGTAACACTGACGGTTGTGCGTACCCGCAGCTGCGAATGCATTTCATGTATTTCGTGACGGCTGCAGTCACCGCAGTGACTGGCACGTCCGACGGAACATTGCATCGCACTTAACAGCACAGGTGCTGCAGTGTCGTATATTCAAATGAGGTTTAAAACAAACCAAGACCAGTACCGGGCCTAAGAGAGAGTGGATGGATGGTATGGACTAGCTGGATGCGTGACGGCGGTGGGCGCCTGCTTCCCGGAATTTTATGGCCTCGGGACGAGAACTGTCCGTTGCGGCGTGGGGAACTGACCACGTATTTTACGGATAGACGCTTATCGTTCCGCCTCAGTTCTAACTGTAGAAAACGGTCAGCCTGTACCCCTGCGCCCTCACGAGGTGCAGAAGAAACCGTTCGGAACTTTACGTACATTTTATCGCTTGTCGCCATTTGGAGCCAGTTTTAAGCTTTTCTTTTTCAGTTCCTCCATTCCTCACGAATCTGCTTATTCCGGTCTCCTTTCTCTTGGAATTTTTAGTAAGAATTTGGGCTGCAATCGAAATATTAGGAAAGTCGGAATGAATTCCTAAACAGGTTCAGTCACGGATTGCTCTTAGGGGATCGGTGCCCGGTATGTAATTAGATTGACAGATTATTCACTGTTAATTTTCTCTTTTTTGTTGGAATCTCGCGCTTGCGCTAACGTACGCTTCCCGACTCGTGGCTCGTCTGGTGGAGAAGTTGCGTTACGAAGCTTGTAACACCGTCGCCTGCCGGTACAGAACCGCTTCAACTGCGAACAGCCTCGTGGTGTCACGGACACTATCCAGCGTTTCATTTATGTGCAGAGCGGTTGGACAAAAATATGGAGACGCCGCGAGAAATGTATACTCGAACGTAAATGCAGGCGTTAGCCAAGCCTGTAAGTTGCGCTGTTGTATGTGAGCGCGAACGGCATCTGCACAAATGACCTCAACTCTTTGCAAGTGTCAGTCGTGGTCAAAACAACATACTGTGTGGCTATAAGGGCATTATGGCAGAGCAAGTCTACTAGAACGTGGGCAAACTGGTCGTGCTCGTATAGTGGGTGCTACCGCAAACAAGGTAGCCCAAGTGCTTGTTGTTTCGAGAGGCACCAAATCGGCGTAACATCGCCCACCAGGACACGACGCGGACACTGTGTGTGTCGAGTGATCGTGATAGGCGCTTACAGAAGAGGACTGTGACGAAAGTCAAGAGGACGACAGCTGCAAAATTCACTGCAGAAATGAGTGCTCCACCCGCGAACCAAAAAAGGAAAAGGGAACTCCATAAGTATAGAACTGCAGGGCAAGCTCGAATTGTAAAACGACTCGTCAGTGATACAGGAAAACGTTGTGCCGAAGACATAAAACCGGGACTATGGATCAGTGCAATAAAGTCATTTGTTCGGGGAGTAGTATGTAATTAGACACGCTGTTTCCAACTTGTGTTCTAATTTACATCCCAAGACTGAAACGTGGCAGGGGTTCGGTGACGATTTGGGCACTATATCGTGATATTCTGTGGTCCCCGTGGTTGCACTGCAAGGTCGTATTAATGTCCAGTATTATGTGAGCATTTTGCCCGATCGTGTCCATCCCGTGGTACAATGTTTGTTCTCCAGCGGTGATGCTCTCTTCTTAGACGACGGAGACCCTGTCCACACAGGTCGCATGGTCCAGGAGTGGTTTTGTGAACACGAGGGTGAATCGTCTCATGTCCCCTGGACACTCTAGTCACCTGTTGTCAGTACTATTGAGCCTTTGCGTTCTGCTTTGGATAGAAGGGAGCGTGATCGCTGTCCATCTCCATCACATGAACTCGCCACTATTTTGCAGGAAAAGTGGTATAAGATTCCCTTGAAAACCATGCAGGACTTGTATTTATCCATTCCGAGACGACTGGAAGCCGTTTTGAATGCCAACGGGTTTTCTGCACCGTATTGGACATGGTAATGTGTTATGTTTTGAAGTTTCCATGTTTTTGTCTGCTCCCTGTATATAGCGAACAACGGCTACCTTTAGGTACACCAAGTCGCTGCCTTCGCATCTGACATTTCATTAAGCTGAGTTGTATTCGCTATAAAATCTTCGATCCAGACACGTATGTGTTCGGATATTCCATAGAAATGCATTTCACTTGCAAGGCGGCAGTGGGGAAGTGTATCGATAGCTTTCTGAGAGTATAGAAAGATGCCTTCATGGAACAACAGAAGCAGTTAGATTCCAAACGATCGGTGCTTGCCGAAACTGCAGTTAATATTAGTTCTCGAAACTGTGAAATTAGTTTTTTGCGGGATAACTAGCGTCTGTTGTTTTTTTTTTTTTTACTGTAATGTCTGCAAAAACTCTGAGGGTACTGTTAATATTGTCTGCAAAATCATAGATACAAGATGAATAGCAAGGTCCCAGTATACTTACCTGGGGCGCGCCTAAAATTGATTCTACTTCTGTTGACGAATTTCCTTCCAAGACGACGTGGTGCCCCTTCGGTGCCAAGAAATTCTGAACCCAGTCACAAGTTTATCTGTTAACCTGTATGATCGTATTTTCGGTAATAAACGTTAACATGGTACTAAGAGAAACGGTTTTTGAAATAAAGAAATACTGTATTAACATTACCTTGATCAATGGCTTTCAGGATATCATATGAGGAAAGAGACACAACTCCAGTTATTGAGCAGTTTTGTTAATGCAGCTATTTAATATTAGATTGGGCGGTAGTGCCTTCAACCCTGCCAAGAGAGGAGTTGATAGTATCCCCATTGCCACAGGCCCCATACCAGCGCTACCTAGATATGGCATTGCCCGTACCGAGTATAGATGTATCGCGTCACGTCACGACGTTACAATAGCGGTTCTACACACTGTAGCGAGGAAGCGAGACGTGAATAACTAATAGAGCTTGCGCCCGTTCCTTACGTCAGTCTTCACAGCACGACAGATGAAAGCTGGTGGTACGTCCGGCGTTAGCGTTTCACCAGTGATGTGCTCTCCAGTCTACGTGACCCCAGCCCTATGCTGACTGGCGCAATGATGACAGTTTCACGTCTTTCTGCCGTTATGTGCCACGATAAAAACATCAGTTTTCAATAAATTGGAAAGGAACGTTCTGATGTATGCCATGACTTTCTGTCCGGTAACTGTAGTTCGGAAACACATGTTGTCTAACCATTGTTTCAGCATGCGTCACGCAAATATAAGGGGCAATCGAAAAGTTATCACTCGTAGTATGCCAATCAGGCAGCTTCAGTTTCTACCTCGGTGGATTTGTGTTTTTTGTATACTACGACAAATACACCACCTCCATTTCTCACTTGCCTTGAGAGGCACCCACATGCCTTGCTCGTACTGTGGCATCGAGCAGTCAGGCCTGCAAGATGAGTGGTCTGCCAAGCGAGTGGATTTATTCATATTTCTCAATGACTGATTATGAGCTCTAGTACTCACAATTAAGCTACAAATTATTCTTATGTTTGAACATTACGCAACGGAAACGGATAACGCACATCTGACCATTAGTAATTTACACAACTCTGACTGTTCACTACGCACTGGCGATACCACATTTTCTTTCTTACCCAACGGTTTTGATCAACACGTGGCCATTGCACTGAATGTGAATGGCGCACACATTATAAATTCTCGATATCATGACAACAAACTACTCGAAGGAAAAGGCCACCAATCTTTTTCTTTTCACTATCTTATTTATTCCGATAAATTCTATAACCTAAACACACCATTACATTTTCTACAACAATTGCACACGAGCAACACCGCCCAGTGGGCATGACTTTACATTGGTGATTCTCTATCGTATGGTCTTGTAATTATCTAATACTACAGTGCACTTTCTGGATAGGATGGTGGATCTTTTGCTATATCTCACACTTCGACTCTCACACCCATCATCACGAAAATTTCCTCCAGACCGAGCGGTACAAAAAGGAACATATATAACCCACTGCCTCTGAACCTATCTTGCTACTCTCCCATGCAAACCACACATACTTATATTACATGAAATACATCACACTGGCAACATACAATACAACACCAAGAATAGTCACAACGTTATAATCACATCACTTTCAGCTTTCCCACTTCAATTAATATTCATCCCAGTTCCACACGACACTGCCCCACTTCGTAACTTTCCTTTCCTACTACGAACTCTGGAGGATATATGCACGTCTTCCGGTGCAATGCAAGCCAAATGGCGTTGCTGGATAGACGGCTGACTCACCTTGCTTCTCTGTCAGAGTATTATAGTTTGAATCAAGCGTCACACGGAAACATAACATGCAAAGTAATATTAAGAACATATTCATCACACATGCGAGTCCTCAACTGATACCATGTACGAGTACTTCTCTTTATCCTTTGTCTCATACACAGATTGAGACTCACACAGTACTCACCACGTGGAAGTACTCGTCTCTAATTTCAAGTCCTGCACACGCCATTTCTTAAATATTTCCAACTTATAGTACACACGCCAGTAATTCAGCTTAACTTTAGCACTCGGAGGTATTTCAGCGTAGCACTAGAACTCGCAAGTATTTCAACTTAGTACTACACGTGGTTTCATTGTGACCGTCGGTCACTTCCGAAGATTACTACGATCCCCTTAATATTACCTGCCTGACATTTAATTCTCCCCACAAAAGTTCCTGAAATAGAGCAATTATTATTCCAAACTACTCTTGAGTATTCCACATGCATACCATTCTATCCACTCTTTTGTCTTTACGGAGCACACCTAAGACAGGTCTTACCAACACAAGATCCAGCGGCAGAGTGCTGAAACATGGCCGTTCTTCAGGTCATCTTGCACCTCTGCCGAAGTTGGGGAGCACCTTGCTACCGTATTGGTCAGCCACATTTCAGGCGCTCAAAGCTCCGGTAAATTTCATCTCTTTGGTTCCACCAAAGGTGACCAAAGGACCGTCTCAAAGATGATTATATACTGCACATTCACTATCTGCGGTTAGCAGACGACCATACATTCATTCATTTCACAGATCTCACCAAATTGGGTGTAGGGATTTATTTTGTGGGAGTGCACATGTGATCAATTAAATAAATAAATTGTCATTCTTTCCTACACTGGTATCCGACTTCGGTGTATTAAGTGAAATTGAGTTGTTATTACAAAAAATATGTTGTTATGACAAGAATAACGAAGAATGTTGTACCTATTTTCAATGTCGGGCGGTACTGTACCCTTTCAGCCTATCCTTTGGATACACATTTAAATTTCCCCGAAAAATCTCGCTGCTGTGAATTTCAGGTTTCAACCAGCTTCCTGTGCTTAGTATTTGTGACTTTCACTGCTTCTCATGAGCGCTTCAAATTCTGGTACTTTGTTGCAAATGCTTCGGCAGTGTACCGTTAGGATTTTAACATTCTCACATGTGGGAGGCATTTTCTTCCATCTTACACTGACACTTTTGGGTTTCCTACAGCTTAAGATCGAGGCTTAGTTCTGCTATCTGGTAGATCACGCAGCATCGTAGCAATTTTGGCGACACAGGGGCTAATCACATATAACGCCGACCGTCAAAGCAGCTGATATACACAGTCCATCTCAAAACTAGCACATTTCTCATCTCTTAAGTCGAGCAAAATAAGGGAAGGGTGGATAATAATAACAGGACAGCGAGCTATCACTGAACTGCAGGGGAGTGGCCTCCTGCCAGTCTACAAGGGCAGGAGGAACATAAGGGATGGGTAATAACATTACAACTCTTCCAGTATGATCACTTAATAAGCCAAGGATTTCCTCCGCGGCGTTCTTAGGTCAGTGTTAGAGCACTGGTCTCGTAAGCTAAGGGTCGTGAGTTCGACCCCTCACAGAAAGCATTCACTTCTTTAACTCTGCATCTGGGAGCAGAGCTATCTCACTCCGACTTAAGTTTTTGGGTTCCCGTCGCCATACTGGGTATGTCACCTGCATTGCACTTTTAATCTTATCAGCAATGAAGTCTGCATTGTGTATGTGTACAAAATGAAACGACGAATGAAAATTTGTACGACGGCCACAGTTCGAACCTGTGTGTGCTGCTCACTAGGCAAATGTGCTAACCACAGGGCCGCACCGGCACAGTGACTTTACACAATTGCACGTATTACGCTAGCACGCCTCCCTCCATTACTAATTATTTCTTTAAGAAACAATATTTCAGTCTATTTTGACTTAATTAAAGGTGACTCAAAATTGTAACATTAATAAGCAATCTTTCCCTAACAAATCGTTTAGCAGTCTCATAGTGCTTTCGGCAAGATGAATTTGTAATACGAAGGGGTGTCCCTTGAACTAGATAATGTGCTGTGGTATAAATCATGTGACCAATTGATCTCAAAAACGTACGCGTGTTTTATCGCATATGCATACGTGTATCTCGTAACGTACAATTAAGGGAGGTTTAGCAAGACCCCTCGTGTATTTATTGAAATTTCGTGCTCTTATTTACATTGAGAGGATTGTATATGTACCATATACACAACGCCTGTGGTTCAGATGAAATGTGGAGTATGATTCAGAGAAATATCTGATTTGTGGTAACAGCAAATTACGTTTTTTATTCGTGAGTACGGCTTTCAGGTAACTGTAGGAAATTGCAGGTGGCGAGATGTGGCTCGGTGACCACACAGTGTCCAAGCTGATCGTGACATCTTCTTCCGTTTTGCTTTTGTGACACGATCTTTGCTGTCGTCTTTCATGGGCGTCGATTTTCCCCTTCGAAGAGATGTGAGGGAAACTTGTCTAGGGTGGAGGAAAAATCATCTGGGTCAGGTAGAGATGCCATACTGGCACCAAGGTGCTGAAAGGAAAAGCATAAACCATTAAGTTTCTCAATCTCGGTTGTGTCTATCGGGTTACTAATGGGATTAGGTGACTTTAGACCTCGGGTGCATTCAGCAGAAGGCTGAAAGCGTATCCTATCAGCAGCTTTTGCTGGAATGAACAGCTTCTGTTCTGAAGCGACGGGCTGGTGTGCCTTGTAGGCACTGCAAGAACTCGTGCTGGCGATGTGCGTCTGTAGCTCGGTTGCAGCCACATGCGTGACAGAAAATGTTCAACTCTCAAGAAAGTATCAGCGAATTACTCCCGATAACCCAGACCGGCTACGCACTCTGTTCACTGCCTTTACGCTAGTCTTCACCACTTAGTGATGTGAAGATCTGCAAGGAACGACACACGGTTCGGTTTCTGCGTTAAACTGTAGGCAGTCGCAACCAATTGAACGAACTTGCAGACAGGCGCCTGAACATCCATCTTGAGGAATTCTCAGCCAGTTCTTTTTTTTTTTTTTTTTTTTTTTTTTTTTTTTTTTTTTTTTTTTTATCACTGCGCAAGTCCAGTTCTGGATTCTCATCGCCATATTGGGTATGTCACCTTCATTGCAGTTTTCGTCTTATCAGCAACGAAGTCTTTATTGTGCCTGTATACAGAATGAAACGAGGCAGGCCAGGGTTGGAACCCGGGCCTCGTGCTCTCTAGGCAGATGCGCTAACCATTACTCCACGCTGGCACAGTGGCTTTGCACGGACTACCCTAGCACGCCTCCCTCCTCAATCCAAACTCCCATTCGCGCCTCAGCCCACTTTGTATTCCACATACAATCGGACAGCATCACAGGAACTCTCCAACTGTACTGAAATAGCACCTCAGCATCGAACTAAACGGGGAATCTGGCCTGAAACCCAGGCTGAGGCGCTTTAATCAAAAGAAACTATATGGTTCTTGAGATTTTTCAGCGTTCAGTTATCCGTGGTATACATCTGTGGTACAAATTTTCATTCATCGTTTGTCTGCATGTATATAGCATAGATGATTGACGATTTAAAAGGTCGCTGTAACCATACAGTTTCATTTGACTGAAGACTTTATTGATACTTTTATTTATCAATAACTGTCGTTTGTTTCAGTGACTCACAATTTGTCTGGTTTCAGAAGTAGTATGATAAATTCGAAATAAACTACAAAAAAGAAAAGAAGTTTGACTCCACAACTGCATATCTGCTAACATGGGTGGATTTAGATCCGTGAGGACCAGGGAACGAAAGAATAAGCGTTATGAAGTGAAAAAAGACACGGTCAAATGAAAACTAAATGATAACCAAAACAAAGGTAGTCTGTTGGAAGGTTCACATACGTGAAATCAAAATCTGCTGCTGGGTATCTTACAAGGCTATGTTATCCACCCAGCGAGTTGTAACCTTCTCGAATGCTCCTTGGCACGCCGTCCACAAGACAGGCGGTCACTGCTGTTGTTCCACTCGCTGATGATGCCCCTCCTGAAGTCATCCAGTGTACGAGGATGTTCCTGCGACGACGCACTGCGTGTTTCATCTGGTATCCAGCCATCTAAGTCAGGTCCGTGTCAGCAAATATGCCAGCCCATTCGAGTTGACAGATTGGTGCTGCCGCCGGGAGGAAGGCGTCGGGTTGGGCTCACTGTGCTAGTGCGTTATCATTACGGAAGATGGACCGGTTGTCGAAGTGTCGACTGTATGTCTGGAAGAACTTCTCGCGATACTATACAGCCCTCAACTTACCCTCAATACTGATAATTTCACATCCTTGCACGATACTGGCTCAAAACGTAATTGACGTAGTCAGATGTCAATGTAACTTCTTATATATACACACAATCTTCGGTTAGAGTTGCAATCGTCTGTGACAGGTGCAATGGCCGCAAGAGTGCGTTAGTGTTGTTACTGTTTAGTGTGCTTACCAGGCATGGCAGGTGATATATATAGGTGCTGAGCCACCGCTGTGAAAGACTGACCACCATAATGAAGGATTGCCGTATCGTGCACCAAACCCATTGTTGCCCTTTCACATACGTATCTGCCTTCCGACAACAAGTAATGGATTCACTGCAATAATCTGTGTCGTGCGGCACTAATGGTCAGAGACTAGCAGCAGCCGGACTGGGGAAACCCCATCCCGTGCGTAGGATGCCGTCAGTACCACAACACAAACGGTTGTATTGGGAGCGGTGCTGGGACTGGGACGCACGGACTGCTGATCAGTGACGTCGCATTATGTTCACTGATGAATCTCGGTTCTGCACCACAGCAGACGACGGTTCAAACCTGCGTCCAGCCATCCTGATTTAGATTTTACGTGATTTCCTTAAATCGCCTCAGTCAAATGCTGGGACGGTTCCTTCGAAAGGGCGTGGCCGACTTCCTTCCCCCTTCCCTAATCCAATGAGATTGATGACCTTGCTGTTTGGTACCCCCCCCCCCCCTCCCAAAATCAACCAACCCACAAACTTCCTCAGACAACCATCATCATAGAGAGTGGCAGCTACCTGCAGTGCGATCTCCTTCAGCAGAGAGGATCAGCACTGTTTACTTCTGGCGTCACGGTGTGGGGAGCCTTCAAGTACGATCAGGTCACAGCTGTCAGTGATTGAGGGAACTCTGATGGCAAAACAGTATGTCACAGACATGCTTTCTCTTCATGTTTTATCTCTGATGCGACAGTATCACAGTGCCATTTTTCAACAGGACTTTGCTCATCCACACAAGTCATGTGTCTCTTAAAGCTGTCTGCGTGATTCCCATGTCTGACGAGACTTCCGGATCTGTCCCTGATAGCACATGTATGAAGCCAGCTCCATCTCATGCCAGGATCCACTATATGAAGGACCAGTTAGTACAAACATTGTGGGCTAGCTTTCCTCACCAGAGTATGCAATGGCTTTATTACACCCTTCCTATCTGAATTAATGCATGCATCAGCGCCAGAATGGGTGTATGTCATACTGACAAGTGGGTTTATACTACCAAGTTCTTTGTAAATATGGCTCGATTTTGTAATCACTGCAGTAACATCACATACCCTCTCATCCGACATAGTTTCATTTCGTTTCCTCCTCCCATTTTGTGTGTTTCACTTTTTGTCATGCAATGTTTTTACAAATAAATAAATAAATCGTTGGAAAAATGCTATATTACTCTGTGGACACAGACAGAAATATGTATTTATGTTTGCTGTTTCACGAACTAATCCTTTTTGCTAACTAGTCAGTGGTTCCAGATGGAAAACATCACATCTGATAAGTGTAAAAACGTCACTAATGATGTGCTAAGATTCTTGAAACAATTTGTGGTCTGAACGTAGATTTCACCAGCTATTTGTAACTTCTAGTTAAATAAAAAGTCGATTGTGACACAAAATTACTATCTATAAACTGTCGACGACATAATGATTGGTATAATGAGTTTTCTCATTGTTACAGCTCCACTGTAGTGTTGATTATCTTGGAACTTCATTCCCGGTGAATGAAATGTTTGTATTATGAAGAGCTGACACTCAGAAGACTTTCAGATATATGGCTGACAAGGGAGTGGCCAGATTGGTAGAAATCAGATTAGGTTCACAACTGTTGACTGCTTGCCAGTTGCTGCCAGCCTTATCTGACAGAGAAAGCTGTGTTTATTGCATCTCACTTGTTAATCAATGGGACGATTTCACCTCAGTTAATCATCTATCATTAACTCTGCATCTCTTCTGCTTTTGTGGATGCATCTTCCCTGAATTTAGTGTTTTCTGAAGCCTAAAGGTGGCAAAGACCAGGAAGCAGTTAGTACTGGTTGAAGTCATTTGATTCCTCAAAGTCAGAGGTATTGTTCACCAATCACCTCCTTGTATTTCCTGAATAACTCTCCAATTGACAGAGGTGCTAGCTGTTCACTAAATCTAATGGCTAATGCCATAGAACTCACCGCATAAATTTTGTGTAGAAGAATATGGCCACCTTGAACTAATAACAACAATTGTCCTGTTTTCTCTCATGAATAAGGAAGCTAACTACTTGGATCACAGCAGACTCACAATCACAGATATTTCATATGGTGACCACATAATCATGTGACATAGTTTACATAGCAGCAGAACTGTCAGTTGATATGAGTGTAGTGGGTAGTTATACTCACTCAGAAAATGCAGAGTGCGTAAAATACCCACCCTTTTTGAGGAAATATCCATCTATACACCAAGAGAAGATTTGTGGAACAGTTGTGCTGGCTGCTGTTACTATGACATACCTACATCTTAGTGCAAAGTCTCTCCTACTTTTGTGCGAGCTCTTCTACCGAATAGTAACCAGTCCTCTCCAATACATTGGTTAACAGCCATATCTTCTTCTGGGGCTCTGGTCTTCCAAATAGTTGTGCATCCATTCCTAAGTGGGACAGTGTTAACATGAATATGCGGTGTCAGTAATAATGTAACATAGTGGTGTAGCTGCTGCTGCCCGTTTGGGAGCTCTGCAGTCCCAATGGTGCAGCAGCTTACTTGAGCAATGAGGCTGCTGCCAATCACAGTGAAGGGTAGCAGCCATTCTGATTGGGACAGCAGCTCCGTCAATGTTCTCTCAGTGTACGAACACGTGCACTTATGAAAATATTTGATTGAGGTAACTAACCAAAGAAATGAATGAGGATACGTGATGCAGGGTGTTTTTGTTTTGTGGAAATAGAATACTTATTCTGAGTGCTTACTGTTGTCAAGCTTCTGTTAAGTGCTTACTAACTGACACATCATACACCAGTTTTCCATTATAAAAACAATTAATAAGATTATTTAATACTGAGTGTTGCAAGATCAACTCTTCTCACAAGCTTAACTCTATCATATTGCTGTTTTGTGTGTTTACTGTGACATTAACAATAAACTAGGTTTAAATGATGTGTTCGACATATTTATTCCACTACACACGAAGCATAACACAGTTTTTGCATTGTGCAAATGATTTCCATGCATTACATGTTAATTTTTGCATTAAGAATAATTTAGAATTTCTTTGTCATTAATATCCATAAAATATGTCGTGTTAGTAGTAGAAGAAGTAGTAGTAGTAGTAGTAGTAGTAGTTTATTTACCCAGAGACAATTTAAATTGCATGGATTTCATCAGAAAATACATAGTATATAAAATTAAATTGTATATATAGTATCCTACAAATACAAGGATGCACAGTACCCTACACAATTGTACATTAAAACAGTGCATACAACTTTGATTAATTGCATGAAAGATATTTTTCATGTATTATTGTTAAGATTTAAATAAAAACACACAATAGTTGCAACACTTCTGTCCAAATTACTAATTCGGATCATAACAAACATTTGACTGAAAATACTATTGACATTGACTATAGTATATAGTATCAACATAGTACATGAATATAATTACCTGCAACTAGGTCGGTGAAGGTAGTCGTTTATACTGTAGTAGCAGTCACTCATTAAACACCGAGAGGGAGACTGAAATAACTCTTCCCATCCAATGACCAGATCACCAGAATAATATTGTATTCTGTCATCATCGTCATCATCATCATCATCATCATTACTGTCATCATCATTTGATAATGATAAAGGTGATTATACTCTTCCTCCTTCTAGTGCTTAAGAAGAAATAAAGAAGACGATAATGATGATGATGATGATGATGATGATGGGTTTAAGGGGCACATCATAATGCTTATCGACACCATTATCAAAACAGACCAAAATAAATTCAGTTTAAATGTTAAAGCCTTAAATTTGACATGATAAAATATTTGTTAAAAGTTTATTACCTCAGTCTCATTCGAGTGTCTCACACTCGTTGAAGAAAGTTTCTTCTGTCACAGAATTTTAACAAGCTACTTCATGCTTGCGTGCCTTTGTACTAACATCTGTTAGTGAGCTGAGCTATGAAGAAGTGTGTAAGTGAATAATAGTATTGTGTGGTTGACAAGTGATGCTTGCTTGACCCCAACATCTGATTTTTTTGCAGAAACCATATCCATTGTGGCTGAATGCAGACATCCTGGTGGGCCCAGTGGGTGCTGATAAAGAGAATGTGAACCCAGATGTGTTTCTGAATGAATCCAGCATCCTCTTTCCATCAGTTGGCCTATCAGTGGGCTGGACTACCAAGGTTTCCTCTGGTGACTCTTGCTACACTCAAGAGCACTTCAAGAATATGTTGGCCTACCTACAGAAGTACAACCTGAACAACTCCGATAATGTTACACTGGCTGTGAGAGCTATTTATGCTGGCCGCTGCTCTGAGAAACTGGTTGAATGGCTGGATTCAAATCTCAAAAATTCCACACTTACCTTATGGACTGGTGATACAGATAAGGTCGATCCTGAACCACTCAGAAACCTTGTCACAAAGGTAACGCGCTACTTTATTCTTTTTAGGTGTTTTTGACTCCTCTGGTCACATGTTAATCTTTACTAGGTACTATACTATTGTGTAAAGTTGTTTTAATTCCGTAACTGAATTGTCTTCAAGATGGCTACATGGTTAACAGCTAAAATATTGAAGGAAAAAATATCGCTGTTCTACCTGTATGCCCAAAAGACAATGAAATGGTACCATATAATGTGTTCTATAATTTCCTGTAATTTTATCCCTCTACATCTCTTTTCAGTAACAAGTCTCTTTTCCTCAGACATCATCTGATGCATAACGAGTGTCAGTACTTTATTAATATAAACATAAGTGTATAGGCCTACAGTAAAATGAATACTTTACTGACGTGAGACATGCATGATCTCAGTGGACTGCACTACTGCTCTATACTTATAATACTGTGTATTTATACTCTTATTTTAATGTGTATTACAAGTATGTCCACATCTTTTTATTACACTACTGGCCATTAAAATTGCTACACCATGAAGATGATGTGCTACAGACGTGGAATTTAACCGACAGGAAGAAGATGCTGTGATATGCAAATGATTAGCTTCTCAGAGCATTCACACGAGGTTGGTGTCGGTGGAGACACCTATAACGTGCTGACATGAGGAAAGTTTATAACAGATTTCTCATTCACAAACAGCAGTTGACTGGTGTTGCCTGGTGAAACGTTGTTGTGATGCCTCGTGTAAGGAGGAGAAATGCGTACCATCATGTTTCCGACTTTGATAAAGGTCGGATTGTAGCCTATCATGATTGCGGTTTATCGTATCGCGACATTGCTGCTCGCATTGGTCAAGATCCAATGACTGTTAGCAGAATATGGAATTGGTGGGTTCAGGAGGGTAATACAGAATGTCGTGCTGGATACAAACAGCCTCATATCACTAGCAGTCCAGATCACAGGCATCTTATCCACATGGCTGTAACGGATCTTTCAGCCACATCTCAATCCCTGAGTCAACAAATGGGGACGTCTGCAAAACAACAACCATCTGCATGAACAGTTCAACAACATTTGCAGCATCATGGAATATCAGCTCGGAGACCATGGCTGCGGTTACCGTTGATGCTGTATCACAGACAGGAGCGCCTGCGATGGTGTACTCAACGACGAACCTGGGTGCACGAATGTCAAAACGTCATTTTTTTGGATGAATCTAGGTTCTGTTTACAGCATCATGGCGGTTGCATCCATGTTTGGCAATATCGTGGTGAATGCACATTAGCGTGTATTTGTCATTGCCATACTGGCGTATCACCTGACGTGATGGTATGGGGTGCCATTGGTTACATATCTCGGTCACCTCTTGTTCACATTGATGGCACTTTGAACAGTGGACGTTACATTTCAGATGTGTTACATCCCATGGCTCTACCCTTCATTCGATCCCTGCAAAACCGTACATTTCAGCAGGATAATGCACGACCACATGTTGCAGGTCCTGTAGGGGCCTTTCTGGATACAGAAAATGTTCAACTGCTGCCCTGGCCAGCACATTCTCCAGATCTCCCACCAATTGAAAATGTCTGGTCAATGGTGGCCGAGCAACTGCCTCGTCGCAATACGCCAGTCACTACTCTTGATGAACTGTGGTATCGTGTTGAAGCTGCCTGGGCAGCTGTACCTGTACACGCCATCCAAGCTCTGTGTAATTCAATGCCCAGGCATATTAAGGCCATTATTACGGCCAGAGGTGGTTGTTCTGGGTACTGATTTCTCAGGATCTATTCACCCAAATTGCGTGAAAATGTAATCACATGTCAGTTCTAGTATAATATATTTGTCCATTGAATACCCATTTATCATCTGCATTTCTTCTTTGTGTAGCAATTTTAGTGGCTAGTAGTGTACTATGCATACAAGTATATATCTTGTGCCTTCACATAATTCATTATGTAGATTGATCTGATGAGGGTCTATCATGGAAACTAATCACAAAGAAAAAAATTTTTGAAATAGCATTATAGGACCATTTGGAGATTTCTTTTCTGAACTACTTGATAGTCGTGAGTACTTTTGCAAAAGTGAAATAAGATAAAATTTAATCATGTCATTAAAAACACTTTGAAACCAAAGACCTGCAGGGAAAAAAATCTCTTAATAACAAAACACACAATAACATATTTGTTACTCACACTTGTTGGCAATACAGATTGCTGTGAGAGAAATCGTCTGGAAACTGTGTTGACAGTTAAATGTATTCCTGAGAATTAGTTGGTCAATACTGGAAGGCTCTTTCATGGCAGGACGCATATGTGTTCACAATGTATCTGAGACAAACTCTAAACAAATCCCATTGGGTTATGTCATGCAAGGTATATCTTGATTTGCAAGAAATTCATTCACTAGTGTAACTGGACACACATATTGACTGTCACCCAAAAACTGACTGTCCTGCCCAGCTTCACCTCTGCAGAGCCATGCATGAGGCCTGTACCTGTACCTGTGGCTGTTGACAATGTACCTCTGGCCATGAAAAAAATTGAGAAGCTTTTTGTGGCAAACAAACCTCTTACCTTCCCAAAGCAGACTGCCATCAGCTGGTCTCTTTCCACAGTACTTGCTACTCTATTACACCTGCTACTGTGCCCCCAGAAGAAGATTATTCTGAAAATAAAAACAGGATTCACATACGAAGAGGACAGTCATCCATTCATGTTGCTGAAGATGCAGTAAACAGTCCAATTTATGTACTGATGCAAGCAGAACTCCCACTGCTGGATGCCTAGCATGCACACTAACTGCTCTTTATCAAGAACACGGTCTTCATGTACTCAATCTAGTTGTACCTGTGTCTGAGAACTATTGTCATAATCTTTTAATGGCACTTTATAGTTGTTGTTGTGGTCTTCAGTCCTGAGACTGGTTTGATGCAGCTGTCGATGCTACTCTATCCTGTGCAAGCTTTTTCATCTCCCAGTACCTACTGGAACCTACATCCTTCTGAATCTGCTTAGTGTATTCATCTCTTGGTCTCCCTCTACGATTTTTACCCTCCACGCTGCCCTCAAATACTAAATTGGTGATCCCTTGATGCCACAGAACATGTCCTACCAACCGATCCCTTCTTCTGGTCAAGTTGTGCCACAAACTTCTCTTCTCCCCAATCCTATTCAATACTTCCTCATTAGTTATGTGATCTACCCATCTAATCTTCAGCATTCTTCTGTAGCACCACATTTCAAAAGCTTCTATTCTCTTCTTGTCCAAACTATTTATCGTCCATGTTTCACTTCCATACAGGGCTACACTCCATACGAATACTTTCAGAAATGACTTCCTGACACTTAAATCAATACTAGATGTTAACAAATTTCTCTTCTTCAGAAACGCTTTCCTTCCCATTGCCAGCCTACATTTTATATCCTCTCTACTTCGACCATCATCAGTTATTTTGCTCCCCAAATAGCAAAACTCCTTTACTACTTTAAGTGCCTCATTTCCTAATCTAATTCCCTCAGCATCACCCAACTTAATTAGACTACATTCCATTATCCTTGTTTTGCTTTTGTTGATGTTCATCTTATATCCTCCTTTCAAGACACTGTCCATTCCATTCAACTGCTCTTCCAAGTCCTTTGCTGTGTCTGACAGAATTACAATGTCATCGGCGAACCTCAAAGTTTTTGTTTCTTCTCCATCAATTTTAATACCTACTCCGAATTTTTCTTTTGTTTCCTTTACTGCTTGCTCAATATAGAGATTGAACAACATCAGGGAGAGGATACAACCCCGTCTTACTGCCATCCCAACCACTGCTTCCCTTTCATGTCCCTCGACTCTTATAACTGCCATCTGGTTTTTGTACAAATTGTACATAGCCTTTCGCTCCCTGTATTTTACCCCTGCCACCTTTAGAATTTGAAAGAGAGTATTCCAGTCAACATTGTCAAAAGCTTTCTCTAAGTCTACAAATGCTAGAAATGTAGGTTTGCCTTTCCTTAATATTTCTTTTAAGATAAGTTGTAAGGTCAGTATTGCCTCACGTGTTCCAGTGTTTCTACGGAATCCAAACTGATCTTCTCCGAGGTTGGCTTCTACTAGTTTTTCCATCCATCTGTAAAGAATTCGTGTTAGTATTTTGCAGCTGTGACTTATTAAACTGATAGTTCGGTAATTTTCACATCTGTCAACACCTGCTTTCTTTGGGATTGGAATTATTATATTCTTCTTGAAGTCTGAGGGTATTTCGCCTGTTTCATACATCTTCTCACCAGATGGTAGAGTTTTGTCAGGGCTGGCTCTTCCAAGGCTGTCAGTAGTTCCAATGGAATGTTGTCTACTCCGGGGGCCTTGTTTCGACTCAGGTCTTTCAGTGCTCTGTCAAACTCTTCACGCAGTATCATATCTCCCATTTCATCTTCATCTACATCCTCTTCCATTTCCATAATATTGTCCTCAAGTACATTGCCCTTGTATAGACCCTCTATATACTCCTTCCACCTTTCTGCTTTCCCTTCTTTGCTTAGAACTGGGTTTCCATCTGAGCTCTTGATATTCATACAAGTCGTTCTCTTATCCCCAAAGGTCTCTTTAATTTTCCTGTAGGCGGTATCTATCTTACCCCTAGTGAGATAGGTCTCTACATCCTTACATTTGTCCTCTAGCCATCCCTGCTTAGCCATTTTGCACTTCCTGTCAATCTCATTTTTGAGACGTTTGTATTCCTTTTTGTCTGCTTCATTTACTGCATTTTTATATTTTCTCCTTTCATCAATTAAATTCAATATTTCTTCTGTTACCCAAGGATTTCTACTAGCCCTCGTCTTTTTACCTACTTGATCCTCTGCTGCCTTCACTACTTCATCCCTCAAAGCTACCCATTCTTCTTCTACTGTATTTATTTCCCCCATTCCTGTCAATTGCTCCCTTATGCTCTCCCTGAATCTCTGTACAACCTCTGGTTCTTTTAGTTTATCCAGGTCCCATCTCCTTAAATTCCCACCTTTTTGCAGTTTCTTCAGTTTTAATCTACAGGTCATAACCAATAGATTGTGGTCAGAGTCCACATCTGCCCCTGGAAATGTCTTACAATTTAAAACCTGGTTCCTAAATCTCTGTCTTACCATTATATAATCTATCTGATACCTTTTAGTATCTCCAGGGTTCTTCCATGTATACAACCTTCTTTCATGATTCTTAAACCAAGTGTTAATTATGATTATGTTGTGCTCTGTGCAAAATTTTACCAGGCGGCTTCCCCTTTCATTTTTTAGCCCCAATCCATATTCACCTACTATGTGTCCTTCTCTCCCTTTTCCTCCACTCGATTTCCAGTCACCCATGACTATTAAATTTTCGTCTCCCTTCACAATCTGAATAATTTCTTCTATTTCATCATACATTTCTTCAATTTCTTCGTCATCTGCAGAGCTAGTTGGCATATAAACTTGTACTACTGTAGTAGGTGTGGGCTTCGTATCTATCTTGGGCACAATAATGCGTTCACTATGCTGTTTGTAGTAGCTTACCCGCATTCCTATTTTCCTATTCATTATTAAACCTACTCCTGCATTACCCCTATTTGATGTTGTGTTTATAACCCTGTAGTCACCTGACCAGTAGTCTTATTCCTCCTTGTACTGGTGTCCCAGGTGAAATGATTGACATTCGGGGATATTACAGGAAAACTCTATGAAGCAAGAAACTTTGTATGGATATAAACCTAATTTCTGATGGTTTCTAAGACAGAACACATTTAATTTACATTTGTTTTTGTGCAAGTGGTGCACACATACAAGCTCTTTTGACATTTTATTCTAGACCAACCTACATAATTGGTTCCAACTTCTTTGAATTATCTCCTGCCAAGACCATTCAGTGTGCAGCCATCCATGCTGTATTGTGAGGGAAGTCATGTGGGGCAATGAGAGTTTATCAGAGAGAAACATCAGTTAACCGTGTTTGTACACACACTGGTTAAAACGCCACATATCTACACTAATGAAGAATATGCAGATATGGTTTATGTTTATGCCTTCTGAGATAATAGTACTCCTGCTGCTGTTGAAGAATATCATCAGCACTTTCATACACATCATATTCCTGAGCATACAGTGTTTCTTAGAATTTTCAGTGCATTATGTCAAGTTGGTATTCTTCCATGTTTCCAATTTTTATCTGAACATGTAGTTCAACAACCTGTGCAGGAAAAGCAACACATTGTTGAAATGGTGCAGCTTAGTCCTACTACCAGCACATAGTGACTTTTGGAGAATGTAGTGCCCCACAAATACATTTATGGTGAACGTTACATGCAACTTTTACCCAATTCATATACAGTGTGTCCACAATGTTCACATTGGGGACAATGCCACACATCTTAAGTTTTGTGTTGATTTTGTCATTTATTTCCATTAATGATATTCATTGATAAAGCCAGATTTAGAGATAATGGAATCAATAACTCAGGTACTTATCATCAATGGCTGCAAGAAAATCCACATACAACAATGGACATCAATTTCCAATCTCATTTCTTGATCAGTGTTTGGTGCAGCATGGTTGGTAATGTGTTCATAGGTCCAGGCTTGTTAGAAGAGTGAATTATGGAATAGAATTACTTGCATTTTTTGGAAAATTCATTTGTTGAAAACCTTTGGCCACACAGACTGAAGTTTACTTCCAGCATGGCAGAACCCATCCATATTCTATCAGATGTGTGAGGAAACATCTCAACCACACTTGCTTAATCGATGGCTTGATCATAACAGTACAATTAACTGTCCACCAAGGTCACCAGACCTTACACCATTAGATTTTTGTTTAAGGAGTTAGATGAAGTCTTGAGGGTGGTGAGGCACTCTGACAAGCAACACAACATATTTTACTGAGAGTGTGCCGATAAATTGAAGTTAATGTTGGGATATTCAGATATTTATTGTGAACTGTACAATAGCTGTTATGTGATGGGTATGATTATGTGTCAAAAACAGATATTTTTCAGTTGCATTATTATGAAAAGGATTGTTGCTACTCAGTATATAGTGGAGATGCTGAGTCACAGACCAGCACAACAAAAATACTGTCAAAAAGTAAGCTTTTGGCCCACAAGGCCTTTGTCATAAATAGATGACACACACGCACACACACACACACACAAACATAAACGTAACTCACACCCACCTGACCACAGACTCTGGCAGCTGATGCCTGACTACGAGCATTAGCAGCAGTGCATGATGGGAGAGGCAACTGAGTGGGGCTAAGGAGGAGGCCAGGGCAGGAAAGGGGAATGGTAGCAGGGTAGGGAGTGGAGGATGGTGAAGTATACTGCAGGGGAGCATGCAGGGACGAGGTGGGGAGAGGGTAGGGCAGCTAGGTGCAGCTGGAAAGTTAGATGGAGGGAAGGGTGGAGGAAGAGAGGGGGGGAAGACAGAGGAAAATAAGTGAAGTAAAAAGACTGGATGTTTTACTGGAATAGAGGGCTGTGTAGTGTTGGAATGGGAACAGGGAAGCGGCTAAATGGGTGAGGACAATGATTAACGAAGATTGAGACCACAAGGGTTATGGGAACGTAGGATACATTGCAGGGAGAGTTCCAAACTGTGCAATTCAGAAAAGTTGGTGTTGGTAGGAAGGATCCATATGGCACAGGCTGTGAAGCAGTCATTGAAGTGAAGAATGTCGTGTTGGGTGGCATTCTCAGCAACAGAGTGGTCCAGTTGTTTCTTGGCCACAGTTTGTCAGTGGCCACTCATGCAGACAGACAGCTTGTTGGTTGTCATGCCCACACACAATGCAGTGCAGTGGCTGCAGCTTAGCTTGCAGATCATATGGTTGGTTTCACAGGTGGCCCTGCCTTTGATGGAATAGGTGATGTTTGTGACCAGACAGGAGTAGGTGGTGGCAGGAGGATGTATGGGACAGGTCTTGCATCTAAGTCTATTACAGGGATATGAACCACAAGGTAAGGGGTTGGGAGCAGGGGTTGTGTAGTAATGGACGAGCATATTGTGTAGGTTCGGTGGATGACAGAATACCGCTGTGGGATGGGTGGTAAGGATAGTGACAGGATATTTCTCATTTCAGGGCATGATGAGAGGTAGTTGAAAACCTGGTGGAGAATGGAATTTAGTTGTTCCAGTCATGGGTGGTACTGAGTTACATTCCTCTGTGGCTGGATGGTGAGACTTTGGGGGGTGACTGGAAAGATAAGGCATGGGAGATTTGTTTCTGTACAAGGTTGGGAGGATAATTGTGGTCTATAAAGGCATCAGTGAGACTTGCAGTATATTTCAAGAGGGACCGCTGTCACTGCAGATGTGATGGCCACGTATGGCTAGGCTGTATGGAAGGTACTTCTGGGTATGATACGAGTGGCAGCTGTCGGAGTTGAGCTATAGGTTTCATGTGGACAGAGGTACTGATGTAGTCATCTTTGAGTTGGTTGTCAACATCTAGGGAGATGGCTTCTTGGGTTAAGTAGGACCAGGTGAAGCAAATTGGGGAGAAGCTGTTGAAGTTCTGAGGAATGTGAATAGAATGTCTTCATACTCATTCCAGATTGCAAAGATGTTATCAGTGAATCTGAACCAGGTAAGGGTTTTAGGATTCTGGGTGTTTAGGAGGGATTTCTCTAGATGGCCTGTGAATAGGTTGACATAGGATGGTGCTATGTAGGTGCCCATAGCTGTACCCCAGATTTGTTTATATGTAATACCTTCAAAGGAGAAGTAATTGTGGGTGAGGATATAATTGGTCATGGTGACTAGGAAGGAGGTTGTCAGTTTAGAATCTGTCGGGCGTTGGTAAAGGTAGTTGTCAATAGTGGTAAGGCCATGGGCATTAAGGATGTTAGTGTAAAGGGATTTCAGATGATATTTTGCAAAAATCATGTTGTAGTGTTTAGTAACTATTGTGCAAGTGTAAATCTGACAATGTACTGAATAATAAACAAAATAAATAACAACATAAAATCAATGTGTTCTATCTCAGGAACCATTTGGAATAGGTCATATGTCCAGATGAAGAAGGAGGAGAGTATTAGATCAACAAACATAGAGGAGGCAGGAGGAGACTGACACAGAGAGACAGGGGAGTAGGGAGTGGAGAGATAGAGAGGGTGCAGGAAGAGATGGAAAGAAGGAATACAAATGTGATGGATGCCTTCTGAAGACTGCAATTTCCCGTGTGACTTGCATTTTTGGTTATGATAATAAATCTCAGAGGCAGTGGATTTGGTATCTGCATTTTTGTCTGACAGACATCTATACATTACTTGCTCTATGGTGGGATACCAAACTGACTGCCGCCAGCCATACAGTCTGACAACCAGGAATGATGGTCTGTGGTTCCATTTCTTTTTCATTGCAGCATGACTTGGTTGTCATCCATGGCAGCCTTACAGCACAGCAGTACTCCAATGATATTCTATGTCCCATTTTGTTGCCCTTCATGGAGAGCCATCCTGAGCTTACATTTCATGAAGATAATGCTCATCTGCACATGAAAAGAGTTTCTACTGCTGGTCTTTGTGCTTGCTGAACCCTATCTTGGCCATCAAGATCACCGGATCTCTCCCCAGTTGAGAACATATGAAGCATTATGGCTGAGGCGATCCAACTGTCTCAGGATTTTGATGATCTAACATGCCAATTGGACAGAGTATGTGATGATATCCCTCAGGAGGACATTCAGCAGTTCCATCAACATCAAACTCAATAATAGGTTGCATAAGCGTGAGGGGTGAACTAATGCATTACTGACTTACTGAATTTGTGATGCTCTTTGTGTTTTTCTGAAATTGTTATCATTTGTTTGTCTGTGCATGTACATCCAGCTACTGGCTTCCATCCCATTTCAATAATTCCTTTGTGATGTGTTGTTTTTAGGTTACTGAGTGTATATCATCATTTAAGATGTTGCTGGATAGTACTGGGTGGAATACAAATAGTGGGAAAAGTAAATGTAGGACTCACCATGTAGGTAGGGAATTGAGTGGATGATATGTATACAAAAGAGATTGAAATTGTTGCTGTGCTTGTGTGTATCTGTATTTCTGTTAGTCAACTTGGCCTGAAGAAGGATGCTTACTGAAAGCTCAACCACAATTTGAATCTTTTTTATATGCTCATTGAACAATCAGTGCCTCTACTGTATGATCTTCCCTCCTTCCATTACTTTCATTTAATCTTTTCTTGTTACCTGTGTTACTATTCTTATATATTATTTTCATGTACCGGTATGATAATTAATTCATGCCAGATGAAGCTATCCTGAAAATATCCACTATCAGCAATAACTGTAGTGACTAATTTTATAATTCTTATCCAGATTTATCTTTCAGATATAGAGAGATAAAAGATGTATTCATCACGTAACATACAATTTCAAATCACTGTTGATTTCATGTATTGGAGATGAATTAGGATTTTTACATTATTTTTTTATATGTTTCTGAGTTATTGCTACACAATTATGTACTGCTGTTTCCACTGTATGAAAGTAATGTATAATTTCCTTGTTCAAATTATAAAACTGTCCTCAAGAAACTCTCCAGTAGGATAGTAACACTTTTCTGCCAGACAGTATAAAATAATCTTTTATGTGAACCTAACTCCATGTTAAATATGTTAATGCATTTTGTTTTCTTGTAAATTTTTAACCCTGTACACTCTGGTGTTTGGGCATAGAGTTTTAAATGGTATGCTGGGAATTTAAAATTCTCTCCATAGTGAATACTGTAGTTGTGGATGAAATGGAAAGAGTTAAATTTATGTTAACTTTTATATAAGAACGAAAATACTTGATGTATGTAAAGGAAAGGAATAGGTAGCATTTTTAGATTCTTCAACAGTGGTCAACATTATTCCCCTTGTTTGGCAATGTACATGTTCCATTGCTTCTTTTTTTTTTTTTTTATGCAAAGAGTCTCATTGCTGAATTTCCCAAGAAAATTATGCCATTATGAATACTTGACACATAGCAAGAGTGATAGACTTTCTTTTTTATGTCTATGCTTGTGGCACATGGCAAAATATACACTGCAAAAGCTAGGCTGTTAAATTTGTTTGCTAAGCAGTCTATATGTGACTTCTAATTTAAATTTTTATCAATATTTAGGCCTAAGAACTTCATGTGATTTGCTTCTGTGATAGCCTGACCATTGCAAGTCACTTTGTTCTAATAATTTATCTTCATATTGCATCATTTTGGTTTTAGTTGCATTTAGTTTCAATCCATTTTGATGGAACCAAGATTCCAGTTTCTGTACAGTATTTATGACACTTTCCAGAATTTTATCAGGCACCTCATTTTCAATTAGAGCTGACGTATTGTCAGCAAATAAAACTGAATGAGTGTCAGTAGCAAGTGGTAGGTCATTTATGTAGAGGAGGAATGAGTTGGGGCACAATATCAAACCCTAAGGGACGTCTTGGCCAGTTGTTTTGTAGTTTGAGGGATCATTTCTTGAATTAAAAGTTATAATTACTCTTTGTTTCCTATCTGTTAAGCAAGTGATGAATTATTGTAAAGCAGTGTCTCTGATTCCATGTTATATGTGATTTGTGTAAGAAGTAGGGAATGGCTCACTAAAACTAAAGTTTTTGTAAGATCACAGAATATTCCTGTGAATTTTCTACCCTTATCTGCTGAGGAGCATGTCTTCTGAGAAAACTTGTTGTTACAGTTACAGTGACTTTTACTTGTTGGAGTCTGAGCTGGTTTCTAAAAATTATGTCATTTACAGTAAGACATTTTTGAATTTGTTTTGCTGCAACCTTTTCAAACACTTTAGAAACTACTGGCAGAAGAGAGATAGGGTGGTAATTCCCCATATCTTCCATTGATCATTTTTTTTTAATATGATTTTATCTCAACATATTTTAATACATTTGGAAAACATCCTTGCTCAAAATATTGGTTTATGATAACTGACAGTGGTTGTGAAATGATGTTATACACACTCTTGTTTACAGATATGGGTATTCTGTCCCACCCAGAAGAGGTTTTGTTTCTCAAATACAAAATTTCATTTTCCACATCCCTTTGGGTGACTTTTTTCAAAGATATTGAAATATGTGTTTGGATCACATTGTCTAGATAAGCTGTTATATCTACACCTGACCTCACAACATTTAAGAAGAATTCATTGAGGGAATATTAGGGAATGATTGACAAGAAAAGGGGAAAGGAATACAGTAGAAGCAGCATGGGTAGCCTTGAGAGATGAAATAGTGAAGGCAGCAGAGGATCAAGCGGGTAAAAAGAAAAAGGCTAGTAAAATTCTTAGGTAACACAAGAGGTATTGAATTTAATTGATGAAGGAGAAAATATAAAAATGCAGTAAGTGAAGCAGGTGGAAAAGTATACAAACATCTCAAAAAGAGATCGACAGGAAAAGTCTAAAATGGCTAAGCAGGAATGGCTAGAGGACAAATGTAAGGATGCAGAAACTTATATCACTGGGGGTAAGATAGATGCTGCCTACAGGAAAATTAAAGAGATCTTTGGAGAAAAGAGAACCATCTGTATGAATATTAACATCTCAGATGTAAAATCAGTCCTAAGCAAAGAAGGGAAAGTAGGAAGGTGGGAGGAGTATGTAGAGGGTATATACAAGAGCAATGTACTTGAGGGAAATATTATGGAAATGGAAGAGGATGTAAATGAAGATGAGGTAGGAGGTATGATACTGCATGAAGAATTTGACACAGCATTGAAAGGCCCCAAGAGTAGACAACATTCTGTTAAAACTATTGATAGCCTTGGGTGAGTCAGCCATGACAAAACTCTTCCATTTGGTGAGCAAGATGTATGAGACAGGCGAAATACCCTCTGACTTCAAGGAGAATATAATAATTCCAGTTCCAAAGAAAGCAGGTGCTGACAGGTGCGAAACTTACTGGACTACCAGTTTAATAAGTCACAGTTGCAAAACACTAACACAAATTCTTTACAGTTGAATGGAAAATTGGTAGAAGCCAACCTTGGGGAACATCAGTTTGGATCCCATAGAAATGTAAGAACACACGAGGCAATACTGACCCTGTGACTTATCTTAGAAGATAAGTTAAGGGGAGTAGAATGGAAAAAAAAAAAAAAAAAAAAAAAAAAAAAAAAAAAAAAAAAAAAAAAAAAAAAAAAAAACAGTTTTACAAATATATGCCTATTTTGTAGTCCACATCTTCCTGAATAGTTTGATGTATAAAACATACATATTTGAGAGATTACAAGGCACATTATTTAGTCTTACGTGTACCAAGATACAGTGCCACACCCCTTTGAACAGCTTCTTCTGTCATATGTAAGTGTATTTCTCTCTGTAGAATTCAAATGTTTATATTTGCTCCAGAGATTGTCATACATGAAACAAAGGACCTTGCAAATGAAAACTTATTGAAGAAATATCTTCATCGCGATAAGCAAAGCCCAAATGAAAGTTTTAACCAATGTGTATGGGAAGGATTGTCAAAAACCATTTTTGTTGGAAGAAAAGCACTTGCTGTTGGTATTTATGATGCAGTTTCATGTTTTAATGATGGTGTGCAGAGCAGGAAACATGTTTTAGAGGAAATGGGAACTAAGTGAGGAGTGAACTGCATCAAAGCTTTGTATGCAACAGACAGAGAGCGTGTAGTAAAGGCAGATAAATCATTTTTGGAGGTGATAAAATCAAGAAGAGTGGATCATAGGAATGTGAAAAGGAAGAAAACTTATTTAGAAAATGAAAAAGAACCTGCTTATGCTGCTGGATGGTTCTAAAAGAATGCCAAATATAAGCAGAAACTTTGACGGCCTTTTTCCGTAAAACACAAATTTCTGTACTTAGGTACATGTAACATTAAAAAAAAAAATAACGTATTACTTTCAAACTTGGTATGGTTCTTAAACACAAACTCCTTAATGCAAAACTCTAGACTTTTCCAAATCTAGTAAAATATGTGGTAAAAATTGAGATAATAAACTATAGAATTTGAGTTTTTCAAACAATGGGAAATCCAGGCTGGAATGTAACAATATTCTGGGAAGGAAAGTTGCTACTCACCATATAGTGGAGATGCTGGGTTGCAGATAGGCACAACAAAAAGATTTTTGTGTTGTGTCTATGTGCAACTCAGCGTCTTCATTATATGGCGAGTAGCAACTTTCCTTCTCAGAATATTGTTAAATTTGAGTTTTTTCTAAACATGAAGTTTAAAATGTAACCCCTCATTCATTTTTTCACAAATTAAATAAATTCTAGAGTTTCATACACCTGTAAATATGATTTGTATGCCATGCAAAATTCATCGGAAAATCTCTCTTACTTCTGAAGAAGTGAAAAAATGATGAAATTTCACATGTAAAAAAGATTTCTTTTGTTACATTCTTGAACTTCCACTGCTCCACTGCTATTTGTGTGAATCCTGAATCCTTCCTGGCCACGCTGACAAAGTTTTATGAATTTATTTGTAAAAGTCTAAACAGTGGAAATTAAAATGTCCTGTGGTGCCTCTTCTGCTCCAAGTCAGCCCATTTGATGTCCTATCCCTTCAGTCCTACATTTACAGCATTTGTAGACGTAGAGAAATCTATTGACAATGTTGACTGGAATGCTCTCTTTCAAGTTCTGAAGGCAGCAGGGGTAAAATACAGGGAGCAAAAGGCAATTTACAATTTGTGTAGAAAGCAGGTGGCAGTTATAAGAGTCGAGGAACATGAAAGCCTATCTCAGATGTTATTTAGTCAGTACATTGAGCAAGCAATGAAGGGAAGAAAAGAAAAATTTGGAGGAGGAATTAAGGGTCAGGGTTTACTGATGACAATGTAATTCTGTCAGAGACCGCGAAGGGCTTGGAAGAGCAGATGAACAGAATGGACATTGTCTTGAAAGGAGGATATAAGATGAACATCAACAAAAGCAAAATGAGGGTAATGGAATGTAGCCAAACTAAATGAAGTGATGCTGAAGGAATTAGATTTGGAAATGAGACACTTAAAGTAGTAGATGAATTTTGCTATTTGGGCAGTGGACATTGTCTTGAAAGGAGGATACAAGATGAACATCAACAAAAGCAAAACGAGAATAATGGAATGTCGCTGAACTAAAGCAGGTGATACTGAGGGAATTAGATTAGGAAATGAGACACATAAAGTAGCAGATGAATTTTGCTCTTTTGCTAGCAAAATTACTGATGATGGTCAAAGTAGGGAGGATGTAGAATGTAGACCAACAATGGCAAGGAAATCATTTCTGAAGAATAGAAATTTGTTAACATTGAGTATAGATTCAAGTGTCAGGAAGTCTTTCCTGAAAGTATTTGTATGGAGTGTAGCCATGTATGGAAGTGGAACATGGGCGATAAACAGTTTAGACAAGAAGAGAATAGAACCTTTTTGAAATGTGGTGCTACAGAAGAATGCTGAAAAGCAGATGGGTAGGTCATGTAACTAATGAAAAAGTACTGAATAGAATTAGGGAGAAGAAGAATTTGTGGCACACCGTGACTAAAAAAAAATGGATCGGTTGGTAGGACACATTCTGAGGCACCAAAAGATTACCAATTTAGTATTGGAGGGAAGCAAGGAGGGTTAAATTCATAGAGGAAGACCAAGGGGTGAATATACTAACAGACACAGAAGGACATAGGTTTCAGTAGTTACTCTGAGATGAAAAGGCTTGCAGAGTAGCATGGAGAGCTGCATCAAACCAGTCCTTGGACTGAAGGCCACAGAAACAACAAAATCATGACTTCTGTTTGATTTTTACTCATTATGGAGTTCCCTTTTTCTGGCACTAAAAATTTTTATTCCTATTGTAATCCACTAAGTTTATTGCTTACTTCCTTTTGCCAAAATCTAGGAGGAAAAGATTCATTAAATATATCTAAAAAGAATTTGTCATAGTTTATGATGCTTGCTTGGGCTGTAGTGGTCTACAGGCCAGAGAACTGTACTTAATTTATTATGGAATTAACACATATTTCTTTTGCTGAAATTTCTTTTTATATACATTTCTGGAGGCTTTAATTTATTTACCTATGGGAGCTCAATAAACAGAGCTGGATGATCCAAAATAATTATGTTTAAGTGGAACTTGTTTTCATTTTCAAATAGGTAGTTTGTAATAATATTATCAATGCAGTTGACTGATTTGCCATTTTTTGTGGTGCATTCAGAAAAGTTTAAAGTGAAATGAGATTTGTGTATTAAGACAAAATGTTTTGAAACCACAGCTATCAACTAACACATTAAAGTTGAAATCTGCTGCAATCACATTTCTTTTTCTTACATTCTTTCTTAAGCCTTCCTAGCAGGCATAGGAACTTAGCTGAGACATTTTTGTTGTAGTACATCCAAGAACTATGTAAATTGCTATAATCACCTTATTCAGAGTGCTTAATTCTATGGAGAAATTCTCAAACATATTCTTTTCGTTTAAATAATTTAAGTCTTCTCTTACTTTATAACTAACTGAAGGCAACAAGAATGTAGAAGCCTCTTCGAGATTTGTTTCTCCTACAAAAACTGCTAGCTGCCTTAAAATTATTAATACTGTTTAAAACTTGTAAACAATCTTCTGTTAGATAGTGTTCATTTAGGCATATTATTTTGATATTTGCACATTCTGAAATTTTTGAGTATTTGAGGTTTGGTGGTTCTGCTGTTAAGCTGCTGATATTCCAGTGCATCAGTAGAGCGTTTTTGCTTTTGACTATGATTTCACTTGCATCACCTTTTTGGTATCCGTACTTTTTTTTTATTTTTCCATGTGTTCCTCTGCTTTGTCTCCCCCATCATTCTGTGTCAGTTTCCCTTGCTTTTTATGATTTCACACACATCTGTGAACATTTCACTAAAATTCATAGAGCCTAACCTATTGAGGTGTAGGCCATCCCTCCCCAGACATTTATTATTTAAAGACTTGGTTGGATCAGTAAACACTGCACCAAGACTGTCACATTGTTCTACGATACCACCATTTATCCTATTCATGAAGTATCACTTACCAATCTTCTGTGAATAATTGCACCAAATACCAGTCTCGAGATTGTGTACACAGTTTTTGCCAACATAATGAGGTTCCGTGTTTTAGTGACAATATCTTCCTCACTGCTGCTGTGGGTGGAGTTTCTGGCCACACAGGTTGAAACACATTCAAGATTGTCAGCATTTCTAGTTTTGTTCACATTCTCAGTTGTATTTATTAACACACTCAATATGTTTTTAAAATGTCAGTTTAGCTGATGAGATCAAATTCCAAATCAAACAGCAATCTTGAAATCTGGCACAACAGCATTTTTAACAAAGAATTGCCTATTAACAGGAAATCATTTTTGTCACCTCCTTTCTTTGTTGGACTGACAAGTTTATCCTTTTTATTATAGCTAACCATTTTCCATTCATATATATCCCTTGCTGTTCCACTGATTGACTTCTCTGTAATGTTATTCATTGTACCATTTGCATGCGAAATTTTGTAATTTCACTCACTAAAGTATCACTGAAACCTCAACTTAAAATGCACTCGGAGGAGTAGCTCAGTAAGCAAAATCCATAAGACTCATCATGATCATCATCATCATCATCACCATTTTTGGTCCATTCTGATCCATTACGTAATTAAGTAGTAAAACTGAATATAGGACAAGTCAAACTTGAGAAACAGTGGGAAGGGGGGGGGGGGGGGGGGGAACAAAGCATAGACAGATTCCAAGTAACAAATGGTGATGGTAGAAATTATCCAATTGCATTTCATTATTCAAGAATTCTTTTACTGAATAAAAGCACTGTTCTATCTGAAATGACAAGGTTATTTTCAAAGGAATTTGTTATATTGCTGCTGTCTTCAGTCACTAGGTAGGCCATTGAAAAATTAACTGTTATCTGTGTACCACTTTTCTGACATAATACTGTTGAGACATGTGGATATTACAGCTGTTTCTTGTATTGTACCTATAGATATGGTGGTTTTTTTTTTTTTTTTTTCCCATAGGCCCCCAGATCTGTTTACAAGGTACTCATATTCCACTATTATTTTATATCCACATCAAATAAGCAGATAAGATGGTTTGTAAGAAGCCTTAGCATTTTCACTATTTGACATGGTGCTCACCATTTTGAGCCTTTTTATTGAAATCATAGTACTTTAATTTTGATCAGTGAAGGCAGTTCTTACTTTAATATTTACACTATCCTTCATTTGCACACATTTAATCTGAAGTTAAAATGATAAAATTAATAGGAAATTTGACATTTAAAAACATCTGTTGCTTTATCTGTAATACGAAATAGCTGCCGTTTGACTCCTTATTTACTTGACTGGACTAATTTTTTTTTTTAGACTAATAGCTATGTATGTACTGTACATAGATGTCTGTTTACAATTAATACTGCTACTGGGTGTGCAACTGACAGAAAGCAATAAAACTTAAATCTAGAGAGCCAGACAGTTTATAAGAGAAGGGACAAATTAGGCGGGTTTTTAATTTTCTTTGAATTTGTAGTGACTCTAGATTCGTTGATTTGTCAGATGGGAACCTGTTCAAGATCTTTTCACCAGAATACAGAACCCAACTCTGAACAATAAATTATAAGGTAAAGTGTAGATAAAAATCATTATTGTCTACATTGTGGTAATGTAAATCATAGTTTATGCAAATTGATTTTTATGATTAACAAAAAATAATGTTTGGGAGTAAATAATTGGTGAGAGATTGTGTGGATTCAAAGATATTGAAAGGAGCCTCTTTCGAGTAAGATAAGCAATTACTTACTTTCCACAGTGTAATGCTTCATTTTGAGTGAATACTTCATTCGCTTTTCCTGTATTGCTGTTGGCTATAATTTCATTATATTACAGGAGTGAAAAGATAAAAAAATTAAAAATGTAGGTTGGCAAATCAACCCTGTGATAGATAGTTCTAAATACCAAACTAGCCAAACTGAGTTTCATGATTAATTTATCTCTATGTTTAATTTCAAACTTTTTATTTCATTTTGTGCATAATTATTGTTATTAGTTTCTGGTATTGGCAGGTCAGTTTTATTTGTTTATTTTGCATTAAATGAGATTATTTCAGATGAAGACTTGAATGGCTTGTTGTAAACAAATTATAAGCTTGTTGAGATATGGCCTGTGTTACGTCTGATTTGGTGTTTTTATGTCATTGATTAATATGCAAAATAAAATGGAATGAGTCTGTAAATAAAGGATATCTTCTTACCTCCATTTTTATATGATAGGAAGTAACCAAAACTTAATTACTACTCCCGAAAAAGTAAAGTTATGTAATTGATTTTTTGCATGCACTTGTCTGCACACTGTACATGCATGCACATTGATATCTGCAAACCCCAGTACCATTGGACACTGCTAGAGGAGTCAAATAAAATGCTGCAGCTCATTGATAAAGTAATCATGTGGCAGTGGATATTGAATGTATACATAAATGGATTTTGTACCTGACAGTGATTCAGATTCCCCACCTAGCATGGACATAGACATGTCTAGGTACTAAGGCTGTGAGTGGGGCTGTGGGCCACAGTCATAAGTGGAGCTGCCACTGGGATACATTTGGCCCAGGCTCATGGTGTTGCTCACTCCTTGCTGAGTTTGTAGCTGTTCATATTGCACCACAGCACAGCCAAGTTGACTTAGTGTGTTTCCTGTCAAGTGACTAATTTTGAACTGTCGTATTAATAAACGATTTATTGCAGCAAAATAGCCATTATAGTTATACATTAGATTACAATCATTTGAGAGTGAATTACAAGGATGTATTGAGTTCTGCATAATTCTTTGTAGATTACATTCAGTGTAGGTATTATAACAGATTATCATTTGAACCATTTATTGCATAGTCTCTAATTGATCTGGTCCTCTTGTTGCATATTTCTATATGGTATCTCTCACAAGACTGTCCGCATAGTGTACACTTGCAGAGGTTTGACGGTTCGTGGTATGTTGTATTTGCACAAATTTCATGGTGGAATCCGTGTACTGCGAGTCTTGTAAGTACGTGTCTCATCTCAAAATTTGCTGCTGTCCAAGTGCTGTCGGTCATGGCCCCGGATCCATAGAATTCCGTTGGTACTTCCTCTCTTTTCTTGAGTAGTGATCTTAGTAGGTTCTCCAATGCTGATGTGTTGGGAAGTAAGAACATTGTCCTTAGATCCTCGATGAGGAAAGATTCTCGGGTGAGAAGGTAGACTAATCTTGATCTTGTGGTTTTTGCTACCCCTAATGCTCTTTTGATATATGTTGCTTTTACTCTTTACAATGTTTCTAAGTTCTTTTAATTTAGGTGTATCCATATGATTTCTATCCCATAAGCCAGTATCGGTATTATTTTTGATTTGAAGTGTGCCATAGCTGTGTCTAGATTTAGTGTTCCGATGGAACTTATTTCATTTATCGCTCTGATGGCCTGTGTCACTTTCTCTGTTGTGTGTTTAGTGAAGCACTTTGCGGATTGCTGTGCTGACTTCGCTATGTCCCAGACTTGTTAGTGCTTCATTCACTTCATGAACTCAGTCTGTCATGGGCATATAGGAATGTGTGTTCATTTCCCTGTGGTTTTGTGCACCTGCTGGAGCATGTGACAATAATACTTTCTACCTACATCATAGAGGGTAGAAAAAAAGGGCAGGATTGTTTGACCTATGGGAAAGTGACACAGAAATGCTGAAGAAACTGAACTGGCATACTCTTGAAGACAAACATAAACTATCTTAAGAAAGCCTATTTACAAAGTTTCAAGAACTGGCTTTAAATGAAAACTCCAGGAATATACTACAACTGCAACTACACATTGCTCCTGTAGGACTGTGAGGATACAGATAGATTACTTGCAGCACACATGGAGGCATTTAAACAATATTTCTTCCCAGGCTCTATGGTACAAAGGGATATACCCACTGACATGGACTTCAGAGTGGCTTGCACAGTATGGACATAGATGTGGATATGGCAGTGAAGTTTTTAATGATGGAGTCCTTGCATAAAAATTTCTCAGTTCACTTGCCACATCAGATTCAGATAAAATTTCAAGCTTTCAGTGATATGCACCAACATCTTTGTCACGGGATGAAACTGACTGTTGTGAATTCTCAGTGTTCCCTCTTTTACACCCACATAATAACATCCAATTGGCTGGATTACGTCATGATGGTGCGTAAAAAGGTGGTGTGCTCTAGGTCCATAGATTTTGCTTGCACTCTCTATTTAGCATTGGCTGCAGCACCATTCATTACATCAGGTAGTGAACTGCAAGAAGTATTCTTCTGTGTTTTTTCCTCATCAAGTGCGCACTTCCATGCATTGCTAAGTGCATAGCCAGTGTCTCTATTGAAGTTGTTTTCACAAAGTCCCAATAGTTCAAAGCATGAACAAGTATTCAAACAAAATCTTGTGCTTATTTAACATGCTGTGCTCCACCACCATTGATTTATCCAAATGCTTGTGTTTCAGGTGGCATTGATGCTCACTGCAATGATCAGCAACCATCCGTATAGACTAGCCCACGTAACTGTTGCCACACTTGCATATTCCCGGTACTCTCAGGCCCATTTTACCTTTAATGGGTCGTAACATTTCTTTAATTTTTCTGGGGGTACCAGAAGACCGGTCTGATTCCTTGCCTGTTTAGGACTCTACCCATCTCGCTAATTGTTGCACCATAGAATGGAATCTGCGCTGTGTGTCGGTCCTCTTGGCTTGTTTCAATCGCATTGCTTCTCGGTTTTCTCAACAGCTTTGATCTATCATCATAGACAAAACACCTATTTCTTCTAAACGCCATCTTCAGATGCTTAATCTCAGAACTAAGGTGATCCATGTCCAAAATAGTTCTGGCTCTGTGTACTAAGGTGTTCAACATAGCACTTTTCTGACATAGATGGTGAAAGTTACACACGTTGAGATATGGATCTGTATGTGTTGGTTTTCCTTCACAGAATGGCTGAGTCATTAATCTGATTTCCATTTAACACACACATCTAGGAAAGATAACTTGCCATCCTTCTCCACCTCCACCGTAAATCTTATGTTGGGGTGTATACCACACAAATGATCAATGAACTGATACAGTGCTTCACTGCCGTGCAGCCAAATTAAAAATGTGTCATCAGAATATCTGAAGAGCACTATTCAACACTCTTTCTTCACAACCTTCCATGAAAAAGTTAGCTATGGCTGGAGACTATGGCTAACACATGGCTGCTTCATCAGTCATTTCATAATAATTTCCACTGTACAAAAAGTATGTGGTTGTCCATGTGTGCCAAAATAATTTAAAAAATTCTGGGGAGAAATGAGTGTCAATTTGTGTGTTGATGTAGATAATTAGTTTTCCATATTTTAAAGGAAGAAGCAGTGTGACAATCCTCACTGAGTTGGTGGAAGTGTGGGCAACAATGCACCATCTCATGACATAGTAGTTAGATGTTGCAGATGCATCTAGACTGACTGTGGAATGGTGGCCCATAGTCATGGTGCAAAAGTGAAGTTTGAAGGTCCTTTGACTAAACTAGCTTCTGTTCTCAAGGAGTTTGTTATTTATCTTATATTTTGACTTCCAAAATCCATTTTATTCAGCCAGCTACCACACACACACTTGTGTTGGCACCAATATGCTCCCATTGACTGGATGATACTGGTTTGCTTGAAACCGCTTTTACAAAAATTTCTGAACCAAACACAAAACGCTGAAATGTCCAGGATGTTATAAGAACAATATGAGAAGAATAAATTGCCACTCACTCAATAGAGGAGGTGTCAAGTCACAGACAGACATTGAAAAGACTACTAAACTTTCAGGAGTCAGATAAAAAAGTCCTTCTTCAGAAACAAAAAATGCACACACACTCACACAAGTACACAACTCAAACACAAATGGATGCCATCTATGGCAACTAGGCAATCGAGCCCAAGTAGCAATAGATGGTAGGGGTATGTGTGTGAGGGAGGGGGGTGGGGGGTGTTTGTTCTGCTTCTTCAAACTTTTTTGTCTGAAAATGCCTCATTTATGTGGTGAGTATCATTCCCTTCTCTTCATGTTGTTGAAGCAAATATGATGCCTTCCACCTAGCTATATGCTATTAGAAAGTTCTCCACACAGCAGGACTTCAGCTGTTTGCATCTAGCCACCAAAGCTCTTGCAGACTGATTAAGCTGTAAGTGTTAAGCATACTTGCTCGGTTTTTGAAACTTTATTCCTCTGTGAGATCTGCAGCATCCTCCTGAGACAGCAGAAATGAAAACTGTTCTGTCTGTGTTATTATATCATGACGGTTGTCTGACTTTCACTGTGATAAACAAGCAGACTGGTTATACAAGCCTCAAACTTTGTTATTTTGATGTGGGGAGATCACGTCCACAGTAGATCAGGAGGCTATGGAGCCGTATAGTGATTCTGCATGTGTATTGAAGACAGGAGTGTGCAAGCACATCAAAAAGACCCATGCAAAAACCTTTCCAGTAATTGTTTGGTGGAAAATACCTTCATCTGCCTTTGCAGTTACTGCAGTCCTCCTTTCACTCATAAAATATGACAATTTTAACATTGCATAGGGTCAGCGGAATATATCCCTCTTCCAACCAGAGGCAAAGAAGTGCATTCAGATGTTGAGGCGGAGCAGATTTTCTACTTTTTAAGTTTACCCTAAAAATATTCATTAATTATCCTATGAAGGCAACATTTAGAATGAAATAAAATATTTACAGTTGATGGTAACACAGTTTACAGCTGATGGTAACACAGTGCTCTTGCAAAAAATTGCATAGAGGTAAAGCAGGTCATAATTTTTCACAAGTAGGCTTTTCATGTCCTACTGGCTGTAATCACATTTATAGTAGTTCTACTCTCAGAGGAATGACCAAACAAATTCACAACATTTGTACAGAACAGATGTATAATCATAGATTCTCCTGATGGCAGTTCAAGTATTACAGTGTTGTTGTGCTTATGTCACAGGACATTTAACCTTTAATGTTGCATGTTACTAATAGTAAAACAGTAAGTTTTTGTAAAATGTGAAACATGTCCTTCATGGCATAAGAGAAGGATGATTTGAATTCTATCTTTGAATCTTCACCAAAAATGTACGGGAAGTCCTATATTCACTATAAAAATGTTTAGCAAGTAGCAATGTAAGGCATGCTATAAGACCTTACATTGAGTTACATTAGTCCTATGCCTCTTGTTTTAAGGGCCAGTCAAATTCAAATGAGACAAATGGAAAATAATAAGTAAACTGTTTATTATTTCAAAAGTTATCATGATGGCGTCCTCTTGGGTAAAATATTCCAGAGGTGAAATAGTCCCCCATTCTGATCTCCGGGTGGGGACTACTTGAGAGGACATCGTTATCAGGAGAAAGATAACTGGCATTCTACAGATCCCTTAATCGGGCAGGTAGGTTAGAAAATTTAAAAAAGTAAATGGATAGGTTAAAGTTAGATATAGTGGGAATTAGTGAAGTTCGGTGGCAGGAGGAACAAGACTTTTGGTCAGGCGAATACAGGGTTATAAATACAAAGACAAATAGGGGTAATGCAGGAGTAGGTTTAATAATGAATAAAAAAATAGGAATGCGGGTAAGCTACTACAAACAGCATAGTGAACGCATTATTGTGGCCAAGATGGACACGAAACCCACACCTACTACAGTAGTACAAGTTTATATGCCAACTAGCTCTGCAGATGTCGAAGAAATTGAAGAAATGTATGACGAAATAAAAGAAATTATTCAGATAGTGAAGGGAGAAGAAAATTTAATAGTCATGGGTGACTGGAGTTCGGTAGTAGGAAAAGGGAGAGAAGGAAACGTAGTAGGTGAATATGGATTGGGGGCCGCCTGGTAGAATTTTGCACAGAGCACAACTTAATCGTAGCTAACACTTGGTTCAAGATTCATAAAAGAAGGTTGTATACATGGAAGAAGCCTGGAGATACTGAGAGATTTCAGGTAGATTATATAATGGTAAGACAGGGATTTAGGAACCAAGTTTTAAATTGTAAGACATTTCCAGGGGCAGATGTGGACTCTGACCACAATCTATTGGTTATGAACTGTAGATTAAAACTGAAGAAACTGCAAAAACGTGGGAATTTAAGGCAATGGGATCTGGATAAACTGATTAAACCAGAGGTTGTACAGAGTTTCAGGGAGAGCATAAGGGAACAAATGGCAGGAATGGGGGAAATAAATACAGTAGAAGAAGAATGGGTAGCTTTGAGGGATGAAGTAGTGAAGGCAGTAGAGGATCATGTAGGTAAAAAGACGAGGGCTTGTAGAAATCCTTGGGTAACAGAAGAAATATTGAATTGATGAAAGGAGAAAATACAAAAATGCAATAAATGAAGCAGGCAAAAAGGTATACAAACATCTCAAAAATGAGATCGACAGGAAGTGCAAAATGGCTAAGCAGGGATGGCTAGAGGATAAATGTAAGGATGTAGAGGCTTATCTCACTAGGGGTAAGATAGATGTAAGATAGATACTGCCTACAGAAAAATTAAAGAGACCTTTGGAGAAAAGAGAACCACTTGTATGAATATTAAGAGCTCACATGGAAACCCAGTTCCAAGCAAAGAAGGGAAGGCAGAAAGGTGGAAGGAGTATATAGAGGATCTATACAAGGGCGATGTACTTGAGGACAATATTATGGAAATGGAAGAGTATGTAGATGAAGATGAAATGGGAGATATGATACTGCGTGAGGAGTTTGACAGAGCACTGAAAGACCTGAGTCGAAACAAGGCCCCAGGAGTAGACAACATTCCACTGGAACTACTGACAGCCTTGGGAGAGCCAGACCTGACAAAACTCAACCATCTGGTGAGCACGATGTATGAGACAGGCAAAATACCCTCAGACTTCAAGAAGAATATAATAATTCCAATCCCAAAGAAAGAAGGTGATGACAGATGTGAAAATTACTGAACTGTCAGTTTAATAAGTCACGGCTGCAAAATACTAACACGAATTCTTTGCAGATGAATGGAAAAACTAGTAGAAGCCGAATCAGGGGAAGATCAGTTTGGATTCCGTAGAAATATTGGAACACGTGAGGCAATACTGACCCTATGACCTATCTTAGAAGCTAGATTAAGGAAAGGCAAACCTATGTTTCTAGCATTTGTAGACTTAGAGAAAGCTTTTGACAATATTGACTGGAATACTCTCTTTCAAATTCTGAAGGTGGCAGGGGTAAAATATAGGGAGCGAAAGGCTATTTACAATTTGTACAGAAACCAAATGGCAGTTATAAGAGTCGAGGGACATGAAAGGGAAGCAGTGGTTGGGAAGGGAGTGAGACAGGGTTGTAGCCTCTCCCCGATGTTATTCAATCTGTATATTGAGCAAGCAGTGAAGGAAACAAAAGAAAAATTCAGAGTAGGTATTAAAATCCATGGAGAAGAAATAAAAACTTTGAGGTTCGCCGATGACATTTTAAATCTGTCAGAAACAGCAAAGGATTTGGAAGAGCAGTTGAATGGAATGGATAGTGTCTTGAAAGGAGGATATAAGATGAACATCAACAAAAGCAAAATGAGGATAATGGAATGTAGTCGAATTAAGTCGGGTGATGCTGAGGGTATTAGATTAGAAAGTGAGACACTTAAAGTAGTAAAGGAGTTTTGCTATTTGAGGAGCAAGTAGAGAGGATATAAAATGTAGACTGGCAATGGGAAGGAAATGGTTTCTGAAGAAGAGAAATTTGTTAACATCCAGTATTGATTTAAGTGTCAGGAAGTCGTTTCTGAAAGTATTTGTATGGAGTGTAGCCATGTATGGAAGTGAAAGATGGACGATAAATAGTTTAGACAAGAAGAGAATAGAAGCTTTCAAAATGTGGTGCTACAGACAAATGCTGAAGATTAGATGGGTAGATCATATAACTAATGAGGAGGTATTGAATAGGATTGGGGAGAAGAGAAGTTTGTGGCGTAACTTGACTAGAAGAAGGGATCGGTTGGTAGGACATGTTCTGAGACATCAAGGGATCACCAATTTAGTATTGGAGGGCAGCGTGGAGGGTAAAAATTGCAGAGGGAGACAAAGGGGTTAACACACCAAGCAGATTCAGAAGGATGTAGGTTGCAGTAGGTACTGGGAGATGAAGAAGCTTGCACAGGATTGAGTAGCATTGAGAGCTGCATTAAACCAGTCTCAGGACTGAAGACCACAACAAAATCATCACAATTGTTAAGACATTTACTTCACTGTGAGACAAGCTGGTCAATGGCTTCATGAAAAATGTTTGCACTTCTCTACAGAACCATGACTATACCCAGAACCGTGGCTGTACCAAGGTTGGCACCTTTTCATGTGAAGCATTGTAGCATAGTCAAAACAACCTTGGCATCATATGAGCGGGCGGTATCATGCAACAGAATGATGCCATCCATTAACTTTCCTGAGCATTTGGACTACATGGGGTGCTTCAATTTTTGGAAATTGTCCATGTACATGTACATTGTTCATGTACAAATATTGTGACACTGTGAACCAGAAAGTCAATGAGCAGCAGGCCCTTGCAGTCAGAGGAGGAGCTTATGTGACCTATTGTTTCAACTATACTTTAGAAGTTTTTCTGGGAAGCTCTTACACATCCTCCATACAGTCCTGATCTCTCCTCATGTGATTGCCATATTTTTGGAGCCCTGAAGAAATACATTCATGGTTATTGATTTGCATTGGATGAAGAGATGTGCACCTGAGTAAAATCATGGTTCCATAGGCAACTACAGGCATTTTATCCAGGAAGGTATTGACTGGTTGCCTCACAGTGGGGTAAATGTATTGACAGTTATGGTGATTACTTTTAAAATAATAAACAGTTCTCTTACATTTTTTCTACTTGTCTCGTTTACATTTGGTTGCCCCTTATACATAAGCAGATCACAATTTCTGAAATAAGGAGAGGTTGGAAGTGACATCAGAGCTTAATGATGAAACCATATAGAGACACAGATCATGTAATTGGATTGGGGAAGGAAATTGGCCGAGTCATTTTGATGCAGATTATCCGCGCATTAGCCACAAGGAATTTAGGAATGGCTAGTTGGGAATTTGAACCACCATCCTGATGAATCTGAATCCAGTGTTGTACCACTGCACCACTTCACTCAGTCTAGAATAGCCGTAGTTACTCTGATGCTGCAATTCACTGGACCTTTTATAGCAGAGTAACTTTATATGTTGCATAAGTAACAATGTGTATGGCAGATGAGGAATGTTCAATTACAGGTCACCACAAGTGGAACATAGAAAGCAGGAGTGATATAAACTTTAGCGCTGATGGAGGGGAATAATATTTAAAAAATCTGGATCAAGAGGGATGTAAGAAAGCTCGGGCACATACGCCTAACAGCTTATAATAATAAATATTTTGTGTACACAGAGGGTAAAGTATCCTATTATTCTTATATTTACAACCAGATAGCAGCAACTTAAATTCTGAAACTGGCAACCTGTCATCATCATTTGAATGTATGTACCAAAATGATGTATTCCTGCACATATTGTTTAATAGTATGACAGATGATATTTTTTATTTTTCCGTTTGTCTTCTTAGTTTTCTTATTTGCAACCTGCTTCTTAAGGAGTAGGGAGAATGATGTGTGTGTGTGTGTGTGTGTGTGTGTGCACACACACAAGATTAATTTTATCTGTACATTTTTGTAAGGGGTGCATAATTTTTGTGCATTAAAAAGTTGTGTATTTTCTACCCCATTGAGTTATTTTCTGTGTTTTGCCATGATTGTATTTGTAATGTGAGTAGTATTTATTGTATTGATGTTTCATTGTGTGAATTGAAGTACCACAAGTCATTTGTTCTGAAGTAAAGGAAGTGCTGATATTCGTACTATTTGTAGGGATGTAGCTTTATCCTGTTTTTCTATATATTGCAGGTGAGCAAGAGGCGCATTTATGTGGATTTGCCGGAACCTTTACGTGGCCAAGTTCTGAACACCACAACTCCAGGATCAAGCAGCAGCAGCGTTGGAATAATAATCTCTCTTATTGTCCTTCCCTTCACCCTTGCTCTGTGCAGACTTCAGTAAATCATTTATAGGCACTGCTGAACTGTTTAAGGATTTCCAGTAAGAGGTCCTTTGAGTCAATGTTATTTTAAAAATTTTCTGCTCGAATGTTGCTTCTTGCTGAATTCTTGGTAATATGTGAACCAATTGTTATGGATAGTATTAAATATATCCCATGATTGAGATCAAACCTTTTTTGTGTGAAGCCAAAAGTGTAATATTTACAGTCATTAATGCAATTCCTCTATGATTAGAGCTTATAGTAAGTATGTTAGAAGTATTTATAGTATAAACATTCCCCTCATATCAATTTAAATGGTTTTTGTAGTTTTGTTATGAAAAAGAATGAGGCAAAGATTTTTGTATCTGTGATCTGAGAATCTTTTGTGTTAATCAGTGTCCAGTGCAGATGAGTTTGTCTATTATGTAAATTGTTTTACCAAGAGCCTGTTCACCTAAAGTGAAAAAGAAGAGAGAATGAGTCAGCATCAATCATCAGCACTAATTACGTTAGAGCATCAAGTGTATAATAAATAACTTCAATATGTTTGGCTAATTTACTACTACCATTATCTATACCTGTTTCATTGGATGAAACTTGCTATCCCTGTTTGCCATATTTGAGATTGCTGTTGCTTGGTTCCCTTATTTCCTGTTCAAAAGTAAGGGCTTTACATCAGCAATATAGATAAAAAAATGTTTTGTTTTCTTTGTGTCTGCAAGTTTGAAATGTTGAGAGCAAATAATGTAGATAAGCTATACCTAGATATGCTTTCAGCTGTATTCATAAATATGTTGTGAGAGGAAATTTAAGCTTTGTACTGACTGCACAAAGTGCAAAATACTCCTATTGCAGAGTTTACCAAACTTGACACAGACCTCATACACTGTAAGATTTGGACTGCACAACAGTAGAATGTGGCAAAATTATATTTGCAAAGTAGAAATATGTTAATTTCTCATAATATTCATCATATCCCATGCTTCTGAAAGAGTTACTAACCGCAGTACATAGAAATCAGTGTAAAAGAAAATGGTTATATGTTGTAACAGATAATTTTTGTGGCCAGTAATTGTTCTCTGTATATAAATAAATATTTTCAGTTCTCTCTACATTTTACTTGTGTATTTAATTCTTTTTATTTTGGCCCTGAAATCTTAAATCATTTAATATTTCTCTCTTTAAAAAATCTTCATTAAAGTGTAATATGAGATGATTTTTTTAAAAGCAGCATAGCTTTATAGAGACCAGAAGAAATGAAAGCTTGGGTCTTCATAAAAGTATGAAACAATTTAATGAACAATATGAAGCTGCTATACAGTCTGGAAAGAATGCTTTGGATTGGACAGTTTTTACTGTAAAAATATTTAATAAATTTTAAGTGCATCCAGATGTATAAAATATCAGTAATGTAACAATATAGTGAATGTTTTCATTTTATTCATCAGAGGTACTTCTTAACAACAGCAAAAATTCATCAGTTTACTAATTTAGCCATGTAACAGACATATGATGTCCAACCGTAGCCACCATTTCACAGAAAATAGGGAAAAAGAGACCATGAAGTGTCAGTTCAGTGTTATATGTATCACATCTAATGTTTGTACTCATTGTATCTACATTGCATTGGCAGGAGAGGCTTGTTCTGCTAATAAGTCTAAGCTGCTTTCTAAATCAAGTATGACAGAATTTGTGTGAATTCAGATATCGAGAATGGCTCTCTAGATAAATTATATGCAATGGGGTTATAGGAAAATGTGTGATTTGAGACATTGTTAGTGTAACCTGTTCTCATAACACTAAAAAGAAATAACATTGGTACCTTAATCTGCAGGTGTATTTTGATGTGCTCTTCATTAAAAAAGGAATTAACATCCCTAATCACAATATTTCTCATTAAAATGATGTGAAGTATTTATGTTCATTTCCCAATATTGGTAAGATAGGCCTATGCAAATGTTTTTAACAAGAAAGATTTTTAATAATAACAGTATGCAATAGCTAAACTTCACAATCAAAGGATTCAGTGATACAATTATGATGCTAAAATTAATGAACTGAGTACTTACTGATACTTTCTTCAATATGCCAAACAGCATCTAACAACATTTAATGTCACATAAATTAGTTTGAGATGAGAAAAAACTCACTTAAGTTATTGTGAGCTTCATACACATCAACATAGCTCTACAAATCACAATTCTAATTTCTTTTTGTTATTCCAGAAACATAACTTAGTTTATTATTGTTATACAAACATGGTATTCAGTATAAAGAATTCCTTTTCACAATATTGCTCTGTTGCTTGTATCGGTGTGTAAATACCAGCTTGGTATGCTGACAGGTTGATACATAAGCAGAGGTCCAGAGAAGTATTTTTCTACAAATAGGACAATATGTGTGATAACAAGTGTCCCAAATGAGCATTTAAATCATACAGTTTTTGGCAATGCTGTACAGTAGCTGCTCCATAGTTAAATGTAGGCTCTAAGTACTTGGTTCAAAATTTTTCCTTTTACCATATAACAATACTGATTTAAAGCGTCGAGTTTTTGTCTGTATCAAATCCACTCTTTCTTGTCCTTGAAAACAACTGTAATGTTTTAGTTCAAATTTTTCTTGTTTCTGTATGTGAAGAATCAGGTGATGGCTTTAACTTAGCTGGCAAAGATTAGAAACAAAAGAGAGCAGTTGTAAGGAAATCAGAAGTATTAGCCCACAATCTTCTGCCATTTGAGAAGAGATTTACTGGATTTTGATTTTTATCAACATTGTCAGCTGATCAAGAACAGGAAAGTAAATTTAAACTCAACTTTTCCTATTACAACTTTTGCAACAAATTGGTTTTTTTGTGTGCTTATGTACTTAATCCTTTGCTACATATAGTCATTGTTAATAAGTGATCTGTTATTTATTTGTGTGTGTAACATGTGGCAATTTTAATCTAATTTTATTTGGGCATCATGTGGCTTTGTTAGCTATTTACTACCACAAGCAAATATTACAATTTAAATACATGCTGTGGCATCACAGAATATAAATCAGATTATTAATAAAAACAATATAAAGGCGGGTGACCAATCGGACAAAATTATTTTCTACATTCAACAGGTGGAAATACACCAACTATGTTTGGAATGACACCTTGAGCATTGAAGCTACTCAGATTGTTCATTCTTTCTAACAACTTCCATGTTAAATCAGACATGATAGTGTTGTTCTTGTATTATAAAAGGTAAACTGAACAACAATTGTCTTTCGGCAGAAAATGTACTGTACATACTATGTTTTGTGCTAAATATCAGCATGATTAAAATATGACAAAAATATATTAATTGCATGCAACTTTTTTTAGAGCCAAAGAGAAATTGTTCTACATTTTTTAATGTACTAAATATGTTTGTTTATCAACAGCCAGAGTTTTACTGTGTTTTCCCTTTTAGGGTTGAAGAAACAGCCACTTGTTGTTTTGTTCTGGGTGGCTGTATTATCTGCAGATTTATACTGTACTTTCTTGTTTGGTGAAAAATGTGTGTGCTTATAAATTCTCTCTTAACTCGTGATGCAATGTCCCTACAGCATTGTGGCTATCTTATAGAATATGTGTGTTTCTGACTTCTATTGTTGTTGCTGATGTTTATTGTAATATTAAAGAAAATGTGATACTGAGTCTGTGTAAAAGCTATTTGTCAGAATCTATAGTCATAGACAAAAATATAGTAAAGTATTATGCAACAGATTCTGTTAACTTTGTATGTTGTAGATTTGTCAGTGTGGTGTCTTTTTGCAATAAAACATCCTAATTTGTATAAAAACTTCAAACTGTTTCATAAAAGCTATGGTAACCTACAAGAAGTATATTCTGGATTTACTGTTACTTCTGCATACCTGTTTGTCAAATTATTGGGCTTACATTAGTATATGAGTGCATTCAGAATGTTTGCTGACATTAATTGATTTTTTCTTAAAACTGATGACTCCTGATTCAGTAATTGAAAGTTTCACGGTAAACAAGTGAAAGTAAGTTACATTTCAGCTCATGTAATACCTGTTTTTCTTTCATCTGCCATGTACTTCACACTAACTTCTCGGCTTGTGTTGCGGACATCCAGGTACTTTACAAGTGATAGTGGTTCAGGGCTGAACTCAACAGGAGAATTACATTCAAGTTCTCCCATCAGTGGTTCGTAGTTTATATTTAGTTATGAAAGAAAGAACCAAAAAACTATTAACACCTGACTAGAATTTTTTCATTGCTTCATGAACAATAAGATTTGGTGTTTAATGCTGTAATAACACTGTCCTTCGAAACCCAGAGTCTGTTGAGGTAAATTTGTGGCATTCAGCCACATATCATATTGAGCAACAGAGAAAACATGAAGTGTGGCGGAAATAGATCACGGTTGTAATGCTGAAGCCAACAAATAAGTCCAAGAACAATCCTAGAAGAAATTAAATACATAATTAACTGAATGCATCGTAAGAACAGAAGGAACTGTGAGCAGAATATGCTGTATAAGGAAAAACTTTGAAAACACTGAAAACATTTTTGATATCAGTACTGAAAAATAAAGATGACACCTGGAGAATTTGCTCATTCTGGTTATGTTGGAGCAAAATACTTGTATTCGGTATGTAAGAATACTTATTCAAAGGTTTCAAATTAATTGGCATTCTATCAGGACTTGTAATACTTCTGCAATAAAAAACTCATTCAAAACACATGGTGTAGGCTACCATGCTTTTGTTATACGGTTTGTTTTTCTTCATGTCACTAGCAGTGTATGAAATGCTTCATAAGATTGTAAATGATAGAACTAGTTCTATTAGCATTATTTTAAGAATTATGTAGCCAGGACAGACATTTTATCTTCTGTTATTGTGAAAAATCAGCTTCAAAGACTAAAGTAAATCATGGTAATATGGGATCAGAAGTTAACTTAATCTTTTGAATGTTGTGAAATCATGGTAACTAGTTGTTTATGTCAGATGCACTATTTTTAATATGTGTTAAAATTATCTAATAAATAATAATAATGGAAATGTCTGCATTTTTCTTAGACTGCACTATACTATAGCTTTTATCATTATAGTAATATCATAAATTAAGAGACTGGTGTAAATCACAGTTCTCACTTCAAGTACTCGATGCAACTACCTGAAAAGATATGTACTTGACCCAATTTGGTCAGTGGTGTGATGTATAAAGTGCTATTTGATGGAATTATAATAAATATTTGATACAAAATCTGCTTTTACTTATGAAATACCTGTAACCATTATCAACTCACTTTGTTTTAAGTATACTAATAAAAGAACTGATGGATAAAGATATAAGATGACCATATTGTTAACAAAATTTCTTGTAAGCAAGTATGTGTGTTAAGACAAAGCCAAGATAACTTTACTGCTTTGCAAATAAAGAACCACTACCTCACATACTAACAAAAAGTTAGAGAGCCTGTACATATAATTATAACAGTTTTGCATTAGTATCTTGATTTCTTACGACTTATTGCTTTGAGCTGTAAATAGAGAACCTGATCTCTTCCTGAGTGATTTTCAGTCCCTCATCATTGTTCCTTTACAACTTGGTGGGATCTGTTCAGCAGTACCTCAGTAATTCATTAGGTACCTAAATCTCATCAGTTGCTGTTACCAGGATTGACTCGCATATTGCTCCTTGACTCATGTTCTCAGACTACATTTCCATGTCAGTCTCCATCCTGGAACCTCACTCATATTATTTATATCCAGTTGCAATAAAATTAAATGCTTTTGTTATAATACCAAAAATAATCAGGATGTACTTCATGCATGTATTCAATTTTATTACTGATATTCACTTCATAATAACATTTTACTTTTGAAGACCAAAACAATAAACAAGTCTGTGGTAATGCCACAGGTACTTGCATGCCACTATCACATGCCAACTTATTATGGACCATCTGGAGGAATTCTTCCTATCCAGTCAACACCTAGAATACCTCGTCTTGTTCAGACTCATTACTGACATGTTCATGATCTGAAATCATTGTAAGGACAGCCTTAACTCTCTCCCCCGTAACCTCAACACCTGCTCCCAATTCTACTTCACCTGGTCCTTGCCAGCTCAATGAATCACCTTCCTAGACATCGATCTCCACCTCTCAGGTGATTCCACAAATACTTCTTTTCATATTATAGTGGTTAGGGAGAGTGATAATGTGAATTGTTCAGATCTGACATAGTTATAGTAATTCATGTGTAGCCACACCAGACATTGTAAGTCCAGAAATGCACACAGGTATAGATGTGAGCAGGTTAACAAACATTGTGGCAATTCTGGAATGTTGAGTGAAGATTCATTCTTTTGACTTTTGGTGTATGGCTTGATATTTACCTCATCTTCCCAATTATGTACAACAATGGCAGCACAGCTGTGTCAGCTATTCTCTTTTCATGTTGACTTCTTCTCCAAAGAGGTCTTTTTAAAAATGCAAGTCCTCATTGCACTCAAATGTGGAGATTAGGATGTAGCTCAGTAGGAGAATGAAAACTTGTGACTTCTGCATACTATAACTTTTAATTAACATAATGTCAGCCCCCGGTAGCTGAGTGGTCAGTGCAACAGAATGTCATTCCTAAGGGCCCAGGTTCGATTCCCGGCTGGGTCGAAGATTTTCTCCGCTCAGGGAATGGGTGCTGTGTTGTCCTAATCATCATCATTTCATCCCCATCAATTTGCAAGTTGCTGAAGTGGCGTCAAATCGAAAGACTTGCACCCGGCAAATGGTCTACCCAACAGGAAGTCCTAGTCACACGGCATTCACATTAACATAATATTGGGAGAGTGAAAGTACATATGTCTTTACCGCACCAGCTCAAAAGGTACAGAACAAAACAATTGAGGTACATAAAAAGAGCTCACTCAGATATAATCATACCTCCCTATGATATCATTGAGGTATGGGGACAGAATGAATAAGAATCATTACAAGTATTTATTTATATGTATAGTCCCCTGCCCACCATCACTGAATGTAAGTATACAATGGTGGTGCATTACAATCTGCACCTTTTTTGTGCTTGAAACTTTTGGCCAGTCAGGGCCCTGTGACCTTTACTTATGGCCAAGTTTACTTCATTTACTCCCATAATGTGCATTGCATAACATATGTATCTAATTTTGTTTAATATACACTTTACAAATTATTACTACTATTACTTACAAAACAAATTTTAAGTGTTGTGTCAACAGGTGCATTTGAATTCAGAGTCTGTAATTTGATTATTGGAATGTAACTGCTGCTGTTGTGACATTGTCCGGCTCGTGTACCTCACATGATGTATGCTCCACAAGCACTTGAGTTTGTTAACACTGTAGTTAAGCTGAGCTGTCCATGAGTGTGCTACAATTTCATTTATTTACCCAAAGTCAAGAAAAGTGTTCATCCCACTGCTGCAATGTGTTGTGCTGAGGCTTGTCATAGCAGAACCATAGGTGCTGTGGCAAGAAGATTCATCATTCATGGCCCAGGCATTTGTTCCTGCCATAATCCACATGTTTCAATACTTGAACCAGGTTCACACTATAAGCTTCCTGAAGACACTTGAATAGGTTCAAGGTAAGCCTCCAATGCCTTTATTCATTACCATACCCTCTTTGTGGTAGAGCATCTTGTTGATATGCAAGTCCACCAATGTTATAAATGTTCATTACTGCCCAGCACTGGCATACATTTCTTTATGGGAATGGCATTATGGGTCACAAACCCTCACAAAATGTTCGTAGCTCATTTACAGTTATTAGGTCACATATGTAGACCTGGAAAACATATTCAGCTTTACATTGCATCATATACATAGTTTTTACATTTCATTACTGTACAATAATGTACATTTAAAATATATTGACATGCCAGTTTTGCATATTTCATTCTCCATACATATACATTTTCAAATGGCATTTACATTTCTTGACATAAATATTTTACAAAAATTTACATAAACAGTGTACAGAAAATATACATACAAGACAATTAATATTATGTACATTTCTTATGATTTTATGTCATATAACATTTTTCAGTTTATACATTATCATTTTTATGACATTTTGCTCTTGTGCGTTACCCTTTTGAATGTTCATTTGTGAAAAATCTGTATTCATAGTCTCATCTTACTTTAACAGTACACACGGTGTCTTTTTTTCAACCTCATTTTCCATTATTGACAAAATAGTTGCATACAACATTATCACCCTGATGCATGAGTTTTGTTTTCATACATCACACCCGACACAAGTATCCTTCATTGCAGATGCTGAGGAAAGAAATTGCAATAAGCCTACATAACTATGTTTAGCTATGCCTCTGACAAGTTTACTAGGATATTTCTACAGGTCTACAGGAAATGTTATGGACAAGAACAAGCAGAAATGAAATGCCTGCACTGATGTTTAAACCAAAAGGGAGAACACAGGACTCATATCTTCTGCCCCCATATATAAAGGTAGTGTACTTACGGCTACCTTCACATAGTGTAATTTTCCAGTATGATGTCAGAGATACATTATGGTGAGGCACTTAATGTTATGGAATTTTAGAAGTTGTTCTTTGAGATTGTCAGTTTGCATACTGACAGGCATGATAATGTTATTTATTCCTTGTGCATCAAAGCATGAGGCAGACACTACTGTATGATTTTTTAATGATCAGAATGGGCACATTGTGGATATAATGATGATTGTATTATTTCCCAATTTGACATTCTATTGATTTCTTTCCTCACAGCCTTCTTTTTGGCCCATGAAATGGGATAAGACAAAAGGCAGAAGGTTTTACGTGGGTACACCTCCATTTTGTATTTGTAACCTTTGATTTATACCAGGACATCATTTAAAAACATGAGCATAATACATTAAAAGCTCCTGCAGTTCTTCCTTTTGTTCTTCCATAAGACACACTGACTAATTTACATTGCCGTGCATGATCTCAGGGCCTATTTCCTCTTCATGTGATTGTTCAATTCCCTGTGTGTTTACAAACATGATGGTAGGATAGAAGAATTGTGTTCAAATGTCAATAATGTGTCTTGGTTTGGTTTCTCTGCCATTTGACTTGACTAGGTTTACTGATTATTGTTGGTCGTTCACAATGAAATGACACTTCAGCTTATCAATGTCAGTTTGTGGTCACTACTTCCTATTCCTAAAGGTGTATATGCCAATACGGCAGTTTACTACTGGCCTTAAAAAAAAGGAATAATTGATCAAACAGACCTTGGGAAATTATATTCATGGTAACTCCAGCGTCCAGTACTAAAGCAAATATTTGTGCATTGATTACTGCTTGTACTGCGTCTTCATTTTCAACTAGACAGTTGCTAATATGCTCCTGATGCAGGTCATCTTTGATATCACCACAGTTGTCATATCTAACAAAACAGGTTTTAACTAGTCCCATGCCCCCAGCCCAATTATCAGTCATTGAATAGGGCCTATTGAGACTGGTTCGAGTTTTCCAAATTACTCTGAGCACAGACCTCGGTAGCGGTAACCTCAACTATGTGCACCTTATGCATCTGGTTTCACCAGTTAGTATCTTGTGCTTCTCTTGATTCAAAATTTTGTTGTCCCTGGCCGCTATTTGAAACATAATTTTGATTGTACTAGTTATAGTCAGGCAGTAACAGATTATTTTGTCACCCAGTTACATCTGCCCCTGCAAGTTGCCATTCAGGACGTCGTACCTAGTTTTCGGCGCACTGTGCACTTGCTGACTATAACGTTTCTGGCCATTAAATCCTGACCAGTTGAAATTCCCTCCTTGGTTATTTTTATATCCTTACTTGAATTTTTATTCCTTACCATTACAAAATTAGTTCCTGTTGGAATTGCTGCAAGGGAGATATGGCTGCCAGTCATGGTGGTTGTTCTTGTCATGTTGTTCATTAGCTATTGTGGGGTCTGCCTGCATGCTGTCACTCTGTGGCTGTGCAGGTCTCTCTTCAAAGATAAGATCAATGTAATCAATAACTGAGGGGAAATTCACTATATCATGCTCAGGACTGGTGTTTAATTTTTCATGTATGTTATAGTCTGTCAGTAAACTCAAGAGCAAGAGAGCAAGTGCTTTTGCAGCCTGTTTCACAACACAGTACCAATCCCTGCTGTGCCATGTACTTTAAATCTGTGGTGATAATGTGTACAGATATGTTCTGGCAGTGTTTACTTTTAGATAAATGCATTAAAACCATAAGGAATAGGAAAGACACAGCTTTATCCAAAACACAGCATGATAGACCAAATAATATTAATGTAGAAATGGAAGTCAGGATTCTTCTGGAAACATAGAACCAAATGCCTGTTCATGTGAATGCATGTTCCTCTACTGTTATTCATAAAATAGACCCCATATAGTGCACTCAATCTGTAGAATTTAAGGCTTGTTCTTATTCCAAGTTTCTACAAAAAGGTATAAGTTTTCTTTGAAGGTCTGTGTTGAAATGTAACAATTCTTGCAACATGAAGAGTGTTTAACAATTAGTGAGAAATTTATCATTTCGTGTGTTTTATTAGTCCAATTCACACTATTCTTTTTGTCACTGTCTTCACAAACATGTCTGAATAGTGTCTGTACAACGCTATGCATATTGGGTAGTCTGTCTATTGTCAGGTGTCAAAAAAGATATGTTTGTTTTGATAGTATTGTTTTGTATAGTTTTGATAGTTTTTATAGTATTCTTTTGTATATAAACAGATTAGAGAATCTGTATTACATTTTGTTATAAGAATGGAATAATGTGTATTAAATTTTTAGTAATGTTACATATTGCTTTTGGTGAGTCTGCTATGTGTAAAACTAGGGCGTACAAGTGGTATAAACATTTCAAAGTAGGCCTTAAAGGGGATCAGATTTACAAGCATAGATGAGATTAAAAACACAAAGTTAAGAGAGCTATAAATTATCCTGAAGAAACAGTTCCAAAAGTGTTTTGGGAAATGGAAAAAGTATTACCATAAGTGTATAATATGTAATGGGAAATATTTTGAAGAGGATAATACTGTTGTAGATTAACAAATGAAGTTCTTGCCAAAAAATAAAAATTAATATGTGAATGCATCTTGTATGTCATGATTTTTATATAGTAGAAACAAAGATGATGTGACTGACCAAACAAAAGCGCTGGCACGTCGATAGACACACAAAGAAACACAAACATACACACAAAATTCTAGCTTTCACAACCAACAGTTGCTTTGTCAGGAAAGAGGGAAGGAGAGGGAAAAACGAAAGGATGTGGGTTTTAAGGGAGAGCGTAAGGAGTCATTCCAATCCCGGGAGTGGAAAGACTTATCTTAGGGGGAAAAAAGGATGGGTATACACTCGCGCACACACACACATATCCATCCACACTTATACAGACACAAGCGGACATATTCAAAGGCAAAGAGTTTGGGCAGAGATGTCAGTCGAGGTGGAAGTGCAGAGGCAAAGATGTTGTTGAATGACAGGTGAGGTATGAGTGGCGGCAACTTGAAATTAGCGGAGATTGAGGCCTGGTGGATAACGGGAAGAGAGGATATATTGAAGAGCAAGTTCCCATCTCCAGAGTTCGGATAGGTTGGTGTTAGTGGGAAGTATCCAGATAACCCGGACGGTGTAACACTGTGCCAAGATGTGCTGGCCATGCACCAAGGCATGTTTAGCCACAGGGTGATCCTCATTACCAACAAACACTGTCTGCCTGTGTCCATTCATGCGAATGGACAGTTTGTTGCTGGTCATTCCCACATAGAACGCGTCACAGTGTAGGCAGGTCAGTTGGTAAATCACGTGGGTGCTTTCACACGTGGCTCTGCCTTTGATCATGTACACCTTCCGGGTTACAGGACTGGAGTAGGTGGTGGTGGGAGGGTGCATGGGACAGGTTTTACACCGGGAGCGGTTACAAGGGTAGGAGCCAGAGGGTAGGGAAGGTGGTTTGGGGATTTCATAGGGATAACCTACCCTTGTAACTGCCCCCAGTGTAAAACCTGTCCCATGCACCCTCCCACCACCACCTACTCCAGTCCTGTAACCCGGAAGGTGTACACGATCAAAGGCAGAGCCACGTGTGAAAGCACCCACGTGATTTACCAACTGACCTGCCTACACTGTGACGCATTCTATGTGGGAATGACCAGCAACAAACTGTCCATTCACATGAATGAACACAGGCAGACAGTGTTTGTTGGTAATGACGATCACCCTGTGGCTAAACATGCCTTGGTGCACGGCCAGCACATTTTGGCACAGTGTTACACCGTCCGGGTTATCTGGATACTTCCCACTAACACCAACCTATCCGAACTCCAGAGATGGGAACTTGCTCTTCAATATATCCTCTCTTCCCGTTATCCACCAGGCCTCAATCTCCGCTAATTTCAAGTTGCCGCCACTCATACCTCACCTGTCATTCATCAACATCTTTGCCTCTGCACTTCCGCCTCGACTGACATCTCTGCCCAAACTCTTTGCCTTTGAATATGTCTGCTTGTGTCTGTATATGTGTGGATGGATATGTGTGTGTGTGTGTGTGTGTGCGAGTGTATACCCGTCCTTTTTTCCCCCTAAGGTAAGTCTTTCCGCTCCCGGGATTGGAATGACTCCTTACCCTCTCCCTTAAAACCCACATCCTTTCATCTGTCCCTCTCCTTCCCTCTTTCCTGACGAAGCAACTGTTGGTTGCGAAAGCTAGAATTTTGTGTGTATGTTTGTGTTTCTTTGTGTGTCTATCGACATGCCAGCACTTTCGTTTGGTAAGTCACATCATCTTTGTTTTTAGTTATATTTTTCCCACGTGGAATGTTTCCTTCTATTATTTTTATATAGTAGTTCAGAATCGGTGTACATGTTTCAAAGGAAATTTCAGCTGTGTCTAAGATAGCTTTAGAATACATGTTTTAAGCAATATATCTTAAAATCAGGTCAATAGTAATGAAGGTAGAGATTTAGTGACAGAATACAGTAAAATGCTGCTGTTCCATAAGCATCAAAAGTTTTATGTGATTGAATATCATTCTATTAGCAAAAAGTTAATTAATTTTAGCATGAAGTTCTTAAATTATTGCTGATTTTGTACGACTAGTGATAAGGGTATTTATCTTGGAAAACTGTTTAACACTTTTACTACCATGTACTACATTTTTACCAAAAGAAACTTTATTGTTTATGAACATAGTTGGGTTTGAAAGCATACACAAATTGTTCATTGCCTGTTTACATGCATCACGTTTAGGACATCATCATCAACATTGTCACTGTCATTATTGTCATCGTCATCACTTTCTAAATTAATAACTACGGCACCCAGTATGTCTTCAATAATCTCATCCTTAACCAAGAACTCCCTTTCAAGTTACTCTACATGGAGGCAGTATGCACTCCATTCATTTTGAGTCATAGTTTCAAACCTGTAACAACTGGGACAAGTGTTTGTATATGCTTTTTTTATTACTGCAAAAATTTAGTTTGGAATAAAAAAGGGAAATTCAGAAAATTGCTACATATTTTCTTTCACCTGCTGCCGTGACGTCATTATGCAAATATCTCCAAGAATATTTCTTCCTCTGACGAAATTTTTTAGTGTTGATCATGCTAGTTCAATTGGATTTAAGTCACAGTTATACAGTGAAAGTTGGAGCACAGTGTGTCCACGAGCTTCAAATATTTTATTAATTTCAAATACTTGTCTTCCAGCTAATGTTGTTTAATTAAATCAAATAATTTTGTTTTTCTCATTGACAAATCAGCTTCCGCCTTATTTTTTAATAAACACTCAATCATTTTCCTTTTATTTGAGAACCTGGTTGAAGCTTTGTTATGCTCCTTGCTGTGATATGAAGCATTATCCATAACAATAACTCAGTTCAGGGCAGATTCAGAATTACTTTAGTCAATATCCAATTTGAAAAATTTTCGTAGTTCATTTGCCCACGGTAGTATTTTGTTGCATGTCGTGCTTTATAAATTAGCTGTGCATTGAGTAAACACCAATATTGATTTAATATTGACCACAATAATCCTGTTGCATCCACTACCATTGCCCATAATGCTGTAAATGCCAGGACTCTTCCAACATTTCCTATAAATAATGTTATTGTCCACCGAAGTTTCATCAGCCTTAAAGAAGTTTCTGCCTAGCTTCCTTAATTTCTTCGCTTGGATCAGGTACTTACATTGGCAGTCAGTTATATCTGTCCCCTCTATCAGAATCTTTTCTTTAATTATTGGCACTATTTTTTGATTTATGTAAAAGTCTCCCATTGTTTGTTGGATGACTGATTTTGCTTTGTGAAACTGTCTATAATGATGGGTTTCCTCCCAAAATTATTAGTTTTCGTTTGTGCCAATTCCAGTAAACTACATGGATTATTTTTGTGTTCCTTTCTTATGCATCCTATTGCATTGAGGCTGATGTTTGCATAAATTGTAGCTCTTTGATTGGGACTGGTAATATTAGCCGACAGTACTTTTTGTGTTGCCTCTTTAACACAGGCTGTAATAATACTGGAAATGATCAAATACTCTTTACTCTGCAAATACCTCCTTTTCTTCACATTCAGCACATTTTCTTGCAATGCAGAGTGATTGTCCATCACTTGTAGGTACCAAAGTATATCAGTAAGTATACAAAGTCAACTGACAGATGCTGGCAACTAAGATCCCACAAACTTAATCAAGGTACATCACTGCATGCCAATCTACACCACCAGACAGTTAAGAAACAACTGATTTTGAGTGCCCCTGTAGGCCAGTGGCAGGGTACTTCTGGGAAGGCCCCTTTCCCCACCAAAAGTGCTGCTGAGTTTGCTGACAGACTCTAGCCGGTAGTCAGCTTTTCAAAGTTTTTTAGGACATCGACGTGTGATATTGGGTCTGTCCAAGTAACAGGTTTTATTTAGCTCCTTCTCAAAGTATATTCTGAGCCCTCTGTGTTTACTGCTGAATGGTGCTGGGTTAAACACTTCATGCCTCAATCTCTCTTGTACTGCAATGGACCAGAAGTTATTTAGGAATGTCTTTTCAAACTGTTTGTAGGTGTGACATTTTTCTGCCATGTCAGTGGCCCACATCAAGACATCAATCACCCTGTGATGTATCTTCTGTGCTTCAGTCCAATTCCCTAGCAAAATGTTCCAGAAGGCACTTATGAACACAACTGGGTTTGTTCGCTTACCTTCAGAAGAAAAAAAGTCAGAAACTGCATGTGTCATAATAAACCTTCATCAGTGAGCAAAGCAGAAAGGCATTTAGCACTGTCCATTGTCAATATGCCATTGTTTTGATAATCAGGTCATGGTCCAAATACCTCTGCACAACAGAGATAGAAGTCAGCAACACTGCAGCATTTTATAGTTGTTATCTATTTCACCTGACAGGTCAGGGTTCAAGTGCAGATACATGTTAAGATTATCTATCCTTTCTGTTGACACTTGATAGCTTGGGGTTGAATGTTCTCTTTCCTTTCCAGTATTAGTAACCTATGTTAGTCTGTGATTTTTCCTCCACTGCTTCCAACCTCTGATATATTTCAACTCTTAGTTCTGCCTTCTCAACCTTCATTGCTTCTTTGATCACATTTACAAAACCCAGGTATTTCCTTGATCTACCATACCAGCTTCAGCTCTATCCTGTATTTCCTTGATGCCTTTATCTATCCTTTCTTGCTCTTTTCTAATGAACTCAGTATTTAAACTTATGCTATCTAGTTGCAATGACAGGTCTTGCACCTGTTCAGGTAGACTTTTGTAGGCAGTCTGCAACCCATTAACAGTACTTGTGAGTGTATCTATATTCTGGCACAATTGTGACAGCTCCTGCTGCATTTTTGTCTGGCCTCAGATACGCTCTTCCCCTTTTCCACAAACTGTTCTTGTGTCTCACCTACTGATGACATGTTTTGAATTAAATTATTTGTATCTTGTGAGAAATCAGTGTGCAATTATGTTTTTGCATCTTTCCCCATACTTACAAGTTTATCCAGTAATTCATTTGAAAGATCAGCATGTAAATCTTTTGCCACGTCTTGAACTATTGTGTTATGTCACTTTTGTAAGCAACAAGAAGTTGCTTTTGTTGTTCAAGTAATTCATTTGTGTATCTGTCTATTGTTTTGTAAAATCATTAAATTTTTCATCAGTGCTTTGCTTAAGTGTTTGATTTTGCTCTTCCTTAAACTCATTTTTGAAATCATTCAAGCTTTGTTTAAACAATTTTCGTAATATTGTGATGGGGTTTCTGGTGTGCGCAATGCACCCTGTCCAATCACATTTGCATTAGGTGTAAGTGTGTCAGGCAAAGAATGATTTAATAAGTCTGCATTGTTGGGTGTTACATTTTCACCAGGGGAAAACATCCTCTCTGGAGGAAACTGTGACCAAGTCTCATCTACTGCCATCATCGTATAATTTCAAATGATAATGTTACAATCTTCTGTGTCCATGTTAACTGAAAAATGTATTTGGTTGTCGTCACTGCGACCAACATTTTCAGTGTCAATTTTATTTGTTGCCACATCCATGTTGGCGATTCTTGGGCCTGGCTGTCCAGCAATGGACTGACAACAACGTGCCTATCTTGCATACTCATTTTTTGATAATGTTACAAAATGAAAAAATAAATTAATACTTTTGAAAATGAAATATTCTGTTTGTAATATTGAAGATCCCACTACAAGAGCTATTCATTAGTGGCTCAATAACATGTATCAAAAAACACTGTCAGCATATATCAACTGTATGCACACATTTCTCTCCCTAAAATTAATTTTCTGTCTGTTTTTCACAAGAATGCTTCAATTTGGGAATTGGAATAGAAAAGGTATTATGATCACTATTGGCAGACATGCTACTAAGCGCAGTCATGCATGCAATGGATTGTAAATTTTCCTAACTTTCATTGGCTTTTTTGCTCCTTCCAGAATTAATTCTCAAATTGATTATGTTTAATCTTCTGCACAGTGTGTGAGTTCCATCCTTGCTGTGATAATATAGTACACCATTCATGAAACGGAGGAAGACAACAATTAGTAGAATGGAAAATTTACAAATTATGTAATTATTTTAAACTATTACAAGTGTGCTAACTCTCTCCTGATGGCTATGTCCTAGTATAGGTCGTCAGGTAGGGAGGGTGATAATTGTGAAATTTTTAGAGCTGACATAATCATGCTAATGCCTGTTTAGCTGCACCAGAAATTGTAAGTCCAGAAAAACATGCAGGTATGGATGTGTGTGGGTCAAAAAACATTATGGCAATTCTGGAACATTGATTGAAGATTAATCCCTTTGAGTTTCGGTGTACGGCTTGATATTTACCTCGTCTCTTTAATGATGTACAACGATGCTGGTGTGGCTGTAATTTCTATTTTCTCTTCATCTGACTTCTTCTCCAAAAAAGATCCATTCCAAAATGCAAGTCCATAAAAAATTGATAATATAGATTTCAATTTTCTATCAGCTTACTCAGATGTAATCTTACCTCCCTTCAATATCTTTTCTGCATATAGACAGTGTGAGTAAGAATCATTACAGATATTTATTTGTATGTGTAGGCCATTTAAAGAACCTACACAATATCAAGTGCACCAGCCACCAACAGTACCTAACAGCTGTCACCCATTCCATGTCAAAAAGTTTCTTCCTTACAGCCTCACCATCTGTCAATGCTGCATCTGCAGTGGAAAGCTGGAGTTGTCAAAGTATGCTGACGATCTTATTAGAGCCTTTATTGACAGACTATACCCTATGCAGCTCATTTGTAAACAGATGTCCTGTGCTGTCCCTTCCTCTGTCACCAGTAAACCTGTTAAGCAACCACTGACTGGCATTCCTACCATCAATCAGTATCATCCTGACCTAGAAAAGCTCAACCACATCGACCACCAGAACTTCAACTACCTATCACCATGCCTTGAGAAGAGGGATATCCTACTCAGAGTCATGCCCGCATCACCCACAGCAGTGATCTGCCACCCATCCAACCCACATAATATCCTTGTCCATCCCCATTTGCATTCAGGTCCCAGTCCTGCACACTGTCAGTCATTCCCTTGTGGTCATCCCAGGTGCATGTTCTGTCCTATAAACCCACCTACCACTGTACAGTCACTGACATTTCCTACCCAGTGTAAGGTGGGGCTATGTCTGAAACCAGACATTTTATATATCAGCTATGCTGCAATTACTGTACAACATTCTGTGTGCGCATGACAAGTAACCAACTGTGTACTCACATGAACGGTCACAGCCAAACTTTGGTGAATCACAGACTTGACCATCCAGATACTGAACATATGGCACAACCCAACACAAATGACTTCAGCAGTTGTTTCATTATGTGGGCTGCTTGGATGCACTCTTCCAGCACAAATTTCTCTATACATGTCATCATGGTTTTTTGGCATCTTTTTTGCAGTTATACATATAAAAGCTGAGTAGGTTAATTATCTTCTTTTGCAGCTGTAATGAAAGCCTTATTGAGACCAATTGTAGTTCACTTTATTCTAAAGCATGTTCAGTGATCACTGTAACAATGTGGTATTTTCTCTTACAGTTTTGTTTCTTATGGTTATGAACATTTTGTATGCTTTGCTTACTACTATAAACAGTTTTTAATCTCCAGAATGAGGTTTTCACTCTGCAGCGGAGTGTGCGGTGATATGAGACTTCCTGGAAGATTAAAACTGTGTGCCGTACCGAGACTCAAATGGGGACCTATGCCTTTTGTGGGCAAGTGCTCTACCATCTGAGCTACCCAAGCACAACTCACGCCCTGTACTCACAGTCTGGAAGGTAGGAGATGAGGTACTGGCAGAAGTGAAGCTGTGGGGATGGAGTGTGAGTCGTGGTGCTTCAGTAGCTCAGACAGTAGAGCACTTGCCCATGAAAGGCAGAGATCCTGAGTTCAAGTCTCAGTCTGGCACACAGTTTTAATCTGCCAGGAAGTTTCAGTTTTTAATTTTTGTTGTTGTTAACTTCATTCTTCTTCTTCCACATATATGTGGTTTATCTCTGTATGAAAGAAGGTTTGCCAATATGATCCACAGTTTCAGGAAAGATAGCAAATATCTTCATTAACAAAATAGAAGAAAGAATTTTCCAGAAAATACTACCAGGAACATACAATATACTGTATTGGTGGAGATACGTGCCTGATATCGTCTGTTTGGTAGATGAACCAAAAAATAAAATAACAACTACATGGCCAGCCGGAGTGACAGAGCGGTTCTAGGCGCTACAGTCTGGAACCACACGACTGCTATGGTCACAGGTTCGAATCCTGCCTTGGGCATGGATGTGTGTGATGTCCTTAGGTTAGTTAGGTTTAAGTAGTTCTAAGTTCTAGGGAACTGATGACCTCAGAAGTTAAGTCCCATAGTGTTCAGAGGCATTTGAACTATTTGAACAACTACATGGAGAGAGAAACAGAATAACATAATACACAAAAACATAAAGTTCATCTTAGAGAACAGACAGGTCAAATAAATTTCCTAGATATAACCACAAAAAAGAAAAATAACCAACACTCATTGAGCATTTACAGAAAAAAACACCACAACAGACACAATATTACACCATAACAAAAAATAACAGATACCAAGAATCCATAGTAACAAAACTGAACAAGAAAATCCAGAGAAACATGAAAACAGAAAAACAGCACCAAATAATCCAGAGACCACAACACCTACCACACACATGCACACCAACATCACCATTACTAAAACGCAAGAAAACAGCATGGAAACTCAACAGACAAGCTGGTAACCCCACACACATATGGAAACAGACTGACCTGTTAGCAAAAAATAATCATGAGTTAATAACCAGCATCAAAACCGATATAGGGATTAGTGAACACAGGGTTGTTGTAGCAAGACTGAATACTGTAATCCCCAAATACTCAAAAAATTAGCGAAAAATATACCTATTCAAAAAAGCAGATGAAAATTCACTTGACGCCTTTCTGAGAGACAATCTCCACTCATTCCAAATTAATATTATAAGTGTAGACCAGTTGTGGCTTAAATTCAAGGAAATAGTATCAGCAGCAATTGTGAGATTTATGCCAAATAAATTAACAAATGACGGAGCTGATCCTCTTTGGTACACAAAACGGGTTAGAACACTGTTGCAGAAACAACGAAACAAACATGCCAAATTTAAACAGATGCAAAATCCCCAAGACTGGTGATCCTTTACAGAAGCTCGAAACTTAGCGCGGAGTTCCATGCGAGATGCCTATAACAGTTCCCACAACGAAACTTTGTCTCAAAACCTGGCAGAAAATCCAAAGAGATTCTGGTCGTATGTGAAGTACGTTAGTGGCAAGGAACAATCAATGCCTTCTCTGCATGATAACAATGGAGATACTATCGAAGACAGTGTTGCCAAAGCAGATTTACTAAACACAGCTTTCCGAAATGCCTTCACAAAAGAAGACGAAGTAAGTATTCCAGAATTCGAATCGAGAACTGCTGCTAACATGAGTAACATAGAAGTAAATATCCTTGGAGTAGTGAAGCAACTCAAATCACTTAATAAAAGCAAGTCTTCTGGTCCAGACTGTGTTCCTGTTCCTTTCGGAGTATGCTGATGCATTAGCTCCATACTTAACAATCGTATACAACCGTTCGCTCGACGAAAGGTCCATACCCAAAGACTGGAAAGTTGCACAGGTCACACCAACATTCAAGAAAGGTAGTAGGAGTTATCCACTAAATTACAGGACCATATCGTTAACGTCGATATGCAGCAGGATTTTAGAATGTATGTTGCGTTTGAACATTATGAATTACCTCGAAGGAAACGGTCTATTGACACACAGTCAACATGGGTTTAGAAAACATCATTCCTGTGAAACACAACTAGCTCTTTATTCACATGAAGTGCTGAGTGCTATTGACAAGGGATTTCAGATTGATTCTGTATTCCTGGATTTCCGGAAGGCTTTTGACACTGTACCACACAAGCAACTCGTAGTAATATTGCATGCTTATGGAATATCCTCTCAGTTACGTGACTGGATTTGTGATTTCCTGTCAGAGAGGTCACAGTTCGTAGTAATTGATGGAAAGTCATTGAGTAAAACAGAAGTGATTTCAGGCATTCCCCAAGGCAGTGATATAGGCCCTTTGCTGTTCCTTATCTATATAAACGATTTGGGAGACAATCTGAGCAGTCGTCTTCAGTTGTTTGCAGATGACGCTGTCATTTATCAACTAATAAAGTCATCAGAAGATCAAAACAAATTGCAACATGATTTAGAAAAAATATCTGAATGGTGCAAAAAGTTGCAGTAGACGCTAAATAACGAAAAGTGTGAGGTCATCCACATGAGTGCTAAAAGGAACTTGTTAAAGTTTGGTTACACGATAAATCAGTCTAATCTAAAAGCCGTAAATTAAACTAATTACCTAGGTATTACAATTATGGACAACTTAAATTGGAAAGAACACATAGAAAATATTGTGGAGAAGGCTAACCAAAGGCTGCATTTTATTGACAGGACACTTAGGAAATGTAACAGACCTACTAAGTAGACTGCCTACACTACGCTTGTCTGTCCTCTTTTAGAATACTGCTGCATGGTGTGGGATCCTTACCAGGTAGGACTGACAGATTACATCGAAAAAGTTCAAAAAAAGGCAGCACGTTTTGTATTATCGTGAAATATGGGAGAGAGTGTCACGGAAATGATACAGGATTTGGGCTGAAAATCATTAAAAGAAAGGTGTTTCTCGTTGCAACGGAATCTTCTCACGAAATTCCAATCACCAATTTTCTCCTCCAAATGCGAAAATATTTTGTTGACACCAACCTACATAGGGTGGAACAATCACCACGATAAAATAAGGGAAACCAGAGATCATAGAGAAAGATATGGGTACTCATTCTTTCTGCGTGCTATACGAGATTGGGATAATAGAGAATTATGAACATATGTGCCTCTGCCAGGCACTTAAATGTGATTTGCAGAGTATCCATGTAGATGTAGACATAGATGATACACAACTGTGAACATCCTCAGGAAACAAGAATAAAAACAGCATACCAAAGCAACAGCTCAATACAAAAGTGTCTGAAAAAAGGGAGACTGAACTGATGTGTACCAAAAGTCTCTCATTTACCTATTCCAGTGTAACTGCTGTGATGCTCTATACCTAGTACAGATAGGCAGAATTTTTGAAATAAGGTATAAACAACACAAAAGAGCATGGAAATATGGCACCAGCCATCCAACATTTGCAGAACTTCTCCAGCAAGAAAACCACCACCGTATCACAACAGAAAAGGACATGAAAAAAGTCAGATTCAGCAACAAGAAACAACAACTGCACCTACAAGAAAACTTCCAAATTCAAAAAGCAATAATACAAAAGAAATATGTAATAAATGACTACACAAACATAAGCAACAGATGCTATCTAAAGTAATAAAACATGTTGTTGAGAAAGAACAATCCCATAGACACCACAAAATAATATCACAAACTAGGCAGTATCTCACGCTATATAATCCACCACTGTACCGTAGTAAAGTTTTCCACACCTCTCTCTTTCTCTTTCCTGTTTCTGTCTCTCTTTGCCTCTCCAGCTTCCTCACCTTTTTTTCTCCCTCCCCCCTCTATTTCAGTCTACATCTCTTATATGCTCTATCTTCTATCTTGTTGTAAGAACTGCCTCATTCTGACCTGCTATCTCATATTCCTTCCTTACCCCATCCCCACCTCCATCAGCCCAGGCAACTGCTTTGAATAATCAATAATTAACAATCAGTCTCACTGCAGCCACGGGAGCATAAGTTTGGGTGTCTGTGTGGTTGTGTGTGTGAAGGTTGAGTGCATGAACATGCTACTTTTACTAGAAAAAGTGCAAGAGTTTTAAAGCTAAGGCGAACACCATTCTCTGTTCTATGTTTCTATGCTTCATATATCAGTCCACTAAGGGGTGAGTGGTTGCCCATATTTTACTTAATATTCAGGAACTTTAAAAGAGCTCTGCTCACTCCATCACAGTGTGCATCAATAAATTCCAGTCTGATTGTACACCCTTTATCCTCCTTTATTTAATGTTACAGTTCTTTTTTCCATGCATTTAAGTACATAATTGCAGAACCTCCATTTCGTCACCCAGTAGCATCCAGCATCCACGGCCTGCGTCCAGGGTTTAAAGCCAGCAGGTGAACACCATGGGATGCATACAGTTGCCTTGTGATTCAGAAAAACTCTGAAACTCACAATATATTGGAATTAATAGTAACATATTGTGATTCAGGATAAGATTGAAGGTTATTCTACCAGTGAGTAAAACTAATTTCTAGCTTTCAAACAATGGAAAGGCTAGATTGAAATATCAGCAATTATGTAACAGATAGATTGCTACTCGCCATAAAGCTGACACATTGAGTTGCAGAGAGGTGCAACAAAAAGACTGTCACACATTGAGCTTTGGGCCATAGCTTCCACCAGAAAAAAGAAACACATTCACACAAGCAAGCACACCATACACATCCACATGCCCACTATCTCTGGCTGTATCTTGAGTCTTGGCTGACCAGCCAGAGATAGCAGTCATGTGGGTGTGTGTCATGCCATTGCTTGGGATAAATTCTAGTGTCCGATTCCACCTGTTGGCTTTGACCAATGACATCATACCTAAGGCAAAGATGCTGCATAGACGCAACCTATGGAAGATTAGGAGGATAAAAAAATTTGTTTCTAATTAGAATTATTACCATAATTTATGCAAAAAGGGGGGCACAGAGACCCATTAAACTGTGTTACAGTATAGCGCATGGTGGAATCATACTATTATAAAATTATGTTAATTTCAATATTAATTATTCATTCAAATGGGAGCACAGGAAAGTTGGGGTTTTGGGAGGAGAAAAACAAAATTAGAACAGAAAAATGAAAAAATAAAGCAAATGATAACAAATACGAATTACTAAAATAAAATATGGAGAATTGAATGCCGTAAATCCTAAACAAAACAGGATCTCAAGTAACAACAATCCATTAAAAATTAACACATATTGGATTCGATAACTAGAATTGACATATATATGAGGTCAATTCTAGTTACTGATTCCAATATTACTAACTTTACCGCAAAAGTTCAGGGAACGGTTATGAGTGCAGAAATGGTATTATATTTAAATTACAATCCTGGAAAAACGATCTAATTAATGAACTATCACGTAGGTGACATTGGTAACTAGAATTAACCTATATAAGAAGTCAATTCTAGTTACTGATTCCAATGCTTGTAGCTCTTTCACGCTAATTCAGAGAGCAATTATGAGTGGAAAAATCTTATTGCATTTGATACAGCTGCTGAAAAAAAATGGATCCTGTTAATGAACCAATGAATAGGAAAAACAATCTAATTAATTAACTATAAAATAGGTGGAACTGATAACTAGAACTAACATATATAGGAGGCATTTCTAGTTACCGATTCCAATATTACTGTTTTGTAGTAGCACAGGGAGCAATTACAAGTGCAAAATTCTTATTACATTTGACAAAACTGTTTAAGAAATGATCTTGTTGGTGAACTACTGAATACGATTAAAATTTCCAAAAATGAAAATCTTTACAAACATTACTACATGCTCAAAAAAATAAAATGCAAAAATGACAAAAGCTCAAAAATAATAATCAGTAGAATTGATACGTCAGGAATGAAAGTAAAATTAAGAGAAGTATAGCAAAAACATTGAAAAGGAAACCATAAAATTGGCTACATAAAAAAAAAACTTACCACATATGAATTTCCAACTGAGTGAAAGAATGAGACTGACAAGAACAACAAAAAATGACATAACAAGAAATAATAATGTTAGCAGGTCAAACTACAATGAAACATTCAAAAACCAGAATAACTATTCAAAAATTAATAAGAAACACAAACTGCCTAGCATGAATGAGGCAACATCAAAGTAAATTCTTCCCTACCACCTATTCCCAACCAGATGCAAAATTTTAAAATATAAAAAATGATATAATATCTCAATCAAATAAAATAAACCCACCAGCACAAGACACAACAACAAACCTCTTGCCCCACCATTGTACCCAAAAAATATTAAAATGACAGAAAAACCTCCTCCAAGAGAATTGAAGAAGGTACCCAACCCAGAGACCATAGTAACACAAAAAAAACATAAAATAAGAAAAAAATATGAGCCCACCAACACCAAACTAACAAAATGAGACTTGCACATTTTGCTGACTATTTTTGTAAATGCTAGAAATACACAGTAACCTTTAGGAATACTCTTCCTCAAATAGTATTCATCCAGATGGCCTTGCAACACTGAAATCCATCTGTTTCCCTGCCCAACAATAGATTTTACAGTCCCCCCCCCCCCCCCATACCCCTCAATAGTATTAGTACATTTACCCATTTTGTAATCTTTAAACTGAATATTGTGATTCATGACCAAATGATGATAACCCCTTTCACTCAAACCCTTGTAGGGATCAAACCCATCTGACACGAGTAGAAGGTCTTCTTCCACATATTCTTCTATTAAAGATTTCAACACTTCCTTCATATGATTTTGCATGACCCTAAATACAACATCGGCACAATCCCCATCAGAAAATACTACTCCAAAAACCCAAAGCCAAACACCTCATGCCCCTTTTCGTACTTTCTCTTTCCAAAATTCAACTTGTCTATTTCAAGTGCAACCCCTGCTGTCCCCTCCTCCCCCCCCCCCCCCCCCCCCCGACCAATGATCCCCTGTACCTTACAAATTCCCCACAGACTTCTCTACAAAATGAAAACCAGTCAACTACAGTGCCACACAGAAACTCCTGTCTTGTGAATGACAGATTTACAAGAATATTGATAGCAAAAACAGTAAGTTAGCATGACTATTACTTTTAAATTCAGTCTTGATCTTTCGAACCAGGTCCCCCTGTGTATAGACCTCCATATATTATTTTTTATGCATCTCCACATATATTCACTGGAAGTTCACAAAGATGGAACCTTTGTTAACACCATGTAATTTCCACAAACACTGCACTTGCAAAATTCTGCAATAATGCTCAATGACTGCAAAAATCTTATGGTAGAGTTACGGCCAGTCACTCTCTCAAGGAGAATTTTCACTGTAAACACAACTGACTCATTCATAATGAAAAGTAATTGCATGAGAGATCAAGAACTTATAAACCACAACTACTTTCATTGACAAAAGATAATGACAACAAATTATGATATGAAAACAAAACAATGTATATTGGATTTTTAATATATGCACATAACGAGGAAATCCAGAGAAATTATTTAACATATATAACTGCAAGCTGCAGCATAAACAAAATAACATCACACATTACATCATTGGTCAAAGCCGACAGGTGGAATCAGACACTACAACCAACCCCTTGCAGTGTGAATGCGTGTGTGTTCCTCCTTTCTCACAAAGGCTTTGGCCAAAACTTAATGAGTAACAGTCCTTTCATTGTACTTATCTAAAATTCAATGTGTCATCTTCATAGCAAGTAGCAATCAATCCTTTCCATAAATGTTAATTGTTAGTTTTCTTCTCTGTGATCTTTAAATCATGGCAACTATGCAAGCCACACTATGTGATATTAGTAAGACGTGCCAAAACAGCTTCTTTTGGATAGAGCATCACTTTCATAAGGAATTGTCCTTCACACAAAGGAAAAATCATCGTTTGACTATCAGGCTTGGAACTTAATGGATAACTACAAACCAACTCCATCTCCCTCCCACTGAATATGACTGCTACACACCTATTCCATTGTTTCTTGTGGTTTCCCCTACTTTTTGCAATTGACTGTGAATATTTTTCCTTTTCTGGTATAGCTTCCTTTTCTTAGCAAATCACTCATCACAACAACAGTTCTCTCTTACTTACTTGTCTAGCTACTTCATGGGGTACCATTAATGTTATGGAATGCACCAGATTATTCAATACATTTGAATTCCACAACTAGTTCCATCTATTTCAAGTGTCTTTCTACATTTGTGCCAAATGTCTAAATTCTCTCACCACTCTCTCCACTAGGTTCACCTAAGAGTGGTAATTGGATATCAATATGTGTTTCGCTCCTTGCTGTGTTAAAAATTCCTTGAAAGCTTTTGACAAAAATTGTTTATCTCTATCAGGCAATTGCCTCCTTAGTATATCAATGTGTTTAAAATAATAGTCCCTCAGATATATTATTACTGACTGAGTGGTGGCTTACCGTATTGGATACAACTTTGCCAACTTAGATCCGTATTCTAGTGTTACAAAGTTATATGCTAGACTTCCCTGGCCACAAGGCAGTGAACCAAATAAATAAAAAAATCCACAACCATCAAGTCCAATGTTGTTGTTGTGTTGTTGTTGTTGTGGTCTTCAGTCCTGAGACTGGTTTGATGCACCTCTCCATTCTGCTCTATCTTGTACAAGCTTCTTCATCTCCCAGTACCTACTGCAACCTACATCCTTCTGAATCTGCTTGGTGTATTCATCTCTTGGTCTCCCTCTACGATTTGTACCCTACACTCCGCCCTCCAATACTAAATTGGTGATCCCTTGATGCCTCAGAACATGTCCTACCAACCGATCCCTTCTTCTTGTCAAGTTGTGCCACACACTTCTATTCTCCCCAATCCTATTCAATACCTCCTCATTAGTTATGTGATCTACCCATCTAATCTTCAGCATTCTTCTGTAGCACCACATTTTGAAAGCTTCTATTCTCTTCTTGTCCAAACTATTTATCGTCCATGTTTCGCTTCCATACAAGGCTACACTCCATACAAATACTTTCAGAAACGACTTCCTGACACTTAAATCAATACTGGATGTTAACAAATTTCTCTTCTTCAGAAACGCTTTCCTTGCCATTGCCAGTCTACATTTTACATCCTCTCTACTTTGACCATCATCAGTTATTTTGCTCCCCAAATAGCAAAACTCCTCTACTACTTTAAGTGTCTCATTTCCTAATCTATTTCCCTCAGCATCACCCGACTTAATTCGACTACATTCCATTATCCTTGTTTTGCTTTTGTTGATGTTCATCTTATATCCTCCATTCAAGACACTATCCATTCCGTTCAACTACTCTTCCAAGTCCTTTGCTGTCTCTGACAGAATTACAATGTCATCAGCGAACCTCAAAGTTTTTATTTCTTCTCCATGGATTTTAATTCCTACTCCAAATTTTTCTTTTGTTTCCTTCACTGCTTGCTCAATATACAGACTGAATAACATCGGGGAAAGGCTACAACCCTGTCTCACTCCCTTCCCAACCACTGCTTCCCTTTCATGTTCCTCAACTCTTATAACTGCCATCTGGTTTCTGTACAAATTGTAAATAGCCTTTTGCTCCCTGTATTTTACCCCTGCCACCTTCAGAATTTGAAAGAGGGTATTCCAGTCAACATTGTCAAAAGCTTTCTCTAAGTCTACAAATCCTAGAAACGTAGGTTTGCCTTTCCTTAATCTAGCTTCTAAGATAAGTCATAGGGTCAGTATTGCCACATGTGTTCCAATATTTTTATGGAATCCAAACTGATCTTCCCCAAGGTCGGCTTCTACTAGTTTTTCCACTCGTCTGTAGAGAATTTGCATTAGTATTTTGCAGCAGTGACTTATTAAACTGATAGTTCGGTAATTTTCACATCTGCCAACACCTGCTTTCTTTGGGATTGGAATTATTACATTCTTCTTGAAGTCTGAGGGTATTTCACCTGTCTCATACATCTTGCTCACCAGATGGTAGAGTTTTGTCAGGACTGGCTCTCCCAAGGCTGTCAGTAGTTCTAAGGCAATGTTGTCTACTCCCGGGCCTTGTTTTGACTCAGGTCTTTCAGTGCTCTGTCAAACTCTTCATGCAGAATCATCTTCATCTACATCCTCTTCCATTTCCATAATATTGTCCTCAAGTACATCGCCCTTGTATAGACCCTTTATATACTCCTTCCACCTTTCTGCTTTCCCTTCTTTGCTTAGAACTGGGTTTCCATTTGAGCTCTTGATATTGATACAAGTGGTTCTCTTTTCTCCAAAGGTCTCTTTAATTTTCCTGTGGGCAGTATCTGTCTTACCCCCAGTGAGATCAACCTCTACATCCTTATATTTGTCCTTTAGCCATGTCTGCTTAGCCATTTTGCACTTCCTGTCGATCTCATTTTTGAGTCGTTTGTATTCCTTTTTGCCTGCTTCATTTACTGCATTTTTATATTTTCTCCTTTCATTAATTAAATTCAATATTTCTTCTGTTACCAAAGGATTTCTACTAGCCCTCATCTTTTTACCTACTTGATCCTCTGCTGCCTTCACTACTTCATCCCTCAAAGCTACCCATACTTCTTCTACTGTATTTCTTTCCCCCATTTCTGTCAATTGTTCCCTTATGCTCCCCCTGAAACTCTGTACAACCTCTGGTTCTTTCAGTTTATCCAGGTCCCATCTCCTTAAATTCCCACTTTTTTGCAGTTTCTTTAGTTTTAATATACAGTTCATAACTAATAGACTGTGGTCAGAGTCCACATCTGCCCCTGGATATGTCTTACAATTTAAAACCTGATTCCTAAATCTCTGTCTTACCATTATATAATCTATCTGAAACCTGTCAGTATCTCCAGGCTTTTTCCATGTATACAACCTTCTTTTATGATTCTCAGTATGGTTTTAGGAAAAAGTTGTCTACTGTGGATGCTATAGACTTTGTAGTCAAATACTTACATCAAGTGTTTGAGGATAAGGGCTATGCTCAACTCACATTTTGTGATTTAAGCAAAGCTTATGACTGTGTAAAGCATAAGCCACTCCTAGAAAAACTGGAATTCTATGGCATTAGACATAACAGCCTTAAATTAATAAAATCATATCTTCAGAATCGTAAGCAAGTTGTTTGCGTAGGGAAAGAAATGTCGAGTATAGAACAAGTCAAGGTAGGTGTTCCGCAGGGATCTGTGCTAGGCCCCTTTTTGTTCCTGATAGTGATAAATGATCTGCCGTCATTTATCAAGTCCACCACTGTGTTGTATTCAGATGATGCAACATTTCTTCATGCCAGTGATGATTTCAATAGCCTTAAAACTTGTGCAGCAAAGACAATTGACCAAGCATCCTATTGGTTCAAGGCAAATGGATTCCTGCTGAATGAAAACAAAACACAGCAGATGGTCTGTAGTCTTACAGACAAGCTTCTGTCAGATGATCCACGTTATGTCAAATGTTTGGGGGTATACATTGATGATAAATTATCTTGAGGTCAACATGTACAATATATTAGTGGTAAATTGTCAAGAGTTATTTACCTGTTAAGGTGACTTATGGATTGTGTTCCTGAAAAATATGTTAGAACATCCTATTTTTCATTCTTTCAAAGTATAATAACATATGGAATTATTTTGTGGGGGAACTCTAGCTGTGTACATGACATATTAATACTGCAAAAAAAAAAAGCTATTAGGATAATTACTGGTTCTGCATATAAGGCACACTGTAAACCATTGTTCTGTGAACAGAAAATCATGACTGTTATAAACTTGTACATATACTATGTTCTAATTTATATGAAGAAGAAATTATCAGAAACAAAAGACAGAGAAAATGTACATGCCACAATACAAGAAGGAATAAGTGCCTCTATATTTCTTATTACAGATTGTCAAAGTCACTCAACAGCTACGAAATCATGGGTTACAAATTATTTAATAATCTTCCTCAATCTGTTCAAGAATTACCTGAACAATTATTCAAACAAACAATTCAAGACTGGCTAGTCCTCTACCCATTCTATGATATAAGAGAATTTATCAACTGTAATATAATACTATAATGTTAACAACAAATCTGTTGTTTCTTTCAAACTATTAATTGTATTTTAGTATGTATATGACATTGTCTATTGCTGTAATGGCCGAATGACAATAAAATTATTATTATTATTAGAAAATTCATCCTGTACTGTAACATCTCCCCAATTATACTATCTTTTTGCCTTTGTTTTGTTTTAGTTATCATTAAACATACATTAGCTGCAAAACTTGTTTAAAGTAGATTAAGGTAATATTAGCTCATTTCCTGTTAACTTTAATCCCTTAAAGTCCCCATCATATGGAAAACTTATAATTACTCTGCCAAAATCAATTGAAGAATGATGAGTTATCATCCAATCAATACCTATGATGAAAGATGTACCTATAGAGTTCAGCAGAAGCATACTAATTTTAATTACACCACTATCTGAGTTGAGTACAATATTAATAGTTTTCTGTTCTATTTGCCCGGTATTGATTGGTTCAAAGAGTCATGGGTCTCCCCCAGTGGGTCTTCCAACAACACATCTCAATTTTGTCCACCTGGGAATCTAACCAATTCTTTGTTGTGTTTAGTCTGACTATTACTATATTCTGTTGTTTTATAATTATTTTAGAATAACATTGAGTGTTCTGATTATGGGTCTCATTAGTTGAATTCCTATTCCGACACAAATGGGAATACTCTCCCTAATTTCCTTTCTCTGTCACCTCTGTTTTATTTTCATTTGATAATTCTCTATAGGTTGGAGATCCTTCACTTTCCTTCTTCCTAACATAACTTTTGGGGACAATGATTGTATTTCGTTCTGATTTTCCAACTTTTCTAGTGTGTCTAGCTTCTCTAAATAATATAATAGTGCAGACACTCCAGTGATTTCTTTTCCCAACAGCTTCTTCTTTACAAGTACAGTGAAAAAGATGTGTTTGCAGTGCTATCTGCACTTGTGTCGAATCTGTTAATTACTTGATATAAAACTTGCTGGTGAAATTGTTCTGGTGGTCCAGCTCATTTGTCCCACTGTCATGTATGAACTTCCTTTTCTTCTGGAGATCAGTCCTTACTGGGTGATGCTGAAATGACAGACCATGACAGCTACTTTGAGCTATTAAATAATCTCTGGACTGTCATTTGCACTCCTCTGTATTTAAATCTTCAAGTCTCACAATGGCACATACCAAAGACTGTAACTCAAAATAGCTTAACCACACATTAACACATTCTGTTACCTAAAGTCTGACCCTTAGGCTGTACATCACAGTTCTTTTTAACATAAAAGTGATTAATTTGTTTAGGGCCCTCTTTGACATTATCTTCGGCAGCTCTCTTACTCAGCCAGCCATCCGTGACTCCGCCAACTCTGAGTGCCAAAGCATACATATAATCTCGCACAGCAAGTGAATGTTGCACATCACACAACTACTCACCATTGCCCTTGCTGTTATGGTGCTTGCATCATCCGTACAAACAAAAAATGGGGTACTTCTTTCTCATACACTGAAATGCCCTGTTACATTACACAAGAAAAGGTAGTCCACTGTTAACCACTTCCTCTAAATGATCCTCCCTTATTGGTTCATCCAAATATTTTATTTATTTGAATATCATTGTTAAAGGTGTTGGTAGCTTCCCACTTTGGGTGGTAAGGTGTACAAAAGTAACTCCAACTTCAGCTTACACTGAGCTCCTTCTGACCAATACTTATTTTTAAATTGTCTCTCAGATTCACTATAGGTGCAAAATTTGTATTGATTCATCATCCCCCACAGGAGTACACTGCCTTCTAGATAACTAATAACAAAGTGAATCCTTTGTGTATCACTCCGCAAGTTAGGAAGGTCTCCCTTAAATAATTTGAGAAAAATTCCTGGATCTTCCTTTATATTTGGCTTAAACATAGGGAATCCATGTGTCCCATTTCTTCCTGCTTCAAACATTAATTCCTCCCATATACTGTCTTTGTGTTCCAGTATATATTCATTCTCACGTATCTTCCTGTATTCAAACTGTACTCGCTGGACTGTTAAACCTCTGCCTGTCTACAATTGAAGAAAACATTCTATAAGATTATTTGATTTTGTTCACTTCCTCATTCATTAATCACTGTACTAAATGTCCTACACTTGCAGGTGTCATATAACCCATACTGGTTTTTATTAGATGAAAATCTTCAACTTTTTCTGCATCTTATTTGCTTATGTTGGTCACTTTTGCCTAGTCTAGCATTGATGTCCTTAATGTCGGTCATGCTATTATACACATTTAAATCTAATTGTAGTACATCATGTTTGACTTCTCATGGGGATTCAATAGTCTTTGCTAATAAATTAGGAATCTATCCCAATCTGTTAGATGCAATATCTTCAATAGTTTCTAATCACTCATCAAAGAATTTGTCATTTTTTTAAATTTTTTTTATAATACCATTTACTCATATATCCAAATAGTCTGTTCATTCTTCCATCTTGTTCAAGACAGTCAAATCTAATATTTACTTGAGGCTGAAATTAATCTATTCTACTTTCTATGAATTATACTGCTCTTGGGGGTCCACAATTACTGGCAATATCATCATACATGCTTTGTCTTCATTAACAACTGCCATTACTAATATTTGTTAGGTTAACAGTCCCATAAAATTAACTCATCTAATAAAGTACTGAATTTTTTAAGCTACACATGGGAACACATTTGTTTCTCAGTTGCAGTCACCTAGCACTTACTGTACACAAATTTTATATTTATTTTGTGTTGTGTGATGCAAAAAGCAACTTTTCATGCACTGTCAGGCCCACAGACAAAACATAATCCACCACATGATAATGCTGGTACAGGCTCCTACAGTTTAAGCTCAGCAAATGAATGTTGCAGGATCTATGCCCCGTGACTCATAGAAACTCTGAAACGCACAATCCATTGGCATTCTTTAATCTTTTCCCTGGCCTTTATCCCACATCCTTGTGGGGTTGGCATGTTAATTACTGGATTTGGCATTACTAAAGTGCACGTCATTTATGTTGGCGGCCGAGTTTAGGTTCATTCTGCACATCTGACGTCACAAAACACAGTCAGCCAATGACCAGAGAACGACGTTGCCACATTTCGACTCCAGTGCAGAGCATGGACGAGTGTCTTTAGTTTTAGAAACGTTCAGTCATAAATAAAGTAATAGAACAAAAGCAATGTCTTGATAGCAGCATTCTTTTATAGAAAGTTTGGAATAAGCATTATTTATACCAATTGCTTCATTTTCTGTTAATTAATTAAACCAAACAAGCAATAAGACTCCTAATTCAGGCGATAGCAAGGAAAGGTGTTTGTATCACTCTCACGAACCGCTTTTTCGCAATAAAGAACAGCGGTAATTGTTTATTTCCTATTGTACTTTGACGAAGCGTGAGTAATTCATAGTCATACCAACAGTGTTTGTCAGTATTTTGCGTGACGTGTTATAGTCCTCATGGCGTTAGATAGTTAGATGAGGTGCGTTAGCGTAACAGTTAAGGTGTTGGGCTGCTATGCGAAAGGTTATGAATTCAAACCTTATGTGGTGCTTAATATTTTCATTATTTAAAAACAATTTTGAAGTGCCTTACTTCACGAATTATATTCGTTTGAACGCATTTTTTTGAAATTTCTAGTGCTTTGTCTCTTCATTAACCCTTTCGCTGCTGCAGTCACATGCTCCCCGCATTCCGCGCTGTGCGCGATTTTGTCATCACTGCACTGCTCGCCTGTGCAGACACATCGTGTTCCGACTGCTTTGACATACTTATCATTCGATTTCACAAAAATTATTTGGCCCAAAAATTTGATTTTTACACGTCTTCTTGACTGATACCTTCCCCCCATAAATGCCTTAATTTTGTTTTGATGTTCAACGCAGTTATTATGCAGCATTAAATGTAGTAAACCATTGCATGAAATTTTGAAGAGTTTGCAGAGGTAGAAGTCCATAGCGTATACTTTCCGTATGGTCGATTTTAGTTGCCACAATGTTGAGAATGAAATGTGGACAAGATACCTAAATTTCATATAAAATTTACTCTATAACAATATCCCCCCCCCCCCCCCCTTCCCAGCTGGAATTTGTGTACTCCATCTGTTTGCATCTAGTATTATCCCATGCGAAAGTGTGTGAAAGTTTTCTAAATGTTTGCAAGTTATGTAACTGAGGTGGGACATGTGTACCAACCTGGTACCCAGCTAGTCAGATGTAGGTAACCACCTAAAAATGACATCCAAAATGGCCGGCACACCAGTTCTTGTTATTAATTCACTGGGTGGACTCAATGAGAACTGGTGTGGTAATGTGCACAGCTATCTGGGCATGTTACAATGTGTTGGAATTACTAATATCATTTTGTGGTTCTATAAATGATAAATGATGACTCACTTTTCATCTGTCTTAAAGAGGACAGGCACTAAATTTTTCTGCTCTCACACCATTTCTGTTTATGATGAATTATTCTTCATGTCCTATGCACATTTTTCCAGGAAGCTTGATCAGCTTAATTTCAATATGTGATCTACCTTACTTTTCTCCTTTCTTAGCTACACACCCAATATAAATTTGTCTTATAGCTTAATCTTTTCAATATATGGCATACCTAATAACTCCTTTAATGCATTCTGTAGTTATTTTTCTTATTTTACTTTTCTTAATGAAAATCAGTTGTTAACATTAACTGAATTTTCCATCAATACTTGGCAGAACACAATAATAATAATATTAAAATGGAAGATAAACATTTCCTACTATTCTGCAAAATATATTCCAAAACAGTTATGCAAAACAATTCCATTTTATCACAGAACTAAGTGACACTGCAGATTTAGTCATGTGATTTGGCCCAAAATTATTTTTAACATTTCATGACAATGTAAAGTGACATAAGATGAATGTCTAAAAAAATATTACATTGTCATGACATGTTAAAAATAACTTTTGCGCCACATCACATGACTAAATCTGCAGTATCACTTAGTTCTGTGATAAAAAGGAATTGTTTAGCATAACTGATTTTCCATATGTTTTGCAGAACAGTAGGAAATGTTTTTCTTCCATTTTAATATTATTATTGTGTTCCACCAAGCACTGATGGAAAATTCAGTTAATGTTAGCAATTGATTTTCATTAAGATAAGTAAAATAAGAAAGATAACTACAGAATGCATTGAAGGAATATTTAGGTATGCCATATATTGAAAAGAATCAGATTTTGAATATTTTCAGCATTTACCTTAGCTCTGGATCAGCTGTAGCCTCTGAAGATCATTAAATCCACACATTGTGTCCTATAGTCTTAGGTTTGCCATAAAATGTGTTCCATTCAAATAGTACTTTCTGTTAACAAAAAATAATAACTGAACCTGGTTTTGGATGATCCAGAATGTACTATACTAAAGGTATGACTGAATGAGGTAGTACAGGCACTAGACTTTTACTCAAGAGAATATTGTTTCAAATCCCCACCCAGTCATCAAGAACTTGTTCTTCCACGATTTTCCCTATCTTTCTTAAACTGAAAACTGGGATAGTTTCTTTGAAGAGACATCTTCAGTTTCCTTCCACATCCTCCCCCAATCTGATCATTTGTGATGGGACATTTAAATTTAATTATTTTCTCCCTCGTATCATCAGTGTGATATCAGGGCACATATTGTAGTACAGAAGTACCACAGCAATATTCAATAACTTCTCCAGATACTTGTAGCATTTTGATGCATGGGGCAATGATGGTGCACTTCAAGTTACCAAGTCCATCATCAAGAGTACATAATCAATTCAGACAACGCACTACAAGATTTTGCTCATTGCAACATCTCCCTGTCATTTTCCAGTCTCAAATTGTGTGATAAATGGATGGACCAGAATGACGAGATGGTAGTGTTCAACTGATGTAGTATATAGAATGTAGTAAATATGATCCAGTGGAGGTCATTATAGACATATCTACTAGAAAGTATTTCCTCTTTACCAATGAGACCTACTTTTTGCAACAGGCTGAAAATTAATTTACTAAACTAAGTACAAACCTTTGAACTTAAAGAACTGAATTTATGTAATCACATTTAGTGATATTGTTATGTATTGTGTAAATGCATTTATTCACGTCCTTGGTGAATTCTGTTTTATAGGCATTAGGCTATAGTCTAAGGCACATTTATGTACCTAACATTTCAGCTCTAGTGCTGGAGACATGATTAGAGGCCGTAACGATTCAGACAGCCATTTCAAATATAAACAAGCTTATACATGTCAGTATAATGGTTAGGTTGTGGTATAATCAGATTGTGAAGTCACACCAACATGTGTTATGGGGCTTGTAATGGGGAATAGTTTGTGCTTAAAATGTAACCAGGTTTAGTGGCTACAATCCGACTACCTAACTTTCTGATGGTCGTCAACCTTGATTGAAGTTTGTGACTTAGTTTTTTTGCATTTCCTTGACCTGAAATAACATTTGGATTCAATTTACGTATGTCAGGTGGGCCATGTTGACTTCATCAAATAAATTATGAAGTCAAACATGTCAAAGTACTTTTAAAATATGTTTTATTGCACCACAAACTCATATGGGTTTAGAGCCTAAAAGATAACATAAGACTGGTGCTTATATAGGTCATAACAGTTGCCAAATTATGTTATACATTGTTTCAGTCAGACTTATTTGAGTTTACAAGTGAAATTTGATTACTTTTATGCTTTTATAAAACTGGTTATAGAGTTTGGTTTTACAATTCACTCCAGTGGGCTTGAATCAGTTAGCTTACGAAAATATTACAATTCTCATGGCAAAATTGCATGAAAGGTGTATCCATAAGAATGTTTTAATTGTTATTGTTAATAGTTTCAAATACAGATTGGTTTTAGTTCCTAAAATAAATCCAGTGCCTTTGCAGTTAGATGTTTCAGAATTACTATCATTCTTCTACATACGAACATTGTTTCACTATTTTGGAGTTATTTTTAATTGATAATTCAGTATGTTTATAAATTAATTACAGTTCATCTTAACTTGTTGCAATAAATATCATGTTGACCTATTTTCATCAAAACAGTACACCAGTAACATTACAATATAAACACTTTCATTTATGTCGCATCTCAGTATCAGATTCTCTACTATAGTCAGAATCACAATTTTCATTAAATGTTGTCCTAATTTGCTACATTAACCCCCACCAAAGTATCGAGTGTATCTTTCTGTTTGTGAAACAACGTGGTTAGTCGGTTAATCATATTGCTGTATATAAATTTATTATACAAAGAACACTTTTAACCAATATACATGTATTATTAACAAATATTTCTTTTTCCCAAATGTCTTTTGTTTATCTTTTTCTCCTCATGATTTTATAAGCATAATCAAAAACTCATGTTTGTAGTGTCACCATACAGCATTGCACTTCTCTTCAGTTACAATCAGATGCTTTGTCTTTCTCTGAAATCAGACATAGTCTCCATTATTAACAGTTCAGGCAAAACACAACTACACAATATACATAAATTTTAAAGACTGATGCATGATTAAGCCTTCCAGGTTTTTTACTGCACAATCAAAAGTCAAATGACCCAAGTAATTATATTACTAGTACAAATATATACCAAAACTGAGTCATTTATACAGACTTTTGATAGCTAAGATGTTTTGTTCTAGCATTGGGAATACATGTGGTGTGGAGCCAAAGTATTCAAGATCAAGTGCTAACTGAATATATTACTAATTAGAATCAGCTCTGATATTTTGTCAACTAATGAAGTAGCATTCACAGTACAATAGCATAGGTAAATCACTTCAAAATGTAAATAGTATTTGTTTATGACATTTCTTTGATGTAAATGAGATGGCTACATGTTTCACACACAAATAGTTGTCAAGAAAATCATGTATTCAAAATCACAATCATTTTGTTGTCTACAAAGGATGTGAAGTGTAGTTACTCTAAAAATGAAATGGAAACTGTTTCACTGTTTTGAAATATAGTTCAAGAAGGTAGTTTATTCAGATGAGTAAAAGTGTGAATTTTCAGTGACTGCAAGTTCCTTAGCCTATACAAGAATGGTTTTGTACCATAATATGCATTTTATAACATTACATTAGATTTATCTTCCACAGAAAGTGTAGGTTGTCACAAATGATAACAATTTCCTCTCATTACTCTTGTTGTAAGTATAAAAATGAAAATAATCAATTATTGACTATGTAAATGGATAGATAAAAGATGTACTCATCAAGCAACAGTGGGGGAACACACACAAAAAGGGTTTAATTTTTACAAGCTTTTGGAGCCAGTGGCTTCTTCCTCTAGCAGAAGAGTAGAAGAGGAAGAAAGAGAGGTGAAAGAAAAGGACTGTTGTAATTATATACTTATGATACAAAAATGTGTGTTCATCTGAATTAGAGCATAAAACAATCCTGTATCATTGAGTGTTCACTTATGTTAGTACAGCTTTCACAAAAGTATAGATCAATAACAATATATCTCTTTTGGCTTTGAATAAATTCATAACAAAACACAAGTATCCAAGTCTCTCCATCACCAGAAGACAATAATAAAAAATTTAGTATAAACAAACTGGACCTGCTGGTTAGCTCTACCGAGTTAGTGGTATCTCATCAAAAGACACTCATAATCACAGGGAAACTGCAAAACACATCTCAACTTTGTGTTTACGAAAAGCACATGTTAAAAGCATGATAGTCAGTTGTTCATTTGTGGAAAAATGACCACAAAAAAAGATGAGACTATGGGAATGGGATCGGTAATTGGGATATAAAAAACTTAATGCCCTTATAAGTCATAGGTTGTATATACAGGTTGTTACAAAACATTACGGCCAAACTTTCAGGAAACATTCCTCACACACAAAGAAAGAAAATATGTTATGTGGAAATGTGTGAGGAAACACTTACTTTCCATGTTAGAGCTCATTTTATTACTTCTCTTCAAATCACATTAATCATGGAATGGAAACACACAGCAACAGAACGTACCAGCGTGACTTCAAACACTTTGTTACAGGAAATTTTCAAAATGTCCTCCGTTAGCGAGGATACATGCATCCACCCTCCGTCGCATGGAATCCCTGAAGCGCTGATGCAGCCCTGGAGACTGGTGTATTGTATCACAGCCGTCCACAATACGAGCACGAAGAGTCTCTACATTTGGTACCGGGGTTGCATAAACAAGAGCTTTTGAATGCCCCCATAAATGAAAGTCAAGAGGGTTGAGGTCAGGAGAGCGTGGAAGGCATGGAATTGGTCCGCGTCTACCAATCCATCGGTCACCGAATCTGTTGTTGAGAAGCGTACGAATACTTCGACTGAAATGTGCAGGAGCTCCCTCGTGCATGAACCACATGTTGTGTTGTACTTGTAAAGGCACATGTTCTAGCAGCACAGGTAGAGTATCCTGTATGAAATCATGATAATGTGCTCCATTGAGCATAGGTGGAAGAACATGGGGCCCAATCAAGACATCACCAACAATGCCTGCCCAAATGTTCACAGAAAATCTGTGTTGATGACGTGATTGCACAACTGCATGCGGATTCTCATCAGCCCACACATGTTGATTGTGAAAATTTAAAATTTGATCACGTTGGAATGAAGCCTCATCCGTAAAGAGAACATTTGCACTTAAATGTGGATTGACACGTTGTTGGATGAACCATTCGCAGAAGTGTACCCATGGTGGCCAATCAGCTGCTGATAGTGCCTGCACACGCTGTACATGGTACGGAAACAACTGGTTCTCTCATAGCAATCTCCATACAGTGATGTGGTCAACGTTACCTTGTATAGCAGCAACTTCTCTGACGCTGACATTAGGGTTATCGTCAACTGCACGAAGAATTGCCTCGTCCATTGCAGGTGTCCTCATCGTTCTAGGTCTTACCCAGTCGCGAGTCATAGGCTGGAATGTTCCGTGCTCCCTAAGACGCCGATCAATTGCTTCGAACGTCTTCCTGTCAGGACACCTTCGTTCTGGAAATCTGTCTCGATACAAACATACCGCGCCACAGCTATTGCCCCGTGCTAATCCATACATCATATGGACATCTGCCAACTTCAGATTTGTAAACATTGCACTGACTGCAAAACCACGTTCGGGATGAACACTAACCTGTTGATGCTACGTACTGATGTACTTGATGCTAGTACTGTAGAGCAATGAGTCACATGTCAACACAAGCACCGAAGTCAACATTACCTTCCTTCAATTGGGCCAACTGGCGGTGAATCGAGGAAGTACAGTACATACTGATGAAACTAAAATGAGCTCTAACATGGAAATTAAGCATTTCTGGACACATGTCCACATAACATCTTTTCTTTATTTGTGTGTGAGGAATGTTTCCTGAAAGTTTGGCCGTACCTTTTTGTAACACCCTGTATTTACACTTGACACTGCATCCATACAGAATGAAGTACAACAAAGAACTGACTAAATTAAAGTTAAGATCAAGGCTCATCAGAGCACTTAGAGTTCACAGATATTAAGTTTTATGGTTGATACGAACTATCAACACCACAAGACTATTTGGTGACAGTCATGCATGCAGTATGGTGCAATTATTGATGAATAATGTAATACAATATACAGCAGTATTTGTGTTTCTGGCATTGTAAAATATGGAGAGAAATTTGACAGTGTAACTGAGAGTGTTAATAAAGAATGCTTTATCTCACAAGAAATTTTGTGTTGCACTTATACGTAGTGCTAATGGCACCCATAGAAATGAAGTTAGTGCCTTTATTTAAAAAAGTATTCACAGTGCTCCAGCTCTTGCACCTCACCAGTGTTACTGTAACAGCTCTGCTGCTAAGGTATGACCTACCAGGCTGGTCATAGCTAAACAAAGAAATCAGATCAACTAATTTGACAATTGCTAATTTCAAGTTGTCAGACATTAACATTTACGACAAAACTGTTTCATATGGCACAGTACGCATCTCAACAAATGTGGCAGTATGATGATAGCTTCAGACATTTCTCTCATTAATGGAGGCAGAAATAAATTTTTTACTATCCTGGCTGCTCCTAAACAGGAGAACTATAGAGTGGAACAATTTCCATGGAATGTGGTCCAAAAGTAACAAACTGACATGGTAGTTCAATGCTGAAATACAGACTGCCAGATATCAGACTCGTCTTTCATTGTATGTTATCAAAATATCCAATCAATAAATAACATGTACTTAGAAGTTTAAATTTACCTGTCAGACAGCAGTATCAATGTTGATGTTATTTGTTTATCTGGGTACTGGCACAAAAATCAAGAAATGTCATTCTTCAACTTTCCAAATTATGTAACTGGCAACAGTATCTACTGATTTGGCAGCATTGAGGGGGGGGGGGGGGGGGGGGGGGGACATTGGGGGAGGCTGTCTAATACTTGCTAAAAAGAGCACCATATTCAGCAGATCCAATAAAACTGACACCCCTAAATACTGATAAACATTATGAGGATTGCACTATGGGAATCAAGCATAATGTAATAAGAATCTCTATTTACCGTTCTCTTGATGGCAACATATCCTACTTTTTAAACAGGCTTGGAAATGTAATGTGTTTTTACAAATTCAGAGATGAGGATATCATATTGTATGGTGATTTTAACAAAACATTTTGGTAGCATTTCATGTACAGTGAGTGACGGCATTGACCATCTAGCAACTTTCAGTGTCCAATCACAGTAAAGGATACAACAAGAATAACATGTAATTCAAGCAGACTCAAACAATGAAAATCCATGATAGAATAATGACAATATTATGAAAAGGACAGATTGCTACTCACCATATAGTGAAGATGCTAAGTGGCAGTGAGGCACAACAAAAAGACTACTAAACATGTAAATTTTCAGTCAGAAGAAGTCATTCCAGCCAGAAGAAGTCATTCCAGCCAGAAGAGGTCATTCTGGAATAGATAACATACACACACAGTCATGAAAATGAAGCTCTCACACCATGATCACTGTCTCTGGCTGACAACGCCAGATTGTGAGCAGTTGTGCATGATGACAGAAGCAATCTGGAAGGTGGGGAGGCAATGAGGGGAGGGATAGCAGGGTAGGAATGAGGGATAGTAAAGTGATACTTGTGGAAGCAAACAGGGATGTGATGGGGAGAGGGCAGGCAGCTAGGTACAGTCAGGAAGAAGGTTAGATGACAGCAGGGGTGGGGGGTGGCATGGAAAAGGAGAGAAGTAAAAAGACTGTGGGTGTGCTTGTGGAATAGAAGGCTGTGTAAAGCTGGAGTGGGAACAGTGAAGGGGATAGGAGGGTGAAGGACAATGATTAATAAAGGTTGATGTCAGGAGGGTTACGGCAACATAGGATATATTACAGAGAGAGTTCCCACCTGCACCATGCACAATTCAGAAAAGCTGGTATGGGTACCAGCTGTGAAACAATCATTAAAATTGAGAACGTTGTGTTGGGCAGCACACTCAGCAACTGGGTGGTCCAACTTTTCCTTGGTCATAGGTTGTCAGTGGCCATTCATGCAGACAGGCAGCTTGTTGGTTACCACACCCACGTAAAACAAAGCATAGTGGTTGCAGCTTAGCTTGTAGATGACATGACTGGGTTTCACAGGTAGCCCTGCCTTTGAGGTAATAGGTGATGCTTGTGACTGGACTGGAGTAAGTGGTGGTGGGAGGATGTATGGGACAGGTCTTGCATCTAAGTCGATTACAGGGATATGAGAAATGAGGAAAGGGGTTGAGAGAAGGGGTTGTGTAAGGATGGACAAGGGTATCGTCCTGGGGAGGTTAGTGGGTAGGACATTCCTCATTTCCAAGCATGAAGAGAGGTAGTTGAAACGCTGGCAGAGAATGTGATTGAGTTGCTCCAGTCATGGTTGGTACTGAGGCATGAGGTGAATGCTCCTCAGTGGTACATTTTGACAGCGACTGCTCATCACTGCAGATGTGATGGTCATGGACGGCTAAACTGTATGCAAGGAACTTCTTGGAATGGAATAAGTTGCAGCTGTTGAAGTGGAGGTATTACTGGTGCTTGCTAAGTTTGACATGGATGGAGATACTAATGCAGCAATCTTTGAGGTGAAGGTCTACACTGAGGAATATGGCTTGCTGTGATGAGAAGAACCAGGCGAAGAGAATGGGAGAGAAGGTATTGAGGTTCTGAAGGAATGTAGACAGGCTGTCCTCACCCTCAATCCATATCAATGAATCTGAGCCAGGTGAGGGGTTTTAGATTCTGGGTGGTTAGGAAGATTCCTCTAGATAGCTCATGAACAGTTTGGCACAGTATGGTGCCATGTGGGTGCCCACTGGGATGCCTCAGATTTGTTTGTAGATGATGCCTTCAAAGGAGAATTAATTGTATGTGAGTATGTAGTTGGTCATGGTGACCATGAAGGAGGTTGTAGGTTTGGAATCCTTTGGGCATTGGGATAGGTAGTGTTCAATAGTGGCTAGGCCAGTGGCATTAGGGATGTTAGTGTAAAAGGGGGTGACATTAGTAGTGACAAACAAGGCACCATGTGGCAAAGGAACAGGAACTGTGGAGAGCCAGTGGAAGAAATGGTTGGAACCTTTTATATAGTATGGTAGGTTATGGATAATGGGCTGAAGGTGCTGGTCGGCGAGAGCAGAGACTCTCTCAGTGGGGACACAGAAACTGGGCCCAATGGGGCACCCAATGTGGTTAGGTTTATGGGATTTAGTAGCATGTAGAAGGTAGGACTGCAGGGAGTGACAGGAGTGAGGAAAGAGAGAGACTATGGGGAGAGATTCTGGGATGGGCTTAAGGATTTGAGGAGAGACTGGAGATCCTTCAGGATTTCTGGAATGGAGTCACTGTGGCAAGGTTTGCAGGTAGACAAATCTGACACCTGGTGCAGTCTTTCCACCAGGTAATCCTCGCAGTTCAAGACAACAATGGTGAGGCCTTTGTCAGTAGGTAGGATAATAAGATTGGGATCAGATTTTTAGGTGATTGATTGTGATTCTTTCTGCAGATGTAAGGTTATCTTGCGTGTTGGAGGAAGTTATAGTTGTGTGGTGAAAAACGGAACATACGTAAATTATAACAGTGAAATAGTGAAGCTAAATGAACGTGTATCAAGCCTGCAATTAATTGTAGATGTACTAATGCGAGACATTGCGCATTTAGAAAATGAAAATGCCGAACTGAAAAAGGCGCGTAATATCCCGATCGCCAAAGCAAGTAAAACACGGAACTGGGTGCACAGGACTAGCATGATCACGGAAGAAAGAAGCAAAAAGGTGATAAATACAATGAATGGAATGAACTGTGGCAATAAAAGCAGTTTCAGTGTCCTACCTACAATAAACGAGTGCTCTGAAGTGGATATAGGCCTAAAGGCAGAAACAACAAGGCAACATATGTTTACTAGGCCAAAAAGGATTGGTCGTGTGAAACCCAGTGACTGTAGAATTACTGTGGTAACAAAAAATCGTTTTCATGCACTAGATTCAGATACAAATGTGGAATCCACGGAAAACTGTGACGACAACAACACGCCGAATCTATATAGTGACAAGCACATGAGCAGAAACTTCCGCAATAAACGTGAAGGCAAACTCAAAGTGAAAATATTCTCTGATAGCCATGAATGTGAGATCGCAAAAATACTACATTACAGTCATTGTACACAAGCAACTAGTATTGTCAAACCAGGTGCACCCATCCAAGAACTCGTTAGAAACATAGAAACTGAAAATGATCGTCATTTTGTCATCATAGCTGGAGCCAATAATGTATATAAAAACGACCTCCACAGTGCAACACAAAACCTTAAGGCAATACTAAATTCAACAGGAGAGAAATCAGTTTTTGTAGTCGGAATTCCACATAGGCATGACCTTTCGGAATGGTCATGTGTGAACGTGGAAATCATAAAAGCAAACAGGCAATACTCAAAGATTTGCAGGGCCTACCAAAATGCATATTTTATAAGTATGGACTCCTTGCAAAGAGACTGTTACACAAGACATGGCATGCATCTTAATAACAGAGGCAAGAAGATTCTGTGCCAAAACATCAGCATGATACTGAAAGCATCTGACAACCAAGAAGTAATTGCTGCTCTTCCAGTTCCTTGCTTGACGCAAGCAGAGCCTGAAGAAATGGTTACTTCTATTGCAGCAGTAGAAGTAGAGGTGGAAGCAGCAATTGTACCTACACACATAACAAATGCTGCAGCAGCAGTACCTACCACACTTCATCTACAGGATTCAACAGCAGCAGAAGATGAAGCAACATCCAAATCTCCACTGTCACCAGTTGCCACAACAATGCCTACAGCAGCAGTAGCAGCAGCAGCAGCAGTACCTATCACATTTCACCAGCAAGATTCAACAGCAGCAGAAGAAGAAGCAAAAACCTTATCTCCTCAGTCACCAGATGCCACAACAGTGCCTCCAGACACCATAACAGCAGTTCCATCAATTCCTCTAGTAGCAGCTTCATCTACAATATCATCACAAAGAGGGAAGAGTGGGTATACAACAGTAGATGTGCTACCACTCCAAGTGAACAATTTTTTAGTAAAAGGCAACAAGAGGCAGATATCCAAAAGATAAGCCCTGAAAAACGTTTGAAACCCAATCACCATAGTGTTCAGTGTGTAAGCAATAAGAGCATGGATCTTAAAATATGTTACTTTAACGTTCAAGGGCTGAAAGATAAATAACTTATCATAAATGAGTTTGGTCTTGATAACCAGTTTGATATTTTTTGTCTGAGTGAACACTGGGCTAATGAGAACGAACTTGCAGTTGCCAAATTTGACAATTTTAGTATAGTAAATAGCTACTGTAGGAAAGAGCACATTAGAGGTGGTGTAGCAATTTATTCCAACCAGTTACTCAATTGTACAATAACCAAACTAGACCTAAATTCCTTGTGTGATGAACAGCACTTTGAAGTTACGGGTATAATCATTAATAGTCATAAGCTAATGGTAGTATCCATATACAGATCACCAAAGGGAAGCATTAACATATTTTTAGAAAAAATGGACATGCTATTAAGTGAATTAAGTAATATTAAATGGCTACATTATGATACTGCAATAGGAGGTGATTTGAATGCTGATTTTGATGATACTAAATGTAAGGGTAGTGTTACAGATCTGGAAAACTTACTAAGACAATACAATTTACATTATGTTAATAACAGGCCCACAAGAATCAAAGCATATTTAAATAACATCTTTGTAAACTTCAAGACCACTGAAAACACATGCGAAGTTGTAGTGTTCCCATTCTCTGACCATGACTCTGTATCTCTAAATTATGCAAGTAAAATTCCCCTCAATAGGAGTAATGCAAACAGACCTGTCCCAACAGTTGTGATTACCAGACCCATAACTGAGGATAAAATTAACACATTTCGTAATTCCCTTGCTGACAGAGACTGGTTTGGCTATTGTAGTGTCGATGGACATTACACATCAAGTAATGACCTGCCAGCCAAAATAATATTTGATAGATTTTTTAATGCATTCTTGACCCTATTTAACCATAGTATTCCCATAAAGAAAATCAAAATAATGGACAGCAGCCACAAATCCAGATCTCAAAACAGACAAAATATATGGTACACTAAACAGCTGACAGATCTAAAGAAACAAGTTTTGTTACTGTACAACATATACAATAGTATGAAGTCTGACTGTGCCAAATCAGCCTATGTGGAATGCAGGAATGAATACAAAAAAGCCATCCTGCAAGCCAAAAAAACCTACAATGCCAACAGCATACATAATTCCACCAATAAATGCAAAACCGCTTGGAAAGTAATTAACAGTGCTGCCAGAGATAATAAAAAAGACAAAATTAATATCCCACCACAAACACTCAATGAGTTTTTTATTAATTCAGTGAAAGAAATAGAAGACGCAATTATCAAACCAGACATTAGTCCATCAGAGTTACTCTCCCAAAATTGGGGTAGACAGTCACTAAATACAAGCATGGTAACCTTCTCCGAAGTATCGCCTAGATATGTACAAGAGGTCATAAAACAACTGAAATCATCTGATAGCTTAGATATATATGGCATATCATGCAACCTGCTAAAAAAAGTGTGTGACCACATTCTCTACCCCTTAACCCATTGCATAAACAAGTGCTTACTTGAGGGATATTTTCCTGATGAGTTAAAACTGTCTAGGATCTTCCCAGTATACAAAAAAGGAGATAAAGACTCTCCATCTAGCTACAGGCCTATTGCAATAGTACCCACATTCTCCAAGGTAATAAAATGCATCACGTACCAACAATTATCATCTCACATTGAGAATCTAGGAATAATTAATGCTACACAATACGGTTTTAGGAAGAATCTGTCGACCATTGATGCAATCAACACGGTAGTCAGTTACATCCTCAAAGTTTTTGAGAACAAAGGCTTTGCTCAGGTCTCATTCTGTGACCTAAGCAAGGCTTTCGACTGTGTTGAGCACATGCCACTACTAGAGAAACTAGAATTCTACGGCATCAAAGAAAGGAAGTGGTGGAAGGAAGTTTTTGAGGGTGATGTAAATGTAGTAGGCCTGTGAGGATGGGTTTCTTTCACTATGAGGGAATGTGGAGGAGCTCTGGAGGTTGTTGTAGGGGTGATGGATAGTGATAGTCCAAGGCGGGACTTGGAAATGAATAAAATTGGTTCAAATGGCTCTAAGCACTATGGGACTTAACATCTGAGGTCATCAGTCCCCTAGACTTAGAACTACTTAAATCTAACTAATCTAAGGACATCAAACACATCCATGGTCAAGGCAGGATTTGAGCCTGTGACCGTAGCAGTTGTGTGGTTCCAGGTTGAAGCGCCTAGAACCACTGGACCACAGCGGCTGGTGGAAGTGAACAAGTTGGAGTGTTTTTTGAGGTGGCATTGTTCATGCTACTCTACTTCCTGGAGGACAAGAATTTCAAGGTTTGAGATAGAATCCAGGAATTTGGGACTGTACAGCAGGAGAATTTTATGGATGGAGAAGATGTGCTGCAAGGACTTTTGGACCTGACTGACATGGTTTTGCAGCACTATGTTAAGGAGTTAAGCATTGGTGAAATCTGAACAGATTGAGGTCATTGTGGAAGGGGTTTCAGCTGAAGATGAGTAGTATTCTAGTAAAGCAACTTGGGGGGGGGGGGGGATTGCAAGTGCCAAGCAACAATGGAGGGTTAGTATGTGGGACTGCATTCTGGCTGAAGACAAGGAAACTTTTCTGTATTGGCATAGATGGAAGCAGCAAGGATCCATGGCGGAGGATAAAAATGTGTAAAATTATGAAATATCATAGAATTATGTGCAAAAAAATCAAGCAGTTATAAAGATTAAGTATTCCTGGATCCAGAATCTCTCCTATTTATTAATGTCCTGAACTGATCCAGTGGACTCTCTGACTGTCAGGGTATCTTGTTATGGCTTAGCTTAGAACAAATAGAAGATGTGTCATCACTTACTTTCATTTGCAGAAGGCAGATCAAAAACCCTAGCACTATCAGCATGTTTAAAAATATACTTCAATCTCAGTCATGGGATATTATTTAAAAGAAAGATAATGTAGATAAGGAAACTTCACTATTCCTTGACACACTTGGTCATCATTTCAATATGGCCTTTTCAGTAAAATACATCAAAGTGCAATATTCACCAGAAAAACTGATAATGGGTGGATCACAAAGTGTATAAGAATGTCATGTAAGATGAAGAAGTCACCTTATTAGCAAAGTATAAAAACATATGATCCAAATTTCCACAGTTATTTCAAATTTTACAAGAAGGTTCTTCAAAAAGTAATATCCAAAGCAAAACAACCAGCAAATAAAGCTTACATAAATAACCTTACATAAATAATCATAATAACAAATGTAAAGCTTTGTGGGATTTTGTCAGAAGAACCTTACAAACTGATATCAAACAGAAAACACCACAATCTCTTCAATATAATGGCCAATCAATAACAGACAACAAACATATTTGTGATGCATTCATTAAACACTTTTCTGGAATTGCTAGCAGTCTTTCAGTTGGTCACTCTCCACTGTTGTTGTTGTGGTCTTCAGTCCTGAGACTGGTTTGATGCAGCTCTCCATGCTACTCTATCCTGTACAAGCTTCTTCATCTCCCAGAACCTACTGCAGCCTACATCCTTCTGAATCTGCTTAGTGTATTCACCTCTTGGTCTCCCTCTACGATTTTTACCCTCCACGCTGCCCTCCAATACCAAACTGGTGATCCCTCAATGTCTCAGAACATGTACTACCAACCAATCCCTTCTTCTAGTCAAGTTGTGGCACACGCTCCTCTTCTCCCCAATCCTATTCAATACCTCCTCATTAGTTATATGATCTACCCATCTAATCTTCAGCATTCTTCTGTAGCACCACATTTCGAAAGCTTCTATTCTCTTCTTGTCTAAACTATTTATCGTCCATGTTTCATTTCCGTACATGGCTACACTCCATACAAATACTTTCAGAAATGACTTCCTGACACTTAAATCTATACTCGATGTTAACAAATTTTTCTTCTTCAGAAACTCCTTCCTTGCCATTGCCAGTCTACATTTTATATCCTCTCTACTTCGACCATCATCAGTTATTTTGCTCCCCAAATAGCAAAACTCCTTTACTACTTTAAGTGTCTCATTTCCTAATCTAATTCCCTCAGCATCACCCATCTTAATTCGACTACATTCCATTTTCCTCGTTTTGCTTTTGTTGATGTTCATCTTATATCCTCCATTCAAGATACTGTCCATTCCATTCAGCTGCTCTTCCAAGTCCTTTGATGTCTCTGACAGAATTACAATGTCATCGGCGAACCTCAAAGTTTTTATTTCTTCTCCATGGATTTTAATACCTACTCTGAACCTTTCTTTTGTTTGCTTGCTCAATATACAGATTGAATAACATCAGGGATAGGCTACAACCCTGTCTCACTCCCTTCCCAACCACTGCTTCCCTTTCATACCCCTCGACTCTTATAACTGCCATCTGCTTTCTGTACAAACTGTAAATAGTCTTTCGCTTCCTGTATTTTACCCCTGCCACCTTCAGAATTTGAAAGAGAGTATTCCAATCAACATTGTCAAAATCTTTCTCTAAGTCTACAAATGCTAGAAACATAGGTTTGCCTTTCCTTAATCTTTCTTCTAAGATAAGTCGTAGGGTCAGTATTGCCTCACGTGTTCCAACATTTCTACAGAATCCAAACTGATCTTCCCCGAGGTCAACTTCTATCACTTTTTCCATTCGTCTGTAAAGAATTCGCGTTAGTATTTTGCAGCTGTGACTTATTAAACTGATAGTTTGGTAATTTTCACATCTGTCAACACCTGCTTTCTTTTGGATTGGAATTATTACATTCTTCTTGAAGTCTGAGGGTATTTCGCCTGTCTCATACATCTTGCTCACCAGATGGTAGAGTTTTGTCAGGACTGGCTCTCTTTAATTTTCCTGTAGGCAGTATCTATCTTACCCCTAGTGAGATAAACCTCTAAATCCTTACATTTGTCCTCTAGCCATCCCTGCTTAGCCATTTTGCACTTCCTGTCAATCTCATTTTTGAGACGTTTTTATTCCTTTTTACCTGCTTCATTTACTGCATTTTTATATTTTCTCCTTTCATCAATTAAATTCAATATTTCTTCTGTTACCCAAGGGTTTCTACTAGCTCTCGTCTTTGTACCTATTTGATCCTCTGCTGCCTTCACTATTTCATCCATCAAAGGTACCCATTCTTCTTCTACTGTATTTTTTCCCCCATTCCTGTCAATTGTTCCCTTATGCTCTCCCAGAAACTCTGTACAACCTCTGGTTCTTTCAGTTTATCCAGGTCCCATCTCCTTAAATTCCCAACTTTTTGGAGTTTCTTCAGTTTTAATCTACAATTCATGACCAATAGATTGTGGTCAGAGTCCACATCTGCCCCCGGAAATGTCTTACAATTTAAAACCTGGTTCCTAAATCTCTGTCTTACCATTATATAATCTATCTGATACCTTTTAGTATCTCCAGGGTTCTTCCATGTATACAACCTTCTTTCATGATTCTTGAACCAAGTGTTAGCTATGATTAAGTTATGCTCTGCGCAAAATTGTACCAGGCGGCTTCCTGTTTCATTTCTTAGCCCCAATCCATATTCATCGACTATGTTTCCTTCTCTCCCTTTTCCTGCTCTTGAATTCCAGTCACCCATGACTATTAAATTTTCGTTTCCCTTCACCACCTGAATAATTTCTTTTATCTCACCATACATTTCATCAATTTCTTCGTCATCTGCAGAGCGAGTTGGCATATAAACTTGTACTACTGTAGTAGGCATGGGCTTCGTGTCTATCTTGGCCACAATAATGTGTTCACTATGCTGTTTGTAGTTGCTTACCTGTACTCCTATTTTTTTTATTCATTATTAAACCTACTCTCCACTAACAAAGTATTTCCTTCCAAAGTCTAACAGGTCTGATAAATCACTTTTTCTAATACCTGCAACTTTGGAGGAGGTTCTCCTAATTATTAGCAATATGAAAATCTCCTCTCATCTGGCCTTGGTTTACCTAGTTATGTAATACAACAGGTCACTGATGAAATAGTACACCCACTTTGTAACACAATCAACTACTGCATGGATACAGGTGTTTTCCCTCAATCACTGAAAATTGCCAACATAGTTCCATTATACAAGAAAAGGGACAAACATGAGGTGAACCACTACTGACTTATATCTTTCCTCCCAGCTGCATCCAGAATAACAGAAAAAAATGTATATACTCAATTAGTGTCCTTTCTTGAAAATAGCACCCTACTAACAGTGCAATAGTTCAACTTTTGTAAGAATAAATCTGTCAACTAGACTCTCTTTTCATTTACTGACCAGATAATACATATATTTAATGGGAACCACTATGCTTCTGCCGACCACGGTGCTCTCGCGGTTCTAGGCGCACAGTCCGGAACCGCGCGACTGCTACGGTCGCAGGTTCGAATCCTGCCTCGGGCATGGATGTGTGTGATGTCCTTAGATTAGGTAGGTTTAAGTAGTTCTAAGTTCTAGGGGACTGATGACCACAGCTGTTAAGTCCCATAGTGCTCAGAGCCATCTGAACTATGCTTCTGTACTTTTCATTCACCTGACAAAGGCGTTTGAACTAGTCAATCACACGCCACTCCCACATAAACTGGATGCTCATGGTATAAGAGAAATCCACAATGATTGGTTTCAGTAATATCAAACAGATGGCAGCTGGTAGAAATAATAACAAATAATGGAAGAACAAGGTGTGCAAATATAATACCAATCACCTAAAGAGTCCTACAGGGTTCAACTTTAGGCCCCCTCCTCTTCCTTCTGTTTATTAATGCCCCCACAGAACACCTGTCCTCAACAACACCTGTGTTATTCACTGATGACACGAACCTCCTCCCTTGTAACATTTATCCATGGAAGATGAGACGTCATACAAGCCTCATCTGTTGTAACGTCTCTTCACAACAGATGAGAGCTGACTTAGTTGACCGCTATGAAAGGCTCTTATACTGGCTCTATGAAAAAAACCTCTAACTTAATACAGAAAAAAAGCTCATATGATACTCTATCAAAGAGTCATACAACACATTATGGACCATTAATCAAAGGCAAGAAGTTATCAAACAGGTTAATGACACTAAATTCCTTGGGCTATGGATGGACACAACACTACAGTGGAATGTCCACAGAAATAAACTACTGTGTAAACTGAGTACCCTCTGCAATGCCTTTAGAGATCTCTGTCAAAGGAGTAACATGACTACTATTAAAACTGTGTACTTTGTGCTAGTAAACTTAGTCATCTCATACTTAGCAAACTGCAAACAGAAAATAGTAATAACACATGAACTAAATGAAATCACCAGAACCATTTTTTCAGATGGAGGAATAATAAAACTTGGAACACCTCAAGGATTCATTTTTGGGCTATCCTTTTCCTTCTGTCCATAAATGACCTAAACCTAAGCACTGGATCACAAATAAATACCTTGTTTGCAGATGACACCTAGCATCCTTCTTACAGGGATAATTCTAGTATCTCCTGCTGCAGAAGTCAAACATGCGCCAGAACAAATGGACGTGGCCAGCCCATAGAGGGCTCCGCGTCCGCGGCGGCTCTTCCGCGCAGTGGATCTCGCACAGCGAGGGCGCCACCACTACACCATATGCAGACCACGGCCAATAGCTGCTCCCTCCAGTTTCATATATAGGGACCCGCTCTGCCCTAGTCCAGTCAGTCTGGTACTCGCTCTGGATTGCGTCTCTACCTCGGTGGTACTGCGTTCTGGTCGTTGCTCATTGTTGACATTTGCCTGGCTCTGGTTCCGAGTGGATTTACTGTTGGTGTTTGGTGTTGTGGTTTCTACAAGCCTCCATTGTTTATCTCTTCCTTGTTGTGTCAGTCATAGTCAGTCATTGTCAAGTGTTGTCGGTTATCGTTGGTCTGTCGTCCGACTCATCCTTGTGTTTACCCGGTGGTGCGTGATCCACTGCTGGCAGCTTCCCTGCCTGGTGGCTCTGATCCCGCTGCCCCAAGGCATTCCTGCGGTTAGTTTTGGTTACTAAAATAATTCCAACATGACTACAAGAAAACGTAAATAATGTTACAGATAATAAATGCATCCAAAACAACTGCTCTTAGTTTCTATTTAAAAGGGGAAGTGCTCAACACCACTGTAAAAAAAATGCCAACAGAATTACACCCTCATAGAAAATAAAACTTTTAGGCATATGGCTTCAACATGATTTTAAATGGCAGAGTATGCTACAGCATTTGTTTAATTGCACATGAAACAAGCTTCCACACTGTTGGAATTGCATACTTTGCCTAGTTCCACAGCATTCTACAGCACAGAATTATATTCTGGGGTAGCAAATATGCTAGTTCAGTCAGCTTCTTGACCTAGAAAAGACGATATTAGAAAAGGATAGATTGCTACTTGCCATATAGCAGAGATGTTGAGTGTCAGACAGCACAACAAAAGACTGTTAAACATGTAAGTTCAGCCAGAAGGCCTTCTCTCTCTCTCTCTCTCTCTCTCTCTCTCTCTCTCTCTCTCACACACACACACACACACACACATACACACACACACACACACACACACACACACACACACACAAATATATTCATGCAAATGCAGCTGTCACACACACATGATGACTGTCTTTGGCTGCCATAGCCAGACTGTGAACAACTGAGCATGATGAGAGAAGCAATCTGGAAGATGGGGTAAGGAGGAGGCTGGGAGGGGGTGGGGGGAAGCAGGGAGGGGTTGGGGACAGTAAAGTGCTACTTGTGGGACCATACAGGGATGAGGTGGAGAGAGGGTAGGGCAGCTAGGTGCAGTCAGGAGGTTAGTCAGTGAGCAGAGGGAAGGGAGGGGGGGAGGGGTCTCAAAAGGAGAGAAGTAAAAAGACTACGAGTCGGTTGTGGAACAGAAGGCTGTGTAGTGCTGGAGTGAGAACAGGGAAGGGGATAGGTTGGTGAAGGACAATAAATAATAAAGATTGATGCTGGTTGAACTGAATCTTCATCCACCAAGAAAAATTTTCAGTTTTGGGAAAAGATAAAAGTCTGATGAAACCATATCACATGAAGAAGGTGGTTGTGGCAATAATTCATACCTTAGTTTGTGTTATTTTCCCATGGCGATGGCACATGTGTGCAGGTGCTCATTGTCTTGATGGAAGATGACTTTCTACCCTGCTAAACCTGGCCTTTTTCCGCATATCTTTTGTTGCAATTTTCCTGGAGGTTAGCATAGTATTCTCCAGTAATTGTTTGCCCAGTGGGGTGATATCTATAAACAGAATCCCCTTTGCATCCCAGTACACTGATGCCATTACCTTCCCCACTGAAGGGATTCTTTTTGCTTTCTTTGGTGGCAGAGAATCAGCATGTTTCCACTGCTTTGACTGTTGTTTTCTCTGGAATATAGTAATCCACCAAAGTTCATCTGTGGTCACAAACTGGCACAAAAAATCTTGTTCGTTTCTCCTAAAAGGGGCCAAACATTGTTCCAATATGTCAATTCTCATGTGTTTTTGATCCAGTGTCAAGAGTCGCAGCAACCATCTGCAAATAATTTTTTCATTTCTAATTCTTCAGTTAAAATGATATATACCCTTTCAGATGACATCTGGCAAGTGTGAGAAATTTGACACACTTTTAATCAGCAATCCTCCATGACCATTTTGTGCAATTTGCAATGATTTCTGGAGTAGTGAGACATCATGGCCGACCACTGCATTAATCATCATCTAAGCTCTCCCGGCCAAATTGAAATTCGTTTGTCCACTTGGCAACAGTTAAATATGAAGAAGCAGAGTCCCCCTGTGTATTCTGGAAATCAGCATGACTGTCCTTTGCTTTCATACCTTTCTTTACGAAGTACTTAATTACTGCTCGAATCACAATTCTTTCCATCTTCACAAATAACTATGCGGGAACAACAACAGAGCCACATTACCAACACAGCTCTCTTCGAAGGGCACTGACATGGCACATTTTTACAGGCAGCAGTCCAGTGAATATCATGTGAACAACTAGCACTGACCTCTCCTGGTGATTCCGAGAACTTTTCAAACTAACCTCGTACACCAAGGATCTCACTGAGGCCTTTACAGATCACAATTACCCTTCCAACCTTGTACAAAAACCGATCTCCTGTGCCTTACCTTTCCAGTCACCTAACACCTCCCGAAGTCCTTCCATCTGGCCACAGAGGAGCATTCCCCTCATGACACAGTACCACCCAGGACTGGAGCAATTGAATTACATTATCCTCCAGGGTTTCAACTACCTCTTATTGTGCCCTGAAATGAGGAATGTCCTGCCCACTATCCTTCCTACTCCTCCCACAGTGGTATTCAGCCACCCACTGAAGCTACACAATATCTATGTCCATCCTTACACAACCCCTGCTCCCAACCCCTTTCCTCGTGGCTCATTTATCTGTAATAGACATAGTTGCAAGACCAGTCTCACGTAGGATCCCACCACCACCTACTCCAGTCCAGTCACAAGCATTATGTATCCCATCAAAGGCAGGGCTATTGGTGAAAACAGTCACGTAGTCTACAAGCCAAGATGCAACCGCTGTGCTTTGTTCCACATGGGTATGACAACCAACAACCTACCTATCTGCATGAACGGCCACTGACAAACTGTGTCTAAAAGCAGCTGGACCACCCAGTTGCTGAGCATGTTGCCCAAATGTATATTAACATGATACCAGGCAAAAAGGCAAACTCTGTATGCAATCAGTAAGGACAACAGCCTTTAAAACCTCCACTACAAATCAGTACAAATGTACAATGGTCTGCCACAGAAAATGAAAGTTATTTCTTCATTTTCACTGTTTTATATATCCCTAAGGGATTTTAGACCACTGCTTCTATTCAGTGGCAGATTTTTAGACCTTGTGAAGTACAACAGACTTAAAGCAAGAATATGCAAAAATCTGCTACTGCCACTAATGCAAGATCAAATAGATTTAATTTATTGTGCTATTAAAAATGTTTTTGATGTTATATTATGTAACTTGTGTGTGTGTGTGTGTGTGTGTGTGTGTGTGTGTGTGTGTGTGTGTGTGCGCGCGCGCACGCGTGCGCGCTGCTCATGTGCAAATGACAATCAAAATCTGTATTTACTGGATGGATAAAGAAAATTAATTATGATATTCCTTTCTGGGGGTCAATTCACAAGCAAATATATAATATGTAAAAACAGATTGTCAAGATCATGATTGATTTGAGTACCACCACGTACACCTACCAAGCCAGTCTTAAAGAACTGGGAACATTACCTGTCCCATGCATACACAATTTAGAGACTGTTTCATTTATAAATAAGAATCTCCATCTCTTTAAAACAAATAACGGAATGCATGATCATCACACCCATGGTGATGGTAACATTCATCTGACAAATTAGAGACTGAGTAAATGCCATGACAGGGTGAGGCACATAGGCAGCATACTCTATAATAAATTACTTTGATCAGTCAAAAATAATTAAACCACTTTCAGGAAGAATATGTTTTTATTCTGTTTCTAAATTTATGGTGACTAGCTTAAGCCATCTGTAATTTTTAATTTTGACAAGGAAATTAACCATGAACATGATGGTAGTTAAGTAATAATAATTTTCCTTTTGACTTTGTATTTTAAAACAGAGTTTACTTCTTAGAAACTACTGTAAAGTCATCATCACAAGTTGTTGTGCTCACGGCTGAGCATTGTGACCTCATGAACCAAGTGTGTCCATCCCAGATGGTTACCAGCTTCTCTTAAGAGTCTGCTGAAGAGGCAGACCAGAGGTCTTCTCGATCTGATCAATACACATGCTTGCTGCTCTTCCCCCCAGACTCTTGCCCTTGATCTTCCCCTTCCACAATTATTTTTTCTAGGTTTTCTTCATCTCTTCTCATAATATCACCAAAGAAGTGGAGAATTCTTGGGCTGACTTGAAAAGAAAGGCAAATGGAGATAATAAGTTGCTCAGTAATGGACTCATTTTTTTTCTTCCAGTCCATATAATGCACAGCATCATGCACCAGTACCAAAGCTCAGATGTGTCAATGCACTGTTTATCTCTGCTTTGAAGGGTCCATGTCTCATAGCCATAAAAGAAGAATGAAAAGATGAGTGTTTCAACAAGTTGAATCTTTGTGGTGCCTATTATTGTTCTGTTCTGCCAGATCTTGGTGAGCTGCTTCATAGCTACTCACCTTAGCGTGATCTGGCTTCTTATCTCATCTTCACAGTTTCCCGTGTCACAGATGGTTGACATGAGGTAGATGAAAGACTCCACTACTTCTAGTTCCTTTAATAAACCTGTCAGTTGAACCTGTACTCCTTGATTAATTATCTCGAGTTTGGACTTGCTGTGACAGAGGTACAATCTATATGATAGGCTAACATCTTTTACCTCGGCTAATAGCTCAACAAGTTCATCTTCACTGCTGGCTAAAAACATAGTGTCATCACCAAATTAAACTTAAACTTTGTGTTCTGCCATACAGCAGGTCTTGTTGTGGTGTCACCGCCAGACACCACACTTGCTAGGTGGTAGCTTTAAATCGGCCGCGGTCCATTAGTACATGTCGGACCCGCGTGTCGCCACTGTCAGTGATCGCAGACTGAGCGCCACCACACGGCAGGTCTCGAGAGACTTACTAGCACTCGCCCCAGTTGTATGGACGACTTAGCTAGCGATGCAACACTGACGAAGCCTCGTTTATTTGCAGAGAAGATAGTTAGAATAGCCTTCAGCTAAGTCAATGGCTACGACCTAGCAAGGCGCCATAGCAATTGATAGTTATTGTATGAAGCATGTCTCATCAAGAACAATGTATACAAATGATGGATTAAAGTTAAGTATTCCAGCAGCTACGTACTTTTCTTTATAGCATTCATTCCGTATCCTGTTTCAGACCTCACGCCATCCTGCGTGAGCTTATAGCGTGCATTTCGTCCTTCTCTAGCTATATAACACTTGTCATGGGAGAAGCCTCATCAGACAGGTCTACTGCATAAGCATCTAGGGAAGTGATTCCAGTAATGGTTTCCCATTGCCTTCCACTGATGATGATGAAATGATAATAAGGACACCAAATTGGAGGCTGTTAATTGTTCTACAACCAACTGAGATGCCTTTAGTCCAACCATCACCAGCATTCCTAATGACATGTTCTGCATAGATGTTGCACATTTGGGGGGGGGGGGGGGGATGGAACACAACCCTGTCTGACACCTTTTGATATATTGAAGAAATCAGATATGCCAGCACTTGCCTTCACACGTGTGAGGTGATTATTTTATAGGCTTATGATCAGTGCTGTCATGTGAGGTGGGACACCAAGCTCTGCAAGCACTTGCCACAACCTTTCCCTGATGAGACAGTCAAAGTCTTTCCTTTAGTCAAGGAAGTAGATGAAGACAGAAACGCAGAACTCTCACGTTTCTTGATTATCTGTCATATGTTGAAAATCTGTATACAAGTTCCTTTTATTTCAACAAAACCTCCTTGTTGAGAGGAATGGTTCAGTAGTTGGAGCAGTTCCTGATTGACCCTTTCTAATATACGGAGATGAAGAGTGACTTCGACCAGTCTTCTGGCCACTCCCCAGTTTTCCCTGTATGTGTATACATTAAATGCAGCACATCAGCATCTTCCTGTCCCATTTCCTTAATCATCTCACAAGATGTACTGTCTACATTTACATCTACATGATTACTCTGAAACTCACATTTAAGTGCTTGGCAGAGGGTTCATCGAACCACAATCATACTGTCTCTCTACCATTCCACTCCCGAACAGCGCAGGGGAAAAACGAACACCTAAACCTTTCTGTTCGAGCTCTGATTGCTCGTACTTTATTTTGATGATCATTCCTACCTATGTAGGTTGGGCTCAACAAAATATTTTCGCACTGGGAAGAGAAAGTTGGTGACTGAAATTTAGTAAATAGATCTCGCCGCGATGGAAAACGTCTTTGCTTTAATGACTTCCATCCCAACTCACGTATCATATCTGCCGCACTCTCTCCCCTATTATGTGATAATACAAAACGAGCTGCCCTTTTTTGGACCCTTTCAATGTCCTCCGTCAATCCCACCTGGTAAGGATCCCACACCGTGCAGTAATATTCTAACAGAGGACTAACGAGTGTAGTGTAAGCTGTCTCTTTAGTGGACTTGTTGCATCTTCTAAGTGTCCTGCCAATGAAACACAACCTTCGGCTCGCCTTCCCCACAATTTTATCTATGTGGTATTTCCAACTGAAGTGGTTCGTAATTTTAACACCAAGGTACTTGGTTGAATTCGACAGCCTTGAGAATTGTACTATTTATCGAGTAATCGAATTCCAACAGATTTCTTTTGGAACTCATGTGGATCACCTCACACTTTTCGTTATTTAGCATCAACTGCCACCTGCCACACCATACAACAATCTTTCCTAAATCGCTTTGCAACTGATACTGGTCTTCAGATGACCTTAATAGATGGCAAATTACAGTATCATCTTCGAACAACCTAAGAGAACTGCTCAGATTGTCACCCAGGTCATTTATATAGATCAGGAACAGCAGAGGTGCCAGGACGCTTCCCTGGGGAACACCTGATACCACTTCAGTTTTACTCGATGATTTGCCGTCTATTACTATGAACTGTGACCTTCCTGACAGGAAATCACGAATCCAGTCGCAGACCAAGGGATTTATAGTCCTTCAGATACTGTATTGCATTCTTTATTTTCCTGCATAAGGTTGTAGGTTCCAATGTAAGTTGTCCAATTGCCTGACATTCCATACTGTTATTAATCTGAGAATACAGTTTTTCACAGTACTGTTTCCTCTTCAGAACAGCTTCTTCCCTGTTTCTGATAGGGTTGCCATTCTCATAGCCTACCAGCCAAGTACAAGGATTAAATCCTTCGATGATGCTTTTGAGTTTCTTGAAGAGAACATGTACTTCATGATGATAATAATGTTGTTCTATCTCATCACAGACACCATTGATGAAGTCTGATCTGTCCTTTCTGCAATTCTGTTGTATGCCTGTGCACACGTTTTTAACATGTCTTGATCCTGGGTGGTGTGAATACCAGTTCTTTAGACTGCTTCTCTCTTCAATAAGTTGTAGTGTGGGCTGTGATATCCAAGGATTTTTGCACTTTGTGGTCTTTCTGATGTCAGATGTGATGAATAAAGGGCTTCATTCAGTTGGTCCCATGTTTGTGATGCTGGTGCATCTTTATTAAGACTGATGTGTAGTTTTGGTCTCACAAGCTCAACAAATTCCAAAAGAGCTTCCTTGTTTGTGAGTTTTAGTTGTCTTTCACCCTTCATCTTGGTGGATTTGAGCTTAATCCACAATTTCATGGTCAAGAGATTGAGATCAGTTATGCAGTCAGCTCCAGGATAGGTCTTAGAGTCTAACACCAAAGTCTTCCAATGTCTTTGCACTAGGATGAAGTCAGTATGTTTCTAAACCTACCACCAGGTGATACCCAAGTGTACAGTCATCTTGAGTGACGTTGGAACATTGTGTTACAGACAGTCAAGTCTTTACTCACACAGAAATCTAGTAAGAACCTGTCTTGGTTATTTCTCTCACCTAGACGCTAAGGTCCAACCACAGATTGTAAGTGTGTGTCTTGGGTAGTGTTTCCAATTTTAGCACTGAAGTCTTCAATTATTGCCTGTTATTTTGTAGGGGGTCTTGCTAAGGATTTGTTCCAGTTGTTCGTAGAACTCATCTATCTACTCATCCAAAGCTGCAGCAGTAGGAGCATAGATTTATAATGTAAATGTAAATGCACATGTATGTTTATACTCTCCTTTAAAGTGCATGTATATTTAGAAATCTATGTAACAAAAAGGTTTATGCTTCTTCAGCTAATTATTGCTATAGCTTGTATCCCATATAATGAACATGATTTTGGAGGTAAATAAATAAATAATTGTAAGAAGACTGTTATACATAAATTGAAGGTATTTTACATTTCTTTCATTTGTTCATATTAGAATTAGCTGGAGTTGGAGAGGACTAATCAGGGAAACCTTTCATACATTCCAGAATGAGATTTTCACTCTGCAGTGGAGTGTGCACTGATATGAAACTTCCTGGCAGATTAAAACTGTGTGCCGAACCGAGACTCGAACTCGGGACCTTTGCCTTTCGCGGGCAAGTACTCTACCAACTGAGCTACCTAAGCACGACTCATGCCCCGTCCTCACAGCTTTACTTCTGCCAGTGCCTCATCTCCTACCTTCCAAACTTTACAGAAGCTCTCCTGCGAACCTTGCAGAACTAGCACACCTGAAAGAAAGGATATTGTAGAGACATGGCTTAGCCACAGCCTGGGGGATGTTTCCAGAATGAGATTTTCACTCTGCAGCGGAGTGTGCACTGATATGAAACTTCCTGGCAGATTAAAACTGTGTGCCAGACCGAGACTCGAACTCGGGACCTTTGCCTTTCGCGGGCAAGTGCTCTACCAACTGAGCTACCCAAGCATGACTCACCCCCCGTCCTCACAGCTTTACTTCTGCCAGTACCTCGTCTCCTACCTTCCAAACTTTACAGAAGCTCTCCTGCGAACCTTGCAGAACTAGCACACCTGAAAGAAAGGATATTGCAGAGACATGGCTTAGCCACAGCCTGGGGGATGTTTCCAGAATGAGATTTTCACTCTGCAGCAGAGTGTGCGCTGATATGAAACTTCCTGGCAGATTAAAACTGTGTGCCGAACCGAGACTCGAACTCGGGACCTTTGCCTTTCGCGGGCAAGTACTCTACCAACTGAGCTACCGAAGCACGACTCACGCCCCGTCCTCACAGCTTTACTTCTGCCAGTGCCTCATCTCCTACCTTCCAAACTTTACAGAAGCTCTCCTGCGAACCTTGCAGAACTAGCACACCTGACAGGAAGGATATTGCAGAGACATGGCTTAGCCACAGCCTGGGGGATGTTTCCAGAATGAGATTTTCACTCTGCAGTGGAGTGTGCACTGATATGAAACTTCCTGGCAGATTAAAACTGTGTGCCAGACCGAGACTCGAACTCGGGACCTTTGCCTTTTGCGGGCAAGTGCTCTACCAACTGAGCTACCCAAGCACGACTCACGCCCCGTCCTCACAGCTTTACTTCTGCCAGTACCTCGTCTCCTACGTTCCAAACTTTACAGAAGCTCTCCTGCGAACCTTGCAGAACTAGCACTCCTTTATGGCATATTTATGTGTTAATTATTCATTTACAGATTGGTGAATTACATTTTGAGACATACATTTTTCATTTCATATGGTAAGTTTGACAATGGATGGTAACATGTGTATTGGTGTAGTTTTATAATCAGGTAGTCAAGGCATTTTATAACATAAGTATCTCATTATTTGTATTAAGGTAGGAAAAGCTAGGGAGGCCAGAAACAACAAGTGAGATCTCCCTCCCAATTAAGATGATCATCCATGATTGATACACTATTACAAATATAAAGAAGTTTCATATACTGTAGATGCTTGCTCTTACACTGTAATGTGCGTCACCTGACAATCCTTCTCCATTCAACATAAAGACATTTTCACATAAACTGCATTCAGACAAGGCAATAGACTCTTTTCTCAGTGTACCAGTAGTGTAACAGTTTCAAGTTATTCATGTTTATAACATGAATAATAATTGTAGTGACCATCAGCGTGTTAATATAGTATTAATATAAAATTGCATGAAAGCATATAAATTTCCATGTTCAGCTCAAGTGTAGATTGTGTAAGTGTATGATATTAAGTGTGAAAGTGCCAAAAGTGCTAAGCATTTTAAATAGGTGTGTTTGCAGGTGTTGAATACGGAACTGTAGTGACAACCAGCATGTTAATATAGCAATAATACAAAATTGCATAAAAGCATATAAATCTCCATGTTCAGCTCAAGTGAAGACTGTAAAGTGTCAAAGTGCCAAATGTACTAAGCTTTTCAAATGTGTGTGTTTGTGGGTGTTGAATATGTGGGTTGAAGAAGCACCTAGTTGATTCTTGAGGTGTCCTTGTGTGTACATTGCATAGATTTATAGTGTGTGAAATATCTCATTGCAGGTAACTATAATCCTTATGTGTACAATAAGCTTTTCAAAATGTACAAATTCAACATCTTGAGCAGCTACAAATGATTTGGGATTGACTAATATGATTCTGTGAATGTAGTTTAATCTCTGAACATCCAGTTGTTTCAGTGACATGAAATATTTTGATCTTGACATCCATACTCCCATAGCTATATTTTTCTTCAAATCCATAAACATATATTATAATAATATTGTTTCTCTTTGGTTTACACTTAAAAGACAGCTCCATCATAGTAAAACGAAAAATAAAAAAATAGATCTCTTTGATTTTATATGTGTGTGTCACTTGAAGTGTATGTTTGAAGCTTACAGTTACATCGATCATGTATCAAGTAAATGTAGTGTGTATCTGAATATTTGTCTTTGGTATCCCAAAATAGACAACTCTATTACAATCTCTGAACCATCTCAATGTACAATACCATGATAATGTATATATGTATTTATATATCTTCTTGGGACAATTTCAACAAAGTGTGTTTGTGTGTGTGTGGTTTAACATTTTTAAATACTTGTAGCATAGTCAATTATGTGTTTATATGGGATTAGGTTAGTTGTTTGGTATAAGGCATACTTGTTCACACGTTTCCTTTGCTCGAATGGTGTTTGGCCAGATGAAAATTCATTGACAATTAAAATTTTTCATAACTGTTATAGCTTGACTCACATTAGATACAATATAACAAAGAAAACAATCAATTTATGACATAATAATTTAACTGGATGGATAAAAATCCGCTCACCAAGTTGTGGCAGAATACACACATAAAAGGAGGTTATAATTAGGCCAGCTTTCAGAGCCAGCAGCTCCTTCTTCAGGCAGAAGGGTTGAAGGGGAAGGAAGAGGGGTGAAGGAAAAGGAATGGAGAGGTCTACGAAAAGGGGTAGATTTCAGGAAAGTTGCCCAGAATCACAGGTCAGCAGAGACTTTCCTTCTCATCCTCTCTGGTAAGTCTCCCCTGATCTGTGGATCTGGGTGACTTTTACAAAATCTACTGCTTTTCCTAGACCTCTCCATTCCTTATCTTTCACCCCTATTCCTTCCCCTTCAACTCTTCTGCCTAAAGGAGGAGCCACTAGTTCCAAAAGTTTGCCTAATAATAACCACCTTTTATTTATGTGTTCTGCTGCTACTTGATGTGTAGATTTTTTTTATCTAGCCAATTAAATTATTTATTAAACACGATATGACATCTCAGTCACAGAAAATGGTGTTAGGTTCAAGCATAGTAATTGGAATTCATAAAGATAACAGACATTAGAACAGTAAATGTGACATATTTTGTTATGTTCAATGGGACATACACTGAATAATCAATTTCAGGCAGAAAGCTGTTTCAGTTAATTAGTTTTTGTTGTGTGAACAGCTCACCTGATGTTATTTGCATTAGCTGTTATATGCTTTGACATTTACAATAATTTTCTTTCTCTATGCACAATTACACTGCTCAGGGCTCGATGTCTTTATTCCCTGGGTAACTTGCTTCCCCATTTGGGCACGTCTCCAAGAAAATCCTGGGTAAAACCCCGCACAAAGCTTAAAACTCTGAGTTAAATAATTATTGTTACAATTATTTCCATTTACATTCATTATATATAGTACAAACAGAAAATAATTAAATATTGCCAGGTAAATGTTCCAGATGTTAACAACAACATGATAGCCTAATTATCTTTGCATGGCAACATGTAATTTTGATGCTTTATATTTTATGAGCTTCACGAAGCAGGTTACTGATGGATAAAAAGGGATATGGGTAAAAGAAGAGAATGGTGAAGATGAAGAGGGGGGGGGGGGGAGACAGAGGAGAGAGGAGGGAGAAGGGTTAGAGACAGAAAGAGATAGAGAGAGAGAGAGAGAGAGAGGATGGAGGGAGGAAAGGAAGGAGGGAGGGGTGGAGGTGTTGAGTCATAGAGCATGCCTACTTTGGAGGAAGGGGGGGGGGGGGGGGGAGAGTGGTGGGAGAAGAGAGTGCACGATCTGGACAGAGAAGCAGTGGTGTTGACAGAAGAGAGAAAAGAAGAGATAAAGTGAGACATTGGGAACAGGTTAGTAATGGCTTAGGCCAAAGGAATCACAAGAGCACAGGATGTGGTGGAGAGACAGTTCCTATCTGCATAGTTCACAGAATCTTGTGCTGGAAGGGAATATCCAAATGGCCTGTGTGGTGTAGCAGCTGTTGAAGCATGCAGCTTATTTGGAAATTGGATGATCCACGGTTTGGCAATGGGCATCCATAAAGAAAAAAAGGAAGTAAGATCAGGTTTAACGTCCCATCGACATCGAGGTCGTGGGGAAGGAAACTGGCTGTGCCCTTTGAAAGGAACCATCCTGGCATTTGCCTGGAGCAATTTAGGGAAATCACAGAAAACCTAAATTTGAATAGTTTGACACTGGTTTGAACCATCATCATCCCAAATGCGATTCCAGTGAGCTAACCACTGTGGCACCTTGCTCGGTACGGCCATTTGTGCGAGTACAGTTGGCTGCTTGTGATGCACACATAGAATGATGCACACATAGAATGCTGCACAGTAATTGCAGCATGCGTGATACATAATATGAATACTTTCATAGGTCGCTCTGCCTTTTACTGGGTAGGATATGCCTGTGACTGCAGTAGAAGTTGGCTGATGGGTGTATGGGATAGATCTTGCACCTGGGCCGACCACAAGAGGTGCAGGATTGAGAGCAGGATTGGAAAAGGGGTGGACAAGGATAATGTAGTAGGTTGGGTTGGCAGTGGAACACTACTTTGGGGGATGTGAGTAGCATTTTGCGTATGATAACCCTCATCTCAGTGCATGACAAGAGGTAGTCGAAGCCCTGGTGGACGATGTGGTTAAGCATTTCATGATCAAGTTGATGCTGGGCGATAGAGGAGTACTGGTCAGTGGGTGGTTCACAGGTTTACTGGTGCCAGAGGAGTGACACAGGAATTCTGTTTATGGATGAGCTGGATAGGATATTGTCGGTCAGTAAAGGCGTGATGAAGCAAGCTAGGATCTCTTTACTTCCACTCTTCTTTTGCCATCTGCCTCCTTAAATTCATTTTATTTTCATTTTTGTCTAATAACCATTAACATGCAAGAGTATAATCTACATTTTCATAAAGGAGAAAGGTTGGCCCTAAGTCTTAAGAAATACAGCACCAGATCTAATTTTGTGCTTAGTTTTGTGCATGTAATCAATTTCCTAATTTATTTTGGCTATTCCTAGTTAATATCTTTCGTTACAGGGTGAAATCAGTAACTGTTTCGTGACTTAAGTTCTATTGTTGACTTATAAACAAATATAAATTCTGTAATAATTATAAACATTAGGAAGAAGAACTATTAGGATTCTTAAAGTATTTATTTGGCTCCATTCGAAAACTTATTAGCAAAGCCAGCCCATAATTAATTCTAAAATAATTACGAGGTTTGTCAAAAGTATTGTTTGCATAACTATACCTGTTAATTTTATTATTTAAACAAATAATTCAGCCTAACCCGTTAAAAAGAATGAATTTTTCAATGTATTTAGTTAATTGAATGAGTTATGTTTTAATTGTAATTTCTGTAAATTAAACATCAAACAATGTATAGTTTCAGTACCTATTATTGTGAGGATATATAAAGGCCCAAATTTTGGTCCTGAGATCTGTCAGTCCATGGCTGATTTTCAGAGGGGAATTATGTACTGTTTCAAGTAACAACAATGCATCAACTTAACATTGGAATTAGTGGAACACAAATAGCCCATGTGTTAAAGCAATGACAGTGTCTGTTCAACTTATTTGAAAAATAGTGTCACACACTCCTTATTGTTCTGCAAGAACTGTGAACTGTGTAGTTAGGTATTTACTGCTCATGCACTAAGCAGATTCAGAACCATATAGGTTGCAGTAGTTACTTGGAGATAACAACAGATGTCCAACAACAAATTGTTGTAGCAGTATGCTGATATTCGCATGCAAGCTATTAATGAGGCTTATCATTTACCAATAGTTAACTTGTCATATAACTGTGTCATATGGGGCAGGAGGGGGTTGTGAACAGTGAAAGTAAAGAACAGTGAAATGCAACTGTGCAACTGTCGGCTACATCATTTACAGTAGTCACTGTTGAACTTCCACCCCCCCCATTTTTCAGCCAGTATAACAACGCAGTACGTTGACACCGAGGACTATCAATGAAGAAATAAATCAGGCAAATGTCACAAAGGCTCTGGTAAAGTTGTCAGCATATTTTGGACAACTCCTGCTTTCCACTTCAAATGCGGCATTCACAGGTGGTGATGCTGTAAGGAAGAGACTTTTTGATTTGAAAAGGATGACAGCTATCTCAAGTGGAGATACTGTTGAAGGTGGTGTGGACGTATATACTTATGGAGCCATCTGAACGGTGGAGATTGACATCTAGGAAGGTGACTTGATGAGTTGAGGATGAGGTGAAGTGGATTTCTGAATAGGTATATTGTAATACATACTAACTTGAATAAAACATTCCCTATAATGTGTGTCTAAGTTTTATTGGTTACTTAGATACCGCTGTTAGAATGTAATTCAAATACCCATAGAAGGCATTAAGCAAATGATCAAGTTGAAAGTTGGCTTTCATAAATTCTACCTCTACTTAGCTCTGTAAACAGCTGCCTTCTTTTTCTTTTGCCTTTATCGCGTACTACACAAGGTTGGCATGGTTATTATCAGACTGGGCATTGTTAATGATAATCAGTGGTCAGTTGCCCTTCCTGTTGTAAAACCAGATTATCTCTGTAACGCAGAAATGCTGAACACATGTTATATGGAATGTTTTATCTGAATTTGTCTCCACTGCCACCTACTGCTAGTCCTCCTGAAACAAGCTGTATAATATAGAAGCGAATAAACTGTCTCTGCTAGAAGCAATTATGTCTGGCAGCATTACAAACAGCTGTGTCAAAAATTTTGAACATTGTTCTTCTCAGTACCAAAATATCTTTGTTTGTAGTAGGATTTCGAAAGCTGTGGACAGTAATAGCATAAGTATGCAGATTTATTGCCTCACCTGTGTTTCCCATAGATGGCAGTGACACATTATCTGTCAGATTAGTGGGTGCTGAGAGAGAGGAGTCTAACTGCCAGAGACAAAGCTCAACGCATTACTAATATATCTGACAGCACATGTTCAACATTAATAAAAGAAGCATAATAGTATTCCTGATTTTCTTAATTTATGTACCCATTTCTTTATACTGGGTAGGCATTCTTTCAAACTGTTTGTTTAGAGTACATGTGTCTACAGGAAGTGATACACTGTCAATGGAAATGGAGAGTTTTTGTGACATATTTGCCTGCTTACAGACATGCGGCAGGCTTTGAGGCTATTGATACCCACATGAATAGCACTGCATCACTGAATAGTTGGAAGAGATGCAATATCAACTCAACTGCATGTGGATTCCACTCTAAGCTTACTCTTCTTGACTTAGTGGGGACAAATGGAGGAATTTAATGTGGGTCACATATCCTCTTCTAGTACTTAAAAATAGCCAAATTAAAGATAGTACAAAGAGGAGAGAAACATTGTTGAATTTGTTATTAAAAAAAAAAAACAAAAAAACAAAAAAAAAACAAAAAAAAACCTCGCTTATTTTATACGATTAAACAGTTTTTCTTTTAAAGTAAAATTATTACTACCTCTCGTCATTGCAGATCTGCCAGGCAGCAAGGGAGCAGCTGTCAAAATGCAGCTATAGTACCTGCATTTTGACAGCTGTCATTATTTCCATACCATACCCTAATCCTCCCATCAACCCCAAGAATCAGTGGCACACTCATCACCCAGGATCACTCTGGAAGGAACTACTGAACCACACCTTTAGCCATGACTTCGATAACCGACCATCATGCCCTGAAATGAAAGACATCTTACCCACCACTCCTAAAGTGATAGTACCTCACCCTACCAACCTTCACAACATCCTGGTCCATTCCTATACCACAACCACTCCTGATTCCTTGCCACAAGGATCATACCCCTGTGGAAGACCCAGGTGCAAGATGCGCCCAATCTATCCAGCACTCTCTGCTCCAATCCAGTCACAGACTTATCCTGCCCCATCAGAGACAGGACCACATGTGAAAGTAGCTTTGTCATATACCAACTATAATGTTTCTCCATCTTTGACTTCTTCTCATGAGCAGGTTCAGTCAGTTTCAAGAAAAGGCAGCTAATTCATAGATCAGTATATAAATACAATCTCAATTTCGATCTATTTTCATTGCTCATATCTGAAGGATACAGTCTTTTTTAAAATTAATATGATTATATTTTCTAACAAAAGCTACAGACTGCTCAGCGTAGCTGATGCAACTTTTTCCAACACCTCTCATGAGAACTAAGGACAATTAACAGACATTTAATGTTAACAGGGAAACTATATATCTGAGTCATCATGGAGTTAGTCCTATTCAACTCTTTGACACACGCAGCAGCCGCAACAGCGGGTAGTAGTTAATACTATATGGGAGACAATCTCAAGTTCACCATAATGCTCATTCGCTTCAAGCAAAAAAAAAAAAAAAAAAAAAAACCAGAACCAAATTCTTTTAGATACAGTTAAACAGATTAAATAATAGTATATTAAAGGCACAAATTACCTGTGATTGCACTAGTGGTAGGAATACAAATTGGGTGGCTTGCGGAGTATCAATGTAGATGTAGATGTAAACATGAACAATTTAGTGACATTACACAACTCTGCTGCAGTCAGTACACAGACTACCAGCCAGCTGTCCACCAGAATGAATGGCCACCATCAAACTGTGCCCAAGAACAAAGTTGACCATTCTGTGGAACAGCATGCAGCTGAGCATGACATGCTCAATTTCAATGGCTGCTTTACAAACCCAGGCCATCTGGATCCTTTCCTCCACCACAATCTTTTCTGTACTATGCAGATGGGAGTTTCCTTGCAACACATCCTTCACTCCTGCAACTCTCCTGGCCTCAATTTTCATTAACCCACTACCTCCACACCCTCCAAGCAAGAGTTTCCCCTTGCTCCACTCTGAAAACTGCCTAAATCCATGTCATCGTCATTTAGTGCCTTGCCCACTGGCTCCAGTACCTGTGCATCACCTGCCTAGCCCATGCACTTGACACCCTTCCCTCCCACATCCCCAATCAGCAAACCTGCTGCCTCCCTCGAAGCTGCCAGTCGCCCAACCCCAAACCCCTCTTCCTGCCTCCCACTGCTCTCTCCCTCTACCCACGCCACCAGACAACGCTCCCACACCACCCAAGCCAAGATGTAATCCCAGTATTGTGTGTCCAGCTGGCACAACATACAGCACTAGTTGGTTTTTTTTTCTTTCTTTCTTTTTTTTTCACTCTAGCTTGAAAAAGGATTTATTCTGAAAGCTAGCAAGATTTCTATCTATTTTGTATTTGCCTGGCAATGAATTAATGCTTTTGGCACTCGGTGAGTTGACTACTTTACCCCTAAAATATATGCATTCTACCACAACTTTCTTCTTTAGTCATCCATCTCTTTGACACATGATCGTGGTTTTCTAACATTGAGGTAACTGCATGTACAGAGGCAGCACATTAGGAAACTGTATTTTCCATCCTGGCACCTTTAGCTGCCTGAATTCCCAAGCTCCCCAGTACACAGCAGAATGACACCTCCTTGCCCACCTTTATTGGTGGAAAAGCGCATTGTGCATCATCTGAATATAATTTACTGCTGGATATATACTGTCCAGACACATTAACGTGACGAGCAGTCAAAAGACTGAATAACCACGATTTGCAGCACAGACCATTGTGAGATGTGCAGGAAGAGTATCAGTGAGGCTCTTGGAGGTACCTACTGCAGAGCCATGGCCATCTGGACTAGGTTCTTTTGGTCGAGGATCCCTGGCAGGAATAGCCCGATCAAGGTAGTCTCATAGATTCTTCATGGGGTTTAAATATGGGAGTTTGGTGGGCAGGGGAGTACAGCAAACTCATCCCAGTGCTCTTTGAACCACGCAAGCACTATTCACACACAAGCAAGCACACCTCACGCGCACACGACCGCCAACTCCAGCATCTCCAGCCAGAATGCTGTACCTTAAAGCTATATGTAAGTGTCTTTTAATTGTGACTGACTGCAACTCGATGTATCTTCTTTACAGTAAGATGCAATCTATCTTTTCCTACATTGCTGAGTTTCCATTGTTTGACTTTTGTCGGACAGCATATAGGGATGAATGTGATCCCCAAGGGTAGATGCACAGTTGTGTTGGTCCACTGTGAGTTTGAGAATGACAAAATCACCCACAAAAACATTCCCTAGACCTGAACGTTCCCCCCTCTGGCTGACAATTTTCAATTTTCGCAGTATGTTTGCTTTCAGACACTTCATGCCATACGCAACAACAGCCATCTGTCTGATGGACCATAAAATGTGATTCGTCTACAATGGTCACTTGTTGCCACTCAAAGGACATCCAGTTCAGATACCGGTGTGCAAATTCCAGCCTTTATTGCTGATGAACAGCAAGCAGCATGTGTGCACTAATCAGGCACCTGCTGTAGAGGCCCATACACAGAAACCTCGCTGAACAGTCATTGAGGGGGACACTTGTTGGTAGCACCTTGATTCATCTGGGTAGCCAGTTACTCAACAGTTGCCTGTCTATTCGGCTTTACAGATCTCTCCAGCTATTGTTCACCCCTGTCATATATGGCCCATGGTGCACCATCGTTGTCTTGACACCTGTTTTGGATGTACCATTTTGTCATGCACAGTATACGTTTACCATGGTAGCACATGAACAGTTTATAAACTTAGCCATTTCAGAAGTGCTTCCATCCTTGGCCAAAAGACAATGATCATGCCTTCTGGATATCAGGTAAATTGCTCCATTTCCGCACTGTGACAACACTTGCAGTCCTCTTGCTGCCCTCCCCATACATGCTTTATACACCCTCCACTGATAGTGCTGACACCTGCCAGCCATCAGTGGTTACAGCATGTTGATGCCAAATATAGGCAGGGGTCACATTAATGAGATTGGACCATGTGTGTGATAGATAGCCTGAAGGACATTTAGGAAGTCGGTGCAGGTGAATTGGTAGCTTGATCTCATTTGTCTCTCTCAAGATCGCATACAATTTAGCATCTCACACTGTTAATGTGTTAGGTAGTCATATCTTGAGTGCATATTCTGTAACTAACCCAGAAAAGCCAATGTAATTCCCCTACTGGGACCCATAAGCATGCCCTACAATACAGTTGCAGGGCTTGGATAAAATTTGGTAAAATATTTATTTAAAAACGTAGACTAGAGTATAATTCTTTTTGTACACTGATAAATATTTAATAATTCTGGGTCTCCTCCTTAATCAGGGCAGTGAACAACTCCAAACTTGATGAAAAACAGAAATATAGTCTGCATTAAGAACCACTAGGTACTGCTTCATGTGAATCCTGAACAGTGTCATTGTGCGTTGTCTGTATCTCAACAGCCACTCGATTAAAGGATGGGCAACAGTATGAACAGTTGAGAATAGGTGGGATGCATGTCACATCATGTGGATCTGTGGTGCATGATCATTAGTGACTTACTAGCCTCAACACAAAGGCTAAGAATCAAAATAGCCTAGTATTTCCCTTGCCAGCCTAATGCCTTTATGGTGAACAGCATCAATGATTTTAAGGTATGACAGCCTAGCTGAACCGTAAACTGTGCATCTAAAACAATTGTAGGTGGTGTTTAACAAAAGCATTGTAAAACAGGAGCAGACATAATCAGTCTGCTCCCCTTGATCTACACTTTTAGGTCCTTTTTCTTCAGGTGCAGTTTACTGCATCAGTTTCTCATGAAACATGAGACCCGGCTATCTCACTGAACTTCGAAAACTGAAAACAATGTAGGTCAAAGGATGACAGGAATGATTAAAATGCCATAAACAAACACTGAAAACTATGCTATCTGTCCACTTACCAACTGTCCTACCATTAGTTGCAGCTAATGACTGGTCATTGCAAGATCGGAGGAAAAGCAGAATACTGCAAAGTCATCCGCAAATAACAAACATTGAATGGGAGACTTGCTATGGTACACAGTCATGCTTGAAACTGATCCCTGAGGGACACTATTCTCCTGCTTGAATAGCTCTGAAAGAGAATCAACAATTCAGGATTTACAAATTATTTGGAAAGGGAGGACCATATGAATATGGGTTATCTCCCTCCGAATCACCATGTGTGTAGCTGTCCAAGGATGTTATGCTTCCAAACAGAGTAATAGGAGTTCTCGGAATCGAAGAATATGGTCTACGAGTTGTTGTCTGCGTACAAAATAGTGTTGTATTCCTGCTTCCAGTAGGGTGAAGTAGCACGGGTTGAACAATATCTTTTAAACCTACTCTAGAAGCAACTAACTACATTCATGCTCATAAATTAAGGATAATGCTGATACATGGTGAAACAATGTTCTTGTGGGTTTAAATCACATCTGGATATGACCATGTGATGCACTTGACCTGCGGTCCGTCACACGGTGGCGCTGGCAGCAGTCCACATATGCAGAGGTGTATTGGTGCATGTCAGAGTACAGTGCAGCGAGTAAGTGTGCAGATGTTTTCAGATGTGCTAATGGTGACTGTGTGATGAAAATGGCTCAATGAACACGTATTGATGACGTTATGAGGGGTAGAATACTAGGCCGACTGGTCAAACACAGCAGGTCATAGCATGGGCCCTCCGTGTGAATCTCAAGATTATGGCAACGATTCCAGCAGACAGGAAATGTGTCCAGGCACTACAGTACAGGACGTCCACAATGTACAACACCACAAGAAGACCAATACCTCACCATCAGTGCCCGCAGACGGCCACAGAGTACTGCAGGTAGCCTTGCTTGGGACCTTACCGCAGCCACTGGAACAGCTGTCTCCATACACACAGTCTACAGACTGAACATACATGGTTTATTCGCCCCGAGACCTGCAAGGTGCATTCCACTGACACCTGGTCACAGGAGAGCCCATAAAGCCTGGTGTCAAGAACACAGTACACGGTCAATGGAACAGTGGTCCCAGGTTATGTTCAGGACGAGTCCAGGTACAGTCTGAACAGTGATTCTCGGTGGGTTTTCATCTGGCGTGAACCTGGAACTAGATACCAAACCTTTAATGTCCTTGAAAGGGACCTGTATGGATGTCATTGTTTGATGGTGTGGGGTGGGATTATGATTGGTGCACGTACACCCCTGCATGTCTTTGACAGAGGAACTGTAACAGGTCATGTGTATCGGGACGTCATTTTGCACCAGTATGTCCACCTTTTCAGGGGTGCATTGGGCCCCACCTTCCTCCTGATGAATAACGCACAGCCCCACCAAGTTGCCATTGTGGAGGAGTACCTGGAAACATAAGATATCAGGTGAATGCAGTGGCCTGCCAGTTCTCCAGACCTTAACCCCATCGAGCAAGTTGACATATTGCTGCACGTCTTCGAACCCCTTCGACACTTCAGGAGCTCCGACAGGCACTGGTGCAAGAATACCCCAGCAGCTGCTCAACTACCTGAACCAGAGTACGCCAACCTGTCATGCGGCCTGTGTACATGTGCATGGTGATAATATCCCATATTGATGTCACGGTACATGCGCAGGAAACAGTGGCATTTTGTAGCACGTGTTTCGGGACGGTTTTCTCAACTTATCACCAATACCGTGGACTTACAGATCTGTGTCGTGTGTGTTCCCTATGTGCCTATGCTGTTAGTGCCAGTTTTGTGTAGTACCACATTGAGTTGCACCCCACTCTGCAATTATCCTTAATTTATGAGCACGAGTGTATTTCCTGCAGTTCTAAAACCCAAGTCGACCATGCATTCTAGTGCCTTTTCTATACAGCTAGTGAGAGTCATGCTATGGTAACTACTGGACAACGTGCGGTCCTTCCCTGGAGGGGTACTAAAATCTCCTCCATTCATGAGTCAGTGAAGTCTCCAGCCAGCTAAATCTTAAAAGAAATAGAAAGATTTATTTTGCATCCTTTTTGAGATACTTCAACATACTGTACTGGATTTTATCCTTACCTGGTGCAGTCTCCTTGACTTGAATCAAAGCACAATCCAGCTCCCACACAGAAAAGCGGCTGTTGTATTCTACAGTGTTGTTCGAATGGGAATTTCAGCCACCCCACTCCATTAATGCCCGATGGCGACAAGAAGCTGGAATCTGGTTTTCAGTGGCAGTGCTCTAACTGCAGTCTACTGCCCTTGCTTGCCCGATGTCTCCAGGGGTAGATTGCCCTTCCTTTTACCCTTCACCAACCTAGCCCCCCTTACTCCCCAGGAAGGAGCTATTAGTTCTGAAATCTAGGAAGTCCCACACTTTTAATTTTGTGTGTATCTATCAGTTACTACTCATTCTGCCTCCTGAATTAAGCACTGGCCAACAATACTGTCTCATAATTTACCTGTTTTCTTGATTGAATTTACCCTCGATGTTTAGTATTGAGCGTCTGATTTCAGTAATCTAATTCTGTAAAACCACTGTAAAGTGCATAATGGAACATACCTCCCATTATGCCACATATTAGTGTGTCTATGATGATGGATATCTTAGTTACTTTTTGTGCTACCCTTTTTTGTACATGTTCAGTATCCCTTATTAGTTCTGTTAAGTATGCTCCCCCCCCCCCCCCCCTCCCACACACACACACACACACACACACACACACACACACACACACTTGAGCAATAGTCTACACTGGGACACAAATGCTTCACAAGCAGTTTCCTATGTAGACTAATTGTTTGTTCCCAGTATCCTGCTGAGTCAAACTCTGCCAACTGAGTCTGTGAAAGCATTCCATTTCATAATGTAGCACACAGGTGGTAAAGAGTTGACAGATTCCAATAGTCGCTGATATTCCAGTGTTTCTTTAGATGGTTTCTCATTTAAATAATTCCATTACCTGCAAAAAGTCTGAGGTTACTATTAACATCGTTTGCTTAACACACTTCTCTGGGACATGCCGTAAGTTATTCCTACATTTGTCAATGCTATACTGTCTAAGATAACATGTTATATCCTAGTTACCAATAAATCCTGTCAAGTCACAAATTTTGTTTGATGCCACCTACGAACTTACTGCCATTCAGAAAAGGCAAACTGGAAATAAGTAAAATGATTTTTGGAAATAAATTACGCACATACCTGATTGCCTTGATCAACTATCAGCATATCACCAACTGAAATTCAGATTGGAGTTATGTACCCTCAAAAGTATTCAATGAACTCCTATATAACAAAGAATAAGATTGCAAATCTCCACAAATTCAAAATAAAATTAAAAACATAAATCCCATTGGCCATTTACCACTGCTATATGTTATCTGATTACCTAAATAAACAAGTACTGAAAATACCTGTTAGTGCTTGCCAAGTAGCACAGTATTGTATACAGGTCCTTGTCACACTTTGAAAAATATCAGTTTAGTGAAGCATACATTCAGCTATAAATGGATGAGAAATAGTAGCTTTTTAACCTTACATACAAGCAAGAGCTTTTTTCAAACTAGTAGATTTCCTTTTAATTTAATAGGTTATGCATATGCACAAATACAAATACACAGTACAGAGATAGCTTATTGTTAATGGCACGTACAGATTAAGTTTCTTTGATGTACTTGTCTTTTGTCAGTGTATACCTCGACTTGCTCCACAGCCCTGAAGGTTCTCCTCCTACTTGATGGGATCTACGGAACATGATAAATGATAGTAGTGTATACATTTTACACTATTTAGGCACATTTACATTTGACTGCACAGAAACCTGCTTGAAATTAAATGCAAACTTTCACTCAAAGTACTCAGGAGCCAAGAACATCACAATATGATCAGAATGAATAGCACACACTATTAAAAAACACAAGAGTATCTGCACCATTTGATTCCTAAGATCATAGAGCAGAAAAATGTACACAATGTTATCAAGAGTCAGACAAAAATGGCCAACGTCGAGACATACAGGAATCAGGTAGCAATTGGCACCTAATAGTCCTGGTTTTACTTTCTGTGTGCAACATCGGAATTGTCATTGTGTGATCAGCAAAGGCTCCTTACTTACCAAGTCAGTAATGAATCTGAATGCTGCTGCCATTCAGGCTCATGGGAAGCATGTGAACCTTCATCACACCATTGGCACTAACACTTCCTACGTATTGGCCTACACTTCAGCAGAATGCTTCAGCCATCCATAGATACATAACATGAATACGAGGCATGTTCAGAAAGCAAGTGTATTGTGATCATCACAGACTGACCAGAGCGAGCGCTGCAGGAACACAGCAGTACGTAAACTCACATAGTGTCCAGTTAGGTGAAAGATGCTGATAAGAAATCTGCCAAGTGCGAGACACATGCAGTGATCTGCTTCCTACTTGTGGGACCTGCATCTGACCCTCCTGATTTAGGTTCCTGTGATTTCCCTAAATCGCTTCAGGCAAATGGGGGGATGGTTCTTTTGAAAGGGCATAGTATACTTCCTTCCTCATCCTTCCCTAATCCAATGTGACCAGTGACCTTGCTGTTTGGTCCCCTCCCCCTGAATCAACCAACCTACTCATGGAAGGTCTAACACCTGCCAAAATTTATTAGTGAATCACAATGGTTTACAGCAAAGGCATTATGAACACGAGTATGTTTAAGTGATGTAGCAAGTTTAGTGGAGGGAGAACATATGTTCATGATGAACAGAGGAGTGGAAGATTTTCCATTGTGGCTGATGAGTTGGTGCAAAAATTGCGGAAACTGTTGGTGAAGACAGTCGATTGACAGTGGATGACATTTCTACAATGTTCCCATAACTCTCTTTTATGAGACACTCACAGAAACACACTCAGAAACTGTGTGGATGATGGGTCCCAAAACAGCTGAAAGAACAGCTCAAGAAAAATCAGGTAAACAACACCCACAAGTTTTTTGAGCAGCTTGAATTGGAAGGTGAGGATTTTCGGACCTCTACTGTGACTGGAGATGAAATGTGGGTGGTTCATCACACACCTGAGACAAAAAGACATTCATCACAGTGGTAGCATACAAATACCCCATCTGCCAAAAAATTCAAAATTACAGTTTTTATCAAAGAAATTATTGCCCCAGGGACTAAAAATTCATCATTTTGGTCGAATTTCTGCCTCAGGGGGAAACCATCAATGTTCAACGATATTGTGAGACCCTGAAAAACTCAAAAGCAGCATTTAAAACGAAAGGAGGGGAATGGTGATGAGAGAAGTATATTTGTTGCGTAACGTCTGTCCTCACAGAGCTATAGTCACCAACACACTCTTGGACTCATCTGGAAGGGATGTTTTGAACCACCAGCCATATTCACCTGACTTGGCGCCTTTAGGTCTTTTCAGCTCCCTGAAGGCACACATACATGGAATTGAATTTTCAACTGACAAGCAGGTGCATAAAGAGGTTCTGAAGTAGGGGAAGAAGCTGTGGGGAGAGTTCTTTAGGGAGGTCATAAAAAAACTTGTGCCACAGCTCACCAAATGCACTGAACATGGAAAAATAGTCACCAAGTGTATCAACAATATCCTGTATTTTTTTCCTAATACACTTTATTTTTAAAAAATAATAATCTAGTACACTTACTTTCTGAAACTGCCTCATAGTTAGCTGCAGAAATTGTTCTGGCATGTCTACGCTGTTCTCTAACATAGTTCGATGCTCAGGAAAACAAATCACTCTTCAGCATGTTAGATACAATTGTTTTGGACTCACTGTTTCTTTGCTGTGTGTGTGTGTGGGGGGGGGGGGGGGGGGTCCTGTTCATCCACATCACAGTATTTTGAGTTATTGCTCTTTACTACCCTCGGTCAGTGGCCCATACATACGTATTTCTAATTTAAACTGACTGAATAGTATATTTGGTAGTCCCTTAAAAGAACACATTGGTTGCTTAGGAGCATTGTAGATGGCATAGAACTGATACTAAGTGGCCATGTGACTCTCAACTGCCAATTTAAGTCACGGCAGTGAAACGGTGTGTATGTGACAGTTGGTTGTACGGAATCAGCGCAGGAAGATACGTTACGAGGAAATGGCTGAAAAAAGTTATTGTATTTGGACATGTCCATGGCTATACTATGAATGATTTGCCCAATTGGTTGACGTATCAATGCACACTGTACGGTGTGTCTACAAGGAATAGTGTACCACCAGTAGTTATGAATTGGGTCGGCTCATTATATCGTTCATTTTTTCGTGTGTTTCATTATGGTGCTTGCAAACAAACCCTGCACATGCCATGGAAATACAGTTGCCTATAGCTTCTACAAACCCTGCAGCTGCCATGCCACCCCCACCCCCCCTCCTCCTAGGTAATACAGTTGCCAGACACCCCTCCGACATAAAGGTCGACAACGTGACACACCATTGGGTGTGTGTGTGTGTGTGTGTGTGTGTGTGTGTGTGTGTGTGTGCGCGCGCGTGCGTGTGTGTGTGCGCCTGTGTCATTGGATGGAAGAGTGTGAACATGTGTTTACAAGCTATGGAAAGCAAGAAGGAACATTTCTGGCAACTTATGCTGTTTATCGAAGGGAAAAACAACCTCACAATACCAGCAGAAGACTTGTACTGTATACTGGAATGATGCAGTAATGGCTCAAGCATGTCAAAAGTGATTTAGTCTATTTTGAGATGGGAATTTCATCCTAACAGACAAATCTCGATCTGGACAGCCAATGATTGTAGATACTGAATGACTTAATGATATGATATTACACAATCCATGAGTGACAACGCAGGTGTTGGCATTGGAGCTCAATGTTGCTTGTACTACTGTTGCCAGGGACTAGAAAAAGCTGGGTTACGTAAATATTAGGGATGTATGGGCCCCTAACAAACTGAGTGAAGAGAATTTGATTCACTTCGTGTGTCTCTGTGACACCTTATTGAGACATGATCAGAATGCTCCTTTTTTGGAATGGCTGGTAACTGGAGATGAGAAGTGATCATATACAACAGTGCCCAGAAGAGTAAATTGTGGTGCACGACAGGGCAGCTACCACTATCGGTTGCTAAACCAGCTACCACTATCGGCTGCTAAACCAGGGCTGCATCCGAGGAAGGTTCTGTTACACATCTAGTGGAATTGCAAAGGCAATCTGTATTATCAACTTTGTCTGAATGAGATTGTCACTTCCAAGAAATACTGTTCACAATTGAATCATTTGAAGGCAGCCACTGATGAAAAAGAACAAATTTGGGACATGTCATTTTTCATCACAACGACATACCTCTATGGTGATCCGTCAAAAGCTGTGTTCTTTCGAGTGGGACATGTTACCCCAACTATTGTATTTGCCAGACATTGCCCATTCCGACTTTCATCTATTCTGTTACCTGCAGAATTCCCTGAAATGCAAACACCTCAACTCCTTGAAGGACTGCAGACTGAACCTCAAACAAAAACACCCACATTTTGGAAGAATGGCACTTATAAGCCTCCAGAGGGGTGGCAATATATTGTTGACAAGTATGATGTGTACTGCAGGAAATAAATAGTTTGTTTACAAAACCAATCCACCTTATTTAGTTACATTGTTCGAGAGCCTCTGTGTGAAGTGTTAAGCACACAGGCCAGCAACTGCTATGCCGCAGCTGTACTGCAAGGTATGAAGGTGGTTTGAAAAGTTCTCGGAATCACCACGAGAGGTCAGCGCTAGCGCAACGAGTTGTTCACGTGATATTCATTGGACTGTTGCCTGTAAACACTTGCCACATCAGTGCTCTTGGAAGAGATCTGTGGCAGTGACGTGGCTCTGTTGTTGTTCTCACGTAGTGATTTGCGAAGATGGAAAAAATTAAGATTCGAGTAGTGATTAAGTACTTCGTAAAGAAAGGTATTAAAGCAAAGGACATTCATGATGATTTCCAGAGTACACTGGGGGACTCTGCTCCTTCATATTCAACTGGTGCCAAGTGGACAAATGAATTTAAATTTGGTCGGGAGAGCAAGATGTGTCACTACTCCAGAAATCATTGCAAAAATGCACAAAATGGTCATGGAGGATTGCCTATCGAAAGTGGAAGAAATTGTTCATGCTTGCCAGATGTCATCTGAAAGGGTATATCACATTTTAACTGAAGAATTAGAAAAGAAAAAATTATCTGCAAGATGGATTCTTGACACTGGATCAAAAACGCATGAGAATGGACATATTGGAACAATGTTTGGCCAGTTTTAGGAGAAACAAACAAGATTTTTTGCACCAGTTAGTAACCACAGATGAAACTTGTGTGCACTACTATACCCCATGCCTGATTCTCCACCACCAAAGAAAGCAAAGACAATTCCTTCGACAGGAAAGGTCATGGCGTCAGTGTTCTGGAATGCAAAGGGCATTCTGTTTGTAGATTATCTCCCCACTGGACAAACAGTTAGTGGAGAATACTATGCTAGCCTCCTGGACAAACTGCAACAAAAGGTATGCGAGAAAAGGCCAGGTTTAGCAAGGAAGAAAGTCATCTTCCATCAAGACAATGTGCACCCGCACACATGTGCCATTGCCATGGGAAAATTACACAAACTAAGGTACGAGTTGTTGCCACACCCACCTTATCCACCTGATAATGGCTCCGTCAGACTTCCATCTCTTCCAAAAACTGAAAATTTTTCTTGGTGGACGAAGATTCACTGCAAAAGAAGAATTGATAGCCGGAGTTGACAACTATTTTGCAGGCCTGGAGGGAACTCATTTTTGAGTTGGAATCAAGGCACTGGAATATTGTTGGACCAAGTGCATTAAACTACAAGGAGACTACATTGAAAAATAAGGAAGTTTCAGTGATGTAAATACTTTTTTTCTATTCTGTTCCGAGTACTTTTCAAACCACCCTTGTAGTATGTTCCCAGGTGTTCTTTGTGACTGTCTGTAAAAGTGAACAAACTTGTGAGACAACCCAGGTTTGTGGTATAAGAACAGTGGTCACGAAAAGGTCTTAACTGACAGGGACAGTAGGTAAGTGTACCTCCTTGTCAATCACAATTAGTTTCGAACATGAGTATCGGACATTTGGAGGCACATACCTTGCAAATGATTACTACGTGCAAAAATGCATACCTCTGGTCGGCCGAACACTGAAACTGGACAGCAGCTGACACTGGATGAGTAGTGTGACCCAGAAAGTTGCAATTTTTGCTCTTTTTAACTAACACAAGGCATCAAGTGCCCCAATGGCGCAATGAGCACCATGGCATGGGTCCATTCAGGATACTGTGAACATGAACCAGGATTTTTATTCCATAATATGCAGTGACTAAGTGTTGGTCATTCTTCCACATCTTAAGTATCATGTGGATATTTCCAGATATATATTCAGAAGTTTGCATGCATATGTTCGTGGTTTAAATAAGTCTCGGAGATCATATCACACTGCAACACAAATTTGGAAATTTGTGGTAAGTTCCTATGGAACCAAACTGCTGAGGTCAATGATCCCTAGCTTAGAAACTACTTAATCTAACTTACACTAAGGACAACACACACACACACACACACACACACACACACACACGAGGGAGGACTCGTACCTCCAACGGAGGGAGTTGCACAAACTGTAGCAAGGCGTCTCAGACTGCACAGCTACCCCGCGCGGCTATGTCATCTAAAGATAATCCCACATAAAAGGTGCTTGTATGAGATCTAATCATTAATGAGTAGTAGCACCAGCTGGATACGACGTATCTGAATAAAATTGTGAACTCTCTTCCTTGATGAACTGAAGCCATCATCAAAGCTATAGGCGGTGTTAAATGGTATCAATGTGATGTCTTGTTGGGTTGACTAACTTTACGTTCAGTGTGGTTATTACACTCTGTTGACAACACTACAGAAATGCTGTATCTACACTGTCATTACTGCATTTGTCTATAAGTATGGTAGGAAACCAAGAATGAAATGCTGAAGAAATGTATATAATCATTCACACTTTATTTATATTAATCTAAATGAGATAACACACACCAGAAGTGGAATGTTGCCTGTGAATTTTAAATAAATTTGTTTCCTTATTTCAAAACTGAGTGACATCTAAAACATGAAATCCATTCCATATGTTATCCATTCAATTACCACATTTTTCATCACATAAAATCTCATAAATGTTATTATCTAAGACCATTCAGACTGTATAAATTATTTCAACAAAAGGCACCAACTAAACAATATCCAATTATTTGCTTCTCTTGGTATACATGTAAGCATAACATTTTATTATGCTAAGAGTTTTACGTATAAGCATACATCCAGAAAAGTGTAGTAAAGCACTTGAAAAGCATCCCAAAATATGTGTCACATTTTTTTTTCACTGTATAAAAAAATTGCAGTTTGAACACTGAAATTATTATGCAATTTCATTTCAGGCACTTGCATTTGTACAAAAATCAGGATTATATCTTTGTGAGTTTATTACAAGAATATTAAGTCTGCATATAAATTTACAGTGTGGTTTCTAACACCTGGAGCCAAGAGCATTATTTGGTGATGTTGGTTTCTTGTGCAAAGAAATATAAACACTATTTTGACAGGGAAAAGATAGTAAAGGTAACTTTTAAAATTAATTTCTTCAGCAGTAACTCTGTTTTAAAAAAAAGGGAGGGGAAGACAAAAAGGAGGGTGGTGAGTATAATCCAAATACTTGACTGCATCAGTGATCAATTTATGATTAAGGTCGAAGAAAATTTTTACAAGTAGATGTTACTAAGAAACTTATTTGTGTACGATGCCCTTTGTGCAGCAGTTCCCATTTGCGTACGTGATGAGTACAAATCACAAAATTCCTTCTAAACATTACATGCTAATGAGGACAAGGCACTTCTTGTACATAGCTCATAAGTGTTCTGAAGTTCAAAAGCAAGCACAAATCAACAATCTCGCATTATTCCAAAGTCATTGATATTTGTGTGTTGACATTATAGCAATTTTTTTCATACCAAGAGCTAGTACATGACTAATTCCACAAATATGAGAACTCTTTTTTTATATAATGTTAACGCTTGGATAATAATGGAAATTGCCAATATGAGCACGACACTCCTAATATCAGATCCAGTTACATGAGAACCTTCTTTATTTCACGTATGTTTACAGTATTAGCACACAATAAGATGATTGGCATTTCCTGAATTTGACTTCCTAGTGTTCCAAAACAGCACTTCATCTTACGAAAGAGGGATTTGTGTCCCAGCTGTATTACATATATAGAAACATTTTATTTGACAGCCTTTGCTAACTGCAAGCTGAAATGGACGAAATTTGACTGCTGGCATATGTTGGCAAAATGTGGAGTATCATTTTAAAAGTGAACAAAACAGGCAAACTTACATCTATTATTCTTTATGGTGAATTAAACAAGTTTCCCAATGCTGCATTGGTCTTATTGGAGGACATTTATCAAATAATAAGCATAATGGATCACACTTAATGCATTACAATCAGGTACCAAGTACACATTAGCAAATCCCAAAATGATTATATGTGAGACAGATCTGAAAAAGGAATGTGTACTCTCAAATGAACAATCTTGATTCAAGATTTAGAACACACACTGTAAATATCGCAAAATATATAACACTATATCTGTCGTAGAGCTATTTTTACACAAACTACCCATAATATATTCCTGAAAGCAGCACAGAAGTTTTAATTATTGGACAGTCCTGATCACAGATACATTACTTTTAATGTGCAGGCATCATCACAAAAAATTATATCCAAATACAGCTGTTAAAATAATAATTTCACAGTTAATGAAATACTGACTCATATCAGTTCATAGCTCACATGCATAACACTCTCTCAATGAAGATCTGTATTTGTTTTGGTCAAATGACAGCCACAACATTGTTAAATAGGAATTCCTGAGCAGTTCAATTCAGTAACACTGTTTAACAGTAAACAGTTATTGTTTAATTCTGCTGTGCCAATAGCATAAAAACCAGAACTTTGTAATCTATTTGTAATACCAGAACAGAAACAAGCACTAATATTGAATAATATTTTTAAAAATTTTGTGGTAATAATTTTCAAAAAGAACACAAAGGAATTAACTTCAATGGACAGCTTGTATGACCTGCGACAGAATTAAACTCTGTCATCTTCATAAAAGTATATCAAACAACCGTCTCTCAAGTCAGTCATCATAGTTTTACAAACTTTCTTGATTTTAATGTGTATACAGCAGGCACAGTGTCAGTACTATTTTACACTTCTGTGTTATCTTCAATGCAGAAAACAATGTCAATATTACTGTAATTGTAAGGCAGGCATGTTCTATCTGTACACAAAATGCTGAACTTTGTATTATCTTCTGAACATACGTATTTAATAACACTGCAGTAATGTAGTATATTGCTACAACTGAATGAAGCAACAATAAAGAGTGATTCAAAAATATAAACAATAAATATTTCATATATATTTCGTATCAAACAGGTACCAAACAATTAGTAGACACAAAATTATCTAATACTGTCAGCTGTTGAAGATTGTAAATGATATCATTGGATAAAGGCTATACACTTCTAACTGTTAATAAGTATTCATTTTGTTTTCCTTCAAGATTGTTCTCGTCATCATATTAGATGACGCCCAATTTCATTCACTGCATAAAACAAAATACACATAAAACTTTTTGACAGTAATAACTGCAATCTCAACAATACAATTTCAAGGCACAACAAAACAATTTGCTGATTGTCCATTCACTTTTTATATAGTAATAGATAATTTTGGTCATGTACCGGTACCCTTCACTTCAAAGTTCAAAAGATATTCACTACTGAACTATTGTAAACATAATCATCCATTAAAAAATTAACAAAAATAATCATACAATATTTGAATGAATATTATTTACAAAATGACAAAATTTTAAATATCTACTTACGGGTATGTAAGTTACCAAAGCATCAGCACAAATTATCTCATTGCCACACTGTTCACAAGCATAAAACAAGCAACAGAAATATATCTTGTGACCTTAGGAACAATTTCAAGAACAAACAATATCATAAACTGGCATATTGTAAGTCTGAACAACATAAATCAAATGTTTTATCATGTGAATCATATGAAAGTTATGTACAAATATGAAAATTCTTACTTTCACACATTCTAAAATGTGAATAAATGTGCAAGGTATACAGTTTCAATACACAATGAATTTCGATAACTATGTAGTAATAATGATGATGACTATGATGATCACAGTGATGATGATGATTTCACTCACTAAACATGAGAAACACATCACAGTGTCAAAGAGTTCAATGTAATATGTCATTTTGCATCACTTCTGCAGAGATCAATAAACTGAGTTTACTAAAATTATAAACTAAAAATATTTATATTTTAACAGAGAAAAACATACATCGCGCATGCTGGGTGATAAAGGACAGATTCATTTGCACCAGACAGACACAAACAATCTTCACTAAAAACAACACATAAATCTACAAGTGATTCACACCCTACCTATTTGTCACTTTGTTATCACAAATACCATTAAATATCTGTCAGTCCTCCCATACTAAGTCAGTTTGTACGTGTATCAGTTATGGACAGACATGCCAAATCTCTTAAACAGATGTCAACTATGTTTTAACGGTGGATGGAACATTAAAATTTATTTTACAGCTATGGGCCACATTCAATCTAATGGTCATCTTGTAAACCATTAGCATCAATTGTCATGAGGAAGTTCTGCTCTAGCAGCAACTATCTAAGACACAACTGCATTCTGACAAACTTAAATAAAAATTTTCAGTCATTTGAAAACAATAGAGGAACAGTAAAAGCTGATGATAAACATTATGCTGTTTCTGAAATATATGCTAAAATGTGTATGTACTACTCAATGTTGTTAGACATCAGAGAAGTTCTACCATATTCACAGCTAAAACTTTTGCGCAGACACGTCTAACATTACACACTTTCTTCAACACAATGACTATAATGACATGTTGAAGACTGTACACATCAACACTTCTTGTGTCCATATTCTACAAACCCAAAGTCTTAAAAACTAAAATACAACTTGTCATGTTCCTCAAGAAACTGATGAAATGGCATTCAGTGGTGAACCCATTTGTGTAAGCACTTTATCTAACCAATGCAGAGGACCATTCAGATGAATTTCAACCCAACATGGTGTGCTTGTGACATCTTGACGGTGATACTCTGCACCCCATCCTTTTACAAATGACATCCTAGAATGTAAATGCAATATTTGATTTAGTAAAAAGCAAGAAATCTTTCAATTCACAATAGTGGAAACAATACATAAGAAAGATTAACCTCCTTAAACAAAGACTATAAATGTTATAAAAATACATCACCCCTTTTCTGATAACTGAAATCAATCTCAGAACAACCTGATTTCATATTCTGCATGCGCAGTGAACTAGTGTGCTTTCATCAGCACTGCCTTGCATAAAATAATAATATCCATGGCCACGACAAATCTTCAGCACACCAAATTCCAGCACTGCCAAGCTAGACAGGTAAAAGTAGAGGCAAAAGGTGCAAAAACCTAGATTTTAGAACTGTTAGTACCTCCTTTGGGAGGAAGGAGAGATGGATTTGGAAATGTTGGAAAGGAGGTGACTCAGATCACAGATTGAGAGGAACTACCTGTTGTAAGGGCAAAGGGAGACAAAGACAAAGATGAAGGGAAAGATGTTGGTGATAGTAGGAGGTCAAAAATAGCACAATGCTAATCCCTGGGCCAGTTTCAATCAATAGACGATAAAAAGACAGAGTAAAGATACACTGAGAGGGAAAAAATGTGAAATGGTACAAAACAAACTTTAATTACCAAATAAGAAGAAAGAAGAAAATGAGATGGGAAAAAAAAGAGTGGGAGAAAAAAGAAACAGAATAAGAAAGTTGAGTAATAAGACATCATCTCTGGATTTCTCGGGAACTAGTACTAGGTGGAAGGGTCCAAATAGATTGTGTGGCAATGCAGGCACTTGAGTCCATTGAGTCAGGCAACAGAACTGTGCCAAAACTGGGAGGGGGGGGGGGGGGGGCTTTGAACTTTTGTAGTGGTCACATAATAGTCTCCAAAAAATATTTTTGTAACTTTACATAACATAGTACAGTTTTTCTACAAAATCAGAAATGGGTAAGTGAACTGTCGCAAGTTACAGGCATGTATTGCTTCAAAGCTAAGAATAACAGAAATATCTTAGCAATTGATGAGTGGTTACATCTGTCAAAGACTTAAGACAACCACTGAAGCTGTCGCTCCTGCAGTGCTGGGAACATTCAGTTTTTACAATATGGACTTACCTTTTCCCCTACAAATACTAAAGAAATACCCGTACTCTTCATTTGTAATGAATGCTTAGCAAGTGAAAGCAAAATTTAAGGAACACCTACTTCAAAACATGCTGCTTGTTCCAATAAACTCACAGTTTTTTGAACAGTGATTGGATTAATGGAAAATTCAGATAAAGCCTACAGTAGACATTTTGGAAAAATTAATAGTGAACAGAGAGAGCAATGTATTGCAAGAACTGAATAAAATCAAAAGAGGACTTGTCATTTGACAAGTCTTCTCCTTGCACACATCTCTCTACTGTTGGACAGGAACAATGCCGCGCTCACTTTCATTTGTTTGTAGTGGTGGCAAAATGGCAAACATTAGAAGTGATAGTGACAATCAAAGCTCAGAATTCAGTCGACAGAGAGAAAAATAAAAGGAGACCTGAAATTTGCAGGAGAAATATTCTACATCTACATCTACATCCATACTCTGCAAGAAACCTGACCGTGTGTGGCGGAGGGTACCTTGAGTACCTCTATCGGTTCTCCCATCTATTCCAGTCTCTCATTTTGCTTGTGGGAAGATTCGTGGTTAAAAAAATATCCTTTTTTCCAGGTGAAAATACACTGTACTCTGGGTGAAAGTTCATTTTTTCCATATTATGTGCAATATACTTCACCAAAATTATCAATTATTTGCATGTTAAAACTCTCATACATCGACATAGAAGTTCCCTGCACTTTTCGAAATGAAACCCCGCAAAAAGCAATGGATTTTGGAAAGATCTTTAATACACATCAACATGTACACTGCATATTTTCACATTACGAAAGTATAAATACAAATTCCACCAAATACAGGACAGTAACTTCTGAAGTAGCAAAATCTGGATTGCAATGCATTTCCGTCCTACAATCATAGCTCATGTCATGCGATCTCACCAGCCAATGACGGCAGATATTCAGATCATACGAATATGATGTAATCAGCCAATAGCAACATCACTGTTAAGTAATGCAAACACACAAATAGAAAAAGTTAATAGTTTAATTTAATATACATACAGTATAACTACAAGAAAAGCTAATCTTACATGTATAATACTTATCATCAAAAATTTTGTTGCTGTTACTTGCCCCTCCCCCGACCCCTCAAAGTATGTAAGGTTAGGTTAGTGTTTTTTTTAACGTCCCGTCAACAACGAGGTCATTAGAGACAGAGCACAAGCTCGGGTTGGGGAAGGATGGGGAAGGAAATCGGCCGTGCCCTTTCAAAGGAACCATCCCGGCATTTGCCTGAAACGATTTAGGGAAATCACGGAAAACCTAAATCGGAATGGCTGGAGACGGGATTGAACCGTCGTCCTCCCGAATGCGATCAAAGTATGTAAGGCAGGGGCCTATGATCAGAGGTTAAATTGCAGCAGATGAATAATTCTAACAAGCATGATTATAAATTAGACTGCTGTGCACAGAACACCTCATGGGTTACCTGCTGAATACATATTCTATCGAGCACTTTGACTTTTCCATCGAAAAGCCAATTAATGTGTGAAACTGCTCAAGAACTCACCTCACCCTTTCTTTATGGATAATTATACTTCTTGCCATCATTACTCCACAATATGTAATCTATGAAAGGACTACAATAAATATAAAAAACTAACCCTGATGCTTAATCTTTTTAGCATGTGTTGACCTTTACAATATATCAAACACAAATGTGCCAGTGAAATTTTAAATAATGGCTGGTCATCAGGGCCTGAAATTTTTCTAAGTAGTAAGTCCACAACCTGTTAAGTTTTGAATGAGAGTTACACACTCCATCATTTAAGCGATTTCATCACACATTCTCACACGTGACGTAATTCCTCTTGCATAACAGGAAATTTACTTTGAAAGTAACACTTCTCAAACTAATATTCACAATATTTTCCCATGACCTGTTACAAGTATAAACAGACGTAGTGTCACACTCATTGAAAGCGGATTGTTGTTACGAAGTATAGCACAGTTTTCATCCTAAGTCTTGTGATAAATTTTCTGCTGGCACACGCTTGTGTTTGCACTGTGTTTTATTGTTATAAATAGTGCATTTTCTTTGCAATTTAGGTTTTATTTTGGTGTTATTCTCTCATTTATGTTTTACCATTGCAGTATTATTCTGCAATAGTAAGTTAAAGTAAAATTGTTTGTTAGTGAATCGGTCCTTACCACTGCAAATTACAAAAATTTAACTGAAAACTGAAACAAGGAAAAGTTTCAGGAATTTAAAAAAATAAAATAAAAATTCCTGGGTCTTTCCTGGATAAAAAAAAATCTTGGGTTTGTCCAGGATTTCCTGGTTGTCCTGTTGTGTATACACTTTTGTTACAATTGTAATGAGACAAGACTAGCCACTGTACAACCAAAGATACACACACCGACCATTACCTCCATAAGGATTCGAACCATCCAATCAGGCAGAAGAGGGGTGTCATTACAACATTGGTGGACAGAGCTAATAAGATCTGCATGCCAGTTTATTTGCAACATGAACTAAGTCATTTGTGAATGGCTTTTAAGAAAAATGCATACGCTGACAACAAGATAGATCGAGCTCTCCATCCCAGAAGAAAAGTGTCTGAGAACATTCAGCAACAACAATGCAATATTACAGACCATATTGGGAAAGTTCTGGCCGAGTTTCAAGTTGAAACAATCTATAGATCCGCCAAGAAGATTAGTGAGTGTTTAAGATCAGTGAAAGATGCTCAACACGCCTTACCAACTCCTAAGGTGTATAAAATTCCAAGTAGCTGTGGGACGGTTTATATTGGAACAACGAAAAGAAATGTCAATACCTGCTTAACCGAACACAAAGGGAACTGTTGACTGGGACATACCAACAAATCAGCTGTAGCTGAACATGTTTTTAAAGATAGTGATCATGAAATAAAATTTAGTGAGACAGGTGTGCTAGCAGGGACATCACATTATTATGCATGCATGTATAGAGAAGCTATAGAGATTCAGTTGTATAAGATACGGCAGTCAACTTTGCACAAACCATGTGACAATCAACTATCTTCAATTGAGAATAATGACGTTAGTCCAAGATAGACTTACCATAGGCCCCACGTGACATATGGTGGTGCCCTCTACATAAACAGGACCTTCACAGCAGCCAGTCGTTGACTCACCTCAGAAGATGTCGCCCGCAGTTGGCAAGGAAACATCAGGAAGAAGTAGTTTTACAGATCGACTATGGCCTCTCAGCCTGGAAGTTTTAACTTATGAAGTGCCGGCCGTGAAAGCCTACATGTTATTATTACACGCCACTCAGGGAGGATATGTCGGTTATGGTATGACGACTGGAGGGTCTACATAAGAACAAAGCTCAACAATTTTGTAGGCTCACTTTTTTGCTACATTGTTGTGATACTGCGACAATTCCAAAGATTTTGAAGGTGAGAAGGCTGTTTCACTTGCCGCAATCTAACCGTATCTACTCACACACGGAAGTGGTGATGCTACGGGAATGGATTCATAAAACATGTCGAGGACTGGCAGTAATTAGCAGACAACTGTTAAATCTCCATTCATTTATTTATTAGCAATGAAATGCAGTTTTGGGATTGGAATAAGGTGGACAGGCTAACATTTAGATCTATGGAACTGAGTGCACAAGTGTCCTCTAATAGGCAGAAGAAGTTCGAGCATTTACAAAAGAGTAGACAGGAAACCCCAGTTACAGGTGTGGTTATTAATTTGTCAGGAAGGGAATTATCTAAGGAAAAAATTTCTGTTCTCTTGAAACGAGGAAATTTTGCAAGTACTCCATGAAAGGTTCCCACAGAGGATATTGTAGCTAATATAGAGTCGGGGATTCGTCAGTTATCCCCACATTCTGCTGATGAAATCAGGATGGAAACAGCCAGGATACTACGTAAAGCTAAGCCACCTAGCAGTAATTTGTCTCAAGGAGAAAGGAAGGTATTACAGGAGATTAATGCGGACATGAATATTATTGTACTTACTGCTGATAAGGGTAATGCTACCGTGGTGATGAAGGGTGAGGACTACCATAGGAAGATCAGCGACCTTTTGGATTCTAACACTTATAAAAAGCTACAAAAGGATCCTACAACGAAAGTGTTCGGAGCTACCAATCTATTAATAAAAGAGTCTTCCATTCCCACAGAGGATAAAAAATATCTACGCAAAACAGAAGCTTACCTTCCTAGATTTCATGGGCTATCAAAGATACATAAGCCTAATGTCCCATTGAGACCAACAGTGAGGGCTATTGGATTGCCCACTCAAGAGTTGGCTAGACATCACACATCCTTGCTACAACCGCTTATTGGTAAAACTGATTATCACTTAAAAATTCTATGCACTTTATCAAAAAATTGATGGAGATTACTGTCAGCCCAGGTGAAATCCTCATGAGTTTTGATGTGGTATCCCTGTTGTTAAACCTCTTTCACACACACACTATGTGATCATAAGTATCCGGACACCTGGCTGAAAATGACTTTCAAGTTCGTGACGCCCTCCATCGGTAATGCTCGAATTCAGTATGCTGTTGGCCCACCCTTAGCCTTGATGACAGCGCCCACTTTTGCAGGCATATGTTCAATCAAGTGCTGGAAGGTTCCTTGGGGAATGGCAGCCCATTCTTCACAGTGTGCTGCAATGAGGAGAGGTATCAACATCAGTTGGTGAGGCCTGGCATGAAGTCAGCATTCCAAAACATTCCAAAGCTGTTTATAGAATTCAGGTCAGGACTCTATGCATGCCAGCCAATACTGGAATGTTACTGTTGTGTAACCACTCTGTCACAGGCCGTGCATTATGAACAGCTGCTTGATCGTGTTGAAAGATGCAATCACTATCCACAAATTACTCTTTAACAGGGGGAAGCAATAAGGTACTTCAAACATCAATGAAGGCCTGAGTGTGACAAAACAACAAGGGGTACAAGTCCCCTGCATGAAAAACATGACCACACTATAACACCACCGCCTCAGAATTTTACTCTTGGCAATACATACGTGGGCAGATGACATTCATCGGGTATTCGCCATATCCACAACCTGCCACCGGATCACCACATTGTGTATAATCATTTGTCACTCCACATAACATTTTTCCACTGTTGGATCGTCCAATGTTTACGCTCCTTACACCAAACGAGGCGTCGTCTGGCATAATGTGTGGCTTATGAGCAGCCACTCGAAAATGAAATCCAAGTTTTCTCACCTCCCGCCTAACTGTCATGGTACTTGCAGTGGATCCTGATGCTGTTTGGAATTCCTATGTGATGGTCTGGATGGATGTCTACCTATTACACATTATGACCCTCTTCAACTGTCAGCAGCCTCTGTCAGTCAGCAGACGAGGTCGGCCTGTACGCTTTTGTGCTGTACATGTCCCTTCACATTTCCACTTCACTATCACATCAGAAGCAATGGACCTAGGGGTATGGAAATCTCACATACAGATGTATGACACAAGTGACACCCAATCACCTGACCACGTTTGAAGTCCATGAGTTCTGCAGATTGACCCATTCTGGTCTCTCATGATGTCTGGAGGTCACTGATATGGAGTACCTGGCAGCATAATGCATCTAATATGAAAAAAATATGTTTTTGGGGTTGTAGGGATACTTTTGATCACATAGTGTAACTAATATATTTCCCACTGATACAGTAGCTCTGTTTCGACATTGCCTATCCATGACTTATTTCGAGTACGATAATGAGTTTTATGAACAAACCGAAGCAGTGGCCATGGGCAGCCCTCTGACTCCAGCTGTTGCTAATCTATTCATTAAGTTTTTGAATGGCAGGCGCTACAGTCTTTCAGTAAAAGCCCTTTGAAGTGCTATCGGTATGTGGATGACACTTTTGTGGTATGGAATCACGGTGAAGAGGAATTGTATGGTTTCTCGGTGCACCTACATAGTATTAATTCAAAGATACAATTTACTATGGAGAAAGAGAGTAATGGACAACTTAATTTTTTGGATGAATCAGTAATTAGATGGGCATATGTGAGTCCAGGGCATAAAGTGTATAGAAAGATAACACCGACCATTATCTCCAAAAGGATTTGAACCATCATCCCAGGCAGAAGAGAGGTGTCATTAAAAGATCTGTGGACACAGCTAATAAAGATCTGTGAGCCAGTTTATTTGCCATATGAACTAAATCCTCTGCGAACAGCTTTAAAGAAAAATGGATACACTGACAACAAGATAGATCAAGCACATTCAGCAACGACAACTGTCAGCTGGAAAAGTTTTTCCTCCATTTATTCGCAAAATTACAGACCGTATTCAGGAATATCTGGCCAAGTTTCAAGTTGAAACATTCAGGAATATCTGGCCAAGTTTCAAGTTGAAACAATCTTGAGTCCCTCCAAGGAGATTAGTGAGTGTTTACGATGAGTGAAAGATGCTTGACACCCCTTAGCAACTCCTGGGTTGTATAAAATTCTGTGTAGCTGTGGGAAGGTTTACATTGGAACAATGAAAACCGAACACAAAAGGAACTGTCGACTGGGACATACCGACAAATCAGCTGTAGCAGAACATGTTTTTAAAGACTGTGATCATGAAATAAAATTTAGTGTGACGAGCGTGCTAGCCAGGACATTGCATGTAATAATTTTAATAGAAAAGAGGAAGGCTTAAAGTTAGATAAGATATGGCGGTCGACTTTGCACCAACGATGTGATAATCGATTACCTTCAATCGAGAATAATTATGTTAGTGAGAGATGGATGTATAGTCGGTCCCACATGATGTATGGTGGTGCCCTCTATGCACTCTATATAAATAGGACCTCCAGGGCCTGGCAGCCAGTCGTTGACTCACCTCGGAAGACGTTGCCTGCAAATTGGCAGCGAAATGTCAGGAAAAGAAGTTTTACAGATCAACCACGACCTCTCAGCCCGGAAGTTTTACCTAATCATCCAGTGAAAGTTCATGTGAGGAGATGCTGAATGTATCTAGCGTCAGAAGCTAGGATAAAAATGTGTCAATGATGTCTGAGTACAGTACCCAAAGTGTAAGTTATGGACCCATGAACAATTTGCCAGAAACCCAAAAAAACAGTTAAGTTATGGGAAGCACGTGAAAAAAAGTGCTATGCAAGTGAAAATATTAAATGAAACTCCTCAAATGTGATAGAAAAAAGTGACAATTGACAATAAAATCCAAACAGAATACAGATATAAAGTGTTCAAATGTTATAATGTTCACTTGCTTCAAATGTCTATTAACCTAAATTGGTCAATATTAAATTTCCTCATGTTAACTTGACAGTGCTCACTTATAAAATATGGTTTACTACAATTAACTTTACAGTTATTTTGTTTTGTGTTTCAAATGATATTTGCAAGTAAGTGAGACATTGTTCCGTCAAACATAAAGCAATAAACCATGCACAAAAAGTACGTCACATTAGGGAACTTTAGCCCACTAAAGAATGGGTGTGGTGTTCTACACATGGTCTCTTTAATAAATGAGCTACACTTTCTAAAATTCTTCCATTAAACCAAAGTCGACCGTTCGCCTCACCTTCCCTACTATCATCCTTACATACCCATTCCATTTCATATTGCTTTGCCATGTTATGCTAGATATTTAATTGACATGACTGTGGCAAGCACTACACCACAAATATTGTATTAGAACATTACAGGATTGTTTCTCTTACTCGTCTGCATTAACTTTCTCTCTCACCCTCTTTTTGAGCAAGCTGCCCTCTTCTCACCAAACAGAAATTCTATGTAAGTCATCCTGTATCCTTCTACAGTCGATCAATGATGAATCTGTTGTATACTACAGCGTCAGCAGCAAACAACTCCAGATTGCTTCTCACCCTATCCATCAAATCATTTTTGTAGCTAGAGAATAAGAGCAGTCCTATAATTCTTCCCTGGGGCACTCCTGACACTGCCATGGACAATGTACTCTGCTTCATTACTTAAAAAATCTTCAAGCCACTCACATATCTGGGAATCTATTCCATATGTTCAGAACTTCATTAACTGTCTGCAGTGAGGCACCATGTCAAATGCTGTCCAAAAAATCTAGAAATATGGAATCTGTCTGTCGCCCACCACCTATGATTGATTGTTGATTGATCTGGGGGAGGGGACCAAACACTGAGGTCACTGGTCCCATCGTGTTGGGGAAGGAAATCAGCTGTGCCCTTTCAAAGTTGCCATCCCGACATGTGCCTGAACTGATTTTGGGGAAATCATAGAAAACCTAAACAAGGATGGCCGAAGACAGGATTGAACCGCTGTCCTCCTGAATGTGAGTCCTGTGTGCTAACCACTGTGCCACCTCGCTCAGTCACCACCTATGGTTTACAGAATATTGAATGACAAATGGGAAATCTTGAGTTTCACAGAAATGGTGCTTTCTGAATCCGTGCTGATTTGTGGACAGAAGTTTTCTGTCCCAAGGACTTTAATGAAATTATAACGTTATTGCATAGATAAAAAAGATCTACTCACCAAGCAGCAGTACGAAAACACACATGTGAAAGGTATTACATCTGTAAGCTTTCAGAGTCAGTGGCTCCTTCTTCTGGCAGGAGGGTTGAAGGGGAAAGAAGAGAGCTGAAGGAAAAGGAGTGGTGAGATTTAGGAAAAGGGTTCTAGTTCAGAAGTCACCCAGGACCCAGGGTCAGGGGAGACTTACTAGATGGGATGAGAAGGAAAGACTGACTGATGGGGACTTCATCGCACGAGATCTGAAAACCTCAGAGCTTAAAGGTTGAATATAGGGTGATATGCAAGACAGAGATTATTGCTAAAATGTGTTCAAGTTAATAAGAACAAAAAGCTAAGTGCATTATATGTCATAGAGTTGGGAGGGGGAGATAAAAAATAGACAGAGCAGAAAAAATTTAGAAAACTAAACCAGAATGACGAAAGGAATTGTTACTGTGAAGAAATGTTGAGACCGAAGAAATTAAAATTAATCACAGGTGGGTGACGAGAACCAAGGACATATTGTAGCACTAGTTCCCACCTGTAGAGTTCCGAGAAACTGGTGCCTGGGGGACACCAATCTCCACAATATCCTTGTCAGATACTATGCTCCTTCTGCAGTCATCTCCCTACCCTATGGCTCCTACCCACGTGACCGTCACTGCTGCAAACTTGCCCTACTTCCATCTACACTAGCACTGTAACTGGCAAAACATTTACTATCAAACAGAGAGCCACCTGCGAAATGGCATGTCATATACCAGCTGTGATGTAACATTGTTTGGTCCTTTACATCAGCATAACAACTACCAAGTCAGCAGTTAGAATGAACGGGCATAGGCAGAGGGTGTATAATGGCAACATGCAATAACCTGTTGCAGCACGTGCATTAGAACATGACAGTCATGACCTCAGTGCCTATTTCACAACACGTCATCTGGATTCTTCCCCAGACACCAGTTTCTCAGGACTTCACAGGTAGGAGCTGGTGCTACATGTCCTTGGTCCTCACCAGCCCACCTGGCCTTAAGTTTACATTAATTTCTTCAGTATCAGCATTTCTTTGTAGTAACTATTCCTTTCTTCACTCTGTTTCAGTTCTCCACCTCTTTCGTTTTCTGACGTGTGTTTTTCGCCACCCCCTCCCAACTCTCATCACATGCAATTCACTTCGCTTTTCAATGTTTAACTGGTGCACTATGTTTTCATCACATGCAATTCACTTCGCTTTTCAATGTTTAACTGGTGCACTATGTTTTAGCAGTAATCTCTGTCTTGCATATTACCCTATCTTCCATCATTACACTCTCAGGTTTTCACATCTCCCGCGTTGCTGTTCCCAACAACCAGACTTTCCTTCTCATCCCATCCAGTAAGTCTCACCCTGATCCTGGGTGACTTTCCCGAACTCTACTCCTTTTCCTAAATGTCACCAGTCCTTTTCCTCCACCCTTCTTCCTTCCAATTCAGCCCTTCTGCCAGAAGGAGCCACTGCCTCCGAAAGCTTGCATAAGTAATACCTTTCATATGTGTGTTCCCCAGCTGTCGCTTGGTGAGTAGATTTTTTATCTATTCAATTACATTATATTTTCAAGGAATTTTATGATATCCAAACTTCATTATGCTCAGGTATTTTAACCAATGTTAAGGACATTGGTCTATACATTTGCAGCTCCATTCTTTCGTCCTTCTTACGTACAGGAGACCCCCAAGCATTTCTCCTGTAGCCCGGGGTGTGAAATTTCACTAGGCATAAATCAGCAATAAATGCTGGGTAAGAAAGGGGCCATTGCCGTAGAGTACTCTTTAGTAAACAAAGCATTATTGATTTGATTGATGCATAAAGGGAAGACCAATTCTTGTTTGCTGATAAAACTTTTGCCTATTAAAACAAACATCTGCATCTCAAACAGCCATTTTGCTACAAAACAACTCACTGCAGACCTTAAAACTTGAGACAGCATAGGCAGGAAAGTTAGCCTTCACCGATGCCCTGTAAGGCATGCAGAATTATTGCTCAACTTGCTCCTTGGGGTATGGGCTTAACAGTAGCGTATTAATCATTTTGAAAACACAAGTGATTTATTAGCAGGAAACTTACTCTAAAATGGCTTCGCATTCAACATCCCTTTGAATTTGTATAGAGACAGTGTCCCTCCCAAGGGACACCACATTACAGAAGGCACCTACGCAAGGAACACCACGTTAAAAAAGGCACCTTCATTGCTACGCTGGAGAGTTTTCACACTTTGACAGTCCAGGACCATCCTGGCAATAACACAGAAGGCACACACAAAACGGAAAGCCTCAACTGAAGAACCAAATGAAGTGTGTTTCACACCACAAGGCAGGGTGAAAACTGAGTAGTAGCAAAGCACTTCTGTAAGAAGTACAACTTGAAAGCAAAACTTGCTGGCCGAGAGGCAGCCTCACTACTGAGCTTAAATAAAATAGCACTTCTGATGAAGCTAATGGAAGATTAATAGCTCCAAAAAACCAACAAACGAGCCTCAGAATTAAATGATACTCCACACGACAAAATGATAGATGGGCTGGTCTAACAAATGCAATGTGGACTATACGAAGTCTGCATCAACTTGGAACTGCCACGGTGATGTGACTGCTCTGCAGGTGATGATATGGAAGGCTGAGGGGAGGAGTTATAGTCAGTGAGCAGATTGTGAAAAGAGGGATGTCATTCTGTGCAACTGCAAAAAGATTGCATGTCTTAGCATTGACACATGTCTGTCGATGGTTCTCGAGCCTTGACATACACCCAGAGAGATTAGCGTGTGTCTGCTAGGAATAAAAAGGGTACGGTAAGTGAGCAAGACAGGCAGTGTCAGTGGGAGATGGATGAATGTTACAAGCAACAAATGTGGTGTCCAGATGGGCATCTAACTGCCGGATGAATAGGTGTCCCACCTCCAATGAATGTGATTTTGAGGGTGTCTGGCTGGTGGCGCAAGTTATTGATGCAATTCATTGTCATCTAAGTTGGTGAGTGAGTTTGGACCATTGCTAGTAACGACCTGCCACGACCCCTGTGATGATCAGGCAGAGAGTGATGACAAGAAAGTAATGTGCCTTTGGCTACTGAGTTGGCCCGGGCTGAGTTATCATTTTTGTGAGTAAGGATGTCCTCGTATTCCTGAAGCCACCCGTGGTCCTACCCTTGGTTCACCTCCTGCTGTTCCCTGTGTTTTGATGTGGGCTATTGCCATGAGCTACTTACTTGTTATTAATATAGTTTCCCAAGAAAAGGCTACCACCTGATATATGAGTAAATTTACGTATTCTGTGTTCTTTTAAATGAACTAGTGCTCAAAGCACTTAATTGCTTGAAAAGGGTAGCAGCCTGGTATCTGAAAAACAATTTTGACTGTGTTTGTGTGGGCTAGTGCCAATAAGCTATTTATTTGTTGCTCATTTAATTTTTAAGAGGGGCCACTATCCAACATTTTCAGTAACTTTCACTTATTCAGTATTCTTTTAAATGAGCTAGTCCCCGTAGGAATTAATTGTTTGCAAATGGGCAACAGCAGGGTATCTGAATAACAAATTTAAGTGAGTTTGAGGGGGTTAGTGGCTGTGAGCTATTTACTTGTTGCTAATCAAATTTTGAAGAGCGAGCTACCGTCTATGATTTTGAGCAACCTTCTTTCTTTCTTTCTTTTTCTTTAATTGAACCAGTGGTAATATGTGTTGAAATTTTGTCACTGCTGCTTCATAATTATTTAGAACCATAAACTCATTTAGTATTTTCAAGTGACCGAGTGCGCATTAATAATTTGTGCTGTAACAGTTATTGTGTATTTTCAAGTGTGTTAGTGGTCAAAAGCTATCTGTCCATCAAGATTCTTAGATTATATTGCTTAGTAACAAGTTGTGTATAACCTTGATTGTTAATCAGATAATGTCCAATGGCTTTCCACTCCCGGAACTTTGCGCCCAAGCTTACAAGCTCCAACGTATCATTCCACACATGTCCTACCTGTGCTCAAAAGTGGGTGGGAATTCGAACATAATACACAAATACAGAGATATCATAATGATGAATGCATGTGCAACAACTGGAGTTAGTGATGAAGAAAAGAACAACTTTTATGAAAAGCTAGACAGGACTATGGAGAACATCAGCAATGGGAATGTGAAAAATTGTATTGGGAATTTCAATGATAAGTTGGTGTAAGATGAAATCTGTAGATCCTCAACAGGAATAGGACGTCTAAATTCAAAGACAAACAGAAATAGGCTTTGGTTAGCCAGTTCTTCAGTAGCTTTTTCAACAATGCACAAGATTTTACTTATTCATTTATATAACATCTGAGGTACTCATTCTCTAATTTCATGTTTAGTATTTATAATATAGACTTACCTTATAGTACACATTTTTGTTAGTTCATACACTGCTTCAAAGCCATGATTCACACTCTGCGACAGTAACTGTGCAAATTCTTGATTGTTGAATATCTTAAGAGAACAACTGGGTGGTATTTTGCACACTGTACTCGGATGAAATCCATGATGGTGATTACAGTTCCGTGACTGTACAAAAATGGCACTGTCAGATTTATTTTGAGCATACACTTCACCTCCAATATAAACTAACTGAACACCTGGAACAAAAGAATTATCATTATTACAACTCTCACATGATGATAAGGAACACACCAATTGTTCTACAGTTTTCACCCTTATACTGAATCAAGACATGGTTTCTATAATTCATGCACTCGAACATCCAGTTTCTTTCTGCTCCCCCCCCCCCCCCCCCCTCCAGCCTAATAACTTGTCATCACAACGTTAATCAGACAGTGTTATTCAAAAAGTTATACAAGTCTTAGCTACCACAACAGAGTCAGAAATCATAGGCTGCTCTTCTCCATAGACATGATACGTTGAACTGGAGACAGCCATGATAAAAAGACACACACACACACACACACACACACACACATCAAAGCCCTGCTCAAGGATGTGGTTCAGTTGCTCCAGTCCAGGGTGGTACTGGGTGACAAAGGAGGGCACTCGTGTGTAGCTTGTTCTTGGCAGTGGTGGGAGGGTTGGGCAAGTGTGGGGATATGCACAGGGAATCTATTTGTTGACTAAAACTAGGGAATGGTGCCTGTCTGTGGAGGTCTTTGCAAAACCTTCAGTATACTGGGCAAGGGAGCTCCTGCTACTGAAGATACCCCATCCCCAGACAACCCGGCTGTATGGGAGTGAGTTTTTTGGCGTGCAAGGGATGACAGCTGTCAAAATGCAGGTACTGTTGGTGGGTTTAATGTGGACAGAGGTGCGCATGGATCCTTCAGAGAGGTGAATGTCAATTTCCAGCAAAGTAGCACACTGGGTTGAAGAGGACCATGTGAAGTGAATGGGAGAGAAGGTGAAGGAATGAGGGTAGGGTGTCCTGAGCCTGATTTCAGATAATGGAAATATCACCAATGAACCTGAACCAGACCAGAGGTTTCGAGTTTTGGGAGGCTACGAAGGTTTCCTCTAGACCGACATAAATATGTTGACTTGGAGGGGGAAGGATGTCATGTGAGTGCCATGACTGTGCCATGGATTTGTTCATATGCCTTCCCTTCAAATGAGATCTAGTTTGTTTTACGATATAGGTTGTAAGGAGTATGAGGAATGAAGTAGTGAATTCCGAGTCTGAAAGACTTGCGAGAGGAAGTGTTTAATACAAGAAGACCATGGGCACGGGAAGTGTTGGTGTATATAGGGAAGTTACGCCAACAGTGATGATTAGAGGTCCAGAAAGTAAAGGGGTGGGGATGGTGGGAAGTCTGTGAAATTAGCAGTTGGTATCTTTGATGTGAGAGGCTAAATTTCGGACAGCTGGTTGGAGGTGTTGGTCAATGAGAGCCGAAATCCTTTCAGCAGGAGTACAATAACCAGCTACAATCAGCAGCCAGCGAACCTCACAATAACCCTGGGTTCGGTGTGGGGTGGTGATGAGGTGGGTTGGTTGGTTGTTTCGGGGAAGGAGACCAGACGGCGAGGTCATTGGTCTCATCGGATTAGGGAAGGACGGGGAAGGAAGTCGGCCGTGCCCTTTGAAAGGAACCATCCCGGCATTTGCCTGGAGCGATTTAGGGAAATCACGGAAAACCTAAATCAGGATGGCCGGACACGGGATTGAACCGTCGTCCTCCCGAATGCGAGGTGATGAGGTGGGGTGGACTGCTGTGGCCTTCTGTGGGGTTGTGAACTACTGAGGGCTATGGCAGGATGGAGCCTCTCCATTGTTTCTAGGTCCATAGTTCAATACACAATACACCTTCGGTAACATACTGTAGCCACATGCTCCACCCAACTGTTTTGGCCCCCCCTCTGCCCTGTCACCTCACAATTCACCTATTCTCATCCTTATTATGTGCTGCTCTCTGCAGGCACACCTGCCAATCTTTTCCCCTTCTCTATCCCTCTTAGCTCTGCTCCCTGTTCTTCTCCCTCTATTCTTCTCCCTCAGCCTCATAACACTGTGCCTGAGAGCCTTGTCCCATCACATTTTCCGTGTGCTCCAGTACGCTGCACTGATCACTGATTCCTCTTCCCCATCTGTCCCTCCGATTCCTCTCCTTGCCCACACCACTCCAGATTGTTACTCCTGCTAGATGCATTTCTGTTGTATCCTGGCCAGAACAGCCAGCGATGGCAGTTGTGTGTGTGTGTGTGTGTGTGTGTGTGTGTGTGTGTGTGTGTGTGTGTGTTTGTTGTGTTGTCTGGTGTAAATGTTTTTTTTTTTTTTTTTTTTTTTTAAGGAGGCTTTGACTGTAGGCTTATATGTTGCAGTCTTTTCGTCATGGCTGTCTGCAACTCAATGTGTCATTTTTATGGCGAGTAGCAATATATCCTTTTCATAACATTGTTGACATTTGAATCTGCACTTTCCATTGTCAGAAATTACAGTAAATTTAAATAATTGTAATGTTTTGTATGGGCACAAGTTGGAAGAAGGTGTGATAGAAAAACAAGAATCAGTACCTGGTATGTCAGGACACTGTTACAAGCAGGAAAAGTAGAAAACTTTAAAGGAGAGATGAAAAAGAATAATACAGGCCTAGAAGGAATTGCTAAGTTAAGATGGAATGGACATAGAAAATTGTTGTGTGATGAGTATGTGATGTACTATTCAGGATGACAAATAAAAGGAAGAAATGATGTAGGAGTGATTATCACAAGGAAAACAGTTATGTGTGTGTAAAATGTAGGTGTGCAAACAAAAGAGTATTGGCTTAAAGCTACATGGAGTACAAAAATATGTATTGATTATACAAGTGTATATGTAAATTCCAAAACATGATGACCAGTTTGTACAAGAAACATACAACATAACAGAGAAACCAATGGACGATAATCAAGGTTGGACAACTTAAAATGATGAGGGCAACACAAACACCGAGTCATCTCGAGGCAAGTGAAAATCCCTGACCCCTGTAATGGATCTGGGAGATGTTATTTTTTTACCGTATTTGTTGATACTGAATTGAAAATGTTTTCTTATATTTTTTGTCAGAATTTATTATAATTTGTGTTATTATATGTTAATTTACTTCTGTTTTTGAGAGTAAAAGCATATTGATTACTATTAGAAAATGTATCGAAGAATAGCAAAGAAACTGATTGTGTAAATTATCTTTGACGTTGGAGTAGTCTTTGACTATAGTCAGTCCGAGTCGGAAGCTAACTCTTGGTGTGTGTTGACGGAAGAACAATGTGAAGGTCGCAGTCATAAATAATTTTGAATTATGTTAACTATTATTTTTATATTAACTAAAAAGAAGAAACTACATTTGAAGAAACTGTATTTGAAACACCAAAATGAGAGAAACACGTTGAACCACGTCTTTTCTGCAGCCGACAACGATGCATTGTGGAATCATACTTAGACAACTAAAGCCAAGACTTATATTTGCTTGCAAACGTCTAATGGAAAAAGTACTGTCACGAAATATGGCAAATTTAAGTTTATAAAAAAAATAGTGACCATATTTTCAACTTGTGTAATAGCCGGGATGCCATATTTCACCCCACAGGGAATTGAACACGGGAACCCGGCCTGACTTGGACTCAACATCTCCACTATATGGTGTGTAGCAATCTGATCTTTTCGTAATACTGCCAAAATGTTATCCATGATTTAAATAATGAGAAACAACACCTGTCATTTATTTTTCCATGCTCAGCACAACATGTTTTGAGAATTTTTTCTCATTTTCAAGTGCATTTGTTTATATAAATATTTTTTGCAACATTTGCATTTGTGATTTTCTACCTCTCTTGCATTTTAATTGTGTTTTTGAAGTTATACTGTAATTGGAAAATCAGATGTTTTTATATGCTAATATTAGACTTACAAGGGAATCTCCCCCCCCCCCAGATTTAGTTTAAGTTGGCACAGTGGACAAGCCTTGAAAAACTGAACGCAGATCAATCGAGAAAACAGGAAGAAGTTGTGTGGAACTATGAAAAAAATAAGCAAAATATACAAACTGAATAGTCCATGCGCAAGATAGGCAACATCAAGGATAGTGTAAGCTCAGGAGCGCCGTGGTCCCATGGTTAGCGTGAGCAGCTGCGAAACGAGGGGTCCTTGGTTCAAGTCTTCCCTCGAGTGAAAAGTTTAATTTTTTATTTTCAGATAATTATTATCTGTCCATCCGATGCGAGGTAACTGTGCCATAGTATGGGGACTCTACACCTAAACAAACTGTTGCATTCATTTGTTGCAGTTTATGTGACAAACTCTTGTTTTCATCACGTTTTTGTGAGTTTTAATCACATCCACAAGAAAACCTAAATCGGACAAGGTAGAAGAATCTTTTTACCCATTCGCCAAGTGTACAAGTTAGGTGGGTCGACGACATATTCCTGTCATGTGACACACATGCCGTCACCAGTGTCATATAGAATATATCAGACGTGTTTTCCTGTGGAGGAATCGGTTGACCTATGACCTTGCGATCAAAAGTTTTCGGTTCCCATTGGAGAGGCACGTCCTTTCGTCTACTAATCGCACAGTTTTGCAGTGCGGTCACAAAACACAGACACTAAACTTATTACAGTGAACAGAGACGTCAATGAACGAACGGACAGATCATAACTTTGCGAAAATAAAGAAAGTAAACTTTTCACTCGAGGGAAGACTTGAACCAAGGACCTCTCGCTCCACAGTTGCTCATGCTAACCACGGGACCACGGCGCTCCTGAGCTCACACTGTCCTTGATGTTGCCTATCTTGTGGATGGACTACTCAGTTTGTATACTCTGCTTATTTTATTCACAGTTCCACACAACTTCTTCCTGTTTTCTTGATTGATCTGTGTTCAGTTTTTCAAGGCCTATCCACTGTGCCAATTTATAACTAAATCTGAGGGGGGTGCGATGGGGAGGTTCCCTTGTTAGTATTTTTGTTTGTCTACTTGTAAGTATTGTGTCTCCTCCATTACACAGAATATCAGAAAATCATATATAGGTAAATCACCACTTGCACTGTTTGTTTTTGTTACCAAAATGTGCTACAGATATACTATGTTACTACCTTCTCACAAAGAGTTTACACACAGTCAGAAGTGTCACATTTTCTGTTGATTACATTATATATATATATATATATATATATATATATATATATATATATATATATATATATATATATATATATATATATATATATATATATAGGGAAACATTCCACATGGGAAAAAACCTGAATCCTTTCGTCTTTCCCTCTCCTTCCCTCTTTCCTGATGAGGCAACAGTTTGTTGCGAAAGCTTGAATTCTGTGTGTATGTTTGTGTTTGTGTGTCTATCGACGTGCCAGCGCTTTCGTTATACACATACACAAACAAACAAAGATGATGTGACTTACCATACGAAAGCGCTGGCAGGTCGATAGAAACACAAACAGACACATACATACACACAAAATTCAAGTTTTCGCAACAAACTGTTGCCTCATCAGGAAAGAGGGAAGGAGAGGGAAAGACGAAAGGAAGTGGGTTTTAAAGGCGAGGGTAAGGAGTCATTCCAATCCCGGGAGCGGAAAGACTTACCTTAGGGGGAAATATATATATATGTGACTTACCAGACGAAAGCGCTGGCAGCTCGATAGAAACACAAACAAACACACATATATATATACTGCCAGCGCTTTCGTATGGTAAGTCACATCATCTTTGTTTTAAATATATTTTTCCCGCGTGGAATGTTTCCCTCTATTATATTGAATCATCATATATATATATATACATACACACACTCCTGGAAATGGAAAAAAGAACACATTGACACCGGTGTGTCAGACCCACCATACTTGCTCCGGACACTGCGAGAGGGCTGTACAAGCAATGATCACACGCACGGCACAGCGGACACACCAGGAACCGCGGTGTTGGCCGTCGAATGGCGCTAGCTGCGCAGCATTTGTGCACCGCCGCCGTCAGTGTCAGCCAGTTTGCCGTGGCATACGGAGCTCCATCGCAGTCTTTAACACTGGTAGCATGCCGCGACAGCGTGGACGTGAACCGTATGTGCAGTTGACGGACTTTGAGCGAGGGCGTATAGTGGGCATGCGGGAGGCCGGGTGGACGTACCGCAGAATTGCTCAACTCGTGGGGCGTGAGGTCTCCACAGTACATCGATGTTGTCGCCAGTGGTCGGCGGAAGGTGCACGTGCCCGTCGACCTGGGACCGGACCGCAGCAACGCACGGATCCACGCCAAGACCGTAGGATCCTACGCAGTGCCGTAGGGGACCGCACCGCCACTTCCCAGCAAATTAGGGACACTGTTGCTCCTGGGGTATCGGCGAGGACCATTCGCAACCTTCTCCATGAAGCTGGGCTACGGTCCCGCACACCGTTAGGCCGTCTTCCGCTCACGCCCCAACATCGTGCAGCCCGCCTCCAGTGGTGTCGCGACAGGCGTGAATGGAGGGACGAATGGAGACGTGTCGTCTTCAGCGATGAGAGTCGCTTCTGCCTTGGTGCCAATGATGGTCGTATGCGTGTTTGGCGCCGTGCAGGTGAGCGCCACAATCAGGACTGCATACGACCAAGGCACACAGGGCCAACACCCGGCATCATGGTGTGGGGAGCGATCTCCTACACTGGCCGTACACCACTGGTGATCGTCGAGGGGACACTGAATAGTGCACGGTACATCCAAACCGTCATCGAACCCATCGTTCTACCATTCCTAGACCGGCAAGGGAACTTGCTGTTCCAACAGGACAATGCACGTCCGCATGTATCCCGTGCCACCCAACGTGCTCTAGAAGGTGTAAGTCAACTACCCTGGCCAGCAAGATCTCCGGATCTGTCCCCCATTGAGCATGTTTGGGACTGGATGAAGCGTCGTCTCACGCGGTCTGCACGTCCAGCACGAACGCTGGTCCAACTGAGGCGCCAGGTGGAAATGGCATGGCAAGCCGTTCCACAGGACTACATCCAGCATCTCTACGATCGTCTCCATGGGAGAATAGCAGCCTGCATTGCTGCGAAAGGTGGATATACACTGTACTAGTGCCGACATTGTGCATGCTCTGTTGCCTGTGTCTATGTGCCTGTGGTTCTGTCTGTGTGATCATGTGATGTATCTGACCCCAGGAATGTGTCAATAAAGTTTCCCCTTCCTGGGACAATGAATTCACGGTGTTCTTATTTCAATTTCCAGGAGTAAAATATATATATGGTTATAATAGAGGGAAACTTCCACGTAGGAAATATATATCTAAAAACAAAGATGATGTGACTTACCAAAGGAAAGTGCTGGCAGGTCGACAGACACACAAACAAACACAAACATACACACAAAATTCAAGCTTTTACAACAAACTGTTGCCTCATCAGGAAAGAGGGAAGGAGAGGGAAAGACGAAAGGAGAGGGTAAGGAGTCATTCCAATCCCGGGAGCAGAAAGACTTACGTTAGGGGGAAAAAAGGACGGGTATACACTCGCACACACACACATATCCATTCACACATATACAGACACAAGCAGACATATTTAAAGACAAAGAGTTTAAATGTGTGTGTGTGTGTGTGTGTGTGTGTGTGTGTGTGTGTGTGTGTGGGCGCGCGCGCGCGCGCGCGCGCGCGAGCGAGTGTATACCTGTCCTTTTTTCCCCCTAAGGTAAGTCTTTCCACTCCCGGGATTGGAATGACTCCTTACCCTCTACCTTAAAACCCACATCCTTTCGTCTTTCCCTCTCCTTCCCTCTTTCCTGACGAAGCAACCATTGGTTGCGAAAGCTAGAATTTTGTGTGTATGTATGTGTTTGTTTGTGTTTATATATATATATATATATATATATATATATATATATATATATATATATATATATATATATATATATATATATATATATATATAGAGGGAAACATTCCACGTGGGAAAAATTTATCAAAAAACAAAGATGATGTGACTTACCAAACGAAAGCGCTGGCAGGTCGAAAGACACACAAACAAACACAAGCATACACACAAAATTCAAGCTTTCGCTACCAACAGTTGCTTCATCAGGAAAGAGGGAAGGAGATATATAAAGTTGTCAATTATAAAATTTATTTTAGCATTACCGACTACCAAATTTTGAATTACACTCTCTCTCTCTCTCTCTCTCTCTCTCTCTCTCTCTCTCTCTCACACACACACATACACACACACACACACACACACACACACACACACACACACACAGATACGGATAAGATTTTTGAGAAAATTTAAATGTTTATTAAAAAATTATCGCAGTTATGATATGCAGGAGAAAAATTTGAAAAAATTAACTGATTCACCATCTAGAAGGAAGCAATAATGCAATCAAATAAGTGGCCAGTGTATCTTATGTAACTGCTATAACCTGTATATAATAATTAGATACATGCTGCATCACCAGGCTGCTGGCCTACTACGCTTGGAATATTCTGCCAACAGCATCTGCGCAGACCAGCTACCAGAGGCTGCCTGCAGTGGGGCACATAACTGGTACACATGGCACAGTATCCATTGTGCCACCTACCAGAGTCCACCTCTTTATAACCGCAGAGCAACAGGCGTTCCTTCGGTTCTTCTGTCTACAGAGACAGTTCTCCAATCTCTCTCTGAGTAGCAGCAGGCTCTTACAGCTGCGATCACGAACTTGTTAGCCACATTGACTATACAGGCTTCCAGACCTTCAGCGTAACCGCCACCCTTCTCCCCTTACAATGATGGAGCCGAAGACTGGGAGGCTTATGAGAAGCAGCATCGGAACACTTCCTTACTTCTGGTGTCACTGATGCAAATGTGTTAGGCTTTGTATCTTTCTTGGATATCTCCTCGGATCTACTAGTTCCTGTGCCAGATAGCCCCACTCCAAAAAACTGCATTGGTTCCATTCGATGAAATGTATAAGTTGTTGTCAAATTATTGCCATAAATGCATCTGTGTCATTGCAGTCAATGTAGCATCTATCAATGTCATAAACAGATCCACCAGTTCCACCAGGCATGGGTGGCTCAACTCCATGGTCCTCAATCGCATATATCAGTTTGCTCATCATGATTCCTACGCTGATCTTATAGGCTGTGACACCATCATTTGGTTGGCTCCTCACAAAGAGGAGTGTCAGAGTGCACTACAGTGTGGGAATCCACCTTTGGCTAAAATGTTTAACATTGTTCAAGCTTTTGAGATATCTTGTGCTGCCAATGATCAGACAGAAGCTTGGTGTGACATCGCCACAGTGGCTCCTGTTCTTAGTTGTCGAGCATCAGTCAGTTCTCAGGGGGAGGACAAGGTGGCAGCCACACAAACGTGCCACACTGGACAACAAGGTGCCAAACAACAACAGCAGCAGCAGCAGCAGCAGCAGCACCACCACTACCACCACCACCACTATCTTGCCCATACTGTTTCACGCAACACGTCAGAGGCGCATGCCCTAAGCACTGGGTGACTTGCAACAACTGTAGAAAAACTGGACGTACAGTGTCTGTGTGTCATTCCCAGCCCCCTCCTGCAGATGTGGATGTTGACTGCGTATCTCTGGTGCTTAAATCAAACAATCTGTTTATTGAAGAGCGAGTGATGGACAAAGTGCTCAAACCACAAGTGGACATGAGTACAGCCACGACTTTACTCAATTCACAAGCTTATGCCAATGTCGAATCTCTGACATTGTCTCCGATTATTCAAGATTTGGTGAGTTACAACAAGCAACATATTGCAATTTTGAGGCAGTTTATAGCTACTACTACGTATAAATCTGTGATTTGTTCCTCGACATTTTTTGTAGTGGTTGATGCTGGCACTGATAATTTGTTCATTTTGGGTGCTTTCAATACTTATGGTTTTTCTTGGATAAGGTGCACCTTGTTTCTGGCCAGGTCCTTTACTAGCAGTTATATTCTCTCTGTTCCGAATTCTCATCTCTCTTCTCGGATGATTTAGGTTGTGCCATTAATTTTGCGACCCACATTACTCTATAACCTACAGTGCATCCACAATTTCTCTGTACACACCCCATTACTATGGCTTTACGTAATTGAAGTGAAATCAGAATTGGACAGGCTGATGCCACTGGTGGTCATACAGTCTATTACATTGAGTGAGTGATCTAACCAACTTGTAACTGTTAAAAAAACCTTCTGGTCAGATTCACCTCTAAGACAATTCTTAGGTTTCAGTTAACACAAAACAATCATTTTACCCTTAGTCTAGCACAGACAAGTAATTGACAAAACTCACCAGGGGTCAGTTTTTCTCAAAAATTGATTTATCTGATGCCTGTTTACAGGTTCTGTTGGATGTAGATACTAAATGACTCCTTGCGATTAACACGTCTTTTAGTCATATTAGTGCCTCCCATTCAGTGTGGCTAGTCCCATGGTGATTTTTCAGCATTTTTTGGAACAACTGATGATGTCCATTCTGTGGTAAATCAACTATCTCAATGACATTGGCGCAATGGATGCATCCATGGAAGAGCATTTATGTAACTATCTCATGATTTTACATACAGCAGGGTTGGAAAGCTACTTGGCCAAGTCACACTTTCTTCAGCCATCTATTATGTACTTGGGGTTTGAGGTTTCTCAGAATGACGTTAAGGCTTATGCCATCACGGCACCGCTGACACATCTCTGCATCGCCCTTTAAATGTTAAAGAACTCCAAGCATTTTTAAGCAAAATTGCTTACTGTCATAAATTTATTCTGGGTGTGGTCGCATTGGCCCATCCCCTCCAGGAGTTGCTCCAAAAGAAACTTTCTTTTCACTGGATGCCAGCACACGTTCACCCCTTTCGGAATATAAATTACATTTGCTCATTGTTTGGCTACTTTCCATCTTTGCCACCACCAGGTTTTGGATATGAACACCTCTTCGTATAGACTCGGGCCTATTTTCGCACACTGATATGAGGATGGTTTCAAACATCTGATAGCCTATTCATCAAAAACGCTCAACTCTGCTCAGCAGCACTACACCCAAGTTGAAAAGGAAGTGCTTGCTACCATCTACACCCTCAAAAACTTTCATGGGTTCTTGTGTGAGTCTGAGTTCTTCCTCATTACTGACCACAAGCCCTTGGTTTTGTTTTTTAATCTTTCTGCTACATTGTCCATCAAAGCAGAGCCTAGTTTCTGGCTCACTACAACTATGAAATACATTTTTGGCCTACTGTGTAACATGCCAACACTGACGTGCTGTCCCGGCTTATAATAGGGCTGGATCCTACTTTTGATCAGAACAAACTCCTTTGTTTTCACTTAGATGCTGAAGCCTATTATGGGCTCCCAGATCACAATTGCTATTGCTATTGCTTCCAATTCAGTTTTGTGTCAAGTTATTCACCTCATTCACCACTGTAGGCTGGACAGGCCTCTGACCCTTTGTGTAAGTATTTTGACCTTTGTCACCATCTTTCAGTATTTCATGTTGTTCTCTTAGCTACAGATGAGCTGTCACCTAGGGTAGTAATCCCAGCCTCCCTATGACAGAATGTGCTCCAGCTCCTTCATCAGGGACATTGGGGACTTTTGCGTACCAAGTTTTTGACCCATCAGCATATATTCTGGCCTGGCATTGTCAGTGACACTGTGTAGCTCATTGTGAGTTGCTCTCAGTGTGCTACACAACAGGTGGCACTGTGGGTGGTGCCCTCTCCACAGCCTGCATCGCAATGTCTGTGGAAATGCAACCATGTTGATTTCACGAGACCCTTCCTAAATTCTTACTGGTTCTGGGATGTTGATGCTTTCTCTAAATTTCCACACATTACCTGCTGTCCTTCGACATCAGCCCTGGTTATGATTAATATCTTCTCCTTTTGCTTGTGACAGATACAGTCCACAGTTCCTGTCTCAGACTTCCCAAGATTTTGCTATCCATCAAGACATTCATCACATGACAGCTCCTCCTTTTCATCCCCAACCTAACAGTGAGACAGAACATCTTGTCCACATGTTCACATTTCAAATGAAGAAGTATTTCGTGGATTCCTCCACTTACGAGACTTTGACACAGTTCTAGTTTATGCTGGTGGGGGATAGCAGCCCCACCGAGATGCTCCATGGTCACCAGTCACACAATCTCTTCTGCATCTGCTCATGCCGATCCACCACAACTTGTAGCTCACTCCTTGCTCCTTGGTCTGGGCTCATAGGTTCGACTGCCGACCAAAGTGTGTGCTGGGGGAGCGGAGGGGGAGGTCGGGGAAGGCAGACCTGCCCTCCTTGTGGATGTCATCACCTTCTGCCTCTCATCCAGGGTCCAGCCCCCACAGTACCAGCTGCTCGGCCTTCCCACAATTTTTTGCTGCCAATGGGCCACTGGTGATTCTGCACCCAGCTGGGCCGCACCTTCGTATCCTTCAACACTGGCGTCCCCTGTGCACCCAACCGAATGGCCAATGCCTTCACCATCAGCACAGTTCCACCAAGCAGAGGGAACAAACATTGAGATGTATTTGGCACCCTTATCACCAATTCGCTATTATGGTACTTCACCAGGCATGGGCAACTGCGTGTGTTCATGGGCTTCCATGTATGCTCACTGGTTCCGGCCCGGAATTTCCTTCTACTGTCTCATCATCGCCTGTATCATCTGCTGCAGAGGCCATGCATCTTTTAACAGACATACCGATGCCGGCATTAGTGGAGTGCCTTTTGAAAGGTACTACAACCCTGTTTGAAATACCGTGGAACCTGATTGCCAGTGCACTACACTTCAAATATTCCGCCATCATCATCTGCGTGGGCAGCCACCAGAAGCCACACACGATGGGCATATATTCTGCCAACAACATCTGCGTGGGCCAGCCACCAGAGGCTGAATGTGGTGGGTCACATTATTTGCGCAAGCAAAATGGCGTCCATGTGCCATCTACTGGCGTCTTCCTGTTTATAAACACAGTGGAGCAGGCACTCCCTCTCGCACTGTGTTCATACTTATAGTCAGAACTGCTTGTATCAGTACCTGGGTAATTTCTATCTCTTGCACCTACATTCTCAACTGTTGTTTGCTTGTATGTGGAAGTAGAATAAACATTGGTTCATTGTGAATGTGCTGTTATTTGTATAGTACAGTACAGTATTTGTATCTTACAGTACAATACAGCAATGTTTCTCAAAAAATAGCAAACCTACTTATGTCACACAAAGTGAAAGTAGTTTTCTCCATAAACACCAAACTACAACATAAATTAGTCCACACCTCAAACAATAAAAAAGGTAAATTTAAGACTAAGTAAAATACAAAGTCACATGAAAAACTAGCTCAAGCTACTATATAGCAAAAATTGGCAGGAACTTCAAATTACCCACACTAAACACACCAACTTAATTTTCATAAAAATGTACTTTCCCCACATGGTGTGTGTGTGTGTGTGTGTGTGTGTGTGTGTGTGTGTGTGTGTGTGTGTGTATGTGAGAGAGAGAGAGAGAGAGAGAGAGAGAGAGAGAGAGAGAGAGAATGCAATTGATAATTCAGTAGTCAAAAATGGTAACATACATGTTATATCAATGAAAATAGTCAATTTTTGAAAACAATGTAATTGGAAAAATAAAAAATCTACTCACCAGGTGATGGTAGAGGAACACGCCACCCCCCCCCCTCCCCCCCACACACACACAAAGGTATTTAAACGTGCAAGAGCCACTGGCTATTTCTTATGGCCGAAGTGCTGAAGGGGAAGGAAAGGAGTGCAAGAAAAGGACTGGAGAAGTTTAGGAATCGGGAGAGTTTGGAAAAGCTGGCCAGAACCCTGGGTCAGGGGACTATGAACAAGATGAGAAGGAAAGACTAATTGTTGGGGACTATAACAGATGAGATTTGAAAACCTGAGAACTTAAAGGTGGAACATAATGTAATACGCAACACAGAGATTACAAAGATAAAACATCACGCATCAAGAGCGGAAAGCTAAGTGCACTATATGTTGTCGAAGTGAAGGGGGAGGGGGACAGGGGAAGTAGAGATGTCAGAAAATAACAATACAGAAAACTGAAAGGATGAAGAAAGGAGTAGTTACTGGGAAGAAATTCTGATAGCAAAGAAATTAACATAAATTAAGGTCAGGCTGGTGGTGAGAACCAAGGAGTTCTGAGAAACTAGTGTCAGAGGGGGGGGGGGGAATCCAGATGGCATGAGTGGTGAGACTGGCACTGAGGCCATGACTGTCATGTTGTAGAACATGCTCTGCAACTGGATACTATGTGTTGCCGGTATAAACCTTCTTCCTATGTCCATTCATCCCAACTAATAGCTTGGTGGTAGTCATGCTGATGTAAAAGACCAAACACTGTTTACATAACAGCTGGCTCTCTCTTTCATAGAATATATTTTGCCACTAACAGGGCTGTTATAGGTGGTGGTAAGAGAGTGCACAGGCCAAGTCTTACAGCAGGAACGGTCAATGGTCGGAGTAGTATGAGCCAAAGGGTACGGAAATTGGCACAGAAGCAGCATAGCATTTGACAAGGATATTTCAGAGATTCTGAATGGAGAGGCTGAAAAGCTATTCTAAATGTGGTGGGCAAAATCAGACAGATGAACCTAATTTCAGCATATGGCTTTAGAAAGTCATACTGTTGTTGAAGCAGCTGATTAAAACGTTCAAGACCAGAAAAATACTGAGTAACGAGATGTGTATTCCTAAGTTGTTTTCTGGAGGGATCGTTGTTGTTATTGTGGTCTTCAGTCCTGAGACTGGTTTGATGCAGCTCTCCATGCTACTCTATCCTGTGCAAGCTGCTTCATCTCCCAGTACCTACTGCAACCTACATCCTTCTGAATCTGCTTGGTGTATTCATCTCTTGATCTCCCTCTACGATTTTTACCCTCCACACTGCCCTCCAATACTAAATTGGTGATCCCTTGATGCCTCAAAAACATGTCCTACCAACCGATCCCTTCTTCTTGTCAAGTTGTGCCACAAACTCCTCTTCTTCCCAATTCTATTCAATACCTCCTTATTAGTTATGTGATCTACCCATCTAATCTTCAGCATTCTTCTGTAGCACCACATTTCAAAAGCTTCTATTCTCTTCTTGTCCAAACTATTTATCGTCCATGTTTCGCATCCATACAAGGCTACACTCCATACAAATACTTTCAGAAACGACTTCCTGACACTTAAATCTATACTCGATGTTAACAAATTTCTCTTCTTCAGAAATGCTTTCCTTGCCATTTCCAGTCTACATTTTATATCTTCTCTACTTCGATCATCAGTTATTTTGCTCCCCAAATAGAAAAACTCCTTTACTACTTTAAGTGTGTCATTTCCTAATCTAATACCCTCAGCATCACCCGATTTAATTCGACTACATTCCATTATCCTAGTTTTGCTTTTGTTGATGTTCATCTTATATCCTCCTTTCAAGACACTGTCCATTCCGTTCAACAGCTCTTCCAAGTCCTTTGCTGGAGGGATCAGCATTACCAAAATTGGATGTGATGACCTGTGAAATCTGCTTTGGAAGTAGGCTCATGGGATAATTTTGTCCAGTGACTGCTGAGGAGAGAATGGTGGTTTACTGATGGAAACAGTCTGCATCTGAACCAATACGTTTGCCCCAAATAACAATGCTGTATGGGAGGAAACATTGACATGGAAAGCATGGCAACAGTCAATATGTTAATTCTGCTGTTGTTTAGTAGTTTTACTGGGAATATAAGGGTGTAGCTAACCTTCAGTGAGGATAAAGTCAATATCAAGGAAAGCAACATTGGATTTGCAATAGGACTATGTGGAACTTAATTGGGAGAATGTATTTAGAGTTTAAAAGAATTTTAACAGGTCAACCTCACCATGAGTCATGGTAAAGATGTCACCAATGTACATAAAACAAACCAGGGGCTGAATGCTTATGAATCCCAGGAAATTCCCCCCCCCCCTCTCCCCTCCCCCAAGTGCTCCATGAGAAGGATGGCATAGGAAGGACCCATCCCTGTTCCCAAAAACATACTCCTGAACTATTTGTATATCTGCCCCTCAAGGATAAAGTAGTTATTTGTACATATAAAGTCAATTAAGGTCAGCAGGAAGGACTGTCATTGGAATCAGGTGGGTGGTGAGGAAATGTTCAGCAGCAGACCAACCATGAACATTGGGGCGGGGGGGGGGGGGGGGGGGGGGGTATAGAGTGAGATGGCGTAAATTGTGACAAGCAAGGTGTGTAGTGGGAGTGGGACAGGCACAGATTTCAGGCAATCTAAGAAATGAATAGGGTCTTTATACTATGTTACAAATGTGGAATAACTAAGGCAGACGTAATTTTGGTGGGTACTTTGAAGCCAGCAGCTATGGGATGGCCAGGGTGATTGGGTTTGTGGATTTTACGAAGAAGGTGAAAGGTTAGGGTGTGTGGTTTTCGTGATGTAAGAAATTCTATAGACTGAGGTGTTAGTCCTTGTGGGGTGCCTGAAGTGGACTGAAGGTCAGTCTGAAACACAAGGATGAGATCTTGATGGCAGACCCCGTATGCAGAGGTGTCAGACATCTGGCACAGATCTTCACTTACTTACTCCCAATGTGGTCAAGTACCACAGTGGTAAATCCCTTATCTTCTGGGAGGATAACGATGGAGGCATCGGCTTTTAGGGAACAAAGAGCTGGAGTTCTGCAGAGCACAGTTTAGTTTTGTAATGTAGGGACCTGAGGAAGGGTTGTGAAGCGATGTTGGATTTGAGGAAGTCTTGGAAGGCTTCTAAGAGATGATTCTGAGGTAGTGGTGGTGTATCAAATTGTGATCTCAGTCAGAACTGTTCAAAGCAGAGTTCAATGTCAGGTTTGCTGTTAGAAAGATTTTGGGACTGGGTTGTAAGTGATGCTTCCAGTTGACATTACGTGTGAAGGACAGTAGGTCCTCCACCAAAATAGCATGACAAAATGCAGGTTTATGTCTGAATGTACGAACCTTGGCTAATGCAGATTAATTCAGGGGGGGGGGGGGGGCAGTGCCTTAGAAGAGAGGTTGAGAACACTGTACTGTTGTGACTGGTTCTTGTGTCATGAGTTGTTATTACTCTGGGAGGCAGTGGTGAAGGCCGGGGTTTTTTAAGAAGGTTGGCTGAGCATGGGGTTTTAGAGAGAAGTGGTAGTTGATGGTTTAGCTATTTATGGATCTGCGGAGGGACAGGAAGGGAAACACCACTGTTGAGGCAGTTTCAGAGAAGGGGGTCATAGCTTTCTGAGGTGAAGTCTAGCATGTTGTTGCAGTTCGAAATTCACTTGGTGGACGATACCAAACAACGAAACATGAGGGGCAGATAACTGCAGGATTTTGTACTAGGAGAGAAGTCTGTTGGTGTGGGAATTGGCAGCAGGTGTATGTGTCACAGATTAGCCATGTAAATGGAAGAGTTTGCTTTATTTTAAACTGGAAAAGGGGTTGGTGTACAGTGGGACTGCATCTAGAAAAAGGGACTCCCAATGTTAGACCATTGGAACAAATCCCACAGACAATCAGGTTTCAAGAAACAGAATGTGGAACCCCAGTTTTGATAGTGCAAAAGAACATCTTTGAAAGGAATGAATGTAATATGTGATGGTATTCATCATGGCAAGAGAGGAGTGTTTGAAGAGTTAAATATGATAAGAATGGCAAAAAAAAGAAGCATGGGGTGGAAGAAAAAGAGAAAAGGAAGAAAGGCAGGGAAAATGATCAGCAAAATTCATACAAAAATCGTGAGAACAGTCAAAGGTTAACAAGAGGTAATGAGTGGGCGAGAATTTTTCAGCAGGAAAGTGGCCTACATGATATATATAAATTATAATTTACAATTGACACCTTTATACATATAATGTAATGCACACAAAATGTAACACATCTGACTGTGTACAAACTCTTTATGAAACCGCTGTATTGCAATATTTCTGTAGCACATTTTGATTACAAAGACAAACAGTGTAAGTGGTGATATGTCTATGTGCGAGATTCTGTATAATGGAGGAGGCACAATACTTGTGAGCAGACAAACAAAAATACAATCTCTAATATTAGCACACAAAAACATTCCAATATTCATTTTGTCCAATTTTCCAATTTCAGTATAGACAACTACAATGGAAGAGAGGCAGAAAATCACCCGTACCGTCATCACAGTAAATATTTATGTAAATAAATGAATTTGAAAATGAGAACAAATTCTCAAAACATGTTGCACTAGGCATCAAGGAATCAGTAACCAGTGCAGTTTTTCATTATTTACATCATGAATGACACAGCTGCAGGCTTTCTGGGAACATCGATTATGATGAACCATGTCAATGTCAGGTACATCAGCAACATTTTATACAGCAGCTTCTTGGCACGTGCCAAAGATATGTGACAACAAGTCACATAATTATCTAATTAAAAACTGTCACTTACTCAAATAATTATAGCTTTTTTATTGACAAATGCTTTGGCATGTACTAAGAAATTAGTATGTAAGATGCCACTGATGATGGACATGTGCCCAATACTAGTCCAGCAATAAATAAATAAATAAATAAATAAATAAATGAAAGTAATCTCTATATGATAGTTTTTATATGTCCACCGCCTCAGCTGAGTGGTAACCATGCCATGCAGTGGACCTGTGTTCGATTCCCGGCCAGGCCAGAGATTTTCTCTGTTTGGGGACTGGGTGTTGTATTATCATCATCATCATCATCATCATCATCATGCAAGTCATCCAACGTGGTGTTACCTGAAAAGACTTGCAACTTGGTGGCCAAAGTTCCCCAGGTGGGGACTCCTGGACATCAATGCCACATGGCCACTCATTCTTTCAGTTTTTATATGCCCCATAAAACATGTTCAAACTGTTGCAGATTTATTAGCAGCAGATGGACAGTATTATCTTTCCTGGATGGTGAGGTGGGGGTGAGGGCAGTACCTTTATTCTTGATCACTAAAAGAAAACAAAAGTTCCTTTCAGGAATGTCGTGTGACTAGGGCCTCCCGCCAGGTAGACCGTTCGCCGGGTGCAAGTCCTTCGATTTGACACCACTTCACCGACTTGCACATCAATGGGATGAAATGATGATGATTAGGACAACACAACACACAGTCCCTGAGCGGAGAAAATCTCCGACCCAGCTGGGAATCGAATCCGGGCCCTTAGGATTGACATTCTGTCATGCTGACCACTCAGCTACAGTGGCGGACCTTTGAGGAATGAAAGTGAAGTAACTATGAAGCTAATTTTTTCCACTCTGAAAAATTCAAGGAGTATCAGTTTTCTCTGGGTGAACTGCTGTACAAGACTGAAGGTGAATTTTGCTCAAGTATAAAAAATTATGATAACTTCTTAGAGTGCATAGAAACAACATACAGATCATCACATAGCCAAATAAAGTATCAGTTGCATGTTACAAAATTGTGTCAGATACTTGATACTAGCAGAGGAAAAGTAACGTCTTCAAACAGCTCAGAAGAAGCTGTAACTTTTGTCAAAGACATACATCACAGGCTTCTACTACTAGATTACACTCACAATCAGATTGTTTTGTGGAATGACATAGGAAGCTTTTTCCTGAAATCTTTGTATATAAAAAACAGGACATCGACAAATGGAAAAAAAGGTCAACAGCTTTTATATGTAGTATTACAAATGGTGTAAATGCAAGTCCATTTCTTTCGCTACTGCAGGTTGGTTTGTCATCACATATTTTAAAAATTTTTCTTTCCCAATTTACTTCATGTACTGGATTTCATCCCCAATTGTTTATACTTTGAATCATCAGTCATCTTGAACCTAACATTAAAATTTCTTGAACAACACATCATTCCATTTGTCTATAGCAAAGATCCAGTAAAAGTCTGGACAGGCACAGAGGGTGGTAGTATTGGACATTGTGAGCTCCAACATTAGGTGGGTAGGCTGTATAATAAAAGAAAACCAGTATATAATCAGTTTTATGAGAAATGTTGTGAAGGTAAAAAAATATCTTTGATTAACAAGATTGACAGGATACAAATTGCAGATTATCTGAGTAGCAAATATTCACCCTTGAGGAACAGAAATGGATAAAAGTCAAAAGCATTGTACAATATACCTTACACCAACAAGTGCTGAGCAAGGTTGTGAGGGATGGAATAGACCCACCTTTGCTTGATTGGGGTGTTACAAAATTACTACGAAAGCTAAGACAGCTGCATCGCGGCAGTGTTAAAATCATGGTCACAAACACAAACTGTATAAAGTCAAAATGAGCAGAAGGAGAGCAATGAGAGAAGCATTCAATGAATCTGAAAGTAAAATTCTGCCAACCAATCTGACTCGAAAATCCTAAGAATTCAAGGTCATGCGTAAAGCCAGTAATCAGACCAAAATCATCTATTCTTTCACTTAGTGTCCATATTGCACCCAGGGACGATGGAAGGAGGGAGGGGGGGTTACGACAAATGAAATACAGAATTCAGTATACTGAGTTTGTTTCAGTGCATAAGGTTCCCCAATTCAATAGCCCCATTAATGCTGAAATTGTAGACATTGAAATAAGAGGTCTGAGGGTGGCAACAAAAACCCTCTTCAATGACCCAACAGCGGAAAGGCAACTACACGTACATCTACCTAAATACCCTGAAAGCCAGCATGGTGCAGTGTACCTTCTACCATTACTAGTCATTCCCTTTCCTGTTCTGCTTGTATATGGGGCACAGGAAGCACAGTTGTCTATATACCTTCATACGAAAGCTGATTTCTCTTGTCTTTGCAGCCCTTATGCAAGTTATACAATGGTGACAGCAGAATCGTCATACAGTCAGCTGCAAATGCTGATTCTCTAAATTTTCTCAGTAGTTTCATGGAGGAGGGAAAAAAAAAAAAAAAAAAAAAAACATACCTTCCCTCCTGTGATCGCATTTGTTGAGTTCATGGAGCATTTCCATAATTCTCTTATGTTGATCAAACTGACTGGTTACGAATCTAGTAACCCACCTCTGAATTGCTTTGATGTCTTCCATTAACCCAACCTGGAGGGTATTCTAAACAATCGAGCTGTATATGACAATAGGTCGCACAGGTGTTCTTTACGCAGTCTCCTTTATAGGTGACCTATACTTACCTAGAATAAACCAAAGTTGACCATTCGCCATCCCTACTGCTGACCTTATGTTCTCATTCAACTTCATACTTGCTTTGCAACATCATGCTTGGATATTAAAAAAATCTGTATCATACAGCACACCATTAATATTGTATTTGAACATTGCAGGATTGTTTTTTCAGCTCATCTGCATTAACCTACACTTTGGAATAAGCTACCATTCATCACACCAAATAATTCTAAGTCACCCTGTATCCTCCCACAGACACTCAATGACATTTTCTCATACACTGCAGTGTCATCAGCAAACAGTCACAGCGTGCTGCTCATCTTACCAGTCAGACCAAGAGAACAAGAGCAGTCCAATCACACTTCCCTAGGGCACTCCTGATGAACTCTCGGCATCAAAGACAATATCCTGGGTTCTAATACTTAAGAAGTCCTTGAGCCACTCATTTATCTCAGAACCTACTCTGTACACTTGAACCTTTATTAAAAGTCTGCAGTGGCGTACAGAGTCAAATGCTTTTCAGAAAACTAGGCAAATGTAATCTTTCTATTACCCTTCCTGCACGATTTACAGGATATTGCACAAGAAATGGGAAGCTGAGTTTCACTTGATCAATGCGTTCTAAATCTGTTCTTATTTGTGGATAGAAGCTTTTCTGTCTAAAGGAAATAGATTATGGTCTATCTTAGAATACGCTCAATGAAAATAATCATTTTTGTAAATATAATGTAATTGGATAGGTAAAAAATCTACTCACCACACATAGTTAACGGTATTGAAATTTGCAAGTTTTTGGAGCCAGTGACTCCTTCTTCTGGCAGAAGAGTTGAAGGGGAAGGAATAGGGGCGACAAGAAAAGGACTGATGAGGTTCACGAAATAAGGAGAGCTTGGAAAAGTTGCACAGTAACCCAGGTCATGGGAGAGTTACCTTTGAGGGACAGACATATAAACAGGTCATGGGTGCAGCCATGAGAACCAGAGTGGCTCCTTCCCAAGCCACACTTTCCAGGAGCCACTTGGAGGGGGCTTTTATGGGATTCATAAGCATTCAGCCCCTGGTTCAGTTTACATTGATGACATCTTTGCCATGAGGACGAATGTTGAAGCTGATCTGTTAAATTCTTTGAATCTCCAAGCACATTCTTCAAGTTAAATTTCACATGTTCCCATTTCAAATCCCAAGCCACTTTCCTTGACATTGACCTCACTCTCACCAAAGGTCAGCTACACCTTTCGTTCACATTAAACATGCTGACAAACAACAGTAATTACACATTGACTATCCATGTCGAATGCTCCATCCAATACAGTCTTGGCATTCAAAGCAAATGTATCTGTTCAGATGCAGACTCTTTACAGCAGTAAACCACCATTCTCTCCTCAGCCTTCACTGGACATAATTATCCAGTAAGTCTAGTTCCAAAGCAGATTTCACAGGCCATCACATCCAATTCTCGTACTGCTGATCCCTCAGCCACTGACTCTGAAAGTATGCAAATTTAAGTACTTTTATATGTGTGTTGCCCTGGCAGCACTTTAGTGTGGTGTCACCGCCAGACACCACACTTGCTAGGTGGTAGCCTTTAAATCGGCCGCGGTCCATTAGTATACGTCAGACCCGCGTGTCGCCACTGTCAGTGATTGCAGACCGAGCGCCGCCACACGGCAGTCCTAGAGAGACTTCCTAGCACTCGCCCCAGTTGTACAGCCGACTTTGCTAGCGATGGTTCACTGACAAATTACGCTCTCATTTGCCAAGACGATAGTTAGCATGGCCTTCAGCTACGTCATTTGCTACGACCTAGCAAGGCGCCATTATCATTTGCTATTAATCTTGTGATGCATGTACCGTCAGACCGATGTTCACCAATTATGGATTAAAGTTAAGTATTCCAGAAGCTACGTACTTATTTTACTAGTCTCAACTCCTTTAACTGTTCCAGACCTCACGCCAGCCTGCGTGAGCTTAAACGCGTGCCTTTCGGCTTCACCTCACAGTAGCTTGGCTGTCTTGCCAAGCCACGACACTTAGTGAGTAGATTTTTTATCCATCCAATTACATTTGAATATTCCCAATAATTATGCACCATACTGACTTGGAAGACATTGGTCTAATTTATTGGTTCCATTCTTTTAATCTTCTTACATATCATCTGCACTTTTTTCCTGTCTCTTGGGCCTTTGTGCTGGGCAAAAGTGTCTTGATAAATGCCAGCTAAGCAAGGGGCCAATGCCATAGAGCAGAGGCCACCAAACTCTTTTCATAGCAGGCCAGATAACTGAGAAAATGACGAGTGCAGGTTGCATTATCATTCTGTACAATACTTGAAAGCCAGACTGAAATCTTTGGGGAGGAAGACAAAAAACTAAGTTCAGTATTCTGTGTTAATTGTGAGTGACATGTTATGCATAAACAAGGCGGCATTAGCAAAAAGATAGGTACATCAGATCTAGTGTGCACGCATCAAATCTCACAAACTAAGCAGCAAAAAACAATGAAACCAACATTTGGCTTTCTAGATACCATTTGGTCATTTGGTTTGGTATTGCATATTCAATTCAGGCAATTGGTTTAAAATGCACAACAGTCAATCTTATTCAATATGCTAGCTTCAAATACTTCGTTTCTGAAAATGGTTGCTCACAGACATAAGTTGTTCAAAGCACTGATGTAATACTGGTGGGAAATTTCTTCAGTTTCAGAAATTTAACATCACATAAGCAGCGGTAAAATTCAACAAGTTTTCCTTCTCCATGCTTCTCTTTCAACAAAGCATTTATTTGCAAATCAATGATCTCTAGCAGAAGATCAACTACCACAGCAGACTGATTCTGGAATTGAAGAACATCACTCTAGATGTTGTCAAGATCTGAAAATCTGTCGAAAAAAATGCTGCTTCAAGTTACAAATAATTTAACAGGAAATCAAAGTAGACATCTTTGAGGATTATAGCACAAAACCCTTTGAAATAAAAATGAGAAAAGTTTTCTCCTTACAGTTGTGCTTCGAACAATGACAGCTTACTCCAACACCTTTAGATCAATTTGAACGCAACAAGAGGTTAGCCTTTCCCTGAAGTTCGATGGTCAATTCATTCAGGGAGACAGAGTCTGTATGCAACATGACCTGAGAACATGTCCACAGATCTGTCGGGGATGCGTGAAATTTAGAGATGGAACTCTTGACTTGCTGAAATAGGAACAAAGTTCCTCGTAACAGGTAGCTACGTTGTTGCTTGAAAAATTACAAAGAGAGTCCAAGTGGTCCCCCATACTCAGATTCTGCTGCAGAAGCTCCAATATCAGACTTAACAGTTGTATGTAGTCCTAGTAACACCAGCAGTAATGCAGATACATCTTGTGCTAAATATGTTTTATGACACAAATTCAAGTACCATCAGCTGGCCGAATGAACTGACGTTGCAGGCCAGATCCAGCGTGGGCCGCAGTTTGAAGACCCCTGTCATAGAGTAATCTCTGTAAATCCAAATTGGATCACAGCCCGACATGGTGACTTATTTGTATTCAACCCTCAGTTGCTTCTCAACACAAGAGATGTCTATTACTTTGTCCTCCATACAGGAATCTGTGCAGCGGTCAAACAATGGTATTTCTGTACAATCCTTCTGTGTGAATAATTTTTTAAATGCAACATTTAAAAATTCAGCTCTCCTTTTGTTGTCTTCTAATGCCAAACAAGACTGGTTGACGAATGATTTGAGTACAAGACTTTGATCCCCTTAGTGAATTTACGTAGGACCAAAATTTTCTTGGATTCTCAGTAAGATCTTTCACAAATTTATAACGACAAAAGTTGTTGAAAGCTTTGGGCATCAATCTTTTTATAGGTGCACAAATTTCTAACTTTCACCTGTCAACAATTCCATACCATTTTTTGAACTGAGAGTGCTATAACCTGTTTCATCAGTGTTTTCCAAATTTTGTTATTATAAAATGACAGCTCTTTTCCATCCTACTCATTCATCACAAGCTCCTCCAGAGTGCAATTTACAATCAAGCGTAAAATTTTGCCCTCTACACACATCACATTGGGACTAAATGATGTTCATTCATTGTTTAAGCAAGATGCTAACAACTACTTATTTGCTGTTTCCAGAAAGAACACTCTAATCAGCCTTGTTGATGGGTTTAATAGCTTTGGTAACAATTGTTGCTATGGTGACACTGTGCTCTCTAAACCTTGTCTCTATGCTGACTCTGTAAATAACGTCAAGCCTGTCTGTAGCTGCAAGCTCTACAGGACTTCCACTGTGTGTGGATTGCTGAACTAGTTTCGTATTACAGTTTTTGGAAAATGTGTTAAGAATTACTTCACAAGACTGTCTGTACATCAAAAAATCGGCAAAGCCTCTGGCTAAGACTCTCCATTCAGCTCCATAACAAAAGACACTGATCAACCCTGGATGCAATATTGCAAATTATAAGCTCTGCGACGGTGACAGTTTTCACCACTTTAGCCAGATCCCTGCACAAACTGAGGACGGCCTCAAAACTCAAGTGACAGGTGTCACTGGTACCTACTACAACCTGAGTGCGACTGCCCTCTGCACCCTCAATGGCTGCAGGCATTTCAGATGCCCTCTCTTCACTGCCAGCTTATTGTCTGAATAATGAAACGCTGCACCAGTTATGACTTTTTTCATGCTTAGCACGACGTGTTTCAAGAATTTTTTCTCCTTGTCAAGTGCAAAAACTTACAAAATTATTTTGTGTGGTATTTACACACATGATGTCCCGTATCTCTTGCACTGCAGTCGTCTTTTTCAGATTATAAGGCACTGTGCCTACTCAGTTATGTAGAAAACCACACACACTATCACTCCCATTGTTTATTTGTGTAACATCCACAAAAAATACATACATAAATCCTACACTTGACAATGAGAACAAATTCTCAAAACGTATTTTGCTCAGCCAAACGACGAAACACGTTAAATACAGTTTGACAATGGTGTCACTACGATCACAACAATCACAAAACTGTGCACCTGCAGTAGAGATTGTTTGGAAATGGTTGTGATTGGTCATCATATTTTTATTTGAACAAACCTAGTTACTGCCATCAGCCACCACGCCGAGTAGAGCAGCGATAGGAGATAGGCACGAATTGTCCCAACTTTTACTTGTTTACCGGTTCGAGAATCTGGTGTCAAGAAACTTAGTAATGTAACATTTGAAAACAGTGCTTGATGGCGAACACCATGCCAGAGTCATTTTATGTCAGTTTTTTCTATACACACTTTTTCATAAAGTATAAATCACAGGGAAAATTATAAATATGTTGACGCAAAATCACGTGCGATCTAACATTGTGAACAGGGAAATTTGATGGGAGCAATAAAAGAAAAGTCATAAAAAGTGGGAAAACATTAATTCAGGGACGTCAAAGCACCATTGTACTTTATGTCCTTAAGAGGCGCCATAGTGCACCTGAAATTGGAGCTCCCGATAATAAGCAAATCTCTCCTCCAAATGTGCTTAGACCTTACTGAAGGCACAGACTCTTGTCAACTCATAGGGTGAATGGATGAGGCCAGATTTCCACTCCCCAAATTCAGTTTCTGCACTGAGCGACACGAACATATTAGGGAACTGCCACTCACCCTAAGGCGAGAGCATGACCCCCCCCCCCCCCCCTCAACCCTGCCGTCAGAAAGGCCATAGCATTAGAGAACAGAGCCCATAAGTGAAACAAGAGACATTCAAGGTGTCCTATGTAACATGCCAATTTCTCCACCACTACTACACCCACAAGTGCAGACAGCTGACTATGGCCGACAGCATCTTCAGCTGCTCGTGAAGTGAGCCAGTTTCTCTTGCGTCTGAACATAGCATGCACACTCCATATTCACATACTACTAAAATTCTAATGAAAACAATAGGTACACCATTATTACTCTAACAAGCAAACATTAGGGGTTACACTCATCTGGTATGAGACGTTCCTGTGGGGGGGAAGGGTCCACTGGGATCGAACTGCACAGCACAATAACCCTGAGATCGGTGTGGGGCAGCAGTGGATTGGATGGACTGTTGTGGCCTGTTGTGGGGTTGTGAACCACTGAGGGCTGCAACGGGACGAAGCCTCTCCGTCACTTCTAGGCCCCCGGTTTAATACACAATACACCCTCCACATATATTCTAAAGGGGTTTGCAGAGCACAGATGTAAACGCAGAGTGTAGAGAACCAGTGCTCATTGCAACAAAGGTAGCATTATCTTGTATGCTGGCCTGAAGACCAGATGTGAATACAAGAGCAGAGTTGTAAATAACATTGGTAACACAACCCTCTACCATGAAGGCAAACAGGATGTTCATACACAGCAAAGTGTCACTATAGTTTCCAGTCAGCATCACTGAGCTTACGCTTCACAACAGTTTTCTGTCTGGATCTACTCTGTCTCTACGTAAGAGAATGGTCACTGAAGTGGAGAACATGTTACCTCCAACTGTATGAGTCTGGTTACCCCCAACTGTACAAGCCTACAGACCAGATTCCAGGATTGGTGATAGAGAATGAGCTTGGTTCAGTGTTACACTTGGTCATTTTCTCAGTGTTTGCAGGCCAATAACTCCCAACTGTCAAACAGTACACTGTATAAATAACCTCATCACTTGAGCAAGTGACGAAACCATATTTCTATCTCCGATGCACTGTGCCAATTTATTTTTCTTTAGTTTTGGCTGATTACCCATTCTTAAGTGTCAAATATAATGTAAGCATATCTCACTTAGGTATAAATATGACAATGGAAAGTTCTGGATGGAATACGTATAGAGGAAGCAGTAAAGAGAACTCCTTGTACAGTGGATGTGTGGAGTGGTCAATACACACATAATGCATTAGTAAACACAACAATATAAGGAAAAGATAGATTGCTATTCATTGTAATGATGAGTTACAGATAGACACAATGAAGAGACATTTACACAATAGCTTTTGGCCAAAGCTTTCGCCAGAAAAGGATAAAAAGCGCGTCTCCAGCAGCATGAACCAGAATGCTCAATCTTAGCTGCCAGAGACGCTCATATGAGCGCGAGGTGTGCTTGCTCGTGTGATTTTGTGTGTGTGTGTGTGTGTGTGTGGGGGGGGGGGGGGGGGGGGGAGCGGCACGCGTTTTCCTTTTCTGATGAAGGTTTTGGCCAACAGCTAATGTGCAAGTGTCTTTTTGTCGATTCTATCTGCAACTCAACTTGTCACCTTTACAGCGAGTAACAATCTATCTTTTCCTTATATTGTTGACATTCCAACTTGGGAGTTTCCATTGGTTGACTACTACAACACACACACACACACACACACACACAAAACACAAACGTTCGTGCCGGTGCATCTACACTGTATCAGTGCTGCAGGTTGATGGGTGGGTGAGGAGTTGTGTTGGGTGGAATAGGTGAGAGGAGAAAAAGAGATGGCAAGGAGTGGAGGGAATGGTGGCTGATGGGACAGAGGGAGAGGCAGCAAGGGATAGAGACAACAGTGTGGCACTGGTGAGCTTACTCTGTCACAGACAAGTGGAGTTGTGATAATAATGTCTTTCTTATTAGGAGTGCAAAAGTTTGAGGACTAAGAACAATTACTTCAAGAGCAGCAACAGTTGATCGATCCAGTAGAGCACCATACACTTCGACGAGCCTAATGCAACTGAGGTTTAGCAGCTGTCCCACTGTTTTTCTATTATCGACTGTTTTGGTTCGTTAACACCTCATCAGTGTACAGCAAACTCTGAGACTGATGCTATCCACACAGTTAAGCCAATAACTGCATTTCCAATGATGATAATGTTTCATTAGTGTGGCATATGTTAGTTGGTGAAGCAGAGAAAGAGGTGACAATAATAGAGGTTTAATTATGTTCATCAGCCAGCAATTACAGAACAAAGGGTTCAGCACACCCAAATTCAACCATTCTGTGTTAAGCTCCCTAAGGAGATCACCATTTAGCAGGGACCATGTCAAATATTGACCTTCTCAAAGTTGTGGCAAGTGTTACCTTCTGAGAATTAAGGTGTCCATACTTTACATATGATACTGAGGGTGTCTTTGCAACACTTGTAAAAATTACATTCTTCAGCTGTGCAATTACATACTAAAGGGCATATGAGAAAAATGGAAGATTGATTTACAGCTAAACATAATGCAATCATAAGTTCACAGAAAACATTTCATCACAATGCTGACAGGCCTCCTGAGCCCACAACATATGTGAAAAGTTAATATTTGTCACCTACATTGATAAGTACAGAATTAGACTATGAAGAACTTAGGAAAATCCATTACTCTTCTTCTTCTCCTCCATAAACATTTCTGCTTATGCAACTCATTCACAAAGCCTTTTCCAATCTTGTCTCCCAGAGACTATCCTCCAGGATTTTCTCACACTGCTGTCCTCACCAATTTACATCAGCCTTCACCTTGTCGCTTCATCTTACTCATGGCCTTTGAACTGGTCTTCTTCCAGATTCTGTCCATTCCACAGCTTGGTAGTCTTTCGCTTCTCAATCTTTTCAAGTGGTCAAGCCATTTCATCCTATCTATCTCCCTAAGTTCTTTTAGGGGACTTATCTGAAGAGTGTTTTGTATTGTTTCATTTAATTCCTAGTGTTACCGAGGATCCTCAAAGAAAGTGCATACCTGTCACTTCTATCCTATTCAGTCTCTGTCACTTGTATTCGGATCTTTATTTGTCTGGGTCCAACAGCTGTGCAATTACATACTAAAGGGCACACAAGAAAAATGGAAGATTAACTCATCAGTAGACAATATGAGTGGTACATCATGATCTTTGCTTCAGCAGGTATTTTCCAAAACCAAATTATGTCCGATACACAATAATGAAATTGTGAGCAATTTTCTATCCTCTTCGAAGTTTCTTCCTTGATGTTTCCTTTCCTAGTTAGCCTACCTCCTAGACAGGTTTCCATTATAACTTATATCTGCCATATCGAAGATCTATGAAAAAGGAGGCCAGACAAACGTATGGTTCCTGAAGAGGGGCAGCAGCCTTTTCAGTAGTTGCAAGGGCAACAGTCTGGATGATTGACTGATCTGGCCTTGTAACAATAGCCAAAACAGCCTTGCTGTGCTAGTACTGCGAACAGCTGTAAGCAAGGGGAAACTATGGCCCTAATTTTTCCCGAGGGCATGCAGCTTTACTGTATGATTACATGATGATGGCGTCCTCTTGGGTAAAATATTCCGGAGGTAAAATAGTCCCCCATTCGGATCTCCAGGTGTGGACTACTCAAGAGGATCTCATTATCAGGAGAAAGAAAACTGGCGTTCTACGGATCAGAGGGTGGAATGTCAGATCCCTTAATCGGGCAGGTAGGTTAGAAAATTTAAAAAGGGAAATGGATAGGTTAAAGTTAGATATAGTGGGAATTAGTGAAGTTCGGTGGCAGGAGGAACAAGACTTCTGGTCAGGTGACTACAGGGTTATAAACACAAAATCAAATAGGGGTAATGTAGGAGTAGGTTTAATAATGAATAGGAAAATAGGAATGTGGGTAAGATACTACAAACAGCATAGTGAATGCATTATTGTGGCCAAGATAGATACGAAGCCCACACCTACTGCAGTAGTACAAGTTTATATGCCAACTAGCTCTGCAGATGACGAAGAAATTGAAGAAATGTATGATGAAATAGAAGAAATTATTCAGATAGTGAAGGGAGATGAAAATTTAATAGTCATGGGTGACTGGAATTCGAGTGTAGGAAAAGGGAGAGACGGAAACATAGTAGGTGAATATGGATTGGGGCTAAGAAATGAAAGAGGAAGCCGCCTGGTAGAATTTTGCACAGAGCACAACTTAATCACAGGTAACACTTGGTTTAAGAATCATGAAAGAAGGTTGTATACATGGAAGAACCCTGGAGATACTAAAAGGTATCAGATAGATTATATAATGGTAAGACAGAGATTTAGGAACCAGGTTTTAAATTGTAAGACATTTCCAGGGGCAGATGTGGACTCTGACCACAATCTATTGGTTATGACCTGTAGATGAAAACTGAAGAAACTGCAAAAAGGTGGGAATTTAAGGAGATGGGACCTGGATAAACTGAAAGAACCAGAGGTTGTACAGAGTTTCAGGGATAGCATAAGGGAACAACTGACAGGAGTGGGGGAAAGAAATACAGTAGAAGAAGAATGGGTAGCTTTGAGGGATGAAGTAGTGAAGGCAGCAGAGGATCGAGTAGGTAAAAAGACGAGGGCCAGTAGAAATCCTTGGGTAACAAAAGAAATATTGAATTTAATTGATGAAAGGAGAAAATATAAAAATACAGTAAATGAAGCAGGCAAAAAGAAATACAAACATCTCAAAAATGAGATCGACAGGAAGTGCAAAATGGCTAAGCAGGGATGGCTAGAGCACAAATGTAAGGACGTAGAGGCTTATCTCACGAGGGGTAGGATAGATACTGCCTACAGGAAAATTAAAGAGACCTTTGGAGATAAGAGAACCACTTGTATGAACATCAAGAGCTCAGATGGAAACCCAGTTATAAGCAAAAAAGGGAAAGCAGAAAGGTGGAAGGAGTATATAGAGGGTCTATACAAGGGCGATGTACTTGAGGACAGTATTATGGAAATGGAAGAGGATGTAGATGAAGATGAAATGGGAGATATGATACTGCATGAAGAGTTTGACAGAGCACTGAAAGACCCGAGTCGAAACAAGGCCCCGGGAGTAGATAACATTCCATTAGAACTACTGACAGCCTTGGGAGAGCCAGTCCTGACAAAACTCTATCATCTGGTGAGCAAGATGTATGAGACAGGCGAAATACCCTCAGACTTCAAGAAGAATATAATAATTCCAATCCCAAAGAAAGCAGGTGTTGACAGATGTGAAAATTACCGTACAATCAGTTTAATAAGCCACAGCTGCGAAATACTAATGCGAATTCTTTACAGCCGAATGGAAAAACTAGTAGAAGCCAACCTCGGGGAAGATCAGTTTAGATTCCGTAAAAATATTGGAACACGTGAGGCAATACTGACCTTACGACTTATCTTAGAAGCTAGATTAAGGAAAGGCAAACCTACATTTCTAGCATTTGTAGACTTAGAGAAAGCTTTTGACAATGTTGATTGGAATACTCTCTTTCAAATTCTGAAGGTGGCAGGGTTAAAATACATGGAGAGAAAGGCTATTTACAATTTGTACAGAAACCAGATGGCAGTAATAAGAGTCGAGGGACATGAAAGGGAAGCAGTAGTTGGGAAGGGAGTGAGACAGGGTTGTAGCCTATCCCCTATGTTATTCAATCTGTATATTGAGCAAGCAGTGAAGGAAACAAAAGAAAAATTCAGAGTAGGTATTAAAATCCATGGAGAAGTAATAAAAACTTTGAGGTTCGTCGATGGCATTGTTATTCTGTCGGAGACAGCAAAGGACTTGGAAGAGCAGTTGAATGGAATGGATAGTGTCTTGAAAGGAGAATATAAGATGAACATCAACAAAAGCAAAACGAGGATAATGGAATGTAGTCGAATTAAGTCGGGTGATGCTGAGGGAATTAGATTAGGAAATGAGACACTTAAAATAGTAAAGGAGTTTTGCTATTTGGGGAGCAAAATAACTGATGGTGGTCCAAGTAGAGGAGATATAAAATGTGGACTGGCAATGGCAAGGAAAGCGTTTCTGAAGAAGAGAAATTTGTTAACATTGCGTGTAGATTTAAGTGTCAGGAAGTCGTTTCTGAAAGTATCTGTATGGAATGAAGCCCTCTATGGAAGTGAAACATGGACAAAAAATAGTTTAGACAAGAAGAGAATAGAAGCTTTCGAAATGTGGTGCTACAGAAGAATGCTGAAGATTAGATGGGTAGATCACATAACTAATGAGGAAGTATTGAATAGGATTGGGGAGAAGAGAAGTTTGTGGCACAACTTGACCAGAAGAAGGGATCAGTTGGTAGGACATGTTCTGAGGCATCAAGGGATCACCAATTTAGTATTGGAGGGCAGCGTGGAGGGTAAAAATCGTAGAGGGAGACCAAGAGATGAATACACTAAGCAGATTCAGAAGGATGTAAGTTGCAGTAGGTACTGGGAGATGAAGCAGCTTGCACAGGATAGAGTGGCATGGAGAGCTGCATCAAACCAGTCTCAGGACTGAGGACCACAACAACAACATGCACAAGGAAGCTGCAGCCACTCAGGTACCTTGGGCACTTATGCAGTCTACATGGCCCTTGCAAGCCTCAGCGTCATGAGCTCCCATGTCATAGTCACGACCTGACACCAGGCAGCAGCACCAGTGCTGGCAGAGACCACCACTTCCAAAGGACCTATTCATGACTGCACAATGCATCAGAAGAGAATCGTATCACGAGTATTCCATCACCAGCAGCTACAAAGACCAGCTCATGGACTACACCAGCAGTTCTACCACTTTCAAGAGCCTCTCCTGGACTCTGGGTGAGTGCTGCTCGCCTCAGCATCTTAGAACATTCAAAATCGTAGGGACTGATGCCGCTGTTCTCAGCTTTCATTGTTGTTTCCTTTGTGGACTTGGACTGTGTTAAGGACAGACTTTTTGTACCTGTGTTAGACAGCACAGCGTTCTGGGTGCTTATTTCTCTGCAACCTTATTTTCCTACGAAGCTCTTAACAATGTTACTACCTATCAGAAACAGTCGAGAAATTTTAGATAGCAGCTCCGTCAAGCCTCTGTACCACTACCTAGTAAGAAACTGTATTTTGTGCCTTTTTTCTTATTGCTGAAGCAGATGTATTTCTTTGTCAAAAAATTGTTAAAACTTGATCACCGTTTTCTCAGTGTCCCGTAAGGGACACTTCAATATCTTTGATTTTTCATTTTCCTTGCTGACTTTTTGTTAAACTTGTTTCTAAGTCTGCTTCTTCAATTATCTGCTAAGTATTTGGTTCTTCCATTTTTAGCTCACTGTCTTCCCATATCATCACATCATTTGCATAATTTTCATATCATCTGTTGTTGATCCTTGATGAACTTACTTAATGATGATGTGCTTAACTTTATTCGATAGCACTGGAGAAATCACGCTTCCTTGTCGAAGCTTTCTAACTGTTCTAAACCATTCTAATTTTTAATTGTCATTCTATCTTACTTCTTATTTTCTGTAGAATTATCTTTTCGTAAACCTTCATGCAATAGCACAGTAATGTTAATCCTCTGTAGTTCTCAAAGAGCATCATGTTACCCTTTTTAAAAATAGATACAATAACTGTCTTTGCTCAATTATCATCCTCAGTGTCCTCATTATTGTTTACAGCCACTGAATTTTGATATGTCCCACAAGTTTGAAAATCTATTGCTGATCTCCTCACAGTTGTCTAAAATAAATGGAAATTAACTTATTGCCATTAACAATCCCATTGACAATAAACAAGGATATATGCCATAAATAAATGCTAAATAGAATACAGGAAGAAAATTGTGTGTACCAATACTATGATAATACAACTCATATTAAAGAAGCTTACCTTTTCCTATATGTCTTCGAGTATTTTCTATTGTAGAATTACGGTTGACATTTGACAACTGTCCCAGACAGAATCTATCAGAATTGTTACTGGGGTTTGTGAAACCATCCACAATGATTACATTGCTCTGACAATGGAAGATTTCTCCGACTCTGCTATTCAGTTCATAGTAAGCAATGCTTGCCCAGAAAGTTGGCTCCTGGGGAGAAAAGGTGCAACCATAAAATTAACCGCTCTTCTTTTAAACAGCAGATTAAAAAATAAGCATAATCACCATTAAAGCAACAGTAAAGTACTGGATAGGATGAGAAATTCCAAATCAAATCTGAGCATATTATCATTTATTTCAGTTAACATGTTAAAAAACCAACAATGGGAAAAGGTACCTGGTAAGCGACTGGTGCAACTTCTGACATATTTAAGTTGCTTGATGTATCCATAGCAGAAGGATCTGGGAGAGCAGTGCCTGTACCCTGCTGTGTTTCTTCAGGTGGGCTATATGCAGGTGGTGGTGTTTCTGCTCATATGTAACACACATCAGTCAAATTAGAAAGATAGGTGTGCCATAGTTATAGGCAACAACCTTCAAACAGTACAAAATTATTAATTCATGAAAATTCATCTTATAACTCTTTAATTACATTAGTATATTTTATGTTAATTGCATTAACTTAACCATTTTTTTACTATTAATTTTCCCACACACTTTTAGTTTTTCTTTGCACAATTCATTTCTATAGATTGTGCACCAATTTTGTTTTCTTAGGCTCTGCGTGACATTCTTTGTAACAAACCACAATGGAAGTAGCTCATGCAAATTAACAAACTGCATACATTCCAACAGTTTTGTGTGCTTCTATAGTACATCTCCGTATATATTATATAATCACAAAGGTACATACAATGACAACAGGTTCATTCCACAGTAAGGATTAACACCACACCTATCACTAAATGTAATCTGCAATACTGAAAATTGGTGTCAATGAAGCCAACAATCAATTTGGCTTCCAAGAAAATGGAGGCACTGGTAAAGCTATTCTACTGTTCGCAATGTAACTGAAGAAATTTTAAGAGTGTACAGAAACATTTGCATAGCTTTTACAGACATCAGGAAAGTATTCAAAACACTGTCAGCTGGAACCAACTAACGGGAATTCTAGGAATGATCAAACTACAGAGTGTATACGTGGACAAGCAAAAAAAGTTCCCGCATTTTTCCCTGATTTACCGGTTAAAAATACACTTTCTCCCAGATGAAAATACACTTTTTCCGTGTTAAGTGACAGTATACTCTTCCTCGGCACTGTAAAAATCATCAATCCTTTGAATGTTTATGGTTTTGTATTCCGACGTAGAATTGCCCGGCACTTTAGAAAACGAAACTCAGGGGGAAAAACACGTTTTGAAAGACCTTTGATGTGCAGCAACATGCACGCTGCATATTTTCGTATTACAAAAGTATAAATTTGAATTCCACCAAATAATGCATGTCACTTTCCGAAGCATTGCAATTGAAATTGCGATGCACTTTTGTAAGCGTCATAGCTCATTCACGTGATCTCGCCAAGCAATGACAGCAATAGGACACGTGATGTAGTCAGCCAATAGCAATATCACTTACGTAGCGCGAATACACAAATAAGAAAAGTTAATGGCTTAAATTAATATACTTAGCATTCACATATAATATTGGTCTCTAAGATTAATAAGTTTGAAGAGAAGCTAAGCTTCCACATATAATATTGATCTTTTTGTGTGCGTTGCACTTTAAGATACACACACAAATGTGCCAGTAAAATTTTTAATAACGACGCGAATGTCTCACCTTCTGGACTCGAAATACTTCAAAATGGTCATCCTCAAAGAGTTGATTTTTAAATGAGAGTCAAACGCTTTGTGATTTAAGAAATTCATCATACATTCTCGCACATAATTCATCTTACGTAAAAGGAAATCTGCTTTGAATATAATGCTTTTCAAACCACCCGCGACCTATTAGAAATAGGTTCGTTTCAGCAGTTGCAAGAAAGCACCAGATAACTGGCGTCACCGCACTTGCGCAGCTATGATGACGCAGGAAGCCCATGTGTTTGTACGTGTAAAACATTAAGAGATCTTACATTATATCATAAAAGAAACAAGACGTCATATCATACTTCAAGGGCGTCGGGGTTTCGCGAACCATACCAAAGTGCATAATTCGGCTAAAAATGCACATCCGTATTTAAATTTTCTTGGAGTACCAGTACTCATGTTTGGTTCTTTATTATAGCATAATGCCATACATGCACTTGAAATGCAGCGAACAGTTGAAACTAGCCAATAGTGTGAAATTAAACACTTGGTTTCAAATAAATTGACTGCCTCAGTAGAAAGGATTAATAAAAGCCAAATCTCTTTAGCAAACCAGCAAAAATAGCTTCATTGTTCTGTAAGGCGATTAATGCTTGACTGTCAAGGGTGGAAATAAAATCTGAAACTATTAACATATATTAGCCTGCCATAATTATGCGAACGTATTTTAATTCATTTGATAGCCACAAAAATCCGTTTTGTTATCATTTAACGTGAGAGCAATAAATGAAGAGGAAACAACAAAATCACTGAACGTAAACACAGGTCACGTGGAGACCCATCTCCCCACCACAACTCTGACTGCTCTGTGCATCAGCCCCGGATCTGCGATATTTCCGAACCAGGGCAATATTAAATAGTGGCGCCCAGCCACACTTCCGTAAGAAGCGGGAGAAGGTACTACTCACACGCGACTCAACTGCGCATGCGCAAGAGCCCACCCGCAACTGCTCAAACAAATGTAATTTAAACAGTTGTCACGTCACACTCATCGGAGGCAATTTGTTGTTATAAAGCATTGCATAGTGTTCCTAAAGCCTTTGACACACTTTACTGTTGGCAGGCGCTTGTATGAGCACTGTTTTGTTGTTGTATATGGCACATTTCCTTTGCAACTTAAGTTTTATTTTCGGTTTTTTTCCTCCTGTTCATGTTTTGTTGCTGCAGTATCATTCTGCAGTAGTGGGATACAATAATATCATTTGTTAGAGTATTGGTTCTTACCAGTCAAAATCACAAAAATTTAACTGAAAACTAAAACAATGAAAAATTTGCAGAATTCTAAACAGTTTCCGGGTTTTTCCTGGTTTTCTACTGGATGGAAAAATTCCCGCGTTTTTCCCGGATCTCCTGGTTGTCCCAGGTCGTATACACCCTGAACTAGACAACAGAGTCAGTATAATATTTAAATAACTATACAAAGAACAAACAGCGATGTTAAATACTAAAAATTACACAAAAAGAAGCTGCAATTCTCAAAGTCACTAAGCAAAGGATGCAATCTGCCCCATCCATACTCAACATCTACACAGAACATGCAAAAGTGCAAAGAATACTGTACAGGTATCAGAATAAATGGAGAAAGAAAACAGATGCTTAGGTTTGTGGATGATGTAGTTGTAATAGTTCCAGGTGAAAGCAATCTCCAAAGTGTCTTGGATACAGTATGAAGAAATGAGATCAAAATGGAAACTAAATCAAAAAATACAGAAATACTCAAGTGTTTCATGAAATAAAAACAAACAGGATCTTACAAATATTTAGTAAGTAAGAAGAACGGAGATAGAAGAAGCAGAAACATAAAACAAAGAACTATACAAACAAAAGTAATGATCATGAATAAAGGAAAGATGCTTGGTTTGAACAACAATACTGACTTGAGGAAAAAGATGGTTAAGAGCTGTATCTGGAGTACAGCACATTTTGGAACATAAAAAGAAATAGTGTCCTACAGCACTTTGTACAGTAAGTGCTTCCAATAAGAAATGTTGAGAGAGAAGTAGAGATGCAAGTTTTTATAGTACATCCATACAGAAGCACTTCCTCCCACAAGACAACACACAAAGCATACTGAGTGAACAGATGACCACACCTGCAAAGTACCACCATGATTATATGACTTTAAGTGATGATACTGACTGAGTACTGTCAACAAAGTGAAAAGGGCACCAACAAAGGTTGTAATAGGGTTCTGCTCAGGAACATGAATGTTGCCTCAGGTTTATTAACAGAAGATAGAAGTATTGGGCATACAAGGGCAAAGAGAAACATTCTCACTCCAACAAAAAGAAGGCACTGATATGAATGAAATTTTTATTTTGATATGAAAGTCAGAAGCCAAGTTGATGTGCAGAACTTTTCTGCTTAAATGGTTTACTGAAACAGTGTTTCAGAGAATTGCACAAACTAGAACATCCTTCTCAGTTTTTGCAGTGGTGGTTAATTCAAAATTTGTGGAGGTTTATAAGGAGTCTCTTCCTCTGTTTTCAACCGTAACGAAATTGGAAATTGAATTCAACATGGAAGTGCTTTTCCTGAAGAACAACTAAAAACTGTAATGAGGAAGGGAAACATTGAGAGAGAACACATACACACACATACACACACTACACACTACACTGTGCCAGAACTGCAGCTTGATTCTGTGTCAAGCTGCAATGGGGTTCCTATGTAGTCGGCTAGGACAATGTAGCTGTGCATGTATATGAAACTTTGTTCTGTATTAGTTAACTCTAATGGAAGATGCTGCCCAAAAGCTTAGCAATGTTTTCAGTCTTGTTCATGTACCAATTGACCACTTGACACCCCAACTATTTGGTATGTTATTATCTGTACTGCCTCCAGTACTTGTGTTTCTCCTGAGACTTTTCATTACAATACTGGATTGACACCCCAACTACACTCCTGGAAGTGGAAAAAAGAACACATTGACACCGGTGTGTCAGACCCACCATACTTGCTCCGGACACTGCGAGAGGGCTGTACAAGCAATGATCACACGCACGGCACAGCGGACACACCAGGAACCGCGGTGTTGGCCGTCGAATGGCGCTAGCTGCGCAGCATTTGTGCACCGCCGCCGTCAGTGTCAGCCAGTTTGCCGTGGCATACGGAGCTCCATCGCAGTCTTTAACACTGGTAGCATGCCGCGACAGCGTGGACGTGAACCGTATGTGCAGTTGACGGACTTTGAGCGAGGGCGTATAGTGGGCATGCGGGAGGCCGGGTGGACGTACCGCCGAATTACTCAACACGTGGGGCGTGAGGTCTCCACAGTACATCGATGTTGTCGCCAGTGGTCGGCGGAAGGTGCACGTGCCCGTCGACCTGGGACCGGACCGCAGCGACGCACGGATGCACGCCAAGACCGTAGGATCCTACGCAGTGCCGTAGGGGACCGCACCGCCACTTCCCAGCAAATTAGGGACACTGTTGCTCCTGGGGTATCGGCGAGGACCATTCGCAACCTTCTCCATGAAGCTGGGCTACGGTCCCGCACACCGTTAGGCCGTCTTCCGCTCACGCCCCAACATCGTGCAGCCCGCCTCCAGTGGTGTCGCGACAGGCGTGAATGGAGGGACGAATGGAGACGTGTCGTCTTCAGCGATGAGAGTCGCTTCTGCCTTGGTGCCAATGATGGTCGTATGCTTGTTTGGCGCCGTGCAGGTGAGCGCCACAATCAGGACTGCATACAACCGAGGCACACAGGGCCAACACCCGGCATCATGGTGTGGGGAGCGATCTCCTACACTGGCCATACACCACTGGTGATCGTCGAGGGGACACTGAATAGTGCACGGTACATCCAAACCGTCATTGAACCCATCGTTCTACCATTCCTAGACCGGCAAGGGAACTTGCTGTTCCAACAGGACAATGCACGTCCGCATGTATCCCGTGCCACCCAACGTGCTCTAGAAGGTGTAAGTCAACTACCCTGGCCAGCAAGATCTCCGGATCTGCCCCCCATTGAGCATGTTTGGGACTGGATGAAGCGTCGTCTCACGCGGTCTGCACGTCCAGCACGAACGCTGGTCCAACTGAGGCGCCAGGTGGAAATGGCATGGCAAGCCGTTCCACAGGACTACATCCAGCATCTCTACGATCGTCTCCATGGGAGAATAGCAGCCTGCATTGCTGCGAAAGGTGGATATACACTGTACTAGTGCCGACATTGTGCATGCTCTGTTGCCTGTGTCTATGTGCCTGTGGTTCTGTCAGTGTGATCATGTGATGTATCTGACCCCAGGAATGTGTCAATAAAGTTTCCCCTTCCTGGGACAATGAATTCACGGTGTTCTTATTTCAATTTCCAGGAGTGTATTTTGTATGTTATTATCTGTACTGCCTCCAGTACTTGTGTTTCTCCTGAGACTTTTCATTACAATACTGGATTATCACTGATTACAGGAGTGTGAAATAGCCAGTACCATACACATCAGGTGGAGTAGGGTTTAGCAAGATATGTCATACATTTGTTGAATGCCAATCAGAAACACGTGAGAAAAAATGGAGGTTGGAGCAATTTAAAAAAGAATCCAGCTTATTTCATATGCTGATCTATCATTGTTAATGAGAAAAGGGCCACCACTTTATGCTAGAAACAAAATATCAATCAAAGCAATGATCCTGCATTTGATCAGCTATAAAGAATATGATCAGAGTTCTCCGAGATGAAAAAGTGATTTATCTTACAAATTATCTTAATTACAGCAAAACAATGACTGGTGAGTATTAAAACTGTTTTGCATTAAATGAATGAAAAAGACATTAGGAAATGTGAGGAGTGAAAGAAAGAATGCAGAAGGCATTGGAAATGAGAAAATGAGAGACCTGAGGTGTGAATTATTGTAACATGCACCCTACACAACAGATTCACCAGATTTGATGAGATTTTAACTTCAAATATTCTCACAGCTAAGGTATATTTCACGTGGGGAATGTTCTGAGGCCAACAAAGGGCTAGTCAGTTGTAGAAGACCAGCTCTTTCATTTCTCTGCTTGGATGCTGAATATCCAATAACTGGTAAGTCTTATAATTTTGTGTTACAGGGTTGCATTGTGACTTGTCATAAAAATCAAATAGCAACACAGTCAAGTTTTCAAGTTCACCAGGAGTCATGATTCAGAAATCATTTAGCATGCACTTTAAAATAAATTGTTATACTATATTATAAAGCATTCCTGAAAATAAACTGGCACAATATGCAGTCTAAAATTGACTTAAAAATTGCACAAAATGTTTCCATACCTGGCAATCCATTGCTTCCATATGGACTTTGTGGATTTGAACTAGTACTGCCTGGACTAGGCACACTGCTCAGTGGAGAAGTTGGTCCAGGACTAAGGTGTGAAGATGGACCACCACCACCTCCACCACCTCCTCCACCGCCAGCACCGCCATTTGTGAAACCACCTCCAGCTGAATATGACACATTGTGCGGCATTGCTGGTTCTGGCAACTGCTGGAATGGCAGGAGTGAGTGACCAGGTGCATACTCACTATGGCGAGGCACCAGAACTGGAGGTAGCACTACAACACAGAAATATATACAACGCTTATAATTTGTTACACTTCATACCACAGTACTAGCAATAAAGCAAGCAAGCACTAATAAGGTAAATAATTTGACAAAGAAGATGGGTATTGTTGACGATTAATTTTAAGCAGCTTTCCATACTAGTCTACTCTATACAAGCCTCTTCATCTCTGAGCAACTAGCTCAACCTACATCCATTTGAAGCTGCCAACTGTTTCTCTAATGTATCAAAAGATCAACAGATATAGCTACGCATATGTCAGGCAAGGTCGCTATGCACAGTGTGTGGAAGGATACATGCAGTAGTGCCACCTCACACGGCAAAACTCCCACGAGAGAAGAAAGGGTTCTGTGGACTGTACGGCCTCACTTGTCAACTGGCCGATGTTTGTGGCAAGCTCTCTGGTGTACCTATTGACGACAACCCTGTGCTACATGTTTTTCTCCAAGAATGTGATTTCAACTAACTATTGATGATATTTGGTTACTGCATAGATTTGCCTGCCTGTCTAATTGAGAACTGTCTTCCCTCCTCACTGTTCACACTGACCATTGTATCTTCAGTGAAAAACTTAATGGTAAATGCTTGCACTGGGAGTGTAGTTCACACCTAAATGTTTCCCAGTCAAACCCACGAACAGTGTTCTACAACACTGACATATGAGTCATTCTACAAAAATCCAAAATACTGTATTTATCATGAGGCATTCCCCCCCCCCCACCCACCCCCACCCCCCAGGCATTTTGTTTGTTTATTTCCATCAGAGTCAGCAGCAACTATTTTCTGTGGTTTAATTGTAAATAAGTTGGGCACAATAAAATCTATGGTGTTGTAGAATGATCCCTCACAATGCAACCTATCAACTAGTTCCTTCTTTTAGTCAGCTAGTGTCATAAATTTCTTCTCTCTCCAATTCGATTAATTATCACCACTTTAGCCATTTGAACTACCCATCTTATCTTCAGCATTCTTCTGTAGCACCACAATTAAAAAAACCTCTATTCTATAAAAGTTTAAATTATTTGGCATCCAGTCGCACTTGTACCCTGGATGCACTACAGAAAAATTGTTTCTTTAGAAACTTCCGGAAGCAGAAAGTTATATTAGTTTACAAATATTTCTCTTTTTTATAAACTTTTTCTTACTGTTGCCAGTTTACATATTACATCCTCTCTAGGTAGGATATCATCAGTTATTTTGCTGCTCAAATATCGGAACTTGTCTATAACTTACATTGTCTAATTTCATAATCTAACTCCCATGGCACCCCTGATTTACCAGTAGTTCAACAACAGTGCCCTAGTCTTAATTTTGTTTATGATCAACTCATAACCTCTATTTACTTTTGTTGTAAAAATTTTTCTTCAGCTTGGTGTAATCATCACTTACTTATTTGTGCCCAACCCAACTCACGGTTAGAACTCTCAATTAGTCGACAACCTGAATATATTATTACAATTTAAAATTTGTGGCAGACTAGGACTGAAAGTAAACCTTTTTGTTTTTTGCAAGCAGTTACCTTACACCTTTTAAACTATCTGAGCATTTTTCCACAATTGACTAAACCTTCAATGGAAACATATGCTTAAAAAATAAAACTGATGGAATGTGCAAAATGGCAAATCAGAAATGGTTAGAGGAGAAACGCAGTGCTGCAGGAACATGCATAACAACTGGAATGACAGATGCCACATAATACAGGAAAATTAAGGAAACCTTTGGAGAAAAGAGAAATAGCTTAATGAATATTAACAGTTCAGATGGCAACCAAGTAGTAAACAATGAACAACAGGCTGAAAGGTGGAAGGGATATACAGATGGACTATACAAAGGAAACAAACTTGAAGACAATGCTATGGAAAGGGAAGAGGAAGTGGATGCAGATAATATGAGTGATGTGATGAGTGATTGTGGGAGAAACAATTATGTTAAAACTGAAGATTGCGATGATAACAAAACTAAACACAGATACTGACAAGTATGAGGACTAGATCAAACTTTACCCCTACTCATTTTAAAAAGATAGACTGAAGAAAGGCAAACTTAAATTTATAGGATTTGTAGATTTTTAAAAAGACAGAGCGATATAACTTAACTGGATAGGTAAAAAATCTACTCACCAAGCAGCGGTGCGAGAAAACATGTATAAAGGTATTGAAATTTCAAGCTTTCTGAGTCAGTGCCTACTTGTTCTGGCAGAAAGGTTGAAGGGGAAGGAAGGAGCTGAAGGAAAAGGACCAGTACAGATTACAAAATGGGATATGTTTGGAAAAGTTGCCCAGGACCCCAGATCAGGGGAGACTTCTGGACCGGATGAGAAGGAAAGACTAATTGTTGGGGACTGCAATGGACAAGATTTGAAAACCTGAGAGCTTGAAGGTGGAACACAGCATAGTACGCAAGATAGAGATTACCAAAAAAACAAAATATTGTGCACAAGTTGAAAGTTAAGTGTGTTGTATGAGGCAGAGGTTAGTGGGTGAGTGGGTGTGGGAAGGAGGGATGGACAGGCCAGAAAATAAATTGTATAGAAAATTAAAAAAGGTTAGTGAAGAAAAGAATAGATACTGAGATGAAATGTTAAGATCAAAGAAATTCATGTAACAAGAACCAAGGACACGTTGTGACACCCAGTTCCCCCCCCCCCCCCCCCCCCCCCCCCCTGAGGAACCGTATGGAGGAAGAATCGATGGCATGTTTTGTGGTGAAATAGTACTGAGTCATAACTATCATGTTGCAGAGCATGTTCTGCAACAGGATATTGTGTGTTGCCAGTATATACCCCTCTGCCTATGATCATTCTTCCTAACTGATAAGTTAGTGGTAGTCATGTCAATGTAAAAGGCCAAATAGTGTTTGCAAAACAGCACGTACATGATGCATTGTTTCATAGGCAGCTCTCCCTTTGATAGTGTTCTGCCAGTTACAGGGCTGATATAGATTGTGATACAAGGGCACCCATACGAAAGTTTGTGGGAGAGGGCATGAGACCTGGGAGTATGGAATATTTTTAATACTTTGGAATATTCCAGTTCTGATGCTGTTAAAAACTTCCGCAATACCAACTTTAAACCACATTCTTGCATGAAAAACATCTGACTACACTATATTTTTTTTCCTTTCCCTGAGAGCTGGGGGTGACCGTGACCCCCACCCCCCACTGCCCCAGGTATGGGCACCCTTGTGTGCTATGAGTGTGCATATGGCAATTCTCAATAGCAGTAACAGTCAGAGTGGTACCACGGGGTAGGGAAATGGGTGCAGAAGGAGCATTGGATCTTATTTCAAAGGAGTCTGCACCTGAACAAATATTTCTGCCTAAGGGGAAATATTTGACCAGGATAAGACAGCAACTGTTAAAATGTATGTTATATCTGAACAGAAAGGTGTAGTTGAATCTCTGCGAAGATAAGATCAATGTCAAGGAAAGTGGCATGGGATTCAGAATATGACAACATAAATCTTAATTGGCAGTGTGTATTTAGAGACTCCAGGAATTCTAACAGATCAACCTCACTATGAGACTGTATGGCAAAGATATCATCAATGATTACAGCGAAGTCCCATCCCAGCCCGTGAAATCGCTGGCATACGAAGATACCATCCTGGTTCCCATGGCCATGCCTCTCATTTGTTTGTATGTCTGTCCCTCAAAGGTAAAGTACCCGCTGATTATAAAGTTGATAAAGGTGAGCAGTAGGGACATTACAGGTTTGGAATCCAATGGTGGTGATTCAGGAAATGATGTTAAGCAGCAGACAGACCATGTACTTTGGGGATGTTAGTACAAACGGAGGTTACATCAATGGTTCAAGGAAGATGTGTAATGGAAGTGGGACGGACACAGATTTCTGATGATTTAGGAAATTACTGGAGCCTTTAATATAGCTCAGCAACATCAGTACTGGAGAACCAGTACGAAATGTAGAAGTCATCAGCATACAGAGAAGGTGAAACGGACGGTGCTACGGCTGCCGCTAGGCCGTTAATGGCCACTAAAAATAGAGATACACTCAATACAGAGCCCTGCAGGATTCCATTTTCCTTGATATGGGGGGAACTATGGGAGGCACCAACCTGGACACTGAAAGTGCGGAGTGACAATAAATTTTGGATAAAAATCAGGAGCGGGCCCCAGAGACCCCACTCATCCAATGTAGCAACAATACAACGTCACTAGGTTGTGTTGTAAGCCTTCCACAAGTCAAAAAAGATGGCAACAAGGCGTTGGCGTCTGGAAAAGGCTGTTCGGATGGCAGACTCAAGGGACACAAGATTATCAGTGGTAGAGCGACCCTGGTGGAAACTGCCCTGGCATGGAGCCAATAGGCCATATGACACCAGGACCCAACCCAACCACCAACACACCATACATTCTAGCAGCTTACAAAGAACGTTGGTGAGGTTGATGGGCCAATAGCTATCCACATCAAGCGGGTTTTTGCCGGGTTTGAGCACTGGTATGATGGTGCTCTCCTGTCATTGCGATCGAAAGACATCATCGCACCAGATCCGGATGAAGATGATGAGGAGATGTCGTTTGTAGTCAGACGAGAGATGTTTAATGATCTGACTATGGATCCGATCTGATCCAGGAGCTGTGTAGGAGCACTGAGGAGCTCCCACTCTAAATGGGGCATTATAGGATTCACTGTGGCATGTAGTGAACAAGAGGACTTTCCCTTCCATCTGCCATTTGACAATGCGAAAGGCTGGGGGGTAATTCTCTGACACAGAGGCTCAAGCAAACTGCTCGGCAATCACGTTTGCGTCGGTAGGTAACACGCTATCTATGGCAATGCCAGGGACACCTGTTGGTGTCTGGTACCCAAAAACATGTCTGATCGTCATCCAGACTTGGGAAAGTGACGTATGGCACCCAGTGGTCGAGCCATACCTCTCCCAACACTCCTGGTTCCATTTTTTTATAAGCTGGTGAACAAGAGCACGGAAGCGTTTAAAGGCATTAGATGCTCTAGGAAAGGCATTAGATGCTCTAGGGAAGGGTGTCGCTTATGTCGTAGCAGAGTTCGCCAACACTCTTTAATTGCCTCAGCGGCTTCCGGCGACCACCTAGGTACTGGCTTTTGCCCCAAAAGAACGAGGGATCATGTTTTCCGCCACAGAAATGATTGTTGTAGTGGCCTGCCTAGCCACAACATCAATGGCACCATGTGGGGGTGATTCAACAGTGACAGCAGAGGTGAAGGCTTGTTGAAAGCCCATCCAGGTCGGTGTCAGTGGGCATGACGCTGGGGGAGTGACAGGAAGATGGGGAAGTGGTCACTACCATACAGGTCATGTGCTCTCCGGTGGACAGATGGGAGAAGGCCAGGACTGCAAAACGACAGATCAATGGACGAATATGTGCTATGTGCCATGTGCCACACTGAAATGTGTGGGGGGCACCTATATTTAAGAGGCAGAGGTTGAGATGGGACAGTAAATTTTTGACATCTCTACCTCAGCCAGTAAGCACAGTGCCACTCCACAAGGGGTTATGGGTGTTAAAATCTCTCAAAAGAAGGAATGGTTTAGGGAGTTGATCAATCAGTGCAGCCAATAAATCCAGGGGTACTGCACCACCTGGAGGGAGATTTATGTTGCAGACAGTTATTTCCTGCGCCATCTGTATCCTGACTGCCACAGCTTCAAGAGGAGTTTGAACAGGCACAAGTTCCCTATATACCAAGTTCAGGACATAGATGCAAACTCCACCTGACACACTATTATATTGGCTACAGTTCTTGTAATATCCCTTGCCAGCCACGAAGTGCCGGGGCCCGCATTGCCGGGAACCAGGTTTCCTGGAGGACAATGCAGAAAGCAGGTGTAAAGCTTAACAGCTGACGTAGCTCAGCCAGGTGATGGAAAAAACTGCCGCAATTCCACTGGAAGATGACGTGATTGCGAGACTGGAAAGGCATGAAACACTCAATGAGGTGGTCTACGCCTCAGAGTCACCTGCTGCCACCAGATGAGTACCTATGCAACCAACATCCATTGTGTCTGAGGGCCCAGTGCGATCTAGGTCCTCAGAGGACGCCAGAATCTCCACTTCATCCTCAGACACACAGCTTGTAGGTAGCGGTGGTGTGGGTGCCACCGCAGAACTTGGTTTTTGGGAGTCTTTTTCTTTTTTGGTTTATCTCACTGCTCCTTAAGTTTGTCCCACTGGGAGGGCTTCACTGATTCAGTTCAGGATCGTGAAGCCCTACGACCAGTTAACTGTGGGTGCTTCAGCCACTGGAGGATGTCTGCTTTGTCACTGGTAGGAACCTGGGAAGGGACCCCTCCCTAGCAAGAGTAGCCGAAGAAGACTTACACTTCTCTGGCTGAGAAGGGGGGACTGACGCCCCTGATGGCTGGGGCAGCGTTGCTCCCAAGGCAGGCAGTGCGGTAGCAACAGTGAAAGTAGTGCCCCCCCCTCCCCCCCCCAAAATCAATGGGGCAGATGGAGTCTGACGACTCTGAGAACCAACTATACATTGCGAAATGGAAGGTGCTAGAACTGTTGATGTAGCGGCGACACACGTTGATGTCATACACACAGGATGTAGCCTCTCATATTTTCTCTTAACCTCAGTGTAGGTCAGTCAGTCAAGGGTCTTGTATTCCATTTATTTTCCTTTCCTTCTGTAGAATCTTACAGTCTGGCGAACAAGGGGAATGGTGCTCTCTGCAGCTGACACAGATGGGAGGTGGGGCACATGGAGTATTGGGATGTGATGGACATCCACAATCTCAACATGTGACGCTGGAAATACATCAGGAAGACATTCGGCCGAACTTCCAGCACTTAAAGCACCACATCGGGGGTGGGATATATGGCTTGATATCAGAGCAGTAGACCATCACCTTGACCTTCTCGGGCAATGTGTCACCCTCGAAGGCCAAGATGAAGGCACCGGTGGCAACCTGATTATCCCTTGGACCCCGAAAGATGCACCAGACGAAATGAACATCTCAGTGCTCTAAATTGGCGCGCAGCTAGTCGTCAGACTGCAAAAGAAGGTAGCTGTGGAATATAATACCCTGGACCATATTTAAGCTCTTATGGGGTGTGATGGTAACAGAAACATCCTCCAGCTTGTCACAGGCGAGTAATGCCCGCAACTGAGCAGAGGATGCTGTTTTTATCAAGACCGACCCAGATCGCATTTCCGCCAATCCCCCCACCTCCCCAAACTAATCTTCTAAATGCTCCATAAAAAAAACTGAGGCTTCACCGACAGGAAAGATTCCCCATCAACTCTCGTACATATGAGGTACGAGGGCGAATAAGCTTCACTGCTATCCCTAGCATGGCATTCCTCCCGTGGTGTGGCCATGGAGGAGAACGATTTGGAGTCATACTTCCGTGCATTAAATTGAGCCCTTGAACGCTTAGAGACTGCTGGTGGTTGACCACCAGCAAGAGATGATATACTACGCTTCATGGTGTGTCATCCACCCTGATGACACCCACTCCAACCAGCCCCCCCCCCCCCCCCCCCCCCCCCCACGGGCACCACCCAGCCACAAGCTACAGCAAAAGCCACCCAGCAGGATGGTCATTGCCAGGAGTCCAGACACGCCAGGGCGACAGGCATCTACTCCTTGGCATATGTGGGGAGTTAATGGCGCAGGCATCAGCAGAGCAATCCCTGTGTAGTCAGGGGGCTAAAACCAACAGGGTGTAAGGCGGCCCCACCACAATGGACTGGCTACCACACTGGATATAAGGAGCAAAGAAGTCCATGGTCATCGTTGGCACAGAAAATGACACTGCATAGAGGATAAAGGAAAACGCACCCTGGAATGTGTCCCCACCCAAGAGATGGAGAATGAGCAGAACCGCAAAGCCACAATGATGAAGAATGCTGAAGGTCTCAGTGCATGATGGAAACGATGCACCATGTAAGGCGCCCTTCCCCAATCGGCTTGCTCTTCGGGAAAAATGGAGGTCAAACCCTACAGGGGACCATCACATAAAGGCCGAAATATGTGAGACTCCTGTTAGTCCCCTCTTACGATAGGCAGGAATACCTCGGGCCTATTCTAATCCCCAGACCTGCAACGGGCCGAACGAGGTAGGTGGGTGATCATGTAAGGTGTGGTTGGCAGATGAAAACACTCCCCGTGCCACACACTTATTCACTTGATTGTTTACAGTGAACAATAATGCCCCTCAGCACAGGGAACACTCTGCAACTCAGCAGAGAACACACAAGCTGGAATCCCTGATTTAATGTGTCCAACCAGGTTGTCCATCATACGCTCCCACGTGGCTGGAGTGTTACATAGTCCAACATTCAGATAGGCCATCAGGTGCATTGAAGGCAGTCTTTTCCTGATCTACCATGTTAGCCTTGATTTGTGTGTAGCCTATCCACATGACCATAGTTGAGAAATAATTTTCTTCTCTCAAGCAGCTTAGGATGTCACCAATGCAGGGCAATGGAGAAACACCTCTTTTCATGAGTCTGTTCAGTCACAGATAGTCGATGCTGAAATGCCATGTGCTGTTCTTCTTCACAAGGGCCACAGGAGAGGAAGGAGGATACTCTCATGCTTCAATGATGTTACTTTTGGTTTCTCCAATTCCTCCCAGATTATCTATCATTCATCTGGCAACACCCTATACAAGCACTTTTTGTAACACATGTTACTGTTGGTTGGACATATTTCGCATTTGCAAGTTTCAGTACAACACACTTGTGTAACGGAACACTTCTTCTTTAGCTGACAACAATCATCAGTTGACAGCACAGCAATGGAAGCTACTGAGTTGATTAGCATCTGTACAGGTTGGCCACTGATGATGTTATCAATGAGATTTCCTGACCTCTTGATGACTGTCACCTGTGGACAATTTTCACATGTGGCAGTTTCATCTCCATAGATTGCCACCTCACTTGCTTCTTCTCAATTTGGGAGCTAGGCATGCAGCTGGTAGCTCTGTATGGTGACTGTGATTGGCTACAGCATGTTGAGGAGTAAACTAATTCAGGGCACAGTGATAGTCTTTGTCCCACAGGTCAGTTATGATGTCTGGAGTCGACTGGCATGAACAGAACTGTTGCGACAGTTGACATCTGGCAATGTAGTAGTCGCCGGAATCATACCTTCTTTCCCTGCAGTAGCACACAATGTGTCTAAGGCAGCCAGAGTGGAAGCATACTGATGTGTTTTCTTCTGTCCTCTAATTGTCTGTTCTTCTGTAGGGTATTTTACGTAATGGAGGACTTGGTTGTACCTGCATTGGTGGGATGCATGACTGACACTTGATGGCTGCAGCATAAATCCAAGTTGATTGAGTCAGTTCTTCGTAGAACATTCAGCTGGTGGTGAAATGTGTTAAGGATCAATACACAATTTCTTCATCTTTCTCTACTGCCTCCTGATGTATGTGGTTGACATTCAGGGTTGTTATCTCTTGCCTTGGTCTGACAATTCGGCCAGTCATAAAATGCTGTAGCTCTTCTCTTACTACCTGGCGCATGAGAGGGGTTGAGTCTTTGGTGGTCTTCCACAACCACCATAGGGGCTGCTTTCAGGAGTCAGTCGTAAGTCTTTTGTCAAACTGATTCACAATGTGGCATAGGATTAAGGCATTCTGTATATAGGAGTGTGACATTTCCCCATGATGTTGACCCCTGTTTTCTAATTGTTGTTCTGCTAAGAGAATGTGCTTCTCTTCGTTGTTCACAAACCATTGCTACACCGTCTGTGTAAAAGTATACATTTGGTGAATACATCATGTAATCCCAGCTGTCGTATTTGTATTTCAGCCATTTTATAAGGTCCTCTTCAGTGTCTCCAGAAAACACTGATGGATGCCAGATGTGCAGTTGACTTACTGATGTTATGGTATCCATTGGTTTCCTGAATATACAGAACGTGGGAGCAATGTACTGCTTGTATTCTGGTTTCTGTCCATGTAGATAACAGCTTTTATGTTTCCTAATTGGACCTATGATGATGCAGATGTTTTGAAGCACTTGGCATCTCCACCAAACAATGTCACGCCATAACCAGAATCAAGTCCAAATTCAAAAGCAGGATAGTAAATGATGTACGACACTTTGCACTGATGCATGTCTATTACAAACACCAATGTAGAGTCAGAAGAGAACTGAACTCCTGAATGCAGAGAGCAGCTATACACAGAGATGATAAGAATCATGTGATAGTGATGTGAACATATACATGTGGCAGCAGTATCACATACACAAGATATAAAAGAGGCACTCACGGAACTGTCATTGCAGGTGATTCATCTGAAAAGTTTCTGAAATGATTATGAACACACAACAGGAATTAACAGCTATACATATGGGACATTCCATTTCGGAAACTGTTACAGTATTCAATATTCTGAGATCCACAGTGTCATGAGTATGCTGAGAACACCAAATTTCAGACATTACCTCTCACCGTGAACAAAGCAGTGGCCAGCAGCATTCAATTACTGAACGAGAGCAGCAGCGTGTACATAAAGTTGTCAGTGCTAAAAGACGAGCAACACTGTGTCAAATAACATCAGAAATCAATGTGGGACTTATGATGAATGTTTCCATTAGGAAAGTGCAGCGAAATTAGGCTTTAATGGGCTATGGCAGCAGACGACCAACTTAAGTGCCTTTGCTAATAACACGACATTGCCTGCAGCACCTCTCCTGGCTCATGACCAAATAGGTTGGATCATAGATGACTGGAAAACTGTGGTCTATTCATATGAGTTCCAATTCCTGTTGGTAAGAGCTGATGATAGTGTTTAAGTGTGGTGCAGACCCTACGAATCCACAGACCAAGTTGTCAACAAGGCACTGTGCAAGCTGGTGGTGGCCCCAGAATGGTGTGGGCTGTCTTTACATGGAATGGACTGGGTCCTATGGTCCAACTGAACTGATTATCGACTGAAAATGGTTAAGTTCGGCTATTTGGAAACTGTCTGCAGCCATTCATGGGCTTCTTGTTCCAAAACAACGGTGGAATTTTTATGGATGACAATGCACCCGTCACAGAGTCACGGGGGGGAGGGGAAGCTGTGAGAGAGGTGAGATCTAGATAAAGGGAAAAGACTGTAGGTGAGGTGGTGGAATAGAAGACGTGTGTAGTGCAGGAGTGGCAGTGGGAAGGGAGAAGGGGTTCACAGGGGGAGGGCAGGGACAGGAGAACATAGAGGCCAGGGGCATCATGGGAAAGAAGGTTACATTGTGGGGAGAGCTCCCTCCCACACAATTCAGAAAAGCTGGTGCTGGTAGGAAGGTTCCATATGGTGCAGATTGTCACTGAAGTGAAGCACATTGTGTCAGACAGCAAGTTCAGCAACTGGGTGGTCCTGCTGTTTTCTGGCCAGTTTGGCGGTGGCCATTCGTGCGGACAAACAACTTGTTAGTTATCTTGCCCATGCAGACAGTAGCACAGCAATTTCAGCTTAGTTTGTAGATCACATGACTGCTTTCACAGGTAATCCTGCCTGTCACGGAATAGGATATGGCTACAACAGGACTAGAGTAGGTCGTAGAGGGAGGATACATGGAAGTCTTTATCTACATCTATTGGAGTAATATGAGCCATAAGGAAGGGGAATGGGAACAGGGTCTATTTAGGGATGGATAAAGATACTGTGTAGGTCTGGAATACTACCATGGGAGGGGTCGAGATAGTAGCGGGTATGATTTTCCTCACTTCAGGGTGCGATGCGAGATAGCTGAACCCTGGCTTAGAATGTGAATCAGTTGCCCCATTCCTGGATGGTGTTACTGGACAATGTTGGGAGGGTAATACCAGGCTTTGAAGGTCAAAGTGAGACCTTTGGCATAGTTGGAGAGGGACTGCTCATGACTACACATGTGACGACCGTGGGTGGCTAGACTGCATGGAAGGAATTTCTTGGTATGAGTGAAAGCTGCCATTGAGATATTGTTGGTGGCTGGCAAGTCTGGTGTGGACAGAGGTACTGATGTAGCCATCCTTGAGGTGGAGTTCATTAAGGAAGGTGGATTGTTGGGTTGAGGAGGACCAGGTGAAGTTAATGGGGGAGGTGTTGAGGTTCTGGAGGAATGTGGGTGGGGTGACTTCAACCTCAGTCCAGATCACGAAGACATTATCGACAAATATGAACCAGGCGAGGGGTTTGGGATCCCAGGTAGTTAGGAAAGATTCCTCCAGATGGCCTATGAACAGATTAGTGTAGAAGGTGCCATGTGGGTGCACACTGCCATACCATGACTTTTTTTTCTTTAGGTGATGCCTTCAAAGGAGAAGTAATTGTGAGTGGATTAGGAATGAGGTTGTAGGTTTGGAGGCAGTTGGGTATTGGGAAAAGTAGTGTTCAATAGCGGCACATCCATGGTCATTGGGGATGTTGTGCAAAGAGAGGTAGCATCTACAGTGATGAGCATGGCAATAGGTGGTAAGGAAACATAAACTGTCAAGAGTCAGAGGAGGAATGATGGGTATTTTTTATACAGCAGAGTAGTAATGAGTAATAGTCTGAATGTGTTGATCAATGAAAGCTGTCAATGCCACCTCTGTCTACACTAACATCACCAATGCTCATGACCTTGATGCTAATGAACACTGCCTTTCCCAGCACATGACTGACTCCAAATGTACAACTCCTTTCCTGGTTACCATGATGAAACACACAGTTCAGTCACATTAATGTGGCCAAAGCCTACATTCGAAGCCAACAAGCAATAGCTACTCACAGATAGCAGATGGCAGCATCAGTGGAGGGTACATAAAGCTTGCCAGGGACCGCAGAAAACACTGCAGTCATTGTCATACTGCTGAAATGGAAGGACCTATCTGGCGTCCAAAAGGGCATGATCGTTGTCTTTCGGACCATGAGTGGACGCATATCTCATATAATGTAAAGTATTCACATGCCGTTGTGGTTAAAGTACACCATGTATGGCAAATTGGCGCTATCCAAAACTGGCATGAAGGTAACTGTGGTATACCATCGGCCACATATGACAGAGGTGAATGACGGCTGCGGAGATATCTATGGACAGACAGACATGCAACTGTTGAACAACTGACCACCCGGATGAACCAAGGGGCTACCAACAGTGACTCCTCAACAACTATTCAGTGAACATTACTGCCTCTGCAGCAGGCATCTGATTCATGCACCCAGGCTGACTGCTGTTCATCAGTGATGAAGGAAGTAATTTGCTTGCCAATACCACAACTGGACATCCACTGACGGGCAACAGGTGGCCTTTTCAGAGAATCACATTTAATGCCCTATCAGACTGAAAGTAAATACCCTGCAACAATCATCTGAAGGTTCTATGCCAGAGGAGAGAGCGTTATGGTCTGGTGAATCTTTTCATAACATTTCCTAGGTGATCTTGTAATTCTGGAAAGGACAACAGATCAACACAAGTATGTATCTAAGCATGAGGACCATGTCCACCTCTACATGCAGTTTGTTTTCCCCCAGCACAGTAGCATCTACCAGCGGGACTTTGCAACTTGCCACACAGCTCACAGTGTACTTACATGGTTCAAGCAGCACCAGGATGAGATTATCGCACTCCTCGGATTTAAACACAATCAAGAATCTGTGGGACCACCTCGATCGGCTGTTCACACCATGGATTCTCAATCAAGAAATCTAGTGCAGCTAGCCACAGCACTGAAGTCTGTGGTTCCACATTTCTGTGGGTACCTTCCAGAACCTCACTAACTCTCTTCCTGCTTATCTCGCTACAAATCGCAGCGCAAAACATGTTTATTCAGTCTTCTGACAGGTGGTCACATTAATGTGACTCGACAGTTTATATCCACAGCCACAATTAGCTCTCCTTGGAAGGCATCACCTGCAAACAAGTCTGTGGTACAGCAATGGGCACCATCCTATGCCAACATGTTCATGGGCATCTAGAGGAACCATTCCTAACCACCCGGAATCCCAAATCCCTCTCCTAGTTCAGATTCCCTGATGACATCTTCATTATCTTGAACCAATGATCATCCTCAACCCAACAAGCTACCTTCATTGATGTTGACCTCCACCTCAAGAAAGGCTACCTCAGAACCTACACCCACATCAAATCTACCAGTCACCATCGTAACTCCACTCTGACAGCTGCCATCCATTCCATACCAGTAAGTCCCTTCCATACAGCCTAGCCATTCATGGTCATCGCATCTGTAGTGATGAGTAGTCTCTCTCCAAATATGTCAATGGTCTCATTGAGAACTTCAAAGACCAAAACTATCCTCCCAACCTTGTGTAGAAGCACTGAGTGGAGCAGAAATAGCTGAACTTAATTGTTTGAGGAGCTCAGTACATGTTTCCTCCAGTTGCAGATTTCATCAATATGTAAATGCAAAAATTTGGAGCTTTCTATCCTACTTTCTCACTGCTGCTCATGTGCTACACCAGTTCTTGGTATGACTCTACTTCTTGCACAGAATCTAATGTGGTGTGCTTTTCTTCAAAACTTAGGAAGAGTCTCTTTTCAGAGAACCATTTAATTCTTTGGAAAATATCATTTACCAGCTCTTCTGTTGCTTTCTCTCTTATGGGATTTATTACATAACCAGTATCACAAGGAAAAAGTATCATTTTTGCTTGCTGAATGTGAATTGGAAGGCCATTCACATGTATAAGGAAAAGTAGAACACCCAACACTGAATGCCGTGGGACTCCCTTAGCTATTTTTCCCCCAATCTTAAAATTTTCTACATTTCCGACAATGTCTGAAGACATTTAATATGACATTTGCTGCTACGTTGAGAAAATGATTGTTAAAAGTACTTTCTACTTGTGAATTATCCGTCACAACATTGTCAAAATATTTTAACTATGCATATTTTAATTTTGTGCACTGACAATGTCCCATACAGTTTTAATCTTATTATCTGTTTTATTTAAATCTGTCAAGACACGCACACTTTTGGACAGTTTTAAGACTTTCCTTAAAGTACTACAGTATTTTTTTGTAGTATCCTTCTACTCTATAGATGAATATCTTAACAGGGACTGTTATACCAGCTTAAGTAAAAATGTCTGTTAGATTTCAGTTTTGACAGCATTTGGTCACAACAGTCACGATTAGGTGCTTTGTGTATGATTAATTTATTAAAAGTGCATAACTATCTTTCATTCTGACAGTGTATTAATTCTGTAAATATTAGCAGTTCCAGTTTAATGTAGACACATGTTTTGACAGTCTCCTAACAAATGATCAAGGAAGTGAGTATTACATTCAAATTTTTATGATTTTTATGTTATACTTCCTGACTTGTTCCACAGCCACAAGAATCACCTCATTTTTGGATCCTTGATTTTAAATCACTTGGTTACCCACGGGGTCCGAATAATTTTTTAGGAAAGTAATTTTCAAATACTGACACAAATACATTATCGAATAAATTCAATTTTTAGCATCTCTTTCTACTTATATCTCATCCCATACCGTCCATTTTAGCTCACTCTTAAAACACAGTATTCTTTTGTCATTAATAAGTCTCATGGCTTTGTATGGATTCACCACAAGGTTGTACGGTACATATTGTTTATTTCCATTAACTGTGCATCATGATCAGATGGTCCATTAGCAATTCGGTACACATTAATTGTTTCTGCCTGAACATATCTATAAAAATGTTATGAATCAGTGTCCTACTATTTTGCTGTACTAGTTGGAAAATTAGACTGAAACACACAAATAATAATTAATAATTCTAGTTCGCATTTCCTGTAACTTTTAAGGACTCTACAGAAATGAAATCTCCACAAATTACTCTCTTTTCCTTCTTTTCTGACAGGCAGCTCAACAGAATCTAGATTTTCCATAAATAGCTGGACATTTCCTGGAAGGGATTGGTAGACTGTTACAGTGATCAGAGACGTATTCTGCAGTAACAACTCACAACAATATGGTTCTAGGTTCTGATCAACACAACAATTATTTGTTTCAAATTTTCTGACTTTGTGTCCAACTTTTACACTTGTTGCAGCCCCTACTTTTTCCCAGTTAACTCCACACAAAAATAGTGCAAGTCTACAATGCCTGATATTTAACTTCTCCTTCCCTGTCATTAGATGGTGTTCAGAAAGGCACAGAACATAAATCACTTCTAAGGTTTCAATGAACCAAATTAATTTTGGAATTTTAATTTTCTGGAAACTGCTACATGTATTATGAATTGTACTGCTCTAATTTCTTTCAGTACACTCTGCCTGTAAACTGACTCTTAACCAATAAAAATGTGCCCCTGTGATTACTGGACTCACAGGGATTTTGCCTTGTGTACTTGTGCCCCCTTCCCCTTACACTTTCTGCAAGGTGCTCAGCCAATCTTTCTTCCCCCTCCAATTTAGTTGCAGGCCATTGTTAGTGTATCCCCATCTCTCAATTGCAGCAACTGGCACGGCACAGATACTAAACTCTGTCTCAGTCAAAAGCAACTCGCTCTTTGTTCACAAATCTAACGGCTGTGTTAACCTTGGGTTGGTCATGTCGCTGCAAAACCTTGACAAATCCCACACAAATGTATGCTGTTGCTGCTACTATTTCCTCCACGTCAACTTTCAAGTCATATTCTAAGTTCTAGGCAGGCTCTTACAACTGTAAGTACCTTATCCTCACCATCCAAATCTCTGGACAAGACCCTGTGTTCTCTGTCACCTGGCTAAGCTTGGTACTAGGTTTCGGGATGTTTGTGACCTGGTATTACGCACTCAGCTATTCCTGTAGTAATTGGCTTACACCCCTCCCACAACTCTTCCTAGTAGCAAGATGGTTTTCTTTTTTGTGACTTTTCTACTGACTTAGTCTTAAAGTTGTTTTTATGAGTCTTTTGCACTTTACAAGGGACGTTTGAAAAGTCCGTGCAAAGTCCGAGAGATGGAACCACTGGCGCATATCAAGGTCATGTTTAGTTAGTAGCATCTTTGGAAAGAACGTATAGCAAGTTTCAGCCATACTGGTCTATTTCTTTGTGTTTGGCATTCGTGCAAATCAAGGAAGTCAAGTGATTGTCAAAAAATGGAGGAAGAAGAATTTCATGTGGTGATTAAACATTACTTTATGAAAGGCAAAACGCCTCAGGAGACTAAAGAGAAGCTTGATAAACATTACGGTGACTCTGCACCTTCGATCAGAACAGTTTATAAGTGGTTTCAAAATTTTCGGAGTTGCCATATGGGCACAAGTGATGCTGAACATTCTGGGCGCCCTTTGGAGGATACAACTCCAGTAATCATTTACAAAATCCATGATATGGTGATGGATGACAAAAGAGTTAAGGTGCGTAAGATTGCTAGTGTTGTGGGCATCTCAAAAGAATGGGTACATAATATTTTGCATGAACATTTGGACATGAGAAAGCTATCCGCAAGATGGGTTCCGCGACTGATCACGCTTGACCAAAAACGGAATCGTGTGAAGTGTTGCAAGGATGGTTTGCAGCTGTTCAGGAAGAATCCGTAGGACTTTGAGTGTCATTTCGTCACTGTGGATGAAACCTGGATACATTACTATACTCCTGAGACCAAACAACAATCTAAACAATGGATTACCATGGGAGAATCTGCACCAAAAAAGGCGAAGACCAGTCCTTTGGTCGGAAGGTTATGGCGACTGTCTTTTGGGATTCACAAGGCATAATCCTCATCAACTATCTGGAAAAGGGTAAAACTATTACAGGTGCATATTACACATCATTATTGAACCGTTTGAAAACCGAGCTGCAAAAAAATGCCGGCAATTGGACCGCAAAAAAGTCCTTTTCCATCACAACAATGCACCAGCACACACCTCAGCAGTTGTGGTCAAAAAATAATGGAAATAGGATTCCATCTTGTTTCACATACTCCCCTATTCTACAGACTTGGCTCCCTCAAACAACTATTTGTTCCCCAATTTGAAGAAATGGCTGGTGGGACAAAGATTTTATTCAAACGAGGAGGCGATTGCAGAAATTAATAGCTATTTTGCAGACTTGGACAATTCCTATTATTCGGAAGGGATCGACAAATTAGAACAGCATCGTCAAACTGACTGTTGATCAAAATTTGAAATACAATGTCAGAGGTTTTCTCTTTCTGTCTATTACCTGTCACCTTCCCCCAGCTGCCATTGCCTCATTCTCCCTTCAACCTATCTAATTCAAAATATGCCATTTCTAATTCTATCTGGAGGGCACAAATCTTTCATCTCAGTTTCATGATTTTCTTTTCTCATCTACATAATCTGCAGTTCCATGGAAGAGTCCCATATGACACTTTTTTAACTTCCCACTGCCTTCTCCCCAATGAAACACCAACCCACAGCCCTGACACGTTTCTGATGTAGAATTATGATCGGAGTTCATTGAAAGTAGGTATTATCAGACACAAAGTGAATGAAAACTATAAAAGCATGATATTTTCTAACAACACACTTAAACTGATGCTATCAGGAAATTATTTAAAGCACTGTAAAGTATCCAAGATAACACGTAACAATTATACGGTGAACAGAAGTTAACACTAGGTTGTAAACACACCACTAATTTTCATTTACTATAGCTTTAAGTCACAGAAGACACAGAATGAATAATAACTCTTGGAAAAAAAAGAAAAAGAAAGTTTATAACAGCAGTATCAAACACACACAGTCTGGAAATTAGGAAGAACACTGCACTGTATTCAAAACAACTCTTAAAGCTACACCACTGCTGTTGTTTACATCTGAGCACTTCAGAACATCCTTCTCAATAGCTGCCTACTGCCACTTCCTCATGACTCAGTACCAACTAGGACTGGGGTAAGGGAATCACATTTTCCACCAGGATTTTGACTACCTCTCTGTGTGTCCTTGAGTGAGGAATATCCTACCCACTACCCTTCCCACCTCTTCCACAGCGGTATTTAGCTACATAAGAAACCTACACAATGTCCTTGTCCATCCCTACTCCACCTTTGTTCCCAACCCCTTGCCTCATGGCTCATATCTCTGCAACAGATGCAAGGCCTGTCCAATACATCCTTCAACCATGAACTACTCCAGTAGGTCCCATCCCATCAAAGGCAGAGTTGCCTGTGAAAGCAGTCATATGTTCTACAAACTACACTGCAACCACGGTGCTCCTTTCTATGTGGGAAAGCTGTCTTCCACAGGAATGCCCACGCCAAACTGTGACCAAGAGACAGCTGGACCACACAGTTGCTGAATGTGCTGTCCAACAAGATATGCTTCACATCAGCGACAGCTTCACAGCCTGTGCCATCTGAATCCTTCCTACAAACATCAGGTTTCCTGAATTGTGTAAGTGGGGAAGCTCCCCACAACCTATCATCGGTTCCAGTAACCCCCCGCCTACAGCCTCAACCTTCACTAGTCCCTCTTCTCACTCTATCAATCCCCTTCCCATTCCCACTCCAGCAATGCAAACACATTCTATTCCATCAACGCACCTAATGTCTTTCCCCTTCTCTAGATCCCCCCCCCCCCCCCCCCCCCGCGTCCCAAGCACGGCCCATCCTGTCACCATCACATCCCTGCATGCTCCACAAGCACAGCGCAATCTCTTCACCAGTACCCTGTTATCCTCCCCACTCCCCATCCCTTGCCACCTCCTATGCCTGCACCACCCACCACAGATCACTGCACGTCAGCCGCAGGCACAGTCCATAGTTGGACCCCAGCACCAGGAAACAGTAGCTATGTGCATGTGAGTTGCGCACGCATAAATGTTTGTGTACAGGTTCATTTTTTACGATTCACTTTACTGAATGATACTGTAATAGTCAAATCAAAACATACTAGTTCTCCAGTGAGATAAGAAGTCAAGGTACTTTCCTTTCTTTCTTTCTGCATTTCCTTTTGCCAGTCAAACTGTAAATAGCCTCAACAGTACTCAGTAACACAATGGTAAGAAAATCAGCTAATTTCTATTATTGCTGTTGCACCGACTGAATATTAGCTTTAGATAATCATCAACCTTCTACTTGATTGTGACAAAACTCATTCATATTTAACACATTATTATCAACATTATTTCATGCAGATGTCAGAGCTATCCCAAACTGTCAAAAATGCCTGTATTGAGTACCTACAATGTAAGCAAGCTAGGTTCAAAATAAGAAACTACTTTTGGCTGTTCTTGGTAATACTATATAAAATTCCTGCTGGTACAAGTTGGTGCTCGCTGACATTACATGCAGGCTGAGAAAGCACACTTGAAATAATATTGTATATAGTGGATCTGTATGAACAGGTTGAGACTAACCAATGACAGTTTACATAATGCCTTAAGACACTATTCACAACACATTAACAGAATATTTTTAAATAGATACATGCTAAGATATCAGCAAATGTTTAAACTTATGAACATGTACACATCATATAAAGAGCATACAACATCATAAACAAATGAAATAATTACCTGGGCTTTCAACTCGCTTGTAATGATACGGATTTATGCAGACTTCCTTCTGTTTAGCTGAGAAAGGAAATCTGCAATTTTCCATCGGTTTTAGCTCATGGTGAGATTGGAGGTCTGGCCACCTCCACACACGACAGTAAATAACATGGGGCAAGCCTTTCCTATGTGAAACCTAAATACATACAAAACACAATATGTCAGTTGGAAATAAAATACTTAGGATTTAAGCATAGAATAAGAACAAGCCTTATTTTTTTTCCAAACAAATTTGTAAGCATATAATAAAAGTAGGTTTCTGAGATAAATAGTCCCCCATTCAGAAATAAAGTTTACTTTAATAATAATAATAATAATAAAGCTGTTTTCAACTCAAAGGTTGTCTTGGCAAGGCCAGTGTACTTCTTATTGGAGGTAGTATGCCATTGTTTTTCTCTGACCTCTGAAACAACCGTAGGGAGACCTACAGTTTAACATGGGCTTTGAACCATCATAAGTATACCTTATGATGGTAGAAAGTTTGGGAACTGGTGATGAAAAGAATGTGTCACTCAGAACATAATTCAAAGCAAGTGAAATGGGGGTGCACACTAAGTGTTTCTGTTGTCACAACACAAAGACTTGAGTATTCCATCTTGCCATTTCATATTACTATTTCCTTTCAAATTCATCTTAGTAATAAGGAATAGTTACACAGCTATTAAGCTTCGATACTGGATAGGAATCTCTCATAGTGGCAGTTATCTTTATACATACCTGTTTCATCAACCAATACTGCCAGTGTTTTACATACTGAAATTTATTTTAAAGGGACTGAATTACATAATTGGCCTTAAACAGCAATCAAAAACATAGGTGTGAGGCTTTTCCTTGGCATTTCCAGTAATATGAAAGTGATGTGTGTTATGCAATGTGCAAGAATGGTTACCCAATCTGACCAAATTTATCTGTCATGATGGAAGTTTATATCTGCAAGATAATATACATAATTTATATCTAACATCTTCAAAGACAGAAAAGGCAAACATTTGATTGTTTATGTTGGGTTCTGGAACAACGAACCAGGTGATGGCAGCACCTCAGAGTTAAATTGGTGGTAACGTACCCCCCACCCCTTAAAATAAACTTCTAATTCTGCTAATTTTAAATGCTATGGTAATGTCCATTCTTTCATAGCAAATGAAATGTACAGTTTATGGGTGTTACATCATCCACTAGTATCTACGAGAGGTGATTTCTTAGTTTTGACTGATGTCACACATCTTGCCTACTTGTAATCTTCGAGGAAACAACAAAGTGTTAAAGCTGTTCAACAGATGTTCTGGGAGGGTTCTTCTAGACAAAGTACAAATTGAAGAGTGATTTTAGTGTGTCCAACTCGGAAACAACATAAGGTAATATTTTTTCTTTTTGAGCTTTGTTGCAGTGTTCAAGCATTCATTGGTGATGTCTCTGACCATACTTAGTTAACTTAGAGTGTGTAATATTTTGTAACTCTTCTTCCCATTTCTTCAGGATTCAGTATTTCATTTGGTTGTAAGTAATTTTTAGGGGTTTTCAGTTCTAGTGTTGTCATTTCCATTGCTCCTTTGACTAGTTTGTCTGACAGTTCACTCCCTGGAAGGTAAATCTGACTTGCATCCAAATAACGACAACTGATTTATCTGTACTGTGAAGGGATTATTTACAGCTGATTGTGAAAGGCAGAGATCAGAGGTTGTCTTGGATAACATTAAACTATTGCTTGTAATCCACAGACAAACTTGCAACATATGAGGAAATTGCTATACAAACCATGCTGTGTCATAAGATAAAGCTGTCATCAACACTCCTGTGGTGCCCAAGACATCAGGCACCAATGGCATCCCACCCAACTTCTAAGTTATTTGGGTTGCCAAAAACTCCACACCTATGAAACAGATGCCACAGGAACTCTCAACTATGGAACTCAGCAGCCCAGCCAGTAGGTGATGACAACAGTGTTCTGGCCAGGCCACCAGATGGCGTGCATGGCAATTGTAGAAGTCATGGAAGTACTGCAGTGTCAAAATAGGCCCACATGGATCTTAACCACAAGGCAGCTATTTAGGCCAGCATGTGAGCTTAGCAGAGCAGTTCAATTGCAGCGAACAACCGACCTAAAAATCTCAACGACACTAGGCTCTGGGCTCCGCCACCATCTTCCGGGACAGCACACCAGCTCCCCTGTCTGGACCTAAAGTGTAATCAGTGACATAGTTGGTGGGGCTTGGTATAATTTCTACTGTTTGTCTTCTTCACAGACAATCAGAGTCAAAACTTTACTTTGTGCACCTACCCTTGCCAGAATTCAAAATTATTCAAAACTATTTGGCTGTCGATGCTTCTTCTGTGAAGTACTACTGTAAGATATTCTGAAAGTGTTTCATTTCTGCGACTTAAGCTAGTGTGTTGACTTCTTTCTTTCTTTCTTTCTTTCTTCCTTCTTCTTCTTCTTCTTCTTCTTTTTTCCCCCTCTCTTCCAAATCCAGGAACTGAGGAACTTGCTTCATGCTAAACTTAAATTTTCTCCATATATTGAGGAACTTAATTACTTGCTTCTGGGATTCAGGAACTTTTAACTTTGTTTGTCATTGAAAAACTACTGTTTGTCCACTTGTCCAACAATTTTATTTAATTTCAGAGTGAAAGGAATTTTACCTCCACAGCACACTGAGGATTTTGTTTCCATTGTGTTAGAAAAATAAACTTGTGCTACTGTGACTATCTGCCTTTTTAGTGGATATTTCTGTGGAAGTGGATATATAAAACCCTAAGGTTAGTTTGAACATAAAAGTGCTTTACTAGGTGTGTTTCTACTGGAGGTGGCTGTTGTCTCCTTGGAATCTCTGAACTAATTAATCCAGCCTGTTCCAGGATGACCTATGGCAGGTATCAGCAACCTACAGTATGGGGGTCTAATCCAACCTGCCGCTTCTTTTTCTATGGCCCATGACCTAAGAATGTATTATTTTACACTTCCAAATTCTTAAAAAATTTGAAGCAAGATAAAACTGAATGAAACATGAAAATCATGTGAAAGTTTAAAATCATTATCTGTGAAGCTATAGAGTAACAAACCTAAATTTTTTGATACATATTACAGTTGACTGGTAACATACTCTAATGGTCAACATGGAAGTTGAATAGCTGCAAGAAAAATCTTGTGTGGTGCTTCTGTGTGCAGGAAGCTAGCTGAGGAAGCCAAGCCTTAGCGCTGCCGCTGTGGTGATGAACAGTTTTAAGTTGGCAGCATTATCAGTGCCATATGTATCACTGTTCTGCAACATTCTGTTCTCATTTCTACTACAAGTGTATTTCCATCATGTCACTGCCAAAATCACAAAAGAAGAGAAATGTGGACTTTGAACATTGTGCTTTTTTGATAACAAATTGGTTGGCAAAGCATTGTGTTTATTGGGTTGGTTGGGTTGTTTGGAGGAAGAGACCAAACAGCGAGGTCACCGGTCTCATCGGATTAGGGAAGGAAGTCAGCTGTGCCCTTTCAAAGGAACCATCCCAGCATTTGCCTGGAGCAATTTAGGGAAATCATGGAAAACCTAAATCAGGATGGCCGGACGCGGGTTTGAACCATCGTCCTCCCAAATGCGAGTCCAGTGTGCTAACCGCTGCGCCACCTCGCTCGGTCATTGTGTTTATACTATAGCTGTATTAAAAAGAGTAGAATCTGCACTAGCATCACCAGACTAAGCATTCGTACAATATCCCAACTCACTGGGAAAGCACGATTGGAATAATCAGAAACTTTGAAATGGAATACTTTATTACAACACAGTTTCCTTATGAAATTAAAAAATGTAAATGAGGCTGCAACTAAGTTAAGTCTATAAGAAGCTCATTTGTTAGCTAAGGAAGGAAAACAATTTACTGATTGTAAACTAATTAAACAATGTCTGACAGTATTAGCTGAAGGAAGGTGTCCTGAGAAAATGGATATAGCCTATTTATTTCTATAAGTCTTCCCCTGAGAACAGTTGTTCAAAATACTGAGGCTGCTGGCAGCAACATTGGTAACCAGTTAATCCTCGAACAGCCACGTCTATGCATAAAGTGTGCCAAACACAAATAAAATTGTCTTGCATCCTTCCACTGTTGTTTTACAACTGCGAGCCCGTACCTATTCCATCATTATTGCTTCAGCTAACACAGTGATAAATTGTGTTGTCATACATCCAAGCAACCACCAGTAATAAAAAATAAACAGCGAGCAAAAAGAGAAAAAATTTGCGATCCATGCAAGAAAATGACCCATATTGAGAGCTAGCAGCACAATCCCACAATGAGGCAACTGCCTACGAGATAATTAGTAACCAAATACGTGTTTGGCTGAGATCTAATGCAACTACACTCTTTATGCTTCGAGTATGTCATTACTGTGGGGTAACACTTGTACAAGGCAAGAGAGTGATTCAATGAAAGTTTATTTTATTATTGTTTAATTAAACAGTGACTTAGCTCATGCAATATAAGATTATTTTATCACTGTCTAATTACACTAAGATTAACTTGTGATTTTGCTCATACATGTTTACCTTGGAAACGTAAAGACAGTTATTCTTTACACATATATAAAGAACACCGTGCACTTGCTCATGTTATGAAAATCAGCGTGCCAGCTCGAGGCTTCATTGACAGGGCAAATGATTTTGAGTGACTTTCCTTGGCTCTTGAGTCAATAGACGTGACAGCTATTGCTCAGTTGCTGCTATTTATTTGAGAAATTGATGCTGACTCTGAAGTGACTGAAGAATTAGCTTGTATGAGTAGTCTGCATGGAACAACTACAAGTAAAAATATTTCCAAAGCAGCTGAGAGAACGTTAATGAAGTACAACCTGCAATGGAAACAGCTAAAATGTGTCACAACTGATTGTGGTAAAAATATGTGTGGAACAGACAAAGGCTTAGTCGAGTACATTTACAAGGCTTGCAAAAATAAAAGAGTGCTTAAATCCTGTGGCTATTCATTGCATTATTCATCAGCAGGTATGCTGTGGCTAATATATGAATCTATTGCGTTTCAGAACCAGTTGTGTCAATGGTGAACTTCATTCTAGTGGAGAGCACCACCATCAGTTCTGTGATTTTCAGTCAGCAGTGGAAGCTAAATTTTATGACTTCCCTACCACACACCAGTTCAATGGCTTAGCAGTGGCAAAGATTTGTTAAGATCTTTTGAACACAGGGCAGACACTAATATATTTCTACATCTGAAAAACTGCCCTGAATCAATGTCATTGAATACAAAATGGCTCTGGAAATTAGATTTAGCTGCCAACATCCTAGGACTACTTAGTGGATTCAATTTTAAATTACAAGGCAAAACAGTGCTAATAAGTGAAACCTACATGGCAATAAAGTCATTTCAGTGACAACTGGCTTTGATTGAGTCATAAATCATGTGCATATGCTTCATGCATAAAAATTTGAAAGTGATATATTTTCCTAGCCCAAACAACAGTTTCCACAAGGTTTTTTTGGATATTGATGCAACTGCAGAAGACGTTTCTATATTTGAAAACCCATTTGACTGTTCCATTGAGAAACTTCCACCTACCCTTCTGTTGGAAGTAATTAACTTGCAGTGTGACAACATGCTAAATGGCAAATTTCAAGAGGAGAGAGAATCTAACAAAATTCTATACATGTCTTCAAAGTCAACTGGCCCTTTGTAGTGACAAAAAAAAAAAAAAAATCATTATGTTATAGATTCAGGCTCAATACAATAATACACTAGGGGTCAATACAATAAAAGTTGTCACGAGGACCAACTATCAACTGAATCACCAGTGCAAAAGACTGCAGGCCATCAGGTCTATTACAGAATAGGTGCCAAAGGCAGTGCTGAAATGTGTTGGGACTCCTTATTCATTACACAGAGGTCTGTGTCTGAATAATCCATTTACTACCTCACTGATTGATATGTGATTGCGGCACTAATAAAATAAAAGGAAGGGGGGGGGGGGGGGGGGGGGAGGCAATTCTTCAAAAGACTTCTCATATCCCCATATGTAACATCCCAGTTATGGAAGATGTGTGTTACAAACTGTCATACTATTTCACTGACTGCAAAGCCTCTTGCTTCACATACAATATTCACAGGTGTTGAACTGAACTAGTGTGCAAACATCTCTGGATGCTTGTTCAGTATTTACTTTTTCTATATACTTGCTGCACTCTAGTGGTAAGGAGATGGTCCTCCAGAAATCTTGATTTCTGCAGTGCTATACATTTTATGGGATAACTTTAAACAAATTCAACTTTTTTCAGATGATGGGAGTAACCATTACAATTCCAATGTAAAAATCCCTGAAATAGTGGGGATGTGAACAGCAAATGTGATGTATTGATCTGATTTCTTCTGTGCTCCCCATCAAGCAAGGCTGTCTCGTGAAAAGATACTGGACTTCCATCTGAGAGGATGCCAATTCAAACCCCACTGCAACCATCCAGTTTCAGGTTCCGCTATACCACTTAAGGCAAACACGTGGATGGGTTCTTCTAACAGGACATGGCCAATTTCCCTATCCAACTTACAACACTGTTGATGCAAAGTTAAACCACTATCTTCCTCTTTCCAGTGTTCCCTATGTGGACGGCATATTTGTTCTTTACTTATATTTTTCTCTTTGTATCTCCATAAGACAGCAATCAGACAAGACAACAATCAGACTATTCTATAGTCCAATGTCCTAGTGTCTTTTATCCAATGAGTAATATCAGGTTGTGGATCAGTTGTATTTTAGAAGGAAGATGCCATGGAGGGAATATTCCTCTCTTGCCTGATGCTGGAAGGATGTGCAGTGTCTCCAGTTGTGTGAATAGGGTGGCTCCTACTGGCTCTGCTGGTATGGCAGTCAATTTATTTAGTTAGTTACCGTATTTACTCGAATTTAAGCCGCACTCGAATCTAAGCCGCACCTGAAAAATGAGACTCGAAATCGAGGAAAAAAAATTTTCCCGAATCTAAGCCGCACCTGAAATCTGAGACTCGAAATTCAAGGGGAGAGAAAAGTTTTAGGCCGCACTTCCAAATCGAAACAAACTTGGTCCATTGTAATATGAGACACAATTTAGGTTGAATGAATGACGATACAGCTGTAGTAGTTTGGTTCGAGTCGTAAGCTTAGCAGTTAAGCTTTACCATGTAGCCGTTGTTATGCGTCAGGCGCTCCGTCCGTATTTGTACGGGTACCCTTCCTTTTTCACGTGCTTCGTCTGGTTTGAATTGATTGCTTATTTTTCTTTGATCTGACAAGTGCAGTTCTCTTTGTTATAGGTGAAAATGCATTACTGTACTGTGTCATGCATTGTTTGTCGCATTCTGAAAATGAGGGTTTACGGCCTGTCGCCGCTCGCGGCATGGCTTGCTTTTGTGCACGCTACCGCCGCTTACAATTAAAAAAAAAAAACAAAGAGAGGAATCGTCTCATTAGCGAAACAATGGCATGAGACTGCTATTCGTTGCTACTTACACTGCTGCTTTCTTTGATAATGATCAACAAGAATCAGATAATAGACTGCGTGTGATAGAAGATGTTCTGAACGAGAATTTAGCGAAATTTTTTTCCGTTTGAAAATCTTTGCAGACGCCTCTTTAGTACATTACATTGTGCACAGAAATTAGAGTCATCTTAGATTTAAAAATCTAGTCAATTGCCGTGCTTCATTTTTGGCTGTATCACTATTAGGCATAAGAATAATACGAATATAAACATGACATGGTATGAATATTCTTCCGCGTCTGCTATTGTCTCACTCTAGTTTCGTAATTTTTAGGCGGACAGGATTTAAATGAGATAGCAGCAAACACGAAAGAATACATGGCAAAATGTTTATATTCATGTTATTCTTATGGTGAAGAGAATACTGCATGTGATTCACAATTCATAAAAGTTCCTATTAGCAACCATTTCTTCTCACAGTTGGGAAAAAATTCAGAAAGCAGAGTTGACCTTATTGACAAATATCCCAAACAGTCTTGCCAGTCGGATTTTCGTAGTACATTGAAATGCTGCTACGTTCGAAGAGGAACAATACGGAATTTGTATTTACTTCGTTGGATAATGTATGAAAATGCAGTGGTCGAAACTCGGGGCGGAGAAAAAAAAGCTCGTCTTCCACCTTTTTTTTATTTATTTACTGACGCAGAGGTTTTGGTGCCAGTATTTGTCTTTGTGCCTGCGAAGCATGCCTGCGTAGCGCTACATATATTTGACGACAGAAGTTAGTTGTGGCGGCACCTACCAACATTTTTCAGAACTTCCGCTTACTTTGCACTCGATTCTAAGCCGCAGGCGGTTTTTTGGACTACAAAAACCGGAAAAAAAGTGCGGCTTAGATTAGAGTAAATACGGTAGTTTCATGTTCCATGGATCATTTTGTATGATGTATTGTAATGATATGGAACAAGTAGTTTTATACTCATATCACAAATTAATTTGTAAATATGGCCACATGCTGAATTTTTCATATCTTACCTTGCTGTCAGACATCTTATATCACTGGATAATTGATCAAAAACTTTTGTTGCAGCATTGTGGATTCGTTTTTGTGCTAAATATAATCTTAATGTGGAGTAATGAATGTCACTTCTCCTTCGGGTATTGGAATAGTGTACATCATTGTTCCTTTTGAACTGTAATGGATTATTTACAACAAACTTAATGAGCAAATGGCAATGGCCTTGCCGCAGTGGATACACCAGTTCCCATCAGATTACTGAAGATAAGCACTTTCGGATGTGACCGGCACTTGGACTGGTGACCATCCTGGCTGCCATGAGCTGTTGCTATTTTTCAGGGTGCTCTCAGCCTCATAATGCCAATTGAGGAGCTACTCAACTGAATAGTAGTGGCTCCAGTCAAAGAAAACCATCATAACGACCAGGAGAGCAGTGTGTGACCACACGCCCCTCCTATCTGCATCCTCAGCTGAGGATGACACAGCGGTCGGATGGTAGCGATGGGCCACTTGCGGCCTGAAGACGGAGTGCTTTTCATGAAGGAATAAATATACTGTGAAGCAGTAGCCAGAATGCCCAACTCCATACACAGATGTCTATAAGATGATCTTGGGTGACACCAAACGTTACTCTGATGATTATTTGACATCGTCAGCTGTATTGGAGATAATCTTAGAATCAAAACACGGTTATTAGCCCAGATTACTAGTTTCAGCAAAATTAAAATGCCACCTTGTGATGATTTGTACAGAAAATTTTTTTACAGGAGCAATCCATTTCGTCGAATAATTGAACAAGACTGACTCTGTAAGAATTTTTTCTTTATAAATGGTATGAAGATGGTGTTTTAATTTTGCTGAAACTCAAGTGAGCATTGTGTATTTTTATGCAACCTGGGCTAATAAACTTACGTAATAATGAAAACAAGTGTGTTTACATATTACTCTCACAGTACCTTTATGAGCAACAAAGACTTCATTTCATAACATTATTCCACATGTCTTATTGAACGAAAATATGCAAAATATGTCAACTTACTGATTTGTCTCACCTCTAGATTTGCAATCATTCTACCTACAAATATTGCTGAAAGAAGATGTTTTAGGAGTTCCACAATGTGCTTTTTCCAGTTTAAATTTTCATCTAACTGGACGCCTAAGAATTTCGAAGTTCCCATCATATTTTTTATTTCTTCACAATGTGTTACACTTATCACTGGTGTAGTTTCTGAACTATATTTGTTGAATTACTAAGTACTACTACCTGAATTCTTGTAGTTTGATATGACATTATCCACTGGTTGGCTATACCATCGATCCCAAACACTTCCATTTATCTAGGAGAATATGGTGATTCAAACAGTCAAATGCCTTACATGTTGTTGTTGTTGTTGTTGTTGTTGTCTTCGTCGTGGTCTTCAGGCCAGAGACTGGTTTTATGCAGCTCTCCATGCTACTCTATCCCGTGCAAGCTTCTTCATATCCAAGTATCTACTGCAACCTACATCCTTCTGAATCTACTTGGTGTATTCATCTCTTGGTGTCCCTCTACAATTTTTACCCTCCACGCTGCCCTCCAATACTAAATTGGTGATCCCTTGATGCCTGAAGAACATGTCCTACCAACTGATCCCTTCTTCTAGTCAAGTTGTGTCACAAACCCCTCTTCTTCCGAATCCTATTCAATGCCTCCTCATTAGTTATGCGATCTACCCATCTAATCTTCAGCATTCTTCTGTAGCACCACATTTCGAAAACTTCTATTCTCTTCTTGTCTAAACCATTTTTTGTCCATGTTTCACTTCCATAGAGGGCTTCACTCCATACAGATACTTTCAGAATGACTTCCTGACACTTAAATCTACACGCAATGTTAACAAATTTCTCTTCTTCACAAACGCTTTCCTTGCCATTGCCAGTCCACATTTTATATCTCTTCTACTTCGACCACCATCAGTTATTTTTCTCCCCAAATAGCAAAACTCCTTTACTATTTTAAGTGTCTCATTTCCTAATCTAATTCCCTCAGCATCACCCGACTTAATTCGACTACATTCCATTATCCTCGTTTTGTTTTTGTTGATGTTCATCTTATATCCTCCTTTCAAGACGCTATCCATTCCGTTCAAATGCTCTTCCAAGTCCTCTGCTGTCTCTGACAGAATTACAATGTCATCGGCGAACCTCAAAGTTTTTATTTCTTCTCCATGGATTTTAATTCTTACTCCAAATTTTTCTTTTGTTTCCTTTACTGCTTGCTTAACATACAGATTGTAAAACATCGGTGATAGGCTACAACCCTGTCTCACTCCCTTCCCAACCACTGCTTCCCTTTCATGTCCCTCGACTCTTATAACTGCCATCTGGTTTCTGTACAAATTGTAAATAGCCTTTGGCTCCCTGTATTTTATGCCTGCCACCTTCAAAATTTGAAAGGGAGTATTCCAGTCAACATTGTCAAAAGCTTTCTCTAAGTCTACAAACGCAAGAAACATAGGTTTGCCTTTCCTCAATCTATCTTCTAAGATAAATCATAGGGTCAGTATTGCCACACGTGTTCCAAACTGATCTTCCCCGAGGTCGGCTTCTCTCAGTTTTTCCATTCGTCTGTAAAGAACTTGTGTTAGTATTTTGTAACCGTGACTTATTAAACCGATAGTTCGGTAATTTTTACACCTGTCAACACCTGCTTTCTTTGGGATTGGAATTATTATATTATTCTTGAAGTCTGAAGTTATTTTGCCAGTCTCATAAATCTTGATCACCATATGCCTTAGATATGTCACAGAAAATACCAACTAGCACCATTTTACAATTTAACTTTGTAAAATTTGGTGAGTGAATATGTAAATGGCATTCCCAGTAGAGTAACTCTTCTGAAAACCAAACTGTGACTTGCTGAGGACATTACTGTTTCTTAGATGAGATATTATTCTAGAATACATCACCTTCTCAAAAAGTTTGGAAAATAATGTCAGCAGTGAAACAGGTCATGAGTTATTGCCATTCCTCTTACCACGTTTCTTAAATGGATGTTTAAGAATGGCATATTTGAGTGTCTCGGAAAAACGTCTTGAATTATCAGTGGATTATATATTTCAGATAAGACCAGGCTTAATATATGAGAACAAACCTTCAGTACTCCATTGGAAACACAGTTAAAACCAGATGGGATTTTATTTTTGAGAGAATGAATAATTTTCTTAGTTTCAGAAGGAGAGATTGGTGAAACATTCATATGACTGAATTTTATGAGTTACTTTTTCTCCAGAACTGTTTATCCCTACAATTTCCATTATATTTCAGAAATGTGTATTGGAACTTATGCTGGTTTACCTATATGGGTGTATATTATATTTTTTTCTGTCTATTTTTATCAATTCATTCACTTAAGTAGTTTACGGCAAAGATTAAAATGTGATATGCCCAAAGTAATCAAGCATGTGCAGCTAGCGACAAAAGGTAGATAACATTAATCTTCTGTGCTTGTAAAAACTCCTATTGGATGTTTCATCGACCTTAACACACTATCTTTTCCCATCCGTGATACAGAGAGGACGCAGATTTCAGTTTAGTTCACTAATAATATGAAATATATTAATTCTTATGACACAAAGTCAACTTCACTTACTAGTTAATATTTCACCTCATCTACCTATCTGCATTGTTGGTACCTGTAATACTTCAGAGAAGCAAGAAATTTAAGCTGAGCCACCTGGATGCCGTGACATTGTCTTCAAGAAGGGGAGGAGGTAAATAACTTCAATATCAGCTAACAATCAATATTATACATTATAGATTTTTCATACATTCAAAAACTCATAGGTCTGACTGTCTGGAGTATGCGTCACTGGGCATAAATGAGCCTAGACATGCTCCTGAGTGAATCCTTATTGTTGCGTCTCTTGTGCGGTGCCTGTAAATTATTCTTAAAATTAGCAATTAATCAGTAGAATTGGTGAATGTTCTGTGGACGGTGCCAGATAGATTAGACAGGTGCAATAATTAAATGGTATAAAACATGTTGTGTAACATTCTACTGAACTAATTTTTTTTTATTTACTTTGTTTCATGACTGGAATATTGCCAAGAAAAAAACCAAGGTCAGACACCACATGGTATGCTTAAATTGCAAATGGTTAACCAGAGGAAGTGTACCAACAGCATTAACAAAATCATCTGTAGGACAGGAAAGAACTCCAACTTCTAGCTCGCATAACTGCACTTGGTAATGCCTCACTCAATAGTACTATCAGTACCTCACCCTACCCATGCATAAATTTGACACTTTTTAAAAAAAAAAAAAAAAAAAAAAAAAAAAAAAAAAAAAAAAAAAAAAAAAGCTGTAGAGATTTGGGTTACCATTACTTTGATTTTTTGGAATGTGGATACAAAAATTGTAAACGGCAATGCTGATGTAGATTACAACATGTACTGATCAAGAAAATTCTTGCAATCAATATTAAGATTAAAATTCAATTTTATTTCATGTTTATAATTTGAAAAATATTTACACAATGGAACCAGTCAAACAGGTTGTGGTGACTAAGGAAAATAGTGCAGAGGTACAAAATGTCGCTGCAATGGGTGCGAAGACAAATGATAATGACACTGAAAATGTCAATCATATCAACGACAGCTGGGAATATTACAAAAATCCAGTTTATGCTGAAGACAATAATGTCTTACCGCATGGCACTGCAATGCTCACAGTAGACAAGACTTGTTCCCATATCTCACCACAAAGCATTTTCTCGCATGAAGCAAGGCAAAAGAAATGCTAGTGCGGAATCAGTAAATTTCAGTTTCTCCATGTCACAAGGATTTGTTTCAAATGTGGGAGAACAAGACACAGTAAGTGCACAAGACAATAATGCGTCATCAGTGCATTCAATGCAGGACATGTATAAATGCCTCACTGACCTAACAAAGAATTTAGTTAATAATATTTCTACACAACAAACCAAAAAACTTGACAAAAAATTTCATGATTCTAAAAATGAACAAAAGCAAACATTTGACAGCTTTAAGAATGACCTATCACAACTGACCTCTCTAATGATTTAACTTGCAAACTTGCAGATATGGGGAAGAAATTAAAGATGGATTATTCATTGATTTATCTCAGGAGATAAACAACTTAGATCATAAAGTTTTATCTCTGGACAAGGCACAATAGGAAATGGCAGGTAAGCTAAAGGTCGTGAGTGACATAAAGACTCAGATGCAAGACACTTAGTCGGAAATTTGCAAAAATTTTAAAACTATGCAGGTACTGGTAATGAGCTGCAATCTTTATGTACAGATTTGCTGGAAGAAGTACAGGAGCTGTCAGTAAAATTGAGTAATTTAGATTTAGGCAATAAGTTCTTAAAGAACACACAAGAAAAAATTCAAAAGGGAAGTAAAGGATTTACAGGATGGAGCTGAAGCAGGAATGCTAGATAAGTATACGACCCTCGCACAGAAAGTCATACAAGAGCATAAGACCTATGTCAAAGCAGTTGATGATGTAGTAAATGAAAGGGAAAATAAATTGATTGCTAGGATTAAGCTAGGCTTAAAGGCAGCAGAAAAGAAGTTGCAGAGCAGTCTAATTAATGTTGTGAAAATCACAACAAAGACACCAATCGCAAGCAATCAGCTTTAGTCGGGAGGGATGAATAGCGGTAATACTTATCAACTATTTGCTACCAGCCCTTCACACGGAGGACAAAGAAATTACAAAATGCAAAATCTCATATAAGATGTGAAACAAATACTAACAAAGAGATAGAGGGGCTGGCCAGTACTTACCTCAGCTCAGTACAGCCGATAGATACACATAAAACAGAACTGAAAATTTACATTCCTAGCTTTCGGAACTTTTTTCCTTCATCAGGGAGGAGAGAGGGGAAAAAAGGGAAGAAGGGAAAGTGGATTCAGTTACTCACAACCCAGGTTATGAAGCAACAGGGAAAGGTAAACAGGGAGGGTAGCAAGGATGGAGGCATGGTTGTCAGAGGGAAGCCAAAGATATTCTACTGTAAGTACTGTGCCAGCTTCAAACCAAAGAGGATGCATACAGAAGTAAAGAGGTATATAGTATAAAGATAAACACAACTATGTAGGATGAAAAGATGCGTGAATGGCTAAAGAGGAAAGGGAAAGAGGAGAAGACTGAAGAGTGAATGGGAGTGAGGTGGTTTAACGTAGGTTCAGTCCAGGGGGATGGCGGGATGAAAGGATGTGTTGGAGTGCAAGTTCCCATCTCCGCAGTTCAGAGGGACTGGTGTTGGGTGGGAGAAGCCAAATGGCACATACGGTGTAGCAGGTTCCTAGGTCCCTAGAATTATGCTGGAGGGCATGCTCCGCTACTGGGTATTGGGCATCTCCTAGGCGGACAGTTCGTCTGTGTCCGTTCATGCGCTCAGCCAGTTTGGTTGTTGTCATGCCGATGTAAAAGGCTGTGCAGTGCAGGCATGTCAGTTGATAAATGACATGTGTGGTTTCACACGTAGCCCTGCCTTGAATTGTGTATGTTTTACCAGTAGCGGGGCTGGAGTAGGTGGTTGTGGGGGGATGCATGGGGCAGGTTTTGCAGCGGGGTCGGTTACAGGGGTAGGAACCGCTGGGTAGAGAAGGTAGTCTGGGAATATTGTAGGGTTTAACAAGGATGTTACGGAGGTTAGGGGGGCGACGAAAGGCAACTCTGGGTGGTGTGGGGAGAATTTTGTCAAGGGATGATCTCATTTCAGGGGTTGACTTGAGAAAGTCATATCCCTGGCGGAGTAATTTGTTGATGTTTTCGAGGCCAGGATAATATTGGGTGACAAGGGGGATGCTTCTGTGTGGTCTGGGGGTAGGAACATTGTTGTTGGACGGGGAGGAATGTATTGCTCGGGATATCTGTTTGTGGACAAGGTCTGCAGGATAGTTGCGGGAGAGGAAAGCACTGGTCAGGTTATTGGTGTAGTTGTTGAGGGATTCGTCACTGGAGCAGATACGTTTGCCACGAATACCTAGGCTGTAGGGAAGGGAGCGTTTGATGTGGAAAGGATGGCAGCTATCAAAGTGAAGGTACTGTTGTTTGTTTGTGGGTTTGATATGGACAGAGGTGTGGATGTGAGCTTCAACAAGATGAAGGTCAACATCCAGGAAGGTGGCTTGGGTTTTGGAGAAGGACCAGGTGAAATTCAGATTCGAAAAGGAGTTGAGGTTATGGAGGAAATTAAGGAGTGTTTCTTCACCATGAGTCCAGACCACAAAGATGTCATCTATAAACCTATACCAGGCCAGGGGAAGCAGCTGTTGGGTCTTCAGGAAAGCCTCCTCCATGCGGCCCATGAAGAGGTTGGCATAGGAGGGAGCCATCCTGGTTCCCATGGCCGTTCCCCTGATTTGTTTGTAGGTCTGGCCTTCAAAAGTGAAGTAATTATGGGTGAGGATGAAGTTGGTAAGTGTGATAAGGAACGAGGTTTTTGGAAGATCTTCGGGTGGGCGTTGGGAGAGGTAGTGCTCAAGGGCAGAGAGACCATGGGTATGTGGGATGTTTGTGTAAAGGGATGTAGCATCTATGGTCACAAGAAAGGTTTCAGGTGGGAGAGGAGTGGGAATGGATTTGAGGCGTTCTAGGAAGTGGTTTGTGTCTTTGATGTAGGATGGGAGTCTGCGGGTGATAGGTTGTAGGTGCTGATCTACCAGAGCTGAGATACGTTCGGTTGGGGATTTGAAGCCTGCTACAATGGGACGGCCAGGATGGTTCTCTTTGTGGATTTTGGGTAATAGGTAGAAGGTAGGGGTACGTGGCTCAGGTGGAGTGAGTAAGTCTATGGAAGCCGTTGTGAGGCCTTGTGAGGGACCTTGGATTTTTAGGATTTTTTGCAGCTCAGTCTGGATGGAGGGAATGGGATCCTGGGTGACAGCTTTGTAGGTTGAGGTGTCAGAGAGTTGACGCAGTCCTTCTGCCACATACTCCACACGGTCAAGTACGACAGTTGTGGAGCCTTTATCCGCCGGGAGGATGACAATAGAGCGGTCTATTTTCAGCTCCTTAATGGCACGGGATTCAGCTGGGGTGATGTTGGGGGTTGTCGGGATGTTCTTCAAGAAGGACTGGGAGGCAACACTGGATGTGAGGAATTCCTGAAATGTCTGCAAGGGATGGTTTTGGGGGAGGGGAGGAGGATCCCTTTGAGAAGGCAGTCGGAACTGTTCTAGACAGGGTTCAACACTGGGTCTAGTACTTGGAGGCTGTGTTTGTGTAGTGAAGTGATATTTCCAGTTGAGGTTCCGGGTGAATGAGAGGAGATCTTTAACCAGGGCAGTGTGGTTGAATTTAGGTGTGGGGCTAAAGGTTAAGCCTTTTGATAGAACAGATGTCTCTGGAGGAGAGAGGGATCTGGATGAGAGGTTTAGGACTGAATTGGGACTGGTGATATGTGGCATTTGACTGTGGTTATAGTTGAGATTTGGTCTGTGTGGGGTATGTGCTGGTATGGGGAGATTGAGTAGGGTGGCTAGGCTAGGTTTGTTGGCTATGAGGGGGGTTTGTTGAAGGTTCTGTTGTGGTTGGTGTTTGTGAGGGATAGGGAGAGGGACCCCACTTCTTAGGTGTTGCACTAGCACTGTGGATAGTTTTTTCAGGTGGTGTGTGGCATGGAACTCAAGTTTGCAGCTGGCTTCTAGGATGATGTTCCTCAGTGTGTTCTCCAAGCAAGGGTTTGAGAGGTGGAGGACTTTGAAGAGAGATAGGAGCTGTTGGGAGTGGTGGTTACATGAAGTAGTGTAGAGATTCAGGACAAGTTGGGTAAGGGCTAAGGATTGAAGGTTCTGGAAGTCCAGGAGAGACTTGTGGAAGGAGGAATTGCACCCGGAGATGGGAACTTTTAAGGTAAGCCCTTTAGGGGTAATTCCAAAGGTTAAACAGGACTGGAGGAAAAGTATGTGGGATTGCAGTTTGGCTACGGTGAATGCATGTTTCCGGAATGAATGTAAATAATGTGGTATAGGATTAGGGTACATAGTGGGTAACTGGTGGGTAGGGAAATTAAATAACTAAAGTTGAAATAGTAATCATAAGAAGGAGTAAAACACGGAGGGAAGGACGAGAAGGAAAGAAATTGTGTTGGTAATGTTCAATACCAAAGGAAGACCACTAAATAAGAAAAATACGGAAAAAGTTGACCAGACCAAGCAAGTATGTCCAGATTAGGGGAAAAAGAACACACGTAGCTCAAAAACTGAGATAGCGAGTGGCGAAAAAAGATCGCGCGTGCCGCAAAAGCGATCGCGCGTGCCGCAAAAAAGATCGCGCGTGCCGCAAAAAAGATCGCGCGTGCCGCACAAAAGATCGCGGGTGGGGCAGAAATGTCCCAAAAAATTTTTCTTGTGGCAGAGAAAGATAGCCAATGGCACAAAAATATTGCCAGCAACAAGAAATCGACGTAAATGGATGATACTGGTAGGTGTGGAAGAGATTGTTGGCAGTGATTGTTGGCTGGGAAACAGCGAATAACGAACGTTAAAACTATGGAATATTGAATAAATAAATCAATAAATAAAAAAGAGAAGAGGACTATAAACGGAACAAGATAATAGGAGGAAGATGAAACTAGCACAGTTGGTGACGAAAATATTTATTTATGTATATATAAAACACTGAAGAAGAGAAAGTGTTAAGATGACAGACGTAAGTGATAGCTAACAAAAGGGACAAAACAATGAAGGATGTGGACCACACAGGTGATCTAAATGATTAATGGAAAATCTCATATAAGATGTGAAACAAATACTAACAAAGAGATAGAGGGGCTGGCCAGTACTTACCTCAGCTCAGTACAGCCGATAGATACACATAAAACAGAACTGAAAATTTACATTCCTAGCTTTCGGAACTTTTTTCCTTCATCAGGGAGGAGAGAGGGGAAAAAAGGGAAGAAGGGAAAGTGGATTCAGTTACTCACAACCCAGGTTATGAAGCAACAGGGAAAGGTAAACAGGGAGGGTAGCAAGGATGGAGGCATGGTTGTCAGAGGGAAGCCAAAGATATTCTACTGTAAGTACTGTGCCAGCTTCAAACCAAAGAGGATGCATACAGAAGTAAAGAGGTATATAGTATAAAGATAAACACAACTATGTAGGATGAAAAGATGCGTGAATGGCTAAAGAGGAAAGGGAAAGAGGAGAAGACTGAAGAGTGAATGGGAGTGAGGTGGTTTAACGTAGGTTCAGTCCAGGGGGATGGCGGGATGAAAGGATGTGTTGGAGTGCAAGTTCCCATCTCCGCAGTTCAGAGGGACTGGTGTTGGGTGGGAGAAGCCAAATGGCACATACGGTGTAGCAGGTTCCTAGGTCCCTAGAATTATGCTGGAGGGCATGCTCCGCTACTGGGTATTGGGCATCTCCTAGGCGGACAGTTCGTCTGTGTCCGTTCATGCGCTCAGCCAGTTTGGTTGTTGTCATGCCGATGTAAAAGGCTGTGCAGTGCAGGCATGTCAGTTGATAAATGACATGTGTGGTTTCACACGTAGCCCTGCCTTGAATTGTGTATGTTTTACCAGTAGCGGGGCTGGAGTAGGTGGTTGTGGGGGGATGCATGGGGCAGGTTTTGCAGCGGGGTCGGTTACAGGGGTAGGAACCGCTGGGTAGAGAAGGTAGTCTGGGAATATTGTAGGGTTTAACAAGGATGTTACGGAGGTTAGGGGGGCGACGAAAGGCAACTCTGGGTGGTGTGGGGAGAATTTTGTCAAGGGATGATCTCATTTCAGGGGTTGACTTGAGAAAGTCATATCCCTGGCGGAGTAATTTGTTGATGTTTTCGAGGCCAGGATAATATTGGGTGACAAGGGGGATGCTTCTGTGTGGTCTGGGGGTAGGAACATTGTTGTTGGACGGGGAGGAATGTATTGCTCGGGATATCTGTTTGTGGACAAGGTCTGCAGGATAGTTGCGGGAGAGGAAAGCACTGGTCAGGTTATTGGTGTAGTTGTTGAGGGATTCGTCACTGGAGCAGATACGTTTGCCACGAATACCTAGGCTGTAGGGAAGGGAGCGTTTGATGTGGAAAGGATGGCAGCTATCAAAGTGAAGGTACTGTTGTTTGTTTGTGGGTTTGATATGGACAGAGGTGTGGATGTGAGCTTCAACAAGATGAAGGTCAACATCCAGGAAGGTGGCTTGGGTTTTGGAGAAGGACCAGGTGAAATTCAGATTCGAAAAGGAGTTGAGGTTATGGAGGAAATTAAGGAGTGTTTCTTCACCATGAGTCCAGACCACAAAGATGTCATCTATAAACCTATACCAGGCCAGGGGAAGCAGCTGTTGGGTCTTCAGGAAAGCCTCCTCCATGCGGCCCATGAAGAGGTTGGCATAGGAGGGAGCCATCCTGGTTCCCATGGCCGTTCCCCTGATTTGTTTGTAGGTCTGGCCTTCAAAAGTGAAGTAATTATGGGTGAGGATGAAGTTGGTAAGTGTGATAAGGAACGAGGTTTTTGGAAGATCTTCGGGTGGGCGTTGGGAGAGGTAGTGCTCAAGGGCAGAGAGACCATGGGTATGTGGGATGTTTGTGTAAAGGGATGTAGCATCTATGGTCACAAGAAAGGTTTCAGGTGGGAGAGGAGTGGGAATGGATTTGAGGCGTTCTAGGAAGTGGTTTGTGTCTTTGATGTAGGATGGGAGTCTGCGGGTGATAGGTTGTAGGTGCTGATCTACCAGAGCTGAGATACGTTCGGTTGGGGATTTGAAGCCTGCTACAATGGGACGGCCAGGATGGTTCTCTTTGTGGATTTTGGGTAATAGGTAGAAGGTAGGGGTACGTGGCTCAGGTGGAGTGAGTAAGTCTATGGAAGCCGTTGTGAGGCCTTGTGAGGGACCTTGGATTTTTAGGATTTTTTGCAGCTCAGTCTGGATGGAGGGAATGGGATCCTGGGTGACAGCTTTGTAGGTTGAGGTGTCAGAGAGTTGACGCAGTCCTTCTGCCACATACTCCACACGGTCAAGTACGACAGTTGTGGAGCCTTTATCCGCCGGGAGGATGACAATAGAGCGGTCTATTTTCAGCTCCTTAATGGCACGGGATTCAGCTGGGGTGATGTTGGGGGTTGTCGGGATGTTCTTCAAGAAGGACTGGGAGGCAACACTGGATGTGAGGAATTCCTGAAATGTCTGCAAGGGATGGTTTTGGGGGAGGGGAGGAGGATCCCTTTGAGAAGGCAGTCGGAACTGTTCTAGACAGGGTTCAACACTGGGTCTAGTACTTGGAGGCTGTGTTTGTGTAGTGAAGTGATATTTCCAGTTGAGGTTCCGGGTGAATGAGAGGAGATCTTTAACCAGGGCAGTGTGGTTGAATTTAGGTGTGGGGCTAAAGGTTAAGCCTTTTGATAGAACAGATGTCTCTGGAGGAGAGAGGGATCTGGATGAGAGGTTTAGGACTGAATTGGGACTGGTGATATGTGGCATTTGACTGTGGTTATAGTTGAGATTTGGTCTGTGTGGGGTATGTGCTGGTATGGGGAGATTGAGTAGGGTGGCTAGGCTAGGTTTGTTGGCTATGAGGGGGGTTTGTTGAAGGTTCTGTTGTGGTTGGTGTTTGTGAGGGATAGGGAGAGGGACCCCACTTCTTAGGTGTTGCACTAGCACTGTGGATAGTTTTTTCAGGTGGTGTGTGGCATGGAACTCAAGTTTGCAGCTGGCTTCTAGGATGATGTTCCTCAGTGTTCCCGCAGACTCCCATCCTACATCAAAGACACAAACCACTTCCTAGAACGCCTCAAATCCATTCCCACTCCTCTCCCACCTGAAACCTTTCTTGTGACCATAGATGCTACATCCCTTTACACAAACATCCCACATACCCATGGTCTCTCTGCCCTTGAGCACTACCTCTCCCAACGCCCACCCGAAGATCTTCCAAAAACCTCGTTCCTTATCACACTTACCAACTTCATCCTCACCCATAATTACTTCACTTTTGAAGGCCAGACCTACAAACAAATCAGGGGAACGGCCATGGGAACCAGGATGGCTCCCTCCTATGCCAACCTCTTCATGGGCCGCATGGAGGAGGCTTTCCTGAAGACCCAACAGCTGCTTCCCCTGGCCTGGTATAGGTTTATAGATGACATCTTTGTGGTCTGGACTCATGGTGAAGAAACACTCCTTAATTTCCTCCATAACCTCAACTCCTTTTCGAATCTGAATTTCACCTGGTCCTTCTCCAAAACCCAAGCCACCTTCCTGGATGTTGACCTTCATCTTGTTGAAGCTCACATCCACACCTCTGTCCATATCAAACCCACAAACAAACAACAGTACCTTCACTTTGATAGCTGCCATCCTTTCCACATCAAACGCTCCCTTCCCTACAGCCTAGGTATTCGTGGCAAACGTATCTGCTCCAGTGACGAATCCCTCAACAACTACACCAATAACCTGACCAGTGCTTTCCTCTCCCGCAACTATCCTGCAGACCTTGTCCACAAACAGATATCCCGAGCAATACATTCCTCCCCGTCCAACAACAATGTTCCTACCCCCAGACCACACAGAAGCATCCCCCTTGTCACCCAATATTATCCTGGCCTCGAAAACATCAACAAATTACTCCGCCAGGGATATGACTTTCTCAAGTCAACCCCTGAAATGAGATCATCCCTTGACAAAATTCTCCCCACACCACCCAGAGTTGCCTTTCGTCGCCCCCCTAACCTCCGTAACATCCTTGTTAAACCCTACAATATTCCCAGACTACCTTCTCTACCCAGCGGTTCCTACCCCTGTAACCGACCCCGCTGCAAAACCTGCCCCATGCATCCCCCCACAACCACCTACTCCAGCCCCGCTACTGGTAAAACATACACAATTCAAGGCAGGGCTACGTGTGAAACCACACATGTCATTTATCAACTGACATGCCTGCACTGCACAGCCTTTTACATCGGCATGACAACAACCAAACTGGCTGAGCGCATGAACGGACACAGACGAACTGTCCGCCTAGGAGATGCCCAATACCCAGTAGCGGAGCATGCCCTCCAGCATAATTCTAGGGACCTAGGAACCTGCTACACCGTATGTGCCATTTGGCTTCTCCCACCCAACACCAGTCCCTCTGAACTGCGGAGATGGGAACTTGCACTCCAACACATCCTTTCATCCCGCCATCCCCCTGGACTGAACCTACGTTAAACCACCTCACTCCCATTCACTCTTCAGTCTTCTCCTCTTTCCCTTTCCTCTTTAGCCATTCACGCATCTTTTCATCCTACATAGTTGTGTTTATCTTTATACTATATACCTCTTTACTTCTGTATGCATCCTCTTTGGTTTGAAGCTGGCACAGTACTTACAGTAGAATATCTTTGGCTTCCCTCTGACAACCATGCCTCCATCCTTGCTACCCTCCCTGTTTACCTTTCCCTGTTGCTTCATAACCTGGGTTGTGAGTAACTGAATCCACTTTCCCTTCTTCCCTTTTTTCCCCTCTCTCCTCCCTGATGAAGGAAAAAAGTTCCGAAAGCTAGGAATGTAAATTTTCAGTTCTGTTTTATGTGTATCTATCGGCTGTACTGAGCTGAGGTAAGTACTGGCCAGCCCCTCTATCTCTTTGTTAGTATTTGTTTCACATCTTATATGAGATTTTCCATTAATCATTTAGATCACCTGTGTGGTCCACATCCTTCATTGTTTTGTCCCTTTTGTTAGCTATCACTTACGTCTGTCATCTTAACACTTTCTCTTCTTCAGTGTTTTATATATACATAAATAAATATTTTCGTCACCAACTGTGCTAGTTTCATCTTCCTCCTATTATCTTGTTCCGTTTATAGTCCTCTTCTCTTTTTTATTTATTGATTTATTTATTCAATATTCCATAGTTTTAACGTTCGTTATTCGCTGTTTCCCAGCCAACAATCACTGCCAACAATCTCTTCCACACCTACCAGTATCATCCATTTACGTCGATTTCTTGTTGCTGGCGATATTTTTGTGCCATTGGCTATCTTTCTCTGCCACAAGAAAAATTTTTTGGGACATTTCTGCCCCACCCGCGATCTTTTGTGCGGCACGCGCGATCTTTTTTGCGGCACGCGCGATCTTTTTTGCGGCACGCGCGATCGCTTTTGCGGCACGCGCGATCTTTTTTCGCCACTCGCTATCTCAGTTTTTGAGCTACGTGTGTTCTTTTTCCCCTAATCTGGACATACTTGCTTGGTCTGGTCAACTTTTTCCGTATTTTTCTTATTTAGTGGTCTTCCTTTGGTATTGAACATTACCAACACAATTTCTTTCCTTCTCGTCCTTCCCTCCGTGTTTTACTCCTTCTTATGATTACTATTTCAACTTTAGTTATTTAATTTCCCTACCCACCAGTTACCCACTATGTACCCTAATCCTATACCACATTATTTACATTCATTCCGGAAACATGCATTCACCGTAGCCAAACTGCAATCCCACATACTTTTCCTCCAGTCCTGTTTAACCTTTGGAATTACCCCTAAAGGGCTTACCTTAAAAGTTCCCATCTCCGGGTGCAATTCCTCCTTCCACAAGTCTCTCCTGGACTTCCAGAACCTTCAATCCTTAGCCCTTACCCAACTTGTCCTGAATCTCTACACTACTTCATGTAACCACCACTCCCAACAGCTCCTATCTCTCTTCAAAGTCCTCCACCTCTCAAACCCTTGCTTGGAGAACACACTGAGGAACATCATCCTAGAAGCCAGCTGCAAACTTGAGTTCCATGCCACACACCACCTGAAAAAACTATCCACAGTGCTAGTGCAACACCTAAGAAGTGGGGTCCCTCTCCCTATCCCTCACAAACACCAACCACAACAGAACCTTCAACAAACCCCCCTCATAGCCAACAAACCTAGCCTAGCCACCCTACTCAATCTCCCCATACCAGCACATACCCCACACAGACCAAATCTCAACTATAACCACAGTCAAATGCCACATATCACCAGTCCCAATTCAGTCCTAAACCTCTCATCCAGATCCCTCTCTCCTCCAGAGACATCTGTTCTATCAAAAGGCTTAACCTTTAGCCCCACACCTAAATTCAACCACACTGCCCTGGTTAAAGATCTCCTCTCATTCACCCGGAACCTCAACTGGAAATATCACTTCACTACACAAACACAGCCTCCAAGTACTAGACCCAGTGTTGAACCCTGTCTAGAACAGTTCCGACTGCCTTCTCAAAGGGATCCTCCTCCCCTCCCCCAAAACCATCCCTTGCAGACATTTCAGGAATTCCTCACATCCAGTGTTGCCTCCCAGTCCTTCTTGAAGAACATCCCGACAACCCCCAACATCACCCCAGCTGAATCCCGTGCCATTAAGGAGCTGAAAATAGACCGCTCTATTGTCATCCTCCCGGCGGATAAAGGCTCCACAACTGTCGTACTTGACCGTGTGGAGTATGTGGCAGAAGGACTGCGTCAACTCTCTGACACCTCAACCTACAAAGCTGTCACCCAGGATCCCATTCCCTCCATCCAGACTGAGCTGCAAAAAATCCTAAAAATCCAAGGTCCCTCACAAGGCCTCACAACGGCTTCCATAGACTTACTCACTCCACCTGAGCCACGTACCCCTACCTTCTACCTATTACCCAAAATCCACAAAGAGAACCATCCTGGCCGTCCCATTGTAGCAGGCTTCAAATCCCCAACCGAACGTATCTCAGCTCTGGTAGATCAGCACCTACAACCTATCACCCGCAGACTCCCATCCTACATCAAAGACACAAACCACTTCCTAGAACGCCTCAAATCCATTCCCACTCCTCTCCCACCTGAAACCTTTCTTGTGACCATAGATGCTACATCCCTTTACACAAACATCCCACATACCCATGGTCTCTCTGCCCTTGAGCACTACCTCTCCCAACGCCCACCCGAAGATCTTCCAAAAACCTCGTTCCTTATCACACTTACCAACTTCATCCTCACCCATAATTACTTCACTTTTGAAGGCCAGACCTACAAACAAATCAGGGGAACGGCCATGGGAACCAGGATGGCTCCCTCCTATGCCAACCTCTTCATGGGCCGCATGGAGGAGGCTTTCCTGAAGACCCAACAGCTGCTTCCCCTGGCCTGGTATAGGTTTATAGATGACATCTTTGTGGTCTGGACTCATGGTGAAGAAACACTCCTTAATTTCCTCCATAACCTCAACTCCTTTTCGAATCTGAATTTCACCTGGTCCTTCTCCAAAACCCAAGCCACCTTCCTGGATGTTGACCTTCATCTTGTTGAAGCTCACATCCACACCTCTGTCCATATCAAACCCACAAACAAACAACAGTACCTTCACTTTGATAGCTGCCATCCTTTCCACATCAAACGCTCCCTTCCCTACAGCCTAGGTATTCGTGGCAAACGTATCTGCTCCAGTGACGAATCCCTCAACAACTACACCAATAACCTGACCAGTGCTTTCCTCTCCCGCAACTATCCTGCAGACCTTGTCCACAAACAGATATCCCGAGCAATACATTCCTCCCCGTCCAACAACAATGTTCCTACCCCCAGACCACACAGAAGCATCCCCCTTGTCACCCAATATTATCCTGGCCTCGAAAACATCAACAAATTACTCCGCCAGGGATATGACTTTCTCAAGTCAACCCCTGAAATGAGATCATCCCTTGACAAAATTCTCCCCACACCACCCAGAGTTGCCTTTCGTCGCCCCCCTAACCTCCGTAACATCCTTGTTAAACCCTACAATATTCCCAGACTACCTTCTCTACCCAGCGGTTCCTACCCCTGTAACCGACCCCGCTGCAAAACCTGCCCCATGCATCCCCCCACAACCACCTACTCCAGCCCCGCTACTGGTAAAACATACACAATTCAAGGCAGGGCTACGTGTGAAACCACACATGTCATTTATCAACTGACATGCCTGCACTGCACAGCCTTTTACATCGGCATGACAACAACCAAACTGGCTGAGCGCATGAACGGACACAGACGAACTGTCCGCCTAGGAGATGCCCAATACCCAGTAGCGGAGCATGCCCTCCAGCATAATTCTAGGGACCTAGGAACCTGCTACACCGTATGTGCCATTTGGCTTCTCCCACCCAACACCAGTCCCTCTGAACTGCGGAGATGGGAACTTGCACTCCAACACATCCTTTCATCCCGCCATCCCCCTGGACTGAACCTACGTTAAACCACCTCACTCCCATTCACTCTTCAGTCTTCTCCTCTTTCCCTTTCCTCTTTAGCCATTCACGCATCTTTTCATCCTACATAGTTGTGTTTATCTTTATACTATATACCTCTTTACTTCTGTATGCATCCTCTTTGGTTTGAAGCTGGCACAGTACTTACAGTAGAATATCTTTGGCTTCCCTCTGACAACCATGCCTCCATCCTTGCTACCCTCCCTGTTTACCTTTCCCTGTTGCTTCATAACCTGGGTTGTGAGTAACTGAATCCACTTTCCCTTCTTCCCTTTTTTCCCCTCTCTCCTCCCTGATGAAGGAAAAAAGTTCCGAAAGCTAGGAATGTAAATTTTCAGTTCTGTTTTATGTGTATCTATCGGCTGTACTGAGCTGAGGTAAGTACTGGCCAGCCCCTCTATCTCTTTGTTAGTATTTGTTTCACATCTTATATGAGATTTTCCATTAATCATTTAGATCACCTGTGTGGTCCACATCCTTCATTGTTTTGTCCCTTTTGTTAGCTATCACTTACGTCTGTCATCTTAACACTTTCTCTTCTTCAGTGTTTTATATATACATAAATAAATATTTTCGTCACCAACTGTGCTAGTTTCATCTTCCTCCTATTATCTTGTTCCGTTTATAGTCCTCTTCTCTTTTTTATTTATTGATTTATTTATTCAATATTCCATAGTTTTAACGTTCGTTATTCGCTGTTTCCCAGCCAACAATCACTGCCAACAATCTCTTCCACACCTACCAGTATCATCCATTTACGTCGATTTCTTGTTGCTGGCGATATTTTTGTGCCATTGGCTATCTTTCTCTGCCACAAGAAAAATTTTTTGGGACATTTCTGCCCCACCCGCGATCTTTTGTGCGGCACGCGCGATCTTTTTTGCGGCACGCGCGATCTTTTTTGCGGCACGCGCGATCGCTTTTGCGGCACGCGCGATCTTTTTTCGCCACTCGCTATCTCAGTTTTTGAGCTACGTGTGTTCTTTTTCCCCTAATCTGGACATACTTGCTTGGTCTGGTCAACTTTTTCCGTATTTTTCTTATTTAGTGGTCTTCCTTTGGTATTGAACATTACCAACACAATTTCTTTCCTTCTCGTCCTTCCCTCCGTGTTTTACTCCTTCTTATGATTACTATTTCAACTTTAGTTATTTAATTTCCCTACCCACCAGTTACCCACTATGTACCCTAATCCTATACCACATTATTTACATTCATTCCGGAAACATGCATTCACCGTAGCCAAACTGCAATCCCACATACTTTTCCTCCAGTCCTGTTTAACCTTTGGAATTACCCCTAAAGGGCTTACCTTAAAAGTTCCCATCTCCGGGTGCAATTCCTCCTTCCACAAGTCTCTCCTGGACTTCCAGAACCTTCAATCCTTAGCCCTTACCCAACTTGTCCTGAATCTCTACACTACTTCATGTAACCACCACTCCCAACAGCTCCTATCTCTCTTCAAAGTCCTCCACCTCTCAAACCCTTGCTTGGAGAACACACTGAGGAACATCATCCTAGAAGCCAGCTGCAAACTTGAGTTCCATGCCACACACCACCTGAAAAAACTATCCACAGTGCTAGTGCAACACCTAAGAAGTGGGGTCCCTCTCCCTATCCCTCACAAACACCAACCACAACAGAACCTTCAACAAACCCCCCTCATAGCCAACAAACCTAGCCTAGCCACCCTACTCAATCTCCCCATACCAGCACATACCCCACACAGACCAAATCTCAACTATAACCACAGTCAAATGCCACATATCACCAGTCCCAATTCAGTCCTAAACCTCTCATCCAGATCCCTCTCTCCTCCAGAGACATCTGTTCTATCAAAAGGCTTAACCTTTAGCCCCACACCTAAATTCAACCACACTGCCCTGGTTAAAGATCTTCTCTCATTCACCCGGAACCTCAACTGGAAATATCACTTCACTACACAAACACAGCCTCCAAGTACTAGACCCAGTGTTGAACCCTGTCTAGAACAGTTCCGACTGCCTTCTCAAAGGGATCCTCCTCCCCTCCCCCAAAACCATCCCTTGCAGACATTTCAGGAATTCCTCACATCCAGTGTTGCCTCCCAGTCCTTCTTGAAGAACATCCCGACAACCCCCAACATCACCCCAGCTGAATCCCGTGCCATTAAGGAGCTGAAAATAGACCGCTCTATTGTCATCCTCCCGGCGGATAAAGGCTCCACAACTGTCGTACTTGACCGTGTGGAGTATGTGGCAGAAGGACTGCGTCAACTCTCTGACACCTCAACCTACAAAGCTGTCACCCAGGATCCCATTCCCTCCATCCAGACTGAGCTGCAAAAAATCCTAAAAATCCAAGGTCCCTCACAAGGCCTCACAACGGCTTCCATAGACTTACTCACTCCACCTGAGCCACGTACCCCTACCTTCTACCTATTACCCAAAATCCACAAAGAGAACCATCCTGGCCGTCCCATTGTAGCAGGCTTCAAATCCCCAACCGAACGTATCTCAGCTCTGGTAGATCAGCACCTACAACCTATCACCCGCAGACTCCCATCCTACATCAAAGACACAAACCACTTCCTAGAACGCCTCAAATCCATTCCCACTCCTCTCCCACCTGAAACCTTTCTTGTGACCATAGATGCTACATCCCTTTACACAAACATCCCACATACCCATGGTCTCTCTGCCCTTGAGCACTACCTCTCCCAACGCCCACCCGAAGATCTTCCAAAAACCTCGTTCCTTATCACACTTACCAACTTCATCCTCACCCATAATTACTTCACTTTTGAAGGCCAGACCTACAAACAAATCAGGGGAACGGCCATGGGAACCAGGATGGCTCCCTCCTATGCCAACCTCTTCATGGGCCGCATGGAGGAGGCTTTCCTGAAGACCCAACAGCTGCTTCCCCTGGCCTGGTATAGGTTTATAGATGACATCTTTGTGGTCTGGACTCATGGTGAAGAAACACTCCTTAATTTCCTCCATAACCTCAACTCCTTTTCGAATCTGAATTTCACCTGGTCCTTCTCCAAAACCCAAGCCACCTTCCTGGATGTTGACCTTCATCTTGTTGAAGCTCACATCCACACCTCTGTCCATATCAAACCCACAAACAAACAACAGTACCTTCACTTTGATAGCTGCCATCCTTTCCACATCAAACGCTCCCTTCCCTACAGCCTAGGTATTCGTGGCAAACGTATCTGCTCCAGTGACGAATCCCTCAACAACTACACCAATAACCTGACCAGTGCTTTCCTCTCCCGCAACTATCCTGCAGACCTTGTCCACAAACAGATATCCCGAGCAATACATTCCTCCCCGTCCAACAACAATGTTCCTACCCCCAGACCACACAGAAGCATCCCCCTTGTCACCCAATATTATCCTGGCCTCGAAAACATCAACAAATTACTCCGCCAGGGATATGACTTTCTCAAGTCAACCCCTGAAATGAGATCATCCCTTGACAAAATTCTCCCCACACCACCCAGAGTTGCCTTTCGTCGCCCCCCTAACCTCCGTAACATCCTTGTTAAACCCTACAATATTCCCAGACTACCTTCTCTACCCAGCGGTTCCTACCCCTGTAACCGACCCCGCTGCAAAACCTGCCCCATGCATCCCCCCACAACCACCTACTCCAGCCCCGCTACTGGTAAAACATACACAATTCAAGGCAGGGCTACGTGTGAAACCACACATGTCATTTATCAACTGACATGCCTGCACTGCACAGCCTTTTACATCGGCATGACAACAACCAAACTGGCTGAGCGCATGAACGGACACAGACGAACTGTCCGCCTAGGAGATGCCCAATACCCAGTAGCGGAGCATGCCCTCCAGCATAATTCTAGGGACCTAGGAACCTGCTACACCGTATGTGCCATTTGGCTTCTCCCACCCAACACCAGTCCCTCTGAACTGCGGAGATGGGAACTTGCACTCCAACACATCCTTTCATCCCGCCATCCCCCTGGACTGAACCTACGTTAAACCACCTCACTCCCATTCACTCTTCAGTCTTCTCCTCTTTCCCTTTCCTCTTTAGCCATTCACGCATCTTTTCATCCTACATAGTTGTGTTTATCTTTATACTATATACCTCTTTACTTCTGTATGCATCCTCTTTGGTTTGAAGCTGGCACAGTACTTACAGTAGAATATCTTTGGCTTCCCTCTGACAACCATGCCTCCATCCTTGCTACCCTCCCTGTTTACATTTCCCTGTTGCTTCATAACCTGGGTTGTGAGTAACTGAATCCACTTTCCCTTCTTCCCTTTTTTCCCCTCTCTCCTCCCTGATGAAGGAAAAAAGTTCCGAAAGCTAGGAATGTAAATTTTCAGTTCTGTTTTATGTGTATCTATCGGCTGTACTGAGCTGAGGTAAGTACTGGCCAGCCCCTCTATCTCTTTGTTAGTATTTGTTTCACATCTTATATGAGATTTTCCATTAATCATTTAGATCACCTGTGTGGTCCACATCCTTCATTGTTTTGTCCCTTTTGTTAGCTATCACTTACGTCTGTCATCTTAACACTTTCTCTTCTTCAGTGTTTTATATATACATAAATAAATATTTTCGTCACCAACTGTGCTAGTTTCATCTTCCTCCTATTATCTTGTTCCGTTTATAGTCCTCTTCTCTTTTTTATTTATTGATTTATTTATTCAATATTCCATAGTTTTAACGTTCGTTATTCGCTGTTTCCCAGCCAACAATCACTGCCAACAATCTCTTCCACACCTACCAGTATCATCCATTTACGTCGATTTCTTGTTGCTGGCGATATTTTTGTGCCATTGGCTATCTTTCTCTGCCACAAGAAAAATTTTTTGGGACATTTCTGCCCCACCCGCGATCTTTTGTGCGGCACGCGCGATCTTTTTTGCGGCACGCGCGATCTTTTTTGCGGCACGCGCGATCGCTTTTGCGGCACGCGCGATCTTTTTTCGCCACTCGCTATCTCAGTTTTTGAGCTACGTGTGTTCTTTTTCCCCTAATCTGGACATACTTGCTTGGTCTGGTCAACTTTTTCCGTATTTTTCTTATTTAGTGGTCTTCCTTTGGTATTGAACATTACCAACACAATTTCTTTCCTTCTCGTCCTTCCCTCCGTGTTTTACTCCTTCTTATGATTACTATTTCAACTTTAGTTATTTAATTTCCCTACCCACCAGTTACCCACTATGTACCCTAATCCTATACCACATTATTTACATTCATTCCGGAAACATGCATTCACCGTAGCCAAACTGCAATCCCACATACTTTTCCTCCAGTCCTGTTTAACCTTTGGAATTACCCCTAAAGGGCTTACCTTAAAAGTTCCCATCTCCGGGTGCAATTCCTCCTTCCACAAGTCTCTCCTGGACTTCCAGAACCTTCAATCCTTAGCCCTTACCCAACTTGTCCTGAATCTCTACACTACTTCATGTAACCACCACTCCCAACAGCTCCTATCTCTCTTCAAAGTCCTCCACCTCTCAAACCCTTGCTTGGAGAACACACTGAGGAACATCATCCTAGAAGCCAGCTGCAAACTTGAGTTCCATGCCACACACCACCTGAAAAAACTATCCACAGTGCTAGTGCAACACCTAAGAAGTGGGGTCCCTCTCCCTATCCCTCACAAACACCAACCACAACAGAACCTTCAACAAACCCCCCTCATAGCCAACAAACCTAGCCTAGCCACCCTACTCAATCTCCCCATACCAGCACATACCCCACACAGACCAAATCTCAACTATAACCACAGTCAAATGCCACATATCACCAGTCCCAATTCAGTCCTAAACCTCTCATCCAGATCCCTCTCTCCTCCAGAGACATCTGTTCTATCAAAAGGCTTAACCTTTAGCCCCACACCTAAATTCAACCACACTGCCCTGGTTAAAGATCTCCTCTCATTCACCCGGAACCTCAACTGGAAATATCACTTCACTACACAAACACAGCCTCCAAGTACTAGACCCAGTGTTGAACCCTGTCTAGAACAGTTCCGACTGCCTTCTCAAAGGGATCCTCCTCCCCTCCCCCAAAACCATCCCTTGCAGACATTTCAGGAATTCCTCACATCCAGTGTTGCCTCCCAGTCCTTCTTGAAGAACATCCCGACAACCCCCAACATCACCCCAGCTGAATCCCGTGCCATTAAGGAGCTGAAAATAGACCGCTCTATTGTCATCCTCCCGGCGGATAAAGGCTCCACAACTGTCGTACTTGACCGTGTGGAGTATGTGGCAGAAGGACTGCGTCAACTCTCTGACACCTCAACCTACAAAGCTGTCACCCAGGATCCCATTCCCTCCATCCAGACTGAGCTGCAAAAAATCCTAAAAATCCAAGGTCCCTCACAAGGCCTCACAACGGCTTCCATAGACTTACTCACTCCACCTGAGCCACGTACCCCTACCTTCTACCTATTACCCAAAATCCACAAAGAGAACCATCCTGGCCGTCCCATTGTAGCAGGCTTCAAATCCCCAACCGAACGTATCTCAGCTCTGGTAGATCAGCACCTACAACCTATCACCCGCAGACTCCCATCCTACATCAAAGACACAAACCACTTCCTAGAACGCCTCAAATCCATTCCCACTCCTCTCCCACCTGAAACCTTTCTTGTGACCATAGATGCTACATCCCTTTACACAAACATCCCACATACCCATGGTCTCTCTGCCCTTGAGCACTACCTCTCCCAACGCCCACCCGAAGATCTTCCAAAAACCTCGTTCCTTATCACACTTACCAACTTCATCCTCACCCATAATTACTTCACTTTTGAAGGCCAGACCTACAAACAAATCAGGGGAACGGCCATGGGAACCAGGATGGCTCCCTCCTATGCCAACCTCTTCATGGGCCGCATGGAGGAGGCTTTCCTGAAGACCCAACAGCTGCTTCCCCTGGCCTGGTATAGGTTTATAGATGACATCTTTGTGGTCTGGACTCATGGTGAAGAAACACTCCTTAATTTCCTCCATAACCTCAACTCCTTTTCGAATCTGAATTTCACCTGGTCCTTCTCCAAAACCCAAGCCACCTTCCTGGATGTTGACCTTCATCTTGTTGAAGCTCACATCCACACCTCTGTCCATATCAAACCCACAAACAAACAACAGTACCTTCACTTTGATAGCTGCCATCCTTTCCACATCAAACGCTCCCTTCCCTACAGCCTAGGTATTCGTGGCAAACGTATCTGCTCCAGTGACGAATCCCTCAACAACTACACCAATAACCTGACCAGTGCTTTCCTCTCCCGCAACTATCCTGCAGACCTTGTCCACAAACAGATATCCCGAGCAATACATTCCTCCCCGTCCAACAACAATGTTCCTACCCCCAGACCACACAGAAGCATCCCCCTTGTCACCCAATATTATCCTGGCCTCGAAAACATCAACAAATTACTCCGCCAGGGATATGACTTTCTCAAGTCAACCCCTGAAATGAGATCATCCCTTGACAAAATTCTCCCCACACCACCCAGAGTTGCCTTTCGTCGCCCCCCTAACCTCCGTAACATCCTTGTTAAACCCTACAATATTCCCAGACTACCTTCTCTACCCAGCGGTTCCTACCCCTGTAACCGACCCCGCTGCAAAACCTGCCCCATGCATCCCCCCACAACCACCTACTCCAGCCCCGCTACTGGTAAAACATACACAATTCAAGGCAGGGCTACGTGTGAAACCACACATGTCATTTATCAACTGACATGCCTGCACTGCACAGCCTTTTACATCGGCATGACAACAACCAAACTGGCTGAGCGCATGAACGGACACAGACGAACTGTCCGCCTAGGAGATGCCCAATACCCAGTAGCGGAGCATGCCCTCCAGCATAATTCTAGGGACCTAGGAACCTGCTACACCGTATGTGCCATTTGGCTTCTCCCACCCAACACCAGTCCCTCTGAACTGCGGAGATGGGAACTTGCACTCCAACACATCCTTTCATCCCGCCATCCCCCTGGACTGAACCTACGTTAAACCACCTCACTCCCATTCACTCTTCAGTCTTCTCCTCTTTCCCTTTCCTCTTTAGCCATTCACGCATCTTTTCATCCTACATAGTTGTGTTTATCTTTATACTATATACCTCTTTACTTCTGTATGCATCCTCTTTGGTTTGAAGCTGGCACAGTACTTACAGTAGAATATCTTTGGCTTCCCTCTGACAACCATGCCTCCATCCTTGCTACCCTCCCTGTTTACCTTTCCCTGTTGCTTCATAACCTGGGTTGTGAGTAACTGAATCCACTTTCCCTTCTTCCCTTTTTTCCCCTCTCTCCTCCCTGATGAAGGAAAAAAGTTCCGAAAGCTAGGAATGTAAATTTTCAGTTCTGTTTTATGTGTATCTATCGGCTGTACTGAGCTGAGGTAAGTACTGGCCAGCCCCTCTATCTCTTTGTTAGTATTTGTTTCACATCTTATATGAGATTTTCCATTAATCATTTAGATCACCTGTGTGGTCCACATCCTTCATTGTTTTGTCCCTTTTGTTAGCTATCACTTACGTCTGTCATCTTAACACTTTCTCTTCTTCAGTGTTTTATATATACATAAATAAATATTTTCGTCACCAACTGTGCTAGTTTCATCTTCCTCCTATTATCTTGTTCCGTTTATAGTCCTCTTCTCTTTTTTATTTATTGATTTATTTATTCAATATTCCATAGTTTTAACGTTCGTTATTCGCTGTTTCCCAGCCAACAATCACTGCCAACAATCTCTTCCACACCTACCAGTATCATCCATTTACGTCGATTTCTTGTTGCTGGCGATATTTTTGTGCCATTGGCTATCTTTCTCTGCCACAAGAAAAATTTTTTGGGACATTTCTGCCCCACCCGCGATCTTTTGTGCGGCACGCGCGATCTTTTTTGCGGCACGCGCGATCTTTTTTGCGGCACGCGCGATCGCTTTTGCGGCACGCGCGATCTTTTTTCGCCACTCGCTATCTCAGTTTTTGAGCTACGTGTGTTCTTTTTCCCCTAATCTGGACATACTTGCTTGGTCTGGTCAACTTTTTCCGTATTTTTCTTATTTAGTGGTCTTCCTTTGGTATTGAACATTACCAACACAATTTCTTTCCTTCTCGTCCTTCCCTCCGTGTTTTACTCCTTCTTATGATTACTATTTCAACTTTAGTTATTTAATTTCCCTACCCACCAGTTACCCACTATGTACCCTAATCCTATACCACATTATTTACATTCATTCCGGAAACATGCATTCACCGTAGCCAAACTGCAATCCCACATACTTTTCCTCCAGTCCTGTTTAACCTTTGGAATTACCCCTAAAGGGCTTACCTTAAAAGTTCCCATCTCCGGGTGCAATTCCTCCTTCCACAAGTCTCTCCTGGACTTCCAGAACCTTCAATCCTTAGCCCTTACCCAACTTGTCCTGAATCTCTACACTACTTCATGTAACCACCACTCCCAACAGCTCCTATCTCTCTTCAAAGTCCTCCACCTCTCAAACCCTTGCTTGGAGAACACACTGAGGAACATCATCCTAGAAGCCAGCTGCAAACTTGAGTTCCATGCCACACACCACCTGAAAAAACTATCCACAGTGCTAGTGCAACACCTAAGAAGTGGGGTCCCTCTCCCTATCCCTCACAAACACCAACCACAACAGAACCTTCAACAAACCCCCCTCATAGCCAACAAACCTAGCCTAGCCACCCTACTCAATCTCCCCATACCAGCACATACCCCACACAGACCAAATCTCAACTATAACCACAGTCAAATGCCACATATCACCAGTCCCAATTCAGTCCTAAACCTCTCATCCAGATCCCTCTCTCCTCCAGAGACATCTGTTCTATCAAAAGGCTTAACCTTTAGCCCCACACCTAAATTCAACCACACTGCCCTGGTTAAAGATCTCCTCTCATTCACCCGGAACCTCAACTGGAAATATCACTTCACTACACAAACACAGCCTCCAAGTACTAGACCCAGTGTTGAACCCTGTCTAGAACAGTTCCGACTGCCTTCTCAAAGGGATCCTCCTCCCCTCCCCCAAAACCATCCCTTGCAGACATTTCAGGAATTCCTCACATCCAGTGTTGCCTCCCAGTCCTTCTTGAAGAACATCCCGACAACCCCCAACATCACCCCAGCTGAATCCCGTGCCATTAAGGAGCTGAAAATAGACCGCTCTATTGTCATCCTCCCGGCGGATAAAGGCTCCACAACTGTCGTACTTGACCGTGTGGAGTATGTGGCAGAAGGACTGCGTCAACTCTCTGACACCTCAACCTACAAAGCTGTCACCCAGGATCCCATTCCCTCCATCCAGACTGAGCTGCAAAAAATCCTAAAAATCCAAGGTCCCTCACAAGGCCTCACAACGGCTTCCATAGACTTACTCACTCCACCTGAGCCACGTACCCCTACCTTCTACCTATTACCCAAAATCCACAAAGAGAACCATCCTGGCCGTCCCATTGTAGCAGGCTTCAAATCCCCAACCGAACGTATCTCAGCTCTGGTAGATCAGCACCTACAACCTATCACCCGCAGACTCCCATCCTACATCAAAGACACAAACCACTTCCTAGAACGCCTCAAATCCATTCCCACTCCTCTCCCACCTGAAACCTTTCTTGTGACCATAGATGCTACATCCCTTTACACAAACATCCCACATACCCATGGTCTCTCTGCCCTTGAGCACTACCTCTCCCAACGCCCACCCGAAGATCTTCCAAAAACCTCGTTCCTTATCACACTTACCAACTTCATCCTCACCCATAATTACTTCACTTTTGAAGGCCAGACCTACAAACAAATCAGGGGAACGGCCATGGGAACCAGGATGGCTCCCTCCTATGCCAACCTCTTCATGGGCCGCATGGAGGAGGCTTTCCTGAAGACCCAACAGCTGCTTCCCCTGGCCTGGTATAGGTTTATAGATGACATCTTTGTGGTCTGGACTCATGGTGAAGAAACACTCCTTAATTTCCTCCATAACCTCAACTCCTTTTCGAATCTGAATTTCACCTGGTCCTTCTCCAAAACCCAAGCCACCTTCCTGGATGTTGACCTTCATCTTGTTGAAGCTCACATCCACACCTCTGTCCATATCAAACCCACAAACAAACAACAGTACCTTCACTTTGATAGCTGCCATCCTTTCCACATCAAACGCTCCCTTCCCTACAGCCTAGGTATTCGTGGCAAACGTATCTGCTCCAGTGACGAATCCCTCAACAACTACACCAATAACCTGACCAGTGCTTTCCTCTCCCGCAACTATCCTGCAGACCTTGTCCACAAACAGATATCCCGAGCAATACATTCCTCCCCGTCCAACAACAATGTTCCTACCCCCAGACCACACAGAAGCATCCCCCTTGTCACCCAATATTATCCTGGCCTCGAAAACATCAACAAATTACTCCGCCAGGGATATGACTTTCTCAAGTCAACCCCTGAAATGAGATCATCCCTTGACAAAATTCTCCCCACACCACCCAGAGTTGCCTTTCGTCGCCCCCCTAACCTCCGTAACATCCTTGTTAAACCCTACAATATTCCCAGACTACCTTCTCTACCCAGCGGTTCCTACCCCTGTAACCGACCCTGCTGCAAAACCTGCCCCATGCATCCCCCCACAACCACCTACTCCAGCCCCGCTACTGGTAAAACATACACAATTCAAGGCAGGGCTACATGTGAAACCACACATGTCATTTATCAACTGACATGCCTGCACTGCACAGCCTTTTACATCGGCATGACAACAACCAAACTGGCTGAGCGCATGAACGGACACAGACGAACTGTCCGCCTAGGAGATGCCCAATACCCAGTAGCGGAGCATGCCCTCCAGCATAATTCTAGGGACCTAGGAACCTGCTACACCGTATGTGCCATTTGGCTTCTCCCACCCAACACCAGTCCCTCTGAACTGCGGAGATGGGAACTTGCACTCCAACACATCCTTTCATCCCGCCATCCCCCTGGACTGAACCTACGTTAAACCACCTCACTCCCATTCACTCTTCAGTCTTCTCCTCTTTCCCTTTCCTCTTTAGCCATTCACGCATCTTTTCATCCTACATAGTTGTGTTTATCTTTATACTATATACCTCTTTACTTCTGTATGCATCCTCTTTGGTTTGAAGCTGGCACAGTACTTACAGTAGAATATCTTTGGCTTCCCTCTGACAACCATGCCTCCATCCTTGCTACCCTCCCTGTTTACCTTTCCCTGTTGCTTCATAACCTGGGTTGTGAGTAACTGAATCCACTTTCCCTTCTTCCCTTTTTTCCCCTCTCTCCTCCCTGATGAAGGAAAAAAGTTCCGAAAGCTAGGAATGTAAATTTTCAGTTCTGTTTTATGTGTATCTATCGGCTGTACTGAGCTGAGGTAAGTACTGGCCAGCCCCTCTATCTCTTTGTTAGTATAAATTACAAAATGCAACAGCCACTGCCAATGTCAATACAAGTCGCGAAAACCTATCCAGAGTATAATCGTGTGAATCCGAACAATGCCACAGCGGCAATAGACAATGCTGCATGTTTGTCTACTTTATTAGCGGACGAGAGTCTGCTCCGCCATAGGCAATTTCTGCCCGTCGATATCTGAGAAAAGCTGATATAGAGTATTTCTTATCTGTACTCAACTCAATTGGCCTAATATATGAAGAGGGGCCGTTGCAACCCCACAACATTGATACACAATGTACACCTCTGCAAAATAGTCAACAGCAGAATGGCAATGGTGGGGCAATAACCAACGCAGTTGGCACCCATATCCCCCACGCAACAACAATAATACAAGAAATAATTATGGTAATGGGGGAAACCAATAGTACAAATAAGGTTTCAAAGGAAATTACAAACAGCTTATACGAAACACAGAGGCCGTGGCCAACAAATTCACAATGAACCTTCAGCAGGTGGCAATAACCAACACAGCAACTGGCAGGAACCAATCACAAATCACAATCTGTCAGTCCTCCAACCACCAATTACAATCAACAGAAAACAATTATGCTTCTAGTGGGGATCAAGGTCAAGGAGAACTTAATTCCACGGCAATAAAGGACACAAACTGGGGAGGTCAGATCCCCAACATGGAGGTAGTTGAAGTTGCTAACAATGAAGAGGCCAACCTCCTGGCCAATCAGGAAAGCCTGAATATGTCGCGATAAGCCCCCATTCGCGGACCAATAAAACAGGTCGGGGCATGCAATTTATTCCAAATTACTTTCCCAGATATGATGAAGGGATAAATACAAAAGAACTGTTGGGAAGATGTAAACAACTTAACCAAGTATAATGAGGAGACAGTGCAAGCTGTAATTACTGCCTGATCTCAGCATACCTGTGATACTTGACGCAGGTGCATCGAAAAATGTAATATCACGAAGTCTTTTTAACGAGTTCCAAAGGCGATGTTTTATACCAACTTTTCTGGTGCAGAACTGTTGTATTCTGACTGCAGTGGGGAGCAAGTCTAAAGCAGTTAAAACTCAGGCTTTAATACTCATCACCATCAGCAAATTTTCCCTAAAGTGCATTTTTCTGGCAGTGGAAAAGCTTGCTGTAAACTGTCTTATTGGAATGGATACCTTTAGACAATACAAAGTACAGACTGACACAGGCAAGGAAAATGTTTCTTTACGATCAACGAACAGAGGTTATCAGTAAATTTAATTAAAACCAGCACAAGTGAAAATGCACTCAAACCGAGCACTGATACCAGAGTACAACAGCCATATCCAAACATACTGTTTCTTGATACACAATAGGGTCAGCAGCTGTCTGAAGAAGACATGGACACACAGACTGTCCAAACCAAGGTAAATGACTCAGCTCGTTTGTCAGAGGATCAGATGGAGGAGTTACAAGAAATAATACTTTGGCATGTGCAAGTATTTAGAAGGTGCCCAGGGTACTAAAGGGTTACAAGCATAAAATGGATGTTTACCCTGACGAGACATTATGCTTAGGAAAGAAATTGAAAGGATGATAAATTGGAAGATCATACAATCCTATTATTCCCCATACTGTAGTCCTATTTTAGCTGTCCCAGGCCCAACGGTTGCATTAGGCTTGTGCTTCATGCCCGAAGCATAAACAAAATCATTGTTTTTGTCAGGACACGCCCTGACAATCTCGAAGAACAGTTACTGAAATTTCACAGTGTTAAATACCTCAATATAATTGATTTAAAAGTGTCGTATTGGCAAATAGCAATACATGAAGATACTAGGAAGTACACAGCCCTTGTGTGTGGGAGCAGGAATTACAAATTAAGTATTTTGCTGTTTGGCTTGAACGCGAGTGTGGGTGCTGATGTGATCAAACATTTTTCCATTACCACAGAATAGAAAAAAAACTCAAGGCATATTTGCATATGTTTCATTTTTTAGGAAATTCATTCCAGATCAGTTATTGAATAGTGACACGTTGCTGAATCTTTAGAGGAAAAACAACCCATGGATATGGATTGATCAATGTCAAGCAGACTTCAACGAAATAAAGGAAGTCTTGCTATGTGCAAACACACTACACCACACTGATATGTCACAGGACTTTTGCTTGAGTACAGATGGATCTTCACAGGGACTAGGAACATGGTTATTTCAGATCACTGATAATGATGGGGAATTGACAGCTAAGATAAACAGTTTTGCTAGTCAACCACTTTCTGAATCCAAACAGCCATATTCCATGACAGAGCTGAAGGCTCTCAGGGTTATATCGGCTTTTAAGAAATCTGAGTACTACTTATGGGAAAAGCACGTCAAAGTACTCTGTGACCATCAGGCACTTTCTTTTTAACATGCAAATCATTACAGCGAAGGTTAGCCAGGTGGAGCACACTGTTGCAGGAATTCAGTTTTGAAATCGCATACATCAAGGGCAAACAAAACGTAACTGCAGACACCTTGTCAAGGTTACCTCAAAGGCTCGACAAATTCTTAGAATTCACGGAACGGAATACTGGAACTAGGATTCTGTTTATGCAGGACAAGACACAACAACCATATTATGTAAATATGTGTAAGAGTTTGGAGCAGCTGCAAGAGGGAGGCCTACACTGGAGAAAGGTGAGGTAAAAACTGCCTGAAAATAGCAATGAGCATTTGAAGAAATTCTATACCATATACAAGGGAGTTACGTAGATGATTTCATTTTGTACACTCAAAACATATGGGGTCACTATGGCATTTCCAAATGCGCCAACCAGATAACTATGTATTGCTATTTTCCCAACTAGCAGAGAAGAGTTCTGTAAGTAATTCCAAAGTGCATTACTTTCCAAAAGACGAAGCAAGTCCCAATTGACTGAACTACATCCTATACTGCTCACAAAACCTTTAGAATTAGAACCCTTGGATGCTGCTGGACCCCATCCACAGGAAACGAAGTTGTCAAAAATGTTATTGCCTTGCAACATGTTTTCAAAAAATATGTTAAGCTGTATGCAGTGTGGTCTGTGACCGCAGATTCTGTTACTAATAGGATTACAGAAGATTATCTCCTGAGAGTTGTGAAGCTGCAGATACTGTTAATAGACAATGCACTGTACTTCATAGGCAACAGATGGAATGAATTTACTAACACAAACAAGATAAAACGTATATTGGTATCCAGATTTCACTCTGACGCAAGCCCAATACAAAGAATTTAACAGCTTTATACACACCTATACACCCCTGAAGCACACAAAATGGGTTGAGTTTGTCTCACCATTTCAACAAATCATTAATATCATACCGCACACTTCAACTAGTTTAACTCCTCTCGAACTGATGTTTAAAGGGGAGAAGTCTATGAGTGGGAAAAACCTTTGCTCAAGATACACAGGGGAGAGATGTTGCAGAAAAAGTACACCAGGCTTTGATTAATCTGGAGGAAAAGACTGAACAGAGAAAAAAGTCGTATGACAAAAAGTTCAGGGCCCACTGTGCAATTTCAAGTAGGACAGGAGGTATTATTACGAATGCACCCTAAATCTATGAAATGCAGCTTTTGTACACTGGGCCATTTGTAGTTACTAAAATCTCACATCCAGGTGCATACAGATTAGCCTACCCTAATAGTGTATAGGACGAAGGACTTCATTAACACAAGGATCTAAGAGAATTTGTACACTAAAAGGATTGGACATATGCCAAACCTCACTTGAAGCACTGTACATGAACAAATGAAATATTTTTATATAAAACAATGGAAAATCCAGGAAGGTATGTAACAATACTCTAAAAAGGATATTTGCTACTCACCGTATAGCAGAGATGTGGCGTCACATGCACAACAAAAGGACTGACAGAAAGTGAATTTTCAACCAAGAAGGCCTTCTTTGAAAATAGAACAACATATATATATATACACACACAGAATCATGCAAACGCAACGCACACACACGACCACTGCTTCAGCAGCCACAGGCTGTGGTCGCGCAGGCACGCATGAGAGAGAGAGAGAGGGGGGGTGGGGTGGAGGGGGGGCAGATGGGGACACGGGGTGAGAAGGGGAGAGATAATTGTGTTTACGTGTGTGTGGTGTCTACTTTCCAAGGAGGTCTTGTTGGTTGAAAGCTCACTTTCCAACAGTCTTCTTCTTGTGCCAACCTGTGACTCAGCATCTCAGCTATATGGTGAGCAGCAATTGTCCTTTTCATAATATTGTTACATTTCAATATAATGTGTGTGTAACAATTGTTCGCTTATTTTTACAAAGGTAGATTTAATTTTAAATATCTACATGTTTTTAAATGGAAGCAAGGTAGCTTGCGGTAATTTAAGATTCTGTTTAATGTCAGAAAGCTATATGAAGTCTGAAAGTCAAACACACTCATACTGGTGCCAATTCAGTCTACAACAGTATATTTCCCAAATACAATGTGATAATGCACTTGAGATGTACACATGAAGTAGCATTACAAGAAGGAGAGGGACTGAAACAGCATATCCAGACACTCTGGGATGATAATGGCATCGAAACAGAGGATGACACGCGTAAAGCTGAAATGCTAAACACCTTTTTCCAAAACTGTTTCACTGAGGAAGACCACACTGCAGTTTCTTCTCTAAATCCTCATATGAACGAAGTGTCCAAGGAATAAAAAAGCAACTGAAATCACTCAACAGAGGAAAGTCCACTGGACCTGACGGGATACCAATTAGATTCTACACAGAGTACGCGAAAGAACTTGCCCCTCTTCTAATAGCCGTGTACCGCAAGTCTCTAGAGGAATGGAAGGTTCCAAATGATTGGAAAAGAGCACAGTTGGTTCGAGCTTTCAAGAAGGGTCGTCGGGCAGATGTGCAAAACTATAGGCCTATATCTCTGACATCGATCTGTTGTAGAATTTTAGAACATGTTTTTTGCTCACGTAACATGTCATTTCTGGAAACCCAGAATCTACTCTGCAAGAATCAACATGGATTCCGGAAACAGCGATCGTGGGAGACCCAACTCACTTTATTTGTTAATGAGACCCAGAAAATATTAGATACAGCCTCCCAGGTAGATGCCATTTTCCTTTACTTCCGGAAGGCACTCGATACAGTTCCGCACTGTCGCCTGATAAACAAAATAAGATCCTACAGAATATCAGACCGGCTGTGTGGCTGGATTGAAGAGTTTTTAGCAAACAGAACACAGCATGTTGTTCTCAATGGAGAGATTTCTACAGACATTAAAGTAACCTCTGGCGTGCCACAGGGGACTGTTATGGGACCATTGCTTTTCACAATATATATAAATGACCTAGCAGACAGTGTTGGAAGTTCCATGTGGCTTTTCGCGGATGATGCTGTAGTATACAGAGAAGTTGCAGCATTAGAAAATTGCAGCGAAATGCAGGAAGATCTGCAGCGGACAGACACTTGGTGCAGGGAGTGGCAACTGACCCTTAACATAGACAAATGTAATGTATTACAAATACATGGAAAGAAGGATCCTTTATTGTATGATTATATGATAGCGACACTGGTAGCAGTTACTTCTGTAAAATATCTGGGAGTATGCGTACGGAACGATTTGAAGTGGAATGATCATATAAAATTAACTGTTGGTAAGGCGGGTGCCAGGTTCAGATTCATTGGGAGAGTCCTTAGAAAATGTAGTCCATCAACAAAGGAGGTGGCTTACTACAGCCGTAATTTTTCCCAAGGGCATGCAGCTTTACTGTATGATTACATGATGATGGCGTCCTCTTGGGTAAAATATTCCGGAGGTAAAATAGTCCCCCATTCGGATCTCCGGGCGTGGACTACTCAAGAGGATGTCGTTATCAGGAGAAAGAAAACTGGCGTTCTACGGATCGGAGCGTGGAATGTCAGATCCCTTAATCGGGCAGGTAGGTTAGAAAATTTAAAAAGGGAAATGGATAGGTTGAAGTTAGATATAGTGGGAATTAGTGAAGTTCGGTGGCAGGAGGAACAAGACTTCTGGTCAGGTGACTACAGGGTTATAAACACAAAATCAAATAGGGGTAATGCAGGAGTAGGTTTAATAATGAATAGGAAAATAGGAATGCGGGTAAGCTAGTACAAACAGCATAGTGAATGCATTATTGTGGCCAAGATAGATACGAAGCCCACACCTACTACAGTAGTACAAGTTTATATGCCAACTAGCTCTGAGGGTGACGAAGAAATTGAAGAAATGTATGATGAAATAAAAGAAATTATTCAGATTGTGAAGGGAGACGAAAATTTAATAGTCATGGGTGACTGGAATTCGAGTGTAGGAAAAGGGAGAGAAGGAAACATAGTAGGTGAATATGGATTGGGGGACAGAAATGAAAGAGGAAGCCGCCTGGTACAATTTTGCACAGAGCACAACATAATCATAACTAATACTTGGTTTAAGAATCATGAAAGAAGGTTGTATACATGGAAGAACCCTGGAGATACTAAAAGGTATCAGATAGATTATATAATGGTAAGACAGAGATTTAGGAACCAGGTTTTAAATTGTAAGACATTTCCAGGGGCAGATGTGGACTCTGACCACAATCTATTGGTTATGACCTGTAGATGAAAACTGAAGAAACTGCAAAAAGGTGGGAATTTAAGGAGATGGGACCTGGATAAACTAAAAGAACCAGAGGTTGTACAGAGTTTCAGGGATAGCATAAGGGAACAACTGACAGGAGTGGGGGAAAGAAATACAGTAGAAGAAGAATGGGTAGCTTTGAGGGATGAAGTAGTGAAGGCAGCAGAGGATCGAGTAGGTAAAAAGACGAGGGCTAGTAGAAATCCTTGGGTAACAGGAGAAATATTGAATTTAATTGATGAAAGGAGAAAATATAAAAATGCAGTAAGTGAAACAGGCAAAAAGGAATACAAACGTCTCAAAAATGAGATCGACAGGAAGTGCAAAATGGCTAAGCAGGGATGGCTAGAGGACAAAAGTAAGGATGTAGAGGCCTATCTCACTAGGGGTAAGATAGATACCGCCTACAGGAAAATTAAAGAGACCTTTGGAGATAAGAGAACGACTTGTATGAATATCAAGAGCTCAGATGGAAACCCAGTTCTAAGCAAAGAAGGGAAAGCAGAAAGGTGGAAGGAGTATATAGAGGGTCTATACAAGGGCGATGTACTTGAGGACAATATTATGGAAATGGAAGAGGACGTAGATGAAGATGAAATGGGAGATATGATACTGCGTGAAGAGTTTGACAGAGCACTGAAAGACCTGAGGCGAAACAAGGCCCCCGGAGTAGACAATATTCCATTGGAACTACTGACGGCCGTGGGAGAGCCAGTACTGACAAAACTCTACCATCTGGTGAGCAAGATGTATGAAACAGGCGACATACCCTCAGACTTCAAGAAGAATATAATAATTCCAATCCCAAAGAAAGCAGGTGTTGACAGATGTGAAAATTACCGAACTATCAGCTTAATAAGTCACAGCTGCAAAATACTAACACGAATTCTTTACAGACGAATGGAAAAACTAGTAGAAGCCAACCTCGGGGAAGATCAGTTTGGATTCCGTAGAAACACTGGAACACGTGAGGCAATACTGACCTTACGAAGAAAGATTAAGGAAAGGCAAACCTACGTTTCTAGCATTTGTAGACTTAGAGAAAGCTTTTGACAATGTTGACTGGAATACTCTCTTTCAAATTCTAAAGGTGGCAGGGGTAAAATACAGGCAGCGAAAGGCTATTTACAATTTGTACAGAAACCAGATGGCAGTTATAAGAGTCGAGGGACATGAAAGGGAAGCAGTGGTTGGGAAGGGAGTAAGACAGGGTTGTAGCCTGTCCCCGATGTTGTTCAATCTGTATATTGAGCAAGCAGTAAAGCAAACAAAAGAAAAATTCGGAGTAGGTATTAAAATTCATGGAGAAGAAATAAAAACTTTGAGGTTCGCCGATGACATTGTAATTCTGTCAGAGACAGCAAAGGACTTGGAGGAGCAGTTGAATGGAATGGATAGTGTCTTGAAAGGAGGATATAAGATGAACATCAACAAAAGCAAAACAAGGATAATGGAATGTAGTCTAATTAAATCGGGTGATGCTGAGGGAATTAGATTAGGAAATGAGGCACTTAAAGTAGTAAAGGAGTTTTGCTATTTGGGGAGCAAAATAACTGATGATGGTCGAAGTAGAGAGGATATAAAATGTAGGCTGGAAATGGCAAGGAAAGCGTTTCTGAAGAAGAGAAATTTGTTAACATCCAGTATTGATTTAAGTGTCAGGAAGTCATTTCTGAAAGTATTCGTATGGAGTGTAGCCATGTATGGAAGTGAAACATGGACGATAAATAGTTTGGACAAGAAGAGAATAGAAGCTTTCGAAATGTGGTGCTACAGAAGAATGCTGAAGATTAGATGGGTAGATCACATAACTAATGAGGAAGTATTGAATAGGATTGGAGAGAAGAGAAGTTTGTGGCACAACTTGACCAGAAGAAGGGATCGGTTGGTAGGACATGTTCTGAGGCATCAAGGGATCACCAATTTAGTATTGGAGGGCAGCGTGGAGGGTAAAAATCGTAGAGGGAGACCAAGAGATGAATACACTAAGCAGATTCAGAAGGATGTAGGTTGCAGTAGGTACTGGGAGATGAAAAAGCTTGCACAGGATAGAGTAGCATGGAGAGCTGCATCAAACCATTGAAACCACATATGTATCGGCAAAACAGACATCAACAGAAACTATTCAATCATCAAATGCTTGGTGTGTGTGCTGTAAAAAGATTACAATTAATGTGTTATAGTGAGTGAAGGTGCAGGTGCTCACAATGAGCCAAAAATTTTAGGTTCATTTGTAGCAGCGAGGGATGCTAGACTTTGGGGACCACGTAAGAGAACATGTTTATAGGCTTACCTGAAATTTGGTGAGATCTTGACATGATGCTGAATGGACGGACTGAGTTTGGTCACTGAAATATGTCACGCAATATGTGGTTCCAGTATCACAGGTCGGAAATGACAGGCTTTTCCACAGCAGCATCAGAAACTCTCAATCATGCACTCACCCATACACACTATCCTACAGAGTAGCTCTATGGACATTTTTATGACTTGAAATTCATCATTATCTAAAAACTGTGAAAACAAACTGTACCACATAGCCATGTTGCACCAACAGACTTATGAGGTGTGCGCACAACAGACACTGCTTAACCTACGAAGGTGGAGAAGAAGAAGGAGGAGGAGGAGGAGAATAATGTTCAATGTCCCATCAACAATGACGTCATTAGAGACAGACCATAAGTTCAAATTAGGGAAGGATGGGGGAGGAAATTGGCCGTGCCCTTTCAACGGAACCAGCCCGGCATTTGCCTGAAGCTACTTAAGGAAATCAGAGAAAACTTAAACCAGGATGGCCGTATGCGGGTTTGAGCAGCCGTCCTCCCAATTGTGAGTCAGTGTGCTAACCACTGCACCCTCTCACTCGGTCTTAACCTGTGTGAGCGTAACCCTGCAAGAGGCATGTAACAGTTACTCCGCAATAATGGAGCCACAGACTCTAACTTTGAACATGGCCTTTGTTGCCTCATGGACTTCGAAAATTAACCTTTCACAATATGCAAATAAAACTGTAACATAAGAGAGAGCTGGCACATCTAGGGTATACATCACAATAAGATTGGCCATCAATAAATGTATTTTACACACCGGTCAGTCCAAAGATACAATATAAGTTATGATTGGAAATAAATTTTAATGTTATGATTGTATGTAGAAAGAGGACAGCTCCTGTATAGTGTCGACCAGTAATCATGGACAACAACAGTATAAAGCAGGGGGGCAGTTGTATTGGAACTTATGCTAGTTTACATAAAAGGGTATAGGTCTTATTTTTTTCTGTGTATTTTTATTCAATCATTCCCCTAAGTAGTTTATGGCGAAGATTAAAACACAGTATGCCCACAGCAATCAGGCCTATGCAGCTAGCAACAAAAGATGAAGAACATTAATTTCCTTAAGTTTTTAAAAGCTCCTATCAGATGTTTCACTGATCTTGTATTGTCTGTCTTTTCCTGGCCATGATAGAGACAGGATGTGGATTTATGTTTAGTTCACTAATTTCCGAATGCGAAAATATTTTGTTGAGCCCAACCTACATATGTAGGAATCATCATCAAAATAAAATAAGAGAAATCAGAGCTCGATCAGAAAGGTTTAGGTGTTCGTTTTTCCCGCGCGCTGTTCGGGAGTGGAATGGTGGGGAGATAGTATGATTGTGGTTCGATGAACCCTCTGCCAAGCACTTAAATATGAATTGCAGAGTAATCATGTAGATGTAGATGAGACCTTGCACAACATGCAGCTGAAAATAACATGGTTGATTGTAATGGCTGCTTCCCAACTCAAGCCAACTGAATCCTGCCCTCCACCACCAGCATTTCTGAACTCCACAAATGGGAGTTAGCCTTACAACACATTCTCTGTTCCAGAAATTATCCCGGCCTCAGCCTATGATAACCTACTGTTCCCACATCTGCCACCCAGCATTGTCTACCCGCCAGTCCTATAACCTCCTCCCAATTCATGTCCTCTTACACTCATCATGCTCACTCCTTGCCAGTGCATCCACCAGTATTTTCTCTTCTCTGCTTCTCTCTTATTCTGCTCCCCCCTCCCCCTCCCCCTCCCTTCCCACAGTGTCCCGACACTGCCTGAGCCTTGTTGTGCTGCCTTCTACAGTAGCCACTGCGTGCCCTGCCTGACAGCACTCTTCTGCACTCACTCCTCCCCCCCCCCCCCCCCCCCGCCCCCCCTAATATTCTGCTATACACGATCCACAACAATTGCAGTCCGACTAAAGCAGCTGGAGGTAGTGGCCATGTGTCCCTGAGGTGTACCTGCTTGTGTGAATGTATGTGTGTGTTTCCCTTTGTTTTCTGAAGAAGACTTTGGCTGAAACTTTGGTGTGTAACTCATTTTGTTGTGCCTGCCTGCAGCTCAACATATCATTTTTATGATGAGTAGCAATATAACCTTTTCATAATTGTATTGTTTGCTTTTACTGTGGTATCTGCCAGAGAGCAGCAAATAGTTAATAGTAGACTTCAGTGTAGATTTTTTAAAGGCTTCTGATAGGAAATATGATCTTGAAACCTGATTTGGATCCTTCAATTTGATCTCAGTAATTAACTTTCCAACATGGCCGGTTAAAGACAGTAGGATCCTAACTGATAGTGTTTCCTATTATGAAGCTCACAGCAAGAGAATAACTGTTTACCCAGTAGTAAATGCTCTCTCTGATCATGATCATAATGGACAGTTAGTTGGGATAAATAACATTGTGTCTTACAGTATGGATACTCCTCAATGGAAATGAGTAACAATAATTAATGACTCCAGGTCAAATGTTTTTGAGACTAGTTTACAAGAGATGACTTGGGGTGAAATTTATAATCAACCAAAGTCTAACATATGTAATCAATTCTATCATAATTTCATATCATTATTTGAAAATAGCTAATCAAAAGTACATTAAACAGCCATGTAAAAAATAATGGATCACTAAAAATCAAAGAACATCCACATAATGTCAGAAATTAGTAATTCTGGCAATAGGCTTAACGCTATATGGAAGATAATGAAACGAGAGACACCAGGCATCCACAGAACAGGACAGCATCACTATTGAACTAAATTGAAGGACTATAAATGATAAGTCACACGTAGCAAATATGTTTAGTAATATTTTCTATTGATTAATTAATAATTTTAGACCAATAATAACTATGAAAATTCGCTGGCACCACACAAAAGGCGCAACAATAGTGGGTTTGCTAGGGAGCATGTGTCTCACCTAATTTAGGCACAGGATTCATATTCCAGACAGTCTGACTTACGATTTTTGTATACACGAAAAATCTGTAACACATAATATTGCATTATTAGATGATAATTATTTGAGCCTCAAAGGTATTTAGATCCTCTTCTTCTTTGAAGACAATGTTATGACAGCCAGCTTGCTCTGCTTCACCAAAATATTACAGGTACCAATAAGGCAGATAGATAGAGCATGTGAAATATGTAACTAGTAAGTGAAGTTGACTTCATACCATGAGAATTAATATATCATCCCCAGGTGGACAGGCTGTATGGGAGGGATTTTTTTGGTGTGGAAGGGATGGCAGCTGTCGAAATGCAGATACAGATGTGATTGGCAGGTTTAATGTGGGCAGAGGTGTGGATGAGCTGTCAGAGAGGAGAGGGTCAACATTAGATAGAAGAGGATCAGGTAAAGCAGATGGGAGAGATGGTGCTGAGGTTGTGAAAGAATGAAGATAGGTTGTCTTGGCCCTGAGTCCAGATCATAAAGATATCATCAATGAGCCTAAACCAGACAAGGTGTTTGGGAGGCTACGAAGCTTTTCTCTAGACAGCCCATAAACAGGTTAGCATAGGAGCTTGGCCATCACTGTGTCATTGATTTGTTTGTATTGCTTCCCTTCTAAGGAGAAGTAGTTGTGTGTTAGGATAAAGTTCAAAATGGTTCAAATGGCTCTGAGCACTATGGGACTTAACTTCTGAGGTCATCAGTCCCCTAGAACTTAGTACTACTTAAACCTAACTAACCTAAGGACATCACACACATCCATGCCCGAGGCAGGATTCGAACCTGCAACCGTAGTGGTCGCGTGGTTCCAGACTGTAGCGCCTAGAACCGCTCGGCCACCCTGGCCAGCTAGGATAAAGTTAGTAAGTTTTTTGAGAAATAAGGTAGTGGGTTTGGAATCTGAATGACAATGGGAGAGGTAGTGTTCAATAGTGGCAAGAAATGGGCATGAGAATGTTACTGTATAGGGAAGTGATGTCAATGGTGAAAAGTTGCGATCCAGGAGGTAAAAGGGGGGGGGGGGGGGGGGAGAGGGGGGATGGTGGAGAGTATGTGAATGAAGCAGTTGGATTTTGGGCAATTGATTGTAGGTGTTGGTCATTGTGGGCCACAAATCTTTCAGTGGGACTGCAATAACCAGGTTCAATGGGGTATCCAGGATTGTTGGGTTTGCAGATTTTGGGCAGCAAGTAGAAAGTGGGAGTGTGGGGTGACATAGCAATGAGGAGGAAAATGGATTCAGGGGAGAGGTTCTGGGAATGGCCTAAGGCTTTAAGCAGGGATTGAAGGTTATGTTGAACTTCTGGGGTGGGTTCACTCTGGCAGAGTTTATAAGTGGAGGAGTCACACATCTGGCAAAAGCCTTCCGCCTGGTAGTCACTGCAATCCACAGAAACAGTGGTCGAATCTCTGTATGCAGGTAGCGTTACTAGGTGAGGATCTGTCTTGAGGCTGTGCATGGTTGTCCTTTCTTCTTCTGAAGGGTTCCAGTTGCAGTCCATCTAATGCAGCCACAGATAGCAGTCAAGTGTGCCTGCTTTTGTGTGTGTGTGTGTGTGTGTGTGTGTGTGTGTGTGTGTGTGTGTGTGTTTCCCTATTCTGAAGATGGCTTTGGGAAAAAAGCTTAGCATGTAACAGCTTAGTGTGTAACAGTCTTTTTACTGTGCCTATCCGCAATTCAATGTGTCACCTTTATGGTGAGTAGATAGCACAGTAAGGAGTCTAGATTCCTCATAAACAGTTCAATATTTCTCAATGGGATTCTACACACAATTACAATTAAAATTGAACTATTTTTCAGTATTAATTCGTAAGCACACATGTGATGATCACTACAAAATATACTTGTCTAGAAGTTTCTGAACAATGAGGTGGAGATCTCAATTTTGGGTAATTTTTTGAGCTAAATGTGTTTTCATGATTTTGAGCAGATGATAGAGATGATTATGAAATCTTTGTGATGGATGTGATGACAGCTACAAAACTGACATTGCTTTTCATAATGCCGAAATGCAAAATTGTGTTCCAGTGTTCCAGGCCTTTTACATATAAAAGTGGTTGTTCATACAGATGGCTGTTGTTTAATGATCTTCCACTGTTTGAACATATAGGATTTGCTGTGTAGTGTGATGACACATTCAAAACAAACATCAGAAACACCTCAAGGGTTATGAGATACTGGAATACAACACCTACAGCCCACCACTAACTTTTTCTGGAACAACATTTTCTTCAAAAGCTATATTGCTAGCTTTCAGATGTCTTTGTTTGCACCAGATGAAGCATACATCTTGCCATTCCAAATTAGTTTGTAGCACCTCATCCGCCTAGAGTGCACTTCTCAGTGAATGAAACTTCCTACATCATACTCAAGACATTTATGTTGGGTAACATACACTGTTATGTTCCCCAACTTGTCACGTGTCTGAAGTGCTTGAGACTGTAAACACAGTTGATATTTTAACCAACAAAGAGCCATTTTGCATTTTTTCAATGTGACTACCTTTTATTTGCCCTGTGAACAAATATGGCATTGAATAAATTATTTTGTTCATTATCTTATAGCTTCACCCTTTTCCAAGATGTAGGGAAATCTGTCACATTGTATTTTATGGTCTGCACTTTCTATATCTGTCTGTTAAGACAGCAGAATTATTACAATCATTATTTTTGCATTACTTTTATTCAAATAATATGCGGCTAGGTGGCTAAGTGGTTGAAGTGTCGGACTACGGATCCTGCAGGCTCAGGTTTGATGCCCATTCAATCCTATGACTTTTTTTCTGTCACCTCTAGCAATGTATGCTGACGTAAGAAATACCGAGTTGCAATGAGGTTCAGACTTCACATTAAACTATAAATCCAACAATAACTGGCTGAATAAGTCAGTTCAAAGGTCAAATAAAGGCAAAGAAATGGCACATCCAATACGTGCTACATCCAGTCTTTGGGTTGATGAGAGCCTTATCTTTTTTAATTCACTCAATACAGGAAACGTCCACCCTAATTCCACTTACTCCAATCAACAACTTTCCCCATGGGTGTCAACCAGCTGCAGCAAAGCTGATGTTCAATGCGCAGAGTCCTGGTGCCTCAAGGTGACAGGAATCTACTCCTTGGCATGCATACGGATCTAACAGTTCAGGCACCAGATGGGTGATCTCTCCGTTATTAGGGTACTACTATCAAGAGGATACTTGAAACACTCACCATGTCAGGTTAAATACTGTGTTAGCTTTTTAGTGCAATTGTATGTACACAGTTACTACGCATAAGTGAGCAATATTTAAGTTGTCCTCAACTGACCTGCACTACTGAAAAGTAGATGGTCAAAAGCCTCTTCCTCCCCCCAGAAAAGGTCCAAACATGTACTTTAGCTGAGAAATCTGTGGTTAAGGCAAATCAACAGAGTTTGTGTACACAAAAGACAGAGAAAGTGAGAGAATAGCTGGGCTGACATTGGATTTTCAGCAAGGGCTCAAGGGTAAAAGAAGTGAAGATGGTCAAAGACGAGAGATTATAGAATGAGAAAGGAAAGAAATGCTCTAATGGCTTGAAGCCTTGAACTTGCCGGGATGTACTCATGCAAGTCAGGGAGGGGAGGGAGGGAGGTAAGTACCTTTTTATGTGATGCAATGGAAAGGTAAGGGTGTGTGTTAACAGATGGCTGTAATGTACCAAATGGGACACCAGCAGACAAATGATGTCTTTTGTAAAAATAAGAAAAAGTGTTAAATCCTGATATTCATACCAGTGTGAAGTTCATAATGCATTCAAAGACAACAGTTATACACAATCCCCAAAGTTCACAAGATATTTGCAACAACAGTAAAGATAATTTTGCTGCATATGACATACGGCCAAAATTAAAATACAAACTGATACGAGATGTATCATGGAGTAGCATGGAGAGCTGCATCAAACCAGTCTCAGGACTGAAGACGACAACAACAACAACAAGATGTATATAATCACTGATAACTGACTGTTATCTGAACCAATACTTTAATTATTCACTAATTATAGTAGAACTTTTTCTTGTGACATGGTATTCATTGACTTCAACAACTCAAAACAAAACTATCACCTACTATCCTAGCCCACTATAGATCAGTTTGTTACTACAGCCTCTACTTCTTCTATGACCCATGAATATTTCGCAAACAATACGGAATGAATTCAAAGCCATATAATACATCATCCCTTTTCCAACTCCCACTGGTAACTGTCTATATACTGTCTACAGGAGACTTATACGTTGTCAGTTTGCGCACCATAGAGGGAAAGCATTCTGACTGGGACTGCCCCTAGTTTAGACTTCAGTCTAAAAACAGTCCTAACTGTCTATTTTGTATTGCTATCCAAATCAGGAATCAAGAATTATTGTTTATGTAAGCAAGATTCACTCAATATTCTTACCACAACATAACTCAAAACATATAACGATAGTTTCATTAACATTCTATACTCATTTCTGGTATGACAATGAAGTGACAAAAGCACTGACTCATATTCTGTATCTGCGTTTGAGAAGACATTCTCTCTCTCTCTCTCTCTCTCTCTCTCTCTCTCTCTCTCTCTCTCTCTCTCTCAACATCAAAAATAAAACAAGCAATTATCATTTTTTCTAATACAACAGAATTTCAGTTGTTAAACGGTTAGCACACTGATGCACACTCAAAAGACTGACACTAACCAACAGCCCAATACTTGGTGAGAAAAGTGTAGGGCATATAGGATGGAGAGGGAGGGAGGGAGGGAGGGAGAGGGAGGGAGAGAGAGAGAGAGAGAGAGAGAGAGAGAGAGAGAGAGAGAGAGAGAGAGAGAGGGGGGGGGGGTGGCAAGGGGAGGGATTATTGCTCAGTGAAACACACCCCTTTAACTCAGAAAATAATATAGGGAATATTAGAATGACTACTCAAATACCAGAGTAAGGGAAACAGAAATCCTGAAGGAAGTAAAATGTCATTTCAGCAAACAAAGAAAGTAAACAGAAACAAATATTTAAACTGAATTTCACTGAAATGAGTAAAAACATGTTGAAGCTTCAAAATACTTAAATATTCCACATTAGAAGATGTACAAAAAATAGCAAATGATTTGCAGATTAGCTATCTAACCAAGCACTCCTCCCTCAAAGACTCAGAGCTTTAATCAGAGGTGTCACTAGACATTAACAGGTAAATCTGCAGATGGAGGAAACCTCTCATATGTCTCCAACTGGCTACAAATTAGCGTAGCAATAAAAATACAAAAAGTCCCAATGACAAGCAGTTAGGATTGCACATTTTTTGAATTTCTAAAGCATCGTAGAACAAATGGAAAGAAATGGCTGCAAGGATTCTATAATCTTGTACTACAAATAATTTCATAATGAAGGGATATCTCTTTGTCATTCCTAGAGAGTTGAACTAATATAAAAGTTTTGATGTTTCCAGCAGAGTGAGTCAACCAAAATACTATGACACATCCTTTAGTCTTTCCCTCTCCTTCCCTCTTTCCTGATGAGGCAACAGTTAGTTGCAAAAGCTTGAATTTTGTGTGTATGTTTGTGTGTCTATCGACCTGCCAGCACTTTCGTTTGGTAAATTACATCATCTTTGTTTTTAGATATAAAATACTATGACATTTTGATGAGTCTTACTTCCATTATCTACCAGCAAAGTGAAAAGATAAAACAACATGTCTTTCGACGAACTCATCCAGCTGGAAATACATGAACTTTACATTAGCAAGTGAAAGCCTGTGAACACTCAATACCTAATGACAGACCCACTAGTATTTGGATCATACATAAAAAGGATTACAAAAGCTGTAAGAAAAGAAGCAATGTCTCTGTTAACACTACAGCATGTGTGTATAGCCTTAACACATAGTTATTGAATAAGTACAAGGTGTACAACTTTGTTTCCACCATTTGCCAATAGGTGGCAACAACGGTAAGCAGCAGTCAAAAGAAACAGATCGCAGATGTCGGGGAGTTAGCTTGGACCTCTGTCAACATAACCTCATTCAAACATTAGTCAATTTGTGTCTGCATCATAAAGTTGTTCTTGGTTGAAAATGTCAGTTTACAAGCCTAATTCTCGTCATTTGTGGGAGGTGTTACTGTTTTGTTTCAATATGATCAAAACAGTGGCTGAGACTCATCGAATGCTCTCAAGTACGTATGGTAAGGATGCTAGTAGTGAAAGAACATGTCGTGAGTTGTTTCAACGCTTCAAGAACAGTGGTTTTAACAACGTAGACCGGTATAGTGGTGGAAGAGAGAATGTTTACAAAGATGCAGAGCTGGAGACATTTCTGAGTGAAGTCTTGTGTCAAACTCAAGAAAAATTGGCGCAATTAGTGAGAGTGACACAGCAAGCCATTTCAAAACATCTCAAGGCTATGAGCATGATTCAGAAAGAAGGAACTTGGGTCCCGTGTGAGCTGAAACCAAGAGACGTTTAATGGTGTTTGTGTGTTTGTGAACAGTTGCTTCAGAGGCAAAAATGAAAGGGATTTCTGCATAGCATTGTGACCGGGGACGAAAAATGGGTTCATTACGATAACCATAAATGCAAACAAATCATAGTGATATCCCGGCTATGCTTCCACGTTGACGGCCTAACCGAATATTCATGGCTCCAAGATCGTGCTCTGCATTTGGTGGGACCAGCTCGGCATCATGTACTATGAGGTGTTAAAACCAAGTGAAACAATCACAGGTGCTCGTTATCGAACACAATTAATGCATTTGAGCACACCATTAAAAAACAAACAGCCGCAATACAACGAGAGTCATGATAAAATGATTTTGCAACATGACAATGCTCGACCCCACATTGCAAATGAGGTCAAATCGTACTTGGAAAAGTGAAAATGGTAAGTGCTACCCCATCCACAGTGTTCTCCAGACATTGCTCCCTCTGATTATCACCTGTTTACATCAATGGCGCATGGCCTGGCTGACCAACACTTCCGATCGCACGAAGAAGTCACAGATTGGATGGATTCGTGGATCGCTTCAAAAGATGAACAATTTTTTCGATGTGGGATTCGTACACTGCCCAAAAGATGGGAGAAAGTAATGGCCAGCAATGGAAAATACTTTGACTGACACATGTGTAACCAATTTGTTTCATTAAAGCCTCAAATGTTGGGGGGGAAAAAAAAGCAGAAGATAAGTTGTACACCTTGTATATCCCAGTGCGAAGAGGAGATATTTCTACGTACAACTTTCTTTTTTCTCCTGAAACATAACATGTACAAAAAAGTTATGTAACAATAACAACAACAAAATGGTTATAATGGCTCTGAGCACTATGGGACTTCACTTCTTTGGTCATCAGTCCCCTAGAACTTAGAACTACTTAAGCCTAACTAACCTAAGGACATCACACACACCCATGCCCGAGGCAGGATTCAAACCTGCGACCGTAGCGGTCGCGCAGTTCCAAACTGTAGTGCCTAGAACTGCTCGGCCACTCTGACTGGCCAACAACAACACAACAAATGTCTAAAGTCTGCAACAGGGGTAATGCCAATCAGGGTGCTTCTCCTTCACAGTACATATATTGCTGATCTCGAGCTACCCCCCTCTACAGTACATATATTGCTGATCTAGACCTACCCAAAGGCATTAAACACACTTAAAATATTCTAATTTTAGCTCTCATTTACTCAAATACTTAGTAATCATAATATCAGTGCAATTTAATGAGATACCACCCCCACCTCTACTACTGCATATGAATTCTAAGAGTTTAACTCAGAGCAGGGTTAACAAAACAAACTACTACTACAAATAAATTGTTCACTGTTAAGTGTATGACATATTAAAACTTACTTGTAGTCTTCCATCTAAACTACGAGGTATAGTAACACAGTCACTGGCTTGGCCTGGTGAACTTAGAGCTCTTTCAAGCTCCTCAATGGCTCCTTTCTTTTTTTTTAGTTTCTTCACTAAAGAATCAACTGCTTTCTCTGCCCACTTTTCTTCTTCATCTCCTTGCTTCCAGCCGAGAAGTTTCTTCACAGCAGGACTGGTAAATGAGAATAAGCTATTCAATGATGAAATTGGGCCACCAGCTCCTGATGACTCTGCCTCATCAGTATCCATTTCAATTCCAATTAAATCTATTTCCTCTGAAACAAAAAAAAAGGGGAATATTTTATAAGAATATTTATGTTGGGATCCCAATTGTCACTTAAACTTAGAGATACCCTTTTAGAACTTGTTCCATCTTTCCTCTCTCTTTTTTCGCTCTATTAATTGCTAACACTGGTTGACCATTCAACGAAATTGTACCTTGCACAACAAGGAATCATTAATTACAAACCACTGAAACAAAAGGGAACTCTACAGATTTGTTACCAGACAGTTAAAAGAGGGGCTGAACTGTATACTGCAAGAATGTTAACAACAATACAATACACTATGCTACACATTTTTCCCCCTTTACACAAATATCTTCTTTTCAAACGAAAACTGATGTCAATTAATTTATTATTTCACTAGATAATCTACAAATTTGAGTTTCTAACACATTTCACAATCATATTCATGCAAAACATCAATGAGCCTTCCACACTATACTTCTCTATTATGTGTAGCAAGTGCTCATTAAAAATATGTTAGAAAGCTATCATGTATGTTACTTACAATTTGTTGTGAAAAACTGAGTGGCAAAAGCAAAGAGAGTAAAATGCCACCATGATGGTGCTGCGAGAGAGAGAGAGAGAGAGAGAGAGAGAGAGAGAGAGAGAGAGAGAGAGAGAAGAGGGGAGGGGGGGGGGGGAGAGAGAGAGAGAGAGAGAGAGAGAGGGACATTTAGCCTTGTGTGCCAGATGTCATGCAGTATCATGAAAAGTAATAAAAAGTACTAAGTCTGCTTTGACTAAGAATATAAAGGTTTTCCAGGATGATGGAATAACAACAATATTATGAAAAGGATATAGATGCACACAATAGAGGCGGCACTGAGTCGTAGACTCAGGCCAGAGCCACAGTGGAGATTGTGTGTGTGTGTGTGTGTGTGTGTGTGTGTGTGTGTGTGTGTGTGTGTGTGTGTGTGCGCGTGCGCCAAAAACTTCAATGTTGGCAGTCTTTTCTTTGTGCCCATCTGTGACTCAATACCGCCTGTATGTTATGAGTAGCACTCTATCCTTTCATATCATCATACAATGGAAAATCCAGGATCGAATGTAACAATATTATGAAAAGGGAAGTTGCTACTCACCATATAGCGGAGAAACTCTACCTGCAGTTCGGCATCTCTGCTATATGGTGAGTAGCAAATTTCCTTTTCATAATATCTTAAAGTTATTTTATGTGAGTAAATGTTTAAACACATCCACTATATTTTTGGGCCAAAACTGCTCAGTATATCATATCTAATTTCATTAGTTTATCACTTCTAACAACCATCTAAGCCTCTGGGTATGTCCAAGTTTCAAAAACAAGAGTTTACAACAACTGCTCACACTTCTAAACTTGACCTATTTTCTTTTTTATTTGTTTAGTTCATGTTCCGAAGACCCAGGCAACAAGTGAATTGCAAGGATATGGAACATGTCACCTTGTACAGGGTTCACATGTAACTTACAACAATAAAAGATGCAATGCTATTAACAGAAAACTGTGTTTCACTGCGGAAAAATGAGTAATATATACAGGAAGCACAACAAATAAATAAATGAATACAAAAACTAAATTTTCACCTCTACGATACTGCACAAAATAAGGGTCTAGTGTAGCAGGGGATACAACCCGTCGGCTTTGGACAATGACATCACAAGTGGCCAGAGAGCAGTTTACCATTTTCGCTTTTGCTGTTATGTTTCAGTTTCGTTTTTTTACTGATTGCTTAGTAAAGTGGATCTGTTTATTCTATCTCGTGAGATTTTTTTTTTTTTAAAGCCAAAAAACACTTATCAGCCACTGAAGGGAGCTACAACACTAAGAAGAATCGCTTCTCGATTGGCGACTTGTGACGTCATTGTCCAAAGCCGACGGGTTGTATCCCCTGCTACACTAGTCCCCAAAATAATGTGGGAGTCATGACAGTTCAAAGTTAATATGTGCTTAAGAAGACAAAAGATTAAAATTATGATACAAAACTCTGTTCCCTTAATAGTATCCACTTCCGCCACTGAAGCAACAACACAATCTTTAAAAAGAAAGTGGGCTGATCAATTACATTTGATGTCTACATATGCACCCAAGAGTCCTGTGCTGTCAATTTTCTGTATTGGCTGATCTCTACACTTTGCGTCAATTTCTTCAAGGTTTCGGAAATACGGAAGCGTTCGATCCCGCCCATCTGCTTTGACCCATGATGTCACAAATATGGCGGAAACGACCATAAACAATGATTCCAACATGGCGCATATGATGTTGGTACGTACGCATTAGGAGGACGAAAATACAACAAAAAACAAACACACACACTTTCCACAAAAGGCCTAATGACACTAACGGGACAAGCATGGGAAAATGGGGTGTTTTTGGGTGGGGGCAAACTAAATATAAACAAATTTTAGACACCCACCCACAAAACGACGAAAAAAAACCGAAATCATAAAACTCCCCAAATACCACTAAACACAATATCATCTGGAATCGGACACTTCCCTTGACCTACATAGCTCAACAGCAGTTCCCGATCCCATAAACTAGGATCAAACACTTCCCTTGGCCTATATAGCACAAAAACATCTCCCGATACCAATATCACAAAGCCACACATTGGGATCGAACACTTCCCTTGACCTGCGTACTGTTAATTTTATCCGCCATATCCATTCCTGAGCAAAACCAACAACCAATTAATTTTACTAAAATTACCACACGATCTACAGTGAACAACACTAAATTAACCTTCATACAAAATCGTTAACTCGCTGAAACAAATTCCACTACAAACACAGCCGACACTCGAACAATTCTGGATACTGAGCAAAAGCAAATTGAGCCCATTACACCACACAAACGAAAGCCTTGAACATACCACCAGAGAGCACAACTAACCACAACACGACATCTACAAACACGCCACACTCACAAGCCAAACTCCGCGGCGTCATTACGTCACAGGTCAAAGCAGACGCGTGGGATCGGACACTTCTGTCGACCCAAACCTTGTTTACAGTTTGTTCAAGATTATCATCTGACTATGTGTTAATGAGAATTACAGTGTAATCTGCAAAAATGGTAAATTTATTCTTTGTGTAGGAATGAAGTGAGCCTATAATGAACATCAGAAATAGCAGTGAACCTAAAACAGAGCTTTGTGGCACTCCACACATTAAAGTGCCCTATTCAGATGAGCCATGTTTCCAGATGAACCATTCGGCATTATAATCTGCTTCAGCCCATTCTATGTTGATGCCACAAACTGACAATGCCATATAAATCATAACATTATGACTTTTGCAAAAGATTTTACAGGTTTACACAATTAACAGCTTTCGAGGGACCACAAAAGTTACCTACTTGAGACATATTTTTATTAATGGCCTGTAAAACTTGATGATAAAAGAATATATAGTTTGCTGAGAAAAATACCAGTGCAAAATCCAAATTGACTTTTGCTGAAGATATTAAGGAAGTTGAGATGATCAACAATCATCCTTCTGTGCACGAGTCTCTAACGAATTTTTGAAAAGATAGTTAAACGCGAGATTGAGTGAAGAGTCTGCAACATTAGTTTTAATTTCTGCAACCATTTCAGATTTCTTTACAATACTGTCACCTTGCTTTATTTCTGTGTATGATATATTCTGTTTTTCTGCCAGTTTCCATGCTGATTACATTTAATTTATTTTCCTTTTTTTAGAAATCTCAATTTCAGATTTTATGTGCATTCTATTAGCTTTATTTATTACCTTCTTTAAGGTGCCACAGTAAAGTTTGTAGTGCTGCTGTTTCTTTGGGTCAATACAACTTCTGAGAAAACTGTATGGAATCCCCTTTGTTCTACAGGATTTTTTTTTTTATTCCTGCATTGAGCCACATTTTTCTTGTCAGTGCCTACACTACTGTTTCTATTTTTTGGAGGTGAGGAGCAGGGGTAGCTTCAAAGAAACATATGAATTCACTTAAAAACAACAAAGAGTGTGATAAGTCCTGTTTCACTGAAAACTGGGCTCCGTCTCTCTCTTGCAGGTTGTAGTTGACATTTTTAAGGGTCTCATCATTTATTGCCCAAAAAGATTTCCAAGAATGTGCACAACTTTGCACAGCTTTATGTCAATGAATGTAAGCAATTGATCATCATGTCAGAAAGGCTATTAAAAAACTGGACACATTAACAGTGTTGACTGCTAAATTTATATGACAACTATCAGGCGCCCTAATCGAAAAATCAACTACTATCATCAATAAAAAGACAACTATACGTCCTAAATCTAATTTATTACGGCTATCATTCAGATATCTTGCTGCACTTACAAATCCAATTTTGTATCTCTAATCAAGAAGGAGAAATGCCAGCTATCTTGAATCAGTAAAAAAACACTTGTCCACAGTGAATAATTTGGCCAGATATTACAAGATTCAAGGTAAATAAACTTTGTGTACAGGGCCTTGAAAAATACTGAAATGAACAGTTAGCAGACTTAAATGTTAAACTTATAAAAATAATAAGACTATACAGCAATTTAAGTAGTAGAAAGTGCTAAGGACTTACACTAGCTGTATAATCAACAGTGACACAAAGCTTGTGACTATCATACTGTAAACATATCAACATATTTACAAAGAGTTAAGTAAGAAGGAAAAATCTCTTATTCCTGTGTAGTTTTTTTGCTGTTATTTGTGTCATTTGGATCCACATACAATTGAAAATTGATTCAGGGGATAAGGGCGCGCGCGAAATAGGATGAGCCAGTGGCGGCGAATGTTTCTCATACACCTAAATATATTCCAATGAAATGGAACTTAGAGGCCGAGCCTTCCTAGTCAAATTTACACACCATTGCCGTAACGTCTTAATCATATCCCCCTGCCCCTTTTAAAGGCAGAAGCGCAACGCGTTGGCTACACAAACAAAATGAATTAATGCATTTGGTACACAAGTTTTATCACATTTGTAGGCACATTAGAATAGACAGGGAGCAGTCTAAATGACTGATGCATATTCTAAAATTGCTATCTGCTATACCATTAGATAATTATATTCGACTAAGCATAGTAAACATGAAGCTATCAAACTGATAGCAACAACTTTCTTTTCCTTGAACATAGTCACATGAAAGCTGCGCTTCAATTACTCCCTACCAAACCCCGTAAGAATAAGATGAACATAACTACTGACTGTTAAATACAAATTCCTCTTCGACTTCATAAATATCCATCTTCAAATAGATGAAGCTTTATCTGGTATGATGTACTCACATTTCGTAGCTGTTCAAACCTTGTAGTTTCAATTTTTTAAAAGAAATCACATATTCGAACACTGTATGTTAAAATTGTTTACAAAGTTTACGAATTTGTTTCAAAATATCACTGCTTCTATTTACTGGCGACTCAAAGTCGGAGACAGAACCAACCTGATGTATTCATCCGCCAATGATTAGACATGGCAAAAAAACAAAAACACACATGAAGAAAATTTTAGCTATTTCTCATAAAAGCGTTATTTCTTCTTCGTGAACGTTGTTGGTTCTTGGTCCAGTTGGTAAAAACTCCCGTGTGGTAGGCCACAGAAACCTGCAGCCTCTTCCGATTTTGACAAACGTTCGATTTTAGGTCATTTTCACGTGACGTCATAGCTCTGTTCTGTGAAAACAGAGAACATGTACTTCTGTAATAGCAGTGTACCTTTGTCATCAACACTAAGTCATTAGTCGTTCCGACAAACAGATTCAGTTACTTTTCGGCTTTCGGTACCCACGTATGGAAAGAGAACAAATGTGTGCGTTGCAAGATTAATAGAAAGCAACAAATACCGAAAATCTCTTCGTATGACATAAAGTAGCTTACTGCTAGCAAGCAATGCTATCAGTACGTGTCAGTATGCACATAAACTTGTATTTAAAATCAGCAGTTGTGTTAAGTAATATAAAATGCAGGGACAAAATTTAGTCAATTGTTCTTCAACTAGGCGAAAAAGAGACAACTTTATGTTTAAGCAGTCGCATAGTGTGTAAAGCAGCTGAAAACTTTTAGAGACAAAAGTGATAGAAAATACTTGGACTTGCATCTTATAATTCTTGTTTACACAACCGCTGCAAGGACACGTCAGAAAGAATGACTAAGACGTAAGCCCCCAGATCGAAAACCGCCATCATGCGAGTACTTTTTAACACAGTGCCTACATACCCACACGTGCATAATACTTTACAAATGCATTTCTGATGCTTTAGTTCGTTATATGTTCGGTTAAATTTGTAACCAGCAAGACCGTGCTACTATGGTAATTCCATTATGCACAAAGAAAGCAGTTTTAGCAAGTTCTGGCAGTACAACAGAAACTGAAATGTGTTACACATGTTACAATACATATTGCGTTTCTTTGTGGTTGAACGTGATATATACATATTAGGCCCATAGGTCACTTTTAAAATGAGTGCCCCATTCATCATCCTGCAACACCACAATTTGTCCAGTATTTAACTTTTTTATACTGAAACTCCTTTAATCACCCAAGCAATTAATTTCAGTGGCTTAAAATTCCTTTTATACTCAATCTTATGTTAATTTGAAACGGTCTTCTTATTTTTGAAGTTTTATAGGCTCTTGGATAAACAAAATAAACCCAATACCAACATTACCACCATTAACCATTTGACATCTACTGCTGAATAAAAGCCTGCTCAAGGCTTTTCCATGCATCATGATCTAAAACTATATCAAGAATTTTTATTGGCTATTGAGAATTTTACAATGAAATAGGCTCAGTCTTTGGAGTACAGTATTTACATAGTAATAAACTACTGTCAATAAACTATAGTACACACATTAAGGACAGCAATAATAAAACACACTATGGTACAGAAAAATTTCTAAGAGCTGGTGTCAATAAGCTATAGTATAACAAAGAAGGGCTGTGGTATAAACCCTGTGCATAACAAGTGGATAGAGTATACAGGACATAATTATACAAGACATAACCACAGTACATTATAATACAATAAACTATAGTAAAATTTGTTAGATGGTAATTTTCTCCTTAGGCATCTCAATAAATTCTTTAATATGGTAAAATGGGTGATCTGATAGATAGTTGTACCACTTAATTTTAAAACGCTTTAGATCCATAGACCAAACATAAAATGATAATTCATTGAAAATGTTAAGTGGGTTCACTTTGTGAAAATTTGCATTTCTTACTAAACTGTTCCTTGGTATATCTAAATCAGCCTTACACTTATTGGGAGTCCTTTCTCTGTATATGTCTCCACTGCAGGTTGTCCCCCCCCCCCCCCCCTCCCTTTCCCCAGAAGGAGATTAACTCTGTTCAATTTTGTGCATTTAAGATATGACGTAAATGTTCTTTCTCTTCTTTTTACCCAATTTACAGTTATATACAAAGTTCCAATCTTCACTACCTAGTCTGTCAATAAACACTCTTATGTACTCTTCCTTTTGCGACCTTTCTGTAAGGACGTTCTAAGTTGTAGAAACACGATGAATGGGAACACCACTAAGCTGCAAAAGGAGTGGAAAATGGAAGATGTGGTGCAGAAGTTAGATACATGTTGAGGATGATAAACAGCAAGCTACACAAGATGGTTGTCTTCATCCTAACATTCAGTTTACACATTCTTGCAGAGTACATCAAAGGCGGATCTATTTGGATGAAGCAAAGCAATGCAACCAACAGTTTGAGGGTGCTGCGAGACGTGGGTTTATGGAGTATTTTTAATATTTTGAAAGATAAATGGTGACTTGAAAGCAGCCATAAAAAAGTTCCATTTCCAACTCTGTTAAAAATGTACATAATATTGACTTTTAAACCATTTTTGTGAAAGAAAAACTCCCTAAGAGCTATGGGTGGGGGGGGAGGATGGAGGGAGGGTGGCAGCGGACCCCTGCCCCCTTGCCCCTGCATATGGACACCCTTGGAGTGAAGGTAAGGGTTTATATACCCTACCAAATGCAGAGCTATAAATGCCAAAGATACAGTCACACCACATTAGGATGTAACAACAAGGCAACACACAGAGAAGATGCACACAAATCAGTCATTGTTGTTGATGCTAATTTCTGTATAAAATGCTCTGGTGAGCACACTGCTTTGAGCCAGAACTGATTGACCTTTTTAGGAGAAAAGGAAACTCAATAAATTGAAGTGGCAAAAATTTTTTTGTACAGTGGCACAGACTTGTGTATGTATCATTCACAAAGTTAGGCACAAAAAGTACTTCAACCTTTCTCAAACATCCCGCAGCACTACAAAAAAAGTCAAAACTCATGGCAAAAAGAAACTAGGTATGAAACAATCAGCTAGGAGGAAATCAGTTTTAAACAGTGAAGATTTCTCCCTAAAGAAACTGGAAATATGTGTAGGTGAAGTGACAGGGTGTCCTGTTATTCGTCTCATATCCAACCTGTGTTGCCAAAAAAGAAGAGAGAGAGCAAACAAAAATTGTTTTTGATTAATGACCCCTACACTGCAGTAGAATGTCAACAGTGTCAGAAAACATAGAGGAAGTAAAATTTCTAAGACAGAATAGGCCCTTGTGCCTATGTATATAGGAGACTCATTTCAACCATTGGTATATTTTGTGGTTAAAGGCTATGCCATACACACAAATTACTTACAGAATGATGGAAAAACTGGTAGGCTGACCTTGGAGAAGATCAGTTTGGGTTCCAAAGAAATGTACCAAATGTAAGACAATGTTGGCCCTACAACTGAGAAGATAGGTGGAAGAAAAGCAAACTCATATTTATGGCATTTGTTGATTTACAGTCAAACTTTTGACAATGCAGACTGGACTACACTCTTTGAAATTTTGAGAATGAAAGGTTATTTACAACTCGTACGTAAGTTGGACTGCAGCTATAAAAGCCAAAGGACATGAAAAGAAGCCAGTATTTGAGAAGTGAGTGAGACAAGATTTTAGCTTATCACAATGTTATTCAGTATGTAGATTGAGCAAACTGATTCTGTCAGATGCAGCTAAGGGCTTGGAAGAGCAGTTGAACAAAATGGACTGAGTCTTGAAAACATATTATGAGGTAGACATCAATAAAAATTAAACAAAGACAATGGAATTTAGTCAAAATATATCAGGAGGAAGTCTGTTCTGAAGATATTTGTTTGGAGTGTAGTCATGCATGGAAGTGAAACACGTATGATAAGCAATTCAGACAAGAAAAGTGTAGAAGCTTCTGAAGTGTGGTACTGTAGAAGAATATTGAAAAGATTCATGGGACAGCTTAACTAAAATAAGGGACTGGACAGTAAAACTCATCCTGGGGCATAAAGGAACTGTAGATTCAGAGTATAGGGATGTGGTTGGAGGTAATGGGGCAAAAATTGCATAGTAAGACCAAGAGTTGAATACACTAAGCAGGTTCAAATGGATGCCAGTTGTGTAGAGATTAAAAGACTTGAACAGGATAGACTAACATGGAGAGCCATAACAAACCAGTCTTCAGGCTGAAGACTGCAACAATTACAAGTGAAGACTAAATTGTGCAATTAATAGCTGTGTGTTCATGCTATCTCGTACTTTATGTACATATGAATAGTGAGGCCATGGAGGACACCATCCATTTCTCCTCCTCAGAGGTTTCAATGTATCTCGTGTGCAGGAGGTCTCCACAGATCCTTGTCCTAGGTGTTTTGTAGGGATCAGTTTCCTCTCATTGAACGATGTCTGGTTCTGCAGTACAAAGAAAACTATATCCGCGCAGCTGACGTGACTCTTTGCTTTCCCACCCTACCTGACCCTGTCCTTTTGGAAAGTAGCAGAGGACTTGCACTGCAACAATGAACTTCCCCTTTGAATCCCATTCCAGATGCATCAGCACCTGCCATCAGGACATCTGAATGAATGCGTAACAGAACCAGCTTGATGGATTGTTGATGTCTCTATCCTAAAAATGTCTTTTAAACCTGGTAGATGGTGATTGGTGATTTAGATGGTGGTGTATGGAGTACCACAGGCAACTGGTACCATGAAATTTTCATTACAATCCATTTACTGACAACCTTGCAGCATTTTGCATTGCTCTGCCAGAACCTCAGCGCATTATCATAGAAAGCAAGACGCAGTCGTAGCATGAACATTTCTCACCATCAGCATAGGTGTGATAGTTCTCAGTCCAGTTACAAATTTCATCTAAAAAGGTGTGGGAGTATACTATAAGTACCAATCCAAAAAGTAAATTATGTTTTACAATGGCAACATATGACAACAATTTTCTGATCACTAAATGAAAAGCTGTACCCCAGATAAAGGCAAAATATTTCCAAAAAATAATATCCAAGGCCAATTGAGATACCCTAGTCCAACAAAGATAGATATTAGTAGAGAGGGTACAGTGGGATGTTAGCTTCAATAATACCAGAAGTTCTGTAGGAGAAGTTTGGGTATGCACTAACTGTGTTGTTCAATACAGTGTGATGGCTAGACAAAGTGCAGCACGTCATGTTCTGTATTTGAATAATGACTGCAAGAACTACCTCTTCATGTTTTTCAATCGAGTCTGATCTGAGGAACAATACCCCAAGTCCTGGAGAGAAGGAATCTACATCTACATCTAGATTAGATTAGATTAGATTTACTTTCATTCCAATTGATCCGTAGTGAGGAGGTCCTCCAGGATGTGGAACATGTCAGAAAAACAACAATACATGACAAATATTTAAACTAAAACAAATAAGCTAATGTACCATTCCACAGGTCCCAAGTGGAATGATCGTCATTTTTTAATGAACACTAAGAGTCATTTTACAAATACTATTGCACTGAATTTAAAATAAAATATACTGTGCAAACCACCGTGAAGTGCACCACAGAGGATACACCCCATTCTACCAGTTATTAGGGTTTCTTCCTGTTCCATTCACATATAGAGCATGAGAAAAACGGTTGTTTAAATGCGCCTGTGTGTGCAGTAATTATTCTAATCTTAACCCCACAATTGCTTTGTGAGTGATGTGTAGGGGGTTGTAGTATATTCTTAGAGTCATCATTAAAACCAGTCTTGAAACTTTATTAGTAGACTTTCTCAGGATAGTTTACATCTGTCTTCAAAAGTCTACCAGTTCAGTTCCCTCAGTATCTCTGTGAGACTCTCCCATGTATTAAACAAACCTGTGACCATTCATGCTGCCCTTCTCTGTATATGTTCAATATCCCCTGTTAGGTCTATTTAGTATGAGTCCCACATGCTTGAGCAATATCCTAGAACTGGTTGTGTGTGTGATTTGTAAGAGATCTCCTTTGTAGACTGATTCACTTCCCCAGTATTCTACCAATAACCTGAAGTCTACCACCTGCTTTACCCACAACTGAGCCTATGTGATCACTCCATTTCACATTCCTACAAAGTGATTCATCCTGATATTTGTATGAGCTGACCAGTTCTGACAGTGACTCATTGATATTAAAGTCATGATACATTATGTTTTATTGTTTTGTGAAGTGCACAGATTCACATTTTTGAACATTTGAGGTAAGTTCCCAATCTTTGCACCATTTTGAAATCTTATCAAGATCTGACTAAATAGTTATGCAGCTTCTTTCAGAAAGTACTTCATTATAAACAACTGCATCATCTGCAAAAAAGTCTGAGGTTACCATTAATATCATCTGCAAGGTTATTACAAGGGTCCCAACACACTTCCCTGGGATGCACCTGTAATAACTTCTATATCTGATGATGGATATCAATCCAAGCTAATTTGCTGTGTCCTCCATACCAAAAAGTCCTCAGTCCAGTCACAGATTTCACCTAATAACCCATATGATCATGCCTTTGACAATAAGATTAAGTGTGGTACTGTGTCAAATGCTTTTCAGAAATGAAGAAATACTGCATCCACCCAACTGCTTTGAGCCAATGCTTTCATTAGGTCATGTGAGAAAAATGTGAGTCGGATTTCACATGGTCGATGTTTTTGGAATCTATGCTGGTTGACATGGAGGAGGTCATTCTGTTCAAGATACCTCATTATGTTTGAGCTCAAAATGTGTTCTAAGATTCTACAAGTAATGGATGTCAATTTAGACAGCAGTGTTGTGGACCACTTCTATTGCCCTTATTGTAGGCGGGTGTGACCTGCACTTTTTTCCAAGAACAGGGCCTGGGTTTCTTGTTTGAAGGATCAACGAAAGATTATAGTTGGAAGTGGGGCTAACTCAGCCACAAATTCAGTATATAATCTGATAGGGATTCCATTGGGCCCTGAATCTTTGTACAGTTTTTACAATTTCAGCTGTTTCTCAACACTAATACTTATTTCACTCGACTTTTCTGTGGTACAGGGATTAAACCGGAGCAATTCTCCTGGGTTTTCCTATGTAAATGAATATTTTAAAACAGAGATAAGCATTTCAGCTTTTGCTTTGCTACCCTCAATTTCAGTTCTTGTCTCATTCGCTAGGGCCTAGACACTGCCTTTGGTACCACTAACAGCCTTATGTATGACCAGAATTTCTTTGGGTTTTGTGAAAAACTGTGTGACAATATTCTGCTACAGTAGTCGTTGAAGACATCATGCATTGCTCTCTTAACAGCCAAACAAGTTTCATTCAGCATCTCTCTATCTATAGACCTATGCTGTGTTTTACATCTGTTATGCAGTAATATGTATTTCTTTAGAAGTTTCTTTACAATGACTGTGTACAATGGAGGATCCCTCCCATTATGAACTGTCCTACTTGGTATGTACCCATCCAGTGCATGGTCAGTTATTCTTTTAGTAATATTTAATCATAAACCTCATTGTGAAACATGAGGAACAACCAACCCATGTGTGGCAGTGTAGCATTTACCAGTCATATAGTGAGGACAGTAGAACAAATGATGAACAGCCATTGAATATAAGTCTCAAATTCAGAAATTTCTCAATCTCCTTCAATGTGGTTTCCGTAGGTACCACTTTTAACTCAGTTCTCTTGGAATCACTAGTGATTGCGGTTTCGCCTTTGGAACAGTTTACACAAAAGCAATGTCAGATTGTTGTATAACATAATCCTCTAGAAAATGACTTACATATCTGAGCATGCCATGGTTCACAACTGAAAAGTACTGCACTCTACAAAACAATTAAAAATCTACCTATGTTTCACCTAGCACCTATCTATGCACATCCTGTGAGATGAGCATATGAAATTGCGTGGGCTGAGCTCGGAGGGAAGTGATGTGAGAAACTTGCAGTAGCAATGCCCAGTTGTACATTGCAGTTTTTTTCCAGCTTTGGAGTAAATGAACTGCGTTAAAGGAGTAGCATTATGCCACATGTGGATGTGTTACACAGTTACAGAAAGAGAAAGGGAATCCTATAACAAGTCATATAGGCAATTTTCACAAATTTGTTAATAAATAAAGAGAAAATATGGAGAAGGCAATACAAGATATTGCACAAGTAGTGCTAGAGCTGACACTGAAAAGATGGAAGACTGAAAATATTTATAAAAATATAAATGTCATAACAAAGGACAAATCAAAATGTGATGCTACAGAAGATTACTGAAGATTGGCAGGCAGATTATGGCACAATCTGACTAAAAGGAGCTGAAGATGGACTGATGGGGTTAAAGGGACCAAACTATGAGGCAACTGGTCCTCTCAATCCTTTGTTTGTCAAGCTGGGAATAGTCCCTAGAGACAAAGGACACAAGAGACAATGCCCAATGAACTCTATTGTATCTGAGAATCAAGAAAACCAAAAGAGAGAAGGAAGTAGAAGTGAGGTTGGGGTAAAATAGTGAAGGTGAGAGGGTTGTCCAGCCCAGAATGCAGATGGAGGCCCCTCCCAGGCATGTAATGTGACCAGAGACACACCCTATATATCTGACCGGTACATCCACACTCTCCATTACCACAGGAAAACTAGATGCATGGCAAGATCAAATCACAGTTAAGAGAACAATGACTATGAAACTGTCAACCAACGAAATATGTAAAAGGATTAGAACGTTTAAGGAGGTGGGAGGGCAGGACCCAGGCTGGGCCAATGAGCAAGGGCAGCCATGTGTCTCTTGGGTCAGAGCAGACAACAAGACACCCCTCCAATTCCTCAAGTGGCCAATGCGCCCTACATCAAATAGAGGAGTAAAAACCATTTTCATTGGTAAAATGTAAAACCAAATCAGCTGCTATGACATTGTCCACTTGCAACAGAGGAGGCATGTCAGCAAGCTTAAGGTTTTGCTGTAAGGTGACCAAATTAGGACACTCCAGTAGGGTGTGTCCCACCATGAGACAAGTACCACACCAACAGTGGAGTGGATCCTCATGTCACATAAGAGAATGCAGCTGTATGTCAGAAAAGTGGCCAGTGTGAAGCTGACACAGGACAGTAGATTCCCTACAAGAAGCATGAAGGAAAGACTGCCACATGGCCTTGGTCTCCTTTATGGTTTGCAGTGTATTTGGAGAAACCAGGGCACACCAACCTGCCTTAACCTCCAACAGTTGTTGGATTAGAGTCAACTGATTGTCTTGTTCTGGTACCCACATCTCCAAAGTTGGCATTCTGGTAGCCACCTTGGTCAATCGTCAGCATATTCGTTCCCTGGGATCCCAACATGATCAGGGATCCATATGCCACACTGAAGTGTGTGGATGCATCAGTATTCAAGAGGTAAAGATCGATCTCTGCAAGCAATGTTCTTGACAGCTTTACGATGGCCAGTGGTCATGGTCCCACCTCACAATGGTTGCAGGCATTGAAGTCACGCAGTATTAGGAAGAGTGGGGGAACTGAGAAAACATGCAGACAACACATTCTGGGACACATCTTCACTGGGAGGGAAATAAAGATTACAGATGGTACATTCCACAGATGTATTCACATGAACAGCCACAGCCTCCAAAGTCGCACTGAGTGGCATGTGTTTGCCATAGACAAAGTCCAGAACATACTGCAAATATTATCTGACCCTCTTTTAGTCAGTGTAATTCTTAAAATAGGCCCGGCCGCAGTGGAGGGTAGGGGTCCACATTGCTGGGATACAAGTTTCCTGGAGGATGATGCAAAAAATAACAGGGGAAACACACAAAAATTGTTGTAGTTCAGCCAAATGGTAGAAAAAAATACTACAGTTCCACTGGAACATCATGCTATCGGTATCATGTGGGGACGTAAAGGGACCAAGGAGGTAGGTCATGCCTCAGGGAGGCTGTGGAGATACACCATCAGTATACATGTGTTCCAAATCAGAGTGCATGGGGATGGCCAGGGCCATAACGGCCACCAGGAATGCTGCCTCAGATAGAGAGGTGGAACATGCAGGACCTGATAGCACAGGGACCACCAGAGTCAGGCTCTAGCTCTTGGCTGATACACATCTACAGAGGAACAAATTAAGTGTTGATCATTTTCTGCGTTTCCTCATACTATATTTATTAAATTCTGTGAGTGTTTTTCTTTTTAAGAGGTTTAATCTCTTGTTTTTGTAAGTGTTCATTCTTCCACTTTGTAGTGCAATAGTTGCTTACTTAACAGCCAGCTAACTAACACGTCAGTGACCACTGGTGACACATTAGGAGGGTAGCAAGTTGCATATCTAGGATTCTGTCTGCTTTTATAGTTTACCTCTTCAGTTAGTCTTGCTAAGATGTTTAGCCTGTCAAAGTTTTATCAGTAAACTGTGGTAGTATTTGTAATAAAGTTCCTGAATTTACTGCCCTCCAGGAAAGCACTCACACTCAAATTATTCTTGCAACTGAGAGCTGGCTGAAACCGAATTGGAAAGCTGCAAGATAATTAGCAAGTCATGGAACATATTTCTCAAAGACAAATTAGAGCTCATAGGTGGGGTAGTGTTGTCTCTATTGAGGTCAGAGTTGAGTGTGACAGTGAAGTAATCTGATCATGTATAACTGCATGCAGATGCAGGAGGAGCTGACTAGTTTGCAAACAGCTGAATGCACTTTTGGCTATAGTCAGTCACCTTCAGGCTGCTGCCTTGGGGTGTAGCAGTGGTGGAGACTCTGGCATGTCAGATGGGACACCTCAGGTGTCACTTGTTTTGACCATTGGCTCTGCTTCTGAGGCACCTCCTAGTGCAACCGACGCAGTGGATCTGCCCTCACAGCAGGGTGAATGGTGGGTGGTAACATGATTGCAGCGCTCGAGGTGGAGAGCCAATGTGGAGACTGGCCACCTCGCTTCACCCATTCACCCTGTGTCTCCTCCTTCAGCAGGGTCTGAGCAGGCACAGATGGAAAGGGATTTACTGGTTATTGGGAGCCCCAACATTAGATGCTTTATGAAGCCCCTGAGGCAGACAGCATTCAGGGCTGCAAAGAAAACCAATCTGCACTTAGTATGTCTGCTGGAGAGGCCTCATCTGAGATGTGGAGGTGGCTTTGCCTGCGACTATCGAGCATGCAGGGTGCAGCTGTCTGCAAGTTGTGCCTGTTGCGTGGGTTGGGTGGGGTTCTGAGGCCATCCTCAGTTCATACAGGTGGATGGTGTAGGTGGTGAAGACTGTTAGCCTTGTGTGTGGAGTGCAAGCAGAGCTCTCAATTTGCAGCATTGTTCTCAGAGTTGATCAGGGTCTTTTGGTTTGGAGCTGACTGGAGGGTCTCAATCAAAGGCTTCGTCAATTCTGTGATGGTTTTGGTTGTGGATTTCTAGACCTAAGTTATTGTGTGGGGATTTGTGTGACTCCCCTTGATAGATCAGGGATGCACTACACAAAGGAAGCAGCTACTCAGTTAGCAGAGTGTTTGTAATGTGCACATGAGGGTTATTTAGGCTAGACGGTAGTTTGAGGTGCTCTGATAAACACTCAGCATTCAATACGCAGCAAGGGAAATCAGATGGTGTTAGGCACTTCAACTGTCAAAGTTTTATCAGTAAACTGTGGTAGTATTTGTAATAAAGTTCCTGAATTTACTGCCCTCCAGGAAAGTACTCACACTCAAATTATTCTTGCAACTGAGAGCTGGCTGAAACCGAATTGGAAAGCTGGAAGATAATTAGTGAGTCATGGAACATATCTCTCAAAGACAAATTAGAGGTTATAGTGGGGTAGTGTTGTCTCTATTGAGGTCAAAGTTGAGTGTGACAGTGAAGTAATCTGATCATGTATAACAGGCAGAGGAGAAACTAAATTGTATGTTTCTACTGGCCACCTGATTCTGCTGTGGCAGTTCTAGAGTCATTCAAAGAAAGTCTACAGTCAGTAGTGCATAAATACCCATATCATGCGATACTAGTTGGTAGTTGGAGATGACTTGAATCTTCTGAGTATAGACTGGTATGTCTATGGATTGACTGTGAGTGGGGGGGGGGGGGGGGGGGGGGAGGGGGGGGCTACAGATAGACAGTCATGCAAAATACTTTTGAAAACATTTTCTGAAAACTGCCTTGAGCAGCTAACTTGGCAGCCCACATGCAATGGAAATATCTTAGACTGTGTAGCTACAAATAGGCTGGACCTTATTTATAGTGTCAGTACAGAAACGGATATTAGTGGCATTAGGTCATCATGGGGACTGTGGTTACAAAAGTTAATAAATCAGTCAAGAATAGGAGAATGTTTCTGATAGATGGAGCAGATAAGCAGTTGTCAACATCTCACTTAGACAGTGAACTGACATCACTCAGTTCTGTTAATATGGATGTAGAGGAATTATGGGCAAAGTTTAAGCAAATTGTAAATAATGGTCTGGAGAGTTATGTGTGTAGCTAGTGGATAAGGAATGGAAAAGATACACCATGGTTTAATAATGAAATTCAGAAGATGATGAGGAAGCAAAGGCTGTAGCACTCTTGGTTCAAAAGAGAACACAAAAATGACAAGAAGCAAATGTTAGAAGAGATTCATGTGTCTGTGGGAAGATCTATGCATGAAGCATACAACAACTACCACCATTACACCTTACAAGGGAACCTCCCCATCGCACCCCCCTCAGATTTAGTTATAAGTTGGCACTGTGGATAGGCCTTGAAAAACTGAACACAGATCAATCAAGAAAACAGGAAGAAGTTGTGTAGAACTATGAAAAAATAAGCAAAATATACGAACTGAGTAGTCCATGTGCAAGATAGGCAACAACAAGAAAAGAGCAAGCTCAGGAGTGCGGTGGTCCCGTGGTTAGTGTGAGCAGCTGCGGAACAGAGAGGTACCTACACAGTGGTAGCCCCCTGACCACGTGAGGATTGTGTAGGTGGTGCCTGAACTGGAAACTCCCCATACAAGCCGAGAAGTATGTGCCTGTCATGGCTGGCACACGGAAACTCCAGGAAACGGTTTACTGTCAGGCAACCATTGCCTGCTGCTACGGCTCGGTAGTGCCCATGGGAAGAGCCCCCATTCAGAGAGGGTGGTACCACATGGCTCCAGCAGTCTCTTCTGATGCTAAGACGAACTACAATGTGGAGATGTTTGATCCCAAAGTGTTCCCTTCCCTGTCTATGCCATAGCAGGAACGTAGGGCTCAGAGACAAAATGAGAAGTACTCCCCTCAATACTTGGTTTGTTCTATGGTTTATGGGGACTCCTTTTTTACTACAAAGTCATTGTTCTTTGTTGAAACCTCAAGGACAGGTTTGGAGAAGTTGCTGTGATTTCAAAAATTAAAAGTGACTCCATTCTGCTTAAAACAGCCTCCCCTGCTCAGTCATGGGCACTGCTCACCTGCAACAATCCGGGTTGCATTCCTGTCACTATAAACCCCGTAAAAGTCTGAATATTGTACATGATACTATTTTCCACCAATATTTCATTCTACATAGGGCATGCCAATTTGGATCAACAAAACGTGCGTTTGGTCAAGTCATGTCCAGTGGGAACCAAAAGACAATAGTGTGGACACTGGAGCCTTCATCTTGACGTTTTAAGGTGACTTGTTGCCTGACAAGTTTAAGGTGATGGTGTATCACTGTGATGTCAAGCCTAATATTCCTCCTCACATGTGGTGCTACAAACGCATGTGATTTGGACATACGTCTTCGCATTGCAGTGCCACGCCATCTGTAGGGATTGTGGGTGTCAGCTGCACATGAATGCTCCTTGTGCACCTCCTCCCACCTATGTCAACTGTAGGTATCACCATTCCCCCCATTCACCAGACTGCACTATTTTCAAAGGAGAAAAGAAAATCCATAAATACAAGACCCTTGATAGCCTCACATATTAAGAGGACAGCCTCACATGTCAAGAGGTGAAGAAGAAATACGAGCACCTACACATAAGATGATGATGATGATGATGATGATGATGATGATGCATGCTGCTGCTATGATGTCATGATCTTTAGTGACTGTGCCATCACCATTTGCATCTTCTATACCTCACCCTTGGGGTTGCTTGACTACACCCACTCCCCTGGTAGTTGGGGGTCCTCCTCCTACTGCTTATCCCAGTGCCCCCTTGGGAGCATTGACTCCTTAGCTGCCAGGGATGTCAGTCCCCAACTCCAGCCAGAGAAGCAACACCCCCTTACCAAGAGGAGGTCCCTTGGGACTCTGCTGACCTGCAACTGGATGCCAGCCAGTGGTCATAGGACTTCAAGTTCCTTCTGTGTCTCAGAAACTGGTGCAGACAAGCCCTTCTAGAAGTATAAATCATTTAAGGACAAGAAGAAGACCTCCAAAATAAGGGAGATTCATCTACATTTAATAGTTACTCCATAAGCCACCATAAGTGCATGGAAGAGGGTACTCTATACCACTACTAGTACTTTCCTTCCCTGTTCCACTCACAAACAGGGTGAGGGAAAAAGACTGTCTGTATGCCTCTGTATGAGCCCTAATTCCACAATCATGTGGCAGCCAGTTTCATTCTCTAAATTTTTTCAATAGTGTCTTGAAAAGAACACTGCCTTCCTTCCAGGGATTCCCATCTGAGTCCCCATAGCATCTCCATAACATTTGCATGTTGTTTGAACCTACTGGTAGCAAATCTAGCAGCCTGGTTGTGAATTTCTTCAATATCTTCCTTCAATCCGACATGCTACGGATCCCAAACACTTGAGCAGTACTCAAGAATAGGTCACACCAGTGTCCTGTACATGGCCTCCTTTACAGGTAAACCTCTTCCTCCTAAAATTCTCCCAGTAAACCGAAGTTGATCATTTGTCTTGACTACCACAGTACTCACATTCTTGTTCCATTTCATATTGCTTTGCAATGTTAGGTTCAGATATTTAAATAACATGACTGTGTCAAGCAGGACACCAATAATACCGTATCTGAACTTGAGAGGTTTGTTCTTCCTACTCATCAGAATTAAATTACATTTCTCTATATTTAAAGCTAGCTGCCATTCATGACACCAACTAGAAATTTTGTCTAAGTTGTCTTGTATCTTCCTACACTCACTCAAATTCAGCACCTTACCATACACAACAGCATCATCAGTGAACAACCACAGAATACTGCCCACCCTGTCTGCCAAATCATTTATCTATATAGAGAACAACAGTGGTCCTATTACACTTCCCTGGGGCACTACTCATGATACCTTTGTGTCTGATGAACACTCCCCATTGAGGATACCATACTGGGTTCTATTATTAAAGAAGTCTTTGAGCCACTCACATATCTGTGAACTTATTATGCCATATGCTTGTACCTTCATTAACAGCCGACAGTGGGGCACTGTGTCAAATGCTTTTTGGAAATCTAGAAACATGGAAACTGCCCATTGCCCTTCATCAATAGTTTGCAGTATATCATGTGAGAAAAGGGCAAGCTGAGTTTTGCATGAGCGATGCTTTCTAAAACCATGCCAATTCGTGAACGTAAGTTTCTCAATCTGAAGGAAGTTTAATGTATTAAAAATGAGAATATGGGCAAGGATTTTGAAGCAAACTGAAGTTAATGATATTGGTCTGAAATTTGTGGGTCTGTACTTTTACCCTTCTTGTACACTGGAGTCACCTGCACTTTTTTCCATTCACTTGGGACTTTGTGCTGGGTGAGAGATTCATGATAAATGTAGACTAGGTAAGGGGCCAATACCATAGAATACTCTTTGTAAAACTGAATTGGGATTCCATCTGGACCTGGTGATTTATTTGCTTTCAAATTTTTCAGTTGTTTCTCTATGCCAGGGATGCTTATTAATAAGTCGTCAATACAGGAGTCTATCCGATGGTCAAATAATGGTATGTTTCCATGATCCTCCTATGTGAATGGTTTCTTGAAAGTGCAATTTAAAACTTCGGCTTTCATTTTGCTATCTTCAGCTACCACAGCAGACTTGTCAACAAGGGACTGAATGGAAGCCTTAGACCCACTTAGTGATTTTACATGGGACCAGAATTTTCTTGCATTCTCTGATAGAACTTTTGCTAACAAGGGAACCTCCCAATCGCACCCCCCTCAGATTTTCAGACAATTATAGCCAGGAGGATGTTGTCTCTCAAGGGAACATCTTAAACACTGCCCTGTTTGCAACAGCCATTAACAGGATAGTATCCACTGTCATGAGCTATACTAAATGCTTTTTGTTTGTGGGTGTTTCTTTTTCCATCTGTCTCAAGACCAGTCAGTAATTTTTTGTTCATCTTCTAATCTCAAGACTGGTCAGTGTAAGTAACTAATAGCAAAAAGACTATCTAGAATTATGGTTAAAACTCGCAGATTAAAAATTGTTACCAGGTAAATTTTTAATCTGTGAGTTTTAACCATAATTCTAGATAGTCTCTTTGCTATTAGTTACTTTCACTGACCAGTCTTGAGATTAGAAGATTAAAAATTGTTACCATGTAAATCCTCCCCACATGAACCATGGACCTTGCCGTTGGTGGGGGAGGCTTCCGTGCTTCAGCGATACAGATACCCGTACCGTAGGTGCAACCACAACGGAGGGGTATCTGTTGAGAGGCCAGACAAATGTGTGGTTCCTGAAGAGGGGCAGCAGCCTTTCCAGTAGTTGCAGGGGCAACAGTCTGGATGATTGACTGATCTGGCCTTGTAACACTAACCAAAACGGCCTTGGTGTGCTGGTACTGCGAACGGTTGAAAGCAAGGGGAAACTACAGCTGTAATTTTTCCCGACGGCATGCAGCTTTACTGTATGGTTAATGATGATGGCATCCTCTTGAGTAAAATATTCTGGAGGTAAAATAGTCCCCCGTTCGGATCTCCAGGGGGGGACTACTCAAGAGGACGTCGTTATCAGGAGAAAGAAAACTGGTGTTCTATGGATCGGAGCGTGGAATGTCAGATCCCTTAATCGGGCAGGTAGGTTAGAAAATTTAAAAAGGGAAATGGATAGGTTAAAGTTAGATATAGTGGGAATTAGTGAAGTTCGGTGGCAGGAGGAACAAGACTTTTGGTCAGGCGAATACAGGGTTATAAAAACAAAGTCAAATAGGGGTCATGCAGGAGTAGGTTTAATAATGAATAAAAAAATAGGAATGCAGGTAAGCTACTACAAACAGCATAGTGAATGCATAATTGTGACCAAGATAGACACGAAGCCCATACCTACTCCAGTAGTACAAGTTTATGTGCCAACTAGCTCTGCAGATGACGAAAAAATTGAAGAAATGTATGATGAAATAAAAGAAATTATTCAGATAGTGAAGGGAGACGAAAATTTAATAGTCATGGGTGACTGGAATTCGGTAGTAGGAAAAGGGAGAGAAGGAAACATAGTAGGTGAATATGGATTGGGGATAAGAAATGAAAGAGGAGGCCACCTGGTAGAATTTTGCACAGAGCACAACTTAATCATAGCTAACACTTGGTTCAAGAATCATAAAAGAACGTTGTATACATGGAAAAACCCTGGAGATACTGGCAGGTTTCAGATAGATTATATAATGGTAAGACAGAGATTTAGGAACCAGGTTTTAAATTGTAAGACATTTCCAGGGGCAAATGTGGACTCTGACCACAATCTATTGGTTATGACCTGTAGATTACAACTGAAGAAACTGCAAAAAGGTGGGAATTTAAGGAGATGGGACCTGGATAAACTGACTAAACCAGAGGTTGTACAGAGTTTCGGGGAGAGCATAAGGGAACAATTGACAGGAATGGGGGAAAGAAATACAATAGAAGAAGAATGGGTAGCTTTGAGGGATGGAGCAGTGAAGGCAGCAGAGGATCAAGTAGGTAAAAAGACTAGGGCTAGTAGAAATCCTTGGGTAACAGAAAAAATATTCAATTTAATTGATGAAAGGAGAAAATATAAAAATGGAGTAAATGAAGCAGGCAAAAAGGAATACAAACGTCTCAAAAATGAGATCGACAGGAAGTGCAAAATGGCTAAGCAGGGATGGCTGAAGGACAAATGTAAGGATGTAGAGGCTTATCTCAATAGGGGTAAGATAGATACTGCCTACAGGAAAATTAAAGAGACCTTTGGAGAAAAGAGAACCACTTGTATGAATATCAAGAGCTCAGATGGAAACCCAGTTCTAAGCAAAGAAGGGAAAGCAGGAAGGTGGAAGGAATATATAGAGGGTCTATACCAGGGCGATGTACTTGAGGACAATATTATGGAAATGGAAGAGGATGTAGATGAAGATGAAATGGGAGATATGATACTGTGTGAAGAGTTTGACAGAGCACTGAAAGACCTGAGTCAAAACAAGGGCCCGGGAGTAGATAACATTCCATTAGAACTACTGACAGCCTTGGGAGAGCCAGTCCTGACAAAACTCTACCATCTGGTGAGCAAGATGTATGAGACAGGCGAAATACGCTCAGACTTCAAGAAGAATATAATAATTCCAATCCCAAAGAAAGCAGGTGTTGACAGATGTGAAAATTACCGAACTATCATTTTAATAAGTCACGGCTAACGTGAATTCTTTACAGATGAATGGAAAAACTAGTAGAAGCCAACCTTGGGGAAGATCAGTTTGGATTCCGTAGAAATATTGGAACACGTGAGGCAATACTGACCCTACGACTTATCTAGGAAGCTAGATTAAGGAAAGGCAAACCTACATTTCTAGCATTTGTAGACTTAGAGAAAGCTTTTGACAATGTTGATTGGAATACTCACTTTCAGGTTCTGAAGGTGGCAGGGGTAAAATAAAGGGAGCGAAAGGCTATTTACAATTTGTACAGAAACCAGATGGCAGTTATAAGAGTCGAGGGGCATGAAAGGGAAGCAGTGGTTGGGAAGGGAGTGAGACAGGGTTGTAACCTATCACCGATGTTATTCAATCTGTATATTGAGCAAGCAATAATGGAAACAAAAGAAAAGTTTGGCGTAGATATTAAAATCCATGGAGAAGAAATAAAAACTTTGAGGTTCGCCGATGACATTGTAATTCTGTAAGAGACAGCAAAGGAATTGGAAGAGCAGCTGAACGGAATGGACAGTGTCTTGAAAAGAGGGTATAAGATGAACATCAACAAAAACAAAACGAGGATAATGGAATGTAGTCGAATTAAGTCGGGTGATGCTGAGGGAATTAGATTAGGAAATGAGACACTTAAAATAGTAAAGGAGTTTTGCTATTTGCAAAGTAACTGATGATGGGTGAAGTAGAGAGGATATAAAATGTAGACTGGCAATGGCAAGGAAAGCGTTTCTGAAGAAGAGAAATTTGTTAACATCGAGTATAGATTTCAGTGTCAGGAAGTCGTTTCTGAAAGTATTTGTATGGAGTGTAGCCATGTATGGAAGTGAAACATGGGTGATAAATAGTTTGGATAAGAAGAGAATAGAAGCTTTCGAAATGTGGTGCTACAGAAGAATGCTGAAGATTAGATGGATAGATCACATAACTAATGAGGAGGTATTGAATAGGATTGGGGAGAAGAGAAGTTTGTGGCACAACTTGACTAGAAGAAAGGATCGATTGGTAGGACATGTTCTGATGCATTGAGGGATCACCAATTTAGCATTTGAGGGCAGCGTGGAGGGTAAAAATTGTAAAGGGAGACCAAGAGATGAATACACCAAGCAGATTCAGAAGGATGTAGGTTGCAATAGGTACTGGGAGATGAAGAAGCTTGCACAGGATAGACTAGCATGGAGAGCTGCATCAAACCAGTCTCAGGACTGAAGACCACAACAACAACAACCAGATAAATGTTTATGCATTAATTTTAATTGTGTTTTCATGGTTTTACTCAAGCCAAACAGTGATTGGGGGACATCATTCTTAGTTCCTAAGAATCAGTCAAGTTTCTGAGCCTGATCATCAGTCAGATGCTCAGCTGGCTGCTACACCAGGAAAATCTTGAAGCAAGAGCGCTAAAGGCTCATCTTAAACGTTTTTGAATAAAACCATCTACATCACTTAATGTATGTCCGCCTCAGTAGCTGAGTGGTCAGCGCAACAGAATGCCATGCAGATGGGCCCAGGTTCGATTCCCAGGTAGGTTGGAGATTTTCTTGGCTCAGGGACAGGATGTTGTGTTGTCTTCATCATCATCTCATCCCCATCACCATGCAAGTTGCCACAGTGGTGTCACCTAAAAGGACTTGCAACAGGCAACTTGCCTACAGGACAGGAGGCCCTGGCCACACAACATTTCATTATTACTTATTATATGCCTTAATCTTTAATGTCATTTCATCTACTGCTAAAATCATATCAAAACTTAGAACTTGTAAAATGAGATTCAGTGTCAGTGGTGTTAGTATAAAAATAACCTGTACCCAGTCAGGGAATGATCTTTATCCTTCTGGTGAAGTTCCTAATATTGCAACATGTGTATAACATCTACTCAATCCTACTGCCTCTCCAGCCTTGAATCTTCTTGTTAAGCTGTCAGTAGAATGTATGTGTGTAAATTACAGGAGAGAAACAAGAGAGTCTGGGATTTGAGTGAAAGAGCAACTTGTTCAGCTCAGTGCGGTGGACCTAGAAGCTTTAATGCAGGGTTTGAGTAAATATGCTCCCTGGTCAGCAATGAAGTTGAAGCCAGGATCATGCTGGTCAGTAGTTTTCCTGTACAGTCTTATTAGGCCTTGACTTCCAGATGAATTTACAGTCTTTGATGCAGTGTTATATGCAATCAAAATGATACTGGAGTAGATGTAAGAGTGAGGAGATAATTTTGTGATCTACTCTGATTCTCTAAGTGCCTACTCATTCAGCAAATGCACATAGCAAACAAACTGGTACAATACACAAAAGACACCATCTACATCTACATCCATACTCCGCAAGCCACCTGACGGTATGTGGTGGAGGGTACCTTGAGTACCTCTATCGGTTCTATTCCAGTCTCGTACTGTTCGTGGAAAGAAAGATTGTCAGTATGCCTCTGTGTGGGCTCTAATCTCTCTGATTTTATCCTCATGGTCTCTTCGTGAGATATACGTAGGATTGAGCAATATATTGCTTGACTCCTCGGTGAAGGTATGTTCTCGAAACTTCAACAAAAGCCCGTACCGAGCTACTGAGCGTCTCTCTTGCAGAGTCTTCCACTGGTGTTTATCTATCATCTCCGTAATGCTTTCGTGATTACTAAATGATCGTGTAATGAAGTGCACTGCTCTCTGTTGGATCTTCTCTATCTCTTCTATCAACCCTATCTGCTACAGATCCCACACTAGTGAGCAGTATTCATGCAGTGGGCGAACAAGTGTACTGTAACCTACTTCCTTTGTTTTTGGACTGCATTTCCTTAGGATTCTTCCAATGAATCTCAGTCTTGCATCTGCTTTACTGAAGATTAATTTTATATGGTCATTCCATTTTACATCACTCCTAATGCCCACTCCCAGATAATTTATGGAACTAACTGCTATATTGTAGCTAAATGATAAAGGATCTTTCTTTCTATGTATTCGCAGCACATTACACTTGTCTACATTGAGATTCAATTGCCATTCCCTGCACCATGCATCAATTCATTGTAGATCCTCCTGCATTTCAGTATAATTTTCCATTGTTACAACTTCTCTCTATACTACAGCATCATCTGCAAAAAGGCTCAGTGAACTTCCGATGTTCGATGTTATCCACAAGGTCATTTATATATATTGTGAATAGCAACGGTCCTACGACACTCCCCTGCAGCACACCTGAAATTGCTCTTACTTCGGAAGACTTCTCTCCATTGAGAATAACATGCTGCGTTCTGTTATCTAGGAACTCTTCAATCGAATCACACAATTGGTCTGATAGTCCATATGCTCTTACTTTGTTCATTAAATGACTGTGGGGAACTGTATCAAATGCCTTGCCGAAGTCAAGAAACATGGCATCTACCTGGCAACCAATGTCTATGGCCCTCTGAGTCTCGTGTACGAATAGCGCGAGCCGGGTTTCACACGATCGTCTTTTTTGAAACCCATGCTGATTCCTACAGAGTAGATTTCTAGTCTCCAGAAAAGTCATTATACTCGAACACACACAAAACTAAAACAGTAAGGGAAGGAAGTATTATTCTGCTGGGTACCAGGCCATGTGAGAATCCTCGAAAATGAGAAACCTGTCATGGCACCGAGGGACACTTGCAACAGAAATTAGGTACTGTCCTCTTGCGTGCTACTACCTTGTCATTTAGGAGGGGAATTGTGTGTCAGTGGGAGAATGAGTGCCTGTAGACACAAAGTAATAAACAAAAGCAGGTTAAGTTAATGGTTTTGTCATTAGGAACACTCCTACAATCTCGCAGATGGAAAGAAATGGCTTTAGCACAATTGAGAATAGATCACTGATCACTGGCATGTAAGCATTTTCTGTAGTGAGAAGACCCAATGTGCAATGATTGGAGTGTACCTGCGGCATGTAAGGTAACAGGGGATGATATGGAGCTCTTTCAAGTAGTTCATAATTTAAATTTAAAGCACAGCAGCAGAGATAATATGTTGGGCAAAATAGGCCGGAAAATACTTGTTTTGTGTTTTGATGGGCGTTGTAGTTCCATTGCGTAGTGTTTTGGTTTTCTTTTAATTGCAACAAATTATAAGAGTGTGGTGATAAATGTGTAAAATTATATAATATATTTAGATTTAAGTATTTAAATCTTATAAAAAATTGTAAACGAATTGTGGCCATGTTTAGGGATTATTTTGACTAATGTAGTGTCACGTGACCCAACTCAGGACTGTGGATATGAGCGGGAAAATCGGGTCTTTTGTCATTGTCCGTTGTGGTGGCAAGTTGTGAGTGGCAAAGTGCCACGACTGTAAGCATGGACGCCAGTGTATGTGAAGGAACAACGTGGAAAGGTGTAGGTGTGAGACAAACAGTGTACAAATTGCACCGATTATTAATTATGCAGATTGGATTTATTTGTGAACTTAAAAATGCATGGCCACAAAGTTGAAGTGTTTCTTTGAATAAATAAGCTTCAATCTGAATGTGTATGGTTCAATTCACTGCTGTTCAAAAGTTAGCCAATATATGACTCAATAGTAGGGGCACAAATGCAACCATTTACTATCAGCTCCCTTTGCAGATGAGCCACATGAAAAATAGGTAGTGAACGAGCACGAGTACAGTTGCAGGCATCACATTTCACTTGACTGAATTTGATATTCCGATAGGAGAGCAACAGATTCTTGATAAAGTTTTCTTTTTTTTTTTTTTTTTTTTTTTTTTTTTTTTTTTTTTTTTTTTTTTTTTTTTTTTTTTTCTTTTTAAAATAACAATGAGAGAGGTTTGAAATAGGTTTTAAGGTTTCGTGTGTTGTCAAAACTCCTACTCAAATTCCAGGGCAGCTCATTTCAGTGTACCCAAGTGAGAATTGTAGATTTATCCTAAATTTTTAATCAGTGATTACCCTCTGCATATGTAAGGATGTAGAGGCTTATCTCAATAGGCGTAAGATAGATACTGCCTACAGGAAAATTAAAGAGATCTTTGGAGAAAAGAGAGCCACTTGTATGAAGGTCAAGAGCTCAGATGGAAACCCAGTTATAAGCAAAGAATGGAAAGCAGAAAGGTGGAAGGAGTATATAGAGAGTCTATACAAGGGCGATGTACTTGAGGACAATATTATGGAAATGGAAGAGGATGTAGATGAAGATGAAATGGGAGATATGATACTGCATGAAGAGTTTGACAGAGCACTGAAAGACCCGAGTCGAAACAAGGCCCCGGGAGTAGATAACATTCCATTAGAACTACTGACAGCCTTGGGAGAGCCAGTCCTGACAAAACTCTACCATCTGGTGAGCAAGATGTATGAGACAGGCGAAATACCCTCAGACTTCAAGAAGAATATAATAATTCCAATCCCAAAGAAAGCAGGTGTTGACAGATGTGAAAATTACCGTACAATCAGTTTAATAAGCCACAGCTGCGAAATACTAATGCGAATTCTTTACAGCCAAATGGAAAAACTAGTAGAAGCCAACCTCGGGGAAGATCAGTTTAGATTCCGTAAAAATATTGGAACACGTGAGGCAATACTGACCTTACGACTTATCTTAGAAGCTAGATTAAGGAAAGGCAAACCTACATTTCTAGCATTTGTAGACTTAGAGAAAGCTTTTGACAATGTTGATTGGAATACTCTCTTTCAAATTCTGAAGGTGGCAGGGTTAAAATACATGGAGAGAAAGGCTATTTACAATTTGTACAGAAACCAGATGGCAGTAATAAGAGTCGAGGGACATGAAAGGGAAGCAGTAGTTGGGAAGGGAGTGAGACAGGGTTGTAGCCTATCCCCTATGTTATTCAATCTGTATATTGAGCAAGCAGTGAAGGAAACAAAAGAAAAATTCAGAGTAGGTATTAAAATCCATGGAGAAGTAATAAAAACTTTGAGGTTCGCCGATGGCATTGTTATTCTGTCAGAGACAGCAAAGGACTTGGAAGAGCAGTTGAATGGAATGGATAGTGTCTTGAAAGGAGAATATAAGATGAACATCAACAAAAGCAAAACGAGGATAATGGAATGTAGTCGAATTAAGTCAGGTGATGCTGAGGGAATTAGATTAGGAAATGAGACACTTAAAATAGTAAAGGAGTTTTGCTATTTGGGGAGCAAAATAACTGATGATGGGTGAAGTAGAGAGGATATAAAATGTAGACTGGCAATGGCAAGGAAAGCGTTTCTGAAGAAGAGAAATTTGTTAACATCGAGTATAGATTTCAGTGTCAGGAAGTTGTTTCTGAAAGTATTCGTATGGAGTGTAGCCATGTATGGAAGTGAAACATGGGTGATAAATAGTTTGGATAAGAAGAGAATAGAAGCTTTTGAAATGTGGTGCTACAGAAGAATGCTGAAGATTAGATGGATAGATCACATAACTAATGAGGAGGTATTGAATAGGCTTGGGGAGAAGAGAAGTTTGTGGCACAACTTGACTAGAAGAAGGGATCGGTTGGTAGGACATGTTCTGAGGCATCAAGGGATTTAGTATTGGAGAGCAGTGTGGAGGGTAAAAATCATAGAGGGAGACCAAGAGATGAATACACCAAACAGATTCAAAAGGATGTAGGCTGCAGTAGGTACTGGGAGATGAAGAAGCTTGCACAGGATAGAGTAACATGGAGAGCTGCATCAAACTAGTCTCAGGACTGAAGACCACTACAACAACATACTATCTGTTTTAACATATTGATAAGCAACTGTTTAACTGTTTTAAACTCATCAGTTTAATAACAAATCTTTCAGGGCACTAATAACTTTGCTTTTACCTCTACACAAACAACCCACCAATTTTGGTAACAATTATAACAGTATTTTAACTTTTGTGTAGATGTCACTGCATCCCCTGCATATAACACTGGGTAATTTTGATACCTTAAAGATTACTGTTCGGTCTGGGTTTGTGAGGCATGGACAACATAAATGTTATAATTTTATAATAGAAAGCCCAGGATGGAATAACATCAATATGAATAGGATAGACTGCTACTCATCACATAGAGGAAGCGTGGTGTAACGTAACGGGGGATAATATGACCATTCAGCAGTTTTGCTGGCAATAGAAATATCAGCTATGGAAAAAATGGATGGGATGTGAAAAGCACAAAGACAAGTCAATATATTTATAGACTCATCTTTTACTGATAAAGAGAAGGCAGCATTCAGCAATTTCAAATGGTTTAAATTACTTGGCTACATAACTGCATGTAATTACTGTACATGACTTTGCACTTAAGTAAATAATGTAGGGTGCACTTGTAATGTGAGTCCTTGGATTTGCTGGATACCTAATCACTGAAAATAGAAGTCATGTGAAAGCGAGCCCTTCCAAGTAGTTTGTAATTTAAATTTAAAGCACAGCAGCAGAAATAATATGTTGGGCTGGTGTACTTCAATCAAAACATTTCATAGTAGAATTAAGTTATAAAGATGTTTAGAACAACTGCAAAGTAAGTCATTATTATGAATACACCATTCAGTTTTGATCTTTGTAGTGCCAGACAAGTATTTGTATATCTCATATGTTGTCCATAGACATCTTTATATAAAGGGAGAGGGTGAAACTGTGCCAAAACACAGAGTTATTCCTGACCATGTAAATCTGAGACCATGTCATAAATTAGTTTTGATTTTAATTTTTCATGCTTAAGAATAAAATTATGTATTAAATGCAGAGTGAAAATAGTGTAATGCAAAATGGATATGAAAATACTTGTTTTGTGTTCTGATGAGTGTTGTAATTCTGTTGCATAGTGTTTTGGTTTTTTTTATTGCAATGAATTGTAAAATTATGTGGTGATAAAAGTGTGTAAAATTATATAATGTATTTAGGTTTAAGTATTTAAATCTTATAGAGAATGTAAATGAATTGTGGCCGTGTTTCGGAGTTATTTCGATTAATGTAGTGTCACATGACCTGACTCAGGACTGGGGATATGAGCAGGAAAATGGGGTCTTTGCCCATTAACCATTGTGGTGATAAGTTCAGAGTGGCAAAGTGCCGCGGGTGTAAGCATGGATGCTAGTGTATGCGAGTAAACTGTGAAGGAACAACGTGAAAGTGTGTAGGTGTGAGACAATACACCATGTGTACAAATTGCACCGATTATTATTTATCCAGATCGGATTTGTTTGTGAACTTAAAAATGCATGGCCACAAAGTTATAAGTGTTTTTTAATAAATAAGTTTCAATTTGAACTTGTGTAGTGTACCTCATTTTGTGCAAGGTTGTGGTATAGACAATTGTTTATTCAATTCACTGCTGTTCAAAGGCTAGCCAATATATGACTCAGTATTTGGGGCACAAATGCAACCATTCACTACCAACCCCCTTTGTGTTAGAACTTCAAGTTTAACACATATATTTAGGAACAACACAACAACACACATAAGTCACTGAGTAAGTGGACCTGTGAACAAGTCGGCATTCGATTAACCACTGAGTCTCAGTCTCAGTCTCAGTCTAGCGGCCATATATTTAGGAACAACACAACAACACACATAAGTCACTGAGTAAGTGGACCTGTGAACAAGTCGGCATTCGATTAACCACTGAGTCTCAGTCTAGCGGCCGCTGCTCGGCTGGCCACTTAGGTGGCGCAGCTGCTGCATGGCTGGCAGACAGCGCCGCACATAGAGGACGTGTGTAATTGCGCGGCGGCACTTTGAATAATCGGCGAGTCACAAAACTTTTCCCCCCTTTGAAATGGTTGCACTGGTCTTGATGGAGGTGTCCTGGAGATGGCTAACGTCCATAGGCGTTGTTTGACTTACCGTAAAGTCTCAAGGAGGATGCTTCCCGTACGGACGGAAGTGTCCCCGATGATAACGGGTCGAGATGACAGGAGACGTAGGGGTCGAATCTGCTGCGGCCCCATGCACCAATCTGCCCGTTGCGGCAAGTCCAGTTGATATGACAGGAGACATGGGCGATGTGTCGGCGTCCATTGGAGGAGGAGGCGAGTAGATGTACGCTGACAGAGGATGGTCCTCCGGTTCCTGCGTGGGCACGTCTCCTGGTGGCGTCCGTTCTGGTGCTGGCATCGCAATGACGGTGAGAGGGCTGCGTTGTGAGTATTGAGAGATGCCAAGATCCCGAGCATCAGGTAGAGCCAAAGGTGGTGTGGCGGCATTCAGAACAGGCGTTGCTGGCACCCGAGGCCGAAGCTGGTCTGAATGACGCACTGCAACACCCGTGTCTGTCTGGATTTCATACAGGCGTCTGCCACGGTGTCGTAAGATGCGGCCCGGGCTCCATTTTGGCCGCCTGCAATATCCCCGTACCCAGACGAGGTCGTCGGCGGTGAACCAGCCAAGTGAAGGCACCCGCGGCCGTGAGGTGGGAGGCTGCAGAAGATGAAGTAGCGTGCGGGGCTGTCGGCCATGTAAGAGCTCAGCCGGGCTGTGATCGCCCATGGGGGTGAAACGGTAAGACACCAGGAACTGGAGAAGCGCATCATCAGCAGCAGAAGAAGTCAGAAGTTTCCGCACCTGAGCCTTAAATGTGCGGACCAGTCGTTCAGCCTCACCGTTGGATTGTGAATGGAATGGCGGGGCCGTGACATGCGTAACGCCGTGACGAGCACAAAAATCCGCAAAGTCGGAAGAGGCAAATTGCGGACCATTATCAGTAACAAGAGTAGAGGGGAGGCCTTCCAAAGAAAAAATGCGGGCGAGAGCACTGGTGGTTGCCGCAGTGGTAGGTGACGTGCAACGGACAATGAAAGGAAAGTTAGAGTAGGCGTCAATTACGAGGAGCCAATAAGTACCTAAAAAGGGTTCCGCAAAGTCCGCATGAATGCGCTCCCAGGGCTTCTCAGGCGAAGGCCACAGTGACAAAGATGACTTCGGGGCAGCGACCTGTGACACACAAGGGCCGCAGGCAGCGGCCATGTGTGCGATTTCAGAGTCGATGCCAGGCCAGTACACATGACGGCGTGCCAGAGATTTTGTGCGAGACACACCCCAGTGCCCCTGGTGAAGGAGGCGCAAGACCGAAGCACGCAAAGACACAGGTACCACAACACGCGGCGAAGCATTGTCAGTGGAGAGGAGGATAACACCATCCCTAGCCGTGAGGCGGTAGCGCAAAGTGTAGTAGTTCCGCAATGGAACAGAAGTCTTAGCGGACGGGCGATCTGGCCAACCCTTCTGAATACAGCGTAAAACCCGGGAGAGGGTAGGATCAGAACCCGTAGCAGCCGCCAGCCTGTCCCCAGTGATGGGGAACCCGTCCACAACCCGCTGCTCGGCAACATCCAGGTGGAAACACAAAAGTTCGTCCCTATCGAATGCCTGATCAGGACCCATGGGAAGGTGAGACAAAGCATCAGCATTCGCATGTTGAGCCATTGGCCGGAAATGAATCTCATAATTGAAACAGGACAAGTAAAGAGCCCAACGCTGGAGGCGGTGTGCAGCCTTGTCGGGAAGTGACGTTGATGGATGAACCAAGGAAACAAGTGGTGTGTGATCCGTAACAAGATGAAATTTTGAGCCATAGAGAAAAACACCAAACTTATGAAGAGCATAAATGATGGCCAAAGCTTCTTTCTCAATTTGAGAATACTTTTGTTGGGCATCCGTGAGCGTTTTGGAGGCATAAGCGATGGGTTGTTCCGAACCATCAGAAAAACGGTGCGCAAGGACTGCACCGACCCCATATTGAGAGGCGTCTGTGGCAAGAACAAGATGTTGGCCAGGTCGAGAAGTAGCCAGGCATGGGGCCTGTTTCAGCATAGTCTTTAATTTCCAGAAAGCCGCGTCACATGACACGGACCAGTGAAAAGGCACGTTTTTATGCAACAGGCGATGCAACGGCTGAGCCACCGACGCCGCAGATGGTAAAAACTTATGATAGTATGCTATTTTCCCCAAGAAGGCCTGCAGCTCCTTAACAGATGTAGGGTGAAGAAGGGCATCGATCGCAGCAACAGTGTGTTGAAGCGGACGAATACCATCCCGAGAGAGTTGAAACCCCAAGTACGTGATAGATGCCTGAAAAAATTGTGATTTCTGAAGATTACACTTAAGACCGGCAGTCTGTAAGACATTAAAAAGTGTGCGGAGATTTTGAAGATGTTCTTCAGTGGTGGAGCCAGTGACAACTATGTCGTCCATGTAATTGATACACCCCGGGACAGGGAGCAATAATTGTTCCAAGAATCGCTGAAAAAGGGCAGGGGCGCTAGCAACCCCGAATGGCAAGCGTTGGTATTGATAGAGGCCGAAAGGCGTGTTAAGGACCAGAAACTGCCAGGAAGCAGCGCCGAGAGGAAGTTGATGATAAGCTTCTGATAGGTCAATTTTAGAAAAATACTGTCCTCCAGCGAGTTTAGTGAACAGTTCTTCAGGACGGGGCATAGGGTAAGTGCCGATGAGGCATTGAGCATTTACAGTGGCTTTGAAATCGCCACAGAGACGAATATCACCATTGGGCTTAGCAACTACAACGACAGGAGAGGACCACTCACTGGAAGTGACAGGAAGCAAGACCCCTGAAGCAGTGAGACGATCCAACTCCCGTACTGTGGCCAAGTCGGCCGGCGGGGCCGCACCGCATGCGTCGTCAACAGTGCACAGAGGTTGTATTTCCCCAACGTCACCCCATGCTTCTATTTGCGCCCCAGTGGCGCGAGAAATTTCAAAAGACTGCGCAATGGAGAGAACTTCATCTAGAGTCGGATTCGCCAACTGAAGGGCACGTTGCCGAACTTCTTTGTTGGGCGCCGACTGGATAATAGCATCCCGGACCATGGAATCGGCATAGGATTCTTTGTGAACGTCAGTAACAAATTGTCACTTTCCACTGAGGCCGTGAAGTTCAGCAGCCCAAGCGCGATAGGATTGATTCGGTTGTTTTTGACAACGATAAAAGTCAACACGAGAGGCTACCACATGCGTTTGCTTTTGAAAATAGACAGACAGAAGTGAGCACATTTCAGCAAAGGACAAAGACGCAGGATCCTTCAAAGGAACCAATTGCGACAACAACCGATACATTTGAGGTGAAATCCAGGAAAGGAACAGAGACTTACATGGTTGTTCGTCCGTGACATGAAATGCCAAGAAGTGCTGTCGAAGATGTTTTTCATAATCAGACCAGTCTTCCACCGTCTCGTCGTAAGGTGGAAAAGGAGGTACTGCCAACCACGAGAAACGCCCCGCATTTGACGCCGCGACGAAATCGCGAATCGCCGCTGTTAAAGCGTTTGTTGATCGTGAATCGCCGCCGTTAGAAGTGATTGCTGTTCAAGGAGATTTTGCAAGAGTTGCTCGACAGTAGCCATGGAACCCTGTGAGTCAATGGTGAAAAGGAAAAATCCCATCCTCGTCGCCAATTGTTAGAACTTCAAGTTTAACACATATATTTAGGAACAACACAACAACACATATAAGTCACTGAGTAAGTTGACCCGTGTACAAGTCGGCATTCGATTAAACACTGATTCTCAGTCTAGCGGCCGCTGCTCGGCTGGCCGCTTAGGTGGCGCAGCTGATGCATGGCTGGCAGACAGCGCCGCACGTAGAGGACGTGCATAATTGCGCGGCGGCACTTTGAATAATCGGCGAGTCATAACACATTGCAGATGAGCCAAGTGAAAAACAGGTAGTGAACGAGCCCGAGTACAGTTGCAGTGGGTCACAGACAGATGCAATGAAAAGACTGCTAAATTTTGTAGTCTTTTCATTTTTTCTGTTTTTGATTCAGTGTCTTCTCTACATGGTGAATAGTAATCTATCCTTTTCAATATTTTTACTATGATTTTAGCACTTTAATCATAGTTTTGTCCTTTCATGTAAATGTATTGGAGAGAATTTTTTTACTTGTCCTTCCCAAACACATCAAGTATCGAAAGTTATTAAATTGTTAGTAGCAATTATGAAAAGGATAGATTGGCACTCACCATAAAAACGACATGGTGAACTGCAGACAGTCACAATGAAAGGACTGTTACACACTAAGCTTTCAGCCAAGGCCTTTTTCAGAAAATGCTATCTCCAGCCACTTTTTCCTTTCTTTTCTGAAGAAGGCTTTAGCCAAAATCTCAGTGTATAACAGTCTTTTCATTGTGCTTGTCTGCAATTTAACATATCAGTTTATGGTGAATAGCAATCTATCCTTTTCCTAATTGCTGATATTCCAATCTGGACTTCCTATTGTTTTAGTGTGAGGAAGGGTCGGAAAGTAACACACAACAGTATTTTCTCCCCTGCTATTGCAGCTGGAATGTTTAAATTTTACTGTGTTATAGTTTACAATACAGGGGGTATTTTGTTTTCATGTGTAACTCTAGCAGGACAAGCCTGAACTATGATACAAACATGGCACCCAGTTACTGTCATCAACTTGAAAAGAACGGTGAAATGTAGTTCGATATTTGTGGGCCAAAGGGCATAAATCGAGTGAAATACACACGGACATGCATGGCATGTATGGGTGTGACTGTATGGACCATAGCAATGTCTCCAGGAGTTGTGCATTCTTCCAAGAGGGCATGCGAACCTCAGTGATTTGCCAGAGTCCAGGCAGCTGGTAATAGCTGCAACCTCACAGACGTTAGAGCCACTGAAGCAGCAATTTTGAATGACTGACATGCACAATTCTGAATTTTATTGCAGCAGTTCAAAAATTCCTGTGACACGGTGTACAATATTGTTCATGACACATTGAAATTTAGTAAAGTTTTATAAGAAAAGTTGTCATTGTTGATGAGTCTTGGGCATACCACTACATGCTTGAAACCGAACAGACCTCTATGGAGTAGATACATACTGTGTCCCCAGCAAAAAATTGATGGACTTTGCTGAAAGGGAGACCACTGTGAATGCTGCAGCCTATGTTAAAACATTGGTTAAATTGGATCTTGGTCTTCATGACAAATACTGCAACATTAATGCTGATGGTGGCAGACTTCTTCAAGACAATCCTTGCCCTATGTTGCTGCCCCTTTTGTGAGAAAATCACCAAATTTGGATGGCAGATGCTCCAGCATCCACCATACAATCTGAAAGTTACACCATCAGACTTTCATCTGTTTGGTCACATGAGGAAATTCCTGGCCAGCCAGTGTTTTGTGACAGATGTGGAAGTGAAATCAGCAGTCCTCAGATGACTATACACCAACCAAACAAACTAATATGAAGTGCATATTGAAACTGGTTCCACAATGTGAGAAATGTGTTGAGAATGTCAATGACTATGTAGAAAAGTAAGTAAAAGATATAAGTTCATCTGTGATTGTTTTTGTTACCTATGAAATTTTTTGTAGTAAAATTATTGAATGGTACTCTCTGCTCTCCCCTTGTAAATTGTCCAACATTCTTAAAATCAATATTACTTAAATGTTAGGAATAAAGAAGACCACCCCCTGAGCAGTAAAAGTGTTGAAAATCAAACAGTGGAAAATCCAGTATGGAATGTAACAATATGAGAGAAGGAAAGTTGCTATTCACTATATAGCGGAGATGCTGAGCCGCGATAGGCACAATCTTTTTATTGTGCCTATCGCGGCTCAGAATCTCCACTATATGGTGAGTAGCAACTTTCCTTTTCTTGTATTGTCACAATGATGATGTAGAGGAATGGAATGGGAGTGGATGACAGGATAGGGGAGGAGGAGACTGTCAGGTAGAGGGTGTGAGGTAGTGGATTAGTGAAGACATAGTAGGAGGATCACAGGAGCAAAGAAGATATTGGACAGATAACTCCAATCCACGTGCTTCAGAACATCTCCAATGTCAGCGTCCTTGCAGGCCAGGGCTTTGATAACACAGGCCAACAATGGAAAAACTTTTTGCTGAAAATACCTTATTCTTATGTTTTTTAGGGTGGGAAATCCAAATATGATACTTAATTTTATTAAATTAAGCGATTTTTTAAAGAGTTTAACAGCTTTTATATAGTTAAAATAATTTAAAAAAGGAGGTGTAATGAATATAGATGACATTGGTTGTTGTTGTTGTGGTCTTCAGTCCTGAGACTGGTTTGATGCAGCTCTTCATGCTACTCTATCCTGTGCAAGCTTCTTCATCTCTCAGTACCTACTGCAGCGTACATCCTTCTGAATCTGCTTAGTGTATTCATCTCTTGGTCTCCCTCTATGATATTTACCCTCCACGCTGCCCTCCAATACTAAATCCCTTGATGCCTCAGAACATGTCCTACCAACCGATCCCTTCTTCTAGTCAAGTTGTGCCACAAACTTCTCTTCTCCCCAATCCTATTTAATACCTCCTCATTAGTTATGTGATCTACCCATCTAATCTTCAGCATTCTTCTGGAGCACCCCATTTCGAAAGCTTCTATTCTCTTCTTATCCAAACTATTTTTCATCCATGTTTCACTTCCATACATGGCTACACTCCATACAAATACTTTCAGAAACGACTTCCTGACACTTTAATCTATACTTGATGTTAACAAATTTCTCTTCTTCAGAAATGCTTTCCTTGCCATTGCCAGTCTACATTTTATATCCTCTCTACTTCACCCATCATCAGTTATTTTGCTCCCCAAATAGCAAAACTCCTTTACCATTTTAAGTGTCTCATTTCCTAATCTAATTCCCTCAGCATCACCCGACTTAATTCGACTACATTCCATTATCCTCATTCTGTTTTTGTTGATGTTCATCTTATACCCTCTTTTCAAGACACTGTCCATTCTGTTCAGCTGTTCTTCCAATTCCTTTGCTGTCTCTTACAGAATTACAATGTCATCGGCGAACCTCAAAGTTTTTATTTCTTCTCCATGGATTTTAATATCTACGCCAAACTTTTCTTTTGTTTCCATTATTGTTTTCTCAATATACAGATTGAATAACATCGGTGATAGGCTACAACCCTGTCTCACTCCTTTCCCAACCACTGCTTCCCTTTTATACCCCTCGACTCTTATAACTGCCATCTGCTTTCTGTAAAAATTGTAAATAGTCTTTCGCTCCCTTTATTTTAACCCTGCCACCTTCAGAATTTGAAAGAGAGTATTCCAATCAACATTGTCAAAAGCTTTCTCTAAGTCTACAAATGCTAGAAACATAGGTTTGCCTTTCTTTAATCTTTCTTCTAAGAGAAGTCGTAGGGTCAGTATTGCCTCACATGTTCCAACATTTCTACGGAATCCAAACTGATCTTCCCTGAGGTGAGCTTCTATCAGTTTTTCCATTCATCTGTAAAGAATTCACGTTAGTATTTTGCAACTATGACTTATTAAACTGATTGTTCGGTAATTTTCACATCTGTCAACACCTGCTTTCTTTGGGATTGGAATTATTATATTCTTCTTGAAGTCTGAGGGTATTTCGCCTGTCTCATACATCTTGCTCACCAGATGGTAGAGTTTTGTCAGGACTGGCTCTCCCAAGGCTGTCAGTAGTTCTAATGGAATGTTGTCTACTCCGGGGGCCTTGTTTCAACTCAGGTCTTTCAGTGCTCTGTCAAACTCTTCACACAGTATCATATCTCCCATTTCATCTTCATCTACATCCTCTTCCATTTCCACAATATTGTCCTCAAGTACATTGCCCTTGTATAGACCCTCTGTATACTCCTTCCACCTTTCTGCTTTCCCTTCTTTTCTTAGAACTGGGTTTCCCTCAAAGCTCTTGATATTCATGCAAGTGGTTCTCCTTTCTGCAAACGTCTCTTTAATTTTCCTGTAGGCGGTATCTATCTTACCCCTAGTGAGATAAGCCTCTACGTCCTTACATTTGTCCTCTAGCCATGCCTGCTTAGCCATTTTACACTTCCTGTCGATCTCATTTTTGAGACGTTTGTATTCCTTTTTGCCTGCTTCATTTACTGCATTTTTATATTTTCTCCTTTCATCAATTAAATTCAATATTTCTTCTGTTACCCAAGGATTTCTACTAGCCCTAGTCTTTTTACATACTTGATCCTCTGCTGCCTTCACTACTTCATCCTTCAAAGCTACCCATTCTTCTTCTACTGTATTTCTTTCCCTCATTCTTGTCAATTGTTCCCTTAAGCTCTTCCTGAAACTTTGTACAACCTCTGGTTCTTTCAGTTTATCCAGGTCCCATCTCCTTAAATTCCCACCTTTTTGCAGTTTCTTCAGTTTTAATCTACAGGTCACAACCAATAGATTGTGGTCAGAGTCCACATCTGCCCCTGGAAATGTCTTACAATTTAAAACCTGGTTCCTAAATCTCTGTCTTACCATAATGTAATCTGTCTGATACCTTTTAGTATCTCCAGGGTTCTTCCACATTTACAACCTTCTTTCATGATTCTTGAACCAAGTGTTAGCTATGATTAAGTTATGCTCTGTGCAAAATTCTACCAGGCGGCTTCTTCTTTCATTTCTTAGCCCCAGTCCATATTCACCTACTATGTTTCCTTCTCTCCCTTTTCCTACTCTCGAATTCCAGTCACCCACGACTATTAAATTTTTGACTCCCTTCACTACCTGAATAATTTCTTTTATCTCCTCATACATTTCCTCAGTTTCTGCATCAATTGCATAGCTAGTTGGCATATAAACTTGTACTACAGTAGTAGTTGTGGGCTTCGTGTCTATCTTGGCCACAATAATGCATTCACTATGCTGTCTGTAGTAGCTTACCCGTACTCCTATTTTTTTTATTCACTATTAAACCTACTCCTGCAATACCGCTATTTGATTTTGTATTTATAACCCTGTATTCACCTGACCAAATGTCTTGTTCCTCCTGCCACCAAACTTCACTAATTCCCACTATATCTAACTTTAACCTATCCATTTACCTTTTTAAATTTTCTAACCTACCTGCCCGATTAAGGGATCTGACATTCCACGCTCCAATCCGTAGAACGCCAGTGTTCTTTCTCCTGATAACGATGTCCTCCTGAGTAGTCCCTGCTTGGAGATCCGAATGGGGGACTATTTTACCTCCAGAATATTTTACCCAAGAGGACGCCATCATCATTTAATCATACAGTAAATCTGCATGCCCTCAGGAAAAATTATGGCTGTGGTTTCCCCTTGCTTTCAGCCATTCGCAGTACCAGAACAGCAAGGCCATTTTGGTTAGTGTTACAAGGCCAGATCAGTCAATCATCCAGACTGTTGCCCCTGCAACTACTTAAAAGGCTGCTGCCCCTCTTCAAGAACCACACGTTTGTCTGGCCTCTCAACAGATACCCCTCCGTTGTGATTGCACCTACGGTACGGCTATCTGTGTCATTGAGGCACGCAAGCCTCCCCGCCAACGGCAATGTCCATGGTTCATGGGGGGATGACATTGGTAGCACTGCTGAAAAACATTTGCTAGCAGAAAAAAGTCCACTCTATTTTTGTGTTACCAGATGGTGTTTTGTTTCCTGTCAACCTAACCTCACTTACGCGTTTTCTGTACATGTGCTCAGTACAATGTCTAATCATGGTTGTAAAAACTCTATTGACAGTTTTTGTTATATTTGTGGTGAATTTGTGATTAAAAACACCAAAGAAACATTACAGACTTTGTGAAAAAGGTTTTCTGTCATACATTTGATCTAAACTTGGTGATCAAGATAAATCTTGGAACATACATACTTCTTGGTCAGCAGGGTGGCTTTACCAAATTTCCATGTTTCTTGTGTGGGTGGGACAGTAGGGCTAGGGACCAACACTGGTGCGGAAAGAACTGGCCTGTTAGGGCGTCTTTAAAACCTGGCGAGAAGAACATTCTACACAAAAACCTTGTAGATCCAAAAAAACGTACTCCTAATATAAAGTTAAGCCTAATGAAACAGTTTGTAAAGGCTTTGTCTAAAGATGGACCATGTTTTAAGTATCTCTACCAAATGTTTCCACACCTTTCAGAAGCTAAACTAAAAGAAGGCATCTTTGTCGGACCTGACTGGAAAATTGATGTTTGATGTTAACTTTGAATCCATAATGACCTTAAAGGAGAAAGAAGTATTGGTATCATTCAAGCTAGTTGTTAGAAAGTTCATGGGACATGAAAAAGACCTAGAATATGTTTCTATTATAGATACAATGTTAAAGAAGTTTAAAACTTTAGGATGTTTAGTGAGCCTTCACTTCTTGAACAGTCACCTTGATTACTTCCCGTACAATATGGTAGATGTTAGTGAGGAGCAAGAAGTGTGTTTCCACCAGCACATTAAAGTGATGGAAAAACGCTACCAAGGCCGCTGGAATACCAACATGATGGGGGACTACTGTTGGTCACTTCACCGAGAAGTTCAGCAAGCAGCTCATTGTAGAAAACGCTACACAAGAAGCTTCAAAGAAAAAAGAGGAAGAAAATACAAACCAATTCCAGTTGACAAGTGCAACCTCTATTAACACATATCATTGCTTTAAGTAACTTACTGTAAATACAAATCATGCTTAAGTTGTAACAAAATGCTTCATTAATTTCCCCATTTACCGTATAGCATAGGATTTTTATACTATATTACAAAAAGCATATTGCTTGAAAACTATGGGTGACACAAAAAACTAGGACTAGATTTGGATTCAGCTCATAAAAATCTATAAAGGTCAGCTATCAAAGTAAAAAAAAGTTTTTCCAAAAAAAAATTTTTGTTGGCCTGTGTTATCTATTATCATGCCTCAAAACGAGGGCCATCCCTCCCCACCCAAAATGGTATTCTGTCACATACCCAGGCTATACTACATACTGGTCCATTACAATGCCACTCCAACCCCCAACCCCTCTCCAAAGAGATTATGTCCCTATGGAAGACCTGTCCAATACATCCCACGCAGCACTCAGGTTTATCCTGCCCCATCACAGGCAGGATGACCTGTGAAAGCAGCCATAATATACCAACTCTGCTGCAGTTTGTGTGCAGAATTTTATCTGGATGTAGCCACTAGGCAGCTATCCACCAGAACGAATGGTCACCACCAAACTGTGATCAATGGTCACCACCAAACTGTGATCAAGAACAGAGTTGACTATCCAGTGGCAGAACTACTGAGCAAAACATGTTCAAGTTCAACAGCTGGTTCTCAACCCATGCCATATAGATCCTCCCTCCAGCACCAGCTTTTGTGGACTATGCAGGTGGATGTTAACCTTGCAATACATCTTTCACCTTCCCATAACTCTTCTGGGCCTTAGTCTCTGCTAAACCACTGCACCCACTCACTGTACCCAATAAACTCCACCTCCTCTGCCCCGTCACCCCGTCCCAATCCACGTCACATAACCACCATTGTGCACTGCCACACAATTTGCTAGTTACAGTGACCATGTCTCATATTCCTATCAGTCGCCTTCCTCTGAGCTGCCAGGTACCCCTCCCCAAACCCTCTTTTGCTTCCAATCTCCTTCTCTCTCTACCCACTCCATCTGCTGCTACAGCCGCACATCCCAGTCTACCTGCTGAATTTCTTGTGTGTGTGTGTGTGTGTGTGTGTGTGTGTGTGTGTGTGTGTGTGTCAACCAGAACTTTCCTTACTATATTTTTACGCAAACATTATCTTCCCAATGACAGAAGGAACACTCTGTTAGCTTTGCTGTGAGGCTGGTCCTCTGAGCTGCTCTAGTGTGGCTACTGCCACGCAAATTGAGCTGGCTCTTGATGTGTCATCGGTGCAGCATAACCATCTCATCATGACACAAAATTACATATTGGAGGGGCAGACCCTGCATGTCCAGTTAAAAGGCAGTAATTACATTCCAGTGATAGAGACAAAAAAGTAGGCCCTATGTGCTGTGTGGATGCATGGACATGTCATGCACCTGAATCTTTCTCGTAAGTATGTGCAATATGGCAAGGAATTTGGAGCAGGAAGAGATCTGGTTATTAGGAGAAATTGGGGTAGAATACCACAGTGGACTGCTAGGAAGGAATTTCAGGCCATATATTTCTCATTTCGAGGCATGGTATGAAAGAAAGATCAGTAAGGAAGCATGGAGGTCATAGTGCATGGTTAACACATTATAACAGACAGGAAATATATTTTACACATTGCTAGTCTTTACAGATTATTGCTGCAGACAAGAATGTAAGAAACTGCACCTTCTCTTAGGAATGACTACTTTAGAATGGAATTTATTGACATCCATGATTGCTCACACAAGGTGCTGGAAATGAGACTTGAGTCTTATCGGCTGCCACAGAGTTGGTAGAGGTGTGTGCACAAAACAGTTCAAATATGGGCTACCTTCTGGTGAGACACAAACTGTAGTCAAATTCCTGGCAAAAAGTGCCACAATTGTTCCAGCCCCATTGGTATCGTGTAATGAGAGAAGAGACCTTATAGCTGATAGGTAAGTGTAATTAAATTAATAAAAGTGTATAAGAGTGTGACTGAAAAGGGCCTGTTTATGGACTAGATATAAAAAGTGCCTGTCTGTGAAAGCTACAGAAAAATGATAAGCATACTGGGAGGGAGATTGTTTGGCCTTGTGGATCCACTGTTGATCAGTGGTAAAACTGTCCATGTGAAAGCTGTGAAAGTGAGGTTACGTTGGTGGTTGGTCAGGATAATATGCACAGAGTTCCATGAATCTGTCAAAGAGATGGAAATAGATTTGTAAGAAAATAATTTATTCACTCACACACCATGATCTAAAAATTCAGTAATGGAACAAGTAAATTTATTTATTAACAGGAAGAAGAAGGCACCGTAGGCTACCACTGGAAAGTATACTAACTACAGATTACTTCTACTGCTGATCTAATCAGATGGATGATCATGGGAATTACTTCCAAATTACTTTTTCTATTTTCTATGTACTACAAAGTCATAATTTATTTGATACAATCCATAGAGTTATGTAGAACTTACATCTTGAAATAATCAGTGCTGGCTCATGAGTATACACTCTGAGTGTTCACAAATTTTTAGATTCAGATAAATCTGAGAGCATGAAATTAATAGCATGTGTTGTATAACAGTTATGCTTATCAAGATGTTTATACAATTACAGACACTGCCAATAATAACAACAAAAGCATTAATAATAATAATAATAATAATAATAATAGTAATAAACCCCGTGGAGGCCCGGAAAAGAATAGGCCTCAGGTATGTTCTGCCAGTCATAAAAGGTGATGAAAAGAACAAACCACTAATAGGACTAACCCCCCTTTTAGTGTGATTAGTTGGGTCAGGACAGAACTAACGAACCCTCAGACAAGCGCTTTCATGGTCGGGGATGCTGCTTGAACCCTATGACCATCCTCAATGGTAACAACACTGCTAGCCACATGACAAATGATTTAAATCCAAATAGAGGTGTGTTGCAGGATATACTTCCTGCAACCACTCTAGAAGGAAAACAAAGACAGAGGATGAGATGGCCAGATGAAGTTAACCGACACCTCATGTTCTGTTATTACCAAGCAACAAACTTAGGAACCAACACAACTGGATACAGATCACAAGTATACACAACATTAATTACCAGATACCCAGAATTAAAATTTCTAACAGAACAACGACTAGCTAATCAGATTCGTGTAATAATCAAAAATAACAGGATACCCCAGTCAGAATTAGAAAACATCAAACAACAAGTACAACAAATACTGGAACAAAATAATGTGCAATCAGAAGCAGAAGAAAATACAGTAATGGACTCAAACATCCCAGAGCAAACAAACAAAGAACAACACACATCAATTAAACAATCAGAGGAAAACGAAATCTTAAGACAGCCACCAGAACAAGCACAAATAGAACATGAAGTGACACACATGTTAGATATAGAAGAAAAATTTCAGTTTACATATATAGAATACAAAGACACAAATACAGACATTAGACCATTCTTGCATAGACCACCAAATAACCCACAAGTCAAAACAACAATAACACTATCAACACAATCATACACAACAAAATAAATGAAAATACAACTATGGAAGAGTTACAACTACTGGTTTATGTAGGAGCACTCACTACACTAAATATACACACTATGCACAGATCAGAACCAACCAACACACAGAAGAAACCCACAAAACCAGCATGGCAACTCAGGCTACAGATCAGAATAGAAAAACTGAGAAAAGACATCGGACAGCTAACACAATTTATAAGAAATCAAATATCAGACAAAAAACGAAAAAGGTTAGGTAAAATCTCACAACAAGAAGCGATAGAACAATTAGATGAAAAGAAGCAGAAATTACAAGCATTGGCCAAATGACTTAGAAGATACAAAAAAAGTGAAAATAGAAGGAAACAAAACCAAACATTCAACACAAACCAAAAGAAATTTTACCAGACAATAGATAACACACACATTAAAATAGACAATCCACCAAACACAACAGACATAGAACACTTCTGGAGCAACATATGGTCAAACCCAGTACAACATAACAGACATGCACGGTGGATACAAGCAGAAACAGACACATACAAGATGATACCACAAATGCTTGAAGTGATAGTTTTGCAACATGAAGTCACCTGAGCAATTAATTCTATGCACAATTGGAAAGCCCCTGGAAAAGATAAAATAGCAAATTTCCGGCTAAAGAAGTTCACCTCACATTCACATCTAACTAAATTATTTAACAATTACATTGCAGACCCATACACAGTCCCTGATATACTTACACAAGGAATAACTTATCTGAAACCTAAAGATCAAGCAGACACAGCAAACCCAGCAAAATATCGCCCCATAACATGCCTACCAACAATATACAAAATATTAACTTCAATCATTACACAGAAATTAATGATGCATACAACACAGAACAAAATTATAAATGAAGAACAAAAAGGCTGCTGCCAAGGAGCACGAGGTTGTAAAGAGCAACTGATAATAGATACAGAGGTGACATATCAAGCTAAAACTAAACAAAGGTCGCTACACTACACATACATTGATTACCAAAAAGCTTTTGATAGTGTACCCCATTCATGGTTACTACAGATATTGGAAATATACATGGTAGATCCTAAATTGATACAGTTCCTAAACATAGTAATGAAAAATTGAAAAACCACACTTAATATCCAAACAAATTCAAATAATATCACATCACAGCCAATACAGATTAAGTGTGGAATATACCAAGGAGACTCATTAAGTCCTTTCTGGTTCTGCCTTGCTCTGAACCCACTATCCAACATGCCAAATAATACAAATTATGGATATAATATTACTGGAACATACCCACACAAAATCACACACATGCTATACATGGATGATCTAAAACTACTGGCAGCAACAAATCACCAACTCAACCAATTACTAAAGATAACTAAAGTATTCAGCAATGATATAAATATGGCTTTTGGAACAGACAAATGTAAGAAAAATAGCATAGTCAAGGGAAAACACACTAAACAAGAAGATCACATATTGGATAACCACAGTGACTGCATAGAAGCGATGGAAAAAACAGATGCCTATAAATATCTAGGATACAGACAAAAAATAGGAATAGATAATACAAATATTAAAGAAGAACTAAAAGAAAAATATAGACAAAGACTAACAAAAATACTGGAAACAGAATTGACAGCAAGAAACAAGACAAAAGCTATAAATACCTATGCTATACCAATATTGACCTACTCATTTGGAGTAGTGAAATGGAGTAACACAGACCTAGAAGCACTCAATACACTTACACGATCACAATGCCACAAATATAGAATGCATCACATACATCCAGCAACAGAAAGATTCACATTAAGCAGAAAGGAAGGAGGAAGGGGATTTATCGACATAAAAAACCTACATTATGGACAGGTAGACAATTTAAGAAAATTCTTTATAGAATGAGCAGAAACTAGCAAAATACACAAAGCAATCACTCATATAAATACATCGGCTACACCATTGCAATTTCATAACCATTTCTACAACCCTTTAGATCACATAACATCAACAGATATGAAGAAAGTAAATTGGAAAACCAAACACTACATGGCAAGCACCCGTATCATCTAACACAGCCACACATTGATCAAGACGCATCCAACAAATGACTAAGAAAGGGCAATATATACAGAGAGACAGAAGGATTCATGATTGCAATACAGGATCAAACAATAAACACCAGATATTACAGCAAGCATATTATTATAGATCCCAATACCACAACAGATAAATGCAGACTTTGCAAACAACAAATAGAAGCAGTAGATCACATCACAAGCGGATGTACAATACTAGCAAATACAGAATACCCCAGAAGACATGACAATGTAGCAAAAATAATACATCAACTACAAGTATGTACCACAAAATGTACTGGAGAATGATGAATACAAATTATACTGGAACAGAACCATTATAACAGATAAAACAACACCACGTAACAAACCTGACATCATACTCACCAATAAAAAGAAGAAATTAACACAATTAATCGAAATATCCATACCCAATACAACAAATATACAGAAGAAAACAGGAGAAAAAATTGAAAAGTACATCCAACTGACTGAGGAAGTCAAAGACATGTGGCATCAGGATAAAGTTGACATCATACCAATTATACTATCAACTACAGGAGTCATACCACACAATATCCACCAGTACATCAATGCAACACAGCTACATCCAAACGTATATATACAACTACAGAAATCTGTAATTATTGATACATGTTCAATTACCCGAAAGTTCCTAAATGCAATGTAACATACACCGTACAGTTAAAAGGAAGTCACGCTTGATCAAGGTCCGTGTCACTTTCTATTTTTAACCAGACATAACGTCTGAGAAAGGAAAGAAATAATAATAATAATAATAATAATAATAATAATAATAATAATGCTACACTAGTATTAGTCTTAGTCATAGAAAAGGGGAATTTTGTTAAAATTCAGTAAAGGAGCAGTTGGGCGATGAAGTCTGAGGCCGCTGGCAGTGTGTTGTAATAGTCAGCAGCAAGTAGGCCAGGCAGAGAAAATAGGGCACAGAGCTGTGACGGCGTTATTGCATACATGATGTGTTTGGTGTGAAGCAACAGTGAGGCAGGGAACTGCAGTGTTGCTTGAAGTTATTGCAATGTATGAGGTGAGGCAGTAGGCCAGAGCCAGGAGGGCGATGTGTAATTGGCTGACGTATGGGAATTTACCCCTGCCATAGTTTCTGTCTCTCTCTGACATTACATCAGAAGCAAGGGGAAAGGCAGTATAAATAGAGGGGCAATTTTAGCTAGAGACAAGGGTGTGCCAGGTCAGTCGAGAGTCGGGACGGACCTGGGCTGGTCTACGCTTATAGGGGCCAGTCTGGTAGTGATGTTGTAAATATTGTGTGTAACCTGTTCTTTATTTCTATGTACTTGTTCGGGCTGTATTCTGCCTCTGGGGATACAACACCGGGGTGGGACGGAACAGCAGCCAGGTACTTGGAGATTGCACGGTCTGCCTGAAGGAGGGCAGTGACAGTGGCCTTCAGCGGGTCCAGGATGGGCCACGTTCACTTCCCACCTGGTGTACCAGGGTCTGGGCGAGGCATGCGTTGCAGGAGGTGTGGCAGCGCTGAAGCAGCACCAGAGGTGGCGGTGGATCTTGCCATCTGGCAAGCACCACAAGTGGCAAGTTGCAGCACCATATCCAGGAGGGCATGGGTTCGAGTCCAGGCCTGTCTTGGGAGCAGCGGCGGCCCGAGGGCCACGGGTGACCAGTACAACCACCTTTGTCCTGTGGTCAGACAGAGCAGGCTTAATGGGGCAGAGGGCAGTGGGGACCAGGGACTGTAACAGATTGCAGAATCACAGGCAACTACATGGTGCAAGAAGCGACGCCTTGGCAAGCGGCGACCAGGCAAGTGTGGCTGAGTTCTAGCTGAGTGGCTTTGCAGACAGCAGCAGCAGTGTTGGCATACCAAGAGTTGCTGAGCAGGCTCGACTCACAGGACAATGCTGAGGATGGCATGCTGACACTACACTGCAGCCAACGTAGTACTGTAAATGATGTGAATAAAGAAATGCTTCCGAATACTGCTGTATCTCTCTGCACTGCCCCTTGACACTTTTGAACTTGCTTGGCCTCCTGATGAGAAGTGGTGCAGTGGGTTCCCACTTCAGCTCGGCCATCTGTTGTCTGTGTTCGACCATCGACATCTCACAACAAAAATAATAATATGCATAACTTTTCAGTCAAAAGAAAGAATAGTTTTTGTGCCATTTTGTTCTTTTTTACATAATTAAATACGGTTAGGGCAATAACAAATTAATGTGTACACTTTTGCAACTCTCCATTTTGCATTTTTGTGTAAGTGGGGGCTTTCAGTGCTTTTCCATTTTTTGGGACAAATTTACACGATCCCTAACAGATGTATTACAACATGAATTTACTTCTGGGCTGAAAATCAGATATTCTTATACTGCACCCACACAACAATTTGTGCTAACTAAACACTTTCATGTCAAATGTTTGCTTCTAGTCACACTTATTTGATTTCTCACTCTCTCAATCAAAGGATCTGTTCTATGAGGCCCTAGATCCTTTGTAGCTAACTTTTCCTGATAATTTACTTTCCTGTTCTAAGAATGAGATTTTTGCTCTGCACCGGAGTGTGCGCTGATATGAAATTTCCTGGCAGATTAAAGCTGCATGTCCGAGTGTGACTCTGTCAGAACCTTTGCCTTTCATGGGCAAGGCTCTGCCAACTCAACCCAAGCACAACTCATGACCCATTCTCACAGCTTTACTTTTCTGTTAGTGTTTAAAATATATTCAACATAGTTCATGTTTACACTGCATACGAAAGCCAATTCCCACACAGTAAGCAACCAACTCCGAACACAAACTGCTGTTTGAGGAAATGATTAAAGTCAAGTAGCAATGCCTACCAACATGGTCACTTGACTAGCATACAAATGAGGTGCTGAGATCCATAAGAGCCTAAAGCACACCAAGCACACCACCGTCAATTCCACATTTAAGTCAATATGAGAGAAACCAATGATACAGCTTTTAGTGAATTTTCATATATCCAATGTGAGCTCACAGCACAGATAAACCTAACTCACCAGATCAACAGCTTTCAGAAGCATGAATAAATGCTACAGTCTCAGAATCAATGGTGATGTGCTTTGGACCCTAATGATTCTCAGCACCTTAAACAAATTACTGTGTGATAAAATTCATAACTTAATATATTATAACGAATTCAGAAACCCACCAAATAGTTTTACTGTCAGTACAACATTAACATATACTGGTGTATAATCTAATTTTACTTACAGTGACTGAATTAGAATATCGGAGGAGGGTGCAATCATCTAGCAGGATTTATGCCCAGTGAACGAGTGAATGGGGATAAAAGTCTGACACAGTGTACTGACACCTGATGGCACTGATGTAAACTTGTAGTTGACTGGCAAGGGCTAAATGTGCACATTGTGAGCCATGCATGTTTATCAAATCCGTATGTATTTGGACTGTAAGGTAATTATGTCATGTGAGTTGCACATGCGCAAAATCTCCTTAAAATGTGTACAACTGATGCGTGATTGTGACCCTGATGCCAAGTTTCATGCAGTCTAGAAGAGCAGCAGCAGCATGGTAGATTTAAGTGCCATATCTCTCAGTTTGCAGCATCTATGTTATGTTTAACAGCATTCACAGAAAGATAACCAATAAATCTGCAAAGTGTCAAAAGGTAGGATGTTTACATTCTCTTGTACTCTTACACGGCAGTCACCATACTGATAATAAATAGTAATTGTAATGTCTGAGACATTCTTTCACTTCAATTTTTAATACCTGGTATTTTCAATTTCCTGCCTAACTGTTGATAACCCACTACAGTCTTTTGCACAAAAAAATAAATTCCATTTGAACTCTAGACAGACACAAATAGTGAGTGTGGAAACTGTTTCCACTTCTAGTATTGTGGCTGTGCATTGCAGAGTTTGTTCTAAATTCATATGTCTTACTAACCGCAAATACCATTAGGAAGTGTATGTATCAGCGTGTAAGTGTAATGATCCTTAAGTCCATGAAGAGAATTCTGTAAGACATTTGGTAATGAACTTTACACGATATTCTTACTGCATGCTTCTTAATGATAAATAATGTTTTTACTTTAGCTGCATAGACCAAAAAGAATGTGGAGCACAGTGTTGAGTGAAAGGATGTAAAGTGTACTAGCACTTCTGTCTCCAGGTCAGGCCAATGGGAAAGATCTCTAAGTGCAAAAGATGCAGAACTGAGGTTATTGTTAACTTGTCTACTTGCTGACGTTGCCTCATTTCATTATCCATCTGAATGGAGACTCATCCAATGTGTCCGTTACCTCTACTTCCTGTGCATCTACATCATGATTTGCTGGATATTAAATAACATAGGTATTGTAAGATTAAGGGTGAAGGTATTGGCTGTGAATCAGTTGTAATCCTGTTACATTATTTTTCTGGCTGTGTCTTAAATGAATATGTTTGGGTCCTATTTCTATATACTTGAGTCACCAACAAAAATCACAGGTTTTCAAGAGATTTCCAATGTCTCAAGTAACTTACTTGTGCAGATCAAGAACAGGAGTAGCTCAAGCACTGAACCTTTTTAATACCATGTTTAGTGTTGCCTAATTCCGAATGAAGTCTTGCTCTACATCTACATCTGTGTTTATACTCTGTAATCCACCATGAGATGCACGGAGAGGGAACATCCCACTGTACCACTTGTTAGGGTTCCTTCCTGTTCCATTTATGTATGGAGCGCAAGAAGAATGATTATCTGAATGCCTCTGAGCATGCAGTAATTATTCTAATCTTATCCTCATGATACCTATGTGAGCAATACATAGGAGGTTGTAGTATATTCGTTGACTAACAAATGAAAGCTGGTTCTTAAACCTTTGTTAATTGACTTTCTCAGGACAGTTTACATCTATCCTCAAGAGTCTCCCAGTTCATTTCCTTCAGTACCTCTGTGACACCCTCCCAGATATTAAACAAGCTTGTGACCATTCGTGCTTCCCTTCTCTGTGTATGATCAACATCCCCTGTTAGGCCTATCTGGTATGGGTTCCACACACTTGCGCAATATTCTAGAACGAATTGCATGAGTGATTTGGAAGCAATCTCCTTTGCTGATCAATTGCACTTCAAAAGTATTCCACCAATAAACCAAAGTCTACCACCTACTTTAGCCATGGCTGAATGTATAACATCATTCAATTTCATATCTCTACAAAGTGTTACAGCCAGGTATTTGGATGTAAAGGCCGATTCCAACAGTGACTCATTGTTATTACAGCCATAGGATACTGCACTTTTTGTTTTGTAAAGTGCAAAATTCCAACAGTGACTCATTGGTATTACAGTCATAGAGGATATTGCACTTTTTGTTTTGTAAAGTGCAATATTTTACATTTATGAACATTTAAAACAAGTTGCTAATCCTTGCACCAGCTTATGCAGCTTCTTTCAGATAGTACTTCATTATAGATAACTGTGTCATCTGCAAGAAGTCTGGGGTTACTATTAATATCGTCTGCAAGGTCATTAATATACAACATGAACAACTTCCCTGGGGCTCACATGAAGTTACTTCTACATCTGATGATGACTCGACAAGATAACATACTGTGGCCTACCTACCAGAAAGTCCTCAATCTCGTCACAAATTTCACTTGATACTCCATATGATGGTACTTTTGACAATAAGCATAGGTTGAGGGATCTACAGTAGATTATAATTAGGAGAGCAGCTAACCCAACTGCAAATTCAGTATAGAATCTAACAGGCATTCTATCGGGCTCTGGAGCTTTGTTAAATTTTAACAATTTCAGCTGTTTTTCTGCACCACTGACACTAATACTCATTTCAGTAATCTTTTCAGTGGTACGAAGGTTTAGTTGAGGCAGTTCTCCTGGGTTTTCCTTTGTGAAGCAACATTTGAAAATGAAATTAAGCATTTGAACTTTAGTTTTGCTACCCTCAATTTCAGTTCCTGTCTCATTCACTAGAGACTGGACACTAACTTCATTCCTACCAACTGCCTTTACGTAAGACCAGAATGTCTTAGGGTTCTATGAAAGATCACTTGACAACATTCTGCTATGATAGTCAATGAAGGGATCAAGCATTGCTCTCCTGAGAGCCAAATGTTTCATTCAACATCTCTCTCTATCTATAGCTCTACACTTTTCTTACACCTATTATGCATTAATCTCTGTTTCTTTAAAAGTTTCTTTACAATGAATACATACTATGGAGGTTTGCTCCCATTATGAACTGTTCTGCTGGGTATATATCTGTTAAGCGCATGGTCAACCATTCTTTTAAACTTGAGACAGAGTTCCTCTACATACTCCTTCTCTGGGCTGAAAGTTTTAAGTTCTTCACTGAGCTATGACACTACCGATTTTTTATCTAGTTTGCTAAACACACACAGAAGAGTCAAAGCAACTGGTGCACCTGCCTAATATTGTGAAGCGTCCCAGCAAGCACACAGAAGTGCTGCAACAAGACATGGCATGGTCTTGAATAATGTATGAAGTACCACTGGAGGAAATTGGCACCATGAGTACTGCAGGGCTGTCCATAAATCCATATGAGTACAAGGAGATCTCTACCAAGCAGCACATTTCAAGGCATCCCAGATAAGCTCAATAATGTTCACGTCTGAGGAGTTTGGTGGCCTGCAGAAGGGTTTAAACTAGGAGGAGCGTTCCTGAAGCCACTCTTTAGCAATTCTGGATGTGTGGGGTGTCGCATTGTCCTGCTGGAATTGCCCACGTCTGTCAGAATGCACAATGGACATGAATGGATACAGGTGATAAGACAAGATGCTTACATAGGTGTCACCTGTCTGAGTCATACCTACACGTATCAGGAGTCCCATATCACTCCAACTGCACACACCCCACAGCATTACAGAGCCTCCACCAGCTTGAACAGTCACCTGCTGATATGCAAGGTCCAGGCATTCATGACGTAATCTCCATACCTGTGCATGTCCATCTGCCCGATACAATTTGAAACAAGGCTTGTCTGACCACGCAACTTGTTTCCAATCATTAACAGTGCAATGTCAGTGGTGATGGGCCCAGGCAAGGTGTAAACCTTTTTTGTTGTGCAGTCATTAAGCATACATGAGTGGGCCATTGGCCCCAAAATCCCATATTAATGATGTTTCTTTGAATGGCTCGCATGCTGACACTTGTTGATGGCCCAGCACTGAAATCTGCAGCAATTTGCAGAATGGTAGCACTTCTGTCATGTTGAACAATTCTCTTCAGTCATTGTTGGTCCCGTTCTTGCAGGATCATTTTCCAGCCACAACAATTTCAGAGATTTGATGTTTTACCAGATTCCTGATGTTCACAGTACACTTATGAAATGGTCATATGGGAAAATCGCCACTTCATTGCTACTTCAGAGATACTGTGTCCCATTGCTCATGTGCCAACTATAACACCACAGTCAAACTCACTTAAATCTAGATAACCTGTCATTGTAGCAGCAGTAATGGTCTAACAACTGTGCCAGACACTTGTTGTCTTACATAGGCATTGCCGACTGCAGTGCCATACTCTGCCTGTTTACATATCTCTGTATTTGAATATGCATTCCTATACCAGTTTCTTTGGCTCTTCAGTTTATATATCTTTTTGCTTGTTTTAGTTGTTCTTCGTACTTTGGTAATCATTGTTGCCCCAACTGTGTCATGGTCTCTGATACCAGTGTCCATATGGATGTCCTCAAATGGGTCATGTTTATTTTTTGCCACTAGATCCAATACATTTCCATTATGAGGGGGGTTCCTAACTATCTGTTCTATGGAGTTTTTAGAGAATGCATTTAATAAAGATTCACAGGATGTCTTGTCAGGGTCACCACTAACAAAACTGTAATTTTCCCAATTAATTGTTGGATGATCAAGGTCTCCACCAATGGTTAGAGTTTGATTGGTCAAGTTAACTGAGGTTTTCTCTAAGGTTTTCAGTTACATAAGGTGATGAGTCTGGTGGGTGATAGAAGGATCCAATTACCATTTTATGCACACCATGATACTGAGTCAGCTCTAACAATCTCACATGCAGCTTCAATTTCTACCTTGGGGGATTTTAGTTTCTTGTCTACTGCAATAAATACACCCCTTCTATTTCCTATCTGCCCATCCTTTCAATATACATTTAAATTTTCCATAACAACCTTGCTTCTATCAATTTCCAGTTTCAACCAGTTTTCTATATCTAGTATTACGTGAGCCTTACTGCTTTTCACGAGTGTTTCAATCTCTGGCACTTTGTTGTGAATGCTTCAGCAGTTCACCATTAGGAAATATAACACTGTGGGAGGCATTTTTTTTTCTTACACTGAAGCTTATGGGTTTACTACTGCTACTTACCTGAATTAGATGGAAAGTTGCCAAATCTAAAACTCCTTGTCAGTTACCTGAGTAACAGCTTCTGATGTCTAGTGCACACCATACCCATTTAGGGGGACCCTAGAGTACTCATTCCTATGGTGCAAGTCTGGGAATCATAGCCTAGCTTGTCACAGAACTTTCAAAGTCTTTGGTTTAGTCCCTCCACTCAACTCAGAACCTAAGGGCCACGTACAGTTCTGGGGACAAAGCTGCAAATTGTGATCTTTGTTGAAATTCCATGCACAAGACTGGTCTTCTTAACCTCCTCTGCCAGTTGCTGGAATGACACAAGCATATCCTCTGAGCTGAGCCCAGACAACAGGCATCATTTGATCCAAGGTGCACCACAATCTGCAGTTGATTGCACCCTGTTCCCTCAATGGTTGCCGGAATAGCCTCTTCAACATGCTGGATGAGGCCCCCAAGCATACACGCTGAGTGCACCTGGTGTCCTTTCCTGTCCCTTGCTGCCATTTCCCTAAGGGGTAGGATCATTCACCATATGATTGAACTGCTGACAATTAATGGAGCCCTACCCTCTTGTGTTTGCCTCCTGATGACACCAGACCTAACAGGTTTCCCCAAAAAAAAGATGAAGTAAATACCAATGACTCAGTTTCAGTTTCAGTGAAAGACAGCACCTCAGACTTGTTGGTTAGGGGGATTGGTAAACACCCTGTGTCCTCCCTGTTGCCCGTCTACCCTGTACAAGATGCCTAGATCTATCATTAACATGCCAATCACAATTGAATGGATGAGTAATGACAGATCCTGTACTTTCAAACAATGGAAAATCCAGAATGGAATGTAAGAATACAAGAGAAGGAATGTTGCTACTCACCATATAGCGGAGATGCTGAGTCGCGATAGGCACAATAAAAAGATTCACTCTCATAGCTTTTGGCCATTAAGGCCTTTGTCAGCAGTAGACACAAACACACACGCACACACACACACCCATGCAAACGTAACTTGCACACACGTCTGCAGTCTCAGAGAGCTGAAACTACACTGCGAGCAGCAGCACCAGTGCATCTCCACTATATGGTGAGTAGCAACTTTCCTTCTCTGATCCTGTACTTTCTGCAGAGGAGACAGGATTCATGGGACAAGATAGTACTTGAGGTACCTCTGGTACTGGTATCACAGCTACTTGAATCTCAGGAGCTCTTCCAACATACCAGTTTGCAGTAGTGCCAATAATACATCTACATCTACAAAGAAACTCTTCAAGCCACCATATGGTGTGTGGTGGAGGGTACTGTGTACCACTACTTGTCGTTTCCTTTCCTGTTTCACTCACAAACAGAGAAAAATGACTATCTGTATGCCTCCATAGCCTCCATATGAGCTCCAACTTCTCGTATCTTATCTTCATCATCCTTATGTGCAATGTATGTTGCAGCAATAGAATCATTCAGCTTCAAATGCTGGTTCTCTAAAGCTTCTCAACAGTGTTTCTCAAAAAGAAAGTGTGATTTCTAGCTGCCCACGAATATCAGCCACCTCATCCCATGTTTGAGAATAGCATTCACAGTGGGACTGCATTTTGGCTGGTGCAATGTATTATAAGACAGTTAAAAATAACTTTAGATTAAGCCCTCTGATTATCTTTTAATCTGTTGAGCTAGACAGGTGCCAATTCTCTATAGGACTTGAAGCAAATACACAAAATGAAATTTCTATTAATGCAACACAAAGACCTATGGTAAAAATTACTAGTTTTCTAAAATGTTTTGAGGTTAATAATAGTTGTTAGCAAACTAAAAAACACAGTTAATTTATGACAATTGCAGATAATATATAGGGCTACCTCCTTTTTATGGGTAAACTAGATCCAACACAATATGTTAGAAAATCTGCTACAATAACTAAATTATAAAAGCCAATTTGCTACAAATTGATCATAGATTACACAAAGGACAATGGTAGCTTCCAAAAATTCTCAAAAATGCATGTTTATTGCATTCATACATAATGAATTCCAGAGGTCATGTATTCTGTGAAGAACTCTGATAAATTATGTATCCAAAACACTTGTACTGATAACTTACAAAACTAAAGTTTTGTAAGCATCCAAAAATTCTCAAAATAATCTATTTCTAACGTAATTGTACAATGAAATGAGAGAATGATTGTTCTGAATGAGGACAGGCCTACTGTTCTCAAAAATGTTAAAAGAGCACAATTAACTTTAAACCTGCAATTGATGATAACAGTTCGAGTTTATCACGGCATTAGCAAATGTTTGAAAATTTACAATATTTCACAATACAAATGGGTATTGGTGCAATCAATGAAAGATCACACAGAAACAATGCAAACAGTAAAACATGTGAATCTAGAACTTTTATATGGCATATGATCTTGTACATGCAGTCTCACACAAAGGAAAATTCCTGAGTCGGCCTTTATACTTACTCCTTACTCCTGTCACATCATTTTGTGGTGTAATACTCTATTTTCTGCTGTTAACATACAACTTCATCTGTGATAGGGGAATGCCTTTAACTCCATGCAGTTTCAGTTTTTTCTTGTAGAGTTTCATTTTCTAACAAACAAAGGCTTGGGGAGATCATAAAAGATGTCAACAGAAATTATTTCTACCAAAACTGGGATCACAAAATCATGCATTGCTTTCCAAGTAGAGAAATACTCATAGAAGCCAACTGAGCTGCTGTTAAAATGTTATTCTCAGAGAGGTAGCTCAGTGTTACAGATGTGTGTAACTGTTCCATACTCTGTCTTTCAAGAAATACAGAATGTTAGACAGTTTGTAAAACACAATGTTTGTATGTTTTTGGTTGGCAACCGAAATAACAATCAGAACTATGAGGATGGCAGCGTCCTCTTGAGTAAAATATTCTGGAGGTAAAATAGTCCCCCATTTGTATCTCCAGGTGCAGACTATGCTGGAGGATGTCATCATCAGCAGATCAGAGTGTGGATTGTTAAATCCCTTAATTGGACAGTTAGGTTAGTAAATTTTAAAAGGAAAATGGTTAAGGGAGACAAAAATTTCATAGTCACGGGAGCTGAAATTTGATAGTAGGAAAAGGAAGAGAAGGAAAAATAGTAGGTGAATATGGACTGGGGGAAAGGAATGAAAGGGGAAGCCACCTGGTAGAGTTTTGCACAGAGCATAATTTAATGATTGTTAACACTTGGCTAAAGAATCATAAAAGAAGATCATACATGTGGAAGAGCCTTGGGTACACCAGAAGGTTTCAGACTGATTATATAATGGTAACATAAACATTCACGAACCAGGTTTTAAATTGTAAAACATTTCCAGGGGCAGATGTGGATTCTGACCACTTTTATTGGTTATGAACTGTGCATTAAAACTGAAGAAACTGGAAAAACATAGGAAATTAAGGAGATGCGCTCTGGATAAGTTGAAAGAATCAGAGGTTGCTGAGAGTTTCAGAGGGAGCATTAGGGAATGGTTGACTAGAACAGAGGAAAGGAAAACAGTACAAGATGGACGAGTAGGTCTAAGAAATGAAATAGTGAAGGCAGCAGAGAATCAAATAGGTAAAAAGACAAGGTCAAGTAGAAATCCTGGGATAACACAAGAACTATTGAATTTACTTTAGGAAAAGGGAAAATATAAAAAATGCAGGTGGAAGGGAATACAAACAGTTAAATACTCAGATTGACAGGAAGTGCAAAATAGCTAAGCAGGAATGGCTAGAGGACAAATGTAAGAATTTAGAAGCATAAGTCATTTGTGGAAAGACAGACGCACAAGAAAATTAAAGAGTCCTTTGGGGAAAAGAGAAGCAGTTGTTTGGGTGTCAGGAGCTCAAATGGGAAACCAGAGCTAACCAAAGAAGGGAGAGCAGAAAGGTGGAAGGAGTAGATAGAGTGTCTATACAAGGGAGGTAAACTTGAAGGCAGTATTATTGCGAGGGAACTAGATGTAGATGAAGATGAGATGGGAGATATGATACAGTGAGAAGGATTTGACAGAACTCTGAAAGTTCTAAGTCAAAACAAGACCCCAGTAGAAGATGATATTCCTTCACAACTACTGATAGCCTTGGAAGAGCCAGCCATGACAAAACTCTTCCATCTTGTGTGCTAGATGTATGAGACAGGCACAACATCCTCAGATTTCAAGAACAATGTAATAATTACAGTTCCAAAGAAAATAATTGCTGAGAGGTGTGAATGTACTATCAATTTAATAAGTCATGGTCACAAAATAGTAACACAAATTATTTACAGAAGAATGGAAAAACTTGTAGAAGCCGACCTCGGGGATGATCAGTTTTGATTCTGAAGAAATGTAGGAACATGTGAGGCAATACTGACCCTACAACTTATCTTAGAAGACAGGTAAAGGAAAGGCAAATCTGTTTTTATAGCATATGTAGGCTCAGAGAAAGCTTTTGACATAGTTGACTGGAATACTCTCTTTGAAAATCTGAAGGTGTCAGGGGTGAAATACAGGAACAGAAGGCTATTTACAACTTGTACAGAAACCAGACTATAGTAATAAGAGTCAAGGGGCATGAAAGGGAAGCAGTCGTTGAGAAGGGAGTGAGACACAGTTGTAGCCTATTCCCAATGTTATTCAACCTGTACATTGAATGGGCAGAAAGGAAACCAAAGAAAAATTTCTAGTAGGAATTAAAATTGGTAGAAAGAAACAAAAGCTTAAAGGTTTTTTGATGACATTGTAATTATGTCAGGGACAGAAAAGGACTTGGAAGAGCAGTTGAATGGAATGGACATTGTCTTGAAAGGAGGATACAAGATGAAAATCAACAAAAAAAAAAAAAAAAAAAACAAGGGTAATGGAATATATTCAAATTAAATTAGGCAATGCTATGGGAATGAGATTAGGAAATGAGACACTTAAAGCAGTAGATGAGTTTTGCTTTTTGGGCAGCAAAATAACTAACGATGGCTGAAGTAGAGAGGCTATAACATGTGTGCTGGCAATAGCAAGAAAAGCACTCCTGAAAAAGAGAAATTTGTTAACATTGAATATAGTTTTAAGTCTTGGGAAGTCTTTTCTGAAAGTATTTGTTTGGTGTGTAGCCATGTATGCAAGTGAAACATAGACAATAAACAGTTTAGGCAAAAAGAGAATAGAAGTATTTGAAATGTGGTACTATAGAAGAATGTTAAAGACTAGACAGGCAGATCACATAAGTAATGAGAAAGTACTGAACAAAGTTTAGGAGAAAAGAAGTGTGTGGCACAACTTGACCAAATGAAGCAGTTTGTTGATAGGAAATGTTCTTAGAGATCAAGAGTTCACCACTTTAGTATTTAAGGGAAGTGTGGAGGGTACAAACCATAGAAAGAGACCAGGAGATGAATACAGTAGGAAATTCAGAAGGATGTAGGTTGCAATATTTATTCAGAGATGAAGAGGCTCACACAGGGTAGAGTAGCATGGAGAGCTGCATAAAACCAGTCTTTTGACTGAAGACCACAACAACAACAAATCTACATGTACACAGATATTCCCCATACTTAAGTGCCTGGCAGATGGTTCATCAAACCACCTTCACAATAATTCTCATTTATTTCAAAACTGAACAGTGCATGGAAAAAATTAACACCTATATCTATCTGTGTGAGCTCTGATTTTGTCAAAAAAATATTTTTGCATTCAGAGAAGAAAGCTGGTGACTGAAATTTTGTGAGAAGTTTGCTCTCCCCCATTTTTCAATAATACATCTGGAAAAAATGTAACACAGCTTCTCAGATTGTCTCCCAAATTATTTTTATAGATAAGGAACACTGGAAATCACTTCTTTTATACTCGACGACTTCCCTTCCTTTACTACAAACTGTGACCTATACGACAGGAACTCATGAATCCAGTCATGTACTTGAGACAATATTCCAAAAGCAAGGAATTTGACTACAAGCTGCTTGTATATAGTAAGGTGCCAAAAGCCTTCTGGAAATCTAGAAATACGGAATCAATATGAAATCCATTGACAATAGCACTCAACATTTTGTGTAAGTAAAGAGCTAGTTGTATTTTGTAAGAATGATGTTTTCTAAATCCGTCTTGACTATGTATCAATAGGCCATTGTCTTCATAACGTTTGAACACAACAAAAGAACAGGTTAATCAGTGTGTATCCTATAGTATTTGTAATAAAGTGAAGACACAAAAGTAAAAACACAGAAGGTTGTGGGTGAAGGGCTCTAATAATGAAAAACCTAAAAATAAAGGATGTGACAAATGGGTAGAGAGTGCTGTAAGAACAATCAAGAAAAACAAAAGGAAAAACAATAATTAAAAATGTCCCAAGAAAATGAAAAATTTCATGATATATAAGTGCTCAAACATGGCAGTACTTTCAGCATGTGCGACACTGAAATTAAAATACTGTTTAATATGTAAGATCTTCCCCCTCACAAACCACATACTTTGCCATTGGTGGGGGGGCTTACATGCCTCAGTGATTCAGATAGCTGCAATGTAGGTGCAACCACAACAAATTGGTATCTGCTGAGAGGCCAGACAAACATGTGGTTTCCAAAGAGGGATAGTAGCTTCTTCAGTACTTGCAGGGCAAAAGTCTGATTGATTGAGTGATCTGCCCTTGTAACATCAACCAAAACAGCCTCGCTGTGTTGGTATTGCGAACAGCTGAAAGCAAGGAGAAACTACAGCTGTAATTTCTCCTGATGGCATGCAGCTCTACTGTATAGTGAAATGATGATGGCATCCTCTTGGGTAAAATATTCCAGAGGTAAAATAAACCAATATTCAGATCTCTGAGCAGAAACTACTCAGGAGTATGTTGTTATCAGGAGAAGCAAAACCAGGGTTCTATGGATTGGAGTGTGGAATGTCTGATCCCTTAATTGGGCAGGTAGGTTAGATAATTTAAAAAGTGAAATGGATAGGATAAGGTTATACACAGTGGGAGATAGTGAAGTTAGGTGACAAGAGGAACAGGACTTCTGGTCAGGTGAATATAGGGCTATAAATACAATATCAAATAGGGCTAATGCAGGTGTAGGTTAAATAATCAATAAAATAGAGGAATGTGAATAAGCCACAATGAACAGCATAGTCAATGCATTTTTGTAGCCAAGAAAGACACAAAGCCCATGCCCACTGCAGTAATACAAGTTTGTATGGAAACTAGCTCCACAATGATGCAGAGATTGAAGAAACGTATGATGAGATAAAAGAAATTATTCAGACAGTTAAGGCAGACAAAAATTTAACAGTAATGGGAGACTGGAATTCAACAGTAGGAAAAGGAAATATAATAGGTGAATGTGGAGTGGCATGGGGAAAAGGAACCAAAGAGGAAGCTGCCTGGTAGAGTTTTGCAGGGAGCATAATTTAATCACAGATAACAGTTGGTTTAAGACTCATGGAATAAGGTTATGTACATGGAAGAGACTTGGAGACGTCGGAAGGTTTCAGATTGATTATGTAATGGTAAAAATATAGATTTTGCAACCAGATTTTAATTTGTAAGTCATTTCCAGGGGCAGATGTTAACTCTGATCACAAATTATTGGTTATGAATTGCAGATTAAAGAAAAACGGCAAAACTGCAAAAAGATAGAAATTTTAGGAGATCGGACCTGTATAAACTGAAAGAACTAGAGGTTGTGGAGTGTTTCAGAGGGAGCGTTAGTAAATGATTGACAAGAACAGGGGAAAGGAATATGGTAGGGGAGGGAAGGGTAGCTTTGAGAGATGAAATAGTGGAGGCAGCAGAGGATCAAGTAGGTAAAAAGATGAGAGATAGTAGAAATCTTTGGGTAATACAAGAAGTATTGAATTTAATTGATGAAAGAATAAAATAGAGGGTGTATCAAAAAGAATAATCTGATTTACATAAATCATAACTATTATCTTAGTTCAGATATGTGCATGAACAATGTACTGTTGGAAAGAGCAAACTCTCAAGTTTTACATGGTTCTCTCTAGGAAGCAGCAGTGTGCATCCACTTCAGCTCTAGTAAAAATGCTATTGGGACAACAGAAAGCATTTTATGTTCTATGTTTTATGCAGTGAGAGTCAGTAATAACTGTTCAGCATGACTTTCATACTAGATATGGTGTGGATCCTCCTACAGCACAGATCATTAGACAATAGCATGAACAATTCCAAGAAATGGGTTGTTTGTATAAAGGTAAATTGCTGGGCCATCCTTGAATGTCTGACACAGATGTTTAATGCACCTGCCATAGTTTCATAAGGAGTTCGCAGAAATCCATGCAGCTCGACAGCTCGACATGCCTCCGATGTCCATCTGGCATGTGTTGCATTGATGTTTATACATGAAACCATACAAAATTCAGCTACTGAAAGCTCTTTGTGAAGATGACAAAAGCAACATGTGGAGTTCTCTGATTTTGTTCTCAGCAAGATGGATGATGACAGTTTTCTTCTTTAGTGATGAGGCAATATTGAGTTTAAATGGAAAGGTGAACCATTATAATGTGAGAATATGGGGCACTAAACAACAGAATGAAGTTGTACAACTTGAAATAGACTCTACAAAATTTAAATGTATTTTGTGCAATTTCACAGGAAAATGTGTATGATCCAATTTTCTTTGCTGAGAACAATGTTACAGGAAGCACAGATCTCAATGTGCTTGAGAACTTTCTTTTAATGCAGTTGGAGATTGATTTGAATGACTTCATTCACTAACAGGTTGGGGCAGTGCCACACTGGCATTTGGAAGTGTGGGAATTTTTAAATCGAAGCATCACTGAATGATGGATCAGCCACAGTGGACCCATTGGTTCAGCTGTATATTACTGGCCTCCAAGATCACTGGATCTGACTGCATGTGATTATTTCTTGTGAGGGTTTGTAAAAGACACTGTTTATGTGCCTCCATTACCAACATCAATGAATGAACTGAGACATCACGTAACAGCAGCTATGAAAGCTATAACTCAAAACATGCTCGCTGCAGTGTGGGAACAATTTGAATACTGCACTGACATAGGCCATGCATCTCCATGGGGCATATTGAACACTTACAAAAGGTATTGAATTCAGTAGTTAACCTTTCCTCCAAACCTCTCTCCCAGTCCGAAACCTCTGTCCTATCCAAAGACCTCACCTTCAGCCCTACTCCCAGATTCAACCAAACAGCCCTTGTCAAAGATTTACTGTCCTACTCTCATACTCTCTGCTGGAAATATCACTTTGCCATGAAGAAAAATAATCCTAATTCTACTCCTAATGATCCAACTCCCCAAGACACTATCTAAATTGAACCCTGCCTGGAACAGTTCCGTCCTCCGTCACAGCGGGACCCACCTCCTCTTCCTCAAAATCACCCTCTCCAAACCTTCCAGGAATTTCTCACTTCCAGCCTTGCCTCTCAATCCTTCTTAAAAAACCTTAATCCTACTCCCAACATCACCACTGCTGAAGCCCAGGCTATCCGTGATCTGAAGGCTGACCGATCCATCGTCATTCTTTCGGCTGACAAGAGTTTTACGACCGTGGTACTTGATCGTCGGGAGTATGTGGCTGAGGGACTGCGTCAGCTTTCAGACAACACTACATACAAAGTTTGCCAAGGTAATCCCATTCCTGATGTCCAGGCGGAGCTTCAAGGAATCCTCAGAACCTTAGGTCCCCTACAAAACCTTTCACCTGACTCCATCAACCTCCTGACCCCACCGACACCCCGCACCCCTACCTTCTACTTACTTCCTAAAATTCACAAACCCAATCATCCCAGCCGCCCCATTGTAGCTGGTTACCAAGCCCCCACAGAACATATCTCTGCCTATGTAGATCAACACCTTCAACCCATTACACGCAGTCTCCCATCCTTCATCAAAGATACCAACCACTTTCTCGAACGCCTGGAATCCTTACCCAACCTGTTACCCCCAGAAACCATCCTTGTAAGCATTGATGCCACTTCCTTATACACAAATATTCCGCACGTTCAGGGCCTTGCTGCGATGGAGCACTTCCTTTTACGCCGATCACCTGACACCCTACCTAAAACCTCTTTCCTCATTACCTTAGCCAGCTTCATCCTGATTCACAACTTCTTCACTTTTGAAGGCCAGACATACCAACAATTAAAGGGAACAGCCATGGGTACCAAGATGGCCCCCTCGTACGCCAACCTATTTATGGGTCGCTTAGAGGAAGCCTTCTTGGTTACCCAAGCCTGCCAACCCAAAGTTTGGTACAGATTTATTGATGACATCTTCATGATCTGGACCCACAGTGAAGAAGAACTCCAGAATTTCCTCTCCAACCTCAACTCCTTTGGTTCCATCAGATTCACCTGGTCCTACTCCAAATCCCATGCCACTTTCCTTGACGTTGACCTCCATCTGTCCAACGGCCAGCTTCACACATCCGTCCACATCAAACCCACCAACAAGCAACAGTACCTACATTATGACAGTTGCCACCCATTCCACATCAAATGGTCCCTTTCCTACAGTCTAGGTCTTCGTGACAAATGAATCTGCACCAGTCCGGAATCCCTGAACCATTACACCAACAACCTTAAAACAGCTTTCGCATCCCGCAACTACCCTCCCGACCTGGTACAGAAGCAAATTACCAGAGCCACTTCCTCATCCCCTCAAACCCAGAATCTCCCACAGAAGAACCCCAAAAGTGTCCCACTTGTGACAGGATACTTTCCAGGACTGGATCAGACTCTGAATGTGGCTCTCCAGCAGGGATACGACTTCCTCAAATCCTGCCCCGAAATGAGATCCATCCTTCATGAAATCCTCCCCACTCGACCAAGGGTGTCTTTCTGCCGTCCACCTAACCTTTCCGAACCTCTTGGTTCATCCCTATGAAATCCCCAAACCACCTTCCCTACCCTCTGGCTCCTACCCTTGTAACCGCACCCGGTGTAAAACCTGTCCCATGCACCCTCCCACCACCACCTACTCCAGTCTGTAACCCGGAAGGTGTACACGATCAAAGGCAGAGCCACGTGTGAAAGCACCCACGTGATTTACCAACTGACCTGCCTACACTGTGAAGCTTTCTATGTGGGAATGACCAGCAAAAAACTGTCCATTCACGTGAATGGACACAGGCAGACAGTGTTTGTTGGTAATGAGGATCACCCTGTGGCTAAACATGCCTTGGTGCATGGCCAGCACATCTTGGCACAGTGTTACACCGTACGGGTTATCTGGATACTTCCCACTAACACCAACCTGTCAGAACTCCGGAGATGGGAACTTGCCCTTCAGTATATCCTCTCTTCTCGTTACCCACCAGGCCTCAACCTCCGCTAATTTCAAGTTGCCGCCACTCATACCTCACCTGTCATTCAACAACATCTTTGCCTCTGTACTTCCGCCTTGACTGACATCTCTGCTCAAACCCTTTGCCTTTACAAATGTCTGCTCGTGTCTGTATATGTGCGGATGCATATGTGTGTGTGTGCGAGTGTATACCTGTCCTTTTTTCCCCGTAAGGTACGTCTTTCTGCTCCCGGGATTGGAATGACTCCTTACCCTCTCCCTTAAAACCCACATCCTTTCGTCTTTCCCTCTCCTTCCCTCTTTCCTGATGAAGCAACCGTTGGTTGCGAAAACTTGAATTTTGTGTGTGTGTTTGTGTTTGTTTGTCTGTCTATCAACATGCCAACGCTTTCGTTTGGTAAGTTACATCATCTTTGTTTTTAGATATGTCTAAAAAATGAGATTGATGGGAAGTGCAAAATGGCTAAGCACAAATGGATAGAGGACAAATGTAAGGATTTAGAATAATATTTCACTAGGGGAAAGATAGATGCTGCCTACAGGAAAATTAAAGAGACCTTTGAAAAAAAAAAAAAAGAATCACCTGTATGAAAGTCAAGAGCTCAGATGGAAAACTAGTCCTAAGAAAAGAAGAAAAAGCAGAAAGGTGGAAGAAGTATATAGAGGATTATGGAAATGGAAGAAGACATAGGTGAAGATGAGATGAGAGATATGATACTGCATAAATAATTTGACAGAGCACTGAAAGACTTAAGTCGAAACAAGGCCTCAGGAGTAAGCAACATTCCATTATAACTACTGATAGCCCTTGGAGAGCCAGCCGTGACAAAACTCTTCCATCTGGTGAGCAAGATGTATGAGACAGGTACAATACCCACAGACTTCAAGAAAAATATAAGAATTCCAATTCAAAAGAAAGCAGGTGCTGACTGGTGTGAAAATTACTGAACTATTGATATAATAGAGGGAAACATTCCACGTGGGAAAAATTATATATAAAAACAAAGATGAGGTGACTTACCGAACGAAAGTGCTGGCAGGTCGATAGACACACAAACAAACACAAACATACACACAAAATTCAAGCTTTCGCAACAAACTGTTGCCTCATCAGGAAAGAGGGAAGGAGAGGGGAAGACGAAAGGAAGTGGGTTTTAAGGGAGAGGGTAAGGAGTCATTCCAATCCCGGGAGCGGAAAGACTTACCTTAGGGGGAAAAAAGGACAGGTATACACTCGCACACACGCACATATCCATCCACACATACAGACACAAGCCTTGTGTCTGTCAGAATGGAAATATGCAAAATATGACAACAACATTATTTCTGTGTCCATTAACTGATGGAGAACTCTTAGTGCAAAGCACAATGAGCTGAGTTTTTTCACCAGCTGATCAATTTGTTCTTTTCAACTTAGGTGACTGTCTATCTGGATACCTAGGAATTTTGTATGTGTGGTTTCATTAATTTTGATTGTTAACATGTATTTCAGGAACTTTATTTATTTATTTTTTTTTGTCCAAAACTATATCATATTGCTTTTGAAAGATTTAAGGTTAGGCCATTCACAGTGAACCATTTATGGACTGGAGTAGAGACTGTCATGGCTGTATCCTGCATTGTGGAGTTGGGTCTTTTTACAAGGATACTTGTATTGTTGGCAAACATTACTACTTTTGCTCTGTTATTAATTCTGATTGTAATAATAATAATAATAATAATAATAATAATTTTATTGTCATTCAGCCATTACAGCAATAGACAACGTCATATACATATTAAAATACAATTAATAGTTTGAAAGAAAGAACAGGTTTGTTGTTAACATTATAGTATCATATTACAGTTGATAAATTCTCTTATGTCATAGAATGGGTGGAGGACTAGCCAGTCATGAATTGTTTGTTTGAATAATTGTTCAGGTAATTCTTGAACAGATTGAGGAAGATTATTAAATAATTTGTACCTCATGATTTCGTAGCTGTTGAGTGACTTTGACAATCTGTGGTAGGGAATATAGAGGCACCTATTCCTTCTTGTATTGTGGCTGTGTACATATTCTCTGGTTTTTGTTTCTGGTAATTTCTTCTTTGTATAAATTAGAACATAGTATATGTACAAGTTTATAACAGTCATGATTTTCTGTTCACAGAACAATGGTTTGCAGTGTGCCTTATATGCAGAACCAGTAATTATCCTAATAGCTTTTTTTTGCAGTATTAATATGTCATGTACACAGCTAGAGTTCCCCCACAAAATAATTCCATATGTTATTATACTTTGAAAGAAGGAAAAGTAGGATGTTCTAACATATTTTTCAGGAACACAATCCATAAGTCGCCTTAACAGGTAAATAACTCTTGACAATTTACCACTAATATATTGTACATGTTGACCCCAAGATCATTTATCATCAATGTATACTCCCAAAAATTTGACATAACTTGGATCATCTGACAGAAGCTTGTCTCTAAGACTACAGACCATCTGCTGTGCTTTGTTTTCATTCAGGAAGAATCCATTTGCCTTGAACCAATAGGATGCTTGGTCAATTGTCTTTTCTGCACAAGTTTTAAGGCTATTGAAATCCTCACTAGCATGAAGAAATGTTGTATCATCTGCATACAACACAGTGGTAGACTTGATAAATGACGGCAAATCATTTATCATTATCAGGAACAAAAAGGGGCCCAGCACAGATCCCTGCGGAACACCTACCTTGACTTGCTCTATACTCGACATTCCTCTCCCTACACAAACAACTTGCTTACGATTCTGAAGATATGATTTTATTAATTTAAGACTGTTATGTCTAATGCCATAGAATTCCAGTTTTTCTAGGAGTGGCTTATGCTTTACACACTCAAAAGCTTTGCTTGGATCACAAAATGTGAGTTGAGCATAGCCCTTATCCTCAAACACTTGATGTAAGTATTTGACTACAAAGTCTATAGCATCCACAGTAGACAACTTTTTCCTAAAACCATACTGAGATTCACTAATTATTCCTAATTTTTCAAAATAGACAGATAGCTGTTGGTAAATTACACATTCCAGTATTTTAGAAAAAGTTGGGACTATGGAGATTGGTCTGTAACTGGAAGGTGAGTCCATATCTCCCTTTTTATATATTGGAATTACCCTAGCCACTTTGAGTTCTTCAGGAAAATATCCTTCAGATATGCATTTATTTATACAGAATGTTAAGGGGTACACAATATAGTCTATTACTTTCTTTAGTAAATTACAGGATATGTCATATATATCTACACTGTCTGAAGATTTCATCCGTTTTACTATGCTTAGGATATGACTAGGTGAGACCTTGGAGAACATAAACGTACCTGTGTCTGTTGGTGTTCTGCAAACATTTTTAGAAAGTAACTCTGATGAACTGATATCAGGTTTGATTATAGTATTTCCTACATTTTCAACAGATTTAATAAAGAAATCATTGAATTTTTGGGGACTTATATTAATTTTTTTGCTTCTCACATCTTTAGCAACACCATTTATTAATTTCCATGCAGCTTTGCACTTATTTGTGAAATTATCAAGGGTATTGAAATTATGTGCTTTTTTGGCTTCCACGATGACTTTTTTATACTCATTCCTGCATTTTATATAGGCTAATCTGGCATGTTCTGTTTTCTGATTGCTACATATATTGTGCAACACCATAACTTGGTTTTTCATATTTGATAATTGTTTAGTGAACCATGAATTTTGTCTGTTTGTAGCCCTGTTTGTAAAGCCTTTGTCAACTAATTTGCATTTCTTTATGGGGATGTTGTCATTAAATTGTGTCAGAAATGTTTTAAAAAATCTCTCAAATAATAGTTTCCCTCAGAAATCAGCACTAAGACTATAACTTGTGTCACCATGACATTGGTGGAACCAGTCTCTCTCAGCAAGGGACTTACAGAGCTGAACAATTTTGTCATCTGTGACAGGCCTGGTGATTATAACTTTTGGGACAGGCTTAGGAATATTACTATTATCAATACAGAACCTACTTGTATAGTTTAAAGATACAGAGTCATGATCTGAAAATGGAAACGCTGTAACAGCACATGTTTCTTCTGTAGTTTTAAAGTTGACAAAAATATTGTCAAGACATGCTTTATCTCTTGTGGGCCTGTTATTGATTGAGTGCAAATTGCACTGTCTTAGAAGGTTTTTCAACTCAGTCACAGTACGTTTATGTGTTGTTATATCAAAATCTGCATTCAGATCTCCACCAATTACTATGTCATAATGCAACCATCTGGTCCCTCTTAGTACATCTAACAGCATGTCCAATTTTTCTAGAAATACATTGATGATACCCTTAGGTGACCTGCAAAGGGATACTATTACTAACTTAAGACTGTCCAAAACTATACCAGTGGCTTCAAAGTTCTGTTCCTCACATAAATAATCTAGGTCCAACTTAACAATGGAGCAGCTGAATGACTGATTAATATATATTGCCACACCACCTCTTATATGCAGTTTTCTACAGTAACTATTTGCTACATTATAGTTTTCAAGTTTGACAATTGGAAGTACACTCTCAGTAACCCAATGTTCACTCAGACAGAAAATATCAAATTTGTTATCTAGTCCAAAACTGTTTACAATAAATTCTTTATCTATTAGTCCTTGAACATTCAGATAGCAAATTTTAAGATCATAATTGTTGTTTATTTTAGATTGAACGTTTTGGTGAGGTGTTATGAAATTTGTTACACTACTTATCTCATGGGCTTCTTGATCTTGCTGCCTTCCACTAAAAAATCATTTAGACGGACAGGAGGTGCTGTTTTCCGTCTATCCGTAACACTTGATGCTGCTTCTCCTGCTGCAATTCTCATTTCTCCTTTTAGAGGCACTATAGTTACTGTTGCTGGTGAAACTTCTGCTGTTGATGCTACTTTTACTTCCTTTTCCACTGCTGCTACTGATAATGCCACTAGTGACTGTGACGCTTTACATGTTTGCACAGTTGTAATTTTTTCATCGTAGGGTGTATCTGCAGATGTTTCTTCCTCATATGCTGTTGGTGCACTTTTCTTTTCTGTTGTCATTGGCAGAAAACCTGTTGCAGGTAGTGCTATTTTTACATAGGCATCCACTCCTGCTGTCTTTATCACCTGGAGAATTTCTTTGGCCAGCACTTTCTTGCCTAGGTTGTTTCTGTGCTGTCCATGTCTAGTAAAATGCTCTCTTACTGAACTCGTTGCTTCAATGAAAGTTGTGTGCACAAAACCGCTAGAAATCTTCCTGAATTTCCGATTTGTCGTGATGATTTCTTTGTTTACACACGAGTCTTCCATTAAGTCGTGTCTGTAGGGAATGTTTACAACAAATACCTTCGCCTGTGAAATTTTTCCTAGCGATTCTTTCAGTGTTCTTACAGCAAGGCTGCTTTCATTTTTATAGACATCGTTTCCCCCTCCGATTATGACACAGTTGACGTCGCTTTTCACGGAACTTTCACAGTTTTTCAGCACTTCTCGTAGAGGAGCACCAGATTTCGAAATTCCAATCACTTTATATTCGGACTGCATATCAGACATGATTGTAGCCAGTCCCTTGCCATGACTCATCGATAAAATGTATATTTCTTCCTTCTTCTTCTCTGTTTCCTTTTTTGCCTCGTGTTCAGTTTTATTACAAGTTGCTCTCACACGATTTTTTCGTTTAATAGTATTTGATGGTAACGTGTTTCTGCTGGCACTTTTTTGTTCAACAGATCTTTCCGAGCAGTTACCTGTTACACTGAGATTTTTTGTCCGTGATTCTGAGCTGTCTGCACTTAGAACATCGTATTTATTCATTAGTGGAACACGAAAAACATTGGTATTTAAGACAGGTCGAGAGATTTTCTTAGGCCTAGTATATACACACTCTCGTTTGCCTGTTTGTGTATCTGTGGGAAGGTCCATATAGTCGATCAAACTTTTCAGCATTTCTGCATATTGTCTAGCTTTACTTAAGTCACTTTGCAGTTCTTCCCTCACACTTATTTCGAGTCCAGCATTGCACATTTCAAATGCAGTTTCAAGACCGTTGCACTCAGTTCCACAGTCACATGTAGGCCTATGTTGACCGAGATTTGCTTCCACGAAACAACAAGAATGATACCATTTATGTGCCACTACACATATTTTAACACCTTTTATCACTTTTTTTGCACATAGCATACAATTCACTGATGGTAATTTACCGATATTCACGGAACGATTTGCCACTACATCCATATGCGCCGCCATGATTATACTAATGGGTAGACCATTAAAGTGGATCAGGAAAATTAGTGGCCCAAGAATCGAGCCCTGCGGGACTCCATACTTTATATTGCCCCAGTCTGATTTTAATGCTGTACCTGTCCCCCTTAAAACAAACCTTTGCTTCCTGTTCTGTAAGTATGATTCTATCCAAGTCAAAGATATGTCTTTAATGCCATAATGTGGAAGCTTTCTTACAAGTGCGTTGTGATCTACACAATCAAATGCCTTGGCAAGGTCACAAAAATATCCCCGTTGGATACCTTTTGTAATTTAGTTCACCTAAAATTTCATCTGTTAGGTTAAATATAGCTTTGTCTGTGGAGGAGCCCTTATGAAAGCCGAACTGTGTAGAAGCCAGTAAGCCATTTTGTGTAGTGTAACTATAAATCCTATCACACACTATTCTCTCAAATACCTTTGAGAACACTGACAGCCGAGAGATGGGCCGATAGTTGGATATTTCATCCCTTGCTCCACTTTTGTGGATTGGCATCACTACTGCATGTTTTATTCTATCTGGGAACACATCAGTTTCCACAGATTGGTTGCACAGATAGCACAATATATAACTGATTAAGTCTGCACATGATTTTAAAATCCTACTTGATATGCCATTGTATCCACAGCAATCTGAGTTTTTGAGTAATTTTATGGTTTTTTTTTTTTTCAATTTCTTTAGGAGTTGTACTTCTGAAATGAATTGCTGCTTTAGATGTTGTTTGCATTTGGTTAAGTAGTTCAATAACTTCTGTGTGAGACTGTTTTTTTCAGCTATAGTGAGAAAAAAATTGTTGAAAACTGAGGCTGCAACTTTGTGGTTATTATTGCCAGGTTTTATGTTCCGATTTATCTCACTTTTTATGATGTGGCATATGGTTTTTATTTTATTGTCTGAGTTGCTAATTTTTTGTGCATAGTGCAACTGTTTGGCCTTCTTGATTACACCTGTTAGAACTTTACAATATGTCTTGTAATGTAACTTTACTGCTGGGTCTGTACTAGTCCTCTGTTGTTTATACAGATTTCTCTTTTTGTTACATGATATTTTTATGCCAGTAGTTAGCCACTCTTTCCTTTTACTATAGGTTGGTTTGATTTTAATATGTCTTTGGGGGAAAAAAGCTTCAAAATGTTTAAGTAATAAGTTCAGGAAAGAGTTGAACTTTTCATTCACTGTGTCAGCCTAGTATACTTCCTCCCATTATTCATGGCATAAACTATTTCTGAACAAGCAAGTAGATTCAGCATTTATTGCTCTAACATGTTTAACTTGGCTACAATGGCCATGTGCTGTTTTTCTGCTGGCAAGTTTTAGGGTTGTCATTTGTCCATTGTGATCAGACACACCATTTGTTACTGCCCATGTCATTGCTTCGTTTTAATTTTTGGTATCTAGGAACAGATTATCAATCAGGGTCTTGCTGTGCCCATATACTCTTGTTGGGAATGAGATCATGAGGAGCAGATTGAAGGTTGACAGTAGTAATAGTTTCTGACTCTTATTTTTTGGAGTAAGTTTATGTTAAAGTCACCACATACGATGACATTATTATTGTTTCTATAAAGATTAGTAAGAACTGTTTCTAGGTGAGAAATAAATTTTTGAATGTTTCCCATAGGTGCCCTGTAAACTGTTACTATGATCAGGAACTGTTTTTGAAGCTCTAATTTGACTGCACAACATTCAAAGTGCTGTTCAATACAGTATTTAGATACATCTATAACTTGTGACCAAATAGTATTGTGTGTGTAAATTGCCACTCTGCCTTGTCTTAAGTTGCTACGACAGTAGGAAGAACCAATTTTAGGACTATTTAAATGTAGCTGATTAATTTCTGTAGCTTCCAAGTGATGTTCAGTTAAGCAGAGCACATCAAGAATAATTCCATCTGTGTCAGCTGTTTCTTGCAGAGAAAGCAGCAGCTCTTCTTTGTTATTCAAAAGACTTCTTATATTTTGTTGAAATATTTTTAAACAATATAGCATATTGATTGTATTTTTAACTGGTTCCTTAATGTTAGTTCTCACACGAGTTAAATTATCAAAAGGTACAACATTTACACTGTGCTCTCCTCTGTTCTCTAGCCTAAAAAGGTCTCATTGGAGTGTTTACTATTACTGGAATGTGTTGCTGTGGAAAATGAAATGAAATGCCGTGTGGCTAGGGCCTCCCGTCGGGTAGACCGTTCGCCTGGTGCAGGTCTTTCAAGTTGACGCCATTTCGGCAACCTGCGCATCGATGGGGATGAAATGATGATGATTAGGACAACACGACATCCAGTCCCTGGGTGGAGAAAATCTCCGACCCAGCTGGGAATCGAACCCGGGACCTTAGGATTGACATTCCGTCACACTGGCCACTGAGCTACCGGGGCCGGACGCTGTGGAAAAAAAAATCACTATTTTTCTTTTCTGTGGTTGGTGATGAAACACATTTTGTCATCACCGTTGAATTTGTAGTAAAACTATGGCCTGTGCTTCTTTCAATTAGTTTTTTTGCTAGGAACCTTTTCCCAAGACTGTTCAAATGAAGCCCATGTGAGGTATGCAACCTTCGGTCATCTAGAACATTTACATTTTTAAACTGTTTACGTATGTTTGAAAGCTGTTCATTCACAAGTTTGATCTCTCTGTTCACACAAGACGATTGATGTAAGTTGTACCTCTGTGGAATGTTTACATAAATTACATTTTTGTGTCCTAGATAACACAAGCACCTCTTTAGTTCTTGGCAGGCTACTCATGTTTTATTACGGTACATGTCATTAGAACCACCGATTAGTACAATTAAATCATTGGACGACAACTTAATGATTTCCTCTGAATGTATATACATACATATTTGAGAGAGAGATGTTCCAGGATTGATGAATCCTGTTGCATCTCAGTTTCAGCAACTTCATTTATACGAGAAGCTTCCTCGGAATACTATAATGTGATTCATGTTGATGGATGGTTTTCAGAACAGGAACAGCAGCATCACACGGAATTTGAAGATCTCCTTGTTGAATTTCAGAAGTGGTAGTGCTTTCAGGAAGAGTTACTGCAGCATTCGATGATTGAGAATGTTCTGTAGGAGCTACAAATGCACCATTGTTTCTGTCTACATCGAGTACTTCAAATCTGTTTGTTAGCGGGCTATTTGTGACCCTGCTTATTATATCGGTAGGCCTACACATATTACACTTACACATTTTTGTAAACTTCTCATTTCCTTTCAATGAGAAGTCCACCTTTGTGCATCAAAAGTGAAATTTTGTTTTACATTTTGCACATGCTGTACCACTTTTTGCAGTTTTCCCGCAGTTGGTATCATATTTGTTACCGCTGGTTCTAGTATTGTTATCAATTACACGATCACTGTTTGTTCTATACTTACATTGATTGTTATTGGTATAATTGTACTTCAAGGCGTTTACCTCTTCTAAAAGCATAGCAATAATTGCGACTTTGCAGTCAAGCTTCTGTAGTGCTTTGTCTAGGCCATATTCATTACACCTTCTGCCACACTGTAGTTTTTGTCTTGAATCTGCCTTTACACATGTGAAATGGTATACAGTTTTATAGCTTATGCACATTATGCCTCTCATGGCTTGTCATTTGCAGTAGCAAAGTCTTTGTATTGGCCCTCGCGATTCGTTACGCAATTTCAGTTCCGCAATTTTGGGCCACCCCATGTCTTCCTTCCAAAACGTTTTTAATAACAAAACACATATCATCATGATATACATCAAATTTTTTACACGTTATTCACTTTTTGACATTTATGTTGAGTTTATTCTGGTAATTAACACAACCATAATTTACACTGAGTACCATCTCAACTCTTGAGGAGTTTTTTGGAATTGGTAATATAGAGGAAGCTTTTGACAGTGCTGACTGGAATACCCTCTTTCAAATTCTAAAGGTGGTAGAAGTAAAACACCAGAAGTAAAAGGCAGTTTACAAATTGTACATAAACCAGATGGCAGTTCTAAGAGTCAAGGAGCATGAAAGGGAAGCAGTGGTTAAGAAGGGAGTGAGACATGATTATAGCCTATCCCTGATGTTATTCAATCTGTATTTTGAACAAGCAGTAAAGGAAACAGAAGAAAAATTTGGAGGAGGAATTAAAGTCAGGGAGAAGAAATAAAAACATTGAAGCTTTCCGATGAGATTGTAATCCTGTCAAGGACAGCAAATCACTTGGAAGTGCAATTTAATGGGATGGACAGTATCTTGAAAGGAGAATATAAGATGAACATCAACAAAAGCAAAGCTAGGGTAACGGACAGTAATCAAGTTAAATCGGGTGATGCTGAGGAAACTGGTTAGGAAATGAGACACTTACAGTAGTAGATGAGTTTTGCTATTTGTGCAGCAAAACAACAGATGATGGTTGAAGTAGAGAGGATATAAAATGTAGACTGACAATGGCAAGAGAAGTGTTTCTGAAGAAGACAAATTTGTTAACATCGAGTTTAGGTCTAAGTGTCAGGAAGTCTATTCTGAAAGTATTTGTATGGTGTGTAGCCATATATGAAAGCGAAACATGGACAATAAACAGCTTAGACAAGAAGAGAATAGAAACTTTTGAAATACAATGCTACAGAAGAATGCTGAAGAGTAGATGGGTAGATCACATAAGTAATGAGGAAGTACTGAATAGAATTGGGGATAAAAGAAATTTGTGGCACAACCTGACTAGAAGAAGGGATCAGTTGATAGGACACATTCTGAGTCATCAAGGGATCACCACTTTAGTACCGAAGGGAAGAGTGGGGGCTAAAAATTGTCAAGGGAGGCCAAGAGATGAATACACTGAGCAGATTCTGAAGGATGTAGGTTGTAGTAGTTACTTGGAGATGAAGAGACTTGCACAGGATAGAGTAGCATGAAGAGCTGCATCAAATCAGTCTTTGGAATGAATACCACAACAATAACAAGCAATGTAAGATCTGTGTGATATTGTGGAACTGAATCACTTGAAAAATATGAAACGGTAGAAAAAAGGAAGAAATGGCAGCAATGGGACAACAAAGCAAAATATTACACAGTGAAGGCGATGACAAAAAGGTAAAGCCACAAATGTTGTGTTGTGAAACTTCCAAGGCAATAAACTTAGAGCCATACACAAAACATTCACTTCTTCAAGAAAAAAAATCTAAATGTAGTGTGACTTTTGAGTGCAGCATTGTAACTGAATTGTCTCCAGTTAGAAAAATTTCATCAAAACCTATGCTCATACCCAAAATACTGTCTATTTTGCCAGGTGAATTCAAACATTTTTTTCTCCAGCATGGGATTAATCACCCAGCGGTGGGATGACTGGAAAATCTAATTTCTAGGCTCATAAGAGAAGAGGGACATTGAAAAGTAATAATCAAGGAGAGGGTATTGTCTTTAATGTTAATTTTAACAAAAGTAAAAGGAAGGATGTAATTTGCGACAACTGTGGTTGACATAAACACTTTTCAAGCAAGAGGCCTAAGAAAAAAGAATACAGTTCTTTACCTAAGAAAAATAGTCACAGAGAAGAGTGTTACTTTAAAAAGAAAAAAAAAACAGAATGTAAGGACCAAAAAGAAGACCTTTCAGGAACTGTCCTCTCTGCAAAAGGACAAGAAAGAGTAATGTTATTATTTTAACATCTTTTCGAGTCATTGAAGGTGACAAGAGAACAAACATTGCTCAAGAAAGAAGAAATTACTCAAGAAAACAAGAAAGATGACATTACTGAAGAGAAGACATCAATAAAGGGAAAGAACAAAGACACTGCATTTATTGCATATGAAAAGATTTCAGAAGAAGCTGATGAGAAAGAAAAAATGGTCATGGTTGTTGATAGTGCATGTACAAGACATACATGTAATGCAGTTGCCAAGTTAACAAATATGGAGGTCTGTGAAAGGTTCCAAATAAGGTGGATCAATGAAAATAATAGCAACAGGGAGCTTTATAGGTGAAAGCTTATTCTCATAGATGTTACCTATTTTTCCGGACTGAGTAGAAATCTGATATCTGTGAATGCTATCACTGAAAAAGATTTGCACAGTAGTATTTAGCTCATTCAGTTCAAATCTCTTAAGGCAAAATACACACTTAAAAGGATTGTATGAAATGAACATTAAACCAGGATTGCAATCACTACTGACAGAAGAAGCTAGATCATCCAGGCATAAGTTGTATTTCACAGATCAAGAGACTCTGTGATGGAGTTCCTAACAGTTTATGCTCAGCAGAAAAATTGTGTGAAGCTTCTATGTGAGCCAAGCTAACAAGAAAGCTACTCTCTACTATGAGAAAAAGAGCAACAAGACCACTTGAAATAATATATACTGATCTCTGTGGAGAGAGAGGTCTTCCAACATTTAATGAATATAGGTACTACATGACAGTGAAAGATGATTTCACTCACTTTCGTTTATCCTATTTGTTAAGACTTACGAGGCTGCAAGATTCATTAAAAAATGTGTATTGGAATGTGAAGATGAGTGTAATCTGAAAGTCCTTGACTCAATGGGAAAGCAGAGAGACTAAATCTGACAACAATGAACAATGCAAGAGCCATGATCTTCAAAAGGAATTGAAGAGGATGGATCCAGTGAATTTCCTTAGTATAAAGCCATAGTGCATATTTTATATTTTCCCTGTGAAACCAGGCCATATCTTGGATTCACAGTCAATTATGAGAGCCACTTCACATAATTTTGGAACACGTATTATGTTCGAGTATAATGACTTTTCTGGAGACTAGAAATCTACTCTGCAGGAATCAGCATGGGTTGGCGGTCGTGTGAAACCCAGCTCACACTATTTGTCCACGAGACTCAGAGGGCCATAGACATGGGTTCACAGGTAGATGCCGTGTTTCTTGACTTCCGCAAGGTGTTCGATACAGTTACCCACAGTCGTTTAATGAACAAAGCAAGAGCATATGGACTGTCAGACCAATTGTGTGATTCAATTGAAGAGTTCCTAGATAACAGAACGCAGCATGTCATTCTCAATGGAGAGAAGTCTTCCAAAGTAAGAGTGATTTCAGGTGTGCTGCAGGGGAGTGTCATAGGACCGTTGCTATTCACAATATACATAAATGACCTTGTGGATGACATTGGAAGTTCACTGAGGCTTTTTGCAGATGATGCTGTGGTGTATCGAGAGGTTGTAACAATGGAAAATTGTACTGAAATGCAGGAGGATCTGCAGCGAATTGACGCATGGTGCAGGGAATGGCAATTGAATCTCAATGTAGACAAGTGTAATGTGCTGCGAATACATAGAAAGATAGATCCCTTATTATTTAGCTACAAAATAGCAGGTCAGCAACTGGAAGCAGTTAATTCCATAAATTATCTGGGAGTACGCATTAGGAGTGATTTAAAATGGAATGATCATATAAAGTTGATCGTCGGTAAAGCAGATGCCAGACTAAGATTCATTGGAAGAATCCTAAGGAAATGCAATCCGAAAACAAAGGAAGTAGGTTACAGTACACTTGTTCGCCCACTGCTTGAATACTGCTCAGCAGTGTGGGATCCGTACCAGATAGGGTTGATAGAAGAGATAGAGAAGATCCAACGGAGAGCAGCGCGCTTCATTACAGGATTATTTAGTAATCGCGAAAGCTTTACAGAGATGATAGATAAACTCCAGTGGAAGAGTCTGCAGGAGAGACAGTCAGTAGCTCGGTATGGGCTTTTGTTAAAGTTTCGGGAACATACCTTCACCGAAGAGTCAAGCAGTATATTCCTCTCTCCTATGTATATCTCGCGAAGAGACCATGAGGATAAAATCAGAGAGATTAGAGCCCACACAGAAGCATACCAACAATCCTTCTTTCCATGAATAATACGAGACTGGAATAGAAGGGAGAACCGATAGAGGTACTCAGGGTACCCTCCGCCACACACCGTCAGGTGGCTTGCGGAGTATGGATGTAGATGTAGATGTAGATGTAGATGCCCCAAAGGAGAATAATTACCAACAAGATTCCAAATCTATAAGAAGAAAGAGGATGATACTATTCATCTTAATGTCAAATTCGATGCGATTACAAACAAGACAAGACGGTACATTATTCTTTATAATGATGCTGCCATTAGTTGGTGTTCCAGAAAACAAAGTACAGTATAAGGTTCAGTCAAATGAAAAGGTCCAGCTGCAGATTCTGGACAATGTGTTGAGAGAGATGTTAATCCTGTATGCAATTTATATCCACCTATGTGTAGACCATAACAAATGTTACATTTGTTGTGCATGTGTGAAGTGTGGCATGTTAGCACAGGTTGGTTACTTATCACTGTTCCTTTCTCTCCCCCAGGTAAAACATAGTGCCATGTACACCTCAATGGAGGTGTCAGTTACCAAGGAAGAATAGTGGGATGTGATACACTTTCTTTGTGTGGAAAGTGACCATCCAGTGGACATACACAGGAGAATGTATGGTGTGTATGCAAATGTGTTCCGGACAAAACAGTGCGTAAGTGTTGTTGACATTTTTATGGTGGTGCATGACCCAGGCAGGTGACAAATTGTATTCCTGATGAGACAGTAGCTGATATTGATAATTGCATTCAAACTGATAGACAGATCAGCTTGGATGCCATTAGTGCTCAAGTACAGGCATCCCATGGCAGTGTGCATACCACTGTGTGCAACAGACTTGGTTACTGAAAGGTTTATGCTCAATGGGTCCCTAAATGTTTGTTCAAGGAACAGAAACACAGCAGAATTGGAATATCACTGAACCATTTGACACAAAATCAAAATGAGGGCAATGATTTGCTTTTCAAGACCATTGCTGGAGATGAATCCATATGCCCAGAGTTTCAACTGGAATCCAAATGTGAGAGCATGCAATGGAATCATGCAGGGTCACCTAAACCAAAGAAAACCTGTTCCACACCATCAGCTGCTAAGGTCATGGTAACTGTGTTCTTTGATGATCAGGGGCCTCTGCTAGTTCCTCCCCAAAGGAGAAGCACAAATACCAACAAATACTATGATGTTATCTTTTGCCTGCAGATAGTAATCAAGAATAAACACCAGGTAACATCACAAAGGGCATCATCTTATAGCATGACAATGCCTGGTCTCACGTTGCCAAACAAACGCAAGATTTTATGGCATCATGGAGTGAAAAGTGCTAGATATAGTGTTGCAAATAGTCCTGACTTGAGTCCCTGTGATTTTCATGTTTTTGGGTCACTCAAGTAACACCTCTGGGGGCACCTCTATGAATCAGATGAAGAAGTGCAGCAAGCTGTGACAGAGTGGTTCCATACTCAACCCAAGGAGTTCTTCTTCCAGTCATTCGTCATCTCAAACCAAGGTGGTATAAATGCCTCAACAGCCATGATCATTGTATATGGATTAAATAGGTATGTGTAAATGGAAATTGATTAATGTTTGCCTGAATAATTGGAAAAATTTATTGGAAAGAATAGTTGAAAGAAATCTGAAAGTAATTTATGAATCTGTGCACAATCCTGGGTGAACTTTAACTGGCATCACTATCAACAGGCCTTTATTATCAATACCTTAAAGGTCAATAAACATAATTTGCATTATGTACTGCTTCACATTAATTCCGTTGTGTTTAGTCTTGATTGTGACAATGTCCATGCAGAAACGCTCCTCCAGATACCATGTAAATTATTCTTGTCTGCACTGAACCTCTTGATGCAGGATCTCGGTGGCAAGTGAAATGGTGAGCAGACAGGAGCTGACCTCTTAACCATGTGATTAAACATTGCTTTTCCAATAACTTTTTGTAACACATTTAATGAATGGTTGAAATACACATTTTTAACAATACTGGTATGATGGATCCAAGCATATATCCATACACTAGCACTTCTCAAAATAAATGGGTGAAGATACAGGAGTTAATAAATTGAAGAGCATATTTCTTACTTTGTTTCATATGGATATTTAATGATGTATCAAAACATTATTCTTGCCACAAAACAACTTGTTAATTTACCTTCCCTTTTTGAGGGTTGATAATCCTGGCCGGTATGGGCATAGCCTTTATTTTTGGCCGTTGGAGTATTCTGAATGGTTATCAATTTGTAAGGGCATGTCAGCTTCTTTTCACACACACACACACACACACACACACACACACACACACACACACACACACACACACACACACACACACATATATATATATATATATATATATATATATATATATATATATATATATATATATATAAAAACAAAGATGAGGTGACTTACCGAACAAAAGCGCTGGCAGGTCGATAGACACACAAACAAACACAAACATACACACAAAATTCAAGCTTTCGCAACAAACTGTTGCCTCATCAGGAAAGAGGGAAGGAGAGGGGAAGACGAAAGGAAGTGGGTTTTAAGGGAGAGGGTAAGGAGTCATTCCAATCCCGGGAGCGGAAAGACTTACCTTAGGGGGAAAAAAGGACAGGTATACACTCGCACACACGCACATATCCATCCACACATACAGACACAAGCAGACATATGTCTGCTTGTGTCTGTATGTGTGGATGGATATGTGCGTGTGTGCGAGTGTATACCTGTCCTTTTTTCCCCCTAAGGTATGTCTGCTTGTGTCTGTATGTGTGGATGGATATGTGCGTGTGTGCGAGTGTATACCTGTCCTTTTTTCCCCCTAAGGTAAGTCTTTCCGCTCCCGGGATTGGAATGACTCCTTACCCTCTCCCTTAAAACCCACTTCCTTTCGTCTTCCCCTCTCCTTCCCTCTTTCCTGATGAGGCAACAGTTTGTTGCGAAAGCTTGAATTTTGTGTGTATGTTTGTGTTTGTTTGTGTGTCTATCGACCTGCCAGCGCTTTTGTTCGGTAAGTCACCTCATCTTTGTTTTTATATATAATTTTTCCCACGTGGAATGTTTCCTTCCATTATATATATATATATATATATATATATATATATATATATATATATATATATATATATATATATATATGTATATATATAGTTATAATAGAGGGAAACATTCCACGTAGGAAATATATATCTAAAAACAAAGATGATTATATATAAAAACAAAGATGAGGTGACTTACCGAACAAAAGCGCTGGCAGGTCGATAGACACACAAACAAACACAAACATACACACAAAATTCAAGCTTTCGCAACAAACTGTTGCCTCATCAGGAAAGAGGGAAGGAGAGGGGAAGACGAAAGGAAGTGGGTTTTAAGGGAGAGGGTAAGGAGTCATTCCAATCCCGGGAGCGGAAAGACTTACTTCAGGGGGAAAAAAGGACAGGTATACACTCGCACACACGCACATATCCATCCACACATACAGACACAAGCAGACATATTTAAAGACAAAGAGTTTCCTTTTTTCCCCCTAAGGTAAGTCTTTCCGCTCCCGGGATTGGAATGACTCCTTACTCTCTCCCTTAAAACCCACTTCCTTTCGTCTTTCCCTCTCCTTCCCTCTTTCCTGATGAGGCAACAGTTTGTTGCGAAAGCTTGAATTTTGTGTGTATGTTTGTGGTTGTTTCTGCGTCTGTCGACCTGCCAGCACTTTCATTTGGTAAGTCAAACCATCTTTGTTATATATATATATATATATATATATATATATATATATATATATATATATATATATATAAACAAAGATGATGTGACTTACCAAATATATATATATATGTATATATATAAAAACAAAGATGATGTGACTTACCAAATGAAAGTGCTGACAGGTCGACAGACACACAAACAAACACAAACATACACACAAAATTCAAGCTTTCGCAACAAACTGTTGCCATATATATATATATATATATATATATATATATATATATATATTTTCTCTCCTAACAAAGTACTTGCTGTAACCACATAGGCCCATTATTGCCAGTCAGCACCTACACAGTGTTTAGCTTGCAAAGTACGCAAGCAGCACAATGTCCATTATTGTCATAGTTCACACTCTGTCTGTATGTGGAAATGGACCTTCATCAACTGAAGCAGAATACATTTGAGCAGCAGAATGCACCAAAGAAATAAAACACATCAAGACCCTACCATTAGACTTACCAGAAGAGAAGTGAATACCACTCTTCATGATCCAAATGATTAAATCAGGATGATTATTTGGACGAAGCAAACATATAGGTGCGAAATTCCACTATGTTAATGAGCAATAAGGAGATGATTTGTTTGAGATAAAGTGTTGTAGTATGGAAGAATAATTGAAAGACATATTTAGCAAAGCTCTGCAAAGATCAAAGTTTAAGACATTTAAAAATGCTATTACAAAAGAATTACAATAACTTCCTTTGTATAAAAATTTTCAGTGATTATTGTTTGAAGCGAGATTAACTAAAGATGTAAAACTTGTGACTTAGATTTATTGAAAACAAACATTGAATTTAAGGGGAGATGTTGAAAATGATAAGAGTTGGTAAAATATAATCAGAACCAGAATCAGAATTTTATTGTCTCATAACGTACAAGTTAAAGCATTGATTTTATGTACAGGAGACTTGTCAGCTTATAGCTATGATAAATTATACATGGAATACAATATTTTTATATAATCACAATAAAATCTGAATATTATTTATTATTATTGTTTTCATCCTGCTCAGATGGTCATATCATTAAAAAATTCGTCAACAGAGTAATAACATTTCTGCACCAGGGTGTTATACAATTCTCTTTTTACTGCCTCTGTTTGGACCTTTCTAAAATTTGTGTCTTTCAGTTTATTGTATACTTTTATTCCCATATATTGTGGAGTCTGTGCAAAAAGATGAAGCCTGTGTGTAGGCAGTGTGGTGTCACAAGGCTTAGGCCTGTCCCACTCCTCATTAAAGCGACCAAGACTTAAACCAATAATTGTAAGAACAGTTATTATTCAGACTAAGAACAGCCGACCAGTTGCAAAGGATAAAGTAATCTTTACCTAGGTTTCAATAGATATAAATCTATCTTCTTCAGAAGATGGCAGTATTATAACAACATGAAGTGATATGTCCTTATCGTTTAGGCAAACATCTGCATAGTTACATTAATCATATAAAATATAGCCCTGACAACAGGGTTTGTCAAACAAATAAAATAGGTACATAGAAGTTGCAGAGCGCCTAAGCAACTTCTATGTACCTATTTTATTTGTTTGACAAACCCTGTTGTCAGGGCTATATTTTATATGATTAATGTAACTATGCAGATGTTTGCCTAAACGATAAGGACATATCACTTCATGTTGTTATAATAATAATAATAATAATAATAATAATAATAAAGATTTTATTGTCTTTAGGCCATTACAGCAATTGACAACGTCAAATGAAGTTACAATTTATAATACAGTGTGATAAGGTATTGACTACTGAAATATTTTAGCTTATATTACAATAAATGTACAGTGGGTCATCTGTTGGATTACTGCATTTTACAGTTGAAGAATTCATTGATATCATAGAACGGGTGGGCAATAAACCATTCATGCAGTCTTTCTTTGAATGTATGTTCAGGAAGATCCTGTATGGCATGTGGCAGCTTATTAAATAGCTTGTGCCCTGTGACTTCATAGCTATTTATTGATTTTGATAGTCTGTGGTAAGGCATGTATATGTGTTTGATGCTTCTTGTGTTGTAACAATGTACATTTTCTCTACGTTTCACATCTTGTAGGTTCTTCTTCGTAAAGATTAAGACATTGTATATATAGAGGTTTATTACAGTCATAATTTTTTGTTTAGTAAATAAGGGTTTGCAGTGAGCCTTATGTGAAGAATTTGTAATTATCCTAATGGCTTTCTTCTGCAATAATACGATGTCATGTATATGACTACAGTTACCCCACAAGATAATGCCATAGGATATTATACTCTGGAAAAATGCAAAATAAGATGATCTGATGTATGTTTCAGGTACCCAATTTCTGAGTTGTCTTAATAAATTACTCTAGATAGTTTACTACTAATATAGTTTACATGTTGGCCCCAGGATAACTTTTCGTCTAAATAAACTCCCAGGAATTTTACAGAACTAGGGTCATCAGAGTGAAGATTATCTGCTGAGTTTTATTTTCATTTAGCAGGAAACTATTTGCTCTGAACCAATATGCTGCATGAGTGAGTGTATTTTCAGCACAGGTTTTAAGATCATTAAGACTGTTACTGCTATGGAGAAAAGTCGTATCATCTGCATACAATACAGTGGTGGATCTAATAAACGAGGGGAGGTCATTGATCATTTCAGAAACAGGAAGGGCCCCAGTACAGATCCCTGAGGCACACCTACTTTAACATTTTCTATGTTTGACATTTCCTTACCAACACAAACTACCTGTTTACGGTTGTTGAGATAAGCTTTTAATAGTCTGAGACTGTTTTCTTTGATGCCGTAGAATTCTAGTTTCTCTAGTAGTGGCATGTGCTCAACACGGTTGAAGGCCTTGCTTAGGTCACAGAATGAGACCTGAGCAAAGCCTTTATTCTCAAAAACTTTGAGGATGTAACTGACTACCGTGCTGATTGCATCAATGGTCGACAGATTCTTCCTAAACCCGTATTGTGTAGCATTAATTATTCCTAGATTCTCAAAGTGAGATGATAATTGTTGGTACATGATGCATTCTATTACCTTGGAGAATGTGGGTACTATTGAAATAGGCCTGTAGCTAGATGGAGAGTCTTTATCTCCCTTTTTGTATACTGGGATGATCCTAGACAGTTTTAACTCATCAGGAAAATATCCCTCAAGTAAGCACTTGTTTATGCAAATACTGCCGTCTTCTGAAGAAGATAGATTTATATCTATTGAAACCTAGGTAAAGATTACTTTATCCTTTGCAACTGGTCGGCTGTTCTTAGTCTGATTTACGTGGAACCATTGCTGTAGCGCAGCTATGTTTAAAGTACAGTTATTATTATTATGTTCTTTAAGTTTGTTTTCGGGTTTTCAGAAAAACTGTGGGAAGAAAGTTTATTTATGTTGCAGATAACGAGGAAGACGTTGCCCAACGATCACCAGAAAAGTTCGACATAGCGGCAAGTGGGCAAGGAATAAAACAAATGCAGCAAACTACCGCGAGCCATGGAAGAGCCAAGGCCGCGAGGGCATCGAGCTTTCTAGGTCGTTGTTGGACAGTGTCAAAGGAAGGGATATTCTGCTTTCTCTTTGTAAACAGATCGATCGAGTCTTGAAAGGTTCATGTAAAACGTATAGGTGGGTGACACATTAGGTGGGACCCGATGCCTGTAATACTTCCACAATTATTAAAAAGTTGTTAAATGGCAAAACCAATAGTTCATCATTTATATAGATAAAAAGTAGTAAAGATATAGGAAAGGAAGAGTTGCAGCGTCAGAACAAAAAGTGATACATCGCTCAGCAATGAAGAAGGACGTAAACAGCGGGCATTACGTGGTGAAAACAAATCAACTGATAAAATAGTAAGTCTGTAATTAAGCATAAAGCCACATAACACTGCAGCAGCATGAAGCTTTCTTTGTTTCTAGTTTGATAACTATGCTGGAAATTATTTGACGAAAAGAGTTTAGGGTTATTACCTGTGAAAAGAATTATTCCATACAGATACAAAGAGGGAATGCTTAGTATCTTACGATCTCTTAATAATTGCTGACAAGATTCTCTTGGCTTTGCACTGCATATGTTTCTGATAATTTTTTTCTGCAAAGTTAATATTTTTGTCATGTTGCTAGCATTCACCCCAGAAGACAATACTGTATCTCACTACTGACTCAAAGTAACTATCATACACTACTTTTTTGTGTCTATACAGTGATATTGGCTAAGATTGTCATAGCAGATGCCAGGCTGGTTAGTTTATTTTTTATATAATCTATATGTGAGGACCATGATAGGTTTCTGTCCAATTGTGTTCCCAAGAATTTAACATGCTCTGCTTCATTTAGCTCCTGGCTTCTGTGCATAATGTGAATATCATTTATTCGAGACTGTTTTGTCTTAAATTGCATCAGCTGTGTTTTTGAAATATTTCGCTTTAGGCCATTTAGATGGAACCAAACATCTAGGTTTTCTAGAGTTTCTATGACATTTTCAGGAATTTCTTCCATGTTTCTATTTTCTACCAGTACTGATGAGTCATCAGCAAATAAATCAGTAAATAAAACTGAATGATAATTTATATTTATGGGCCTTGCGGTACTCCCTGTGAGATGGCCGGCCGGCATGGCCGAGCGGTTCTAGGCGCTACAGTCTGGAACTGCGTGACCACTACAGTCGCAGGTTCGAATACTGCCTCGTGCATGGATGTGTGTGATGTCCTTAGGTTAGTTAGGTTTAAGTAGCTCTAAGTTCTAGGGGACTGATGACCCCAGAAGTTAAGTCCCATAGTGCTCAGAGCCACTGGAACCTGTGAGATGGTTCTCCACTTCGAGGAGTATTTCCCTTTGCTTGCTGTTATGACAACCCTTTGCTTTCTCTCTGTTAGATATGACTTGCACCACTGTAAGGTGCTACCCATAATTCCATGTTTTTTCACTTTATATGATAGTAAGGAGTGATTCAATTAGTCGAATGCTCTGGATAAGTCACAGAAGATTCCCACAGCTTTTTGTGACTTGTCCAAAGTGGAACTAACTTTAGTCACAAATTCATTGACTGCATGAATTGTACTTTTGCCTTTCTGGAATCCAAATTGATGTTTTGAGATTACATTGTATTTGTAGCAGAAATTTTGAATTTGAATTGCAACAATCATTTCAAATATCTTAGAAAATACAGGAAGAAGGGAAATTGGATGGTAATTTCCCATATCATCTTTGGAGCCTTTCTTAAATACTGGTTTGACTTCTGCAAATTTTAGAAATTCTGGAAAGTACTGTTCTTCAAGTGACTGATTAATTATTTTGTGTAGTGGGTGTGCTATTATATTTGTAGCTGCTTTAATGACTTTGGCAGGTATTTCATCCCATGCCACAGAATTTTTATTTTTTGGGTTTAGTATAGTTTTTTCTACAACCTTTACTGTTACTTTGTTAAATTTAATTAGGTTCTCTTTCTTGCTCTGACTTGAGCCAAACAAATGTACATTATCTAGATAAGAGTCTACATTAACATCAGATTTTGCTACAATGATGAAGAATTTATTAAAATTTTCTGATATCTGAGCAGGGTGTACAATTATTTTGTCTTGTACCTTTATTTTAGAGGTTTCCTGGTAGCTAGGTTTGATTCCAAGTTCAGATTTGACTACAGTCCATGCTGCCTTGGGTTTATTTGTGCGTTTTTTAATGAATTTAGTGTTTGCCCTTTCCTCTGTTTCTGCAACCTTCTTAAGTAGTTTTTTTATATACTTTAACATAGTTTATGAACTCAGGACTCTTATTTGATTTCAGCTCAGCATATAGCTCTCTCTTTCTATTGCTAGATTTTTTTACGCCAGTGGTAATCCACTTTAGTTTATTTGTTGCCCTTCTTGGGCGAGCTATGGGTGGAAATTTTTCATTGAACACATGTAAAAAGCTGTTTAGAAACTCATCAGAATTTTCTGAATGAGTTTTCTTGTTGTAATGACCAGTCTACCTCATTTAATCTATAACAGAACAAGTTTATGTTTTCTTCACTGAACTGTCTTCTCATGAAGCATCTACTCCCATTTTTTTTTTGCTATTTATTTTTTGTAAGTTTAATTCTATAAGCAGATCATAGTGATGTGAGATACCTAGGTTTAAAGAGAATTAGACAGTGTCCTCAAATGTATAATTTGTCAAAATATTGTCTATGCATGCTGCTGTTCACTCATTTACTCTGGTGAAGTCAGTGAAAATTTAGTCTAAAGCCATATTCTTGAATTATGTCAATAAACTTGTTTTCTGTATGTTTCTTTAAACCAGAATAACTACCAGAATGTGAGTTATCTGAGTGTGTGAATAAAATATATCTGTGTTTGCAATAAAATAACTCATATAATTTAATCAGTATGTACCTTATACTATTTGTAATAAAGTGAATACATGAAGTATGGACACAACACTCAATTTATTGTTTGATTACAAAAGTAAGTCAAGTTTTGAGTGCTTTGGCTGAAATACCATCATAGAAAGAAGAGATACTGCTTTTCAGTGACCTAATGACTTATGTGATCTGACAAATGAGCTGGCAAAACTGATGCTTGGTGATGGAATATGCAATGCCTGTTGATGTCCAGTAGATCTGCTTTCAGTGGCTCTTTTCGGCCTTGTGTTTTCCAGCTACTATTAGGAAAAATTTGTTTAATTTAGTTCAAACAATGGCAAGTTCAAGATGGAATAACAAAAATATTATGAAAATGATAAATGATGCCTCCAACCACATCAAACCTACCAACTCACCATATAGAGGAGATGTTGAGTTGCAGACAGGCACAATGAAAAGATTGCTATACACCTAACCTTTTAGGCAAAAGGCATTCTTCCAAAGTAGAAAACACACACATACATTCACACAACTTACACATGTATGGCCACCATCTCTGGCCACTGTGGCCAGCTATCTACAGGATGTGGGAATTTACTACCATGTTTATTGCATGAAAAATAGGAACAAATAAAAAATGTAGCCAAATTCACCTGCATTTGATTGTATAATCAGTTAATATTGACTCAGCATAAAATATCAGATATTTAAGAGAGTCAAAGTACAACTGAATTGTTTTTCCTGTTTATTCTCTGTAAATTAGCTAACGAATAATTACGTGAATTAACTAACTATTTCCTCTATCAACTCTCTAACACACCAGTCCATTTGCAACACAGCACCTTCCTTGTCATTGTTGTTATCATCTTCCTCTACACCAACATCCCTAATGCCCTTGGCCTAGCTATCAATGGACACTGAGTGTTGTCTGACTGATTCCAAAACTGTGACATCTTTCCTGGTCGCCATGACCAACTATATCCTCACCCATAATTACTTCTCCTTTGGCACCACCCACAAACAAATCTACAGTGCAGCCAACCTACTCATGATCCATCCAGATTTTAGGGGAAACCTTCCTAGCCACTCACCTAGTTCAGTCTTATTGATGACATGTTCATGACCTGTAAATGGTGGGGATACCCTACTCACATTCCTCCAGAACCTCAGCACCTTCTCCCCCAAGCTTCACCTGGTCACCCTCAGCCTAAGAAGATAATTCCCTCAGTGTTGACCTCCACTTCACAGATGCCTCCATCAGTATCTCCAACCACATCAAACCTACCAACCACAAACAATACACCCATTTTGACAGCTGCCATCCATTCCACACCAAGAAGTCTCTTCAATCCGACCTAGCCACTTGTCATCGCATCTGAGACCTTTGCGCACCAAAACTACCCTCCCAACTTAGTTTAGAAATATATTTTCTGCTCCTTGACTCCCCAGTTACCTACTATTCCCCTGGTAACTATTGGCCAGCCATGAAGTAGTATCCTCTCCTGATTCAGTGTGACCCAAGACTGATGCAGTTGAGCTACATCTTTTGTCAGAGTCTCAACTACTTTTCAATGTAGCCTAACATGAGAAATATCTTCCCCACCTTTCCCATAGTGTTATTCTGCCACTTACCCAATCCATGCATTATCCTTGTCCATCCATATTCTGTCCATGATCCCAACTCCTTGCCCAATAACTTATATTCCCATAATAGACCTAAATGTAAGATCTGCCCGGTACATCTGCCCATAACCAGCCGCTCTTATTCTCTCATAAGATTTTTCTACTCCATCACAGGCAGGTCCATCTGTGAAAGCATCCATATACTCTACCAACTTGGCTGCAAACATTGTACATCATTCTGCTTGGGCATGACCACTAACAGGCTGTCTGTTCACATGAATGTCTACCATCAGTTTGCAGCCTAGACACAGCTGGGGAACCCACTTGCCAAGCATGTCACACAACATCAATCAATTGTTTCTTCACAACTTGTGTCATCTGCATCTTCCAGCCAAAACCAGCTTTTCTGACCTGTGCACATGAGAACTCTCCATGTGATACCATAACCCACTGGCCTCCACTTTCACTAGTCCCTGCCTGTTCGCTTCCCTACTTCCACTCCAGCCTCACACACATCTTCTACCTTCCCCCCTCCCTAACCCCCACCCCTCCTGCACACTTGCATAGACCTCTTGCTTTCTCCATATTTCTTTCCTCCCTTCATGCTGCACCTAGGAGCCCACTGCCATGCCCCTGCCCTGGCCTGGAATGCTGATACAGGCAGCACTACAGCGTCTCATGGATTCCAGATCACTAGCAATCTCGAAAGTGTTTGACACACTGCCTCACTGCAGACTGTTACAAAGGACAGTGCTACGTTCCCTGGTACAAGAGTGGCTCAAAGACCTTTCAAGTAGCAGAAACCCATACGTTGTCCTTGACAGCGAGTGTTTATTAGAGACAAGATTGTCATCAAGAGTGCCCCAGGGAAAAGTGATAGGACCCTATTATTCTCTATGTACATAGATGAGCTGGCAGACAGAGTGAGCAGCAGCTTGCAAATGTTTGCTGATGATGCTACTGGATATGGGAAGGTGCCACTGTTCAGTTATTGTAGGAGGAAACAGTATGACACACAGAATTTCTAGTTGGTGTGATGAATGGCGGGTTGCTCTAAACATATGTGATTTAATGCAGTTGAGTAGAAAAGCAATCCTGTTTGAATACAGCATTAGTGGTGTGCTGCTTGACTCAGTGACATCAGTTAAATACAAGATCTGTTCAAAACATTCTGGAACTTTGTCCACAAAATTTTTCTACTCTTACCTTTTACTTATTGTGGATGGTCTCCTCTGAAATACTCTCCTCCACAATTGATACAGCACTCCCAATGCCTTTTCCACTTCCGAACACAGTCTTGGTACTCCTCTTGCTGGACTGTGTGAAGCACCATCTGTGAATTTTCTTTTATCTCGTCTATCATCGCAAATCTTCGTCCTTTCAATTTAGACCCAAATCTCATCACCAGTTATGATTCTCTTAAAGAACATCTCATTCTCATTTGCATAATCCAAAAGTTCTTCACAGATTGTGAGGCGAAACTCTTTCTGGTCTTGATTCATGAGTCATGGGGCACACTTAGTGGCAACACGATGCATTCCAAGATGCTATGTTAGGATTTCATGACATGATCCAACTGAAATGTTACATTCTTCTGCAATGTCTCGGACAGTCAGTCTTTGACTGGCATGCAAAATGTCATTCACACTCCTGACATGAGCACCATCGGTAGACATAGAAAGGCAATCTGAATGAGTGTCATCCTTAACTTCCTCTCAGCCATTTTAAACCTTGCTAACCATTTGTAACACTGAGTGTGGCTTAAGCACTCATCACTGTAGGCCTCCTGCATCATTTGGTGTGTCTTTGTAAAGGTTTCCTTGAGTTTCATGCAAAAATGCTGACGCATTGCTCCTCTAACTCTGTCATCTCGAAATTTGCAAACTGTGTGATGCATTGTTCTGCTCAATATAGCACTGGACAGTAACTGACAGACATACTACAATCAAACTTCTGGCAGTTACACATTAAACACAGGCATGTGCAAGCATGCCAGCCATATTTTGCTCCAACACACCAATGGTACGAAATTATAAATGTTCCAGAATTTTTTGAATAGACTTTGTATCTAAGTGTAACATTGCAAAGTGATATGAAATGGAATGAGCAAAACAGGTCGGTAGCAGGGAAGCAAACTGGTTGATTTCATTTTATCAGGAGAATTTTGGAAAAGTGTAACTCATTTGTAAAGGAGATGGCTTGAAGAACACTAATGTGACCCGCTCTTGAGGACTGTTCGAGTGTCTGAGATCACCATCAGGTCAGCTTAAAGGAAGATATTTAAGCAATTCTGTGGTATGCTTGCTAGATTTGTTATTGGAGGGTTAGATCAGTGTGGAAGTGTTATGGAGATGATTCATGAACTAAAAAGGGAATCACTGGAGAGAAGACAAGATTATTTTTATGAGGCCCTATTGAAGAAATTTAGAGAAATGGCATTTGATGCAGACTGCACAACAATCCTACTGCCATTGATGTACATATTACACAAGGACCAAACAGGTAAGATGAGAAAAATTAGGGCTCACATGGACTCTTATAGATGGTTATTTATCCCTTGCCCTATTTTTGAGTGGAATACAGAAGGAAATTTCTAGCAGTGGTATGTGGTACTCACTGCTATGTACTGTAAGGGGGCTTGCAGAGTGTGAATGTAGGACAAGACACTACTATGCCTTCCTCTGTTCACTCTAGGCCTCTTCTGTACACTCATTACCCACCCTAGCCGAGATCACTGTCTACTATTAAATGTGCCTATCTGCTGTTCAGTGCTTCCTCTATGTGTTGAAATTCAATCTATCCTAATATTTATATTTTGTATCTCTAAGTTCAGATTTTCATCAATATGAATATGCAAAAATTTAAAGTACTGTTCATTATTCACTGACTACCACAAATTTATCAACTATATTATTCTATTTGCTGTCCACTACTCATTAACCATAGTTTATCCTAAATTAAGAGAGTCTGTTTGCAAAGAACCTCTTGATAAACATTTGGGACAATTGTCGACCACTTCTTCTGTTGCTGACTTTCCAATAGGCTTAAATGTAACAACTGTTTCATTTTCGAGAAGACCCAACTTCATTCACATTATTAACAGTATTACTGAAGCCTATGGGGTACCACTTGTGATATTTCTTTAGTCACTAAATTTTCTTTTCTCTTTGCTGCATTATTTGAATTATTCATTTCTTTGAAGTATGATTCAAACTAGGTGTCTGTATAGCCATTAACGCTACAACATACAAGATTATCTAAGAGAATAATGTGACACACACAACTGAATGTTTTCAATGTTTTGCAGAATTGCACAGTAATTATTTACATTTTGTGCAGACATTTACACCACACATGAGTCAATCAGGTTTGTCAGTTACTGTTGTTAAATGTAAATGTCATATCAATAAAAATGTATATGTCCATGTCCATTGCTTGTGAAAATATGATTCATGTGAATGTGGGAGATAGCATAAAAAACAAGATGTATGGATCATTATTGGAAGCTTAATGAGTCATGCTTAGCATTGCATGAAACCCCACACAATTTGATATTTTTTATTTGGAGTGTACATAAATACACCATGTTCCTCATAAATATAATTGATCATGAAATATCTGCCTGTGTCTGAGAAGGTAATCATTGTATCTGTATTTGATTAGCTGACAACATTGTAATAGCCCTGCACCTCAGGGTGCAGAGCCAGTATAATGTAGACAACTGGATGAACATAGCTCTATGTGTTTTCTGTTTGTTGTGTGCAGGGATGTCTGAGGGAGCGTAGTATCTGAGTGCTTAGCAACAATTTCAGTCATGTTTATGTGGCCATTTGCTGCTCACCTATACAGTGAGTGGTTACTGTAGTGCCAAGAGTTATTTATTTTATCCTTTTTGGGTGCCTCAAATAATGTACAAATTATACAAGAGCCATAATTTATTCTAACTGCATATAATCTTCTCCCAGGGAATGCTGATAGCATTGTGTAATGATATTCAGTGCAGATTCATTGTATTGATCTTGAGACTTATGTTAGTGACAACATCATGATATCAAAGTGTAGTCTATGGAAGTAGGCAAAAATTGGTGTCTTATAAAATATTTCTTATGCCTTTGATATGTAGAGGTTTAACAACATATTTTAATAAATGTGGAAAAAATACTTGTGTTAATGATGCACCAAGTGGGACACCACAGTAGTTAAGGTGCTGGATTCAATCTTGGAACAAATATGGTTGCAGACCATATCCAGAACTATGTTTTTTATCATTTTTTTCTGTAGCTCAGTGGATAAGTGTAAAACTGCAAATCTGAAATGCTAGAGTTCATCCCCAGTGGTCATAGTGTCTTTTCTGTTACTTATCACTTCTTTCACCTGCATAGCGGTTGGGATGCCACATTAACCCTTTATTTATTGTAACTGTAAAAAATGTAAAATAAAGGATCAAATTTTTTTCTTTAATACTTCACAAACTGTTACTGGATTAATAGCAAATTATTTTAGTTTACTTAACAAATGATACAAAGTCATTAAAATGCATACAATGTTCAGAGGACTTGTAACTCCTGTCAGTATTATATAGGCAAAGTACATTTAGGACAGAAGTTTCCCAAAAGAAGCTACAATTATTGCTTCTGGTGATACTTATAAAAAAGTTCTCTTTTTTTAATAACACACAAGAAAATATTACACTCTGAATTGAGTCTAGATTACACCTTTGTAGATGAGCATTGTTCACATCCACCTCTTGAATTGACAAATGTTTAGCAGTGAGATCATGTATTCTGAAAGTGTACATTGTTTGGTACTGAAAATGCACTCTTTCTTCTCTTTGGACTTGAAAGGGGAGAATTTTTATCCTTTTGGCGTGTTCCCTTATTGTTTGGACATTTGCTTTTGTACTGTGAGTAGACCAAGTGTAGTTCTATGTGTGAAAACCATCAATGGAAGTGTCCCTTTTATGTCATAATACCAAATGGGAATTCACAAGGGTGATTTCCACCGTTGCATAATCCAATCTGTACCAATACCTTTTTGACTTTCTGTCTATTTCATAAAGATACCTCTACATGTCACCTTTATCTAGGCCATCCAAATGGTCATTATAATCTTGTACAACTGTCACTGTCCCCACTTCCATCTTTGTTCCATCTTTGCGGGTTCTGGATAAACTGCATGCTTCATTTCCGTGATGATATGAAAGAAAGTCATGTCACTGCCTTATGTTATGATTGAATATTACAAGGGTACTGTGTTGATATTTTATCCAAATTAAGATCATTATGTAAATACATAAAATTTATCTCACCTCAGTTCACCTATAAACCTTGCTTTTATTTACAAGATGTGTTCAAAAAGAAACTGAACTTTTGAAATAGCACGCCAACCAGCAGAGAGAGTGCACTGCAGCTACTGAATGCACCTGTGGCAGGTTTAGGCAACAAACTGCCATTTGCCTCGTGTCACTCAGGCAATTAGCAAGTGAACCACAGCTGCTGAAGTAAGCATGTGTACAGCCTGATTAGAGCAATGAAGGAGCTTGAAGAACAATGTCTGTGTCTGAAATTCTGCTACAAACTTGGCAGAACCTTGACAGAGACATCTCAAATGCTTAGCCAAGCATACGGGGAGGACTGTATGAGTTGCATGCAGTGCTACAAGTGGTTTAAGCATTTTCAACAGGGCAGAATATTGGCCTGTGACAATTCCAAGTCTGGATGTCGTTCCACTTCAACAAATAATGGGCATGTGGATAGCATTCATGCCATGATTTTTGGAAATCGTTGTTTAACTGTTCGGAAAGTTGCTGAGAAGGAGGACATCAGTGGAGGATCATACCATCAAATTTTGAGGGAAAAACTTTAGATGTGTTATGTCAGTGCAAAATTTGTACCACATTTGTTGACTGAAGATCAGAAAAAGACCTGCACTGAAGTGTGTTTGTTGCTGTTAATGACAACGAAAACTTTCTTTAGAATGTCATAACAGGTGATGAGATGTGGGTGTATGGCTATAATGCTGAAACGAAGATGCAGTCATCACAGTGGGTAGCCAAAGAGTCACCTCATCCAAAAAAAGCATGTATGGGTCAGTCAAAGATCAAGGTCATGATGGTTGTGTTTTTTGACTACAAAGGGGCATTATCCATCATGAATTTGTGACGCATAGTCAGATGGTAAAAAAGGAAGTCATCAGGGACTCCTAGTGCACATAAGGGATGCTGTGCACAGGAAGAGGTCTGAATTGTGGGAAAATCAGAGTTGGATGTTGCGTCATGACGATGCACCAGCTCACGCATGACTCCTTGTCTGCAGCTATCTAGCAAAACATAACATTCTCTTTGTGCCCCATTCACCATATTGTCCAGATTAGCCCCAGCAGACATTTTCCTGCTTCCTAAACTGAAAAATACACTGAAAGGACATCGTTTCCAAACCACAGATGTGATGAGAAATCTGTACGCCATCCCACAAATGTGTTCCAGGAGGTGTTCCAAAACTGGAAGAAATATGGGAATCGTGCATTGCCAGTAGAGGGACTATTTTGAAGGGGACAGTGTTTAAACTGTTGTACAATAAGCAATAATGCTGAAACAACAAAAGTTCAGTTTCTTTTTGAACACACCTCATATGTAATCTCGCAGCGTTGTTTCACACACTAAGCAGCCATATGCAATACAGCGGTCTACATTCCAGGCTGATGTATAGGCTTCAAAATGGCATGCAGGCTGTGCTGACATGCAACCTAGAAAACAAAAACTGTATGGAATGGGACCTTTCTGTCCCTACAAGTCGAACGAGCTGTTGACTTATGTAATTTCACACAAAATCTCCCAGGACTTCTAAGTACAGCCAGTATATAAAGGGTTAAACTGTAGGTCTTGCTATAACTGACTACTTAAGTCAGTTTAGAGGTTGGAGGATGGCAAGGACATACCAGTCTCAAAATGACAATGCCTACTGAAACACTGCACTATTCAAACCAACCTTCATGTTGAGGACGCCTTTTCCTTCAATCTGTCTATTCTATTGGTGAACTGATGAAAAAGACAATGCTGATTTCCTTCCTTTCCTTTATACAATTCAAGCTTTTGCTAGATCTACAGTAACCTCACTGATATCAGTGCACTGAACCCTCACCTTTCTATGTTTTTGTGCTTTTATGCATTCTTATAATATTAATAACATGAGTTATGAAGTTGTAATAACTCTTCAAATACTGAAATTCCAACAACACCACACAAATTTTTGTTTTTGAGAATTGTAACGATTCTGTTAATTTTGGAAAAGCATGTTGATGCTACTTCTGATGTTAGTTTGACCATCATAACCACTGGCAGTGGTCAGGGAGATTCCCAATAGAAGGCTGCAGGCATCTGGTATTCACACAAGAATGGAGAGGAAGGGAGGGAGAGAGAGATGGAGAGAGAGAGAGAGAGAGAGAGAGAGAGAGAGAGAGAGAGAGAGAGAGAGAAAGAGAGAGAGAGAGTGAGCACACCCCATATAATTTAGTGGAAGCTTCCAAAGATGACAACTACTACCTTGCCTAATAACCTGGGTACGTGCTGTTCTGATGTTGTGAGTGAACAACAGCAGAATATCAGCATATGACTATCAATCATTAGTAAAGCCTCCTGCCTTTTACAATCCTCATTATACCCGACTAGTAGACATCTGAGGTGTAGGAAGATACCTTAGAATACTAACAAGTCCTTTCCACAGCAGCAGCCATTTTTACACTATGTTAGAGCTTTTCACCACACTACATTAGTTTTCAAGATGTTCATATCTCAAATTTCATATCCAATATGCAAACTTACATAAATGATTTTTCATTAGTTAACTGTAATAACAGTGGCAAATGATTGTTCCATTCATTGTTGGCCATGTTTTTATTTTATTTTGCTGGTAGATACATTAGTGAAGGCACCTGATCTTGTTTAACATGTAGATCCACTTGTGAAGTAAACAGTGGATCAAATAGGCAACAGGCAAGAAGACAAGACCCAACAAAAATAATAGGATAATGTTTGAGAAATTTAAATTAATTGATCAAAGGAGCAAAACATAAACATGCAACAAATGAAGCAGGCAAAAGGGAATACTGATGTCAAAAAATGAGATTGGGAAAAATGAAAGGCTGGAAAAGTGTTCATGACTATGAGAAAGGTAGATCCTGCCCGTAGGAAAAATACTTTTGGACAAATGAGCATCTGTTGTATGAGTATAAAGAGCTCATATGACAGACCAGTACTAACCAAAGAAAGGGAAGCTGAAAAGAAGGGATATATAGAAGTGTACATAAGAGAAATGAACTTGATGATTAGTATTACATAAAAAAGCAGGAAGTAAATGAAGGTGAGATGAGAGACACAATGTTGCAAGAAAAATTTGACACACCAGTGAAAGACATAAGCCAAAACAAGGGCTCTGGAACAGACAACATTCCCTAACAATTACTAAGAACCCCGGAAGAGACACCCACAACCAAATTATCCCACTTGATGTGGAAGATGCATGAGACAAGTTAAATATACTCAGGCTTCAAGTACACTGTAATAATCCCAATCCCAGAAAGTTACAAGTGCTGACAGACTATCAGCTTCATAAAAAGCGACATGAATTATTTAGAGAAGAATGCTGACTGCAAAGAAGATCAGTTTGGGTTCCAGAAAAAACATAGGGACACGTGAGAAAATACTGACCCTACGACTTGTCTTAGAAGACAGGTTTAAGAAAGACAAACCTACATCTATTGCATTTTTAGATTTAAATTAAGATTTTAAAAATATGTCTGGACTACATTCTCTGAATTTCTGAAGGTAGTTTGTACAAAATATATCCAATGGAAGATTTTTACAACTTGTACAGAACCCACAATGCAGTTACAGGAGTCAAAGGACAAAAAGGGAAGCAGTAGTTGAGAGGGGAGTAAGACAGAGTTGTAGCCTAACACCTGTCTTATTTGATCTGTACATTGAGCAAGCTATTAAACAAACCAAGGAGAAATGTGAAAAGTAATTTAAAGCTCATGGAGATGAAATTAAACCTTCAGACATTTGCTGATGATGTCGTAATTCAGTCAGAGATGGCTAAGGACTTGGAAGATTGGTTGAATGTAAACAGAATGGGTTGTGTCCTGAAAAGAGGTAATAAAATGAACATCAAAAAAAGTAAACCATGGGAAACAGAATGTAGTCATATTACATCAGGCAATGGAGATGGAATTAGATTAGAAAATAACATGCTAAAACTAGTAGATGAGTTCTGCAACTTGGGTAACAAAATACCTGATGATGATTGAAGTAGAGATGATATAAAATGCACACTGTAGCAACATGAAAAGCATTTCTGAATATGATAAATTTGTTAACATTGAACATAAATTTAAATGTTAGTGGGTTTCTGAAGGGATTTGTGTGGAGTGTAGTCTCTGCAGAAGTGAAACAGGGACGACGAAAAGTTCACACAAGAAGAGAACAGAAGCTCTTGAAATGTGGTGCTACAGAAAAATGATGAAGATTAGATATATATATTGAACAATTAATGAGAAAATACTGAATTAAAACAGGAAAAAATATGGCACAACTTGACTAAAATAAGTAAATGGTTGATAAGAAGAAATCACAATGTAGTACAGTCTAGGAGTTAATTTTGAGGGGTGGAGGGTGGGGGCAAGGGAGGGGGAGTTAAAAACTGTATACAGACAGCAAGGCTTGAGTATAGAAAGCAGGCTCAAATGAATGCAGGTTGCAGTAGTTACGCAGAGATGATGAGAGTTGCCCAGGATAGGCCAGTACGGAGAGCTACATCAAACTAGTCTTCAGACTGAAGGTGATGACAACAATGACCACCATCACCACATCACAACCATAACTACCAATAACAACAACCACAACAATGTTCAATGTTCGTAACTCTGATACAGATACATTGGTATATAATGATTTATCAGCTGCTGTGACAATTCCTCTGAGTAAAGTATACAAAAACAGACAGACTGGATGGCTGGTGAGTACTTAAAATCAGAAGGCAAAATTCCAGCACTACCAATAAAGACATTTAGAAATGAAAACACTTATCCTAGCTTTCAGAACCATTAGTTTCTTCTGTAGAAAGATAAGAAGAGTAGTTTTGGGAAGGTAGGAAAGAAGCAGTAGATGACTCAGACTCTAGTATGAAAAGCAACCACAGAATAAAGCAACAACTGAATTTTGCAAAAAACACCAAATGTGGCAAAATAAATAACACTGAATTTTGCAAAAAATAACACTGCATTCACCAAAAAGTAACACCAAATTTGGCCAAAGTAACACCAAATTCAGCAAAAAGTAACACCAAATTTGGCCATAAAATAAAACAATTTTTCGTGTCCTGAACAATAACTCTTTTTTGAGTGGTCTGATGTTCCTTTCTAACGTTACTCAACCTTGTTGTTGTTGTGGTCTTTAGTCCAGAGACTGGTTCAATGCAGCTCCACATTCTACTCTATCCTGTGCAAGCTTCTTCATCTCTGAGTAACTACTGCAACCTACATCTTTCTGAATCTGCTTAGTGTATTCATCTTTTGGTCTCCCTCTACGATTTTTACCCTTCCTGCTTCACTCCAGTACTAAATTGGTGATCCCTTGATGCCTCATAATGTGTCCAATCAACTGATCCCTTCTCCTAGTCAGGATGCACCACAAATTCCTCTTCTCCCCAATTCTGTTCAGTACTTCCTCATTAGTTACATGATCTACCCATCTAATCTTCAGCAATCTTCTGTAGCAGCACATTTTGAAAGCTTCTATTCTCGTTGTTGTTGTTGTGGTCTTCAGTCCTGAGACTGGTTTGATGCAGCTCTCCATGCTACTCTATCCTGTGCAAGCTTCTTCATCTCCCAGTACCCACTGCAACCTACATCCTTCTGAATCTGCTTAGTGTATTCATCTCTTGGTCACCCTCTACAATTTTTACCCTCCACGCTGCCCTCCAATACTAAATTGGTGATCCCTTGATGCCTCAAAACATGTCCTACCAACCGATCCCTTCTTCTGGACAAGTTGTGCCACAAACTTCTCTTCTCCCCAATCCTATTCAATACTTCCTCATTAGTTATGTGATCTACCCATGTAATCTTCAGCATTCTTCTATAGCACCACATTTCGAAAGCTTCTATTCTCTTCTTGTCCAAACTATTTATCGTCCATGTTTCACTTCCATACATGGCTACACTCCGTACAAATACTTTCAGAAATGACTTCCTGACACTTAAATCTATGCTCAATGTTAACAAATTTCTCTTCTTCAGAAACGCTTTCCTTGCCATTGCCAGTCTACATTTTATATCCTCTCTACTTCGACCATCATCAGTTATTTTGCTCCCCAAATAGCAAAACTCGTTTACTACTTTTAAGTGTCTCATTTCCTAATCTAATTCCCTCAGAATCACCCGACTTAATCCGACTATATTCCATTATCCTTGTTTTGCTTTTGTTGATGTTCATCTTATATCCTCCTTTCAAGACACTGTCCATTCCATTCAGCTGTTCTTCCAAGTCCTTTGCTGTCTCTGACAGAATTACAATGTCATCGGCGAACCTCAAAGTTTTTATTTCTTTTCCATGGATTTTAATACCTACTCTGAATTTTTCTTTTGTTTCCTTTACTGCTTGCTCAATATACAGATTGAACAACATCGGGGAGAGGCTACAACCCTGTCTTACTCCCTTCCCAACCACTGCTTCCCTTTCACATCCCTCGACTCTTATAACTGCCATCTGGTTTCTGTACAAATTGTAAATAGCCTTTCGCTCCCTTTATTTTACCCCTGCCACCTTTAGAATTTGAAAGAGAGTATTCCAGTCAACATTGTCAAAAGCTTTCTCTAAGTCTACAAATGCTAGAAACGTAGGTTTGCCTTTCCTTAATCTTTCTTCGTAAGGTCAGTATTGCCTCACGTGTTCCAGTGTTTCTAAGGAATCCAAACTGATCTTCCCCGAGGTTTGCTTCTACTAGCTTTTCCATTCGTCTGTAAAGAATTCGTGTTAGTATTTTGCAGCTGTGACTTATTAAACTGATAGTTCGGTAATTTTCACATCTGTCAACACCTGCTTTCTTTGGGATTGGAATTATTATATTCTTCTTGAAGTCTGAGGGTATTTTGCCAGTTTCATGCGTCTTGCTCAGCAGATGGTAGAGTTTTGTCAGGACTGGCTCTCCCAGGGCCGTCAGTAGTTCCAATGGAATGTTGTCTACTCCGGGGGCCTTGTTTTGACTCAGGTCTTTCAGTGCTCTGTCAAACTCTTCACGCAGTATCGTATCTCCCATTTCATCTTCATCTACACCCTCTTCCATTTCCATAATATTGTCCTCAAGTACATCGCCCTTGTATAGATCCTCTATATACTCCTTCCACCTTTCTGCTTTCCCTTCTTTGCCTAGAACTGGGTTTCCATCTGAGCTCTTGATATTAATACAAGTCGTTCTCTTATCTCCAAAGGTCTCTTTAATTTTCCTGTAGGCAATATCTATCTTACCCCTAGTGAGATAAGCCTCTACGTCCTTACGTTTGTCCTCTAGCCATCCCTGCTTAGCCATTTTGCACTTCCTGTCAATCTCATTTTTGAGACGTTTGTATTCCTTTTTGCCTGCTTCATTTACTGCATTTTTATATTTTCTCCTTTCATCAATTAAATTCAATATTTCTTCTGTTACCCAAGGATTTCTACTAGCCCTCGTCTTTTTACCTACTCGATCCTCTGCTGCCTTCACTACTTCATCCCTCCAAGCTACCCATTCTTCTTCTACTGTATTTCTTTCCCCCATTCCTGTCAATTGTTCCCTTATGCTCTCCCTGAAACTCTGTACAACCTCTGGTTCTTTCAGTTTATCCAGGTCCCATCTCCTTAAATTCCCACCTTTTTGCAGTTTCTTCAGTTTTCATCTACAGGTCATAACCAATAGATTGTGGTCAGAGTCCACATCTGCCCCTGGAAATGTCTTACAATTTAAAACCTGGTTCCTAAATCTCTGTCTTACCATTATATAATCTATCTGATACCTTTTAGTATCTCCAGGGTTCTTCCATGTATACAACCTTCTTTCATGATTCTTAAACCAAGTGTTAGCTATGATTATGTTGTGCTCTGTGCAAAATTCTACCAGGCGGCTTCCTCTTTCATTTCTTAGCCCCAATCCATATTCACCTACTACGTTTCCTTATCTCCCTTTTCCTACACTCGAATTCCAGTCACCCATGACTATTAAATTTTCGTCTCCCTTCACTGTCTGAATAATTTCTTTTATTTCATCATACATTTCTTCAATTTCTTCGTCATCTGTAGAGCTAGTTGGCATATAAACTTGTACTACTGTAGTAGGTGTGGGCTTCATATCTATCTTGGCCACAATAATGCATTCATATGCTGTTTGTAGTAGCTTACCCGCATACCTATTTTCCTATTCATTATTAAACCTACTCCTGCTTTACCCCAATTTGATTTTGTGTTTATAACCCTGTAGTCACCCGACCAGAAGTCTTGTTCCTCCTGCCACCGAACTTCACTAATTCCCACTATATCTAACTTTAACCTATCCATTTCCCTTTTTAAATTTTATGACCTACCTGCCCGATTAAGGGATCTGACATTCCACGCTCCGATCCGTAGAACGCCAGTTTTCTTTCTCCTGATAACGACATCCTCTTGAGTAGTCCCCACCTGGAGATCCGAATGGGGGACAATTTTACCTCCAGAATATTTTACCCAAGAGGACGCCATCATCATTTATCCATACAGTAAAGCTGCATGCCCTCGGGAAAATTTACGGCTGTAGTTTCCCCTTGCTTTCAGCCGTTCGCAGTACCAGCACAACAAGACCGTTTTGGTTATTGTTACAAGGCCAGATCAGTCAATCATCCAGACTGTTGCCCTTGCAACTACTGAAAAGGATGCTGCCCCTCTTCAGGAACCACACGTTTGTCTGGCCTCTCAACAGATACCCCTCCATTGTGGTTGCACCTTCGGTACGGCTATCTGTATCGCTGAGGCACGCAAGCCTCCCCACCAACGGCAAGGTCCATGGTTCATGGGGGGGGGGGGGGGGGGGGGGGGACTTCTATTCTCAACTTTTCTAAACTATTTATCACCCATATTTCACTTCCATAGAGGGCTACACTCCATACAGATACTTTCAGAAATGACTTCCTGGCACTTAAATCTATACTCGATGTTAACAAATTTCTCTTCTTCAGAAACGTTTTCCTTCCCATAGCCAGTCTACATTTTATATCTTCTACTTCAGCCATCATCAAGTAGTTTGCTCCAAATGTAGCGAAACTCATCTACTACTTTATGTGTCTCATTTTCTATTCTAATTCCCTCAGTGTCACCTGATTTAATTTGACTACATTCCATTATCCTCGTTTTACTATTGCTGATGTTCACCCTCTATCCTCCTTTCAAGACACTGTCCATTCCGTTGAACTGCTCTTCAAAGTCCTTTGCTGTCTCTTACAGAATTACAATGTCATTGGCAAACCTCAAGGTTTTTATTTCTTTTCCATGGATTTTAATACCTACTCTGAATTTTTCTTTTGTTTCCTTTACTGCTCACTCAATATACAGATGAATAACATCAGGGACAGGCTACAAACCTGTCACATTCCCTTCTCAACCACTGCTTCCCTTTCATGACCTTCAACTCTTATAACTGCCATCCACCATCTGGTTTCTGTACAAACTGTAAATAGCCTTTACCCCAGCCACCTTCAGAATTTGAAAGAGAGTATTCCAGTCAACATTGTCAAAATCTATCTCTAAGTTTACAAATGCTAGGAATGTAGGTTTGCCTTTCCTTAATCTATCTTCTAAGATAAGTCATAGGATCAGTATTGCTTTGTGTGTTTCAACATTTCTACGGAATCCAAACTGGTCTTCCCCGAGGTCAGCTTCTAACAGTTTTTCCATTCATCTGTAAAGTATTCATGTTAGTATTTTGCAGCTGTGACTTATTAAACTGATAGTTCAGTAATTTTCACACCTGTCAACACCTGCTATCTTTGGGACTGGAATTATTATATTCTTCTCAAAGTCTGACGTTATTTGACCTGTCTCATACATCTAGCTCACCAGATGGTAGAGTTTTATCATGGCTGGCTCTCCCAAGGCTAGCAGTAGTTCTAATGGAATGTTGTCTGCTCCCAGAGCCTTGTTTTGACTTAGGTCTTTCAGTGCTCTGTCAAATTCTTCAGACAGCATCATATCCCCCTCAAGTACATCACCCTTGTATAGACCCTCTATGTACTCTTTCCATCTTTCTGTTTTCCTTTCTTTGCTTAGCACTGGGTTTCCATCTGAGCTCTTGATGTTCATGCAAGTGGTTCTCTTATCTCCAAAGGTGTCTCTAATTTTCCTGTAGGCAGTATCTATCTTGCCCCTAGTGATATATGCCTCTACGTCCTTACATTTGTCCTCTAACCAGCTCTGCTTAGCCGTTTTGCACTTCCTGTTGGTCTTATTTTTGAGATGTTTGTATTCCTTTTTGCCTGCTTCATTTATTGCATTTTTATATTTTCTCCTTTCATCAGTTAAATTCAATATCTCTTCTGTTACCCCATTATTTCTACTAGCCCTCATGTTTTTACCTACTTGATCCTCTGCTGCCTTCACTATTTCATCTCTCAAAGCTACCCATTCTTCCTCTACTGTATTTCTTTCCCCCATTCTTGTCAGTCATTTCCTAATGCTCTCTCTGAAACTCTCTATAACCTCTGGTTCTTTCAGTTTAAGAAGGTCCCACCTCTTTAAATTCCTACCTTTTTGTAGTTTCTTCAGTTTTAATCTACAATTCATGACCAATAAATTGTGGTCAGTGTCCACATCTGCCCCTGGAAATGTCTTACAATTTAAAACCTGGTTCCTAAATCTCTGTCTTACCATTATATAATCAGTCTAAAACCTTCCAGTGTCTCCAGGCCTCTTCCCCATATGCAGCCTTCTTTCATGATTCTTAAACAAAGTGTTACCTGTGATTAGGTTATGCTCTGTGCAAAATTATACCAGGCAGCTTCCTCTTTCATTCCTTACCCTCCAGTCCATAGTCACCTAAAACTTTTGCTTCTCTTCCTTTTCCTACTATTGAATTCCAGTCCCCCTGACTATTAAATTTTCACCTCCCTTAACTATCTGAATAATTTCTTTTATCTCGTCATATATTTCCTCAATCTCTTCCTCATCTGCGGAGCTAGTTGGAATATAAACTTTTACTACTGTGGTAGGCATGGGCTTTGTGTCTAGCTAGGCTACAATAATGCATTCACTATGCTGACTATGCTGTTTGTAGTAGCTTATCTGCATTCCTACTTTTTTTTATTCATTATTAAACCAACTCCTGCATTACCCCTATTTTGTATTTATGATCTTGTGTTTACCTGACCAGAAGTCTTGTGCTACTGTCACCAAACTCCACTAATTCCCACTATATCTAACTGTAACCTATCCATTTACTTTCTAACTTTCCTAACCTACCTGCCCCATTAAGGGATCGGATGTTCCACGCTCCGATCCATAAAATGCCTGTTTGCAGTACCAGCACAGCAAGGCTTTTTTGGTTGATGTTACAAGGCCAGATCAATCAATCAGCCAGACTATTGATCCTGAAACTACTGAAAAGGCGGCTGCCCCTCTTAAGGAACCTCTCAACCGATACTCCACCATTGTGGTTGCACCTGCAGTACGGCTATCTGTATCTGTGAGGCATGTGGGCCTCCCCACTGATGGCAAGATCCTATCAAATGGAAAATCCATAATGGAATATTAGCAACATTATGAAAAGAATAGATTGCTACTCACTAAGAAGATGACACACTGAATGCAGACAGGTAAAATGAAAAGACTGTTACATTTGAGATTCCAACAAAAGCCTTCTTCAGAAAGGAAAATGCATACACACTCATCAAAGCAAGCACGCATCACACACTCAAAACCACAATGTCTGGCCACTCCATCCAGAATGGAGAAATAGATTATGGATCAGTACTAGGTTTCAACTTTTCCCTTGTATCTTCAAAAGTTACTGGTACTAGTGTTTGTTTTGTTTTAGGGCACAAAAAATAACTGGGGTCATATGCGCCCAAGTCAGAACTATAGAAAACAAACACAGAGATGAGGGAAGTAACTATATGTCAGTCCCAATGGGCAGAATAGGCGGCAGCTAAAAAAGGCACTTGGAAAAGTGCTAAAAAACACCATACAAAAATGGAGGTCCAAAACTAAAAATTAAATGGCCTTGCCATATTGCTTCAGCGGATAAAACGTAAAATGTGGTCAACAGCCGGTGTGTCATTTGTTAAAACGGTTGATAAATCAGAAGACAAACCCAAGCTGGAATGTAAATTGGTAAAAAATGGGCATTTCAGCAGGAAGTGGCGGACAGTTAAAATTTGGGCGCAGTGCATACAAAGTGGTGGGGCAGCACCACTGAGCAAATGACAATGGCTAAAAAGGCAGTGCTTGATACGCAGTCCAGTTAAAATAATCTCCTCCCGGCAGGAGGGCCAAGAGGTCGTCCAAGCACCAGGAGAGGCTTAATAGGCTGAAGCTTATTCCCGTGAAGGGAGGACCATTGGTGATTCCAAAGGGACACAGACGGCAATGCAGAGATTGTCGGAGGGAATATAGGTACTCGCGGGCTGAGGTACGAGGACTGCAGCCTTGGCAGCAGCATCAGCAGCCTCGTTTCCTGGCAGACCGACATGACCAGGGACCCACAGAAACATCACACTGGCTCCACCAAGAGTGACCAAGCGACAGTTTTCCTGAACCTGCTGCACTAAGGGATGAGTAGTGTACAGCTCACAGAGACTTTGGAGGATGCTGAGTGAGTCTGAGCTGAGGACACAATTGGAAAACTGTGTCACCAGATGTACTCTGTGGCCTGATACAAGGCAAAAAGCTTGGCTGTAAATACTGAGGAGTGTGCCAGAAGCCTATATCGAAAGACACAGGTGCCACTGATGAAGGCACACCCAACCCCATGATCAGTCCAAGAGCCATCAGTGTATACAAATGTACTATCGCTAAGTTCCATGCTTCCATGTGAAGTTCGTGAAACTGAAGGTGGTAGGCTGAGGCTGGAGTAGTGTTCTCAGGAAGCGAATTAAGGCCAAGGTTAACATGGGCTGCTTCATGAAGTCAAGGTGGTGAATGGTTCACACCAACAGGGAAAGATTCAGGTAGCGTGAATTTAAGCCGCCATAGCAAGTGGCGAAAGCAGCCTCCAGGAGGTAACAGAGAAGAGGGACGAGCCCCATACTGACGATCAAAGGAATCATCAGAGAAGGAGACATAGGAGGGTTGGCCATGCATGGCAGACAAATGGCATGCATACCTGCTGAGGAGAAAGTCATGGCAGTAGGACAGTGGTAGTTCAGCAGCTTCAGCATACAGACTCTCAACTGGGCTGGTGTAAAAGGCGCCCATGGACAAATGGATGCCATGATGATGGATAGCATTGAGACAGTGTAAAACCGATGGGCGTGCAGATGCATAAACAAAGCACCCATAGTCGATCTTTGAACACACAAGGGACCAGTACAAACGGAGGAGGGTGGTTTGATCGGCATCCCAAGAAGTACCATTGAGGACGCGTAGGACACTGAGGGACTGTGTGCAGTGGGCTGCCAGGTAAGAGACATGGGAGGACCAAGAGAGTTTCCTATTAAGCATGAGCCCCAGGAATTTCACAGTGTCAATGAACAGAAGGGCAACAGGTCCAAGAAGTTGAGATGGTGGGATGAGCCATCTGTGCCACCAGAAATTCATATTGACAGTTTTGTCAGTGGAAAAGTGAAAGCCATTGGTGATGCTCTAGGAGTGGAGATGATCAAGACAGTGCTGAAGACAACGCTCAGTGAGACAGGTCCATGGAAAACTGCAATAGATGGCAAAATTATCGACAAAAAGGGAACCTAAGACGCCCGGCAGGAAACAGGCCATTGTAGGGTTAATGGCAATAGCAAGGAGGATGGCGCTCAGGACAGAACCCTGAGGCACACCCTTTTCCTAAATAAAGGTGTCCAACAAGGCAGAAACCACATGCACCTTGAAAACTTGGTCTTGTTAAAATGCCCAAAGAAAACAGGGGAGGTGCCCACGGAAGCAACATGTGTAAAAAGTACAGAGGATGCCAGTTCTCCATCAGGTGTAGCAGGCCATCTCCAAAAAGGAAAACACAGCCACAGTCTGGAATTTCCACAGCATGGGTGGACAAAGTAACGAGATGGTCAACTGCAGAGCACTGCGCTCAAAATCCACACTGTGCATTCGTGAGCAAATGGCGAGACTCGAGCCATCACAGCAGCTGGGCATGATCATATGTTCCATCACCTTGCAAATGCAGCTGGTTTGAGAGATGGGGTGTTAGCTAAAAGGAAGGTTTTTGTCCTTACTGGGCTTAGGTGTGGGCATGACGGTGGCTTCACACCAGTGTCCAGGAAATGAGTCCTCAGCCCAGAAGCCTTTGTTCCTGATGGATGAAGGCAGGGAAGAGCTCTAAACTTCTGCAAAATGGTGGCCCAAGGTGTTGGAGATAGCAACAGGATCCACAATGACATCGGCACCTACTGTCAGGCCAGAAATGGGGGAATGGATCTCGGTTCCAGAGAGCCATTGGAGGTTGGCCCACACTACAGAGGAAGGTGTGGAACTGTTAAAAGAACTAAAGAATGAAATCCAACTAGCTTTTTTGCTATCCTGAAGAACTAGACGACACTTTTCATGCATCTTTTTATAATGAATGCAGTTTTCCAGCGTAGGGTAGCAGTTAAAAACGCAGAGAGAATGTCTCCATGCACGAATTGTGTTGCGGCAAGCCTCTGTCCACCAAGGAACTGGGACACGACATGGTAAAGAGGGAGTGTGAGGAATGGAATGTTCTGCAGCAGTGAGGATAACGTTGGTGAGATAGTCCACCTGGTCATCACAACTGGGGAAATCTTGTTCTGTGAAGTTCACCCGGGAGGGGTAAAGCTGCCAGTCAACCTTAGTAAGCTGCCATTTGGGCGTGCATGTGGATGGGGTAGGAGTCAGCAGACAGAGAGCACATGGGACATGATCGCTCCAGTAATCATCAGAAAGAACAGACCACTCAAGATGATGGGCAAGCTGGGCAGTGCAAAAGGATAGGTCCAAATGGGAATAGGTGTGCGAAGAGTGAAACAGGAAAGTAGGTGCTCCAGTGTTCCATAAGGTTCTGGCGACTCGCCTTATGCAGATGTGTGCTGTGGACGAACGTCAGCGGGCTTTCATCCCAAGGGATGGGATGCTGGAGAACACTTTCCTCCTCGACCGGATACTCGTCGGCGCCGTCCGCCGCTGTCGTTCTGTGTTCATGGCATCCCTCGATGTGTCCAAGGCGTTCGATTCGTTGGACCATGCGGCTTTGCGTCCTGTGCTTAAAGCCCATGGTCTGCCGGACGAATTCATTGACTACGTCGAGGGCTGCTATGCGGACAGCACGACGGTAATTGCGGGGGGTGGCGACGAGTCCCCGGCCGTGCGGCCAGCAAGAGGTGTTCGGCAAGGAGATCCTCTGTCCCCTCTCCTGTTCAATTTCGCTGTTGATTATGTTCTAGGTCAACTGCCCTCTCACGTAGGTGTCAAGGTGTTGGGCCGCCAGACGAACGCGGCGGCCTTCGCGGATGACATCCTGCTCTTCGCCTCCACGAGGGGGGGCCTGCAGTCCCTTATCAACGCAGCAGTGGCAGCCCTCGACCAGCTGGGGCTGCGGGTTAACCCGCGGAAGTGTCTCACCCTCGCACTCGTGGCGTCCGGCCGCGAGAAGAAAGTGAAAGTGGATGCGAGCGTCACCTTCGCGGCCGGCGAAACCACCATGCCGGCGTTGGGAGTGGGTGAGACCTTCCGCTACTTGGGACTGCAGTTCTCCTCCTCTGGGCGGTGTCTCTTCCATCCGAGGCACCACATCGAGGAGCAGCTGTCGATCATCACGCGGGCGCCGCTGAAGCCGCAGCAGCGGCTCTTTGCACTTCGTGAGGTCCTTCTCCCGGGCCTGTATCATGGCCTAGCACTGAGTCGCACCCGCATCGGTGCGCTCAAGGCCATGGACAATTGCGTCCGAGCCGCCGTGAGGAGATGGTTCCGCCTCCCAGCCGACACCCCCTTGGGCTACTTTCACGCTCCAATTGCCCATGGGGGCCTTGGGATTCCATCAGCCCGCTGGATAGGGCCAACCCTGAGGCGGGGCAGGCTCCTCACCCTGTTGCAGCTCGAGACCACCACCACCGACGCAGACCTGGGGGAGGCACGACACGAAGTGGCGGCGCTTGAACGACACCTGACGTGGGAGGGCCATCTGCTGCCAACGGCTGCAAAAGTTGGTGAGATGTGGGCGGCGCGCCTGCATGTTTCCTTCGACGGGGCAGCTCTCTCGTCGTCAGCCAGGACATCAGGCCAACACAGCTGGGTTGAGGACACCAGTCGCTTCCTGTCTGGCCGTGACTACGTCGCGTGCATCCGCACGCGCATTAACGCTCTACCATCCAAAGCGCGCAGGAGTCGCGGCCGAGACAGGGAGAAGATGTGTCGCGCAAGATGCAACGCCGTCGAGACCGCAAACCACGTCGTCCAGGGCTGCGGGCTGACCAGCCGAGCCCGGGTGCGACGACACGACGCGGTTGTGAAATACGTCGCGCGCGGGCTGGCTCAACGAGGGTTCGACGTGTCTGTCGAGCCACACCTTCGTACACCAGAGGGAGTCCGCAAGCCCGACGTTGTGGCGTCTAAGGACGGCGTGGTGCATGTCATCGACGCACAGATCGTCGGCGACCATCTTGACACCGACTGGTGTCACCGGCAGAAGGCGGCGAAATACGACGTCCCGTCGGTGCGGCAAGCCGTCGGCGCTCTCCGACCTGCAGCCAGCAGCATACAGTTTAGAACAGTGACCCTGAACTGGAGGGGGACTTGGGCACCTACATCAGCCCGCCAGCTCCTACAACTTGGCTTCCGCAGGCGGGAGATAAGCACCATCAGCACGCGGGTGCTCTGTGGAACGACGTGGATCTTCGGCCTGTTCGAAAATATGACGTCGTCCAGGCCGAAGTACAGGGAGGGCGTAGGCTAGTTAGTCGGTTAGTTTTAGGTTAGTTTGCCCCGACTCCCGGGGCTTCAATATCGGGAGCAATTCCGCTCTTTATTCAATTTTTGTATGTAACTTGTGATACTGTGATTAATATTAAGGTAACAGCGGTTACACAACATCGGTAACCGGCGCCCTTGTGAGCTCCTCTCGGGGAGCAAGGCGCAATAGAGTAAGAGTGTTATGTATTACCTTGTGTTATTCACTGTATTTGTGAATAAAGACGGCTGTATAGAAGAGGTTGAGTTGGTTAAGAAGGTGAACCAAGAGGGCACCTCTCTGGCAGATCATAGGAGAACCCCAAAGAGGATAATGTGCATTAATGTCACTGAGTAGCAAAAACGAGGGAGGTAGCTACCCAATAAGCTGAAGGAAGTCTGCCCAGGTGACATCGAAGGAAGGAGGTACATAAATGGCACAGAAAGTCAGGTGGGGAAGGAAAAGGCGAACGGCAACAGCTTGAAGATGGGTAGTCAGGGAGATGGGTTGACTATGAGGGTCATCCCGTACAAGCAGCATGACACACCCATGAGATGGAATGCCGACCTCAGGGGGATGCTCAAAAGAATCAGCAAGTAATGTGAAAGCTCAAAGTGGTCTTGAGAGTGCAATTTCGTTTCCTGGAGGCAAAGTACAAGGGGATGCTACAAGCAGCTGTAAATACTCTTTGTGGGACCAAAGGCCATGTACATTCCATTGGAGGACAGTCATGAGGAGGAAGAGATGTAGGGGTGTTAACTCGGTAGCCGCCGAGGAACAGCCTGTGTAGAGTCGCTACTACAGGGCACAGGAGCAGGAGGATCCTGCTCCACGGGGTCCACAGAAGCATCAGCATGCTTGCATGCTTGTGTGGTTGGTATGTGGAGTTCAATGCTGAAAAATGGTTGGTGATGTGCATCAGCAAGACAGAGGCTGGGCTAAGTGACCACGTGGCGACACCATCGAGCACGATCTTTGAGTTGGTGAAGGAGAAGACCGTTTGTCTTTAGTGGACTTCTTTGAGCCCTTCTGGTTAGGGGAAGACTTGGATGTTTTTTGGTTGGAGGGATGGAGGAAGTCTTCTTGGGAGTACTCCTTCTCTCCTTTCTTGCCTGCTGGTTATGTAGTGGGTAGCTTCGCCTCTTTAGGCGAGAGTTTGACGGTTTGTTGCACAGCAGGATGGGGGGATGGTGATGCTAACTTGACACTGGGTGACTTTACAACCTCAGAGCCAAATCTGAGGTCACATGTCTGCATGGCCATGTCCTCCATGGAGCGAGGGGTAACAAGAACAGAACTATAGGTGCCAGATGGGAGAACACAGGGTTTGCGACTAGCCAGCAACTTGCGAGCTACTGGGTAAGGCACTTTTTCCTTTACTGAAATCTCTTGAACAGCCCACTCATCTAGATACATGGGACAATCCCGGGAGGAGGTGGCATGACCGCCATTGCCGTTGATACAGCAGGGAGAAGGAGGCAGATATTCGCCTTCATGTACATCCCTGGCACAGGTTACGCATTTGGCTGGGTGTCGACAAAATGTTCGAGTATGATTGGAATGATGACACTAGTAGCAGCGCATTGGATTCAGAATGTATGGCCTGACTGTAATGATTTCACAGCCTGCTTTAATCTTGGATAGCAGTGCCACCCGATAAAATGTGATTAAAAGCGTACGGGTGGGCACCAAGGAGGAACTGACCTTTTTCATTACACGATGGATGGCACTGAAACCCTGATCAGAGAGGTAAGATTGTATTTCAGCCTCAGTTAGACCATTAAGCAGCCTAGTGTAAATTACACCACAGGAAGAATTCAAAGTTCTATGTGACTCGACACAAACAGGGTAGCCATGGAGAAGTGAGGCAGCAAGTAGTAGTTGTGCTTGAGAATCAGAAGCCATCTCCAAGAGCAAAGTGCAATTCCATAAATGAGAGCAGGATTTCACAGGGCCAGCAATGGCATCAACACCTTTCTGAATAATAAAGGGACTGACCGTGGCAAAGGACTGACCATCTTCAGTACATGATACCACAAGGAACTTCGGTGCAGTGGGAAGGGTCTTCAAATCAGTAGCCTCATTATGTTTTGATTTGTCGATGTTGATGGAGAGGACGATTGACTCATCATGAGGAAATCCCCCATGATTGCCAGCATCTCCGATGGTGCACTCTTTCAAACTTAGGTGATTATTCACACTTCAGGTCACACCTCCCAGACAACTTATGGAAGGACCAATTGGCAATTTGGGAAGGTTACAGCTCAGGCAATCACCCCTCCTTGGGCCTGGCCTGTACCAGGGGGTACGTGTGAACCCTACCTGTCGACCTGGGGCTGCGAATTATGCGTTACCCAGTCACCTTTTACGTGGCAGATGCGTAGGCCGGCCTTCAGGAGCACACAGGGAGTAAGAAGAAAAAAGAGGATCCTCAAATGCTGAAGTGGAGGAATGAGAGCAGAAGGGAAACAAAGAAACAAAAAGGGAGCCAAAAGAAAGTTGAGACTGTTCACAGGTCAGTGACAGAATGCAGAACATTCCCAATAATACCCCAGACACGTTCCCCAAGGGAGGGGAAAAAGAATAGCAAGGGGATAGACAGACAGCACGGAAGGGAAAAAGTGCTGCAAAGGCTAGGGCCCCTTGGTAGCAAAGCACAAACCCTCCAAAGAGTGGCGAGCCCCCTGGAGGGTGGTACGAGTGTTTTGGATACGTAATTTCTTTCATAGCAAATCAGCATTTCTTGTTTACAGTTCAGCCAGAGAAAACATTACCCATGAATTTCATTGTGTATCAATGCAAATAAATGTATCAATACAAATAAATGCCTCTTGGTAGCCAAGCACAAACCTTCCAAAGAGTTGCGAGCCCCCTGGAGGGTGGTATAAGTGTTTTGGGTACGTAATTTATTTCATAGCAAATCAGCATTTATGTTTACAGTTCAGCCAAAGAAAACATTACCCATGAATTTCATTGTGTGTCAATGCAAATAAATGTGTTTTTGAGGGTTTTCAGAAGCTACCATTGCATAATCTATGACCAATTTGTAGCAAATTGGCATTTGTGATTTAGTTACTGTGGCAGTTTTTCTAACATATTGTGTTACATTTAGTTTTCCTATAAAGAGGAATAGCCCTATATATCATCTGCATTTACTGTAAATTAATTCTGTTTTTGAGTATGCTAACAACTGTAATTAACATCAAAATGTTTTAGAAAACTAATAGTTTTTAACACAGGTTTTGTGTTACCTTAATAGAAATCTCATTTTTGTGTATTTGCTTCAGTTCTTGTAGGGAATTAGCAACTTTTTAGCTCAGTAGATTAAAAGATAATCAGTAGGCTTAATTTAATGTTACTTGTTCACTGCCTTGTAATATATTGCACCAGCCAAACATGCAGCCCCACTGTGAATGCTGTTCTCAAACAAGGGGTAGTTAGTTGACATTCGTAAGCAGCTGGAAATTGCCCTGACTATTGTTAAATAATTGCCGGCTGCTGCAAATCAGTGTGTTGGAAGAGCTCCTGAGAGACATGTACCTGTGATACCTATACCAGACCTACCTCAAGTACTATCCTGTGGATCCTGTCTCCTCTGCAGAAAGTAGAGGATCTGTCATTACCTGGTCACTTGACTGGATGTGGCATGTCAGTGGTATATATAGACTAATCCAGCACAGGGTGGATAAGGAACAGGAATGACTCAGGGTGTTGTACTAATCCCCCAACCAACAAGTTTGAGGTGCTGTCTTTTACTGAAATAGAAATTGAGCCAGTGGGGCTCACTTCACCTGTTTTGATGAAACCTGTTTTGTACAGTATCAGGAGGAAGCAGACACAGAAGGGTAGGGGCCTATTCATTGTTGGCATTTCAAACATATGGTGAATGATCATATCCCTTAAAAATGGCAGGAAGGGACAGGAAAGGGCACCAGGTGCACTCAGTGTGTATGCCTGGGGGCATCATTCAGAATGTTGAAGAGGCTATTCTGGTAGGCTTGAGGGAACTGAGTGCAACCAACTGCAAACTGTGACACACTTTGGAAAAAATGACACATGTCATCTGGGCTCTGAGGTCATTATTGGGTCATTCCAGTGACTGTCAAGAAGACCAGTCTTGTGCATGGAGTTTCAACAAAGCTCACAATTTGCAGCTTTGTCCCCAGAACTGATCATGATCCTTTGGTTCCAAGTTGATTGGAAGGACTGAACCAGAGACTTTGAAGGTTCTGTGACAAGCTAGGCTGCTACTTCCTGAACTTACACAATAGATTTGAGAACTGTAGAGTTCCACTAAATAAGTCAGGTGTCCACTATACATCAGAGGCTGGTACTCATGTAGCTGACTGTGTGTGGGGTGCAAGCAAGGGTTTTTTGATTAGGAGACTCTCCATCCAGTCCAGATAACAACAGCTGTAGGAAACCCAGTAGTATCAGTGTAAGATCAAAATAAATGCCTCCCACAAGTGAGGGTATTAAAATACTAATGATAAACTGCCGAAGGATTCGCAACAAAGAGCCAGAGTTTGAAATGCTCATGAAAAGCAGTGATGCTCACATATTACTAAGTACAGAAAGATGGTTGAAACCTGAAATTGATAGCAGTCAGATTTTTGGGGAAAATTTAAATGTAGCAGAATATTGTCAAGTGACCTTTCACAGAACCCAAATAAATTCTGGTCATAGAAAGGCTGTTAGTGGCACCAAAGTCAGTGTCCAGTCCCCAGTGGTGTACAGAAGCAGCTGAAACCATTAAAATTCAACAAAGCTCTTGGCCCCAATGGAATCCCTGAATTTGCAGCTGAGTTATCCCACCTTCTAACTAAAATCTGTCATAGATCCTTTGAACAAAAAACTGTGTCCAGTTCTTGGAAACAGACATATGTCAAACCTGTCTGCAAAAAGGACAGTAGAAGTGATCCACAAAACTACCGTATAATATCCTTGATTTTGATTTGCTGTAGAATTTTAGAATGTATTCTAAGCTAAAACATGAAGAGGTATCTTGGACAGAATGGCCACCTACATGCCAATCAGTATGGATTTTGATAACATGGATCATGTGAAACCTAACTCGCAACTGTGCTACAGGAATCTTTTTACGGACTTTTTGACCTGTTTGTGGTTTTTACTTTAAACTATGCTACACAGCCTGCATATGACATGTAACAATAATGAAATACTGTGATGCTTTTCTGAATGTAAAAATGCTTACAGGAATATCTTGTGTGTGATCTATTATATAATGATATAAAAATGAAAATTATAATATAGGACTGCTGGGTGGTACTCACCTTCACAAGACCTCCCTCTCACCCTGGGACCAAGTGGCCTGCCATTCTCTCTCTTTCTCTCTCTCTCTCTCTCTCTCTCTCTCTCTCTCTCTCTCCCTCCCTCCCTCTCCCTCCCTCTCTCCGCCTCCTCCTCCTCCTCCTCTTTGTCTTCCTCTTCTCCTCTTCGCAGAAGGGATCTATTGTTCCAAAAGCCTGAATGTTTTCTTGTACCTTTATGTGTGTCCATTGGCAGTACTACACATTTTGCATCCTGAAGATAAGCACTGGCCACCAACTCTCTATCATAATTTTACATTTTGTAAATAATATAATTCCTCATTCTTGCATACATCAGAGGTATTGCACCCATATAACCTCCTGTTAGTATTTACTCATCTCTGTTATATACATCAACTTGAGAATTGTATTATGACTGAAAATAGCTGTCAATAAATATTGCATGGACAATACAGTTTATTGCTGTTACAAAAACATCTTTCATTGTATTTAAACAGGGCAAAACAGTCTAAAAAGTGCTAAAGGCTACATGTAGCTCGACTGCACGCAGTTTTCTTAATTATAAACAGAATCATCTGAATTCTTCCCCCAGACACCAGTTTCTCAGAACTCTGCAGGTGGGAACTAGCACTATAACATGTCCTTGGCTCTCGCCACCCACCTAGCCTTAATTTACATTAATTCCCTCCATCTCAGCATTTATTCAAAATAACTACTCCTCTCTTCACTCTATTTTAGTTTTCTATAGCCTTCATTTTCTGACTTGTCTATTTTTCACCATCCCCCCTACCACCTCTGTTACATATACAATGCACTCAGCTTTCCACTCTTATTAACTTGTGAACAATGTTTTAGTAGTGATCTCTGTCTCGCATATTACCCTGTCTTCCACCTTTAAGCTCTCAGGTTTTTAAATCTCATCTGGTGCAGCCCCAACAATCAGTCTTTCCTTCTGAACCTGTCCAGTAAGTCTCCCATGATCTGGTGTTCTGTGTGACTTTTCTAAATTGTACCCCTTTCCCTAAACCTCTTCAGACCCCTTCACGCCTGTTCCTTCCCCTTCATAGTACTCCAGAAGAAAGAGCCACTGGCTCTGAAAGTTTGTAAAAGTTAAACCCTTTTGTGTGTGTGTTCCCCTGCCACTGCTTGGTGAGTAGATTTTTTTATCTGTCCATTTTCATTATATTATCAATAATTGATTATTTTCATTATGATATAAAATGGTTTAGCCAATGCCATTTTTTTTCTGTGCAGTCACCTTTTCAATATTAAATGTTTCATAATTGACAAAGTAATATTTTTTATAGAATACCCATGTTCGCGCTCTCATATATATTCACATGATGGCTCCGGCTATGGCACGAGGGTGATTGACTCACAACTTCCTGCCAACCAATCTCTACTTGCCAATTTGCTCCTTCTAGAGCTATGGGGCATGCCCCTCAGCAATGCTGCTGCATCATAGCAGAGTCAAGTTGTGCTGCAGCAAAGAGGTGTAATAGGTAGACTTGATTCATCGAATGCTGGATCGACATCCGCTCCCTTACAACCTTTCGTAAACACTGCAGCATAAAATCTGCCTTAATAATGGTAATAGATGGCCTGAAGCTCACCATGGATGCATAAGTGGCAATTATCACATGCTTCTTAGACTTCAGCAAAGCCTTTGATATTGTTGACTTTGACATTTTACTTGCCAAACTTGGCAGTCTAAATTTCTCCATCAAGTGCAATGCAATAGTTTCATTCATACTTGAAGTCTCACCAGCAGTGCATCATGTCCAGCACCGTAAAGTCACAATGGACAGGTGGTATCAGGTGTCCCCCAGGGTTCAGCATTAGGTCCTATATTCTTTTCATCTGTAAGTAAATGATGCGTCAGCAATTCTGTACTACTGAAAATACCACATGTACACTGATGAGCTCAAGTTGTATCTAAGTACAAAACCAATAAACCTGAAGACAGCTACCAAGAATCATAATACCAACCTGTGTGTACTACCAAAATGGGTACAAGATACAGGGTTAAAGCTCAACCCATCCAAAACCCAAGCATTACTGTTTGGTCATTCTAGGCTCATTAGCCTGAAATATTGGGCTACCATCTTTAATCATAAATGGGACAAGTATCAACTTCACTCCTTCAGCAAAGAGTCTACGAGTAATAATGGATGAAAATATAAATTGGACTCAGCACATAACTGCAATGTGAAGAAGGCATTAGCACCTCTCTTTGCCCTAAAAAAATATAAAAAGCTCTTTCCACTTGCCCTGAAAAAGAAACTTGTACACACACTTATACTTCAAGCCATTAATTACAGTGATGTTACTGTGCAAGGCCTTTCTCAGGAAAGTTCATGGCACCTGTAACTGGTTATGTATGCCTGTGTTCATTATATCTCTAATGTTCAACTCCCTGATCATAGATCACCACAGCTACCCTGGATGTGTACAGACAAGCACGGAGATTTCCATGCCCTCTGTCTTCTATACTGTCTTATCAATGGACACTGTATCTCATATCTCTCCTTGACCTTAATGTTCTTGTCTAAACAACACAGCAGAAACACCCATTATCATCAGAGCAAAATCCTTTCTGTCCCACTCCATCATTCAGCCACCTTCTGGAGGTCCTTCTCAGTAGCAAAACCCCAACTTTTGAACAACCTCCCCATTATATTAGAGAATTGAATAACATCTCCAGCTCCAGATGACAGGTAATGATGCATCTACTGAAGCAACAAAAATGAATCTTATCTCCCTCATTTTCCAGTATTCTTAATTGATGCAGTCTTCTTAATTTCCTTTTCCCAGAACTCGCTATATCAGAAAACATCTGTTCCATACACTTATAAATTCTTTGTATATCTTCCGCTACCATCATTATTATTATTATTATTATAAATAAAAAGGAGGTTTGACCCACATCAGCTAATTAAAAATAATAAGTACCAACAAATAACACAAACCATCAAATTAACAGATGATCTAGAACAATTAGTGCCTAATCTTAAAAAAGAGCAGAAAATCTAGCTCCCTTGAACCCATGAAGGAAACATGCATGGTGGACATCAGAATGTGACAAATTCCATGAAGATAGACACCAAGCATGGTTAAAGTTTCAAACACATAAAACAGAAGAAAATGCCATCAACCTAAAAAATGAAAGAAAAAATTTCACTCAAAATATTAGAAGAATCAAGAGAGGATTTCATAAAGATATTATAAACTCTATAGAAGGTAATTATCATAAAACCAACTCCAGGAACTACTATAAAATCTTTGGGAAACAACTACAACAATATGAGGCCCCTACACTAATACTGAAAGATGAAGATGGAAGAATGACACACAGTAACAAGGAAAATGCAGAAATCATGGCAAAAGCATTTAACAAACTTCTGAATTGCGAGGAACCCAAAGAACTCTTACAAATCAACATAAATACCCCAATAAAAACCAAACCTAACAAACTAGACCCTCCAACTTTCCAAGAAGTAGAAAAAATTCTTAAAGAACAAAAAAATTATAAGGTATGTGGAGAATATCAGGTTTTTGTTGAAATGCAGAAATATGCAAGTGACACAGTCAAGACCTCCTTACACATGGCTCTAACAAAAATTTGGGTAACAGAACGATTTCCGATATTGGACCACAGCTATCATCCACCCACTACACAAAAAGGGAGATAAGAGCAACCCAGACAACTACAGAGGAATCTCTCTGCTAGATTGCAAATACAAAATTCTATCCAAGATCCTATATGAAAGAATCAAGGAGCAATTAGAACAGGAGTTAGGGGAATATCAGGGAGGTTTCAGACCATGGAGAAGCTGTGCAGAGCAGATAATTAGTTTAAAATTGATTATGGCATACTACAAGAAATGGAACAAACCTCTGGCAATAACATTTGTAGATTTTAAGAAGGCATATGACTGTCTCCACAGACCTTCAGTATTAAAAATTTTAAGAAATCTAGCACTCCATCCAAAACTAATTAAAATAATAGAACTCACTCTAACCAACACCAAATCAAAATTGAAGTTTAGAGGAGAAATTTCGGAACCATTCCTCATAAAAACAGGCTTAAGACAAGGTGACTGCATATCACCATTACTGTTCAGCTGTGCACTGGAATACATAATGAGAGAATGGTACAAGGACAATCCAAAGAGGATAAGAATTGGAAGTGCAAAAGATGATATTAGCTTAAACTGCTTGGGATTCACTGACGATCTTGCTCTCCTAGACAACACTGTTCAAGAAGCCAGGCAACAAGTGAAATCACTGCAAGAAACAGAAGAGAAAGTAGGCCTTAGAATATCATTTGAAAAAACTGAGATTATGCTAACTGATCCACCACTTGCAAACAAAATTACAATAGGAGAGCAGGAAATCAAAATTGTTGATAAATTTAAATATTTAGGCGAAATAATAACATACAATCTAAATGAGAAGCCATCATGGCAGAATAGAATAAAAAAATTGAACTACGCAAATTACATTACGAAAACTACATACAACAAAAAAAGCCTATCTATAGATTCAAAATTAAAACACCATAAAACAGTTACACAACCAGAAATAACGTATGCAGCTGAAACTATCTTCAAAACAACTAATACAGCAGAAATTGGCAGAATACTGAAAATAGAAAGAAGAATAATTAGGACATGTATAAATAAACAGTGTAAAATAAATGGACATTGGAGAATAACATCAAATGAAACAGTATATAAGAAAATAGAACCAGTCATGAGCACAATCAGGAAGAAATGCATCTCATTCTTTGGACATCTGATGAGAACTCCAGAAAACAGAATTAGTAAAAAAATTAAAAAAATATTGTGGAATAGCAAGAGCGACATTAAATGGATCACAGAAATTAAGGAAGATATAACAGAACTTCAAATTACAGTAGATGACCTAAAAAACAAGACAGAGAAAACCAGAATACTGCAAGACCCACAAACCAGACTACAAAAATGAAAATCAATAAAAGGAGTACAGGAAGAGTGGTCTCAGATGAAGAAAGAAAAAAAATATCTGAAAGAATGAAGAAATATTGGGCAGACAGAAGAGCAAAACACCTTTCATATAAGAATAGACTCTAATAATTATATTACCTAAATACCATATTAAGTTATTGTTGAACCAAATTGTATCCCTGTGTAACAACTTGTTTAGAACTTTGTATTTTTGACTAGAGTGGTCCAATGAAGGCCATAAAATAAATAATACAATTATTAGTATAAGTATTACTACTACTATTATCAATAATAGTGCCAACAGCTGCAGCAGTACAAGTACTGCCACTAATAGCTTTATTAGATCATAGTCAGTGTAATTTACTCACACTAATAATAATAATAATAATATAGATTTTATTGTCTTTAGGCCATTACAGCAACCGACAACATCAAATGAGGATACAATTTACTATACAGTGTGATAAAGTATTGACTACTGAAATATTTTAGCTTTTATCACAATTAATGTACAGTGGCTCATCTATTGGATTATTGGATTTTACAGTTGAAGAATTCATTAATGTCATAGAATGGGTGGGCAATTAACCATTCATGCTTTCTTTGAATGTATGTTCAGGAAGATCCTGTATAGCATGTGACAGCTTATTAAATAGTTTTTGCCCTGCGACTTCATAGCTATTTATTGATTTGGATAATCTGTGGAAAGGCGTGTATATGTGTTTGATGCTTCTTGTATTGTAACAATGTACATTTTCTCTACATTTCACATCTTGGAGGTGTATATGTAGAGGTTTATTACTGTCATAATTTTTTGTTCAGTAAATAAGGGTTTGCAGTGAACCTTATGTGATGAATTTGTAACTATCCTAGTGTCTTTCTTCTGCAATAATAGGATGTCATGTATATGACTGCAATTACCCCACAAGATAATGCCATAGGATATTATACTTTGGAAAAAGCAAAATAAGATGTTCTGACATATGTTTCAGGTACACAATTTCTGAGTTTTCTTAATAAATAAATTACTCTACATAGCTTGGCCCCAGGATAACTTTTTGTCTAAATAAACTCCCAGGAATTTAACAGAACTAGTGTCAGCAAATAGAGGCTTGTCTCTTAGAGTGAAGATTATCTGCTGAGTTTTATTTTCATTTAGCAAGAAACCATTTGCTCTGAACCAACATGCTGCCTGAGTGAGTGTATTTTCAGCACAGGTTTTTAGATCTTTAAGATTCTTACTGCTATGTAGAAAAGTCATATCATCTGCATACAATACAGTGGTGGATCTAATAAATGAAGGGAGGTCATTGATCAATTATCAGAAACAGGAAGAGGCCCAGTACAGATCCCTGAGGCACACCTACATTTCCATACCAACACAAACTACCTGTTCACGGTTATTGAGATAAGCGTTTAATAGTCTAAGACTGTTTCCTTTGATGCCATAGAATTCTAGTTTCTCTAGTAATGGTGTGTGCTCAACACAGTCCAAGGCCTTGCTTAGGTCACAGAATGAGACCTGAGCAAAGCCTTTGTTCTCAACAACTTTGAGGATGTAACTGACTACCATGTCGATTGCATCAGTGGTCGACAGATTCTTCCTAAACCCATATTGTGGAACATTAATTATTCCTGGGTTCTCAAAGTGAGATGATAATTGTTGGTACATGATGCATTCTATTACCTTGGAGAATGCGGGTACTATTGAAATAGGCCTGTTTCTAGATGGAGAGTCTTTCACTTCAAACACTCAAATCATTTTAATACTACTTTCCATATTAAAATTGTAATTCCCTTGGTAACTATGCTGTAATAGATATTATATGTGTGAAACCCTGATCCTATGCTAAAGAGGGCCCGATGCCCATAATCAGATTAGGTTAAACAGATAAGTAAATAAAAATAATAGTAGATAAATATGTATTGTTTCCGTTTTACTCTCCATTTTCTGTACAATCTTACAGCAAACAATGGACTCTTCACCTTCTTTCCACATCTGCTGCTCTTTTTACATCTTCAGGTTCAGTGATCTTTCTTCCATACATAGGTTTCTTTTTGTACGATTTGCAATCCCCCTCTTTGCTAGCCTACATTTTTCTTTGTTTGGTTATGCTTTTTTTCTTTGCTGAGCAACCTTTGTAGTGTTTTTGGTAATATATTTCTGCTTTGTTTGCCAATTTATGCGTTATTTAATTATCTATCTGTATTGTTCAGCATTTCTTTTCTATGTTTGGCTGTCTTATCTCTATGCTTGGCGTTCATTTTCTTTTCAATTTACCAACCACTTTACTTATTTAGTTACTATTTTTCTGTATTTAACTATCTCCCCCTTTTCCTCAGAGTTTTATATGATTTCTACAAATCTAATGGCTAGCTCTTGTCACTGTTTTATAAATATTCCTTCACCATCCATTTGTCCATGTACAAATACCTTTGCTTTACTCAAAGACATTTTTCCTTCAAATTCTCAGTCCAAGTCATTTCTCATTTTTTTACTTATCTTGTCATCTTGCCTAATCCTTTACCTCAATACCCACGTTCCTGCTGCAAATGTGGTCTAACCAAGTCAAACAACTAACACACATGCTCTCCCTGCAATCCTCTTTAACCTTCAATATTAGTCACAAAGATCTTAATTTAAAAATTTCCATCTCTAGGTGCATTATACCAGTCTGAACAATACTAGGCTCTTATTCGCCTTTTCTCTGAGTGATACATCACCTCTACCAAACACCAGTCCCCACATCTGGTATTACTTTTCAAAATCCTCTTCATTTTTAGCCCTTGTATGTGCTAGCATACTCAGTGCAACACTTCTAAAAGCCAGCCATACACGTCACCAAAACCACTCACATCACCTAAGGTAGTGAATCAGATTATCCTCCTGTCCCAAAAGTAACATCCACAACACTGTCACCAACTCTCTTTCCCCCTCCCACCTCTCTTTCCTTGTCAACAGCCCAGCATCACCTCCTTACTTAACCTACCAAACCCCGACACATCTCCCAACCCAAGCCCCACCATAATCCTAATCAAACTCCAAAATTTTATAGCCCTAGCCACCACTTAGTCTTGAATGTCTCATCCAAATCCTTCTCCAATACTGTGACATCTGTTCTTTCCAAAGGCCTAACCATATTCCCCACACTAAAATGCAACCATGCTCTTCTAGTCAAAGATATCCTCTCATTCAACCATGACCCCAACTAGAAATAGCACTTCTGACCACCACCAACCCCAACAAACAGAGTGAGCATTGAGCCTGTCGACAACAGTTTCATCACAGACTCCAAAGACAACCTCCTATTCTTCCCTGAAACCATCTTTTCTGGGTATCCCAGGAATTTTTCATTCTCAGAATTGCTTCTCAATCCTGTCTGAAAAATATCACCAAAATCTCAAATCTTCCTGAACTGAGATCATTGCTATCTGAATTTCAAGGCAGATCACTATATCATCACCCACCTGCACATAAGGCCTTGTTTATTGTAGTACTTGACTGTGAGGAGTACTTGGTAGAGCATCATCAGCTCTTAAACACCTCAACGTACAAAATTGTTCATAGTGACCCCATTCATTCTATCCAGACTGAGCTGCAGTAATTCCTGGAAGCCCTAGGCTCTTCACAGGTTCTCCCATAGAACTCGTTACACCTCCTGATCCATAAACCCCCATTTTCTATCTACTTCTCACGATACACAAATACAACCATCCTGGCCATCTCGTAGTAACTGGCTTTAAATCCCATGAACACATCTCATCCTTAGCTGACTAGCACCTCCAACCCATCATACAGAACATCCTCTCCTCCATAAACGACACCATCACTTCTTGGAATCGCTGAAAGCAATTCCCACCTACCTCCTGAGACCTTCCTTGTTACCATTGATGTAACCTCATTAAAACCTCAATTTTGTAGCCAACTTCATCTTTACTCATCACTACTTCACTTTTGAGGGCCACACCTACAAATAAATTAGGGGACTGCTATGGGATCCAGGATGGCCCCATGCTATGCTAACCCTTTCATGGGCTACTGGGAAGAGGTATTCCTCAAGACCCAGAAGCTGAGCTCCCTGGTTTGGTACAGATTTACTGATCACATCCTTGTGATATGGACTCAAGCTGAAGAACTCTACAGTTTCCTGCAACAACTTAACTCCTATTCCCAATTAAAATTCACCTGGTCCCATTCCAAATCTGAGGCCACCTTCCTTGACAATGACCCCTTTCACCAAATCCCTAAACACCTACACAAATGACCTTTCCCAAAACTACCCAACAGATCTTATTCACAAACAAATTTTCCAGGCAGTATCCCCCTTTCATCTTTTGACTAAAACAGTTCCCACTTTCAAAAACTGCATGAGCATCCCCAGTATTACCGAGGCCTTTAATGCCTCAATACTTTACTCTGCAAAGCCTGACTTCCACAAGTCAATCCCTGAAATGAGACCCTCTCTCCCAACTCCATCCAGTTTCACTGCCTGCTGCCCACCTGTCTCACAGCTTCCTAGTCAAGCCTTATGACATTAACAAACCATTTTCCCTACCCTAAAGGCTCCTACCCACGAAATTATCCTCACTGTAAAATCTGACCTATGCAGCCACCATTTCCGACCTACTCCAGTCCCACCATTCATAAATCCTCCCATATCAGAAGCAGACCAATGAACAAAAGAACACATGTTGTTTATGAACTAACTTCTGTCGATTCCAGAGCAGCATACGATGGGCATAGAACTGTCTGCCCTGAGGACCCCCAGCTCCCAGTTGTCAAACAGAGTCTACAGTATGACCCAAGAGACCCAACTCCTTGCTACATCACACAGGCTATTTTGATTATCCCACCTAATTTTAGTTTCTCTGAAATCCAGAGATAGGAACTTTCCCTCTGACACATCCTTGCAACCCAACATCCTCTTAGACTTAATCCCCATTAACACATGCCTCCTCCCTTTCTTCATTATGCTTTATATTCACTTCTCACTCTGTTTTTATCTCTGAACTGAAGCTGCTATACTGCTTACCAATGCATCACCTCTGACCTACTCTCTCTCTCTCTCTCTCTCTCTCTGATGCATCTGTCTTCATGTTTGTCTACCATTGTCCTGACTACAGGCAGACCCTCTCATCCTGGGGTCTGAGTGACCTTCCCTTCATTTTTAAGTTTCCTGATCTTATCCCTCTCACCTGGCCAACAAGGGAGCTATACATTCCAAAAGCTCAACAATGTGTCTCTTTAGTGTGTGTGTTGGCAGTACTGCACATTTTGTCTTCTACAATGTACGGAAAGATAGATTGCTACTTACTGTAAAGAAGACACATCAGGTTGCAGACAAGCACAATTAAAAGACACTCACATACAGGTTTCAGTCATAGCCTTCATCAGCAAAGAGAGAGACATGCACAACATTCACACATGCATGCGCGCACACGCACCTAAAAAGATGATGTGACTTACCATACGAAAGCGCTGGCAGGTCGATAGAAACACAAACAAACACATACATACACACAAAATTCTAGCTTTCACAACCAATGGTTGCTTCATCAGGAAAGAGGGAAGGAGAGGGAAAGACGAAAGGATGTGGGTTTTAAGGGAGAGGATAAGGAGTCATTCCAATCCCGGGAGTGGAAAGACTTACCTTAGGGGGAAAAAGGACAGGTATACACTCGCACACACACACATATCCATCCGCACATACACAGACACAAGCAGACATTTGTAAAGGCACATACACACACACACACACACACACACACACACACACACACACACACACACACACACAAAAAAAAAGCTTTGCCAGAGTGATTCCATCCCAGAAGTCAAACACAAACTCCAATCCCTGCTTAAAGCCTTAGGCCCTTCCCTGAATGCCTCCCCTGAATCCATTTCCCTCCTCGCCCCTATCACACCCACCTTCTACATGCTCCCCAAAATCCTCAAACCCAACAATTCTGGATGAACCACTGTGGCTGGTTATTGTGCCCCCACCAAAGGAATTTCGGCACTCATCGATTGACACCTCCAACCAATTGCCCCTAATCTAGCCTCCCACATCAAAGGCAACAACCACTTCCTTCAACGACTCTCCATCATCCCCACCCCTTTACCTCCTGGATCCCTACAGGTTACTGTTGATGCTACCTCTCTGTACACCAGCATCCCTCATGGCCATGGATTTACTGCTATTGAACACTATCTTTCCCAATGTCCTTCAGACTCCAAACCACTGACTCATTCTGCATACGCCTTACTAACTTTACCCTAACCCAAAACTACTTCTCATTTGAAGTGTGGGCACTTGCCTGGCACCCTCTGCCAACCTTTCTATGGGACATCTAGAGGAGACCTTTTTAGCCTCCTAAAACCCCAAACCCCTAGACTGGTTCAGGTTCATTGACAATATCTTCATGATCCAGACCCAGGGCCATGACACCCTATCTTTGTTTCTTCACAATCTCAACACCTTCTCTCCCATCCACTTCAAGTGGTCCTCCTCAACCCAGCATATTCCTAGACACTGAGCTCCTCCCCTCTGATGGCTCCAACTGTATCTCTGTCCACATTAAACCCACCAAACACCAACAGTACCTGCTTTTTGACAACTATCATCCCTTTCACTCCAAGAAATCCACTGTTTCTGTCTCATAATTTATTGGTTTTCTTGACTGAATTTTACTTTGACCCAGCACAACAAACACTAGAACCGCCAGAGTGGTCCAAATGACTGCAACATGTTTTTGTTGCATTGTGGTGAGCTTCAGTGACTTTTCTAAGTTAATGGTCAGTATCAACCATACTAAATACATTTATTTTTTGAAAAAAATGGGCAGGACGTTGTTAAAAACTATACCTACAACTGCGAGAGTGGTCATTTCGATTGCTGTATTGTTCATTGTAATAAAATTTCTTACAACATGTCCTTCTTCCTTTGGTTGAGATTAAATCTGTTAACAATCAGTCTCTAAACAGCAATAACATTCACAATAGTGAAACTCTTTTAATTTACTTATGTCCATCATTTGTCTTTGAATCTCCAGTCATACTGTCATTCATTATGTGGTGTCACCACCAGACACCACACTTGCTAGGTGGTAGCCTTTAAATCGGCCGCGGTCCGGTAGTATACGTCGGACCCGCGTGTCGCCACTGTCAGTGATTGCAGACCGAGCGCCACCACACGGCAGGTCTAGAGAGACTTACTAGCACTCGCCCCAGTTGTACAGCCGACTTTGCTAGTGAAGCTACACTGACCAATACGCATTCATTTGCCGAGACGATAGTTAGCTTAGCCTTCAGCTACGTCATTTGCTACGACCTAGCAAGGCGCCATTACCAGTTTATATTCAGTGTAATAATGTCTAAACAAGAGCGATGTTCTCCAATTGTGGATTAAAGTTAAGTATTCCAAGAACTACATTCTTTTCTTTATAGGATTTACTTTACCTTGTTCCAGACCTCACGCCAATCTGCGTGAGCTTAACGCGTGCCTTTCGGCTACCTCCGAGTGGCTTGGCTGTCTTGCCACACCACTACAGTTGGCGACGAGGATGGGATTTTGTGTTTGTTGATAGACTGAATTCATTGTGTCATGGCTTCGCCACAATCTCCAGATGTACTGTCCGAATTTTATCGCTTGCAGAATCAGCAGACGCAGGCCTTATTGGACGGCCTTGGACAGCTCGTCCAGGGTCAACGTGCAATGCAAAACGATGCAGCCGCCGCCGCTCCACCGCTACCGCAGCTACAACATGCAGTTGCACCACCTTTTCGTCCTTTTGGAAAGATGGACGAAGTGGTCACGCCAATTTGGATTCCATCTCGCCGCCTACAGAATTGAAGGTAACGAGTGGCAGCCTTTTTTGTTAGCATCCGTCGGGGTGCACACGTACCGTGTGATAGTGAAATTATTTCCCCGACGCAACGTACCAACTCTGTCCTATGACGAAATTTTGTCGGCATTAGACGCATATTTCAAAGAATCAGTCAATGTAGTTGCAAAAAGGTACACTTTCTTTCGTACAAAACGTACGGCAGGTCAAACTAATCGGGCGTGGGTTGCAACTTTGCAAGGCCTTACTAGGGATTGTGCTTTTGAGTGTGAATGTGGACTCCCTTATTCAGATACTATGGTGCATGATGCAATTGCACAGAACGTTTCTGATGTTCGTATAAGGGAACAGATTTTGAAACTAGTCAATCCCTCCCTTCAACAAGCGACAGACATATTGGATCGGCAGGACACACTTGACTTTGCTCAGGAATCATTAAAAACTTTGCCAGCCGTGTGTCACGTTAACCGGCCCGCCGGGCGAGCTGCATGGAACAGTAAACAGCCCTCGCGCCCGTCCGCGCAGCTGCCGTCACGCCCTCTGCTACGTGTGCCGCGCAAGCACGCAAATGCAGTGCTAATATCATGCCCGCGGTGTGCTACTAGACATTCGCGTGAGAATTGCCCATCACGCCAGGCTATTTGCTTTCTCTGTAATAGAAAAGGACATGTTCAAAGTGTTTGCCAGAAAAAGCTCAGACAGGACACTCGCAACCATTCCAGGCCCTTTGCTTCGCGCCGGAATCGAACCAAGAATACACACGCTCGTGAACCTTTGCCATGGAAATTCAAGTAGTTCATTCCACTCCGCCCAGTGCCACTCTCTCTGACAGTGACTGTGTTCATCCCACAAATAGTGTGCGTCGACATCGACGGAAATCCCGTCAAGTTGCAAGTGCTTCTGTACCAGTGTCTGTTCACGTTGCACGAGACAGTCACTCTTGTCGTCAGCAGGACAATAAACTTTTTGTAGACTTGGACATTAATGGCAACGTGGTCCCATTCCAGCTCGATACCGGAGCTGCAGTTTCACTAATCAATCACGACACGTACCAACAGCTGGGCAAACCTCCGTTGCGTGCCGCAAATGTTAAGCTAACTACATATTCAGGTCACAAGATCCCTGTGTTAGGACAGTGCAGCCTTCTTGCAACATACAAGGGACAAACAAAACTTGTGTCATTTTACATACTTCGTTCTTCTTCTGCAGTGAACTTGTTTGGTTTAGTTTTATTTCAGTTGTTTAACTTGTCAATAGTCAATCAGGTCCTATCAGTGAACCAGACTGTGCCTTCAGCCAGTGTTTCTCGTCTCTGTGAAGAGTTTGCAGACATTTTTGCACCGGGCCTTGGTTGCGCTAAGAACTATAAAGCACATTTGGAACTGAAAGTAAACGCGCAACCGAAATTTTTCCGAGCGCGCAGTGTTCCCCACGCATTGTGTGATGAGGTCGCAAGAACATTAAGCGATTTAGAATCGCAAGTTGTGATTGAACGTGTGCAGGCTTCTCTCTGGGCATCACCCTTAGTAATTTTGCCGAAACCTTCCGGAAAACTGAGACTTTGTGTGGACTTCAAAGCTACAGTGAATCCATAACTAGTGATTGCAACTTTTCCTTTACCCCACCCGGAAGATCTTTTTGACAAACTGTGCCCGGGTAAATATTTTTCGAAGTTGGACTTAGCAGATGCGTACTTGCAAATACCAGCGGACGAAGAATCCCAGCGCGTTTTGGTGGTTAACACGCATCTTGGTTTGTATCGATTCAAAAGACTACCATTCGGGTGTGCATCCGCCCCTGCATTGTTTCAGCAATATCTGCAAACTGTTTGTGCGTCGGTCCCTACTGCAGCAAACTATCTGGACAATATTGTGATCTCCGGAAACACGGAAGAAGAACATTTAGCCAATCTCAGAACATTATTTCAGGTCTTGCGACAAAATGGCGTTCGCTTGCGGAAGGACAAATGTGTGTTTTTTGCTCGGGACTTACCCTATCTGGGACATGTAACCAGTGCCCAAGGCATACATCCCAGTCCAGAGCACCTCCGTGCCATACAAGACTTGCCTTCACCGCAGAATTTGAAGCAGTTACAGAGTGCGCTGGGAAAAATTAACTATTATCACAGATATGTCCCGCATGCCTCTTCCATTTCAGCTCTGCTGCATCGCTTACGCCGTAAGGGTGTTCCGTTTGTCTGGACGACGGAATGCGAACGCGCCTTTCGCCAGTTGAAATCGGCGTTGCTTTCCACTACTTGTCTTACGCCATTCGATCCCCAGAAACCCCTTTTGTTGATGGTAGATGCATCGGATTTCGGGATCGGTGCTGTGCTTGCACACAAAGAGGGATCGCATGATCGCCCTATTGCCTTTGCTTCCAAATTGCTCTCGTCTGCGCAAAGAAATTATTCCCAGATAGAGAAAGACGCTTTGGCTCTCGTATTTGGTGTTACAAAGTTTCATGATTTCTTGTATGGTCGTCACTTTACCATCATCACAGACCACAAACCTTTGACATCGCTTTTTCATCCGAACAAGCCTGTACCTCCACGTACAGTGCAGAAATTTATTCGCCGGTCAATTTTCCTCTCGCAGTACCGCTACGATATCTTGTATCAGTCCAATGCTAAGCACGGAAACGCTGATGCGTTGTCCCGTTTGCCTGTTGCTGAGGATAGAGCATTCGATTCTTCCAAACTTGCTTGCCTGTTCATTGATTCAGAAACCGATGACGTGGTCGAATCCTTTCCGATTGATTTTCGTCGTGTAGCTACAGCCACAGCTGCTGACCCTGTCCTTGCTACAGTTTTGCGTTTTGTTGCTACGCAATGGCCCTTGTCAAAGTCACGGATCGAGGATCCGTTGGTTCGCCGATTTTTTGCTCACAAGGAGAGACTTTTTGTACGACGTGGTGTTTTGCTGTTGCGTTCTGATAATGATCAGTCCAGGGTCGTGGTCCCACGTTCGTTACAGTCCTCTGGCTTATGGCTTCTCCACCAAGGACATTGGGGTATAGTGCGCACGAAACAACTTGCTCGTCAGCACTGTACTTGGTTCGGAATCGATGCTGCGGTTACGAATATGTGCTCTTCTTGCTTGGCGTGTGCCGAACAACAATCCGCACCACCGCGGAAATTCTTTGCATGGCCGAAAGCCACTTCCCCTTGGCGACGATTACACATCGATTTTGCTGGTCCATTCTGAAATGCTCGATGGTTGGTTGTGGTCGATTCTTTCCGTAATTTTCCTTTTGTTGTCCGGATGGCTTCCACGACGTCATCTGCCACCATCCAAGCGTTATCTGCTATCTTTTGCATAGAAGGTCTTCCACAGACTATTGTTTCCGACAATGGCCCACAATTCATGTCCGCAGAATTTCAGTCATTCTGCAAGGCCAATGGTGTTCAACATCTGACGACCGCGCCATTTTCGCCTCAGTCAAACGGTGCCACTGAACGATTGGTCCGCACTTACAAGTCACAGATGTTGAAGTTCAAAGAGTCGCATTCTCGGGAGGACGCGTTGTTGCTCTTTTTGTCCTCGTATCGCTCTCAGCCTCGAGATGGTCGCTCGCCAGCTGAGTTGCTCCATGGTCGTCCTCATCGAACATTGATGTCTTTGCTACATCCGCCGCATCAGGTTCCTGTGCAGCGGCAGCCACCTGCTTTTGCTCCAGGCGACGTTGTATACTATCGCAACTATCGAGGTTCAAGGCGTTAGCTCGCAGGGCGCATTCTTCACTGCCTCTGCCGCACTATGTATTTGGTTTTGGGGGCCTCTGGTGAGGTGCGTCGGCATCTCAATCAGCTGCGCCTCTGTCGTCGCACGGGTTCTGCCGCTCCCCGTCTGCTTTCAGCGCCGGTGCCGTCCGGTCAGCGCCCTGGGGACCCATCTACTGGCTCGCCTCATCCCCAGGTGTTACCGACGCTGCCTTCCATTTTGCCCCATGGCGGCGCGCCGCCGCCGCCGCCTGTTCTCCCACCGGCGACGCCCGCAGTGGACGCTTCGCTGCAGCCGCCAATCGCCTCCCTGGGTCACGCGCCGCCAATCGCTTCCCGTGACCAGTTGTCCTCCGACATGGAACTCTTGCCCGCTCCGCCCGTCTTCGCCTGTCGGGTACCCCGACGCGATGTAGGTCGACCCTTCGGCCCCTCCTGTCTCTCTACGGGCGCATACACCGCATGTTGGCGTGCATCCTGGACTAAGTTTTCAGGCATTTCCTAGCTCCCCTCAGACCGAATGGCCGGGTGCGGGTGGCACAGCCTCGCCTGTTGTTAGGCTCCCCATCTCGTCGCATACGTCAACATGGGGTCCTCCCCACGGCGGGTGGAAGCCTTATAACACAACCGTTCGCCAATTTGTGGGGGAGGAATGTGGTGTCACCGCCAGACACCACACTTGCTAGGTGGTAGCCTTTAAATCGGCCGCGGTCCGGTAGTATATGTCGGACCCGTGTGTCGCCACTGTCAGTGATTGCAGACCGAGTGCCACCACACGGCAGGTCTAGAGAGACTTACTAGCACTCGCCCCAGTTGTACAGCTGACTTTGCTAGCGAAGCTACACTGACCAATACGCTCTCATTTGCCGAGACGATAGTTAGCATAGCCTTCAGCTACGTCATTTGCTATGACCTAGCAAGGCGCCATTACCAGTTTATATTCAGTGTAATAATGTCTAAACAAGAGCGATGTTCTCCAATTGTGGATTAAAGTTAAGTATTCCAAGAACTACGTTCTTTTCTTTATAGTATAATTACTTTACCTTGTTCCAGACCTCACGCCAACCTGCGTGAGCTTAACGGGTGCCTTTCGGTTACCTCCGAGTGGCTTGGCTGTCTTGCCACGCCACTACACATTAGCTCATAGCAACATAGTAACCATGGCTTGCAGATCTCCATTGGTTATCGACACAGAATTGTTTGCTCTCTTAGATGATATTCCAGATGATAAATCTGAATCAGAATGTGACCTAGATGCAGAAGACCTCAGAGAAGATGTGGACGAAGATTACTGTCAACCAAACGATCACTCTGGAAACAGTGATTCAGATTATGCTGAAAACGTAGTTGTTCAGCCAGGTTATTAATAATTATGAAATGCCTTATTTACATGTCAAAACTCAACTTTTATATAAAATTCAGGATTTATATGACAATTACTCTGAACAAACACTTCTAATTCGAAGTTTTCTATTGTTCTATTACAGTAGCAGAAAATTTATCACATAAAATAAGATATCAAAAGGAACTGATCAACACATGCCTCCCAGGACCATGTAATATGCTGCTGGGTACTGATGGAGTGGACTGTATCAGAGTTTGGAAAGACCACATCTGGCAGATTGGCGAGTCATAAGATTGTGAGAGAAAATCCACAGCCCACACCATATTCAAAGTGGTATGTTTCTGACGCCAGTGTAGTGAGTGCGTGGCATCTGTTTATTGATGAATCAATACTGAAAGCCATAAACATTGTACAGAAATGGAGGCAAAACTTGTTCTGGGAAATGAATTGTGGAGTGTAAGTTTGGAGAAACTGGAGGCTTTTATTCTTTATCGTATGCTTGTGGTGTTCTTGGAGCCAATAGTACTGAACTTGATGAACTGTGATCTAAAAAGTGGGGACCACCTATCTTCAGTAATACTCTGGAGAGAAACTGCTTTCGAAAAATTCTAAGATTATTGCACTTTGGTGTTAGAAACACAAGATCAGAACATTTGAAGACAGATAAATTCACTGTAGTATCATAAGTTTGGAACAAATTCATTGAAAATTGCCATTTGACTTATATTACAGGTGAAAATCTGAGTGCTGATGAACAGCTTTTTCCAAGCAAAACAAGGTGTATGTTCTTACAGTATATGCGAAACAAACCAGATAAATTTGGTGTAAAAGTTTGGCTTGTTGAAATTGACTCAAAGTTTCTGTGCAATGGGTTCCCTTATTTAGAAAAAGTCGACCACAGATCAAGTGGCCAGACACTTCCTGAAAGTGTAATAATGAAGTTGATGGAGCTGTTTCAAAAGAAGAGGCAAAATGTGATTATGGACAATTTTTTTACAACAGTGAAACTGGGTGAGAAGTTGAGAACTAATGGTACTAGCTTTGTTGCAACAATTAGATGACCAAGAAGAGAAATCCCTAATGCTGTGAAGGCAATGAAGGCTAATCACAGCAAACGAAACAAGAATATGCTTCTGTATAGCACTTTGCATTCAGAAGTTGAACTTCAAACTGGTCCCAGGGCAGGGGGGGGGGGGGGGGGGGGGAGGAAAAAAAAACACCTTCAGAAAGAATAGATTTCTACAACAATACAAAATATGGTGTTGATGTGGCGGACCAAATGACAAGAAGAAACACTGAGCTGGTACTCACAGATGGCCAGTTCATGTATTTTATAATATTCTTCACTTGGCAGCTATCAATTCGTGGATCATTTTCAAGAAAATAATAGGGATGAAGATCACTCATCAAAATTATGTCCTGAAGGTAGCAGAGGAGCTTTGTATGGGGTACATGGACTCAAAAAGTAGTTTGGTGGAAACAGACACTGAATCTGGAAACTATGTGGAAGGAAATAAAATGAGGGCACAATGTCATATGGAGAAGTGTGGGAGTAAGAAAAGTTATATCTGCAAAAAAGTGTAAATGGCAAGTGTGTGGTTCTTGTTCAAAGGACATAACTAAGGATGTGGTATGCAGTTCCTGCTACTAAAGATGTGTTATTCACATCAGTGAGTGCTAATAAACTGAAGAAAAAGTCAGGCAGTGTTTTACAAATATGTTGTGGTATGTGGATTTGGCAAACAGATTTCATGACTATAAGTGTACTACATAAAATATTACAGTAATTGATTTTATAACTATGAGCAAGCAATAAATAGATCAGCTTCTTTACTAAAAGAATTTGAAACAAAAACTGTGTTTGTTAATTAGGTAAAATGTTTTTAAAAATTCATTATTGTTTGTAATAAAGGGAAAAAATATTAAATTTGAGGAAAATTATATAATTTATCTTATTTCAGATTTGTAAACCTAAAATACACATTTCAAATGATAATAATGAGAACGAAAATAATAATTTTCTTATAGCGGTAAAAATTACTGATTGGCAGTTCTAGGTATACAATACGTTCTGGCAGTTCTAGTGTTAAACATTTATCTTTTTCTATCATATTATCTTCAGCAAGCTCATGTATCTCCCACAATTTGAGTTAGAGCGTATCCTGTATGGGTCTAAGAACACAGAAATTGTGGCTAGAGCTGATATTCAGTAAATAAAAGGAACACCACAAGCATTTGTTGAAAATTTAAAGAAAATGGAACATTCAATGAGTCTACTACAATTTTCAAGTATACTATACATTGCAGCATTTTATTTACTGTAGTGCATTTTTGCACTTTAAAAGTAGTTTATATATTCAGGAGAAAGTATGGACAATGCTAGGAAGAAAATACTGGCAGCCACTTGCGGTTTTTATACTATGTACTCACATATTTCTTGAAAGACAAATCACACAATACCCAAAAAATAATGGTCTTAACACAGTGGATAATAGCTTTCTGAGCTTATTTTCGAAATTATTCCAGGTATTTTAAATCTGTCTTTGCAACTACAATAAAATGCATATTTTTGTCACCAGAAGTGCTTCATTTTGTTGAAATAAAATATTGTCAGAGGTCTGAAATGAATATACACTCCTGGAAATTGAAATAAGAACACCGTGAATTCATTGTCCCAGGAAGGGGAAACTTTATTGACACATTCCTGTGGTCAGATACATCACATGATCACACTGACAGAACCACAGGCACATAGACACAGGCAACAGAGCATGCACAATGTCGGCACTAGTACAGTGTATATCCACCTTTCGCAGCAATGCAGGCTGCTATTCTCCCATGGAGACGATCGTAGAGATGCTGGATGTAGTCCTGTGGAACGGCTTGCCATGCCATTTCCACCTGACGCCTCAGTTGGACCAGCGTTCGTGCTGGACGTGCAGACCGCGTGAGACGACGCTTCATCCAGTCCCAAACATGCTCAATGGGGGACAGATCCGGAGATCTTGCTGGCCGGGGTAGTTGACTTACACCTTCTAGAGCACATTGGGTGGCACGGGATACATGCGGACGTGCATCGTCCTGTTGGAACAGCAAGTTCCCTTGCCGGTCTAGGAATGGTAGAACGATGGGTTCGATGACGGTTTGGATGTACCGTGCACTATTCAGTGTCCCCTCGACGATCACCAGTGGTGTACGGCCAGTGTAGGAGATCGCTCCCCACACCATGATGCCGGGTGTTGGCCCTGTGTGCCTCGGTCGTATGCAGTCCTGATTGTGGCGCTCACCTGCACGGCGCCAAACACGCATACGACCATCATTGGCACCAAGGCAGAAGCGACTCTCATCGCTGAAGACGACACGTCTCCATTCGTCCCTCCATTCACGCCTGTCGCGACACCACTGGAGGCGGTCTGCACGATGTTGGGGCGTGAGCGGAAGACGGCCTAACGGTGTGCGGGACCGTAGCCCAGCTTCATGGAGACGGTTGCGAATGGTCCTCGCCGATACCCCAGGAGCAACAGTGTCCCTAATTTGCTGGGAAGTGGCGGTGCGGTCCCCTACGGCACTGCGTAGGATCCTACGGTCTTGGCGTGCATCCGTGCGTCGCTGCGGTCCGGTCCCAGGTCGACGGGCACGTGCACCTTCCGCCGACCACTGGCGACAACATCGATGTACTGTGGAGACCACACGTCCCACGTGTTGAGCAATTCGGCGGTACGTCCACCCGGCCTCCCGCATGCCCACTATACGCCCTCGCTCAAAGTCCATCAACTGCACATACGGTTCACGTCCACGCTGTCGCGGCATGCTACCAGTGTTAAAGACTGCGATGGAGCTCCGTATGCCAAGGAAAACTGGCTGACACTGACGGCGGCGGTGCACAAATGCTGCGCAGCTAGCGCCATTCGACGGCCAACACCGCGGTTCCTGGTGTGTCCGCTGTGCCGAGCGTGTGATCATTGCTTGTACAACCCTCTCGCAGTGTCCGGAGCAAGTATGGTGGGTCTGACACACCGGTGTCAATGTGTTCTTTTTTCCATTTCCAGGAGTGTATTTACAGTCAGACCTGTTTTTTACATCTAAAAACAATTCACTACAAAAGTTACCTTTGTTACTTATGATACGTTATGTCCAATTTTTGCTCACTTGTTTTTAGGTATTCCCTCATCTGGCAATGTACCATTGTTGCAGACACAAATTTAAAATACCTTCAACTATCATAAATCAGCTACAGAAAATATGATCACACAAACAGAGAATTTTTATCTGAAACTTCATTTCAAATTTTAATGTTTGGTTTTTATAATGCTGTCTAGAAAGGTTTCATCCATGTCTTTGTATGCCCTATTTTTTACACTTTCGTTTGTGTAATGTTCATGTGTCAATTTTCACAGACAAGGTATTTCATGGTACAATTTCTAGTATGATAAAAAAAATTATTATTATTATTACGTTAAACATATTTCAATTCTATCAATTTAAATCTGTATTTCATACTAGAATGCCGTGTTCCCAGTTTGGCACAGCTTTGCCACAGGACACACGAAAGCGGTCGAAGACGTCCGTCTTCTGGTCGGCTCCTGATCGTTGTCAGAAGGAGGCTAGTTTTTGATTACGCAAAGACTTCTATTATTTGGAAAAGAACAACCCGGATTTCTTTACGTAATCAGTATGAATTTTATAATTACCTAAGGGACCTTTAATAATGAATAGTAAAAAAAAAATTGCTTTTGCAAATGAAATCATTAATAAATGGGGCAGCTATGAGTTGTATAGAAGACAAGGAGTGGCCTTCTGTCTACGACCAGGATGCCGCAGTATTCTCTGCTGTAGTAAAGGCTGTTTGACATTTATAAAAATAATATGCCACGGAGGATAAAAAAGTATAAAGGAAAAGAACAGAATAAGAAGTCTGGTACATCTACATCTACATCTACATTGATACTCCGCAAGCCACCCAACGGTGTGTGGCGGAGGGCACTTTACGTGCCACTGTCATTACCTCCCTTTCCTGTTCCAGTCGCGTATGGTTCGCGGGAAGAACGACTGTCTGAAAGCCTCCGTGCGCGCTCTAATCTCTCTAATTTTACATTCGTGATCTCCTCGGGAGGTATAAGTAGGGGGAAGCAATATATTCGATACCTCATCCAGAAACGCACCCTCTCGAAACCTGGACAGCAAGCTACACCGCGATGCAGAGCGCCTCTCTTGCAGAGTCTGCCACTTGAGTTTATTAAACATCTCCGTAACGCTATCACGGTTACCAAATAACCCGGTGACGAAACGCGCCGCTCTTCTTTGGATCTTTTCTATCTCCTCCGTCAACCCGACCTGGTACGGATCCCACACTGATGAGCAATACTCAAGTATAGGTCGAACGAGTGTTTTGTAAGCCACCTCCTTTGTTGATGGACTACATTTTCTAAGCACTCTCCCAATGAATCTCAACCTGGTACCCGCCTTACCAACAATTAATTTTATATGATCATTCCACTTCAAATCGTTCCGTACGCATACTCCCAGATATTTTACAGAAGTAACTGCTACCAGTGTTTGTTCCGCTATCATATAATCATACAATAAAGGATCCTTCTTTCTATGTATTCGCAATACATTACATTTGTCTATGTTAAGGGTCAGTTGCCACTCCCTGCACCAAGTGCCTATCCGCTGCAGATCTTCCTGTATTTCGCTACAATTTTCTAATGCAGCAACTTCTCTGTATACTACAGCATCATCCGCGAAAAGCCGCATGGAACTTCCGACACTATCTACTAAGTCATTTATATATATTGTGAAAAGCAATGGTCCCATAACACTCCCCTGTGGCACGCCAGAGGTTACTTTAACGTCTGTAGACGTCTCTCCATTGATAACAACATGCTGTGTTCTGTTTGCTAAAAACTCTTCAATCCAGCCACACAGCTGGTCTGATATTCCGTAGGCTCTTACTTTGTTTATCAGGCGACAGTGCGGAACTGCATCGAACGCCTTCCGGAAGTCAAGAAAAATAGCATCTACCTGGGAGCCTGTATCTAATATTTTCTGGGTCTCATGAACAAATAAGGCGAGTTGGGTCTCACACGATCGCTGTTTCCGGAATCCATGTTGATTCCTACATAGTAGATTCTGGGTTTCCAGAAATGACATGATACGCGAGCAAAAAACATGTTCTAAAATTCTACAAGAGATCGACGTAAGAGATATAGGTCTATAGTTTTGCGCATCTGCTCGACGACCCTTCTTGAAGACTGGGACTATCTGTGCTCTTTTCCAATCATTTGGAACCCTCCGTTCCTCTAGAGACTTGCGGTACACGGCTGTTAGAAGGGGGGCAAGTTCTTTCGCGTACTCTGTGTAGAATCGAATTGGTATCCCGTCAGGTCCAGTGGACTTTCCTCTGTTGAGTGATTCCAGTTGCTTTTCTATTCCTTGGACACTTATTTCGATGTCAGCCATTTTTTCGTTTGTGCGAGGATTTAGAGAAGGAACTGCAGTGCGGTCTTCCTCTGTGAAACAGCTTCGGAAAAAGGTGTTTAGTATTTCAGCTTTACGCGTGTCATCCTCTGTTTCAATGCCATCATCATCCCGTAGTGTCTGGATATGCTGTTTCGAGCCACTTACTGATTTAACGTAAGACCAGAACTTCCTAGGATTTTCTGTCAAGTCGGTACATAGAATTTTACTTTCGAATTCAATGAACGCTTCACGCATAGCCCTCCTTACGCTAACTTTGACATCGTTTAGCTTCTGTTTGTCTGAGAGGTTTTGGCTGCGTTTAAACTTGGAGTGGAGCTCTCTTTGCTTTCGCAGTAGTTTCCTAACTTTGTTGTTGTACCACGGTGGGTTTTTCCCGTCCCTCACAGTTTTACTCGGCACGTACCTGTCTAAAACGCATTTTACGATTGCCTTGAACTTTTTCCATAAACACTCAACATTGTCAGTGTCGGAACAGAAATTTTCGTTTTGATCTGTTAGGTAGTCTGAAATCTGCCTTCTATTACTCTTGCTTAACAGATAAACCTTTCTACCTTTTTTTATATTCCTATTAACTTCCATATTCAGGGATTCTGCAACGGCCTTGTGATCACTGATTCCCTGTTCTGCACTTACAGAGTCGAAAAGTTCGAGTCTGTTTGTTATCAGTAGGTCCAAGATGTTATCTCCACGAGTCGGTTCTCTGTTTAATTGCCCGAGATAATTTTCGGATAGTGCACTCAGTATAATGTCACTCGATGGTCTGTCCCTACCACCCGTCCTAAACATCTGAGTGTCCCAGTCTATGTCTGGTAAATTAAAATCTCCACCTAAGACTATAACAAGCTGAGAAAATTTATGTGAAATGTATTCCAAATTTTCTCTCAGTTGTTCTGCCACTAATGCTGCTGAGTCGGGAGGTCGGTAAAAGGAGCCAATTATTAACCTAGTTCGGTTGTTTAGTGTAACCTCCACCCATAATAATTCACAGGAACTATCCACTTCTACTTCACTACAGGATAAACTACTACTAACAGCGACGAACACTCCACCACCGGTTGCATGCAATCTATCCTTTCTAAACACCGTCTGTACCTTTGTAAAAATTTCGGCAGAATTTATCTCTGGCTTAAGCCAGCTTTCTGTACCTATAACGATTTCAGCTTCGGTGCTTTCTATCAGCGCTTGAAGTTCCGGTACTTTACCAACGCAGCTTCGACAGTTGACAATTACAATACCGATTGCTGCTTCAAACAATTCTCACTAGCAAATTAGGGCTTATTTGTAAACAATACAACTTACATAATTACTTTTCTAACAGTATGGTGCGATCAGATTTCAGCCTGTCCTGTGCTGTCTCCTGGGTTCACGTTTTTTTTTTTGTCACAAATTATAGTCACTACTTTTCTCCTTTCGTTGAAGACAATTCTTGCACTGTTCAACACCTCTGATAACAATAACTTGCTGATTTACAGTTTCGAACATGAATTACTTTAATTTTATTAATTAATAATGTTGTCTGCACGCTAGCAAGACCGCTCACTTTTTTAGCTTAAAGTCGACCTCCTTTACGTTTTCACATAACCAGCAGAAGTACATTAAAAATCTGAAGATCTACAAACTTTTTTACTGTCATCTTTTATTTAGATCGAAGCGGAACGACAGTTCAGCTTCTGTTAAAATGTTTCTTTGACTGCGCAATCGATGTATTAGCGTCCGCGCTAGATGCGCATCTTTACAGTTATGTAAATTATACAAAACAAATGTCTTTCAAAGGGTACTCAAAGCTTTCATAGGACGGAAATACCAATAATATTACATCGCTTCCCGTGTGAGGAGTAATGAGTCTGAAAGATCGTTACGACTCACGCGCAGTCGTAATATTATTGGATTCACGTACTTAGTGAATGAAGTATTTAAGGATCTCTCCTTGCAGGGAGCAAAACAAACATAACATAAGGCACATAGAATTATATACGTTTCATACTAAGTCGTCAAAGCTACTCACAGTTGCTTGATCATTAACAAACTTGGTTGTGGCATGATGTCATCATAAGTGTTCAAGGATTTAACATAGGTTCTCAAGAATTACTCTCATTCAGTCAATTGAAACATTGAAATACTAACATAGATACAAGTACAAATTAAATACACATACAGATACATATATACATAAATATTGACAAGAAGAAAAAAAAATTCGATTACAGCATTGGTGCATTTCCACCAATTTTGAACAGAACATAAAAATTTATCAGTCTTTCTCGTAGCGACGTCACTCTTCACTTTGTAGTTGGGAGTATTTCCCATGAACTCGGATGATTTTCACAGGGGAATTCTTTCATCACCTGTCACTTTTCACTGCACTAAAACTGGGGATCACCTTTTCACATTCTGGTGGAAAACACTGGGAATTTCACTATGTGAAGGCGGAAGTGATATTTCTTGACTCGACGATCCATCAGGTCATGTCGGGAATCAGGAAAGTTGATGACTGGTTCAATGACGAATGAGTCAGTTTGGTGGCTGTCTTAATCTCATTCCAATTCATGTTCCAGCACATGAAAATACAGAAAAAAATCTGTATTAGGACTTGCTCATTAACTAGCATCTTAATCTAAGGGAATATAGAGTAAGAATTTAAGACAATAAAAATTACTACATAGACTATGTACATATACATTGTATATTATTCATATTTTGTGTCTAGGTTTTATGCCCTTTCGTTAGCAAATATTAGCAAAACACGTTTCGTCTTGTACAGGTCTTTCTTAAGCAATGTATTTAGCAATATTGCCGTAGCAATTTTCATAGTTAAGGAAAAGTCATAATTAGTGTCCTTTTAATGTAAATATAGTAAAATCGTGCGTAGTTTATCAACGTTTTATTATTTTTATGTCCATTTTCATCTCAAATCTTGAGCACGCTCGCGCCCGTTACGGAGAGGAATGCTTATTGTTGAGTACGGGCCGGCGAGCAGTCATTGAATGTTGCCACAGTGCTTCACAGTCACGTGGTAACGAACTGGCGGTTTAACAGCGTTGGCAGTCCGCGCCCTGCACGAGGCGGATAGTTCAGTGGCTACCAACCCTTCTTTTTTTTAAATTTGTGCATTTTGTTGAATCGTGGGTACTGGAGCAGCCCGTCAAGGCGACATGGTCAACATGGACGGTAAATTGACTGCACCAGCGACGAAGAACAGTCATCGATGAAAATGACTACTGTCTCCTATTGCAGTGAGTACAATAGCTTGTCTATCCTTTGACTGATAGTCACTGTATCGTCGTTGCAACGTGAGAATACTTGTAATGCTACTTCACACGCGGAACATCACTCGTGTCCATAAGTTTATTACAGTTTTGATTCACACAAGGGATAACTAGTTTTTCGTGCCCGTACATGTGTCAAATTACGATTTTACACAAGTGTCCATCATTTTGTCACTGAGTCACACGCAGCAATCCATACGTGTCCATATAGGTGTCGCTATACCACAGAGTAGCACAGGTAATGCTAAAATTACTTATCATGAAAGGATCATTTACAAGATATACATAGTTTTTTTTATTACTGTCCAAGACCTAACGAAAAACGTGTTTGCTATTCTGAATGGTGCTTCTGATGCACGTTAGATTTTACATGTACTTTAAATCTGATTCTTTTCCTTTTCTTATTCTATAACAGCCTTTTTTTTCGGTTACATCAATAATCAGTAAAATATACCCACTTTGGCGTGCCGAACAGTTCACGTTCAAAACTTCATCTAACAGAAATCGGGAAAATTATTCCTATTTCCTAGGATGCTTTTGCTCACAGCAAATCAGATTTACATCACATTTCGATAAGTAACTGCAGATACGCATTAACCAACGAGCCACGATCGTCAATACACACAATATACACGCGTCAAGTCTTTTGAACCAATTTCCAAATTTCTTCCCCTAGCGGGTAGGGTAGAAAGGTAAGAATCTAAAGAAGAAAACTACAATAGGATAGTGCAAGAAAATGAAAGATACGAAGATAAATAATAGGTGAAATAATCAGTTTAGCAAATTCATTCTTCGGCTCCACCGTTTTTAGTGTCATCCACGTGACATAACTTGACTTCAGTATTAAAATGTCGCACAAATCCGCTTCCAAAGCATCTTCAAATATATTTCAAAATCACGGCATGCGGACATAGCAGAAGAATGTAAGCAGACTATCTCAGTCCTCAACTAGGTGTCTTAATATCGAAGGTTTCTGTATAATACTCGTGACATGGGAATAGTCTCTCTAAGTTTCTCCAATACAGGACCTAATTCTTATTATAAATGCAAATTTCTTAACTGGTTGACTCATAGTAATAAATTAATTAAAGTTGCTCTCCAGTTGCGGGTACCATTATTCATTTCTTGGTACATTAACTATATGTTGCTGCTTATACTCGGTGTAATCTACAGATTACAATGTATCAGTTTTGCATCGTACATGGTTCTAGCGACTTAAAATATCAATCCTTTGAAAGCTTAACTTAGATTAATACTTCACATATACGGACATTCTGGTCTGAATGAGGGATTTAAAGAAAACCTTTACTACTTGGTAAAAAGGAGATTTGCCATAACTTAAAACTAAAGCAGCAGGTGGCACTTTGGCACATCCCTTACTCAACTCAACGACTGCAGTCTTCTCTTGCTCAAGAAACTTAAAACTACCTTAAAACTAAAGCAAATCTTATTTTCCAAATACGTAGAGTACCTTCTTCAATCAGTTCATATCTTTCAAGCTCCATCATTACTTTGTGTCCACCTCACTCAAATGATTACGTCACCTGCAGAATACATGTACATGCTGTTGACCCACATACTTTCTAAACAGATCAGACTCTTGTTTCAAGTTGCAGCTTAACATAATAAATGATATATTTTTTTAATGTTTTTCATGGTACTTCTTTAGGTCTACATGGTGGTAAAGTCCTTTTATTCGTCCACTAACTGGATCTGCCAACACATAACAACCAATATGTGGCTTCCTGACTATAACAAACGGTCCTTCGTATAGGTGTTGCCACTTACGATTTTTACGTAATATGAGAGATGGTTTGAAGCGTGTTCTCAGAAGAACACGCTCGTTCAGGCGATACGACAGAACTTTATTGACATGCTTGTCAAATGCCTTTTTTCTTAAATTGGCATGAGTTGTGAGAGAGATCAGGGCTTGTCTTAACTTATTATCTAGGTCGACTTCTGGACCTTCTATCTTGGGAATAGGATCAGTCCATTCATTGCTTTCCCTTTTGCCTGGAGATTAGTTCTGAAGGTGTGAAACCGGTCAAAGTGTGCTTTTAGTTTTCCGCATGTTCATTAGATTGAATTTCGCTCACAATTACCTTTGAAGTACCGGGCGGTACGCTCGGTACGAAGTTTGCTTCCGTATCCCACCTAAGTTGCGAGCTATTTGCCGGAATTTCAGTCGAGATGGTGTGTGTTGGCGGGTTTGCTCGGGCATAATAGATGCGAGAATTTTGAGGTTCATGATTTTGACTTTGATAGTTGGTAAAAGGTGGAGGACTATTCCTAAAGTTTGGAGCATACTGTTGTTTGTATTGCTTGGAAGGATCTGGAGGATTTCTCCCTTGAGAACAGTGCTGGAATCTAGGCTGGTTACCATACTGCTGTTGACTGTTGGTGTTAATCCAACGTCCTTTTCCATTGAAATTACTATTATTTTGGCGATCGTTATTGTAGTGATAGCGATCATTGTAATTAACTGTTAAAGTACCGTATTGCTGTTGTGTTGTCTGGTATATGGGGTGGTACCTGTTTTGATCCTGGAATTTGTGTTTCTGCTTCCCGTTACGGCGATAGTAATTGTTATTATCGCACGGAACGTCGTGTCCTTTACTGTTGTTGGGTTGGTATGACATACCTGAGTCTGCGCCTACACCGTGCGGCTGTGTAGTGTACAGGCCAAGATTACAATTACTCCGCGCACTAGCACGCACGTCTTCTCGAATCATGTCAAGGTTGTCAAGTACTGACAGATAAACCTCCGTGTCGTCGTCACTGACATTTACTAACTTCTCCCTGATTGATACCGGTAGCTTTGACTTAAGGATCATAATTACGTCCTTCGTGGAAATGGGCGTGTCCCAATATTGTATTTTTCGCAGGTATTTCTCGAAGTACCTACGGAGACCAGCACTTCTCGTATTAAACGGTTCAGCATTATATACTTCCTTTCTAAGGCGTTGTTGTATACCTGAACTCCAGAATTTGTTCAGAAATTGCTTTTCGAAGTCAGCGTAATTATTACATCTGTCAATTACTTCTGTTCCCCAGACAGAACCCTCTCCTTGAATGTAACCTACTATAAAGCGCATACGTTGCTTGTCATCCCAGCTCTCAGGAAAAACACCATTAAATGACTTCAGAAAAACCATTGGGTGGATGTTGCGTTTCTCTGGCAGAAAAGGCTGGAACACGCGGTGCTTGAGAACGCTTTCTTCTTTCATTAGCTCGACAAGAGTTACTTGATCATTCTGGTTGCGTACTAACGGATTCTTATTGCTGTGTCCATGTACAAATGGAGAGAGTTCTACACAAGACACGGGATTATTATTGTATTCATGTTCTGAAGAAGGCAAGTGTGAATGCTCACTTCTATTGTCATTAGGAAAATCATTGACTTGTTTCAACTGCTCGATTTCCTCAGTGAGGTGTCGTTTCCACTCGGGAAGATCTCGGTGAAAAACTCTACGAATCTCTCCTAATTCGGTGAGAATCGTATCTCCTGATGTACCTGGAGCAGCTAAAACTTCAACTGTGGCTGACTTAACAGCTTCTTTTAAGTCGTGTTGAACCTTGTTTTCTATGTACTGTTCCTTAGTCTCGACCCATTCTACAAATTCTTTTCCTATCGTGGAACGTACGTTGGCTGCAGCATCATTCACCCTCTTTTCAATGTTTATTTCGGATAGCGCCTGTGTCAGGTCACTGACCTGGCCTTGCAGAGTGACGACATTGTCTGCAAGCTTGTTTACTTTAGCTCCGACCTCAGCGGATTTTTTTGAAACTTCTGTTGTAACTGCCTGGCAACTTTCGATTTGTACTTTGATGTCTTTGTGCACGTTACCTACTGTGCTCTCACATGCATCTGCCTTCTGCAGAATACCTTCTATCCTTTCATTAACTTTAGTACTTAATTCCGAGATATATTCCACCGTGACTGTCCTTATTCTTGCCTCTAAGTTGGCATCAATATTATCTAACCTATTTTTCATTGTACCAATCATGGTATTCAGGCCAAACCATTTTCGCTCTGTCTTCCGTTCCTTTTCCCTTTCTTTTTGTTCCCTTTCTTGTCTATCTCGTTGTTTTTGTAATTTATAAGCTTCCCTTTCCAGTTTCTCCTGTTCTCTTTCTTGAAAAAAAATTCTCATCATTTCAACCATCGAATTTTCTCCCGCTTGCCGTGACGATGATTGCTGTGACGATACGTCACGCACACCATCATCGTCTGCCGTTCTCTCCATTCGCGAATCGGGTCTGCCTGTTCCCATTCGCGAACGTAGTGGGTATGACTTGACAACTGTGTCATCACCGTCATCCACACTGTTTGTCAGCTTTCCTTTGTCATCTGCCATGTTTATTTTCAAGTTTGTGACGTAACTGCTCAAAGAAATATTTCGCAGCACGCCGATCGTCAACTCTCAGATGCGCGCGCTGATAGTCAAACGTCACACCGCGGTAGGTGACAATTGCAGAGCTATACCGGGTAGAAGACAAGATGGCACCTAACTTTGAAAATAAGTGACAAACACCTACTAGGCACTTAATCCAGCTATTATGGCATCCATCTTGTGTTCTTAACCGTAGCAACAATGAAGATGCTAATAATGCTAACAAATAAACTTTGCATGAAGAGATGATCAGAAACGAATTCTAACTACGTGAATAAGCAACTCTGCAAGGAAATAACAGCGATAGGATAAAATGAAGCAGTAAGGAAAGAAATTCCGGAAATCAGTTTTTTTTTATACAAGACGCGAGATTCTATGCGTAATGAAAAACGTACTTACATCAGTCGTTTTGCGCACTGTTGTTATTTTTCGAATTTTTTTTTTTTTAATACTTCCACGGTTTCGTTCAGTACTTCCTTTACGGCTTCCCGATGTCCACCGGATGATGTCATGAAACAATAACAGAACAGATTAAAAAAATTTTTTATCAAGTCCCTGTTCGGGCGCCAGATCTAGTATGATAAAAAAAAATTATTATTATTATTACGTTAAATATATTTCAATTCTATCAATTTAAATCTGTATTTCATACTAGAATGCCGTGTTCCCAGTTTGGCACACAGCTTTGCCACAGGACACACGAAAGCGGTCGAAGACGTCCATCTTCTGGTCGGCTCCTGATCGTTGTCAGAAGGAGGCTAGTTTTTGATTACGCAAAGACTTCTATTATTTGGAAAAGAACAACCCGGATTTCTTTACGTAATCAGTATGAATTTTATAATTACCTAAGGGACCTTTAACAATGAATAGTAAAAAAAATTGCTTTTGCAAATGAAATCATTAATAAATGGGGCAGCTATGAGTTGTATAGAAGACAAGGAGCGGCCTTCTGTCTACGACCAGGATGCCGCAGTATTCTCTGCTGTAGTAAAGGCTGTTTGACATTTATAAAAATAATATGCCACGGAGGATAAAAAAGTATAAAGGAAAAGAACAGAATAAGAAGTCTTGTAAACACTAAATATATTCAAACAATTCTCACTAGCAAATTAGGGCTTATTTATAAACAATACAACTTACATAATTACTTTTCTAACAGTATGGTGCGATCAGATTTCAGCCTGTCCTGTGCTGTCTCCTTGGTTCGCGTTTTTGTCACAAATTATAGTCACTACTTTTCTCCTTTCGTTGAAGACAATTCTTGCACTGTTCAACACCTCTGATAACAATAACTTGCTGATTTACAGTTTCGAACATGAATTACTTTAATTTTATTAATTAATAATGTTGTCTGCACGCTAGCAAGACCGCTCACTTTTTTAACTTAAAGTCGACCTCCTTTACGTTTTCACATAACCAGCAGAAGTACATTAAAAATCTGAAGATCTACAAACTTTTTTACTGTCATCTTTTATTTAGATCGAAGCGGAACGACAGTTCAGCTTCTGTTAAAATGTTTCTTTGACTGCGCAATCGATGTATTAGCGTCCGCGCTAGATGCGCATCTTTACAGTTATGTAAATTATACAAAACAAATGTCTTTCAAAGGGTACTCAAAGCTTTCATAGGACGGAAATACCAATAATATTACAAATTGTATGTTTTCTATGTGGATAGTAGAGCCCCTTCATTGTAATTGTAGTGACCAAAACTTACTGTTACCTGAAAACCATCCATTCACTTGTTGCGAATTCCAAGGAACATCCATATTTCTCTTGTTTCCATGTTAAAAATTTGCTTCTTTTGGTAAAAAGAAGCAGAGTTTGCACAATGTCACTTTGCTAACACCCTAATGCACTTGCAATTATGACAGAACCCTGAAACAATGGTTCTCTAACCAAGAACTGAGGAATAACAGGATGGTGAATGTAAAAGTGTGGGGTGACAGATTGAGCTTGAGTTGGGATACAGTTTTGAAACACATTTATTAACGTGACCAACTTCAGATATCTTATGAAAACTGAAATAAAATACCACATTTTGTAAATACAGATTAGACTCTAACAGACTGCTGCATTGGAATTAATAACTGAGCTTTTATAAAACACAAAGTGATAAGGCAAAATGGCGGCTAGTGTTGATATACATAATGTTCATGTGAAAAAAAGTGAAAATTACACCGATAAAAACAGAGTGTGCACAAATTGTAGTGATGAAATCAGAAAGTTAAGTGATCATGTAAGTAGTCTGCAACTAAACATTAATACCCTGATGAGGGAACTAAAAAGACTTATGTCCAGAAAGTGTAAACCTACATCAACCTTGCCTCACAGTAACCACAAAATTCCAGGTAAAGTGAAAAACAAAGTGCCTCATTCGCAATGAAGTTTATTGTATGAGCCTAATATCGCATTTACAAACAGGTTCAGTGTGCAATCAACTGTGCAAGATAAGAAACATTGTGCATCTGATAAAACTAACTTCTGAGCTGAATATGAAACTACAAATACGCGGAGTGATACATCCAAAAGAATGCCTAACAACTCAATTACTGTTATGAAAGGAAATGAAACTGAAAGACCTGAACACTTGCATGACCTAAATATCAAGTGTTTGTCCAGTGCTATTACTAAATTGTTTGGCCATAACGCCAGTGGGCCTTCTAAACATGCAGAGATACCTAAACAAAGAAAAGTAGTAGTGATGGCAGACAGTCATGGTCGTGGATTTGCTCACCTTCTGAATGGTCAGTCCAGTGTACAAACAATCGCTTACATAAAGCCTGGTGCTTCTATGTCAGAAGTTTGCAAGCATGTACAATCCACAGACGTTGCTGATTTATCCTGTGAAGACTTTGTTGTGCTAATTGGTGGGTCAAATGACGTATATAAAAACAAAACACACAAAGCAAAACAAGAACTAAAAAGGTGCTTAGGACAGTTGACTCACACAAATGTTTTAGTGCTGAACATCCCACATCGGCATGACTTACCATCTTGGTCATGCGTAAATAAAGAAATAATCAATGCCGACCAACAACTTTCATTACTTTGCAAACATTTCAGAAATGTAGAATTCGTAAATGTTAACAATATTGGGTGCAGATTCCACACATTACATGGATTGCACGTTAACAACATGGGGAAAAAACTGCTTGTCGGAAAAATTGAAGAAATTATCATCAAGAGGCGTCAAACACTCAAAAGCAAAATCATCCTGGATTGCCACCCCACATATTCGAAGGAAACAATGCCAGCAAGACCTCACTCACCAACATCAACAACAAAAGAAGGAACAAGGTGCCTCCAGTATTCAGACACAGTAACAACAATGAATGCAATAACAGCTCTACCAATTGCAGACCAGCTCTAACACCAGCAGCAAAATTATCAACAGTAGGATCAGCAGCTGAACAACTACCAGGGGGGCCAGACACAGAAGAAAATTCTGCTGCAGATGATAATAGAAGAATAGGTGCAGTCGGGAAAAGAAAAGCAGTAATTCCAGCACACCTGAATGATTTTTTATTGACAAGGTAAAGGTAAGTGATCAAGTAAATATGCCAAAGTCTAACAATATGCCAAAGCCTAACAAATCCTGATTCATCAAAATGTCCAATCTTTGCTAAACAAATTAAGTGAAGTTGAAATTTTACGTACTGATGAGCTAAAAAACGCTTCTGTAATGTGTATAACTGAACACTGGCTGCCTAAAGATGCAATGTCAGTCACAAAACTTGCAGACTTCAATCTTCCATCATCATTCTCTAGAATTACATACAGTCATGGAGGCTCATGTACATTTGTTAAAAGTGGCATTGATTACTGTAACATAAAACCCATTGAACTGTTAGCTGAAGAGAAAGTTTTTGAAGTATCCCCAGTTGAACCCTCTGCATTAAAATTAATAATATCTGTGTATATAGGAGCCCTGATGGGAACTTAAATGATTTCTGTCATCAAATAGAAGCAGCTTTAAATACTATAAAAAACTTCAACAAAACAGTGATCATTTGCGGAGATTTTAATATTGATTTTCAAGAAATCTCAAAAGACCAGCAAAGCTTGATGCCCCTATTGGAAACATATAACATAAAAGCCACCATAGACTCTCCTACAAGAGTTACACCATCAACTAGCTCAACAATTGATCAGATATTAGTAAATACAAATGTAAATCACAATCTCTGTGCCGGAAATCCTAATACTGACTTCAGTGATCACTATGCACAGTTTATTGCTTTGCACACCCCAAGTGAAACAACTGAAAAAGAGGAACTTGTAAAAGAAGCAAGGAAATTCACTAACAAACAAATAAACCTTTTTGTACAGAGACTAAGTGAAGAAACTTGGTATCAAGTGTATACTTGTGAAAATACTAACAAAAAGTTTGAAAAATTCATGGAAATCTTCATGTCATACTTTGAAGCTGCATTTCCATTAAAAAGGCAAAAATGTCAACCTAACTTCAAAAAGAACAAATGGATTACAACAGGTATTAAAATATCTTGTGCAGAGAAAATAAGATTACACAATATAGCAAAGACACAGAACATGCCTCGTGAATTTCATTTGTGCCTGAAGAATTACAAGAGAATCCTCAAAAATGTTGTAGGGAAAGCTAAAACAATGGCAAATGACAAATACATTGAAAATTCAAAAAACAAATCTAAAGCTATATGGGAAGTTATAAAAAATCAAACAACAAGTGAAACTAAACAATATAAAAATATGACCTTATGTTATGAAGGACAAATGATTTCTTGCCCAACAGAAATTGCAGGGAACTTCAACAAATATTTTGCAAACATAAGTGAGTGGACTGGAAGAACACAACAAAATATCACCTCTATCATGCAATAGTGTGAGAAATGTGTCTACATCTTTGTTCCTGTCACCCACAAATACTGAAGAAATTTTATCAGTTATAAAAACCTTGAAAACAGGGTACTCATGTGGAATTGATGGAATACCAGATGCAATTATTAAAAAACGCTGTCTTGCGTTAGCTGAACCCTTGACAAACTTTTTCAACAGTTCACTGGCATCAGGAACCTTCCCTTCATGCTTAAAAACAGCCAAACTGGAACCACTTCATGCTTAAAAACAGCAAAACTGAAACCACTGTTCAAAAAAGGAAATGCAGAATGTGTTGCAAATTATAGACCAATAGCCCTGATGCCTGTATTTTCAAAAATTTTAGAATTTTTTTTTATATGAGATTGTCTGATTTCCTAAACAAAAATAAAATTCTCTCTCCTTCACAGCATGGCTTCAGTAAAGGCTATTCAACGGAAAATGCAATATTTGCATTTCTTAATGAAATCTATACTAAACTGGATCAAGTGAGTTTGTGGCAGGCATATGTCTTTATTTATCTAAAGCTTTTGACATCATTGACCATAATGCCCTACTGCAGAAGCTTGACCAATTAGGAATTAGAGGTATATCCAATGAGTGGCTCAAGACATACCTCGCAAACAGGTGGTTCAAGTGCAATATACTGACCATAACAAAATCAGCTACTACTATTCAGGATATGAAAACGTGAAATATGGCATCCCTCAAGGATCAGTACTAGGACCCATTCTGTTTTTCCTCTATGTCAATGATCTTATGTACAACAAGTATTGCAAACTACCCTCCAATTTGCAGACGATACAAGCTTCCTTATTAGTGGTAAAACAGAAGAAAAACTAAAAGACTCTGCTATCCAAACAATGAACAGTGTAGAATAGTGGTTCAGTTATAACAAGCTAATTATAAACAAAGAAAAGACAGTAGCACTGAACTTCTGTAATGTAAAAGGAAGACACCACCCAAACATAAAAATAGAACTTAGGGACAGAGTTCTTGAAAGTGTTGACAGCACTAAATTTCTGGGACTCTGGCTCCAGAACAACACAAAATGGGAGATACAAATTGAATATTTGCAAAGAAAACTAAGCAAAACTTGTTACATGATACGGATCTTAAAAACTTGTTGCAGCAAAGCCAGCCTGTTAAATGTATACTACTCCTATGTGCATTCTGTAGTTAAATATGGCACAATCTTCTGGGGTAATACAACAACAAATGTTAAACTTTTCAGGATGCAAAAGAGAATACTAAGAATTATTGAAGGGGTAAACAATATGAAATCATGCAGACCCATATTCAGAAAACTGTCGGTTCTTCCTCTTCCTTGCATTTTTATCTACGAAACATCAGTTTTCATCAAACAATATATTGATAGACACCCAGACATCTTATTTAAAAATGAAGATATACATGCACACAATGCAAGGCAAAAATCTGATCTTCATATGAAACAGGTGAGAACATCATTGTGCCAAAAAGTTACACTACATACTGGAATAAAGATTTTTAATAATCTGCCTAACAATATTAAATCAATAGGTAAACTCTGTAGTTTTAAGGCTGAAGTAAAGGCATATTTAATTGATCATTACTTTACCTCACTCGATTACATACAGACCAACACTTCTTGTTAAATTTTGTGCGAAAGCCTCCCCACAATAAAACAATTATCACTTTACTAGGAAACACAATATTAGGTAAAGATATTCTACTTTCTACTTTGGCATGGACAAGTTTGAATTCTTTCCATAAATTATCTATGCCTCTCTTAGTATCCTTAAGTCCCGAAGCTAAATTTTGAGAAACATTGTCAGAGGTTACCCTTGCAGCAACTTTTCTGTCTATTATCTCTTCTACCTGTTCCTCCAGATTACTTATATTTACTATGTCTGAAGTGGCTAGTTTCTCTTTAACATTTCATTCCACATCCCCTACTTGAATGCTCAAGACTGCAATTTACGATTGGACCATAGGCATTAATTTATCCTGTTTGTCCAAACTCTCTTTTAAGGTGTGTAACCTATGCTTTACAGCATCAAATGTAACATTGCATATGCTTTGAAATGATACTAACTTTTCGCAAAGTTCAGTTTCTACGTTATTACATTTATCTTCAATATCAAATTCTAGTTTTTTAGCTAAGTCCTGAAACTGGTTACTCTGTGTCTTGGTTTACATGGATAGTCAGAGAATTACTTAATTCATTCTTTAAATCTAATTGCAAACTCTCCATTTTATCATTTAAGACAATGAACGTAGCATTTAAAACCTCACCCTGTGCTTCTAGTTTTTCACTTAAAGTAGCACTTAGTTCCTTTCATATAGCAGCTGAATCCGCCTTCTGTTCATCTAATCTAGCATTTAGTTGAGCATTTGCTGAGTCTAATTTAAGACTTAGTGCTTTCATTAAATTTGCTACCTCAGTCCAGTCTGGCATTTCTTTTCTCACTGTCATGGCCATGGCTGGTTCTGACGTTTCCCCAGTCTTTTGAGTATTATCCATACTCCCCCCACTTTTAGCTCTAGTGATCATTAAAATAAATTCACCTCTGGGTATAATAACTATACTAACAGTCTATTATTGAAGCGTGTCCTTAACTTCACACTCAAATAATTATTGTCTTTCGTTCACCCTGCATAGAGTTTTAGGCTGCATCAGTGAGCCACTGTGGAGCACCAGTGAACAGTATGGGCACCGGTAGCATCGTAGGTTGGTTTCAGCGTCAGTGCCGTTGAAAGGATTTGTAGTCAACACCGGTGAGCAGCAGCTGGTGCCATTGGCGTTGGTTGCTGGTTACAGGGTCCTCGCCCCCGTGATGTGTGTGAGCGCTGCTTACTTTCCACACTGGATCTTCATCATCAAACAGATCTCAACGTAACTCTTCTTAGTCTAAACTGTTGAGATTTTCCTTGCGTCTTTTCTTGTGTGGTATTTATTAATTTTCGCCCCTTTTCTACTGTTTACGCAGAATCCAACTCTGCGAAAAAATTTCCCTGTTTTGTTACTATTGGTTGCTATGGCAACCCACAATATCTTTTTATCTTGATTTCGTTTCAAAATTCCTCTTTCTTTGAGTCCTGATATTGTCAGTCACCATGTTCTAACTGTTTTGATGACAAGAGAAGAGGTGCAAAACTGGATTGCTAACTTCACACTTCTCTTACTACTTGAAACGTTTAGCTGATCCTCTTCTCTCTCTCTCTCTCTCTCTCTCTCTCTCTCTCTCTCTCTCTCTCTCACTAGACATAACTTGGTTCCCTCATACTTTCAGTTCAGTTCAGGTATATTTTCAAATGTAGTGGGTTTAATAACCACCAGAAATTCTAAAACAGGTCTTGCTTCTAGCAAGTCTAACATTAAGATTAAGTAAGTCTCTAGACACATCATGTTTCAATTGTCTATAACAATTACAATTAATTGACCACCAAGGAATAATGTGTAGTTACTCCTTGCACCCTCCATACAGGTTCTATGGTGCAAGCGGCAAACACTTGTCAGCGTTGCCCGTCTGATGCAACGCCTGTCCTCCCATGACCAACGTCCATCCTGCGCACACAGACATGTGTTGCACAGTAAATAGTCTCTCTCTCTTACACATTTATCCTTAAAACATCGCATGATTGAGGCAGCAGAAGATCGAGTGGTTCCAGACTTTATGTGGAAATTCTCGAATCACTGCACAGTGAAGGTGCTCAGTGTAAGAGGGGTTAGGATAGTATGGGATCATGGTAATGTGTTGGACTCTCATCCCTAAACAAACTTGTTCAAATCCATTGGCTGTAAAACAGCTCACATTATCAGTAATGATGGGTTTTGGTGGTCCAAATGTACCAAAAATCCTACTTAAATTCTGGGTGACTGCATGAGTTGTTGCTCCTCTGTTTGGTAACAACTATTTGAATCTGATACAGGCATCAATACAAACTAATATATATTTGTTCACGTCCACAGTTCTTGGCAGGGGACCCATGAAATCAGTACACATGCGCTGAAATGCCTTCTCAATGGGCTTTGAAGCCAAGTGCCCAACCTCGGTATTCTGAGCTGGTTTACTCAGAGCACATACCTGACAGTTGGCTACCCTCTTGCGAATCACTGTGTCCATTTTTGGCCATGAGGAAAACTCTTGGATCTTTTCCTGTGTTTTGTATGTCCCCAGATGCCCTGTCCCCTCCTCCATCCGACACTGGGGTTTCATGGAAATATTTAACAACAGCGGGACCAGTTCCTCAGGTGCTACAGCCTTAGGTTGTCCCTCATCATGCACCTTACAACACAACACATAATCTTTCATTTAAAAAGGTCAACATGCTCAGTATCCACAATCCTCTGCTAGATGACCCTCACAAATTCAGCCCAATCTTGAAAGTTTCAAATATCTCTGAACAAACCAGGGATTTGAGTTGGGATAGAACTAAATTTGACCTGCCTGTTTCTGTTCATCCTCTGGAGGATGTGATAGACTATCATCATCCTGTTCATATATGCAACTTAAGCCATTGGCCAACACATTCAGCCCTTGATATTGTGTACCTCAAATCTAAATGCCACCAGTGCACAAGGAGCTCTGTTAGAGTCACATGAATTCCAATCAGTTGCAAACATAGTGACTGGCTTGAACTGTTCATCTAAAGGTATCTGGCTGTAAGCTTGGCTTTGATCTAATGTGGTAAAAACCTGAGCCCCTCGGAACCACCCAAAGCACCAATGAAGGTCTGGCGGAGGTACCGTAGCGACTTTAACTACACCTTTTTATTTAATTCCCAATAATCCACTACTGGCCAATATTATCTACTCAATTTAGGCACCAGAAATATTGGCACTATGGTGGGTGACATAGAGGGATGAATGACACCTTGATCAACCATATTCTTAATTTTTTTCTTGTAATATCTTCATCATAGGCACAGATAACCTATACGGTGTCATCTTAACTGGCACATGGTCCACTAGCTCAATGTCATACTCAAGCATTCGGGTGACCCAAGTTTCTTTGTTAGCACATCCGGAAATTGGGAACGAAGAGCTTCGATTTTGTTCTTAACAAATGATTCAAATGGTTTAATTTATCATTACATGTATCTGACTCCTCTTCAACTGTCCTGCTCTCCTGGGACTTCTCCTTACCAGTTACCATGGCAACACATTCACCATGCTGGCAGAACTTGAACAGAGTTCCTGGTTTAAATTTGAAATAAAAGCTCCTCCAAGCCCAATACGGAATTATGCCCACCTTTTCAATGAAGTCAGCTCTAAGTATGCAAGATAAGGCCGGATTTTTAACAATCTTCATATTAATTTTCCACTCAATATCTCCCAAGGCTACCTTAATCAGCAAACTACCTTTAACCATTAAACTTGATTTATCCGCCATCATAAACAACCCCTTTTACAATGACAATTCTTCCCACTTACATTTACCTTGCTGTTGGGTGAACCAGACATAATCAGTCACTGAGATGGTACTCCCTAAATCCAAGACTGCACAAACTAGCTCATTATATACAACAATACACACAAAGGTCAGTTGTTTATTCGACACATCCCTAATTGCACATATTAGTTTATCCTGTCAGTGATACAATAATTGTCACAACACAAAGTTGCAAACGTATTCCCATTACAACCCTTCTTCACATGATCTGGAGTATTACAATTCCAAAATTTCAATTTTGAGCTTTCCCCTCTCACAAATTCTGTTCCTCAGTACCTACTGATTGTATCCTGACCTGGATGGTATTTTCCTCAGCACTCACTTTCTTGTTCACAAAATTCTTCCCCTCCCATTTCTGTCTATGGTAGTCTAGATACTCCTAGCTTGAATCTGTCTGATCAGATCCTCTAACTGTAAAAATGTCCTAGATACATGACAGAATACCACCCTTTTCCTACTTTCAGTGTTTAATCCTTCTAATAAGAATGTTATGACCTGTTCCTCTGTGTGATCCAGAACCAGTGCCAATATGCTTCTCGTAATTTGGGCAACATATTCCACTAATGGTTCATTAGAATCCTGCTCATTTTCATACTGCCAATAAACTATTTCACTCAAAGCTCAGGGAGGAATGAGCCTAATTATTCAGTGCCTACACTATTGCTGAGTATTCTTATGTTGTAAGGCTGGCAAAATGTAGGGAGGAATGAGCCTAATTATTCAGTGCCTACACTATTGCTGAGTATTCTTATGTTGTAAGGCTGGCAAAATCTCCTTGCACTGCCTAACTTCCACAGTTAATGGCAATTAATCTTAATGCACCAATTTCAATTAGTTCAATGACCAAAGCCTTATGCTGAAATTCTAATGAAAAATACAAAAGCTTCAGGATTGAATACGCCAACTCAAGCGGCATGCTAGAGCACTGCTTTAAAATATCTTGCAACAGATTTTGCAACTTGGTAAAAATAATATTCAGGATCATTCCCTTCATGTCCACACTGTATGCCCCTAAATTATTGACAGGATGTGCAGAATGCACATTTTATACAGCCATTCCCGAATATTATCAGTATAATTCTGTAGATCCTTGGCCTGTCCTGGATCAACACCAACCAAGTCATTCATTCTATCAAGAAAATGATTGAATCGGGCCTGTAACCTACAAACCTGACTAGTCCAGGATAATTTCAACGATCTCTACCAAGGCTTCACAAACAGCAGGAGAGGCCAACTTTACCTCACTGGGTGCTGTCACTATGTGTGCCACTGGAAGATGATAGTGCTTATGTATTTGTTCAATCAATTCCTGTACCGTATACTTGGGTTCAAGCTCCTGTTGCTCCAGTTCATAAAAAAGTTCACTTCACCTCAGACAAGCCACGCATTCTGGAAAATACAAAGTAATTAACAGCCACAACTTAATCTTAATATCTGCTCATCCCTGGAGCTCAATCGATCAAGCTCGTTCTGCTACCAAATTTGTAACAGGAAGATGGATGTAAAGCTGTGGAGTAACTGACTGAGCATGACTTGGAATACAGTTTTGAAACACATTTATTTAGCTGACCAAGTTGAGATAATTTTAAGAAAACCACAATAAACTACATTTTGTAAATACAGACTAGACTCGAACAGACTGATGCATCAGAACAAATACTTGAGCTGTTGTAAAACAAAATATAGCAGATCCAAATGAACTGTCAACATTCTAATGGTTTCTGATGACACAAGACAGTGTGGTACTGAGGTGCAAGACTCACACGCCTCTCACAGTTGACTTACGTATTGTGTGCAGCCGATCTTCTTCTTGGGTCAGATGGCTGCGTCGATCTTCACAAACTCTTCTTCTCCAAAGACTATAACTGGTTAAAGGAATTTCAAAATAGACTCCTTTTCTACTCTTGAAATGGTTCTGTACTCTTACGATACTTTTTGCTCAACTCTGTTGTATTTTCATCTCCACAATAAAACAACTTCACAAGTTTCACACAGCATTCAACTCTCGCAAGTCAACCCCATCTTGGACCATCAGATACCATCCGCCACACACCATTGGGTGGCTTGCGGAGTATAAATGTAGATGTAGATACTAACAGATACAATTACAGTATGTTTGGTTCAATAACCACTATAAAACCAGTTCTTGCTTCTAGCAAGTCCAACGCCAGAAAATCAAATGTAAGTGTCTTTAGTTCAATACATAATTCATTTGTTCACAACAAATACAGTCGTTACAACATCAAGAAATAAAGCATGCTTGCTTCTTGTACTGGACATACAGCTTCTATGGCGCGAGCGGCAAACACTTGTCCGTGCCGATCGACCGTCACTATTGCGGTATTCTCCCAATACACGTCCATCCTGCTCACACAGAAATGAGCGGCGAGGCAGACACACATCCACTCTCTCACCCTCGTACTTAAAATATCGAGTGTTCGAGATGGTGGAAAGTCAAGTGTCTCTAGAACTTACACCCAAATTCTCGAGGCACTACTCAAACCACTACTCAAAAAAGGTAAAAAGGATGAAGTGGCTAACTAGAGGCCCATTGCTCTACTATCTGTATTCTCAAAAATCATAGAAAAAATTTTTCAAAGAAGAGTAGTAGATTTTTTGGAAGAGCACAAAATACTATCCACAGCACAACATGGTTTCAGGAAAGGCCAATCAACTGATACAGCAATTTTTGAACTATTATGTGAAGTACTTCAGAGACTAGATTATTTATTTATTTATTTTTTTCTATGCATCTGTAGACAATATAGATTGTATGGATGTTGTCAACAAGTACATATATATGATAGAGACACAAGGGTATATGAAAGTACAATTGCATTACCTAAATATAAAATTCAATTATTTGTCTTACTGTGTTTCATGATTATATCTGATGTACCACTCTGGTATTGAACATACCAAAGAAAGCCTCTAGTTACAGTGCTTAATCAGTCACATTGTTGACAAAATTTTACCTACTTTGCAGGTAATCTTTGACAGAATAAAAACACTTTTCTAACAAATAACTTTTTAGGCTATGTCTGAAGGTGTGTATTTCGCTTCTATCTTTTATATTCTGTGGAAGTTAGATGAATAGTTTAAGCCCATTGTATAGTACACTATTCTGTGTTTTCGTTTTGTTTTTTCTGCTCAGATGTAGGTGGTCTGGTTTCATGTTCATGTAGGGAACTGTTCATTGGGTATTGATTGATGTTTTTCTTTATGTGAATCACTGTTTGAAAAATGTATTCACAGGGAACAGTCAAGATTTCCATAGATTTAAACAACTTGGTGCAGTGCATGCTCTTGTTACTATTTGTCATAATTCAGATGGCTCTTTTTTGTAGTTTGGAGATTGTTTGCATATTCTGAGTATTTGTTCCCCAAAAGATTATTCCATAACAAATGATTGAGTGCACATATGCAAAGTAAGTTGCTCTGGTGGATGCATTACTACACATCGATTTTATTATTCTAAGGGCATAGCATGCTGATGTTATTCGCTTTCCAAGGGCATTAATATGTTCAGTCCATTTTAGTTGAGTGTCAATATGCATCCCCAGAAATTTTGTTTTTGAGACACATTCTATGTTTTCATCTTTCACTTTTATAGAGTTACCATTGGATTTTTTATTGGTGTGGAAGCTGATACTATTGGTTTTGTTTACATTTAAAGTGAATTTGTTGTTATCTATCCAGTTGCACATTTTCTTAAGTGATTCCACAGCTTTATTGTTTAGTACGTTTTGTGATGCATCAGTGAGCAGGATGTTACTGTTGTTGGCAAACAGTACCATTTCACCAAGTTTAACACTCTTCAGTAAATCGTTGATATATATCAGAAAGAGTATTGAACCAAGCACACTTCCTTGAGGGACTCCAATGTTAATATACTCTGGATCAGAGACGTATTTTCTAGTGTGATTGTTGTTAGTTTGAGAGATTTCTACCCATTGCACCCTGTTTGTCAGGTATGAGTGAAACCATCTGTTTGCTACTCCTCTTATGCCGAGTGCATCCAGTTTGTTTAGCAGGATTGTGTGGTCAACTGTATCAATAGCTTTTGTGAAGTCTAGGAAGATGCCTGTTACCTGGTTCCCTTTATCTAGTTCTTCAAGAACAATGTTTGTAAATTGAGCTATAGCTGTCTGTGTACTTTTGTTAGGCCTGAAACCAAACTGCTCTTTGTACAGAAGATTGTACTTTGTTAGATATTCCATTAGTCTGTTTTTCATTATGGTTTCTATTACTTTTGAAAAGGATGACAGTAAAGAGATAGGTCTGTAGTTTTCTATATTTTCTGGGTTGCCTTTCTTAAGTTTGGGTAAAACCTTTGCATATTTTAGTGCTTCTGGGAAGTTCCCTGTGATGAATGATTCATTTATGATGTGTGTTAAAGGCTCATTGAGACTTTCTGTACTGTCCTTAAGCAGGCACATAGGCACTTCATCTATACCCGTTGCAGTTTTATTTTTCAGGTTCCGAACAATGTTGGTTATTTCTTCTGTGATGGTGGGTTGCAGCATCATTGTGTTTGTAATCTAGTGATTGTACATGCTGTTTTCTGTCAAATTTTTGTTGTAGTTTGGTGGCTATATTGCCGAGATATTGATTGACAAAGTTTGCTGCTTTTTTTAGGCTCTTGTATTATAATTCCGTTGTGACGTAAGAGGATGTTTTCCTGTTTAGCTTTTTTTTATTTGTCTCCTCTTTGGTGACATTCCAGGCTGCTTTTATCTTGTTTTCTGTTTTATCTATAATTTTATCATTACGAGACTTCTTTGCTGTTAGCAGCACTTTTCTATATATTCTTTTGTAGGTGCGGTAGTATTCTTAAGATGCGTGATCATTTGGGTTTTTTGTGTTACTCAAGTGCTTGAGTGTAAGGGAGGATTTCCTTATCCCACTGGTCACCCAGTTGGTTCTATTTAGAGGTTTGATGACTCTAAGTACTTTTGGGAACATTTCTTCAAGTCTAAATTTAAATATTAATAGAAACTTTACAAACTTTTTATCTATACCGGACTCCATGTAGACTTCATCCCAGGTTTCTTTGTTAATCTGCATGGCAAATTCTGATCTTTTTGATTTTTTTAAAAAAAAAAACTCTTCTATGTGTGAGTATTTTAGTTTTGTTTTCTGTAGGGATGCGTAATTTTAAGATCTGACAGAAATGGTCTGAAAGTCCAAGGTTATCTACAATAATGTCACAGTTTCTTTTCTCCAGGTCCATTAGGACACGATCAATGATTGAAGCTGATAGCTTTGCTGCCCTTGTGGCAGTGTTAACTAGTGTGATATTTTATAGCTGTACATGATATTCAAGAATGTGTTGCAGTACCCATCGGGATGCAATGTGTTAATGTTTAAATCTCCACAAATGAGAATTTTGCCCTTGGGCTTAGAAACCAAGTCCAACACCTGGGTTAGTTTTGCAAGGAAGATATCCATGTCTCCACTTGAGAATGGTAAATACACAAAATAGTAAGACTTGGGAACTTATATAGCTTGCTTATTTCTACAGCTGATCTCTCTGCATGTTTTTCTTCACTCAATAGAATAACATCATTTCTAACTTTATACAGCATCCCTTCCTTTACATATATGCATGATCCCCCACCTCTCATAGTTGTTCTACTATAATGGCAAGCTAGATCATATGAGTTCAAAGCTACATGTGTAATTTCAGACTTCCTACACCAATGTTCTGTTAAGCAAATAATTGAACAATCAGAAGTCTGTAGCTCCACTTCTAGTTGTTGTATTTTGTTTCTTATGGACTGGATGTTTTGATGGAGAACTGATAAATACTGAGAACTGCTTACCTTGGAGACATCATGTTTTTCTTGCTTTCGCTTAAAAAATCATGTGACTGAAGACGAGCTAAGGTTACCTTGTCATTCACTTCACTTATCACTGTTGATATTCTTGGCTCTTCGTTTATTCTCACATGTTTTGCTGGTGCAGATGACGGTTTTACAGCTTCTTTTTCTTTTAGAATTGCTTCTATGGTTCTTGTCGGTTTTGCCACTGTCTTTGTAGCTATTATCATTGTTTTGAAGCTATTTTTGCGGTTTTTTATTACCTTGGATATCAGTTTAGCCGAATATTCTTTTCCCAGGGCGAAAATGTCATTGGAATAAGGCTTTTGATATCATAGATCACACAAAACTATTGCCTAAGCTTGACAACATGGGGATTAGAGGAATAACTTAACAGCTTGACAAAGTCATACCCAAGCAGTCAAAAACAGTGGTTGTAGTGCAACATCAAAATTTCATGAAACTCACTCAACACTATTCAAACTATGAAACCATTAAATATGGAGTGCCACAAGATTCAGTTCTGGGACCTCTTCTATTTGTGTTATATGTGAATGACCTAAACAAATTCTGCGGGAACGTCATCCAGTTTGCTGACGATACAAGTGTGTTAGTGAGTGGGAAAGAAATGGAAATGCTTCAGCAGTCTACAACAGAGACACTGAACAATGTTGAAAACTGGTTCAGTCACAACAAATTGGTAATAAATGCAAGTAAGACAGTGGCACTAAATTTCGATAATGTGAAAAAAGGAGAGCAAACTGTTCAGATTCAGATATCTGACTAAGACCTTAGAATGTAGACAACATTAAGTTCTTAGGAGTATGGCTCCAAGATAATCTTAAATGGGGGACACATAGTGAAAAAGTTTGTAAGAAATTAAGCACTACATGCTACTTAATGAGAATATTAGAGGTATGCCACAACAAAGATTCTCTGAAAACTGTGTATTATGTCTATATATACTCACAACTGAAATATGGAATTATTTTCTGGGGTAACTCTTCTGTTAGCCAAAAGCTCTTTAGGCTACAAAAAAGAATTACAAGAATAACGGAAGGTGTAAAACGGAACAAAACCTGTAGACCACTCTTTAAAAAGCTAGAAATCCTCCCACTCCCATGTATGTGTGTAAGATAACTGTGTTTGTGAAAAAATATTCAGTGGAAAATCCCACTCTCTTCCAGAAAAATGAAAATATCCACTCCTATAACACCAGGCAAAAAGGAGACTTTCATCTATAACCCACCAACACCATCCCAAATAAAAAAGGACCGCTGTATTATGGGAAAGTTATTTATAATAAACTTCCCACACAAATTAAATCAATAAATGACCTGGAAAATTTCAAGTCAACTCCTAAGGCATATTTGACTCATCACTGCTTCTACAGCCTCCACGAGTTCCTTCAGAAAGTTCACTAACAATATGTGTCTTTGCCTTAGTGATGTATCATATAAATGTTACTAGAACTTTAATGATTTACCATGTAAATGTTACTGTAATACAAATATTAATCTCCCAGTACAGTACATGCTCTTTCTGCTTTAAAATATCTACTCTAATCTCTACAATATTTGCTCTGTATATTGTAATTCAGTGATCATTTAATGTAGAAATAATGACATTAATGCAAATTTAATATCATATTTTGTTATATATTGACTTGTCCTACGTTGGAATGTACTATTTGTGTACTATATGATTACCAGGACCAATAAAACTCAACTCAATTCTACTCTACTCTAATACAGAAGTGTGTCACCTTTACTATTTTACTTTAGTAATGGATTTTTAAATGAATATGGTACTTTTGAATTTCCATGTTATTTGCTTATATGTTTCTTTCCCTTAATAATGTGAACTTATTTAGAAATAGTTTTCTGAATCTTTCAGAAAATATCCACTTATGCACTTTTCTGTTCCTTGGCATTACACATGTATTATGTGAACACTTGTATCATTATAAACTCACTGTCATAATCATTTGAACCATATATCATCTCATTTTTGACTTGTCCTATATCATCATGTGCTTTTCTGCACACAATCTATGATCTACAGGATTAATAAAATTACAATTACCAGTCCCAAGAACTGTGGGTGTTGTCTCAAGGTCAGGCCTCCACAAATGCACAGATGGGGACTGCAGGTACCAAGAATCCACGGGAAACATCTGTGACCTATTGGGAAAAATCTGCTTGTACGTGGCCAGCTAATGTGGAGGTAGGCTGTAACTTCAACCAGAGCCCTTGCATCTCACAAGGCTTTCTGTAACACTGGGGGCATTCCTCTTGGACGTGATCCCTGTTTGTCCACTTGCTCATGTTTCAATTCATCTTCAAAAGTGTAACAGCTTTTTCTTGCTGCAGGAGCATTGTCAACGAACAATTTTCTGTCCTCAGACCCATGGCAGGTCTTATGGTGTTCAGGTTATAGAAAGTGGTGACACAAGTCAAGGTGAAATTCAGTGCTGAATGATGACATTTGAGGGCATCAGGGCCCACAAGATGTCAGAGTTCCAGGTGTATTTCACACTATGCAGCAAATCTTTCACTCTCAGGAAAATGGGGAAGATGGACCCCATCAGCCATGTGGAAGGAGGTAAGTACTCCAAGGTAGTTTTTCTGGTCAGGAAGACAGAGGACATTTGTCTTTTTCGTCAGTACTCAGTAAGTGAAGCACTACAATCACTAAGTGACACACAGACTCTGAGGTTGCCCATGTAACAGAAGATCTAGGGTCAATGAGTGTGAAAAGAGTTTAAGGAAAGGAAAAGCACCCTCTGGAGCTGGTATTTGAACCCAGGGGACATGTTTGGAGGAAGGTTCTCAGCTTGCATTGTTCTGTAGTTGTGTAGCGCCTCACAGTCTAACGGTTTCTTAAACCAGCTCTAGAGTGTGTTTTTATTCTTATGCCGTGTTCTTTATAAACTCAGTGACACTAATGGAATTTTATTGTTGATGATTGCATTGTTTTTAGCCCATTGTTTTTGTGATGTATTATGCTGTTAAAAGGGTATTCCAGTGACTCTATAAAACCCAAGCATGGAGAAAAGGAATGTCAAGTGAGCTGGAAAACCTCACCAACAGGCTGGTGCTTCAAAGTGACTGCCGTACTTTGGCATTCTCAACTGCAGCTTGATTTAAGCTACCCTTTTGCTTTCTAATGTCAAGTTTTGGCACTCATTTTTGACACTTGCTATTGATTTTGCAGTACAGAGGGAGGACTGGCAAGGTATGCCCTGCTTTCCTGGTTTTTCTTCTTCCTTCCTCTTTATATGAGGGGGTTGGTTTCATTAACCCCTTCTTTATCGTGAACACATACTGAAACTGGATATACTCATCTGTTGACGACCACTGTTCTTTCCTTGACAGTATCACATAGCTGATGTCATCATCTTATTGGGATATTTCATTGTCTTTAGAGTGCTGGTACTTCCAGATCATGCTCCCTATAATATGGCAAGATAACTGTGGGTGAAGAAGACATTCCCTTGATGCTTGATGACATGGCAGTGACTGGTGAATATTGCAGTTGACAGTCAATTGTTGTCCTCCCAACAACCATGGCCCAGTGCCTAGTAAACCACTACCACTATGCTGTGTCAGCTGACAGTTGTATTTCAAAGCACCTGATCCAGGATAATGTTACAAGGGCAGAAATATTATGGCCTTTGCAGGCTATCAAAAACCATCTGTCATTTACTACTACAGGTAAGCAGAATCCTTTATTTCTGGTAATATAGCTGGTAACATGAAGCTTGGGTGGACCAAGACATCATACGGTATCATTTATAGGTTAGCTCTGAACTTCGGGAAAAATATTCTTGCAGATCATGAAGGGTACATTCTCTTTATTTTATGCCCCCAGGGGCTTGGCATTCATTTGCTGGGTATGGGCTTGGTGACCCTGGGATTCCTGAGCTGGGGACTGGTAAGCACCGCCAGTCCCCTGTCACCGTATGCTCTGGGCATGCTTCAGTGACCATTGTGCGGTGCAGCAGTGAAACGTTGTGTGTCTCAGGGAATAGGGATCTCAGCTTGACCACCTGGATTGTGAGGATGGAATAAACCTCTATAAAAAACCCTTCAGTCTCAAGATGTGCTGCGTGCTGATGAGATGCATGGCTGTTGAGGTGGAACAGTCATTAGAGGGCAACCTCTGGGGAACCGGCGGCACCTCAGTTGTATAAGGCTTACCTAGGCATGTGGAGCTCTATCTAGGTGGACTTCTAGTTCTCTAGCTGCTTGTGGGACTGAGATGGATCCTTCAAAATCTTTTCCTCCTCCCAGCAAAAAGGGTGGACTGCTGGTAGGTTCCAACACCCAATCCAACAAGAGGGCACATATAGCCAGTCCTCCTGACTCAGGAGTGAAATCTGAGAGTATCATGACTAGTAACAGAACACATGCTGGTGGTCAGAATGTGCTTTTAATTGTTAAAAGGAAAGAGGGCAGCTTCGAGAAAATTCCCCCTTTCTGTATTCACAAAGGGCTCGAGGGCATTGCTGGCAGTTTGAAATCTGTTAAGCAATTGCATAATGGGCTGCTGTTGGTGGAAATTGGAAGTTCCCAACAAGCTAAGAATCTACAAAATGCACAATCCCTTGGGGAACATGCCATCTAAACTGAGCTGCACACCATCTTGAATTACAGCAAAGGTGTTGTGACATGCAGGGATCTGCTGGACATTCCCAAAGAGGAACTGAAAGATGAGTGTCTTCCAGCAGGAATAGCTGATGTGCAAAATATCATGAAGAGGGTGGACGGGGTTCTTGTTAAGTCAGACTCCTTTATCCTGACGTTTAATAGCACAAAAATCCCTGAGCATATTAAGGCAGGTTTCCTTCGCTTAAGTGTGCGGCCGTATGTACCCGACCCAATGCGGTGTTTCAAATGACAGCGCTTTGGGCATACTACTCTTGGGTGTCATGGAGAGGCTACTTGTGGCAAGTATGGTAAGGCCGCCCATGAAGGTGTCCATTGTTTGTCTCCATTGAAGTGTGTAAATTGCTCTAGACCTCACCCTATCCGGAGTCGAGACTGCAGTGTGTATCTGGAAGAACGGAAGATACAGGAGCTTAAGACTATTAAGCACATCCCATATACTGAGGCAAAAAAGCTCTATAAAGCCATGCTACCTCCGTGTTTTGCTACCTCCTTCAATTTCAGTTGTTAAACAGCCCACACAGAAAGCTGACGCTCCTTTTTCTATTTGCTGTTCCTCCTCTTTTTTCTTCTTGGCTTGTTCTTCCTCATGCAGGTCTCCATTTGGGTTCAGGGGTTCTTCAAAATACGCCTTCCACATATTCTTGAGTTCCTCCTTATTCTCTACATCTTGTCCACTTTTGTTCACCATTCGAGCATAATCTGTTGTACTGTTCTTCCTCTTACTTTTAATCATCCCATATGACACCTTTTTTGAACCTTCACTATCCTCCTCCATCATTCTGGTCCACTGTTCCATCCACTTTCTTCTTTCCTCCACCACCACTCTTTTTGCTTCTTTCTTTCTTGCCTGATACTCTTCCCTTGTCTCTACTGTTCTCTTTTGGAACCATACCCTAAAGGCTCTATTCTTCTTTTGTATTATATCCTTTGTTTTATCATTCCACCAGGGTGTTTCTTTCCATCTCTTTTTTGTTGCTTGTCCTCCCACATATTGCTCCTGCCGCTCTTACTAATGTTCCCTTGAATCTACCCCAATCATCTTCTACAATTTTTGGTTCATCCTTTGGGATGCTTTCCTTTACCACTCGTAGGTACTATAGCCTGCTTTCTTCCTCCTTCAACTTCCATACCCTTATACATCTTTCCTGGTTTTCTGTCCCTTTATTATCCTTAGTCCTTCTCAGGTTCATTACCAGTGATCAGTGATCGCTATCCAAGTCCTCTGATGGTAATACCTTAAGGTCAATGATGTTCCTATTCATCTCACTATCATACAGGAAGTAGTTAACTATTGACTTTCTCTTTTAGTCTTGACTGTACCAGGTAATCTTGTGGCTCTCCTTTTCCTGAACCAAGAGTTCGCAACCAGTAAACCATTCCTTTGATAGAACTCCAATAGTCTTTCACCTTCCTCATTTTGACAGCCCCAAACCTCTGGTCCAAGCACACTTTCACAACCTTATCTTTCTCCTACAACGTGTGTGTTTAAATCCCCCATTACTATCATATGCTTCCTTCCCATCTGCTTCTGCATGTCCTCTTCAAGCTCTTGCTTCTCCTCAGAACTGCAACCCACCTGCGGTGCATGCACTTGTATTACCTCTATGATCGTCCCCTCCTTGAGTGATATTTTGTCTTCATCATCCTATCATTTACTCTTTTAATGCATCTCTTACTACTATTCTGACTCCATTTCTCCTTCCCTCCTCATTTCCACTCCAGTACAGTTGGTAGCCTTTCCTCAGTTCTCTCCTTCCTTCTCCTTTCCATCTCATTTCAGCTAATCCCAATAGGTCTACCATCTCCTCCACCTTTCCAGTCAATGTTTGTATAGTTAATGTTCCAAATCTTAGTCCTTATTTATAGTCAGTTTGTAGTCAATTAAATCTGTCCTTTCTGAGGCCCGTTCTATTTTTGAAAGCAGAAATCATAATCCACTACTGGCTTGCTGGGCCTATAGCAGCTTCACCAGAGCCCTATTAGCTGTCATCTTTCCGGGTTCCTGTAGGACCTTCATAGCCATCGTAGCGGTCCCGGGGCACACACAGTCCCCACTGTACCTTGCTCCTACAGGTAATCACCTAATTCAGGCTGCTGCCCATCTCCCATGACTTCGATGAGGGGTTGGACTTGAGAGAAACTGGGCATCTCATATAAATAAGGAACAGGAGTGGCCCCAGCACTGATCCCTGGGGCAACACCCATTTAACCATACCTCACTCAGATCCCACATCATAGCCATTCTCGACACTGTGGATAATGACCTTTTGCTGTCTGTTGTTAAAGTAGGAGGTGAACCAATTGTGAGCTGCTCCCCATATTCCATAATGGTCCAACTTCAGGAGCAATATTTTGTGATTAACACAAACATCTTAGTAAAATCGAAAAAGGTGCCTAGCATTTGAAATCTTTTATTTAATCCATTCAGTACCTCACAGAGAAAAGATAATATAGCATTTTCAGTTGTTAAACCACTTCTAAAACCGAACTATACATCTGGTAGCAAATTATTTGAAATAAAATAATCAATTATCCTTACGTACCCAACCTTTTCAATAATTTAGCAAAAACTGATGGCTTAGAAATAGGTTTAAAATTGTCTACATTATCGCTTTCTACAGTGTAGCTTTACTACTGAGTACTTCAGTTGTTCAGGAAACTGACCACTCTTAAAGGAAAAATAAACTTAGCTCATCGTGCTTTGCACTAAGAGCTCTCCATCAGTTAGTAGACAGAGAAATAATGTTGTTGTCATACTTTGCATATTTCCATTCTGTTCTCTCCTACGGCATAATCTTCTGGGGAAATGCTGCAGGTGTTGAAAAAGTCTTCAGAATACAAAACGAGCAGTGAGGCTAATATGTGGGGTCCCTAATGGGACATCTTGCAGAGGTCTCTTCAAATCTCTCAGGATACTTACCATCACAGGTCAGTATATATACTCACTGATGTTATTTGTAGCCAACAACAGGCAACTGTTTCAGAAAAATTGTGACATCCACAACCATGACACAAGACAGGTGAAAAATTTTCATCAAGGCTCTGCATCTCTCACTAAAGTACAATGGGGAGTTACTGAGTCAGGTATAAAGGTCTTCAATAAGCTCCCAATCAATATAAAAAAGGAAATAAATAATGTACAGGTTTTCAAAAGGAAACTAAAATTATTTCTCATCAAACAAACTTTTTATAAAATGAATGAATACTTAAGAGTTATGATGTACAAGAGTGGGGGAAACTGCCTAAGAAAAGCACTCCCTTAAAGATAAAGTGTGATGCTATTACTCGTAGTTTAATTGAAATTGTGGTGATAAAATGTAAATTTATCTGTTTCGTTATGAGAAAATGTGAACTCCCATGTATCCCACTCTCTGGAGCATTCACTTAAGCCTCTTCTTAAGGAATACAGTTAAAACTTGTATTCATTCAAACCATGACCATGAAGAAAATTTACTTCCTTATATAAGTCAGTAGCATAAAAATATGCACGGTCACTTATTCTACTATTTTAAACAATCACTTAAACTGTTTTTGGCATAATGCAGGCTTTAATACTGCATGCAAGTAATTGTTCTTGTAAAATAAACCAATGTCTGTGCAATGTGATATATAAATGTTAATGTACTACTGTAATTGCATCAATTGACTTGTCCTATATTACTTGTACACTAGCTGTATAATATGTAATCAACAGGACCAAATAAATAAATAAAAATACAAATATGGCTAACAAGGGAACCTCCCCATCGCAACCCCCTCAGATTTAGTTATAAATTGACACAGTGGATAGGCCTTGAAAAACTGAACACAGATCAATCGAGAAAACAGGAAGAAGTTGTGTGGAACTATGAAAAAATAAGCAAAATATACAAACTGAGTAGTCCAAGTGTACGATATGTAACATAAAGGACAATGTAACCTGAGGAGCGTCGTGGTCCCGTGGTTAGAGTGAGCAACTGCGGAACGAGAGGTCCTTGGTTCGAGTCCTCCCTCAAGTGAAAATTTTACTTACTTTATTTTCACAAAGTTATGATCTGACCGTTCATTCATTGACATCTCTGTTCACTATAATAAGTTGAGTGTCTGTGTTTTGTGACCGCACTGCAAAACCGTGCGATTAGTAGGGGACAGGACGTGCCTCTCCAATAGGAACCGAAAACATTTGATCGCAAATTCATGGGACAACCCATTCCTCCTCAGGAAAACACGTCTGAAATATTCTATAATATTCTATATGACACTGGTGACGGCATGTGCGTCACATGACAGGAATATGTTGTCAACCCACCTAACTTGCACACTTGGTGAATGGGTAAAAAGATTCTTCTACCTTGCCCGACTTAGGTTTTCTTGTGGATGTGATAACCACTCCCAAAAAAGTGATGAAAACATAAGAGTTTGTCACATAAACCGGAACAAATGAATGCAACAGTTTCACAGTCGCACCGTTTTCCCTGTGCTCTGTCAAAACATATGTTTTTTACGTTTTAAAATGTTTCCGTGTGTAGACCGCCAAATCCTGCATATGTCCAAGCAAATCTGAACATGTCCTGGAATTTTGGAGAGCGAAGTTAATTATGTGTGAGTGCCTGAACTTTGATAATTGTCTGAAAATAAAAAATTAAACTTTTCACTCGAGAGAAGATTTGAACCAAGGACCTCTCGATCCACAGCTGCTCACACTAACCATGGGACCACGGCGCTCGTAAGCCGGCACCCTCCTTGATGTTGCCTACCTTGCGTATGGATTACTCAGTTTGTATATTTTGCTAATTTTTTTCATAGTTCCGCACAACTTCTTCCTGTTTTCTCGATTGATCGGTGTTCAGTTTTTCATGGCCTATCCCTGTGCCAACTTATAACTAAATCTGAGGGGGGTGCGATGGGGAGGTTCCCTTGTAAGTACAGGGGTAACATGTACACCATAGTACTTTAATGTTCTGCTAGGTACTCCATCATATCCATGAGAGTCCTTAGCCTTCAGTGATTTAATCAATGACTCAATGTCCCCCTTGTCAGCATCACAGAGGAGATTTCAGACATCAGTCTCAGAAAGGCATTTTCCAAGAGTGTTGTATAATTCCCTGTAGAAACTAATTTTTTATTTAATACTCAGAAAATGATTGGTAAATACTATACATGTATCTGACTTATCAGTAAAAGAAATATTTTTACATTGAACTCACTTTATATTGTTCACTTTGTGCTGCTGACCAGGCACTTCCTTCACAACTGACCATATGGTTTTAATTTTATCCTGTGAATTTGCGATTCTGTTTGTGTACCACATACTCTTTGCATTCCTAATAACATTTTTAAGCACCTTAAAATACTGTTTGTAGTGGGCTTCTGTAGCTTGATTGTGACTACTTCTAACATTTTGATATAATTGCCACTTTGTTCTATGTGATGTCCTTAACCCACTATTCAACTCCCCCAGGCTGCCTTTTACTGCTAGTACACTGTTCAGAACATTCTAATGGAAAGCAACTTTCAAAGAGCATGAGAAATGTGTTAAGGGAAGCATTATATTTGTCATCTGTGTTATTGGCACTACAAACATCCTGCCACCCTTGTCCCTTAACGAGGTTTAAAAAAAACTCTCTATCACTGTTGTATTAGCTTTTCTACAAAGTTTGTAATTATATATAACTTTCATTCGGATACAAAAACATTTTAGTATTAAAATTTGTGCTTCATAGTCTGAAAGGCCATTCATCCTTTTACTAACAGAATGCCCATCTAGTAACGAAGAATGAATAAAAATATTGTCTATGGCTGTGATATTGCTCCCCTGTGCCCCAGTTGAAGAAACAGTCTGCATCAAGTCAGATGAATTTAGAAGATCCTCCAACATCCTTTTTCTTGCACAGTTATATACAAAATTAATATTGAAGTCACCACATATAACTAATTTTTGGTACTTCCTATAAGAGAACCAAGAACCTCTCTAGCTTGAGCAGAAATGCTCTGAAGTCAAGAGTTTGGGGACCTATAAATAACAACAATTAGAAGTTTAGTTCCCCTAAATTCAACTGCCCCTGTACACCATTCAAATACCTGTTCAGTGCAGTGTCATGATAAATCTATGGACTCAAATGAAATACCATACTGTTTTCATACACAGCCACTAACTCACTCTGCAAAGAACTTATTGAAAAACAGCCAACTAATCTGTATCCTGGTAAAGGAAGCCTCTGAGTTGTTAAATTATTTAAGTGTTGCTCTGACATACCAATAATGTCAGAGTCAATATCTATAAGCAGTTCACTAACTTTAATATCTTTTATATTTTGATGAAAAATGCTAATTCCTTTAATATCTGGATCCCCAACCTCCTTTGAAGATCATTCCTTTGTTAGAGGGACCTCCTTTAAGTGGGGATACCTATCAGCTAACTTCAATCTAAAAAAGTTGCAGCTCTAACAGCAACTACTACAGTAATTTCCCCATTAGTTATCCCACTACCACCCACTACACTGTCCTCTATAAGCTTTGCATCCTCCCACTCCCATACCCACTGAGGTGCTCACCATGCCTAATAACTCTGATCTATTGGTAGACTCAAGTGGCACCACTACAATGTGAGCCACACCCTACACCATCAGTGTCTTCTCCAGCCCCATGCCTAACAGTAGCATTAAGATGAGGCCAATCATGACGCCGAAATCAGTGTCATCAGTTTGAGTAACTATCTTTGCCAGGTCACCACCCACATCATACTCCCCATCCCTATCAAGACTATTCCCAGCTCCACCCACAATCACTACCTGATCCTCTTTTGTAAAATTCCTACATAACTTCTCTATGTTAACAGTCACCTGAGTCAGCCCTGCACTAGGCTTCACAATGCTGGTGACCTGGTACTCAATCCCCAACACTTCCTGCCACTGCTGATCCACACCTCTGTCATGCGAACTACCTATCAGCAGAACCTTCCTCTTTCTGATAGGATTTGCATCTGGCTTAGGCTTCCTTACTGCTGCATGCTCCTACACCTACAGCTACAAGAGGCTCCTCTCCACTAAACTCTGACAGTTGGTCAAATCTAATGATTATACGCAAAGTAAAATTGTCTGAATATCTCCTCCTCCCAACTGCCTTCTTACCAACTGCCACTTTCCACTCCCCCAGTGCCTTTCACCCTCCTGTTTGCAATCTCATTTTATGAGAGCCTTAACAAGGTGACTGGGTTACAGTGAATGGCTATTGCCCTCAGATAATGGCACAAAGTAAACAATAAGGTTGAAACACACTACTTTTTCTCTGCATTTTTAAGCCTTACTACTGCTGCCAATATTTTGGATGGTCTTAAGAAAGAAACTTCTGATCTGAATCTTACCAACAAGCTTCAAGTATCAATGGATAGGTCAAAAATCAACTGGACATTCTTGAATTGAAGAGTATTCATGGAGACAGTGCATCTCCTTTTATTGCTGAGGCATCTTGTGGTCTCCGTACAGTTCACCAGAGTTTTTTCTGAGATTGATTTATCATGTGTTGAAGAATTTATGTGCAAGAGGAGCTGATTACAAAAGATTTAATAATACAAAAAAAAACTGCCCTTCAGTGAAAAGTTTTGCTCCATGTGCTGGCTGGAAAATGAGGATTTGGCCAATTTGGGTATAAAACTGATGCCCTTTCTAAAGACTTACAAGGACACATTAAAGGAGCTCAAGATTATTTACTTACAGCTGGCAAATTATGTTGAAGAACTTGGAAGATCCTCTGCCAATGGCTAAATTACCTGTTTTTGGCTTTGTTTAGGGGCAAGTCGCACCCTTTTTGAGGTAATTCCAATGTGTGGCCCCATGCCATCTTTCCGGTACAATGTTTTGTCTTCTATTATTGTTGATGCAATGTCCATAGTAGTTAAGCCTGATGTATTATCTACTTGAATGCAGTATGTGATATAAAACTCAATACTGAACCTAGACTTTTCCCAGCAAAGAAATTAACTCAGGTTATGCTGTATGGTCCTAGTTGAGAAAGATAAAAGGCCTCCAAAGATATTTTAACTTTCAGAACTGAGTGCAGGGACTTTGTGGTCAAAATGTGCTCAAACCTCCTTTTCAAGTCACTGTTAAAGCATAGCATTTGTAGATAATAAGCTTTTGTGATACAGTTGTAATAAATAGCATCCCAAGAACCAGTAAGACTCACATCTCAAATTCCTTGCAGACATTCTCTTCATGCTATTGTATGAGTGCGAAGGCCAACTTCTTAGCAAGCAATAATTTTTGGATCTCTGTGTACACGACAAGAGATGTAAGATGAGAGTTGATCACTTTTGGAGAGACTTATTGGCTGTTGGTTCCACCTGTCAGCATTTGTATAGCTTTCTTCAAAAGGTCCTCTTGCTGAAACATGGTCAAGCCTTCACAGGGCAAGGTTTTCCCATTAATAAGGAGTGTATGACAATCAAACAAGAAACTAATCACTGGACCCATATGTCAAATACATGATGTGCTGAAATTGGCTAGTAATGTCTTCAACAGTGGCATTAACAAGAGAATTATTTTGGACTGCCGCAATCCTCGAGACCGGTACGGCGAGGATTTTAAAGCAGAATCAATGTGAAGATGATGAAGTCGAGAGAGCTAGATGGAAGGAGTCCATCATCCAGCAACTTATTGAACTAAAGGCCAAAACGTTACAGATACTGGCTGAGAGGGCCACTGAACTAAGTGTAATTGACAGAGATCACTTCTCTCACAAAGGAGTTTTGACTGGTTTTCATTGATCGATTTTAATTGTTTGTTTGACTTTTTATAGTTTGATAAAACACTGAGTATTATTTGGCAAAGTTACTGTCACTATACACTGATGAGTCAAAACATTAGGACCACTGCAAACCACGAGGCCGAATGCCTCCTGATCGTGTTGCGGCAATATAGTGCAGTGAGGAAAGAAAGCAAGCCGAAGAGAGGTGGATGGACAGTCATCGTGGCAAAGACAGTGGAAATCCACTGATATAAGTGATTTTGACAAAGGGCACACTGTTGTGACACAGTGGCTGGAAATCAGAATCTCTGACCTGTGGAGGTGCACCAGTCCTCGAGCTGTCTGTAAATCGTGAAAAACCACAGATTTACATCACACGCAGATAGACCTGAGCTGGAGGCAGGTTGGAGAGACTAGATGTGATGAGTGGGCCTGCATATTAATGGGAACGAAAAGGCTTCAGATCGGATGGGACGATCCATCAGTGACACCCACGGAACTGGCCTGTTGTGGAAATTCGCTCGTATGTGGTCAGTTATTCATGCCCGTAGTCATGTGTCACTGACAGCATGTTGATGAACTGAGACAGCTCTGATCAATCTGTGCATAAGGTAACTGTGTGAACACTCTGAGATCCAAATAAACTGGTCCTCACACCTCCCTGCTGCTCTTGTCGGCAGCTGCTCGGCTAGTGGTAAGCAGCGGCGGCAGTACTGATTGCAAGATTAGGCCACCAGTGGGGAGGGGAGAAGTGGTAGGAACAACGGAGTATGGAGGAAGCGCATAACATTCAGCAGTTGTACTCAGCTGCACCCAGTGATGATGTGTGGCGTATATAAACAAACAATTTCATCCAGAGAACCAAAAACGAGATTTTTCAGTTCACCCCCCCCCCCCCCCCTTCATTAGTCCCCTATTCAGATCTCCAGGAGGGAACTGCTAAAAGGAAGGTGACTACGCAGATATAAAAAACCAACTAAATCACCGTTCCGTGAGTCTGAATGTCAGAAGGTTGTATGTGGCAGGGAAGCAATTAAAAGCAAAAAGGGAAATGCAAAAGCTCAATTGAGGTAAAGTAAAAGTCAGTGAAATGAAGTGGAAAGAACATAAAGATTTGAGGTTATTTGGATACAAAGTAATATCAACAGAAAATGGCACAATGAGAGTATGATTCATTACGACTAAAAAGTGAATTATTGAGAACTGTCCAGTGATAGAATTATTCTCACTAGAAAACCAATGCAAACAACAGTCCAGATAACAGGTGGTTATAATTAAAGTGCAGCTGCTGATGGAGGTCCCTCGTGGGCCTGTAATTATTGTATGGGAGTGAAACTTAATAGATATGCTATCCATTACCACAGAACCAGTTTACCCTGGAAAACAAATTAGTTCCAGTTGTGGCCCGAGAAGAGAGAACATGCCCTGTTACTGACACTGTTTTATGTGAATGGTAGTAATACGGCGCTGTGTTCAGAGAGTCTCACCAACTGAAAGGTTTCAGGAGAGGCTCGATGTCATTATATGGTTTAAAGAAGATTACAAAGAAATTGAAACACATGCGTGAGCTTTGTGTTGCACCTGGAGGAGGAAAGAGACGTATCCTGATGGAAGTTACTGACAGTGTTGCTGTTGCTGTTGCTGTAACTGACCATGCAGCACATGCCCTGGCTAGTGCTAGAGCTCGTACAGTGTGATGACAGTTGTCCACTTCATGGTCAACTGTACAGAAAGATTTGCAGTCAGTTTTACATTGACACCTGTACAACATCCAGACTATGCGGGAACTGAAACATTATGATTCACAACAATATTCTGAATTTGCTCTTCAGTTACTGGCATGGATTAAAGTTGATGACAAGTGGTCATATAATATTAATGGAGTGGCAAGGCACATTTTACACTACAGGACGCAGTGAATACACAGAAATGCTTGACTTGGGGTACTATTAGCACATTAATGGCCACAACAATTTTCTGTTTTTGATTAAATTAAGTCAAAGTAGTTCTTTTAAGGGTACCAACATGTTTCAATGACTGAAATATTAAATTTTAATTTTTACAATGTTTTATTTCACGTATGATAAAACATATGGTGGGCATTAACATTTACAGTTCAGTAGCACAACGTAATTTTTTGTGTAGCAAGAAAGCAATGTTACAGCTAATTTTGTTCATAAAAACAGATACATTACTCTTATTTAAATTTACAATCCAATCATTAAAGGTATTGGGAATATAAAAATAAACTGGATGAAATCCAACATCACATTATATCAACGATATGTTCTGTATTTCGCACAATGTTTACCTGTGATACTGCCAAAAACCAGAAGCTGGATGAAGATGAACATTACATTTTATGCAATGAAATTATGTGGATTTTCTGCAATTTTTACATCTCCTCTAAGTTAGAATTTTGTCCACAAAGTGTCCAACATTGTCTCTGTAGATATCACTTGGTACACTGTCCCCGGATTTTGTCATGGATGCCTGAAGGTTTATCCATTTCTGGTTACATCAATAGAGATAGTGCAACACTTCATCAGAACCCCAATAAGCTTATGTTATTCACGTTTCTATACAGCATCCCCATATTAATGAGGCTACCGTTAAGGCAGATTCTAACAAGAGGCAAGTACTATGTCTTAGAGCAGATCGTCATTCTATATAGACCTGTCAGTTTGTCGAAAAGATCGACACCTCCCGCCCCTTTGTTGTAGAGTTGTATTAAGCCTGGTTGAGGCACGGTTGCATGTTTTCATTCTGCTTTACTCCATCTCTTGCAGGTTCCCTCAGTAAGACAATCACAGTTACAAGTTTTCGTTCTGCTTTACTCCATCTCTAGCAGGTTCCCTTGGTAAGACACTCATTGATTTGCAGACTTGTAGCTACCATCACTTGACTGTTATCACGCCACTTCAGCAGTTAAAGTCATTCATCTTGAAGATCCACAAGGTTCCTTTTTTAAGTTTTTCACAGAGTTTTTTCAATCCCCCCCCCATCTCTCTCTCTCTCTGGATAGTGCCAATGCAGTGTAATTCATGCTTGATGAGTAATTCCAAGTGGGTGAGAGTTGAAATAGTTGTCAATAAAGACAGCAGAATTAGAAGTGAGAAAACCTGCACAACATTTTTCTTTAACTGAAGTTTCCAATGTTTTTCCTTCTTCTTTGTCACCAGCACCAGAGTAAGGAATGAATGAACTTCACAATATGGCCCTCAGATGTTGCAAGGCACCCAACTTTTAACCATAGTGAATAGGTTTTCCCCTTATGAATTGTTTCATCTTGTTATGTCCTTAGTAGGGTTCCATGTCCTATTGACTGAACAAGTTGCAGAAACATGTTGCGGTGTTTCAAAAGCGCATCAATTTTGTAAGTTTCATTACTTAGATCTATAGTTGTGTTATCATTGAAATGCGGAAAGTGATGGATTTGTTCAAACTTGTTTCTACTGAGTGAATTACTTACAAGGTAATTGTAAGTATGTACCCCTGTCTCCCAACACATTCAAAGGGAATGGACTGTAACCAGACAGAATAAGGATTCCAAAATATTTGCATAATTCATCAACTGATAGTTCAAATTCTAAATATCCTTTCTTATCAGCATATTTCACTGTCTCTTTACAAATGTACTCCATGAATTCTTCATTGAAAACATCCTTGAATATATCTACAATCATCTTATGTGACTGCTTCATTTTAGCCACTAGAACAGGCTCTGATACATTACCAGTGAAATATACTCAACTGCCAATGTTCATGTTTTCAGTTCCTTTGATACCCACTTCTGTGGAATTGTTTTGTATTTCTTTGCTAGTTATGGTGTGTTCTTACCTCCATTATGGCTTTCTCTCACAGGCTGCACAATAACATAGTTTCTGTTTCCTTCTAAAGTGGCCTGTACTTCCATTGGCTGCAAAAGAATTCTTTTACAAATGTGACTAAAACTAATGAATCTTTCATTGTCACTAAGAGCATCATCAGTCACAATTGGAATCATTTCCCATCAGGTGATGGACGGAGAAATAAATCCGGCTCATCAGCTCATTCTATTTCAATGTAGATACTATATTCATTGCTGAGATTCTCAAGTAGTTTTAGAATCTCTTCTGCACCAGGGGAATTGCCAGGATTATAATAGTATTCATTTGACCTGACAATGAAATATATCACATAAGAATCTAGCAAAATGACCTCAGGAAACAAATGGTTCAAATGGCTCTGAGCACTTTGGGACTTAACTTCTGAGGTCATCAGTACCCTAGAACTTAGAACTACTTAAACCTAACTAACCTAAGGACATCACACACGTCCATGCCCGAGGCAGGATTCGAACCTGTCGCGCGGTTCCAGACTGTAGCGCCTAGAACAGCTCGGCCACTCCGGGGAAATACGGAAGCGTCCGATCCCGCCCGTCTGCTTTGACCCATGACGTCACAAATATGGCGGAAACAAAAACAAACACACACACTTTCCACAAGAAGCCTAATGACACTAACGGGACAAGCGCGGGAAATGGGGTGTTTTGGGTGGGGGGCAAACTAAATATAAACAAATTTAGACACCTTGCGTAGCTACAACGTGTAAGTGAAGACAGCCATGCATGAATACCCACCCACCTCCCCAGGGGTCGTAACCCCTGCAACCCATAGAAGATAAAGATGCTTCAGTAGCTGATTAGTGTTTTTTACTTTTTTAAAAAAAAAATCTCACGGGGTAGAACGAACAGATCAGAAAGATAAATATAATAAAGTAAAACAGAAATTGGAGGAAACAGATAATTAAAATAAGTAATAAGTGTTTTTAAATTAAAAAAAAAAAAAAAAAAAATCTCACGAGATAGAACGAACAGATCAGAAAAGTAAATAAAATAAGATAAAACAAAACTGGAGACAAACTCCGCGCCGTCATGACGTCACACACGACAACACTCTTACGTCATGGGTCAAAGCCGACGCGTGGGATCAGACGCTTCTGTCGACCCCACTCTGGCTGGCCTCAGGAAACAACTGCATCTATTTATTTTACTCTAAAAGAAAAAAAAATAAAAGAAAAAATAAACGTTTTCTGAATTACGTTTAAAAGTAGTGATAGTTTCTCATTGTATGGCATATCATACAACAAAGTATTACTCTATTACATAATCCTAGATAAAGATTTTACAACCAGAAATATCATCATCCTTAATTATTATTCTGATCTAATACTAAAACCATAAGCCAAACATTTATATCAATACAAGCAGTTTGAGTTTAGGATAAAGTTCTCACCTGTCACTCATTATGTTGCTGGTTCAGAGTAGCACCAAAAGTAAATGGCTAACTGTGCAATAATGGTATTTTTGTGTCACTGAAAACTGCCACATTGTGGAGCAGCACCCGCTGACTGTACACGCAAATATTTGTAAGCAGCCTACGCCATTCTATCTTGTGGTAACAACACAAAATAAAAGCACACGTGCAATGTACGATATAATACACGATGGGCATTAATGGATTCTGTGTTGTGCAAGAAGAGCCACTGTACCTGCCATACGTGACTGTGTAGTAAGGATTCACGAGCATCTTTATTCTGAGTCTGTTCTTCTTCTAAGAGAATACACCCAGAGGGCCTGTCAGATGCACCGTGACATCTGCACATTATCGGACCACCTTGTACAGAACATGATTCCTGCTTTGGAAGAGTGCAACTGTGTAGAATCACTGTTTTCATGCAAGGTGGGTAACATCGCATGTCACTCAAGCAGTGAAAGATCTGCTTAATGCAACATTCCATAAACGTATATCTCCACAGGTTTTGCAGATGCATGGCCTGTAAGATCACCTGATCTGAATCCATGTGAATTTGGCTCTGGGGATATCTAAATTAACAATTCACCAGGGACATGTCCTGTCTCACCTGATCTGAAGGCCACAATACAGGAACACATTGCTCAGATTCCACCGGCACTGCTGCCACCAACTGCTGATCACATCATTTTATCGATGCAGCATCTCGTCAGCATTACCTGTGCCCATATTGAACAAATCGTGTAAGCAGCGGTTAATAATAAAATCAACACTATGTTTATTTCACTTGTTTGACCTTTTGTGCACATGTTGTTTTCCTAATCCTTACATACGGAAACATTTCTGTACGTCTTTCCTGCATTTACAGTGGCAGATTTGCACCAGGTGATCAAAATTGGAACTAATTTTTTCCAGCGTAAATCAATTCCACATTAACACATTAGAATATCTATCGAGCTTCACTGCTATATTGTAATCAGAGCCCACACTGGACCTCCATGAGCAGCAGCACTTTAATTATAACCACCTGGTAAATGCTGATGTCACAAGCCAAAGATGAAGAGATTGTATGGAAAGGAATGGAAGGCAGAGTTACAGGAGAATACAGGTTCAATAGTAGGAATGAGAGAGGAGAAAGATTCCTTTACATATGCAATAAATTTCAACTAGCAACAGCAAATACACTGTTCAAAAGTAATAAGATGAGGAGGAGGAGGAGTACTCTGAAAGGGCTTAGAGATATAATGGTCAAGTGGAGACTCCAATATGAGATACTGAATTGTAAGACGTATCCAGGGGCAGATATAGACTCAGACCACAGTTCAGTGACGATGAAAAGATGGCCAAAACTTAAGAGAGTGGTCACAATGAATACACGTGTAAGGAAGTGAGATACTGAAGTATTGAGGAATGATTATGTGCACTTGAAGTTCTCTAAGGCTGTACATGCTGCAATAACAAATATTATAGTATGCACTTCAGTTGACAAAGAACGTACAAACCTAAAAATGGGGTAATCGGTGAAGTTGCATAGGCAAATGGAAGTCACAAGGAAGGTAACTGTGAAGAAATTTTGGTTAATAGAAGAAATATTTCAATTGATACATGAAATACAAATATTTTCTTGAAAAGATAGGAGCACAGCAATATAAACCACTTAGGAATAAAATCAATAAGACAGTAACGAATATAAAGCAAAATGGCTGCAGGAAAAAGAAATGGTTGTCTGAAGGGCAGATTCATCATATAGCAAAAAGCAAGGTGACAACATTAATGGAGTCAAATGCAGCAGAGAGCACGTAGCACAACGAGGGCCTCTCAAATGAGGATATCATAGAAGAAATATGGATGTCAACTTGGAAGACCAGCAGATACAATATTAGATTAGAGTCTGGCACAGCTTCGGAAGACTCACAATCAAACTAGGTGGAAGGCAAAGGAAACATTCTTTCAGAATTACTAAAATCATTGATGAAGTGGCAGCTGAAAGATTATTCAAGTTAGTGTGTAAAATTTATGAGATTGGAGACATACTATTAGACTTTCAGAAAAACATCACACACTTAATTCTAATGATAACAAGGGCAGATAAATAAACAGACAACAGCATAACCAGCTTAACAGCTCACACGTCTAAGTCGTTGACAAGAATAAAATACTGAGGAGTAGGGAATAAAATAGAGGATCTAAGAGGTAAGAAATAGTTTGGCTTCTTAAAAAGTAACAGCAATTGAGAAGCAGTGCAGGCAACACAATTGATATTGGAAAAATCAAGACACCTTCACTTTTTATTCAGGCTAGAAAAAGCACTCAATAAAGTGAATGTGTGCAATATGTGAGAAATGGGTATAAACTGTACGGAAAGATGGATAATAAACGATATGTATAAGAACCAAGGGGGACTAATGAAAACTGACCAATAACGAAGGCTTTGAATTAGAAGGGATATAAGACAGGGACACAGTCTTTCACACTTATTATTCATTATTCATCCTATACATCAAAGATTCTGTGACTGAAATAAAAGGAAGATTCAGGAGTGGGAATATAGGTCAGGGTGAAAGGGTATCTGTGATAAGATTCACAGATGAAACTTCTATCCTCAGTGGATGTAAGGACAAACTGCATGACCTGTTGAAAGGAATAAATAGTGTACTGAGAACATAATATGAACTGAGAGGAGACCAAAGAAAAACAAAAGTAATAAGGAGTAGCAGGAATGATAATGGTGATAAATGTAACATCAAAACAGGAGATTATGAGATTTTAGAGTTCTGCTATCTAAATGAGTGTGATGGATGAAATATGAGAATATTAAAAACAAGACTAGTACAGCCAATGAGTATTTAGTGCTATCAAACATGGACCTCAAATCGAGATGGAAATTTGTGAAAATGTACAAGTATGCTCAAAAGTATCCGAACGACCTGAATTGCACTTCGCCTGATTCGCATGCAACCCGCTTAACGCAGCTGTCTAGCAGGTCCTCTAATCGCTCCTTGGTACAGTCGTTTGACTATTGAAAATGGTTCCAACAAGCCACCACTAGAAAACACTGTTCTGTATCGCAGTAACTCAAGATGTAAAGTAATACTACGATACTACAAATATTAGAGAACACCTTATCACAGATAAGACTGACCTTAAGGCTTGTACGCTCACATTTATTACAATAAATGACATACCTGAAATGTTACCACTCTCATTATTACGTCAGATAGGTAATGCACGTACTAAGTCGTCGTATTCATGATTTCCTCTTCAGAGTAACATACTGTTCTTATTATTTAACAGAAAATGACATTAAAAATTTAAGTTATTCACGAGCAGCTAGTTGGGAATATGTATGAACTTCAAATGACACGACGAACCGTCTCGTTCTGCATATGGATTCAAACCCAGGTCATGCAGACTAAGCAAAGATTTCGTGACTGACGGAAACTAACAGTCATTCCTGACTAGGCATACAGAGAGTGATATACCTCAATTTTAGACAGTATAAGTTAGCAAACATCAACTTTAAATTACACAACGTAAACATTTTTAATGGACCGAATTCCTACCCAACATCTATTGTCCCAGTTAACGAACTACAAGGAATGTTAACTATTGCTTCTTCACAAGTAACTTACTTGAAATGCTGTGAGTTAAAGCTTTGTGTTCGAGAGGGATTCGAACCCAGAACCTAATCGGATTGATATCAAAGCACAATCAACTGTGACATATCGGATTTTCTCGGCAGTAGCTAGATGTTTTAACTGAAATGACGAGACGAAACATTAATTTTTTACTTCCCAGATCTCCAACCTGGCACCTATCGCTGTTATATTCTAGAGAAAACGAACGTTAAATATCGGATTGTTACACCAGCAGCGACATGTGCTCATATTTGAGCTAAAAATAATGTGACAAAGAGATCAGTGCTGACTGGGAATCGAACACCACACATATCGTTGTTGACTACACACAAAGAGACGTGAGCTACCGAATTTTTCTCCACCAGCAGCTCGGCATAATATCCTTGAACTTAGAGTCATCTCACAAATAGTTCTGTGTCTCACTGGTAGTCAAAAACGTCAGATATCGTTAGTGTTGACAACGAATGAAAATACGAGGGTTATTCCAAAAGTAAGGTCCGGTTATAAAAAAAAAAAATCAAAACTAAAATGTTTTTTCAAAACAATTGTTTTATTTACATTCCTTACATCTTTATCTATTTTTCTACATAACTTCCATACTTATTTAAACATTTGTCACATTGTTCAACAAGCTTTTGAATGCCCATGTTACAGAAATCGGCCGCCTGTGGCGATAACCAGTCCTTAACTGCTTCTTTCACTTCATCATCTGTGTCGAAGCGCTTGCTGCCGAGAAACTCCTTTAAGTAACGGAACAGGTGGAAATCACTTGGCGCCAGGTCCGGACTGTAAGGAGGATGGTCCATCTGTTCCCATCCAAATTTCTTGATCAGAGCTTGCGTTTCATTTGCAGTGTGGGGTCTGGCATTGTCATGCAACAACAAGATTCCAGACGACAAAAGACCACGTCGCTTATTCTGGATTGCACGTCGAAGTTTAGTCAGGGTAGCGCAGTAGGCGGCTTTATTAATCGTTGTTCCTCTCTCCATAAAGTCGACTAACAATACTCCACGTCTATCCCAGAACACAGTCGCCATAACCTTACGTGTTGAGATTGTCTGCTTTGCCTTGACCTTGACTGGCGATGACGTGTGACGCCATTGCATTGACTGACGTTTAGACTCTGGAGTGATGTGAGAAACCCATGTCTCATCCCCTGTGACAACATTGTCTAAAAGACTGTCACCTTCCTTATGATATCGCTCCAAAAAATCAAGAGCAAAAGCCATTCTTTTCATTCGTTGGGGCTCAGTAAGCAGCCTGGGAACCCAACGGGCACACAATTTGTGAAACTTCAAATGTTCAGACACAATTCTGTACAAAGTTGTTCTACTCACATTCGGAAAATGCATGTCTACGTCTGTAATAGTGAATCGGCGATCTTCACGAATTTTTTTGTCAACCGCATTGACCAAATCGTCTGAAATCACTGATGGTCGGCCACACCGTGGTTCATCGTGCACATTATCCCGTCCTTCATTAAAAGCTCGCACCCACTTGCGCACTTTACTGTCGCTCATTATGTTAGGACCGTACACTTCAGTAATCTGCCGATGGATTTCCGCCGCTGAATTGTTTCTTGCAGACAAAAACCGTATCACTGCCCTTACTTCACAATCGGCGGGCTGATCAATTGTCTTAAACATTGTAAAGTGACACTGTGAACTACACTCAGCAACAGTAACAAAGCGAATGGCGGCGTTTGACGCGCAAGGCTTGCCGGGAGTCGGCGCGCATGCGTGTTTTGTCATTGGCGCCAAATTTCAATAGTTACGGCGAATCGGACCTTACTTTTGGAATAACCCTCGTACATTAAAAATCAAAATTATTATCCACCAGCAGATAGGTGATCTCGTGCTAGAGCTTGATAATACATAATGAAAACTTTAGTGCCGGTCCAGGATTCGAACCCATTCATGTGCAATATATGGAGATGCTGAAGAATCTGCAGTTTTGAATAAATAAAAAATTTTAGTCGAGCTGTATTGTCACGAAGAGGTCAAATTCCGCGTTAAGGGAGGTCTGAGTTGCATTCCCAGTTCAGAACCAATTTTATCGACGTACAGAAGCGCAAATAAAAGATGGAATAAGTGTCCTGTGATCCTACATAGCGTTTGTATCGTCACTAAAAATAAATAACTATTTTAAGAAAGGTTACTGGTGATAGAGTTTCTACATGTCGCCACTTCTGACTTTATTGTGGTTCAACCTAATGTCTACTTGGTAGAGAAGGAATATCATGCTTAATATGAATTTCAGACCGCAATTCCATTACACCATCTTCACTTGGCGTAGCCAGAAGAGAATAGAATCTGTATCTCCCTATCAAAAATCAGCAGCAGAAGTTAGAATCGAACCCAGACCGTAAGTATATGAACCTATCATCAATCCAACAGACCACGGAATCCTCTTTTCTGAGACTCATTTCTCTATCGTAACGCCGTTGCGCCACACTGGATGAGAATTCTGACACAGTCTCCCTGTAGTGGTTTGCAGCATGTTCAGTACATTCATTTACTTGTTTGACCGAATCGCCATGAATTGCTGCCTCGGCTACCCAGTGCATACATTCGACTCTATTTTGTAATCACCGAAATAAAATCACGTAATTGCCACCTACACAGAACTGCCCACAGTGTAGGATGCAGAAATTTAAATAGGAAGTGTTCCTTTCCACTTGAGCTAGTATATTGCGCTATCTGTTTGTTGAAAACGTCGTGCAGTGCAGAAAAAAAGCTGGAACTGTCTGTCTCTCAGAAGTCTAGATCTGGCCATATGCATTATCTCACAGCACTGTGGAATGCGGAAGTTCTGGAGGAACTGTTTTGACTTCTGGAGCTGCTATTGCTACGTGTCACCTAGTAGTGTAACTTCAAGTGTCGTGCACCACAGATAAGACATCGCGAGGTCGAATACAGTCACTGCTACTGTTTTTAAAACGCAGTGCTGCTGTCTGCTGAAGTTATCAGTCTAATGGAACTTTGAACATAATTCCCTTCACTTCTCATCCCAAATAGTCGCATGTGGAAAAAGGATTAACTTCTGTGACATTTTGTTCTTTTAATATTTAATAGACGGCCAGGCAACAGATGCATCAGAAAAGTACTTCCTAGTTTAGCTGTCGTGTGGTAGTGGCATTTTATTCTTGTTCAAACCTTGTTTGACAGCTTTAACTCAGAACAAGTTTTCTACATGCGTGTAATCAATAAACTGCATGTGCATTGTCAGACTGTTATAGATAACATCTTTGCATACCTCTACAGTGCTGTTCCTAGCACAGCCGAACATTGGCAACATCGTCACAAACATTTGGCAACACTGTGACAGTGCAATCACTCCATGTACGGTACTGAATTTGACTTACTAAATTCACTTGATATTCCCTTTATGTTTGAATGGCTCATGCTATACAATCCTCAAGTAATCTAAGACACTGAAACAGAAAATATTTTGGTTAAAGAAATGCTATTCTTCAATAAGTGACAACTTTTATTATCTTTCACGATGCTTTAATGAGGCCGAGGGCGCAAGAAGACTAACGAATTATAATCAAAATACACTGAGACGCCAACTTGTCTGTCATCATCGTGTTAAGTCGACAGAAATAGTTGGGTATTATTGCCTGCATCACCGGCATCCCATTGTCATCTTCTCTTACTGAGATTTTCATATTTCCCTGAACAGAAGACGCCGAGATATACCATGATGAGAGTGGTGTGCTGGCAGCAGTGTGTCCATAACCCCGTGGTACAGCCCGTGCCTCGTGTCGCAATGACTCAGTGAGTCGTCAGTTCTATATGTGGTAGGGGCCAACATGTGCGAGCTTTTTTTCTGATTTATTTTATGGAGCTGCGAATTTCCAGAAAAAATTCTGTAACGAAATCTGAAGAAAACCTTCACACATCAAGTTCTCTTGGTAGCTCGACTCAGTAAGTTGTGTTAATGGTGATAGATCTTGGCTTTCTGACTGCCAAGCTGCTTCACAATACAAGCATCTCTGAAGAAATTCGAATCAACTGTCAACAATACGAATTTCAATATCGTTCTTCACTTAAGACTCGCATGCCAGGGTGATAATTATGAAGGAAATGAACCTCTTGATTACTATAGGGCCTCTATGCTAAATTTCCACAGTAGCAATAAGGAACTCTCTGCAGACATTTCCTAACAGCGGCTCTAGCAACTTACTGTTTCTCTGGGTAGCTTCAAATATGGGCAATTTTGTCGTCTCAAATCCAATTGAATTTTTTAAATATCACTTTTGAAAAGCATTCACTTCTCCATTAATTAATCTATGAACCTAAAAACAAGCAATTTGCCTGAGTAGCTGTAGAGCACGTTCTGAAAGGTATTGACAAAATGTTTCGCATCCATTTACCATATGGAATCAAAGAAAGAAACCAAACACATTACATTGCATTTACTCTCTGTGCCTTGACTAAAATAAATTATTTGAAGAATTTCCTGTGAAAGGAAAAAGAACAGGATGTGACACTTAAAATATAGCGCACTGGATCAGAAACAATGAAATTAATTCTGTGCCACATTGATGTATTGCATATTAGTGTAATAAAATGTTGTTGTTGTGGTCTTCAGTCCTGAAACTGGTTTGATGCAGCTCTCCATGCTACCCTATCCTGTTCAAGCTTTGATCTCCCTGTACTTACTGCAACCTACATCCTTCTGAATCTGCTTAGTGTATTCATCTCTTGGTCTCCTCTACGATTTTTACCCTCCACACTGCCCTCCAATGCTAAATTTGTGATCCCTTGATGCCTCAGAACATATGCTACTAACCGGTCCCTTCTTTTTGTCAAGTTGTGCCACAAACTCCTCTTCTCCACAATTCAATTCAATACTTCATCATTAGTTATGTGATCCACCCATCTAATCTTCAGCATTCTTCTGTAGCACCACATTTCGAAAGCTTCTATTCTCTTCTTGTCCAAACTATTTATCGTCCATGTTTCACTTCCATACATGGCTACACTCCATACAAATACTTTCAGAAACTACTTCCTGACACTTAAATCTATACTCGATGTTAACAAATTTCTCTTCTTCAGAAACGCTTTCCTTGCCATTGCCAGTCTACATTTTATATCTTCTCTACTTCGACCATCATCAGTTATTTTGCTCCCCAAATAGCAAAACTCCTTTACTACTTTAAGTGTCTCATTTCCTAATCTAATTCCCTCAGCATCACCCGACTTAACTAGACTACATTCCATTATCCTCGTTTTGCTTTTGTTGGTGTTCATCTTATATCCTGCATTCAAGACACTGTCCATTCCGTTCAACTGCTCTTCCAAGTCCTTTGCTGTCTCTGACAGAATTACAATGTCATCGGCGAACCTTTAAAGTTTTTATTTCTTAAAATACTCATCAAATAAAAAGGGTTTTGTGCCGCCGTTGCTATCGAGTGTGAAACACAAATCGTAGACAGATTTTATGGGTCACCACTCAACAACATTAAAGCATTTTACACCGTCGAGAGTGAGGAGTGGAGCAGACGTTGGTGGCAGAAGACGAAGCAACGCAGTGCCTCAGCTCCCGCGCCAGTAGGCAGCAAAGGGGTCCCAGAGAAGAACTGAGACACATGCAGTGTTTAGAGGCAGATGGTCGGCCAACAAATCTCTCACTAAAATATTGTTGAACCAAACTGTTATTACCAATGTGACAGAAAGAGAAATATGCTGTAGATTCACTTGAATTACACTCATAGCTTCAGCACCGAAAGGAAAGGGGCGATAAAAATTTTGTTGACGCGTGCTTTCAGTTCCCAGACGTCGTATTAGCTAGTCCCGCGTTTAACCTCAAGACTATGGTCGTAGTTAAGGGTGAGGTACTCAGACTGCAGTCAAGATTTCCTCCGGGAAGTGCCTCAGTTACAATGTTGCCAGATGGAGCATACTGCCGGATATAGAATTCTGACGGGAGCATGACTGTATTGTCCACCTTACGTGAACGACTCGGTTGTCAATTTTTTAGTGTAATACTGTATCTACAAACCATATTGCACGCTGAAAACCCAGAAGAATTTAAAAAAGAAAATTAGTTTATGAGGCAACGTTAACTATAGTGTTCGAAATACTGATAGTATTGTATACGTGTGTGTAAATGCCTTCCAATGCCCACTCAAGGGAGACAAGGATAGACAGTCTAGCTTCAATACTATAAATACGCCTCAGTTTGTGGATAAACGCATACTTAGGTTACTGATCGTTTTGAATATTTAGCAGTACTGTACCCATCGGTGTTAAACTCGTTTTCAACCAATGATTCCCACAGCTACAGGAACACTACTTGTGATACCTCTTAGACAAAATACTAATGCAGTGCTATCAGACAAAAAGATCAACCTGACACAAACTGTGGGAAATTTGTTTTACAAAAATGGCTCAAATGCCTCTGAGCACTATGGGACTTAACATCTATGGTCATCAGTCCCCTAGAACTTAGAACTACTTAAACCTAACTAACCTAAGGACATCACACAACACCCAGTCATCACGAGGGAGAGAAAATCCCTGACGCCGCCGGGAATCGAACCCGGGAACCCGGGCGCGGGAAGCGAGAACGGTACCGCACGACCACGAGCTGTGGACATTTGTTTTACAACCTTCGAACCTGGATACAGAGCTTTTCCTATTTGAGATATCTGTGAACGTTGCTGCATAAGGCGATTTAAGAAGAAATTAAATTCCTTCAGCTACGACAATGTTTAAAGAAATCGTCTTAACGGCACTAAATCATGGTTTGTGAATCGTTTACAGGCCGTACTCTGCCGCATTTCGCTGGTTGGAAGGCAAAAAACGTAGTGACAAATTTCACATAAGGAAAAGGGGGACGAAAAATCTCCCACTGGAAGGTCATGTTGTTTTATTTAAATGATTACAAAATCGTGTAAAAAGAACAGTGAGGTTGTCAGTATAAGCACATTACTGTTTTCAGTATGATGATGTACTGCCCAAGGGCTGTAATGAGAAACGGCCTGTTTAGGTCAGGCATATTGTATAGAGAAGTAGAAGAGAGAGCACCACTAAATTCTACAATCCATATGCATTGCATACACATAGAAATTACTGGTACAGTGTACTTATGGAGCCCAATGAGTGAACTGCCTATTTTCCAGTGAGAAAGAGCACTGGCAAACAGTATTCGCTACATTAGGTTACTTAAACTGGTGTCACTCTGAGCTGGAATTTATGGTCAGCGACTAAGTGTAAGGTCAATGAGTCAAATGCGGATTTTGCAACTGTGAAATACTTTCCTACATTATAGAAGCGAATATTAAATTTCAACTAATATTGCTAAAAGTTTGAACTTGGATAGCTTAGAATGAAAATCTTTCTGTTTATTTCAAAGGAAAACAATTGATTTTCTAAAACATCCTCTGTCCTACACAACTTGAAACAGGTCACGTCGACCAAATCATATGGCAGAACTGACAGCAACGTATATCGGAAGGCAGTAAGATCCCTTGGCTTTTGGTTTGGCAGTATTCGACAGCCATTTCTAGGCGCAAGTAAATGAAGAAAGGCAGCATGTTTTGCTATCAAGTAACGTCTTCATCAATTACTTTAGTTTTAATGTAATCTACGAGTAGTTGCTGATGTTTGATATTAACACGAAAAGGATTCTGTAGACAGGGAAAGAACCTGTTCTTGGGCAACTGCTTCTATAATCACCAAAAGGCATTAAATGGTCTTCAAGCACATGTGTTTCAGCAGAGGTATGAAGAAAATGATACTAATAATGACGGTAATAATTGAATTATCTGGTAATTTCACACGTCACAGAGGATTTTCTCGAACTAAGAAATGTGCTAAATTAGTGAAAATTTCATAATGGCTTCACATCGAGGCTATGATGCCTAGAAGAGTCTTTACATCCTGCTGACATGAGAATAGCATAACCTCCACGTCAGAATCTTGCTTCTACTTAACAATTTAATAGACTCGCATTTTTTCCCCCATGATTAATTTTGTAAACTAAGTACATCATCCGTTACAGTACACTCCTGGGGCTGGGAAATGTGGCCACAATGATCTGGTGGAACGAACTATCACAGGTGCAATGCGTGGGTTCAGGCTTTTACTTCTGAGACGCACAAAGAGATTTACTTTACCTCTGGTAACCTCAAGAGAAAGACGTTATAATCCAGAATCCGCATTAAACATCACGTTCCTTCATTACCAACTGGGCAGAGCCGGTTTGTGTTGGGAAATGACATTGGCGGAAGTCATGGTAAACAGAAATACTGTCGCCACTAAACTTACTTACATTACAAAATTTTATTCCATTTGATGAACCGATAGCCATTTAAAGGAACAGGGCTCTTATTTTATATGTACTTGATTGAAATTCCTCTCTTGAGGAACTGAATCTCTTGGTACAGTACAGATCAATAATTTCGATCCTTTTCCCCAGACTGCAGTCTTCTATAGGTCTCCTCTAAAAGTAAGGGTCCGAATCCTGATCCAGTACAAAAATATTCATAATTTCATTTTCACGTGCAAACCAGCCTGCTAGTGAAAATAACGTGCTTTTTTAATGTCTGTTCATGTGTTGTCAACAATCGCAGTAGGCGTCGTTTTTACTGGTCAAACGAGCACACATCTTACTGTTGGTGACTAAGCAATTGATACTTAAGCTGTATTCGTGGATGATAAAGAAGGACGGTAGGTGTGTGGTTCGATTGTCGCTCGGCACAAAAATTTGTATCCATATTTTAGATTCAAACACCTAGCAGCTGGTAAGAAAAACCAATACGTAACATTTCATTTTACTTAATTAACAATCCGATTATGAGTTGGGTTCGTATCTCCATCACAGAACTTCTCACCATGCGCTTCATCTTAAAAAGCACGCACACTTTGTTACTTCTGAATGGAAATATATAAGACATCTTTCATGGTTAGTTAACAGAGACGAAAGAGTCTTGATACGAGTCCCGTTTTATTACAAAAACTGTCGTCTTTTATTTTCAAACTTAGATTGGGTTACTGATATTGGCGAAAATTTCAGTGATTCCTGACTCTTCATGGCTAGTCAGCAGCATGATATGATTAAATTAGATTAATTCTGATTAGATTAATACTTGTTCCACAGATCATGAATACGACATTTCGTAATGATGTGGAACGTGTCATTTTAAGGAAAGGTTTCTTTACATACCATGATTCAATTTCTTTACAACTATTTTTACTCTCTCTCTCTCTCTTTCTTTCTTTTTTGTATTTATGTGTGTCTCTCTCTCGTCATACACACACACATTTTTTTTTTATTTTTTTTGTTGTGCTCGACTATCGGCCAGGCCGGAAAACGACAATGAATGGATCTCCTAGTTTTGAATTCACTTATGAAAGAAATAAAAAAAATATCTCTGAGAGTTACTGATTTATGATGCTTAGTTTGCAGTCAGTTCTGAGTGTTGTTAGTAACTCTACTCCAGTCCCTAAAACTAGTTACAGAAATGCTATTCAGACGCATTACGTATTCCAGCCCATGGCAGCCGCGTCTTTGAGACGCCGGCTATGGTCACTTCCCAGACCGCTGTAGGAACACATCTGTTCGTCCTCTTTCTGCTGGTACTGTAACTGAGATTTGGCAACAAAGCAAGGTATGTTTGGCGACTGTGTGCACGGAATAAAGCCTCAAATTTCACTTGATTTTCCCTGTCATATCCATTGAATAATCTGTGTTATTATTGCTTGAGGTGTAACAAAAGACTGTAAATTTACGGTTTTCAGTCCACTAAAGTCGCTGCACTCTGAAATCGCAACTTATATCGTCTTTTAAATAGCGGTTTACAGGTTCTAGACAGTACTGGCCTCGAAAGAGGAAGTTGAGACACATACCTCTTTGCTAGCTCTGTGGTAACGTACTGACGTGTGAAAAATTTTCTGTTATGGTTCCCGGTCCCAGTCACACTGACTGTGAAGTTTTTACCCATTCCGTGAAAGATCTACATGCAGTCAGATCAAATATCGACAAGGAAATCGTAAGGAAATACTTTCGGCTAATAGTGAAAAACTTACAATGCTGCACAACAGGAACGCCTCTTCCCGCTACTGACAAGCAAATTTTGGGTTTCCAGGATTACATAACTTTGTTTATGAAATGGCACAGTGCACAGTTTTCGTAAGGTTCCTTTAGTGTTATTAAAACAATAGTAAACATGAGACACAAATTAATCATCAACAATATATGCGATTTCTCTGATGTTATAGATAACAGTCTGACAATGCACATGCAGTTTATTGATTACGTGCATGTAGAAAATTTGCTCTGAGTTAAAGCTGTAAACAAGGTTTGAAGAAGATTACAATGCCACTACCACACGACAGCTAATGCAGGAAATACTTTCCTGGCGTATTTTGGCCCGATGCGCTCTCCCCATACATAATACTAAAGTTTCGAGATGTATCTGCTGCCTGGCAGTCTATTAAACATGAAAAGAACAAAATGTCGCAGAAGTTATCCCTTTATCCACATGCGGCTATTTTGGATTTATAAGTGAAGGGAAATTCTGTTCAAAGTTCCATTAGATTGATAACTTCAGCAGACAGCAGAATTCCGTTTTAAAAAATGCAGCAGTGAATGTATTCGAACTCGCGACACTTACCATGACGCTACCAGCTGACACGTAGCTACAGCAGCTCCAGAAGTCAACAAAAATTCCTCCAGAACTTCTGCATTCCACGGTGCTGTGAGATAATGCATATGGCCAGATCTAGACTTCTGAGAGACAGACAGTTACACCTTTTCAACAAACAGGTAGCGTAATAGAGTAGCTCAAGTGGAAAGGAACACTTCCCATTTAAATTTCTGCATCCTACAGTGTTGGTAGTTCTGTGTAGGTGGCAATTACGTGGTTTTATTTCGTCGATTATAAGATAGAGTCGAATGTATGCACTGGGTAGCCGAGGCAGCTAGTTCATGGCGATTCAGTTAACCAAGTAAATGAATGTACTGAACATGCTGCGAACAACTACAGGGAGCCTGTGTGTCAGAATTCTAACCCAAGGTGGCGCAACGGCGTTATAATAGAAAAATAAGTCACCGAGAAGAGGATTTGGTGGTCTGTTGGATTGATGATACGTTCATATACTTATGGTCTGGATTTAATTCCAACTTCTGCCGGTGATTTTTGATAGGGGCAGACAGATTCGATTCTGTTCTGGCTATGCCAAGTGATGAAGGTATAATGGCATTGTGGTCTGAAATTCACATTAAACATGATATTCATTCTCTATCGAATATACGTTATGTTGAACATCTTTTACTTGAGCTTCTGTATGTCGATAAAATTGGTTCTGAACTGGGAATGCATCTCAGACCGCCCTTTACGCGGAAATTGACCTCTTCGTGACAATACAGCTCGACTACAATTTGTTCTCTGTTCAAAACTGCAGATTCTTCAGCATCTCCACATATCCCGCGTGAATGGGTTCGAATCCTGGACCGGCACTAAAGTTTTCATTATGTATTATCAAGCTCTAAAATGAGAACACCTATCTGCTGGTGGATAATAATTTTGATTTTTAATGTATTTTCATTCGTTGTCAACACTAATGATATCTGACGTTTTTGACTCCCAGTGAGACACAGATCTATTTTCGAGTTCATTGTAAGTTCAAGGATGTTATTCCGAGTAGCTGGTGGAGAAAAATTCGATAGCTGATGTCTCTTTGTGTGTAGTCAACAACCATATGTGTGGGGTTCGATTACCAGTCAGTACTGAACTCTTCGTCATATTATTTCTATTTCAAACATGCTCACATGTCGCTGCTGGTGTAACAAACCCGTATTAATCGTTCGTTTTCTCTAGAATATAACAGCGATACGTGCCGGGTTGGAGTCCTGGGAAGGAAATATTAATGTTTGATCTCCTCATTTCAGTTAAAACATCTAGCTACTGCCGAGAAAATAACAGTTGATTATGCTTCGATATCAATCCGAATAGGTTCTGGGTTCGATTCCCTGTCCTACACAAAGCTTTACCTCACGGCATTTCAAGCAAGTCACTTGTGAAGAAGCAACATTTAACGTCTCTCGTAATTCGGTAACAGGGACAGTAGATGCTGGGTAGCAATTCGCGTACGTTAAAAATGTTTATGTTATGTAATTTAAAGTTGATACTTCCTAACTGATACTGTCTAAAATCGAGGTATATCACTCTCTGTATGCCTAGTCAGGAATGACTGTTAGTTTCCGTCAGTCACGAAATCTTTGCTTAGTCTTCATGACCTGGGTTTGAATGCATGTGCAGAACGAGATGGTTCGTCGTGTCATTGGAAGTTCATACGTATTCTCAATTAGCTGCTCGTGAATAACTTAAATTTTTAATGTCATTTTGTGTTAAATACATCTTTTACATCTTGAGTTATTGCGATACAGAGCAGTGTTTTCTAGTGGTGACTTGTTGGAACGATTTTCAATAGTCCAACGACTACACCGAGGAGCGATTAGAGGACCTGCTAGACAGCTGCGTTATGCGGGTTGCATGTGAATCAGGCGAAATGCAATTCAGGTCGTTCGGATACTTTTGAGCACGACTGTACACCAACAATGTAGTTAAAGACAGATTGCTACTTACTGCAAAGAAGACACCTCAAATTGCAGAAAGGCACAATGAAAAGGCAGTTACATAAACCTTTCTGTCAGAGCCTTCATCAATAAAAGAGAGATATACTCCATTCACACACACAAGCAAGCACACTTCACGCACACACGACTGTCAACTCCAGCATCTTGGGTCGGAATGCTACCATCGTGTGGGATGCAAGCAGCAATCTGGATGGGGCGAGGGAGGGGAAGGGCTAGTAGTGTACAGGTGGAGAGAGAGACGGTGCTGTCTGGTGAAGTGTGCAGAGACTAGACTGCCTAGAGGTGCAGTGTCAGGAGGTTGTAGGGCAGGGAGATGGGGAAAAGCAGGAGCAAAAATGGAGAGGCGTGGGGAAAGACAGGCGGTTGCATTGGCAGAGGGCCTGCAAATAAACTAAGTGGGAGATGAGAATGGGGAGGAGACAATAGGACAAAAGGGGTGGAAACTGTTGGGTGGAGGGTGTGGGGACAGTATGTCACTGTACATTGAGGCTGAGATAATTACAGTAGCGGAGAATGTGTTGTAAGGATAACTCACATCTGCCCAGTTCAGAAAAGCCGATGGTGGAGGGAAGGATCCAGATGGCTCGGGTAGTGAAGCAGCCATTGAAATCAAGTATGTCATGTTCAGCCACACGTTGCATCACAGGGCAATCTACTTTGCTCTTGTTCACAGTTTAGCAGTAGCCGTTCAACCTGATGGACAGCTGGTTGGGTGGTCGTCATACCAACATAAGAAGCTGCGAAATAATTGCAGCAGAGCTGATAAATGTGATGGTTATTTTAGAGGAGGCCTGGCACCTGATGGTAGGAGAAAACTGTTCCTTCACAACCTCAACACCTTCTCCCCCATCTGCTTCACATGGTCCTCCTTAACCCAGCATGCCACCTTCCTAGATGTTGACCTTCACCTCTCTGATAGCTCCATCTGCACCTCAGTCCACATTAAACCCCCTAACCACGAACAGTACCTGCATTTTGACAGCTGTCATCCTTTCACACCAAAAAATCCCTCTCATAAAGCCTGGCCACCATGGGATGGCATATCAGCAGTAACAAAAACTCCCTTGCTCAGTATGCTGAGGGTCTCACCAAGGCCTTCACCGACAGGGACTACTCCCAAACCTAGTCCATGAACAGATCTCCCATGCCATTTCCCCTCACAACCCCAATCCTCCCACCACCCCCAAAAACCAGCCATGAAGGAGTGTCCCTTTCATCAACCAGTACCACCCCAGACTGGAACAACTGAACCACATCCTCCACCAGAGCTTTGATTACCTACCATTGTGCTCTGAAATGAGGGACATCCTATTCAAGATACTTCCTAGCTATCCTAAAGTGGTGTTCCGTTGTCCACCCAACCTCCGCAACATCCTAGTCCATCCCTTATGCCACTCCTGATCCCAACCCCTTTCCACAAGGATCATATCCCTGCAGAAGACCCAAGTGCAAAACCAGCCCAGTTCACTCACCCAGAACTTTCTATTCCAGTCCTGTCACAGGTTTATCCTACCCATCAGCGTCCAGGCAACCTGCAAAAGCACCCGTGTCATTTACCAGCACCATTGCAATCATTGTGCAGCTTTTTATATTGGTATGACAACCAACCAGCTGTCCAGATGAACGGCCACGGCCAAACTGTGGGCAAGAGCAAAGTAGACCACTCTGTGGCACAACATGCAGCTGAATATAACAAGGCTGATTTCAGTGGCTGCTTCACTACCTGAGTCTTCTGGATCCTTCCTTCCACCATCAGCTTTTCTGAACTGTACAGATGGGAATTATCCTTACAACACATTCTCCACTCCTGTAATTATCCCGGCCTCAACCCACAGTAACATACTGTCCACACACCATCCACCCCCTCCGTACTATCATCTCCTCCCCACTCTCATGTCCCACCCTGTTTATTTGCAGTCCTCTGCCAACACATCCGTCTATCTTTCCCCACACCTCTCCTTTTTTCCCCACCTACCCTTCCCCGCAGCCACCTGATGCTGTGCCTGTTGGCAATCTAGTACCTGCACACTCCATACATTCTGGCCCAAGAGCTGGAGTTGGTGGTCATGTGCACGCATGCGTTTGTGTGTGTGTGTGTGTGTGTGTGTGTGTGTGTGTGTGTGTGTTTTACTGAGGAAGGCTGGGGGTGAAAGCTTTATGTAATTGTATTTTCAATGTGCCTGTCAGCAATTTGATGTTTCTTCTTTACAATAAGCAGCAATCTGTCTTTTTCTACATTGTTGATATTCCTATTTGGAGTTTCTGTTGTTTGAGAATGTACACCATCAGCCCAAAAAGCACAGTAACTATCGTGCAGGTCGGACAACTGTAAACAACAGATGTGCATTTGACAAGCCAGATGTGACCAGCTGCAGCAGTGGGCACGCGGCCACAGTGTGTCAACGCTATTGTGTCACAAATCACAATGGAGCGACATCTCTACATCCTGTGCTCAAGACATTCTTTGGAATGTTCTGAAGAAGAAAAAGATGTTTGCAAAGTTTGTCCTGCACATCTCAACTACTGACCAAACACGATGACAATAAAACCTACGACAAAACAACAAAGTGCAGTTAGTCAAATGAGGGTGTCAATGTTTTGGTGAAATAACAGACATTAAGTCAGTGTGGCCAGGGAGTTGCACATCCCAAGGAAGGAAGTTTGTCACCGTTTCATAAGATTGTACAAACATTCTGAGCATTGTACTCAAGTGAGAGTAAGCTATACAGAAGGCATCTCAAGCATTAAAATCAGCATCTCAATGTTTCCCTACTTTTTATTAATGCAGTCTCAAAACTTTTTGGACTGTAAGTGTATTGTGCAGTGCAAAACCCTTGAAGAAGACATCCAAAGCATTTGAGATATGGTTTTATACAGGGTGTTGGTAATTAAGCATATCAATAAAATAAGAAATGAAAAGGTTCTGGCGTAATTTATGAGGAAAATAATGTGTGAAGAAAACTGACTGGAATAGGAGACAAAGATAACATATGTTAAGACACATATCACTACACAGTGCTGTAAAGAGCAAAAACTATATGAAAAGAGACAGATTAGCTGCAACAGGCAGAAGACGTGCTTTGCTGGTGCTGCACATTTTAGTGATTCTGACCGAGATAAACGAACACTGCATTGTTGTTCTTCACACACTGTTGAAGAAGTTGACATAGAAACAGCTATGTGAAATATCTGTGCAATTTTGGAATTTTCCTTGTGTGATACCGCGTGTACAGGATTCATGGGCCGATTTGAAATTCTAGTGTATTTAGTGTTCATGTCACTTCTGCATAGTCTTTCAATGACTGTATCAATATCAATTTTTATTAATATATTTTGAAATGTCAAGCATTTGTGAGTGCCACGATAAACTTATACTGTTATTGTCAATTGTAGACTCAAATTTAGTAGCCCTATCCTCATTCAAAACAATCACTTTCTAATTTCATTATACAATTACATGAGAAACAGGTGATGTCTAAGACTTTTCGGACACTTACAAAACTATATTTTCAAAGTTGCTGGTATCAGTGTTTTGTATATGTAATATGTTTCACAGCAAATTAGAGTTTGTGATTCACAATTGCTGCCAAAGACTAGATGTCCCCTAAATTTCGCTGCATATAAATGCAAACAAATGAGCATTTTTGAGAATTTTTGGAAGCTTCCATTGTTCTATGCATAGTCTAATTTGTAATAAATCAGTGTTTGTGATTTTGTTACTGTAGCAGATATTCTGACATATTGTGTTGGATCTAGTTCTCCTCTAATAGAGGAGTAATATGTTATTTACATTTACCATATATTAACTCTATTTTCAAGTTTGCTGACAACTATAACTAACCTCATAATGTTTTGGGAATCTAGTAATTTTTACCATACATTCTTCTTTTGCCTTAATAGAAATCTTGTTTTGTGTATTTGCTTCAATTCTTACAGGGAATTAGCAAATTTTTAGCTCAACAGATTAAAAGATAATCAGCAAGCTTACTTTAAAGTTATTTATTCACTGCCCTGTAATACATTACACCAGCTAAAATGCAGCCCCACTGTGAACGCTGTTCTCAAAAACGGAGTGAGTTGGTCGACATTTGCAAGGAGCTGGAAATCTCTCTACTACTGTCAAATGACTGGCAGCTGCCGTGAGTCGTCACGTTGGAAGAGCTTCCGAAAGTCATGTACCTGTGGTACCAGTACCAAAGGTACCTCAAGTACTATCCGCTCCTGTGGATCCCTTGTCCTCTGCAGTAAGTACGGGATCTGTCAGTACTCATTCACTTGACTGCCAGAGGCATCTCAACGGGAGAGCTAGACCTCCTGTACAGGGTGGACAGAGACCAGGAAGGACTCACAGCGTTGCACCGATCCCCCTAATCAACAAATTTCAGGTGCTGTCTTTCACTGAAACTAAGCCTGTGGGACTCGCTTCACCTGTTTTGGGGAAATCTGTTTGTCCTATACCAAGAGGAGGGAAACACAAAAGGACAGGGACTACACGGATTAATTGTTGGCAGTTCAAATGTATGACAAATGCCTTATGGAAATGGATGCAAGGGACACGAAAGGACACCTGGTGCACTCAGTGTGTAGCCTGGTGGCCTCATACAGCATGTTGAAGAGGCTATAACTGCGGCCATTGAGGGAAAAGGCTGCATCCAACTGCAGACTGTGGCACACGTTGGAACAAATGAGGCCTGTCATCTGGGCTCAGAGGTCGTACTTGTGCCAATCCAGTGACTGGCAGACAAGATGAGAAGACCAGCCTTGCGCATGGAGTTTTAATGGACTCACAATTTGCAGTATATTGCCCGGAACTGATTGTGGCCCTTTGGTTCTGAGTCAAGTGGAAGAACTGAACCAGAGACTTCGAAGGCTCTGTGACTTCCTGAACTTTGCACCACAGGGTTGAGAACTGTAGGGTCTCACTAAATGAGTGAGGTACACACTACGCATCAGAGGCTGCTACTCGGGTAGCTGACTGTGTGTGGCGTAGAGACAAGGGTGTTTTTAAATTAGGCAATCTTCCATCCAGTTCAGATAATGATAGCTGTAGGAAACCCAGAAGTATTAATGTAGGATTGAAAGAAAAGTCTCATACAGGTTGTTAATTGCCAAAACATTCACAATGAAGTGCCAGAATTTGAAGAGCTCCTGAAAAGCAGTGAAGCTCACACAATACTAGGTACAGAAAGCTGGTTGAAATCTGAAACTGATAGCAGTGAGATTTGGGGGGGGGGGGGGGGGGGGGGAATTTATGGGTAAACGAACGGCTAGGCAAATGGGAAATGGAGATCTGTCGCAGTAAACATGAAATCAAGATAGAAACTGAAGCTGCGTGTGAGATTGATGGGCACACTGAGTATCAGTCTTGGGCATAAAATGATAACTGGATTGTTCTATCACCCACCACACTCGTCTCTTGATGTAACCCAATGCTTACAGAAAACCTCATTTCACTTGTATGCAAGTTCCCCCGTCACAGTGTAATCATCAGTGGAGATTTTAAACATCCAACAATCAAGTGAGAAAATTACAGTTTTGTTAGTGGTAGGTGTCATTAAGAAATGCCTACCTGGAAAAGATAGTTCAGAACCGCACTCGTGATGGAAACATATTGGATCTAATGCCAAGAAATAGACAATCTCCTTGAGGGCGTCCACGTCAAAACTGGTATCAGTGAACACGGTGCGGTTGTGGCAACGATGATTACCAAAGTACAAAGGAAAACTACAACAAACAGAAACATGTTAATAAGCAGAAAGATGTATGTTCAGTAAACCAGATAAAAAATCAGTAGTGTCATATCTCAATGAGGAGCTTGAAACTTTCAGCACAGGTCAGGAGCATTTAGAGAAACTGTGACTCAGGTTTAAAAGAATAACTGAGCATACACTGGATAGATATGTACCCAGTAGAACAATTCATAATGGGAGGGACCTTCCATGGTAAAGAGTCACTGTAGAAACAGAGATTACTTTATAACAGGTGTAAAACAAACCACAGGGCTCTAGATACAGAGAAGCTAAATGAAACATGTTTGGCCATCAAGAGAACGAAGCCTTCAATGACTACTGTAGCTTAATACTGTCAAATGATCTTTCACAAAACCCAAATAAAGTCTGTTCGTATGCAAAGGCTGTTAGTGGCACCACAGTAAAGTGTCCAGTCCCAAGTGAATGAGGCAGGAATTGGAACAGAATAGCAAAGCAACAGCTGAAATGCCTAATTCCATTTTCAAATGTTCCTTTGCAAAGGAAAATCCATAAGAATTGCCCCCAATTTAATCCTTGTACCCCTGAAAAGATGACTGAAATAAGTATTAGTGTCAGTGATGTTGAGAAACAGCTGGAATTGTTAAAATTGAAAAGAGCTCCAGGACACAATCGAATCCCTATCAGATTATATAATGGCTTTGTAGCTGAATTAGCTGCTCTTCTATCTATAATCTATTGTAGATCCCTCGATCAAAACACCAAGCACAGTTCTTGGCAAAAAGCACAGGTCACACCTGTCTACAAGGAGGATAGCAAAAGTGATCCACAAAACTACCATCCAGTATCCTTGACATAGATTTGCTGTAGAATCGTAGAACATATTCTGACCTGCCGTAATGAGGTAGCTTGAACAGAATGACCACCTCCTTGCCAACCAGCATGGATTCCATAAATATCAATGATGTGAAACCCAACTCACCCTTTTCTCACATGACATACTGACGATTTGGATGAAGGCAGGCAGGTGGATGCGGTATTTCTTGATTTCCGAAAAGCATTTGACTCAGTACCACACCTACGCAGATAGTCAAAAGTATGATCAAATTGGGTATCAAGTGAAATTTGTGACTGGATTGAGGACTTTTTGGTAAGGAGAAAACGCAGCATGTTATCTTGTATGGAAAGTCACCATCAGATGTAGAAGTGACTTCGAATGTGTCCCGGAGAACTGTGTTGGGACCCTTGCTGTTCATATTGTATATTAATGACTTTACAGAGAATATTAACAGTAACCATAGACTTTTTGTAGATGATGCAGTTATCTGTAATGAAGTGCTGTCTGAAAGAAGAGGCAATGGGAAAAATGATGGACGTCATTTGGAATAAGCTTTTCAGGAGATGCAATTTAAAGTTTGAAACCCTTTACGATCAAAGCTTGGGTGTGTAGTGTGAAACTATGTGCACTAATACTTGGGAGTACTTTATTGTCTCATGTTGTTAATAAATTTTATAATTTTTATTTTAATATTACAGTCACTACATCCAATTTTCAAATTTTACTACACACTATTATCAGAAACAACAATGAATGTCAGATATGTGACACTGAAATAATACATGTAAGGCGATGTCTTTAGTTCTCACTGCTGCACCGAATACTTTGCTGTTTTCTGACACTTGCTCTTTGATTTTTTTCGTCTCATAAAACGGCTGTTTTCATTTAGCATGCCCTTGCTGCTGGGCTGCAAAACCGCGTCAAGTGTTGGAGGTCCCGAAACTTTTCAAGTAAGAGTGTGATGAGATCTGCAACAGAGCGTAAAGGATATTATTTTTCTTCGTAACTACAGAAATTGATTTCTTGTAATGAAAGATTAATACTAAAACAACAGTGCCAGATATTTTGTTTTATTTTAAGAGCATTAAATTAGAGTAACCATCTTACAGTTGTACAAATACGAGGGTGGTTTGAAGAGTTCTCGGAATGCAATAGCAAAAGAGTACTTACATCACTCAAACTTTTTACATTTTTCAATGTAGTCTCCTTGTAGGTTAATGCACTTATTCCAAAGACATTCCAGTGCCTTGATCCCATCTCAAAAATGAGTTTCCTCCAGGCCTACAAAATAGTTGTCAACTCCAGCTATCAATTCTTCGTTTGAAGCTGAATCTTCATCCATCAAGAAAAATTTTCAGTTTTGGGAAGAGATGGAAGTCTGACAGTGCCATATCAGGTGAACATGGCAGGTGTGGCAACAATTCATACCTTAGTTCGTGTAATTTTGCCATGGTGACGCACATGTGTGCGAGCGCGCATCAAGAGTCGCGGCACCCATCATGCAGATAATTTTTTTGTTACTAATTCTTCAGTTAAAATATGATATACCCTTCAGATGACATCTGGAAAGCATGAGCAATTTCACGCACTTTCAATCGGCGATCCTCCATGACCATTTTGTGCACTTTTGCAATGATTGGCCAACCACTGCGCGGATCATTATCTAAGCTCTCCTGACCAAATTTAAATTCATTTGTCCACTTGGCAACAGCTGAATATGAAGGAGCAGAGTACCCCAGTGTATTCTGGAAATCGGCATGAATCTCCTTTGCTTTCATACCTTTCTTTACGAAATACTTAATTACTGCTTGAATCTAGGTTTTTTTCCATCTTTGCAAATCACTACACAGGAACAACAACAGAACCACATCATTGCCATAGCTCTCTTCCAAGAGCACTGATGTGGCATGTGTTTACAGGCAACAGCCCAATGAACAGTGCTGACCTCCCGTGGTGATTCCGAGAACTTTTCAAACCACCCTCGTAATCCAGAGGGAAGAATTCTCAAAGATTTAGCTCATTAGCTGTATCCTCAACTTCATGGCGACATGGGCCATGGAGAGGTTGCTTTACTGGTGAACTCTCCCATGCACCATTGTAATACCTTTGGAATTTTTTTTAAAAAAGAGTTCTCATCTCTTGTTGTAACAACAGCTTCTTCACCGACTGAATTCAAAAGAGCACTACTTCTTGAACAGAAGTGATAAAAAGCAGGTCCAAGATCTGAGAAGTGATGCAAATCTTGTCTAGGCTATGCTGTTTTATTGGGTTTATACACATCAGTCCAAATAAGCAAAAATTTTGCTCATCGTAACATCTCATTTGATAAAATTCTTTAAGAATTTGTGATATCTCTTCAACACACACATTTTCAAAACATTTTAATGTCTTACACTTATAGTCTTGGTCGGAGTCATGAGATGATAAACACAGTGTCATCATTAGCTTGAACATTCTGCCATAGCTTCTTCTCTTCTTAAAAGACTTCTCTGTGTTACATACATTTTGAGAGTCATCTATGTCATCTTCTACATTTCCCATGTTATTGTCTTGCAAATAAATAATGTCCATAGGGTAATAGTTATAAAAACAAAAGACTGACAACAATAACAGCGGGGCTGCCAGCAGAGTTTGCAAGGAATACAGAATAAAAGAAACAGATTCGGAAACATGCTGGAATGACAGTCATCATTTTTTCCTATGCCACAATTGACATCTAGCATTGTTCCCACTCATAGGTAATTTTCAGATCATTACTACACAATCACTATCAGTGTCCTTGCTGTATAACACTGTATGTGCATTCTGTGTCATCAGTTCTGCATTGCCACACCTAACTCATTTTCAACAAAAAAGTGACACCCACCATTTTTCCCGTTGGTTCTTCAAGTATTAAGTCAGATTGTGATAAGATTTCGAAGTGATGCAAAGATTGTCAACTTGCTTTAAATATTCAAAAACATAAAATTGTGCACATCACACAAAGAAAAAATACAGTATCCTATGACTACAATATCACGGAGTCACTGATGGAATCATACCTGGGTGTAATGCCTTTTAGGGACATGAAACGATTGTGATAAGATTTCGAAGTGATGCAAAGATTGTCAACTTGCTTTAAATATTCAAAAACATAAAATTGTGCACATCACACAAAGAAAAAATACAGTATCCTATGACTACAATATCACGGAGTCACTGATGGAATCATACCTGGGTGTAATGCCTTTTAGGGACATGAAACGGAATGATCACATAGGCTCAGTTGTAGGTAAAGCAGGTAGTAGATTTTGGTTTATTGATAGAATACTGGGGAAGTGCAATCGTTTACAAAGGAGATTGCTTACAAATTACTTGTGCAACCAGTTCTAAAATATTGCTCAAATGTGTGGAACACACATCAAATAGAACAGGGGATATTGAATGTATACAGAGAAGGGCCGCATGAATGGTCACAGGTTTTTTGACCCATAGGAAAGTGTCAAGAGATACTGAAGGAACTGAACTGGTACTCTCTTGAAGATAGACATAAACTATCCCAAGAAAGTCTACTAACAAAGTTTCAAGAACTGGCTTTAAATGACTCTAGGGATATACTACAACCCTCTACATATTGTTCACGTAGGGATCACGAGGACAAGATTAGAATAATTACAGCACACACAGAGGCATTCAAACAATCATTCTTCCCATGCTACATACATGAACGGAACAGCAAGAAACCCAAATAACTGGTACATTTGGATGTACCCTCTGCCATACACCTCATGGTGGTCTGCAGGGTATAGATGTAGACGTAGATCCAACAGATAGTCAAGGACACTGGATGTAAATGCAACTCTGAGATGCAGACACAGACGGGGAAGCTGTTGCAGGCCACAACATACCAGCCATAAGCCTGATGGGGTGGGGGTGGGGGGGAAGGGGGAAGCCCTCCCCCCTCTCTCGGGAGAGGTGGAGGGGAGGGGGTGAAACCTCATATGGCATGGCTATTTTCACAATTGACACTGATGGTGTAGGGTGTTTGTTTATTGCTTATTTAGCCTGACTGGATTACACATGACCAGAACAACACATACGAAAAACACTGCAAAAACATTCACAAGAATACTGGTACTAAGCGAAAGGACTGTACAAAGATATGGTGGATGGGTGCTTTTTTTAAGTCTTGCATGTGGACCTTTCGTATGGTAATGAACAATATCACAACACGTTAGAAACAGGAGGTGCATGTTATAACCTTTAATCACCAATAATTGCTTGGATATTCAAACACACTCACTTAGAAACAATAGCTGGTTACATGACAACAACTCAGTATCTCTCATTCGACTGACGTGCCGTGATATACGGCCGGAGCCGTTCGTAGCTAGGTGGCGCTCCCGCACTCAGCCGAGTTGCGGAGCGCCTCTATCGCCGTTTGCGCGTACTGTCGTGGCGGCACTGTTAAATGTCGTGGCACTGTCACAACACTTTTCCCCCTTGAAAAAAAAACACTCACTTCCTTGGAGACATGGACAGTGCGGAGACATCCATGGCGTCTTGTGAGGCCCCGAGAAGATCCCGCGAAGAGACACGAGAGTATGGTCGAAAATGTCCAGGACGGAAGCTCGTGCATGGAACGTGCCTCCTAGACGAGATGATGGGTGAAAACTCCGGAGAAGCAGCCATAGGTGTCGTGGACCTGGGGGTGTGCTCCAGCGAGATGGGTCCCGGAGAAGGCGGCGTCGCGACTGGGGCCGGTTCCGGCGTACTCGGAAGCGGTAGCAACGTCGGCTGCATCAACACGTACGGTAGATCGGCAGCAGCGACAGGACTGGCTTCTCGGGCTGGTGGAGGCGAAGGAAGGGACGGTGACACCGGCATGGCCACCACTCGTGGGCGCATCTGGTCGTAATGGCGAACAACCATGCCGTCGTCCGTACGTATTTCACAAAGCCGGCGCCCGCGAAGAGCCTTGACCACCCCTGGAATCCATTTAGGGCGAGATCCATACCCTCGTGCCCACACGTCGGCGCCCACAGAGTATTTTCCCGTACTAGGGAACACAGCACAAGGCCTGACAGGGTGAAGCAGGTGCAGTAGAGTGCGTGGTTGGCGGCCATGCAAGAGTTCAGCAGGGCTGCGATCACCCATAGGCGTGAAGCGATAAGAACTCAGAAATTGCAGCAGAGAGTCATCTGTGGAAAAATCACTAAGGAATTTTTTCATCTGGCTTTTGAAAGTGCGGACAAGGCGCTCAAACAGAGAGACCAGCGGCTTGTGGTCGGGGATGAGGTGAAACTTAGAACCATACAAAAAAACGCTGAACTTTTTTACAGCATAAATGATAGCGAGCGCCTCCTTTTTGATTTGAGAGTAACGCCGTTGCGCATCGTTGAGGGTCATGGAAGCATAGGTGATGGGTCGTTCCGACCCATCCTCATGCCGATGGGCGAGAACAGCCCCTAGGCCATACTGTGATGCATCAGTCGCCAGAACCAAGTGCTGACCTGGACGGAATGTGGCAAGACAAGGCGCCGACTGCAAATGAGCCTTCAGGCGGACAAAAGCCTGCTCACACTCGTCGGACCAACAGAAAGGGACGTTTTTGCATAACAGCTGATGCAGAGGATGAGCTACCGCCGCCGCGGATGGAATGAATTTGTGATAATAAGCAATCTTGCCTAGAAACGCTTGAAGTTCTTTGACCGTAGACGGCCGGGATAGAGCGTTAATGGCTGCAACGTGCTGACGTAGAGGACGTATACCCTCACGGGACAAGTGGAAACCAAGATACACAATGGAGGGTTGGAAGAACTGTGACTTGTCCAGATTGCACTTCAACCTAGCCGAATGCATAACCCGAAACAGTGAACACAAATTGCGAAGGTGCTCCTCAGTGGAGGCCCCCGTGACAACAATGTCATGCAGATAGTTGATGCAGCCGGGAACGGAAGCCGTGAGCTGTTCCAAAAACCGCTGAAAAATGGCCGGCACGCTAGCGACGCCAAATGGTAACCGCTGGTACTGATACAACCCACAAGGAGTGTTGATGACGAGAAATTCCTTGGAAGAAGCATCCAACGGCAACTGATGGTACGCCGCCAATAAGTCAAGTTTGGAAAAGAACTGTCCCCCAGCGAGCTTGGTAAATAACTCCTCAGGACAGGGAAGAGGATAAGTGTCAATGAGGCTCTAAGCGTTAACGGTGGCTTTAAAATCACCACACAATAGCAGACTCCCGTTTGGTTTAGAAACCACCACGACTGGCGATGCCCATTCACTGGAGGTAACAGGAAGGAGAATCCCTGAAGCTGTTAACCTGTCTATCTCAGCCTTGACAGGTGCACGCAACGCCACCGGAATAGGGCGTGCCCGGAAAAACTTAGGGCGAGCTGTAGGTTTAAGTGTAATGTGGGCCTCAAAATCCTTGGCACGACCCAGACCAGCAGAGAACACGGACGAAAATTCAGAACACAATCCATCCAGCTGTTGATACGGAATATCCTCAGATATGAGGTGCACATCATCATCAATGGAGAACCCGAACAAATGGAAAGCATCATAGCCGAACAGGTTTTCAGTGCCCGCATGATCCACCACATAAAACGTGAGGGGCCTAACAACAGACTTGTAGGCAGTGGAAGCATCAAACTGGCCAATGATAGGAATTTTCTGTTTATTGTAAGTTCTCAGATTTCGCGTAACTGGAGACAAGGGAGGGGAGCCCTACTCCAAATACGTGCGAGAATTAATGAGAGTTACTGCAGAGCCAGTGTCCACTTGCCTGCAAATGTCTTTATCCAGAACACGAACAGTAACAAACAACTTATTTGTTCGAGAAAGCACACAGTTAACATCCATGTCCGAAGCCTCGTCCTCGTCGACAGGAACTTTAGGGGACTGACACACAGAAGCAATGTGGCCTTTTTTCCTACATGAATTACACGTGGCCCAACATTCTGGACACTCGGCCCTGTCATGCTGTACGAAACAACGTGGACAAGAAGGAAGTGCGGAACGAACCTGCTTCTGTGGTTGCTGTTTTCGCTGCGAGCGTTGCGGCCCAGCGCGACGTTGTTTAGGCGAGTGAACCGCCGCCACATCTTTGTTCTCCTGTGAAACAGGTAAATTGTCCGTGTCGAAAGTTGAATGTACAGCACCTACATCACACCATGCGTCTATTTGCGCGCCAGCAGCGTGAGACACTTCAAAGGATTGAGCGATGCTTAGAACATCTGACAACGACGGGTTTGCCAGTTGGAGGGCACGTTGCCGAACTTCTTTATTAGGAGCAAGCCGTAGAATAGCATCCCTAACCATTGAATCAGCATAAGACTCATGATGAGTGTACGTGAGAAACTGACATTTTCTACTCAGACCGTGTAGTTCCGCCGCCCAAGCCCGGTAAGATTGATGGGGTTGTTTACGACACCGGTAGAACGCCACGAGGGCGGCAACGGCGTGGGTGTTTTTGCGGTAATAGTTACACAGTAAGTCACACATTTCTTGGAAGGTCAGGGAGGCAGGTTCCCGCAGAGGGGCTAACTGAGATAGCAGCTGATAGATCCGTGGGGAAATCCAAGATAGAAATAACGACTTACACATAGGAGCGTCGACAACGCCAAAAGCCAAGAAGTGTTGCTGCAAACGCTTTTCATAATCCTCCCAGTCTTCAGCGGCCTCGTTCCAAGGAGGGAATGGAGGCGGAGAAGAGGAAGACAGTCGATGAGTAAGCAACGTCGACAACGCCTGAATAGCAGCCGTCAGCTGTGTTTGTTGTGCCTGAATAGCAGCCGTCAGCTGTGTTTGTTGTTCAATGAGCGCTTGCATAAGCTGTTCCATGTCTGCCCCGTCACGAACACACAAATCCACAACGCAATGAAAATATCCGACCTCGTCGCCAAAAAGTGTTATAACCTTTAATCACCAATATTGCGTGGATATTCAAACACACTCACTTAGAAACAATAGCTGATTACATGATAACAACTCAGTATCTCTCATTTGACTGCTGTACCGTGACATGCGGCCGGCGCCGTTCGTAGCTAGGTGGCGCTCAGCCGAGTTGCGGAGCGCCTCTATCGCCGTTTGCGCGTACTGTCGTGGCGGCAATGTTAAATGTCGTGGCACTGTCACAACAGTGCATGGGTATGAATCAGTGATGTACAGGTGGTACAACAACTGTTTGTATTAGAGGAAATCATACAGAACATCCCAAGAAAATAAACTGGATATCAGGTTGAGAAGAAAGTAACTAAAGAAATAATAAGGAAAGTGCTCTATTTATCATAATTTCAGGACATAAACAATAATAAAATACATTAGTTGCACATGGAATCACTGTACATAAAAAATATACAAAGAAAATGAGCTTGTTATTAACTGCATGCACAAATACCTTTCTGAACACGAACAAGCAACTGACAATATGTTCATCTTCCTTGTTCTTCCTATGAACACATCAGCAGTCTTCTGATGATTCATTTATTTCCTGCAGCATTCTTCTCTTCCAGTCAGAATAGCTTTCCTCCTCTTTTGGAGGTGACTGACTTCTTCTTTTCACTGCTTTCTGCAAATCTGAAAGAAGTGAATTGACTGCTAAAAGGGTACCAGTTTTTGCAAAATATAACAGGCATATGTAGTTTCCTACTGACCTCTATTAAAAGCACACAATAATACCACAACAGAGTGAGAAGGTAAAGGATATGTGAGGGTGTGGGTGGAAAGACAAGGAGCACAGAGCTCATAGATGTAGGTGGAAGAGAATTAAACGTTAATGATCAAGGAAACTACACACAACACTTTTAAACTCAGTTCTACATTTAACGAGTACTTTCAATCGAATACCGTCATTTCACTTTCTTTCTTTGTTGGTTCTGGCTCTTTCAATATTCTCTTATCATCTCTGCACATTGTTTTCTTTCTGATGTCCATGTAACTCCTGTTATATTCATTTTCCTATGTTGAAATTATTCTAATTTTAATAACAACACTGTAGGAAAAAGACAGATTGTGGCTTACTGTAAAGATTACATGTAAAGTTGCAGACAGCGGCAATTAAAAGACACTTACACGTAAGCTTTTGGCCACAGTCTTCGTCTAAAAAAGAAGGAGAAACACACACCACTCATTCACATGAACAAGCACACCTCATGCACGAGATCGCCAACTCTGGCAGCTCAGAGCAGAATTCTGGTCTGATATTGCAATCTGTAGTTTCTATTGTTTATTCTAAGTTTACCACCTTCTTTAAGGAATTTTTTTCTTTATTTGTGACTAACGAATATTATTTCTTTTCAGATCTTTTTTGCTCCTTTGCTCTGGACTATAGTTTATTTCTTTTATCGGATTAAAATGCACATTACCTTTGAAACTTTCTGGCAGATTAAAACCGTGTGCCGGACCGAGACTCGAACTCGGGACCTTTGCCTTTTGCGGACAAGTGCTCTACCAACTGAGCTACCCAAGCACGACTCACGCCCCATCCTCACAGCTTTACTTCTGCCAGTACCTCGTCTCCTACCTTCCAAACTTAACAGAAGCTCTCCTGCAAACCTTGCAGAACTAGCACTCCTGAAAGAAAGGATATTGCGGAGACATGGCTTAGCCACAGCCTAGGGGATGTTTCCAGAATTCTGGGCACATTACCTTTATTAACCTGTTCCCAATCATTCTGTGAAAGATGTCTAAAGCGAATTAATCTCTATGCCACTAATACTTCTGACGTTTTTTCATTATTCCACCAGCATCACTACTTTTTCAACCACCTTCAGTATGTAAATAATAACAATAATGATGATGATGCTAATAATAAATAATAATAATAATAATTATTATTATTATTATCTTTACTTTCTCAGACGTTAAGTCTGGTTAAGAATGGAGTGACGCGGACCTTTATCAAGCGTCACTTCCTTTTAACTGAACGGTATATGTTATATTGCATTTAGGAACTTTCGGGTAATTGAACATGTATCAATAATTACGGATTTCTGTAGTTGTATACATAAGTTTGGATGTAGCTGTATTGAATTGATGTACTGGTGGATATTGTGTGGTATGACTCCTGTAGTTGATAGTATAATTGGTATAATGTCAATTTTATCCTGATACCACATGTCCTTGACTTCCTCAGCCAGTTGGATGTATTTTTCAATTTTTTCTCCTGTTTGCTTCTGTACATTTGTTGTATTGGGTATGGATATTTCGATTAGTTGTGTTAATTTCTTCTTTTTACTGGTGGGTATGATGTCAGATTTGTTACGTGGTGGTGTTTTATCTGTTATAATGGTTCTGTTCCCGTATAATTTGTGTTCATCACTTTCCAGTACATTTTGTGAGGCATACTTGTATGTGGGAACGTGTTGTTTTATTAGTTTATGTTGTATGGCAAATTGTTGATGTATTATTTTTGCTACTGTCACGTCTTCTGGTGTATTCTGTATTTGCTAGTATTGTACATCTGTTTGTGATGTGAACTACTGTTTCTATTTGTTGTTTGCAAAGTCTGCATTTATCTGTTGTGGTATTGGGATCATTAATAATATGCTTGCTGTAATATCTGGTGTTTATTGTTTGATCCTGTATTGCAATCATGAATCCTTCCGTCTCACTGTATATATTGCCTTTTCTTAGCCATGTGTTGGATGCATCTTGATCGATGTGTGGCTGTGTTAGATGATACGTGTGGCTGTGTTAGATGATACGGGTGCTTGCCATGTAGTGTTTTCTTTTTCCAATTTACTTTCTTTGTATCTGTTGATGTTATGTGATCTAAAGGGTTGTAGAAGTGGTTATGAAATTGCAGTGGTGTAGCCGATGTATTTATATGAGTGATTGCTTTGTGTATTTTGCTAGTTTCTGCTCGTTCTTGAAAGAATTTTCTTAAATTGTCTACCTGTCCATAATGTAGGTTTTTTATGTCGATAAATCCCCTTCCTCCTTCCTTTCTGCTTAATGTGAATCTTTCTGTTGCTGAATGTATGTGATGTATTCTATATTTGTGGCATTGTGATCGTGTAAGTGTATTGATTGCTTCTAGGTCTGTGTTACTCCATTTCACTACTCCAAATGAGTTGGTCAATATTGGTATAGCATAAATATTTATAGCTTTTGTCTTGTTTCTGGCTGTCAATTCTGTTTTCAGTAGTTTTGTTAGTCTTTGTCTATATTTTTCTTTTAGTTCTTCTTTAATATTTGTATCATCTATTCCTATTTTTGTCTGTATCCTAGATATTTATAGGCATCTGTTTTTTCATCGCTTCTATACAGTCGCTGTGGTTATCCAATATGTAATCTTCTTGTTTAGTGTGTTTTCCCTTGACTATGCTATTTTTCTTACATCTGTCTGTTCCAAAAGCCATATTTATATCATTGCTGAATGCTTCTGTTATCTTTAGTAATTGGTTGAGTTGTTGATTTGTTGCTGCCAGTAGTTTTATATCATCCATGTATAGCAAATGTGTGATTTTGTGTGGGTATGTTCCAGTAATATTGTATCCATAATTTGTATTATTTAGCATGTTGGATTGTGGGTTCAGAGCAAGGCAGAACCAGAAAGGACTTAATGAGTCTCCTTGGTATATTCCACGCTTAATCTGTATTGGCTGTGACGTGATATTATTTGAATTTGTTTGGATATGAAGTGTGGTTCCAATTTTTTCATTACAGTGTTCAGGAACTGTATCAATTTGGGATCTACTTTGTATATTTCCAATATCTGTAGTAACCATGAGTGGGGTACACTATCAAAAGCTTTTTGGTAATCAATGTATGCGTAGTGTAGCGACCTATGTTTAATTTTAGCTTTATATGTCACCTCTGCATCTATTATCAGTTGCTCTTTACATCCTCGTGCTCCTTTGCAACAGCCTTTTTGTTCTTCATTTATAATTTTGTTCTGCGTTGTATGTGTCACTAATTTCTGTGTAATGACTGAAGTTAATATTTGGTATATTGTTGGTAGGCATGTTATGGGGCGATATTTAGCTGGGTTTGCTGTGTCTGCTTGATCTTTAGGTTTCAGATAAGTTATTCCATGTGTAAGTGTATCAGGGAATGTGTATGGGTCTGCAATGTAACTGTTAAATAATTTAGTCAGATGTGAACGTGTTGAGGTGAACTTCTTTAGCCAGAAATTTGCTATTTTATCTTTTCCAGGGGCTTTCCAATTGTGCGTAGAATTAATTGCTCGGGTGACTTCATGTTGCAAAATTATCACTTCAAGCATTTGTGGTATCATCTTGTATGTGTCTGTTTCTGCTTGTATCCACCGTGCATGTCTGTTATGTTGTACTGGGTATGACCATATGTTGCTCCAGAAGTGTTCCATGTCTGTTATGTTTGGTGGATTGTCTATTTTAATGTGTGTGTTATCTACTGTCTGGTAAAATTTCTTTTGGTCTTTGTTGAATGTTTAGTTTTGTTTCCTTCTATTTTCACTTTTTTTGTATCTTCTAAGTCGTTTGGCCAATGCTTGTAATTTCTGCTTCTTTTCATCTAATTGCTCTATTGCTTCTTGTTGTGAGATTTTACCTAACCTTTTTCGTTTTTTTCTGACATTTCATTTCTTATAAATTGTGTTAGCTGTCCGATGTCTTTTCTCAGCTTTTCTATTCTGATCTGTAGCCTGTGTTCCCATGCTGGTTTTGTGGGTTTCTTCTGTGTGTTGGCTGGTTCTGATCTCTGCCTAGTGTGTATATTTAGTGTAGTGAGTGCTCCTATATAAACCAGTAGTTGTAACTCTTCCATAGTTGTATTTTCATTTATTTTGTTGTGTATGATTGTGTTGATAGTTGTTGTTGTTGTTGTTGTTTCGATTTGTGGGTTATTTGGTGGTCTATGCAAGAATGGTCTAATGTCTGTGTTTGTGTCTTTGTATTCTATATATGGCAGCTGAAATTTTTCTTCTATATCTAACATGTGTCACGTCATGTTCTATTTGTGCTTGTTCTGGTGGCTGTCTTAAGATTTCGTTTTCCTCTGATTGTTTAATTGATGTGTGTTGTTCTTTGTTTGTTTGCTCTGGGATGTTTGAGTCCATTACTGTATTTTGTTCTTTTTCTTCTGATTGCACATTATTTTGTTCTAGTATTTGTTGTACTTGTTGTTTGATGTTTTCTAATTCTGACTGGGGTATCCTGTTATTTTCGATTGTTACACGGATCTGATCAGCTAGTCGTTGTTCTGTTAAAAATTTTAATTCTGCGTATCTGGTAATAAATATTATGTATACTTGTGATCTGTATCCAGTTGTGTTGGTTCCTAATTTTGTTGCTTGGTATTATTGCTTATTATTATTATTATTATTATTATTATTATTATTATTAAAAGAAATAATATAGCAGCAATAAAATGGTCACAATATCATTTTCAGTCATGTCTGCCAAATACTTGACAGTGTGCCAGCATCATGGACTTAATGTGGAGACCAGAGGCTGAAGCAGCTTTCTTCAAGAAGCATCTGGCACAGGAAACACCACTGGAACACCCAAGATGGAGCACCCCTTTGGTGCTTGTGATTGATGCAAGCCAAACAGCAGTGGGTGCAACTCTTCAACAAAAAGTAGATGGCAAATGGCAGCTGTTCGCATTTGTTTCTAAGAATTTAACACATGAGCAGCAAAAATGAAGTGTTATCGACTGTGAGTTACTTGTTATTTATTTAGCTATCAAGCCTTTCTGGCCATTTTGCAATTTTTACAGACCTCAAGCTGCTAGCAGCTATCTTTCAGTGAGCCACACACCTCAGCTCACTGCGACAGTGTAGGCAGGAAGAGCGATCACACAGTTTACAATTGATGTGCGTCACATAACAGGAAAAACAATCCTGTCACAGACTGCCTATCTCAGAACTGTGCCACTTTAAACTACATTCATTGGGTAGAGTTGGCATCTAAACAACAGGAAAATCCTCTCTTATGCTGTCATATGGAGGAGCAGTGAACGGCTCTGGCATCTGTCAGCTCCGAATGTGCCCGACAGAATTTGATGTGATGTAGCAAAGGGGAGGCAACAACCCTAGATACCAGAATAATATTGTCATAACTTGGTACACCCAAGAATCTGATCTACAGCCAAGATAGTATTCGACAAATTGATGTGGCCTTTTATGACAGTGTAATAAGATTAGCAGGAATGTCTTCCTGCCAATCACTCACTTTCCAATGCCACCAACAGGATTTTGGCATATACATGTGGACGTCATGGATCTGCTCCCATACACTTTGGGACAATGTTATTTACTCACTATCATTAATCATTTCACCTGGTGGTGAGATGTCATCACAATCCAGGTTATATCTGCTGGGATGGTTGCAAGGGCGTTAGTGCATATACAGTTCTCCAGGTTTGGCTTCCTCAAAACGTGATCACAGATTGTGGGAGGCAATTTGAAAGTCAACTTTTCCACAAACTTTTACTGCTGTGCAGCTGCAAACAAGAGTAATTCTACCACATGCTCAAAACTGTCCTAATGTGTAATGCAAAATTGTGGACCAAAGAACTGCGTCTGGTCATGGTCGGACTGAGACTGAGGGTGAAGGAAGACATACAATAATCCTCTGCACAATTAGTCAATGGGGAGCAGCCGCTGGTTTTGGGAGAATTAATCATGCCAGTTTCCTCCCACTCAGTTGTTCCAGAGCTATGTACACAATTCGCACAACAACTCAGTGCCAGAATGAGGAACATTCAGCATACTAACATTGTCAGACATGGCAACTGAATAATGTTTGTGTACAGAGACCTGTACAAAAGTAACACGTGTGGCTCAGTGATGGTGCAGTGTGCAAATCACTCAAATCACTCATTTCTCTGTACTCTGGATCGTATTGGGTAGTTTCAAAAGAAAACCACAATTTCAAAATTGATAATGGCAGCAAGAAGGAGACAGTTTCTACAGAGCAGCTCAAACTTGCATACCCCTATAGGTGCACTCCTCACTAACCTCACATCACTACACTGGAACATAGAGGGCACAAAAGTGACATCTGCAGAACAGGAGCAGCTCATTCCTGCACCAGCAACCTTTACAAGAACTTCCAGACAAATACAGTGCAAGGTCCCTCAAATACCCGGTGCACCCAGTTCCAAAAAACAGGAGGGCTGATGTGTTGGCGTCACAGATTTACTTTGTCACAGTGAATGAGCAAAGCTATTGCTGGCTATAAAAGGAATCATTGCTTCATTTGGCATGGTGACAATTACTGCATGTTAACCGAAAACTATCCACTACACCAACTGTACAGCACGACTAATGTGTGCTGACAAGAGGTAGTTACCTTACATGTGGTTACAAGTGCTGCCAGATTGCCACTCTTTAACATCCTTTTTCTGCCGGATGTACTCGTCCGAGAGGTGTTTTTTTTTTTTTTTATTGCTGGCATGTGAGGATTCATGCTGTGAAGCCCGACTGCACGAATTTCACTTCAACCTATATATAGACTGACTAGTTCAATATAATGAAAAATGGCTCCCAGCTCTCCAGTTGGATGACACCTTTAACACTGCTTATGAACTCTTAAATGATCTTACTCAAATAACTACCGCATAATAGGTGGTAAGCATATCAAGCAACTTTTTTACTATCCTATATATTGTGCTCATTCTGGAATTGACAATGAATTGTACAGGGTAAGATATGCGTATAGGAACTACTCTGAAATCTTAGTCTAAAGGTGTTTGGATTCACTGCTAAGAAGTTACATAGCATCAGATTCTGCTGAAAGGAAGTAGCTTTACCTGAATGAATTTTTCTAATTTTCTGTGAAATGTACTTAAATGTGTCCAGAATGAGATTTCACTCTGCAGCAGTGTGTGCACTGATATGAAACTTATTGGTAGATTAAAACTGTGTGCCGGACCGAGACTCGAACCTGAGCACACAGTTTTAATCTGCCAGGAAGTTACTTAAATGTGTGCTTGATATAAAAAGCTATTTTAACATATGGGATTCTATATTGGCTGATACATTTAAAATCTTGTCCTCGGCTACAGGAAACAATAAAGCAAAATTAAGTATCATAAAATTAAATGTATTGGTACTGCAGTAAACAAAGCACAGTTCCCGTTAGTGGATTACTAAGAGCATATTTGAAATCTTACATCAGCTTTTCCATCGAGTATGTTCAAACTGATTTCCACCCTGTTCTGATAAACTGATGGAAAATGGTTGAAACATAGAATTCAACTGACACTGATATTGGTGGAAATGGCATATCAGCTCACACAAAATGCAAGAAGGAATCCAAGTATGATCATGATTATGACAGAACTATTTTAGGGGACCAAGATCACAGTCTTCAGCACCTGTACTAAACTACTAAAAGCAAATATGGATAAAAAAGTAATAATCACACACACACACACACACACACACACACACACACACACACGCACACACGCACACACACACACACACAGGACATGAGGCACATGTAGCACAGTGATGATGATGATGATGATGACATGGAGATGTGCGCTTGGAGGGAAGACAGGCAGAGAGAGGCGGAACAGGGTCTGGGTGCAGTGGGTTAGTAGACATTGAGGCCAGCAGTATTACAGGACTGAAGGATGTGTTGCAAATGTAACTCCCATCCGTGTAGTTCAGAAAAGCTGGTGTTGAAGGGAAGGATCCAGACGGCATGGATTTGAAGCAGCCACTGAACTCAAGCACGTTGTACTCAGCAGCGCATTCCGCCACTGGGTGGTCAACTCTGTTCTCGACTATAGTTGTCATCTAAACAACCCCTCACACATCCACATTCTACAGGCTCACAAAATTCACAGCCCCAACAATACAGGATGTCTCAATAGGTTCCCTGTGTTCCCACTGAAAGAATCTTGGCTCTTAACTAATTAGTCTCTCATATCAAAGATACAACCACATCCTTCATCGACACTCTTCCATCCCCGCCCAATAACCACCTGGATCCCTACTCGTCACTGCTGATGCAATCTTTCTACACACCAACATCCCTCAAGTCCATAACCTTGCTGCTATGTACACTAGCTCTCCTAATACCCTTCCAACTCCAAACCCTCTATCTCATTCCTTAAACTCCTTTCAATTACATTCTCACACACAGCTATTTCTCCTTAGATGGGAAGATATATAAATAAATCTGTGGTGTACAGTCATGGGCACCTCCATAGGACCTCCTATGCTGACTTGTTTATGGGCCATTTAGAAGGAACCTTCCTGGCCTCCCAAAACACCAATTCCCCTGTGTGGTTCAGATTAATTGATATCTTCAAGATCTGTACCTTATCCTCATTCTTCTGCAACCTCAACACTTGACCTCAACCTCTTTGATGGCTCCACACATACCTCTATCCATATCAAGCCGACTAACCACCAACAGCAGACTCGAACTGCATTTTGACAGCTGTCACCAATTCCACACCAAATAATTGCTCCCATTTAGCCTGGCCACCTGTAGACAGCATGTCTACAATGATGAGAATACTGCTGCCCAGTATGATGAAGGTCTCACAAAAGCCTTCACAGACAGGCACTAACCCCTAAACCTAGTCTGCAAACAGATTTCCTGTGCCATATCCTCACACATTCCTCATCCTCACATTACCCTTACAAACCATCTGTAGAATGCGCTCCTGACCACACATCATCATCCTGGACTACAGCAACTCAATCATGTCCTTTGCCAGGGCTTCGACTACCGATCATCATGCCCAAGAAAGAGGACCATCCCATCAAGATCCTTTCCACCCTTCCTTAAGTGGTATTCCACCATCCATCCAACCTATACAACATCCTGGTCCAGATGCCTCTCCCACAACCTTACCTTGTGGAAGGCCCAAATGAGATCTGCCTGGTTCACCCAGCCCATCCCGCTCTAATCCCTTCAAAGGCTTATCCTATCCCATAAGAGGCAGAACCACCTCTGAAAGCAGTTATGTCATACACCACCTCTGCTGTAGTTTCTGCACAGCACTGTGTCAGCATGACCACCAGCCAGCTGTCCACCAAGATGAATAGGCATTGCTAAAATATAGCCAAGAAAAGAGCTGATCATTCAGTAGTGGAACATGCTGCTCACCGCAACACATTCAACAGTTGCATTACAAACTGTACCATCTGAATGGCACAATACCAGATTTTATGAGTTACACAGTCTAGAGTTATCTTTGCAACACATCCTTCACTCCTGTAAACCTCCTGGTCACAATCTCTGCTAATCCACTGCACCCACATCTCCTACAGAGCAGTCCAGTCCCCCCTTCCTCTGTCCTTTTACCCCCTCCCAATCCATACCACCATTTCATTACTGTCATCTTGTGTCGCATGAACTCACTGGGTACAGTGACAGCGTGTCGCATTCCTAACCCTTGCACCTCGCTGCCTCTCCCTCCCGCATTCCATCCCAGTCCACACAATGAACTGCAACCATCGCAGCATAGTGTGTTCAGATGACACACTGTAGCTGCGCAGGTGTGTGTGTGTGTGTGTGTGTGTGTGTGTGTGTGTGTGTGTGTGTGTGTGTGTGTGTGTGTGTGGAAGGGGGGGGGGGGCAGTCCATCAACCCTTCCATACTCTAGCTTGTTAAAGGATTTGTCCAAAAGCCAGCAAAGTTTTCTTTACTTTTCTCTTTTGTGAGAACATCGATGACTCAACATTTCTACGATTTGGTAAGTGGTCCCCTTTACTCCTAAATTATTCACATAAAGATCAAATAACATGGGCAACAGGCTGCCGCATTTCCAAATCCTTTAATTCTTGTTAGCTTTTCTACTAACTTCAACTCCTCCATTTGTGTCCTTAATTAATTTATATTCAACTGAAGGATAAGAGCTTCCTAGTGGGTGTCAGATATTTTTCTCCTCTCTTGCTATCTGTTGAAGAGGGGACAATGTGATGGTTGGAGAGCTCACAGAAGAGCTTACTGGTTCTCTCTAGCTGACTTCAGTGTCACTATTATCTGTAAGGTGGTCTATTTTTTACTCAAAAAGAAAAAAAGAAAACTATGGTCTCATGCCATTGGACCTGGCATTTTTGTGTTCGGTCACTTTCATCTGATATTTCCTTGGTTGAAATGAGGGAGTCTTTTGAGATGGTTGAAGTAGGCTCATTTGCTCTCAATAAGCCTTTATGGCTGAGACAATGAGTCCTACTGCAGCTATGACTGTCACTTTTGAAGGTGGAGTGAAGGGGACTGCCGACATTAGCAAAGATCCACATTTGCATGAAAAATTTCAGGTGCATGTGTTCATACTAGTTTGTGTTGACAGGGTCTGAGTTGAGGAATCTTTCCCCTAAGATGGGTTTATCACAGAAGCAAAATACGTAGCAAAACACAGAGAGGACTTTTTAATATGATAACCTGTCTTTACTTCTGAATATGTAATTTGCTTCGTGTCATTTTTGGTATTTTTTTTTTCTCCAAATGTTGTTAGACTCCACATAAAGTGCCCAACCAAAAATATTATGCTCTTGCTTGGTCATGTGCAAGGGGTAGTTGACTAGTTGGTGATTAGTTTGTATTTCCCACAGATAGCCAACCCTTGAAACGATAATGCTATCTCTCCTTGGTGCTAGCATTTGAAGTAGTGCATTGGACTTGGAATGGACAGCTTCATCATAAATTGTGTGAAACCAGCCACACAACTGTAGCCATTCAGCAAAGCTTGTTGCCAATCTTCTTCATTTTATCCTACAAATCAGCAATACAGTCCCTTTTACTTTCTTCTTTTAGCTCTTTAATATCAATGCATATTAAATCTATGCATGAGACAACATTGCTGCTATAGATGATAATTTGATGAAGCTCCATCAATGCTGCATACTCGCATATTACTCTGTGCTCTGGCAGGAGGAGGAAGAGGAGGAGGAGGAGAAGGAGGAGGAGGCGGAGGAGGAGGAGGAGCTGGTTTAACATCCTGTAACTGATGAGAGCACTACACAGAAGTACACACACAAGTTGGAGGATGGGTAGGGAAGAAAATGAGTTGTGTCCTTTTCAAAGGTATCATCCTGGAACTTTTAGCTGATTTACAAAAACAATGGACAATCTAAACAGCTGGATGAATATATGAAGTGCCATCCTCCAAAATGCAAGTCAACAGTCCTAACCACTGCAGCAGCGCACTTGGCATTTTATGTTCTGGATTTGTGTTCTTAGAAAATTCACCAACTTCAGACTATTGGCCATGCACTGGAAGTCCTCTTTTTCTACAAAGAAGGAATAAAACCTATTCAAATAAAATCTTGTACTATTTTTATGGTTGTAAAAACATTATTGACAACACCCGTTTCTTTGTAACTGTTAGAAATACATTCTGAGCTGAGCTCTATTGATTATCAAAAGCCCTCTTTCACCAGTTGGTGTTACTGGTCACAGATGGCACAACTATTTGTAAGGAGTGTTTTCATTTGATACAATGGTAAACGGTGTGCTCCCCCAAGCAACAGTGAAATTTAAAGTGAATTCTGTCCCTGTTTCGTAAACCTGAGAAAGCCTAAAACAACTGAAATGTATTTGGTTCTAAAAATGCTGCTTTGATAACAAATATTTCACTAGCCACCACCCCATCAGTATGCAGCCAACAAATCATCATGTACCCAACACTGAGACTGAACGGGGGGGAGGGGGGGGGGGGCTTTATATAGGATTTGTAACATCGTTATTGTTTAGAGTTGAACTAAGATCCCAATTTCCTGTGAATCAGTGTATTCCATTATTGCACTCAGTGGTCTTCACCATGGTATGCAAAGAGTGTACGTTTACAGAGAATTATTACCGCTGTCCAGCCCCCAGTTCAAGCATACCAGCTTTGCCAAACACACACACAGTAAAGGCTGGCCAAACTGCGTGACATGTTTACCTTTGGCATCACACACAGAACACACGTAGCTTTTAAAATGTTGTGGAGATGTTTGAATTTGCTTTTTCCCACCCACGAAACAATCTCGGCATACTCCAGTAATGACTTAGGAAAAGCTATGAAAATAATGAATCAACAACATAGGGAAAGACAGACTGCTTCTTACCATGAAGAAGATACATCATGTTGCAGTCAGGCATGCTTAAAAGATGCTCACATATAGCTTTCGTCCAAAACCTTCATGAGTAATGGCATTCTGGCCTGAGATGTTGGAGTTGGTGGTTGTGTTTGCATGAGGTGTGCTTGATTTTGTGTGTGTGTGTGTGTGTGTGTGTGTGTGTGTGTGTGTGTGTGTGTGTGTGTGTGTGTGTGTATATATATATATACACGTGTGCTTATACGTGTATGCGCATGCACGCATAGTGCATATGAGTGTCTCTTTTACAGATTAAGGCTGTCTCAGGATGTCTACCTGGAATTAAATGGCATATCACATCAAGATTTATGTTCCAAAACATTATTACTAATGAATAAAGCAGCTGCCAACATTTCTTTTCCATAATCACAATTCCTTTCAATTCCACAAAAATCTCTTTCTGGATTTCTCAAGATTATTACTACAAAATGAAGGCAAGTTATACAGAGCCCCTGATTTAACACTTCAGATGTTCATTTATGACATTTTGTAAGCAAAATTACGTTTAAACTCCACGTATGACGAAAAGTAACAATCAGACCCTGTTCCTTACCATTCAGATTGACTTCTTTTGATAATGGTGCATGTTCTGCAGGTTCTTCTTTTTGTCTTCTCATAGACGCAATAGATTTGTCAAAATCAGCAACTAACTGAACAAACCCACTTTTTTTTAGATTACACATTTCCATGAATTTACGCATCTGAAGCTTTACTTTTCTTTCCCTGAAAAGATTAAGATTGAATGTCATGAGAAAAGCTGGACTGCTGTGCAATACTAATGGATCAAACAGTGCCACCGCCATGAAAGTTGTACATTTATAATGATCTCAGAAACTAAATTACAGTAAAGGTGGAAAACTATACTTTACAAAATAGCAGAAGGCAAGGCATAGACATTAGCTTTCAGGACCAAAGATTCCTTCTTAATGAAAAATTATGGAGAATGTTGCACGAAATAGGGAGACTGTTAGATAACGTTTGAAGTCGCCCACCATTTCATATTAAATTATAATCACTAGGATAGTGCAAGAAGGAAATCAACAATGAAATGTAAGCCACAAATAGGTTTTGTACACCTGAGAAGCCACAAGGAGCATGGAAGGTAGTCAACAATTCAGACTGTAGGGGTGAGAATACAGTTGGGTTTTTTATTGACTTTTTCAAGCAAAGAGTGGTTTTTTTTTCTAGTTTGGGTTCCCCCTAGAGGTAAATGACTTGCTTTAGTCTAATGCCAAGCTGAATGCTGGGGTTGGACATGGAATTGGGGAGGGAGGGGGGGGGGGGGGGGTAAGGGCATGACAGCAGTTATATACACACATGAATGTTAATCTGGCAATAGAAGTGTTGAAAATTAAGAGACGAGGAAATTACTAAATTGGTATCTCGATAGCAATGTGGAGAAAAACAATGGATGTCTTTAATGAAGTCAAGAGAACAACAGCACTGGCCAAGGGTACTATGCTAAGTGGAAGCATTGCTACCAGTTACTCATCAGAGCTTTTTAAATCCTGTGATACATCCTACATGGAACATGTAGCGTTAGTGAAAGCAGCAGTGACTACCTGGACACACTACAGCATTTAAATAGTATGCCAGGCCAGTAAGAATGTGCAAACACTGCTCAAGTACCCAACTCAGCTGCATTCATTTAAGGAAACATTTTTTTTTAATAAATGTTTTAAATTCCATGTGAAACAAGAGATATAAGATGATATATACGAATATAAGGAAAAAATTCTACCCAAAGAAGTAATGGGGAAAGTATACAAGGATTAAAGACTAAAAAAGCTTCATGAGAAGAAGGAATTATAACTGAACTAGCTGAGAAAGATCTGCTTCACTTAGTCTTCATTTGTTTTCTTAGAACATTCCAGATCACTCAAGAACACTATACAACATTCCAGATCACTCAATTGAACAAATAAATAATTAAAGAAATCATAAAAATGTTAGTGTTTGACACTCAGAAATATTCTCGAATGCTCAAAAATAATCTTATATCCATTAAAGTATTCAACACTACCTATTCAACAGCACCCTAATTTGAAATGTAGCCCTCTTTTCTTGAGTTGCACTGAACTGCTGATCATGTTCTCCAACTAGTCTTTTGTCGGCTCAAATTACAGTTTCACACTTACACTATTTGATCCAGTGCTCTATATTTGTATTTGCATGATGTTAATTAACTGTCATTTGTTCATTACCACTGAAATAAACCTGCAAACATTTATAAGACTTATTTGGAAATGGTGACAATGATCCAATTCTATATCTGCTCTTTTATTGAAAACACAGGACTGAACTGATGTTCACCAAATTTGGTCATTTGAAAGTAAGTATTGTATGGTCTGATATTTTGTAGGAAATGTTCTGATTCCAGTTTTTCCACTCATGTAGTTAAATAATTCTGGTGGAGAAATTTACAGTAGTGCTAATCAAATTTTTCCACTCATGCAACACATTCCTGGTGTTTCTCTACTGAATCTCTTGGCACCATAGAACTGGCACACATGATCCATTTTGCCAGAGACAACATGTTTGTGTCTGTTCTAGTCTCTATTGCGATCATAACGGAATGCTTCTCCTGTGAAACTGTAATTCCTACTACTTCTGCTTTGCACTTCTCTTATACTAATGTTTTGTTCATGTGCTTGTGATTGTATTCTTTGATAAAGTTCACTAATTGATTTATTTTGTAATCTTGTTTCTTCATCAATTTCTCTCTGTCTGCTTACTGAGTGTCTCATTCAATCATCTTCTCCAATTCATCTCGTTTTTCATCTGTTAAAGTTTTCTCTCAACCTATTCATTTTCTTCTATTGTGAAGTTAAACATGCTCCCCATACTTCATCTATTCATTTCTTTGCTGTTTTTTCTGTTCCCTTCTTTTAATTTCACCACTGGCAAGATCTCTTTGTTACTTAATATAATAAAATTCCTCTTAATACTCTGTTCACTAGCTTAAGCAATTCACTTTGGCTTATATTTATTTAACTTCCTATCACTTCCATTTTTCCTTCATCTACTATAATCAAGTTCTGGAAGTACAGTGACACATGTGTCTCACCATCGCTTATATCTACTCCTCTGAGCTGCACTGTATCCCCACAACAGGATAATGGAACATTCTTGCACATCCTAGAAGGAACATTCTAGGAAGTCTCTATCACTTTCGTGCTAGATTCTCAGCTGCTTCACTGACTCTCCCCCCCCCCCCCCCCCTTTTCCCAAGCATCTCAGTATTTGACATCATATCTCCTGAACTATGTGTTGTACAATGACATAATTTTGTAGCTACGTTAAACAACATATGTGGCTACTGCAAGTGAAAAGTGTTGTGAATAGGGTTAGTTGTAAATAAGTAATAAATTAAAATGTCACGCTTCATGTGGAAGTTTTCCTGCACGAACAGCAAAAATGCAGTAAGCAATAAACTTTCTTCCTTTCAGTATTTTATGAGAGCTGTCAATGTGAAAAAGTTCCGTAAAGGTTTGAAATTATGTGTAACGTTTGCTCCAAATCACTAAGTGCTCTCATTCTAAGTATGAGTATGCACGGGTCATTGGCTGCACTGCTTTTTTTGCCCCCCACCCCCACTCTCATCCCTTTGTAGGTATGTGGTTCTCATCACCAGAGTGATTCTTCCCAGTCAGTAAGTGATATGTGCAGCAAGTTCAGTTGAAATAGGTCCAACGGTTTAGGAGGAGATGTGGAACATACAAACGTGTACGTACATATACCTTTTAATATATATGGCTTAATAAAACATATGGATAATGAAACAAAAGAATACATAACTTAATCAAACTACTGTTGAGGGGTGTGAAAATAACTTCAGAATGAAGAATGTGAAGATTATACTCACTGCACTAACAAGGACACAAAACAAATTTTACAAATTACTGGGATATGCTTCTGAAAGCAGTCTACAAAATGTCAACCCTTAAGTACTTTGTATGTTATAGGAATACAATTACCATGGACGGGTATCTCGGCCTCCTTTTTATTTTTTATATATAAAATATTTGGTGAATACATATGTTTACATGACTTCTTGTTCATTACACTTCTCAACATAGTCCTTGAGGGAAATGGGATGTTTTTAAACAATGCACGATTTAAAATACTTAGCCAACTAAAATACAACAAAATTTGCAGTATACTTTTATTTTATATATTACTAAAATAACAATAGCTGGTAACCTGTCTACTCACTCACAGATTATCATAAGGGAAACAATATTATCAAATTGCAATATAAAGACTTGGAAAAACAATTACAGTTATGAGAACTTATGTGTGAAATCAACTTTGAGTTTACCACTTAGCGTATCAATGTAGAGCAACTATTACACTGAATAATTCTATGAATGGAGAAACTTTGCCATATTTTAACTATAAAAGATGAACCGTGTGCTCTTACGAACATTGAATCATGTTTTAATCAATTTCAGCCTGCACGAATTCCTAGTAGACCTTCTGAAAACACTCCAAACAAACTGAAATACCACACTGTTAATGCAGATACCCTGTTTTTCCACTTCAAACATGCTGCGCAAAAGGCATACATTTTTCATTTTCAAACTATTATTTTTCTGTTTGAGGTTCTTCTTAAAGATTTAGTATTCTTCCGATGGTGTCAAATCTCGTGGCACGCACCCAGTAGGAAGTTTTCGCTTCATATGACACTCAACAAGGTCTCTTGCTCCATGAAGAACAATCTTGTCATTCCTTTTACCCTTGGATAAGCCTCATACAACACCCAAGTGTTCACATCACAAGCAACATCCACTAATGTAAAGAAAATGGGCAAAAGTTGTCACCTTTTCTTGTGACCTGACGAATAACTTACACATTTTTGGTCAAGACAGTCCCCATCTTCTGTCATGTTAAAAAAAATGATAATTCAGGGTTTATCCAAATCAGGATCATTATTAACTGGGTGGTGCATAGAAGAGTAGTATTGCAGCTTTGGGCTTTTGGGCACAAAGGAAACACAGCCGGATGAGTGGTGGATGGTAATGCAGTCATGTCACTTGAGGTGGAGGGCCAATGTGAAGGCTGTCCATCGGGTCTTGCCCATTCACCCTGTGAGTGAACAGATGGCCACTCCTTCAAACCAGGGTTCGAGCAGGCTCACATGGGCAGGAGTTTGCTAGGTTCTTTTTTAAGGGCTTAAGCAACCGTTCAGCGGCTTAGGGAAGGGTAAAAAACCAAATGGGAAATCAGCAGCAATGGGAGTGAAACTCAAACAGAGGGGAAACTAAAAACAGAAGGAAATCTTAGAAAACTACCATAGAAGGGGGGGAGAGGGGGGGGGGGTTGTTTTTCCGAAAAAGAGCTTCAAATGACCGATGTCATCTCACTGACACTTATAAACTTCAGGACGCGATCGACTGAGTGCATGTCATCTGCTAAAATGGAAGATATATCAGGCGACAGCTGTAAACGGGCATGTAGCGGATTAAAATAGGAGCTCTGAAGTAGAAGGTGTCTTACCATCGATGGTTGAGAGAAATGGGGACAAAGCGGGAGAGGATCACCACTTAAAAGATGACGATGGCTAAAAAGACAGTGCCCTATCTGTAGTCTAGTTAAAATTATCTCCTCCTGAGGACGAGGTCGGGAGGAAGAGGTCCAAGCACAGGGAAGAGGTTTCACTTCCCGTAATTTATTTTTGGGAAGTGTAGACCAATGTGCGTGCCATAAAAGAGCAACGACATAAAACGCTCTTGTAGATCGGCTAAAGGAACCATGCGAACAGCGGGTCGAGGAAGAGAGACTGCAGCTTTGGCCACTCTATCGGCTGCCTCGTTTCCGCAGATACCAACGTGCCCTGGGATCCAGAGGAATGCCACAGAGACGCTCCCCAAGTGGAGCAAGTGGAGGCAGTCCTGAATCCGGTGGACCAGAGGGTGGATAGGATAAAGAGCTTGGAGGCTGAGGAGAGAGCTTAGCGAATCCGAGCATATAATATACTGGATCCGCTTATGGCGACAGATGTATTGGACAGCCTGGAGAACAGCGTAAAGCTCCGCAGTAAAAACCGAACACTGGTCGGGAAGCCGAAATCTATTGGAGGTGTCACCAACAATATAGGCACTACCAACACCAAATGTTGTTTTTGAGCCATCAGTGTAAATAAATGTGGCATCCTCCATTTGTGCACATAGAGCAGCAAATGCCTGACGATAAACGAGAGGAGGGGTATTATCCCTGGGAAGCTGACAATGGTCACAGAGCAGGCAGGTCCGGAGGCAAAGCCAAGGCAGCACCGTACCCCCAGTTTTAAGAAAGTGGAGGCAAAAGAGAACTCCTGAGAGAAAGGGTGGCCTGCATACCCTAAAACTAAGGAGGCATCGAAAAAAAGGCATGGACTGGATGAACAGCCATGGAAGACAGATGACTAGAGTAACGACTCAGAAGGACAGCTCGCCGATTGGACAGTAGAGGTTCAGCAGTATCAGTATGAAAGCTTTCCACAGGGCTGGTGTAAAAAGCTCCAGATGCTAAACGCAATCCACGGTGGTGGACACAGTCGACACGCTGAAGAATTGACGGTCGTGCAGAGGAGAAAACTATCCTTCCATAGTCCATATAGGCGGAGAAGGACCACTCAGTCCGCTCCCCAGGAGGTACCATTCAGAACACAGAGGGTGTTGATGGATCACAGACAGCGATCCGAAAGATATGAAACATGCGAGGACCAGCACAGTTTTCTGTCAAACATAAGTTCCAAGAATTTAGCGACATCCGTGAACGGAAGGTCGACAAAGCCTAGATGTAAGGAAGGTGGAGGAAACTCTGTACAACGGCAAAAATTTACACAGACAGTCTTACTGGGAGAAAAGCGAAAACCGGTTTTGATGCTATATGAGTGGAGGCGATCAAGACATCCTTAAAGACATCGTTCAAAAGGGCTGTTCCGTTGAGAGCTGTAGTAGATCGCAAAATTGTCGACAAAGAGGGACCCCGAGACATCGGGAAGGAGACAATCCATAATTGGATTTATGGCGATGGTAAAAAGTACAACACTTAGCACTGAGCCCTGGGGCACCCCATTATCTTGGGAGAAAGTAGTGTTCACCCACAGCTTAAATGTATGCGCTGTCATAAATTTATGAATAAAAAGGGGTAGCCGACCTCGAAAGCCCCAAGAAAACAGTGTGCGGAGGATGCCTGTCCTCTAACAGGTATCATATGGTCTCTCCAGATCAAAAAATACTGCTACCATTTAACGTTTCCTGAAAAAATAGTTCACGATATAAGTGGAGAGAGCAACACGATGGTCAACTACGGAATGAAGCTTTCAGAAACTGCGTTGGACAGGTGTTAAAAGGTGTCGGAACTCCAGCCACCAGGCTAAACGGCAATTCACCATACGCTCCCAAACCTTGCATATACTACTCATGAGGGATATGGAGCAATAGCTAGAGGGGAGATGTCTGTCCTTTCCAGGTTTCAGAACAGGAATGACGATATTCCCACCATCTTCTGGGAAAGGTACTGTTGGTCCAAATTCAGTTATCAAGGCGAAAGAGGTAACGCAGACTATGGTATGATAAATGCAGCAACATCTGAAAGTGGACATCATCCGGTCCTGGTGCAGAAGAGCGCGAAGAAGACAGTGTGTGTTGGAGTTCTCACATAGAGAAAACAGTAATATAGGTTTTACTATTTTGAGAGGAGAATGCAAGAGGTTGCACTTCAGCTGCTCGTTTCTTCTGGAGAAAGGCCGGCTGGTCATTTAAAGAGCTTGAAATCTCAGTAAAGTGTTGACCCTATGAGTTAGAAATTGTGACTGGGTCCACTAAGGTATGCGCAACAGTGAGCCCAGAGATTGGGGAGAAACTAGATGTGCCGGGTAACCGTTTAATTCGACTTCAAACTACTGATGAGGGAGTGAAGGTGTTAAAGGAGCTGGTAAAGAAGTCCCAGCTTGGTTTCTTGCTATCACGGATGATGTGACGGCATTGCGCACATAACTGCTTATAGCAGATACAGTTGCCCAATGTAGGATTGTGGCGGAAAACACAAAGAGCATGTCTCCGCTCGCGTATTGCATCATGGCATGCTTTGTTCCATCAAGGAACTGGGGGGCGCCAGGGCAAATCTGAGGTGCAAGGTATTGAACATCCTGCGGCTTTAAGAATAACTTCCGTAACATGAGTGACCTGATCGTCAATGCTAGGAATGTGAGGGTCATTGAATGTCACTAGAGAGGAGAAAAGTGTCCAATTGGCTTGTGAAAACTTCCAGCATCTTGGTAGCATAGATGGCAGTTGTGGCTGTAATCTAAGGACACATGGAATCATCAATCAAGTCTGTATCAGCAAGAGCGAACCATTCAAAGCACCGAGCTAGGTGAACAGTAAAGACCAAAAGGTCGAAATAAGAGAAATTTGTTGTGGAGGCAGACAAAAATGTAGGTTCCCCAGTGTTGAGGCAAACAAGATTCGCTTGGTGGAAGAGGGCAATCAATAGAGAGCATCGCGGACAAGGACGCAGAGGTCCCCAAAGTGGGTGGTGGGCATTGAAGTCCCCAACCAGCAAATAGGGGGGCGAGGGCTGACCAAGGAGATGAACGAGATCAGCTATTGCCATCGGTGTGGACAATGGAATGTATATGGTAAAAAGAGAGAAGGTGCATCCAGAAAGGAAAAGACAGACAATGACAGCTTGGAAGGAACCGTTTAAGGGGATTGGGTGATAATGGACAGTACCATGGAGAAGAATCTTAAGTCCCCCATGTGCAGGAGTGCCATCAACAGGGGAGATCAAACCCGACTGATTGGGAATGAGGGAAAACAAAGTGATTGTGGGGATGCAACTTTGTTTCCTGAAGACAGAAGATGACCAGGGAGTAGAATAATATGTGGATCGACAATTCATCTCGATTGGTTCGAATGCCGTGGATATTCTAAAGGATAATTGACGTAGGGTGGACAGAAAAGGGAAGAATCTCACCACGGTTGCTGTCAACTCAACAACCACTGTGAGCCGGCAACAGACAGTGTGGAACAGAATTCAGCCAAAGGCAGAAGATCCTGATCCATAGGTTGTTAGGGGCCAGCTCCTGCCACCAACGATCCTGCCACCAACGATTGGCTGGTTGATCAGCCACCAGCAGTGCGCCTTGGCGACACAGAAGACGGCTGAGGGCGGTTACCGCCGGGTGGCACTGTAGATGAGACACACCGTGGCAGAGAAGGAGAGGAACTTCGTTTCTTATGAGCCTTCTTGGAAGCAGGACATTGAGATGAGGGAGGAATCGATGGTTGTGAACTCAGGGTATGTAAAAAATCTTCGCGAGTAGGCTCTTTTTTGGAAGTCCGGGCATCCGATTTTGGAGCTCATGATTTAGCAGGAGCCGATGAAGGGTGAGCCATAGAGAGAGAGAGAGCAGGTGATAGTGGGGAGGTTGAATGGGCGATCTTTGAGCTGGCTGATCTGATGACTGTGGCACTAAAGGTGAGATCACAAGGCTGCGTGGATACCTCCTTTGTAGGCTGAGAAGATGCAAGGACAGTGCTATATTTACCTGCCAGAGGCACAGTGGGCTTTTGACTGGTAAATAACTTACGAGCAGCAAAAGAAGACACCTATTCCTTCACTCGGATTTCCTGAATAATTCGTTCATCTTCGAAAGTAGGGCAATCTGTAGATGAAGCAGTATGGTTGCCCATGCTGTAGATGCAACGAAGGGATGGAGGTGGACAATCACCCTCATGAGTATCCCTGCCACATGTAACACATTTGGCCGGATTGGAACACGACTGGCTGGTATGATTAAACCGCTGACACCAGTAGCAATGTGTAGGGTCAGGGAAGTAAGGGCAAACTGAAATTATCTCATATCCTGCATGAATGTTCGATGGAAGTTGAACTCTGTCAAACATCAAGAAGAGAGTACAGGCTGTCCTTGTCAACCCTTTTCATGACTTATACAGCTGTTATGCCCTGGTCAGACAGGTAGTTTTGAATGTCCTCATTGGACACTCTGTTAAGTGAGCGTGTATAAACCACACCGCATGATGAATTTAAAGTGTGGTGTGGTTCCACCCAAACAGGGAAGATGTGCAGCAGTGTAGTTCACAGAAATTTTTGTTGTGCCTGGAGGGCACTGACTGTTTCTAACAGCACAAGGTGCCATTTGTTAATTGGGAACAATACATTACAGGACCTGCAGTTGTGTTGATACCTTTCTGAATAATGAAAGGGTTGACTGTGGAGAAGTCTTGACCTCCGTCAGGCCGAGAAACAACTAGGAATTGTGGCACTGATGGAAGAATTGTCTGTGGCTGAGACTCATCTAATTTTTGCTTGTGAGCAGAAGTTGTAGACGTAAAGAAAACCGTTGCAAAAGTATCCCCCATGATTAACAGCATCTCCGATGGTGCGCTCCTTTCTCGTTGGGGCCCTCTCTGAGGACACTTCTGCCTTAGGTGATTGTTCACACCTCAGGTCACACCTCCCGAGAAACGGACGGAGGGACCAATCGGCATGTTCGGAAGGCACCAGCTCAGGTAATAAATCCTCCCTGGGCCTGGCATTTACCAGGGGCTACGTAAGTGTCCTACCAGTCTACCCGGGGTGGGGATTTACGCGTTACCCCGTCACCGGCTACATGTGGGAACATGTGGGTCAGCCTTCATACACGCACAGAGAGGAAAGAAAGAGAAAGGGAGAACAATGAAAAGGAAAGAAGAGAGGTCTCAAATGGCGCATTAGAGAAGAGGGTAAAGAGAAGAGGCAAGGAAACGAGGAGGACAAAGGGTGGACAGAGACTTTCCAGCATAGAGAGCAAAGAAGAGAAACTATGTCTTACAGTTACAAGCATCTGTCTCTGGACATAGTCATGAAACATACTCCCAAAGTATGGGAGAAGGGGAAGGGAAGAGGTGGGGGGAGGGGGAGGAAAGATGGGGGATGAGGTAGGATGTGGAAAAGTACGGTATGCAGCCTGGAAAGGAAAGAGCCGTACTAGCGGGTCCCGTGCTCGCCACGCATTTATCCACAAAAGAGTTGTGGACCCCCTGGGGGAGAGTTTGTTAGTTATCAGGATCTCCAACATTAGGTGTGTTATGGAGCCCCTTAGGAAGATAGTGTTCATGGCTGGAAAGAAAGCCAGAGTGCATTCAGTACGTCTGCCACAGGGCCTCATCCAAGACGCAGCGGTGGACTTGCCTGCAGCAATCGAGACTGCAGGGTGCAGCCATCTGCAACTTGTGGCTCACATCTGGATTAATGGTGAACGTCACACGGATTCACAGGCATCTGGCAGAGGTGGTGAAGACTGCTGGCCTCATGCGCGGGGTGCAAGTAGAGCTCGCAATTTGCACCACTCTTCCCAGCTTTTATCAGGGTTCTACAGTTTGGAGCTGTGTCGAGGGTACCAACAAAAGCCTTCATCGACTATGATGGTCTTGGCTGCAGATTTCTAGACCTGCATGATAAAGTACAGAATTATAGGATTCCTACTGTAGGGATACACAACACAAAGGAAGCATCCACTTGGGTAGCAGAGTACTTGTGGAGTGCAAATGGTCTTTTTAGGCTAGACATTAGTTTAAGGTACTCTGGTGAACACTCGCCAGTCAATGCACAGATTGCGAATTCAGACTGCAGAGTTAAGACACTGAGACTGTCAAAATTTTATCAGTAAATTGTTGAAGTATTTGTGACAAAGTTCTCGAATTTTACTACACTCCAGGAAAGTTCTCGCACTCAAATTATTCTCAGGACTGACAGCTGGCTGAAACCCAAAGTTGAAAGCTCTGAGATACTTAGTGAGTAATGGAACATACACAGAAAGACAGGTTAGACACCAATATGGGGAGTGTCCATTGCAGTTGACTAAAATATTATCACTGCTGAGGTCGAAATTGAATGTGACAGTAAAGTTATCGAGTCACGTATAACAGGTTTAGGTGAAACGAATTAATTGTTGTCGTGACAGTTATAGTCATTCAAAGAAAATCTATGGCCAGTAGCGAGTAAATACCCAGCTCATGCAATTCTAATTAGAAGCAACTTTAACCTACCAAGTATAGACAGATTTATCTATGGATTCATTGCAGGGATACAGACAGGTAGTCTTGTGAAGTACTTTTGAACACATTTTCTGAAAACTGTTTTGAGCAGCTAATTCATCAGCCCATATACAATGGAAATATCTTAGACCTTGCAGTGACAAATAGACTGGACCTTATCGATGGTGTCAGTATAGAGACGGGGGTTGGTGACAGTAAGTCATCATAGCTGCTATTGTTATGAAAGTTAATAAATCAGTCAAGAAGGCTAGGAGAGTGTTTCTGCTAGAAAAAGCAGATAAGCAGTTGTTAGCATCTCATTTAGACAATGAACTGACATAATTTAGTTCCAGTATGATAGACATAGAGGAATTACAAGCCAACTTTAAACAGATGGTAAATTGTGCACTGAACAAGAATGTGCCCACTATGTGGATTATGGTTTGGAGAAGACCCACTGTGGTTTAACAACAGAATTTGGAAAATGCTGACAAAGTAAACACTGTTGCACTCTCGGCTCAAAAGAGAACGCACAAATGATGACAGGCATAGGTTAGCAGAGATTCATGCATCTCTGAAATGATCCATGTGTGAAACGTGCAATGACTAGCACCATCGTACATTAGCAAAAGATCTGGCTGACAACCTGAGAAAATTCTGCTTCTTAGTAAAATTCCAAAGCAGGTCCATTTAGTCACTCATTGACACATTTGGTGTGGCAGTGGAAGATAGCAAAACAAAAGCCGAAGTTTAAAATTTCACATTTAAGTAATCGTTCATGCAGGAGTATAGTACAAACATACGGTCATTTGACCAACTCACACAATCCTGTATGGACGACATAATAATAATCATCCCTGGCATTGAGAAATAACTGAAATGATTCTAATGCCACCAACATACATTTCACATAAGGACAACAAAAATAATACGCAAGAGATTAGGACTCAAATGAAGCCAAATAGACAGTAATCTTTTTCTTGCTCTATTTGTGAGTGGAACAACAAAGGAAATGACTAGTAGTGATACAGTGTGCCCTCTGCGACGCACTGTACAGTGGCTTGTGGAGGCTGTAGATGCGCTTGTAGCTGTATCAGTACGCAAACTAAAATATTCCAAGGAAAGTGTGGCTAAAGAGTTTAAAAGTGAGAAACAGATTCCATAAAATCTTCCTTAAAATCTCAATCACTCATTTCCCACATATTAACACGTGCATACAACCTACAAACTTGTCAGACACCCTGTAAATTGGTTCAGCAGTTTTTGTCATGAAAACATAAGACAGAGTTACTTTTGCATTTATGAGTATGGATTTAGTATATCGAAGATTACATACAGTACAGTAGGTATTACTGAGTTGTTACTATGAAGGAGCACTAAAGTACTTAAAATATGTTATTAAAATACCAAAACAAACACAGAAGAAGCTGAAACAATAACTCAGGATACTGTGATTCGCTGAATGCTAATATAAAAAAAACAAATTCAGCTAAAATGTTGTGTACAGACATTTGTTCACCTCCAACACTGCACAATGGTGAGAGCTCTCACTGGAAGAGAAGCCCACACACAGCACAACTGACTGTTTGGAAGTGTGTTAATATCATCAGCTAAGTGATTACATGCAAGGACAGCAATTTTTTCATTGTGTGTACCATGTATTCATCCTCTGCAAACTACTCTGCAGCCCCATTTCCTGAATTCTGACTTTTTGTAACTCCCAGTAAAATGACACAACCTTTCTTTTGTCTGTAGGTAAAGAAAGGGATCTTGGGCATAAACAGAGTGAATTTAGATGAAGACTTACCATAGCTTTGAATGTGTCTCATTGACTTAATATCCTTTACATCACATATATCTCTATACTGAGAACTATGAATTCACTGGTAGGAAAATCATGAGGACTGATTCAGAGAATATCACACAACAGGTGATGGAGTATCCACATACCTACGACAACACTGTTGCATTGTTATTGTGCTCAGATAAAATGCTACAAAATGCAGACATAAAAACAGTCTGGAATACAGGACTTTTTGTAATGTCGATAGCTTTAAAATTACTCTGGGCATCTTTCGTAATGAAGGTAGTGAATGGCTCTATCCTTGATCAGTCTATACAATGCATCATCATGACAAATGGCAGTCACTGATGAACACCAGGGCCTTACAGTTCCAGAAGACTGTTCGCAATGGTCAAAACCTGAACTTAGGAATCACAGGTTAGCCAAACCTGTACCAAACCAAACCAGGGTGCACTTCTTTTGGCATGACCCGGAAGGCACTTGTGGTTTCTTATTGAATGACATGGATATAGCAAGACTCTCTCTCTCTCTCTCTCTCTCTCTCTCACTCACTCACTCACTCACTCACTCTCTCTCACACACACACACACACACACACACACACACAGATAGCTAACGTATTAAGTGGTGACAAAAGAAAAACTAGAACATGTAAATATATTTCAATATTTGGATCCAGTAAGGGACAATGCAGAACAATACAACAAACATAATTAAAGAAAGAATCCAAGCTCGAATTGGAGCATACTATACAAATTTATAAAACCTTAATCTTTTGGCTGCTGCAGACATGGTTGTTAAACACAGAGCTAAGCACCATGTGATTGTCTAACAGTCAGCATCGGGGCTTCAACCTGGGCTGAAGCTACCCAAGCGGCCTGTCTCACTTCGTGCTGAATATTTCGGAAGTGCTTTCTACAATGTCTCCTTCTGTGCTGAGAGGCATGTTACTGTAGATGTAAGAATTGAAGCCTGACTGTGAATTAACTGTTATTACAAATCCATGTTTTCTGATACAATTTTGCTTACCAATTCCAATAATTTAGTGTTGCTTTCAATACACACCAGTAGTTCAGTGTCCTCCATAGTTATAAGCCAGTAATACCTACTGTACTGTATGTAATCTTCAATATACTAAAGTCATACTCATACTATAAAAGCAAAAGTAACTCTGTCTTACGTTTTCATGACTGAACCACTGAACAGATTTTGTAGATGAAATCTGGTATGGAGATAGTTTAAACACTAAAAAAGAGCATAAGCTACTTTAGAATGTGTGTAGGACAAGATATTTATTGATTTGAACAATATTATGTGAATTGGGCAATATTTACTCTTTGAAAAAGCTATTCACTCTTTGACTTTTGAACTTTATATTTGTGAAAATGTTTTTATAAGTAGATTATGTTCTAGATAATACACTCCTGGAAATGGAAAAAAGAACACATTGACACCGGTGTGTCAGACCCACCATACTTGCTCCGGACACTGCGAGAGGGCTGTACAAGCAATGATCACACGCACGGCACAGCGGACACACCAGGAACCGCTGTGTTGGCCGTCGAATGGCGCTAGTTGCGCAGCATTTGTGCACCGCCGCCGTCAGTGTCAGCCAGTTTGCCGTGGCATACGGAGCTCCATCGCAGTCTTTAACACTGGTAGCATGCCGCGACAGTGTGGACGTGAACCGTATGTACAGTTGACGGACTTTGAGCGAGGGCGTATAGTGGGCATGCGGGAGGCCGGGTGGACGTACCGCCGAATTGCTCAACACGTGGGGCGTGAGGTCTCCACAGTACATCGATGTTGTCGCCAGTGGTCGGCGGAAGGTGCACGTGCCCGTCGACCTGGGACCGGACCGCAGCGACGCACGGATGCACGCCAAGACCGTAGGAGCCTACGCAGTGCCGTAGGGGACCGCACCGCCACTTCCCAGCAAATTAGGGACACTGATGCTCCTGGGGTATCGGCGAGGACCATTCGCAACCGTCTCCATGAAGCTGGGCTACGGTCCCGCACACCGTTAGGCCGTCTTCCGCTCACGCCCCAACATCGTGCCGCCCGCCTCCAGTGGTGTCACGACAGGCGTGAATGGAGGGACGAATGGAGACGTGTCGTCTTCAGCGATGAGAGTCGCTTCTGCCTTGGTGCCAATGATGGTCGTATGCGTGTTTGGCGCCGTGCAGGTGAGCGCCACAATCAGGACTGCATACGACCGAGGCACACAGGGCCAACACCCGGCATCATGGTGTGGGGAGCGATCTCCTACACTGGCCGTACACCACTGGTGATCGTCGAGAGGACACTGAATAGTGCACGGTACATCCAAACCGTCATCGAACCCATCGTTCTACCATTCCTAGACCGGCAAGGGAACTTGCTGTACCAACAGGACAATGCACGTCTGCATGTATCCCGTGCCACCCAACGTGCTCTAGAAGGTGTAAGTCAACTACCCTGGCCAGCAAGATCTCCGGATCTGTCCCCCATTGAGCATGTTTGGGACTGGATGAAGCGTAGTCTCACGCGGTCTGCACGTCCAGCACGAACGCTGGTCCAACTGAGGCGCCAGGTGGAAATGGCATGGCAAGCCGTTCCACAGGACTACATCCAGCATCTCTACGATCGTCTCCATGGGAGAATAGCAGCCTGCATTGCTGCGAAAGGTGGATATACACTGTACTAGTGCCGACATTGTGCATGCTCTGTTGCCTGTGTCTATGTGCCTGTGGTTCTGTCAGTGTGATCATGTGATGTATCTGACCCCAGGAATGTGTCAATAAAGTTTCCCCTTCCTGGGACAATGAATTCACGGTGTTCTTATTTCAATTTCCAGGAGTGTACAATTCAACATAATGGATACAATGCTTATACGATCCTCAAATTGTTTAATTTATATTCACATACTAATATTATAAATGGGAAAGTAACTCTGTCTGTTATGTTTTCATGGCTAAATCACAAAATTGATTTCCATGAAATTTGGTACGGAGGTAGCTTGATCCTGAGGAACTGTATCACAATACTTACTTGGCAGCATTATGAATGACTTTTGATGAACTACTTGAATGGTTATCGCACTGACTTCCTAAAATTTTTTCCCATAGTTGACAATATATTTATTATTTAAATTCATGAAAACTAGCATATTTTGTCTTACACATTTTTCACAAAATCATATAATTTTTACTGGAATTCTTTATACACCTATCTTTACTATTTACTGAAGCGCTGAGAGTGAGGACAATATTGTTTTAGAAGCTCTCATACTGTGTATCACTTTTCTTCTTCGCTGCTTTGCATGCTACACAATTCCTGGAGGGTCCTTTCTCGATGGGATTGGGAGGGATAAACCTAACAAAACCTGAAAACGTAGAATGGAGTTAAACCTGACTATGAAGAAAAATAAAATCAGATAATTTTTAGCATTGATGTTATGTGTTTTTCACAGGAGCTATGAATTTATGGCATAGAACTGGGAAAAATGTAAGATCAAAGAACTTAAAAAAATCAAAGTTTCATTGTAGATCTATTTAGTGATGTAGAATGTACTTGACTGCTTTTGATATTTTGTGAGCTATAAGCACACAAAATATCAAAAGCAATCAAGCTATAAGCACACAAAATATCAAAAGCAATCAAGTACATTCTACATCACTAAATAGATCTACAATCTGATCTTACATTTTTACCAGTTCTATGCCATAAATTCATAGCTCCTGCGAAAAACACATAACATCAATGCTAAAAATTATCTGATTTTATTTTTCTTCATAGTCAGGTTTAACTCCATTCTACATTCTTACTTGACGTTTTGCTTCACTTCATACCGTTTTCTTCCTATTGACACTTAATGTGACTGAACAAGACTTTAGTGGCACCAAAAACAGACAGTTTACCCACCGGTGGTGCCAAATTTAAGGGAACATTTTAAGCCAGTGCAGAGAGGGGAGATGTGAGAGAGGAAATGCTGACGTAATCCACAATCGGCATTGCCAAACCAACTTGCAAGTTCAGCTTCACCGTGCACTTGTGACACAACTACTGCTACACTGTGGCAGCAATGGAAAAACAGGACAGTCGGCATGAAGTATTCTGGAGCGAGGCAAAATGTGTTGAAGGGACCCAGCCGCCACCTTTTCTCTTAACTCAGTCTCGTCTTTTTGGCTGTATTTCCGATGTACTGTATTCAGCAACATCGATTGTTAACCTTCAAATTCAAACACTGAGTTTAGAAGAATATTCCCGGTCAGAATCAAGGAAACATCGGCCATTTCCAGCTAGTGAGCGCTTATTGTCCGACATCTTGTTACGTCACCCAACAGCCAGTGCACTCACCACACCACACTAAAGCCTAGTTTTTACGAGGACACTGGGTTGCACACAACTGCCCTACCAGTCAATGAGCATGTGCGGCATGCATTTGTGCAACTCGTTGATAGGAAGCAACCTCTAACAAGCCGCTTAGTAATGTATGGCCTAAGTGAGGCCTCACTAGCTATCTGTTTATAATTATATGTATGCAGCCAAGAAGAATCCTGTACAACCAGTTAAGTACAATATATATTATTTTTTACCAACGACTTCTAATTATTTTAGTTGTTGCAGATCCAGACCATGCAGCCAGCACCTTATCGACATTACTGACAAACCTGCTGTGACTTATATGTTTCTATTTAGCATTGGCCACCAGTCAACACTGGTGACGACTCGTTTGTCATCACCATAACAGTTTGAACTGTTGTCCATCTAAATACGAGTCCAGTGTGCTAACCACTGTGCCAACTCGCACTGTCAAGAGAGAAAACTCATATGACTTATCCGTAGTGTAATGAATAACATTGTGGTTTAGAGATTTGGGTGCGACAAATTCACATCCTGCTATATGCTAACATTTTTTGTCCATATTAGCATTGTTAACACATTCTGGGACTTCGTTATGAATGTAATACAAGTATGTTCTGCAAAATTCGTTCCTGAAACATTTCCATCTGATAAGAGAACAAAGGATGAAATAAATATTTGGCTGTCCATTTCCAAATATGTGGTGATTTCAGAGTGTTTGGCTAGGCAGGAACCTAAGAGAAAAACCTCACTGTTTATTTCCCAACTATGCAGCCATTTCAGAGTGAGTGGTTAGGCAAGAGCCAAAGAGGACAGCTTTAATTGCTGAGACAAACAAGTAATGATAAAATTCATATTCTTCCTTCTCACAAATATTTGGCTCTGTTTCCAAATATGTGATGATTTCCAAGTGTGCGGTTAGGCAGGAACTAAGGAGGACACCTTAATTGCTGCAAGTGAAACGATGAGCAGTAACATTCATATTCTCCCTTGTCACAAATACTTAGAATGTTGCACAACTACAAACACTTTCCTGTAAAGAGTCCTCACTACAACTGAGATTCTCCTGTCACTTACGCATTCATAAACATCAACTTTGCACTATAGCAATCAACAAATCAAAAGCCTCGTTTCTCATCACCTTTATAGCATCACTACATCAGGATTATGTCAGGTCATGCAAAAAGTAGTGTAAAAATTACTCGATCCACAGACATAAAATGTGCTCCCCTTCTGGATGTTTACAAGCAATACACTAGAGGTCACTGTGCTCGCATCACCAGAATATGCAGCACTGCCATTAGCTACAGAACACACACACACACACACACACACACACACACACACACACACACACACACACACACACACACGTTAATTCCAATGCCTTTCACTGTATTTCACAGTTTTCAGTTTTATTCACCATGTTCATCAATTTTTGCTTTTTTCTGAGGGAGCACAAAGGAAAGATATCTCAAACACACATTTTGACGTATAATTTGTGGTCATAGCAGGTCAGAAAATAGCTTGATTACCTTGTACCCGGATACCAATTTCAATTTTCTGACGAATTTTCGCTTGCTGTTATATACCTGTGATTTTTTAAGAACTGATGAAATTCATTACCACAAATTATTATTGTATAACTATTGTATTGTAGATTTAATTTCCTTGACTTCTACAGATTTATTGCCATGAATTGGAGAGGATTACGATTTTTAATCACATATGCTATTCACAAATATTTTTGTTCATGTTTTGGAGGTTTTAATGTTTTCCTCGAGTCTGAATTTTCCTCAATTTTACATTTTTTAAGTGGGGACCACATAAAATCGTGAAACAGCAGTTTCACTGTATTTCTCAGCTTACCAATGGTATGTAACATGTCATGCAATCTATTAACAAAGACGAAACAGTAAGAAGAAGCTATAGTGGCTTGGCCTGTCTCACAGTCAGCGACATAATAATGGACTTGAAACCTGTGAGCCTACTGTATAAGCCAATGGGTTAATCATTAGAGGAGGACAAACTGCCTTTCTATACTACATACACTATGGAAACAGAGCATCTACTGCACAGTTTTCACCCCATTAGGAGATTTGCCAATTTGTTTCTGAAATTTTCAATGATTTCTTGTTGATCAGAAATGTCAGATAGTTAGTAATTTTTTGTAACTTAAATGTAACGCTGGAAATCAAGTGTACATAGTCCAAAATGTTCATCTTTTTCTGTGTTTTCTGGCAAAATAATTCACCTGTGGACAGTCACAAAGGACCAGTTGTGTTTGGGCCCAAACAGTTAATGGAAATGTGCAAAAATGGTATCTTTGTACAGGCATCTGCAACAAAATTTTCAAGGCTAGAGAAATCTCAGCGTATCAATATTTTTATTTATATATGTGTGCTCCAGTATATAAACAGATAACTGTTTATTACTCTTGTCTTCCTGAAGCACTGTATGCTAAATATTTACTTTTAAGCACTTGACATACAAAATAGATATTACAGTACTTCACACCTCAAGTCTGTGTATTTGTCAAAATAGTATCTTCTGTCAAGGATAAAATGAAAAATAACAAAATTGCATGGATCATTCTCTAGCTGACAGTTTTGCCCCAAAGGCAAATAATCAAATGCACAACTAAGTGCACAATCCTTTCCAATCAAATCTGACACCATACCATGCTTTTATCACAAGCATTTCACTATCCATTATATTCCTTGTTGAGACCTTCTATGTTGACAGCTTAAGCCTGTGCTTTCAATATCTGTAGAGGAGTTATCAGTTACGCTGACATTGAATAATTTATCCCCACTGTTGCTCTTTGTATCTCTGTTATCTGTTCCTATGAAAATAGCTGATGACCGAAACATTGTGACACCTATCTCGGTAAACAGTAACACACCATGTGAAACTGAATGCATAAAAATGGGAATGCAGCTGAACACAATCAGCCAAAAGAGTGAAGAGCTACTGAGGTAAGGGGAAGAAAATCCACTGAATGGGTAAACTCGTTAACAACACACAGGTATCCGAGGAGCAGTGCAACTATACTCATCATTAGCACTCAGAGCACAGAAAGGTGGCACGAGTTAATTCATCAACAGTGCTCAAGGAAAACACAAAGAAAGTGCTTCAACTCATCAACAGTGCTCAAGGAAAACAGAGAGAAAGTGCTTCAACTCATCAACAGTGCCTGTAGACTGGCGTTTCATTACAATTTAACTTGTAAACATCAGGCAAATGGTTAAGGAGCAAAATAATTATTAGCTGGACAGGGTGTATACGTGGACAAAGAAAAAAAATTCCTGGATTTCCCGATTAAAAATACACGTTCTCCCAGGTGAAAATACACTTTTTCCGTGTTAAGTGACAGTATACTCTTCCTCGGCAATGTAAAACTCATCAATCCTTTGAATGTTTATGGTTTTATATACCGACATAGAATTTCCAGGCACTTTATAAAACGAAACTCCCGGGGCGGTGGGCATGTACGCTGCATATTTTCGTATTACGATGGTATAAATTTGAATTCCACCAAACACCACATGTCACTTTCCGAAGCACTGAAATCGAGATTGTGATGTGCTTTTGTAAGCCTGTCATGGCTCATGTCACTTGATCTCGCCCGCTGCTGACAGCATAGGTCACGTGATGTAGTCAGCCAATAGCAAGATCACTCTTAAGTAGCGCGAACACACAAATAAGAAAAGTTCATGGTTTAAATTAAGATACATCACACAAATGTGCCAGTAAAATTTTTAATAACGACGCAAATGTCTGATCTGGGCTCGAAATTCTTCTAAATGGTCATCCTCAAAGAATTGATTTTTAAATGAGAGTCAAACGCTTTGTGATTTAAGAAATTCATCGAACGTTCTCACACTTAGTTCATCTTGCGCAAAAGGAAATTTGCTTTGAATGTAATGCTTTTCAAACCACCATTCGCAATATTTTCCCGCGACCAGTTAGAAATAGGTTTGTTTCAGCAGTTGCAAGACAGCGCCAGGTAACAGGCGTCACAGAGCTTGCGCAGTTACGATGACGCAAGAAACCCATATGTTCGTACGTGTAAAACATTAAAAGATATTAGGTCATAAAAGAAACAATACATCAGAGGATACTTCAAGAGCATTGGAATTTCGTGAACCACACTAAGATGAATAATTCGGCTTAAACTGCACATTCGTATGTCCATATTCGGGTGTAAATTTTCTTGGAGTACCAGTGTAGTATTATCTCATGTTTGGTTCTTTATTATGGTATAATGCCATACATGCACTTGAAATTCAGCAAACAGTTGAAACCAGCCAAGAGTGTGAAATTAAACACTTCGTTTCAAATAAATTGACTGCCTCAGTAGAAAAGAATAATAAAAGCCAAATCTCTTTAGCAGACCAACAAAAATAACTTCATTGTTCTGCAAGACGATTAATGCTTGACTGTCAGAAAAGTGGAAATAAAATCTGAAACTAATAACGTATTTTAGCCTTCCGTTACTAAGCGAACGTATTTTAATTCATTTGATAGCTCCCGGCCACAAAAATCCGTTTCTTCATCATTTAACGTGAGGGAAATAAACGAAGACGAAACAACTAAATCACTCAACGTAAACACAGGTCACGTGGAGACGACCCACCTCCCCACCACAACTCGGACTGCTCTGTGTATCAGCCCCAGATTTACTATATTTCCGAACTGGGGCAATATTAGGTAGTGGCGTCCAGCCACCCTTCTGTAACCAGAAGCGGGAGAAGGTACTACTCATACGCGACTAACCTGCGCATGCGCAAGAGCCCGCCCACAACTACTCGAACGACTCTAATCTAAACAGTTGTCACGTCAAGCTCGTTGGAGGCAATTCGTTGCCATGAAGCATTGCATAGTCTTCCTAAGCCTTCGACACATTGTGCTGTTGGCAGACACTTGTATAAGAACTGTGTTTTGTTGTTGTATACGGCGCATTTCCTTTGCTACTTAAGTTTTATTTTCGTTTTTTTTTTTCTCTCGTTCATGTTTTGTTGCTGCAGTATTATTCTGCAGTAGCGGGATACAGTAATATCCTTTGTTAGATTATTTGTTCTTACCAGTCAAAATCACAAAAATTTAACTGAAAACCAAAACAATGAAAAATTCCCGGAATTCTAAACAATTCCTGGGTTTTTCCCGGTTTTCTCCCAGATGAAAAAATTCCCGGGTTTTTCCCAGATCTCCCAGTTGTCCCAGGTCGTAAACACCCTGTTGGATGAAATGTAGTATATGTAAGATAATCATCAGATCAGTTCTTACCTATGCAACAAATGTCTGGATGCTAACAAAAGCCAATAAATGATGCTTACAAATTTTCTAAAGGAAAATAAATGGGAAAACTATAGCCCATTTGGCATCTGTGCAGGTAAATTAATAAATAAATGTTTTAGAAAATGAGGACACTGTCACATTTATAACATCACACAGACTAAGATGGCTAGTATATGAATAAGGAATGATATGTGACTTTTAAAAGAAATTATGGAAATGGGTATAAGATATTATGGAAACTGATATATTATAACAGAAAAAGGAATAGACCAAAATGAAAATGTTTACATGATGTTATAAAGTATCTGGTAGCAATGAATGCATAAGATAGGAATGAGAAAGCTAAAAACTGACAAAATTAGGAAAATGGTGAAGCAAGCCTACGCTAAAACTGAACTGCAGAGCTGTGTGATCCAACAAGGTACTCCGTGTGGCATTCCTGACTCCTGCTCTCTAAGGTCTATAATTAATTACTGACAATTCTTATTTCAGAGATATCAAAATGCAAACTACAATATAGTTCTAGAAAGTGACAGATTTTAAGGAAGAAGTCTTTATGTGAAAGTTACAAATATGAAGAGACAAAAGTGGAATATGACTTCAAATAATGTATATCTGTAACAGGATTTTTGTAATACGAATAATTTTGAAAATGTGAGGTTCCAATGAAAAGAAAATTTGTATTATTGTATAACAGAATTAACTTTACAACAAATCTGAAATAGCAAAAACAGTTTTGTGATGAGGCTTACCTGCAAGCTACATATACTGCAATTATACCGTACATCTTGTCATTTTTTTCTGCAACAGCATTTTGTTCCAAATATCTGGCAAGAAAGGCAAAGATTCATAAAACAGAAGTAAATTGAGGGTGAAGTGCACTACCTTACTCTTGCTATAGCCACCATATAACTTAATGCACAAAAATTTGACTTCATCGAAGTGAAACATGTAATAATTATGAGGTAAGATAAAACACCTTTCACACAAATTTCACAGCTGTACCTAATTACACTCTAGTTTTCTAACATAAATACTGTCCGCATATTTAGTAGCAGATTCTCTCTCTTCACTGGCTACAAAAATTACACAGAATAATTCAAAAGCTAAAAGTAATATATTCATAACAATGGACTGTAGTATCAGTGACATAGTAAAAAAGTAAAGAGAAAGTATTAATAAACAACAACTCAAGATTAGCTCGCTCACGGTTAGAGCTTTAGAAGATTAACAAACGTATGATATGCTCCTCACTGCACCACTGAAGTTTGAAGTATTGTTTTTTATTGAAAGAGTTATAACAATATCAAACCACTTGCATGTCGTGTAAGAGCTTAATACACTGAAAGTAAAAGTAAAATAATATAAAATTTAGAGAGAAGGGCAATGGTAAATCAAGAGACAAAATTATCTTAGTAATTAAAGATAATGACCAAACAGTACATGATGCCAAACATGTAACAAACCTCTTTAACAGTCACTTTCTAAATGTAAACAAGAAACTGGGGACAGTCAGCTTACAACAAAAAGCATTGCAGTACACATGATAGTCAGCACCACAAGCATTCAATCAATTTGAGATCACTTCCAATTAAACCAGAAAAATAATTAAGTCCCTTAAGAACAAAAATTCTCATGGATTAATAACATTTCAAGCAGAATACTGAAGTTGTATTCTTCTGATATAGCTATTGTGGTCAGCTGTACCTTTTATACATAATAATGTATCATTCTAGACACATAAAAGTAACACATTGTTAGAACTTTATTTCAGCAAGCATTAGGAAAAGGATTAGTAAGTACCTAATTGTTTTACTGTTAATCTCCTTCTCAAAAGTTTTGGAAGAGATAATGCATTTAATCATTGAGCATACCTGCAAATAGAAAATCCTGGGCCAGTCACAATTTGAATTGTAGAAGGGCTTCTCCACTGAACATGATATTTACTATTTCACTGACAGTGTATTAAAATATGTGAATGACAAGATTTCACCTACTGCAATTTTTTGTCTGAGGCATCTGACAGTGCAAATAAATTTTAGTTTGGAGAAACTTACAACTCTATAGCTTTTGAGGTATAATGAGTAAGTGGATCACTTAATATTTAACTGATAGAAAGCCAAGTGTTACTTTATACTGGACCACTGTTGTTCTTGCTATATATGAATAACATTCCACCTTACACTGATAAAACAGAAATTGTGCTCTTTGCAGATTATAAAAGCATCATAATCAAGGGTACACAGTACATTCAATTCTAAGCAAGGCAAGGTATATCATAATCAACAACAATACAGCACGTGAGGAAGAAAATATGTAAAACTGATTTTTCAAAATTCTCATTTGTGCATAAGGATTAGCACTAAAGTAAAAAGGCAGCTGAGACAAGTAGGAAGATTTACATGTTTGGGAAGTTAGATAAAGATGCAGTAGTACCACACCTCAAATAGACACTTAAAACATTTACCCAGAGGCAAGAACATGTAGAAGAACTGTGGCTAAAGTTTAAAAGAATAGTTGACCAAACACTGGACAGTTTGTACAGAGTACATAGCTAATGACGGGTGGGACCCTCCAGGGTATTCAGTCACTTCTAAAGAAACCACGACCTTTGCACGATATGTGAAAGACAAAGCGCAGAGCTGTCGAGAGATGCTGAATGAAATGCATTTAGCTGTGAAGAGGACAAAGCATGAAACATTAAATGACTGCGATAGCAGAATCTTATGGAAAGATCTCTCACAAAATGTCGAAACCCAAAGAAATTCTGCTCATATGCAAATTTTATAAGTGTCCAGACACTCATGGATGACACAGAAACTGAGATGGAGGGTAGAAAAACAAAATCAGAAATACTGAAATCAGTTTTCAAATGTTCTTTTACTAGGGAAGTCACAGATGTACAGCCCCATTGCCAATGCAAAGATGAGTGACATAGATGTTAGTGTCAGCAGCATTGAGAAACAGCCAAAATTGGTATAATTAAAGTAGGCTCCAGGGTCCAATGGAAACCCTGTCAGATTTGATACAGAATCTGTAGCAAAGTTAGTTCCTATTTAAACCATAATAACTCCAGGGTGAATACAGGGACAAGGAAACAAAAATTCCCGGATTGTTCCCGGATTTCTCCCGGATATTCCGTATAAAAAATACGCTTTTTCCTGGGCGAAAATACACTTTTTCTGTGCTAAGTGACAGTAGGTTTTCCGTAGAATTTCCCTCGGAACTGTAAAACGTATCAATCCTTTGAATGGTTAACGTTTTATACAATCGCATGGAACTTCCCGGAAAAAAAAGAAAAGACGGGGCAAAGAAGTTTTGGAGAGACATTTAATAAAAAAAAAAAAAAAGGAGAGAGAGAAGTTTTGGAAAGACCTTTGATTTGCAGCAACATATACGCTGCATATTTTCGTATTACGAAAGTATAAATTCGAATTGCACCAAACACAGCGCGTTAGTTTCCGTAGCGTTTTGAAACCGAGGTTGCGATGTCCTTTTGTAAGCAAGTCACATCTCAAGCCATGAGATCTCGTCAGCCGGTGACAGCAGCTATTCAGAGCATAGGACACGTGTTATAGTCAGCCAATAGCAAGATCACTGGTTACATAGCGCGAACACGCAAGAGGAAAAGTTAACGGTTTACATTAATGTACACAGTACCGTACATCTACAAGAAAAGCTAAGCTTTCACATTTAATGTTAGTCTCTAAAATTAACACGCTACAACAGAAGCTAAGCTTTCACATGTAATATTGATCTTTTTTGCGTATGTTATACTTTAAGACACATCACACAAATGTGCCAGTAAACTTAAAATTATGACATAAATGTCTCGGCTCGAAATTCTTGTAAGTGGCTGGTCCTCAAACTGTTCAGTTTCGAACGCTCTGTAATTTAGATATCCATCCCACTTTCTCACGCGTAACATAATTCATCTTGCGTAAAAAGAAATTTACTTTGAAAGTAATGCTTTTCTAACCACCGTTCGCAATACAATCCGGAGACTGTTAGAAATAGGTTTGATTTTCCAGTTGCCAGAGAGCACCAGAAAACAGGCATTATTGTGCGTGTGCAACTGCAGTGGTGTAGGAAGCCCATATGTTCGTGTGTATAAAGCACTAAGAGAGCTTACATTACACCATAAAAGAAACAGTGCATCAGAATTTCGTAAACCATACTAAAATGCATAATTCGGCTTGAAGTGCAAATTGGCTTTTTCCAGATTCACAATGAAGTAGGTCCCATATGATGCTAAGCTTTTCAGTGTGGTTTTTGGGATGTAAATTTTCTTGGGGTACCAGTACTCTATGATCTCATTTTTGGTTCTTTATTATGGCATAATGCCATATATGGCAGAAGATAATATCGTGCACTTGAAATTCAGTGAACAGTTGGAACTAGCCAATACTGTAGAATGAAACACTTCGTTTCAAATAAAATGATTGCCTCGGCAGAAAGATTAATAAAGCCAAACTTGCAAAAATAACTTCACTGTTCTGCTACTAACTTGGAAATAAAATAAAATCAGAAAACTGAAATAAATAATATATTTTTGCCCTCCGTAATTATGTGAATGTATTTTAATTCACTTGACAGCTCCCGGCCACAGAAATCCGATTTGTTTTCATTTGACGTGGGAGCTGTGGACGAAGAGAAGCAGCGAAATCACTTAACGTAAACACGGGTCACGTGGAGGTTAACCCCTCCCCACTACAACTCAGACAACTCTGTGCAAGCGTGAATCTGGCAGCTAGGGCGCGCGAGAAAAATTTTTCTCGTTTGCATCTGGCTGCTTGCTGCTACTACCGATACAGCTAACAGCCAAACTTCAATTAGCGGGAAGCGGGAGAAGGTACTGCTTATACGCGAGTCAAATGCGCATACGCAACATACCGCTGGCAATTGGTCAAACGAACCTAATGTGAACAGTTGTGACGTCATGCTCATAGCAAGCAGTTTATTGTTACAGTCTGCGCCCTACGGCCTTTGACATATTTTTGCTATTTGCAGACGCTTGTGCGTACACGGTTTTTTGTTGTTGTAAATTGGACATTTCCTTTGCCACTAAAGTTTTACTTTTTCCCTCTCGTTTATATTTTATTGCTGCAGTATCATTCTCCAGTAGCAGGATACAATAACTTTCTTTGCTAGAGAATCAATTCTGCAGTCAAAATTACAAAAATTTAACTGAAATCTAAAACAATGAAAAATTCCCAGAATTCCGAAAAATTCCCAGAATTCCGAAAAATTCCCGGGTTTTTCCCGGTTTTCTCCCGGATGAAAAAATTCCCGGGTTTTTCCCGGATTTACCGGTTGTCCCGGGTCGTATACACCCTGAACACACAGATCCCTTGAACAAAAAATTGTGCACAGAGTTTGGAAAAAAACCATAGGTCACATCAGTCTTCAAAAAGGGTAACAGAAGTGATCCAGAAAAAATAACTTCCTTCAAGCTGACCCATCATGCATTCCAAAAATACTGATCGTACAAGACCCAACATGGGGTTTTTTCTTATGGCATCCTGAGAAAAGGCGTATGACTTGGTAACATAGCAATGTATATTAATGTAAGTACAATTATACACAGCATCAAACAAAATTTATGACTAGGTTGAGGGTTTCTTGCTAGGGAGGATGCAGCATGCTATCTTTTGTAGAGACTCATATGGAGAGTCATAAAAAATATAGAAGTAACAGTGGGTGTATCACAGGTTAGTATGTTGGGGCCCTTCTTGTTCATGTTGTGTATTACAGACTAGACATATAATATTAATAGCAACCTCGGACAATTTGAACACGATGGAGTTACCTACAATGAAGTGCTGTCTGAAATAGCTGTGTAAATAGTCTATCTGTCTTGGATAAGGTTAGAAAGAAGTGTACAGACTGATAACCAGCTTTAAATATACAGAAATTATGCACTTTGCAATACATAAAAGCTTAATATCCTGTTGTTACAGTATCAATGATTCACAGTTAGAATCAGTCAACTTCTACAAATATCTGGATGTGACTGTTTTTGGGATATGAAATAGAATAGTCCCATAATTTCAATTGGGAGTACAGTACTGGCAGACTTGGCTCGATCAACAGGATACTAGGGAAATGCAGTCAGTCTACAAAGGAGACAGCTTACGAATTATTTGTATGTCCTATCTTAGAAAATTGCTCTTGAGTGTGGAATCTATGTCAGGTTGGACACATGGAACATATGTCAAAAAACCTGAATTAGCAGACTCAGAAAGATAGACATAAATTATCCTGCAAAAATCTACTCACAAACTTTCAAGAACCAGTATTAAGTGAAAAATCTAGAGATATACTTCACACACATACATGATGACGATTATAATGATATCTTAGGCTGGGTGCACAACAACATCTTAATCACCACTCCCAGACCCCTAGACATCGTTCCTGTAGAGTCTGTGATGACACAATTCGACTAACTGTGGTATGCAGAGGTATTTACGTAGTCTTTCTTCCCATGTTTCATATGTAAGTGGAATGAGAAGAAACCCTAACATGTGCTACCATGCTAAGTACTTGCTACCTACACTTCACAGCAGTTTGCAGAGCATGGAATTCAAGATTACAAAATTAGCTTAATTTGTATATGTCAAATCACTGATATAATACAGAATAATTTTCTGGAGCAATTCTACATAGAAACACACAGAATTCATTGTACAGCAATGTGCAATGTGCCATCTAGTTACAATCCTGAACTTATATGTCACCAACTGTTTCACAAAAACAGGCAGTGCTACTAGCAACTGCTTCACAATACATTTATTCTTTTTTGAAGTTTGTTGATAACAATCTGGCACTATCTGAAAATAGTTTTAGGTTAATAAATATAACACATTAAACAAAAATAGCCTCCACTATTCGCACCTTAGTCACATAAAGTAAGCAGCCATAAAAAGCTATGACAACTCCCTAGTGAATAAAAGATGACGGCAGATAGTTTAAGTTTCAAAAACAAACTGAAATGATTTTTACTTGACAACTGCTACTCCACAGATTACTTTCTGAGTAGGCAGTATGCACATGGTTGGGCTACATTCATCAAATTTTGTCACTGACTGAGATCTTAACGAAAAGATTGAATTACATAAATGGCTAGCTTAGCCATGTTTACACTGATAAAATGTAACCTGCCAACATGTTCCACATCATGGTAAGTTGTCACTAATAAGAACCATGGCACAAGGAAAAAATACTAAACTAAACTAAAAATCAAAATGTAATGGTTATGGTTATAACACATCATACATATGGTTATAACACATATTACACATTATGTAGATAATTTATGGATACACAAACACATGGAAAATTTGCTATGGATGATAGCACTGTTGCCACTATGAAAAATTTTAAAGAAATATTAATGAGATTTTGAAGTTCACTTACTGATCCAAAATTGTCTGAGCAAAGTTGCTTATTTCAGAAATACCAAGTTGTACACAAATTTTATTCACATCTAGTGTCTCCTCCATTCCTACAAGCTTTTCTATTATGCTGCGATTTGTTATATATAATCTATTCTTCATTCCAGAAAGTCTTACAAAGTCATCCTGGAAATAGACAACATTCAAATAATTTAAATCAGAGGAGCGACATATTATCATCAATCAAAAGAAAATGTTCTTCGTTACTGGACATTTCTAGCATCCTGCACATAACATATAATACAATGTCTAAATCATCAATGAAAATTACTTACCTAATGTTAAACGGACCTAATTAATAGTTGTATAACACTAAAAAGATTTACAATTTGCACATTTAACTCAAAGATGATTTAATTGTGTTTTCCACTTTAGTTGCTTCATTTCTACTGAGTAGGGTAAGTTCAGGTGCTGAAAGTACTAACACAATGCCTGCTTGTGGGAATGCACTAGTCACACTGTGGTATGTCAAGTTTTCTTCTATTATAATTGCATATATAGTTTTTCGTTGTGTACACTACAAATCAATAACACACATCACATAATAAAAAAACACATGGAAAATTTGTGATGGATGACAACACATTTCTAATGAACCGGTAAAGGATATTTGCCAAAAGTTACTGTGCAGGTAATGGAAGTAAATTTCACGGACTGCACAGTAACTTCAGATATCTGAAACAATTGTGCATAACATCCCCAAAAAGCAACTGAGACTGCATAAATAGAAAGCGCAGATCCTACAGAGGTCACTGTCAATATATAAGCTTCAACAATGCCGCTCACCACGCAACATTTTAAATCATATTGCCAGACAACAATTTTCTGAAATACATTAAAAGTATTCACAATTCCGAATATGGACAGCCATCAGCTGTATAATAGAATGATGACAATGAAAATCTGTGCCAGACCAGGACACGATCCCGGACTTACCGCTTATTGCAAGTGGCCGCCTTACCATTTGGCTATGCGAGCATGACTCATGGCCAGACCCAAACTTCCATATGTTGTTAACCAGGTGTCCTTAACCTGTACGCATACATCTACTATGTATATTCTCATACATGGCAGATATTTTACTTGAAAGTTGCTTGCCCAGTGCCAGCGGATAAATAGGGTACTGCAGTGCTTGTGTTATTCAATTACGATGCAATGCCCAACATAGCATTGTAATTTGGCACAACAAAGGCTTTGCAGTATCTTAAAATTTTCCATGTCAAATAAACACAGTGTGTAATCTAAATGTCATATTGCAGGAACAACAAATATGTGTAACTTCTGGATATGGGTTTCAGAATATCCACATAACAGAATACTCACAAAGAAAAATTTCCACAGCAGTATAGGAGACAAGATAGACCCTGACATGGTCACCTCATTTCACATAGCTCAACTGCTTCATTTGGATTTAATTAAGTACTGGGTTTATATCCCTAAAGTACAGATCCTCAACACCCCACAGATTCATGCAATCAGCAGCATCACTTCACACTGTGGAAAGGCTATGAGAGGGAACTGACTACAGAATGCCAATCCACTCTGTAAACCAAAGCAGGCCAAGTTAAAAATTATAATATTACTGTTGCAACTGAAATTCTAAACTCCTAAGAATTGTGTGTGCAATCAGTCATCTATCTGTATTAGTTTGAATTTTGGAAATTTGTAATGTTCCATCCCTTTACCATCTTCCGTAATTTGTCTGCTTTCTCTTAGATTTTTGTCTATTTTACTAATTTTATCAGAAGGATGATTCCTTTGAGTTTCCTCCTTGTTCTCTCAAGAAGTGGTCTCTCTCATCCTGGAGTCTGAGTGACCTGCCTTTCATTTCTAACTTTCCACAGCCATTCCTTCTTTCCTCCCTGGCAAATGAGGCAAAATTGCTGTTTCTTCTTCGCATTCCACTGCCCCTTTTTATACATATCAATAAAATAAATATTCTACTAGATTAATCGGGGTCACTTAATGGAATGGGCATGCAAAATTCCACTTTAAAAATCATTTTGCTTGTAACTGGAAACAAACCAACATTTTCTGTCAACAATGGGCATCACTTGAAATATGTGATGAGAACTGTTTGTTTGGGCTTACTACAGCTACACAATCTGAAAACAAAATTGCAAATATCTACTCAAACACCAGAGAACAAGTGCCTGACAACTCTTGGGAGGCAAACCATGTGTAAACATTTTCAGTTTTAACAGGGTCTATGAGTAGTGCTGGAATTTCACCTTATCATTGTAAGGTTTAATGGCAAGCCATTCTATTTCCTTAATTTCTCAACCCTTACTGTTGATGTTGTATGTTAATGACTTAAATGATTAATGGAAAATCTCATATTAAGATGTGAAACAAATACTCACAAAGAGATAGAGAGGCTGGCCAGTACTTACCTCAGCTCAATACAGCCAATAGATTCAACAAAACAGAACAGAAAATTTACGTTCCTAGCTTTCGGAACAAATGTTCCTTCATCCGGGAGGAGAGAGGGGAAAGAAAGGGAAGAAGGGAAAGGAGATTCAGTTACTCACAACCCAGGTTATGAAGCAACAGGGAAAGGAAAATAGGGAGGGTAGCAAGGATGGAGGCATGGTTGTCAGAGGGAAGCCAAAGACATTCTACTGTAAGTACTATGCCAGCTTCAAACCAAAGAGGATGCATACAGAAGTAGAGAGGTATATAGTATAAAGATAAACACAACTATGTAGGATGAAAAGATGCATGAATGGCTAAAGAGAAGAGGGAAAAAGGAGAAGACTGAAAAGTAAATTGGAGTGAGGTTGGTTAACGTAGGTTCAGTCCAGGGGGATGGCACGATGAAAGGATGTGTTGGAGTGCAAGTTCCCATCTCCGCAGTTCTGAGGGAGTGGTGTTGTGTGGGAGAAGCCAAATGGCACGTACGTTGTAGCAGGTTCCTAGGTCCCTAGAATTATGCTGGACGGCATGCTCTGCTACTGGGTATTGGACATCTCCTAGGTGGACAGTTCATCTGTGCCCGTTCATGTGCTCAGCCAGTTTAGTTGTCGTCATACCGATGTAAAAGGCTGTGCCGTGCAGGCATGTCAGTTGATAAATGACGTGTGTTGTTTCACATGTGGCCCTGCCTTGAATTGTGTATGTTTTACCAGTAGCAGGACTGGAGTAGGTGGTTGTGGGGGGGATGCATGGGGCAGGTTTTGCAGCGGGGTCGGTTACAGGGGTAGGAACCGCTGGGTAGAGAAGGTGGTCTGGGAATATTGTAGGGTTTGACAAGGATGTTACGGAGGTTGAGGTGGGGAGGGGGGCGGGGGGGGGTGACGAAAGGCAACTCTGCGTGGTGTAGGGAGAATATTGTTAAGGGATGATCTCATTTCAGGGCTTGACTTGAGAAAGTCATATCCCTGCCGGAGTAATTTGTTGATGTATTCGAGGCCAGGATAATAGTGGGTGGAAAGGGGGATGCTTCTGTGTGGTCTGGGGGTAGGAACATTGTTGTTGGACGGGGAGGAATGTATTGCTCGGGAGATCTGTTTGTGGACAAGGTCTGCAGTATAGTTGCAGGAGAGGAAAGCACTGGTCATGTTGAGGGATTCGTAACTGGAGCAGATACGTTTGCCATGAATACCTAGGCTGTAGGGAAGGGAGCATTTGATGTGGAATGGATGGCAGCTATCAAAGTGAAGGTACTGTTGTTTGCTTGTGGGTTTGATGTGGACAGAGGTGTGTATGTGAGCTTCATCAAGATGAAGGTCAACATCCAGGAAGGTGGCTTGGGTTTTGGAGAAGGACCAGGTGAAATTCAGATTCGAAAAGGAGTTGAGGTTATGGAGGAAATTAAGGAGTGTTTCTTCACCACGAGTCCAGCCCATAAAGATGTCATCTATAAACCTATACCAGGCCAGGGGAAGCAGCTGTTGGATCTTCAGGAAAGCCTCCTCCATGCGGCCCATGAAGAGGTTGGCATAAGACGGAGCCATCCTGGTTCCCATGGCCGTTCCTCTGATTTGTTTGTAGGTCTGGCCTTCAAAAGTGAAGTAATTATGGGTGAGGATGAAATTGGTAAGTGTGATAAGGAACGAGGTTTTTGGAAGATCTTCGGGTGGGTGTTGGGAGAGGTAGTGTTCAAGGGCAGAGAGACCATGGGTATGTGGGATGTTTGTGTAAAGGGATGTAGCATCTATGGTGACAAGAAAGGTTTCAGGTAGGAGGGCGGTGGGAATGGATTTGAGGCGTTCTAGGAAGTGATTTGTGTCTTTGATGTAGGATGGGAGTCTGCAGGTGATAGGTTGGAGGTGTTGGTCTACCAGAGCTGAGATACGTTCTGTTGGGGCTTTGAAGCCTGCCACAATTGGATGGCCAGGATGGTTCTCTTTGTGGATCTTGGGTAATAGGTAGAAGGTAGGGGTACGTGGCTCAGGTGGAGTGAGTAGGTCTATGGAAGCCGTTGTGCGGCCTTGTGAGGGACCTTGGATTTTTAGGATTTTCTGCAGCTCAGTCTGGATGGAGGGAATGGGATTCTGGGTAACAGCTTTGTAGGTTGAGGTGTCGGAGAGTTGACACAGTCCTTCTGCCACATACTCCACAAGGTCAAGTACCACAGTTATGGAGCCTTTATCCGCCGGGAGGATGACAATAGAGCGGTCTGTTTTCAGCTCCTTAAGGCACGGGGTTCAGCTGGTGTGATGTTCTTCAAGAAGGACTGGGAGGCAACACTGGATGTGAGGAATTCCTGAAATGTCTGCAAGGGATGGTTTTGGGGGAGGAGAGGAGGATCCCTTTGAGAAGGCGGTCGAAACTGTTCTAGACAGGGTTCAACACTGGGTTTAGTATTTGGGGGCTGTGTTTGGGTGGTGAAGTGATATTTCCAGTTGAGGTTCCGGGTGAATGAGAGGAGATCTTTAACCAGAGCAGTGCGGTTGAATTTAGGCATGGGGCTAAAGGTTAAGCCTTTTGATAGAACAGATGTCTCTGAAGGAGAGAGGGATCTGGATGACAGGTTTAGAACTGAATTGGGACTGGTGATATGTGGCATGTGACTGTGGTTATAGTTGAGATGTGGTATGTGTGGGGTATGTGCTGGGATTGGGAGATTGAGTAGGGTGGCTAGGCTAGGTTTGTTGACTATGAGGGGGGTTTGTTGAAGGTGCTGTTGTGGTTGGTGTTGTGAGGGATAGGGAGAGGGACCCCACTTCTTAGGTGTTGCACTAGCACTGTGGATAGTTTTTTCAGGTGGTGTGTGGCATGAAACTCAAGTTTACAGCTGGCTTTGCAAACAATATTAATATGAGGGCTGTTCAAAGAGTATCTGACTTTCCTTTATACAGTCAATCTTTATTCATATACAATATTGTGAAAAGAAAAGTTGCTACTCACTATAAAGCAGAGATGCTGAGCCGCAGATAGGCACAACAAAAAGACTGCCTTTTTGTTGTGCCTCTCTGCGACTCAGTACCTCTGCTATATGGTGAGTAGCTACTCACTGGGTTTTCCATTGTTTGATTTACTCAGATACAATTGTTTGACACTAATCGCTTTCAAAGTAGTCCCCTTCAGCTTCTCCACAGCCTTCCAATGTGCTGCTACTGCTGGAAGCATCGCTGGAAAGCCTCTCTTGGTATGGCGCACAGCTGCTCCATTGGATTCTGCATAATGTCTTCCCTGCTCTGAAATGTGGTCTGTTTTAGAGACTTGGGAAATCCCAGAAGTCAATAAGTGCTACATGAGGGGAATAGGTTGGAAGACAAACCACAACAGTGTTGTGTTTGGCCACAAAACTCTGAATTAATTGTGAGTAATGAGCGGGTCTATTATCGTGGTGGAGGTGCGAGCTGCCTGCTAATTAGCATCTGGTTGTTTGTATGTCACTGCTTCACGAAGACGACACAGACCTTCTTGACAGAATTCCTCATTAACGTTAGTACCTTCTGTGGTGTCCTTGAGACGGACCACCACTGGGCTCAAAGAAGACAGTCAACATAACTTTAACACTGCTGCAGTCCGGCCTTACTTTTTTCGGTGTTTGGCATCATGAATGTTTCCAATGCAATAAATGGTACTTTGTTTCTGGGTAATATCCATAAGCTGAGCACTCATCACCAGTGATCACTGTGTTAAGAATATTTAGTATTCACAATATTCAGCACGTCCTGTGTGATCTCCGAACGAATTTGCTTCTGCTCAGTTGTTAGCAACTTTGGCACAAATTTTGCTGAGATCCTCCTGCGGTCTAAATGTTCTGTTGAAATGGAATGAACAGGCCCGATATTCATTTTAATCTGATCTGCAAGTTCTCTGAACATCATTCATCTATCCTGCATTCCAGGGTACTTACAGGATCAATTACAACCTCATTTGCAGATGTTAAGAGCCTATCTGAATATGCTTAAGCTTCACTTAAGAGTAGTCATCTTCGAAACAGCTGTACCAATGCTTTATCTGTGTGGTACCCCCTACCCCGCTCCCCAAACACTTGTTGAATCTTGCATATTGTTTGTTTATACATGGGAATGCCAAGCTTAAAACAAAATTTGATGCAATAATGTTGTTCCACTTTTTCTGTCATTTTGTCCGCAATACAAAATCTGATGACTACAACTTACTCGTGTTCAGTCGTCAACAGCTAGCAACTGACTGACTGTTTTGTAACAGGTTAAAAAAGGCATGGCCAAGGCAGTTGGAGAAGGAGGCAAGGACAAGGGTCCTCCAGACCCAGCATGTGGCAGGAGATGCCTCAACCCCAACCACTCATCCCAGCATCAGCCTCAAAATTGCTTAAAACATTATATCTTCCATAGAGAAAACAGAGAATCAAATCAACTGTTCACTTTCACAGAAAAGATGGAGAACCAGTCCAAGTGTCTACAAGTCATCTGCCAACAATAAAGGCAAAGAATTTGAAATGTTCAGCATTGGGAGCCAGGGGGCAACATTACACCAGGATGTGTGGGAGGGAGGGGGGCCGGGAGGTGTTGCTCATTAAATAAGTTAAAACTATGCAATAATCTGGTACGACTGATGTAGAAGTAACATAGGACATTGGATTCCTTCTGGGAGGAATGAAAGGAAGAGCACCATGCAACAGAAGTCTCCTCAACAGAGCGGATTTTATTAGATGACGTAGTAGTCCACCAGATGTTGCTCTTGGAGTGATGAGAAGTCTTATTTCAGCCCATGAAAATGCACTTGAGATCATGAAGTGAATGTTGGACATGTAACTTCATCTCTTGTCAAATAGCCATTTCATTTCCCAGCATACGCATGTAACCAGAGAAAGACGAGGGAGCATGCAGTATGGCTCAGGTCAGAAAAAAGGTCATAAATAGCAGATACGAGTATCACAAAGTGACTAGAGTCACATCAATCAATAACTGGGAGACTGCTCATGGAGTCACTACAAATTAAATCACAGTCAAGAGAGGTGTGTTTCATAAAATGTGGGGTTCTGTTAGTGGCTCTGAGCTCTGCTGCAACACACTACATGTTCTCGGCAACAAATGTTGTTCTTGACAAGCAGGGGATGTAAAAGTTTATCCCATCTACATCTACGTCTACACGGATACTCCAAAAATCACATTCAAGTGCCTGGCAGAGGGTTCATCGAACCACCTTCACAATTCTCTATTATTCCAATCTCGTATAGCGAACGGAAAGAATGAACATCTTTATCTTTCCGTACGAGCTTTGATTTCCCTTATTTTATCATGGTGATCGTTCCTCCTTATGTAGGTCAGTGTCAACAAAATGTTTACGCATTTGGAGGAGAAAATTGGTGATAGGAATTTTGTAAAAAGATTCCGTCGCAATGAAAAACGCCTTTCTTTTAATAATTTCCAGCCCAAATCCTGTATCATTTCTGTGACACTCTCTCCCATATTCTGCAATAATAAAAAACATGCTGCCTTTCTTTGAACTTTTTCAATGTACTCCATCAGTCCTATCTGGTAAGGATCCCACACCGTGCAGCAGTATTCTAAAAAAGGACGGACAAGTGTAGTGTAGGCAGTCTCCTTAGTAAGTCTGTTACATTTTCTATGAGTCTGCCAATAAAACGCAGTCTTTGATTAGCCTTCCCCAAAACATTTGCTATGTGTTCCTTCCAATTTAAGTTGTTTGTAATTGTAATACCTAAGTATTTAGTTGAATTTATAGCTTTTAGATTAGACTGATTTATTGTGTAACCAAAGTTTAATGAGTTCCTTTTAGCACTCATGTGGATGACCTCACACTTCTCGTTATTTGGGGTCAACTGCCACTTTCTGCACCATTCAGATATCTTTTCTAAATCGTTTTGCAGTTTGTTTTGATCTTCTGATGACTTTATTAGTCAATAAACGACAGCGTCATCTGCAAACAACCAAAGACGGCTGCTCAGATTGTCTCCAAAATCGTGTATATAGATAAGGAACAGCGAAGGGCCTATAACACTACCTTGGGGAATGCTAGAAATCACTTCTGTTTTACTCAATGACTTTCTCTTAATTACTATCAACTGTGACCTCTCTGACAGGAAATCACAAACCCAGTCACATAACTGAGACGATAGTCCATAAGCACGCAATTTCACTACAGGCTGCTTGTGTGGTACAGTGTCAAAACCCTTCCGGAAATCCAGAAATACGGAATCGATCTGATATCCCTTGTCAACAGCACTCAACACTTCATGTGAATAAAGAGCTAGTTGTGTTTCACAGGAAAGATGTTTTCTAAACCCATGTTGACTGTGTATCAATAGACCGTTTTCTTCGAGGTAATTCATAATGTTCGAACACAATATATGTTCTAAAATCCTGCTGCATATCGACGTTAACAATATGGACCTGTAATTTAGTGCATTACTCCTACTACCTTTCTTGAATATTGGTGTGACCTGTGCAACTTTCCAGTCTTTGGGTACAGATCTTTCGTCGAGCAAACGGTTGTATATGATAAGTATGGAGCTAACGCATCAGCATACTCCGAAAGGAACCTAATTGGTATACAGTCTGGACCAGAAGACTTGCTATCATTAAGTGATTTAAGTTGCTTCACTACTCCGAGGATATTTACTTCCACGTTACTCATATTGGCAGCTGTTCCCGATTCGAATTCTGGAATATTTACTTCGTCTTCTTTTGTGAAGGCATTTCGGAAGGCTGTGTTTAGTAACTCCGCTTTGGCAGCACTGTCTTCGATAGTACCTCCATCGCTATTGCGCAGAGAAGGCATTGATTGTGTCTTGCCGCTAACATACTTCACATACGAACAGAATATCTTTGGATTTTCTGCCAGGTTTCGAGACAAAGTTTCATTGTTAAAACTGTTATAGGCATCTCACATTGAAGTCCCCACTAAATTTCGAGCTTCTGTAAAAGATCGCCAATCTTGGGGATTTTGCGTCTGTTTAAATTTGGCATGTTTGTTTCGTTGTTTCTGCAACAGTGTTCTAACCCGTTTCGTGTACCAAGGAAGATCAGCTCCGTCATTTGTTAATTTATTTGGTATAAATCTCTCAATTGCTGCCAATACTATTTCTTTGAATTTAAGCCACATCTGGTCTACACTTATATTATTAATTTGGAATGAGTGGAGATTGTCTCTTAGGAAAGCGTCAAGTGAATTTTTATCTGCTTTTTTGAATAGGTATATTTTTCGCTGATTTCGGGATTTTAATATTCAATCTTGCTACGACAACTCTGTGTGCATCTTATCTACGGTTTTAAAGCTGTCAGTGTAAATGATGACAGCACCCTGGTACTCCTGAAAAGCTAAGAGGAACAGACACTGAGAGGTCATGGGTACGACTAAAAACCTTGGTGCTGGCATTCAGCCAATGTCGTTGTCTTGGTATTACCTGAGGGGAGAGCGTGCAGGGAAATGGGGAGCACATACTACGGAGGTTCAGTGAAGCTCCTGGCAGAGGGCTTCAAGGTGCACTCAGCTGATAATCCCACATGAGAGTGGGTGTCGGAATCAATGCCCATGGTATGCAAGAAGAATTTTGTAAATTGGGAGATTAGGAAATTTTCGGATAATGATTTCGCAAGCGAGTAAAAGTTGGTGCCATAAGAACTTGTTGTGTACTACTTTATACACAATGATAAGGAGGTGTGGGCTAGAGAGGTGTGCAACAGTTGTTGTCATACAGAAGCTGGACAGGAGATCAAATGATTAGCAAACACACACAGTAAAAAGAAGTTTTAATTACTTGTAGCTTTCTTCCAGCATTGAGAAGAAGCTTTACAAAAGAACAAACAGCAATCAAGACCAGCTATTACAAGAAGCAAATTAAAGCATCATACAGTGTGAGGCTACTGCCACTCGTGCACGAGTAAACTATCGATTGTTGACTAAGGCTGAAGACTGTCACAGACTGCGACAGACTGGGCTGTGTGTAGCTGCTGCCGGCCATCCTACACTGCAGTGGCAGAGGGCGCTCATAGTTGTAGCAACTGAAGGTGTGGCCTAGCAAGTGTGCATCACTGAATCTGCCGGGTCACTGAGCGACCCCTGCGGCATGTGTTTGCATTGCCAAAAGTGAGATGCCCATGAGCATGGTATCGGTCAATGATACCAGTGAACTGAAGAGGGAATATCAACACTTCAACAAGCAGACAATCTACAGCTCTAGTCCAGAATGTTCCAGCTGTCAGCCTCATAATGACAGACTGGTGCTGCTGATCCATAAAACTGACAACCACAGCCCAGTCACGATTAGACCAGCGCCCAGTAAATGTGGAGAATAGTAGGATGATCTGCACCCCAAGACACGGGAAAGGAAGCAGAGAGCATTACACTTCCGCATGCACCTAATCTTTAGTTGACAAAGATGGGACAGCCAAATAAGCTTTTTATCAAAAGGGAGACCCAAAATCTGAGACTGTGCGACAACATCCCAGTGCAGGGTACACAATTAGAATTCTAGGTCAGGATGGACTGTCATATGATGACAGAAATCCACAATTCGCATTTTCATGCGAGAGAACCAGAAGCCATGGAAAAGGGTCAATATGGAGGCCCTTTGGATGGCACCTTGGTCCTGGCATTCAGCCAATGTCACAGTTTGGGCACTATACCAAATGCAAAAGTCATTGACATATAATGCAGGGGTGAGCAGCAGTCCAACAGAGATCATGAGCCCATTGATGCTGATGAGGAAGTAACACTTATAAGCAGGATTGCACGATATTGTTCTCTTGGAAAGCTGAGTAATGTACCAACTCTAACCCAAAACAACTGGTGGGGAAGAAACGGACAAACAAAACTCTGTTGAGAGCCTCAAAAGCCCCAGTCATAGGGGGTAAGTAAAATGTCATGAAGAAGCCTGTCAGATTGCTATTTCCAGCCTCAACAGATAGCTTGTTGAGGATCACCCATCCCAGGAAGTGAACTGATAGGGCCGACAAAAGGCTCATGATTCAGTGACATAATTATCATGTTATCATCATTTCAAGCATTTTGTAGAGCACGTTGGCAAGACTAATCTGTCAGCAGCTGCAGATGGACATAGGGTTTTTGCCTGGTTTAAGAATTAGGATGATGGTAATATTGTAAAGCCAAAATAGTTGAAGACTTTAAGGATATGGCACCTCTGAGTTAACAGTCGCATGTTGGATCACTGGATTATAAATTGAATCAGGTCCTGGAGCTGTGTCGTGTCCCAAGTGAAGAGTCTGAAGTAGTTCCCAGTCAGCATAAGATTCATCACGTAATTTGGCAACAGGTGATGGGCAATAGGCAGAGCTCTTCAACTTGGTTTTTATATGTTCAAAAGGTAGCAGAGTAAGAAGAAGAAGAAGCAGACACTGTCACAAAGTAGGTTGCAAGGTGTTCAGCAAGAACTGGGACTTGGGACAAAAACCACCATGAAGGAACAGACCAGGAATGGCGGTTGATCTTTGGTGCCCCAGAAGACTACAGGGCTTGGCCCACATCTGAGATGAAGAGGCACATGTTCCCAAGGGGGAGATATAGTGCTCCAGCATTCCTTACTGTGTTAATTGCACAGTGAGCCTTAGCACCAAACCACATAAAAGTGGAAGAGGGGAAGGACTGTGAATGGGTGTCACTTGGGACACTGCACAGATCTTCAATGATCCTGAATAAACGTTGTAATGTCTTTTGTCCACCATGGCACCACTAGGAGGCGAAGGGGGTCTGTAGAAAGGGGGCAGCAGTTTCAACGGCATGTACGATGGTGTTGAAGACAACTTCCACAACCTCATAGATGCAATATGACACAGGGTGCAGCTAACAACAGAGGTATCCCCCAACTGCTGGTTGGTTCTTTAAAGAGCCCAACATGGCAAGTGGCATGTCAGATGGTGACAAGGAAGTGACAGTATCACCATTAAAAACTTGGTTTTAGATAAAGCACAGTTTAAACAGAGTTTGAAAGGCTTTAAGGTAAGTAACTCCTTCAACTCTAAAGATGAATAAATATCTTAGCAGGGACTGTTAGACAAGCTGAAGTAAAAATATATGTTAGATTTCGGTTTTGACAGCATTTGGTCACAACAGTCAAGATTAGGTATTCTGTGTATCATGAATTTATTAAAATGGCATAACTATGTTTCATTCTGGCAGTGTATTAATTCCGTAAATATTAGCTTTTCCAGTTTACTGAAATATATTCACGTATCTTGACAATCTCCTGACAAATAATCAGGGAAGTGAGTATTATACTCAAATGTTCTATGTTTTTTATGTTATACTTTCTGAATCATCTCACTTTTTGATCTGTGGAATGAAAAACAAATCTAATCTAAGTTCAAAGTGTCCACTGTCACAAAAATTGTTGTGTAGTGACCACTGCATTGAAGCTGCGAGATTGGAGGAAGAGACTAAGATCTGTAGCCAAAAAGATGCTACAAGCAGCACTGAAGTGGGTAAGAATAACATCACTGAGGGAGACTGAGCATGACTGGAAAGAAGCTGGTCAATCAGAAGGCCCCTACCAGACAAAATGGTATGTCACCAAAGTGGGTGGTGTGCACTCAGATCCCCAAGTAGGAAGAAGGGTCTGAGTTATTGGATTAGGCTGGCCATCTCAACATAAGTGCACAGCCTAAAGGTAAACAAACATTACCAACATCTCTGGGGCCGTTTGCACTTACACTGCTGTTGCTTCCAAAGTGGTATGAAGAGGAATCCGTACACTGATGATATGTGTGCAGATCAATGTACAGACCCCTTCTGATGCTCTCTTGGAGCAATACAGCTCTGACAAAAAACACAGTAACTTCAAAGGGTTGGGGAATGATTACCAATGAAGTGTGTTTCTTTGACAACAACACAGGCTTGAGAACAAGAGGAAATTTGTTGATGTCCTGGCAAGTGACAGTAATGTCTAGTGCAGTTTTACTGGATCATCACATTGAGCATGTCCCAGTTCAGTACACAGGTCCAGGGGGACAGATCATCCCTCAGGATCACTGTCACCAGAAGGGTGGAACATCATTAACAAACATTAGTTCGGAGTCCAATGGCAAGGTGAGATCTGGCACCTTTGTGGTCACCAGAGTAGACACTTCCTGAGTTTTTTTCTTCTTTCCATTCACAACCTTTGTTGGTCAAGATTCTTATGAGGACTTATCTGCTGTTGGTGTAGGAACAGAAGAACAGGCAGCCCATGCACTCCTAGTCCATGACTCCTTCAGCCACTAGCTGGTGTCAGGTCTCTGACGGTGGATTTTCAGGGAGAGGGTTCTCGAGAAGGAACCTTGTCACTGATAGACAATGTGGGACGACGCTGCTTCTCTGTTCACGTTGGTTAGTCGCTTAATTCTGGGGAGGGGACCAAACAGCAAGGTCATCAGTCCCTCCAACCAGGTGCGGAGAGTGGTTCCCAAAGACAGTGCCACAGGAACCACGAGAATAGAAGACCTATCAACTCCACGGACAAGTCTATTTGCACAACTTCTGCAGGTTTGGTGGCGCCATCTATTGGTAGAGAGGCTGACACGTGCACACCATTTAATGATGCATAGTGCCAGAGTGATTTCACGTCGAAGAGAAGATGGTCACACAAGTTATTGTCCACTGCTGAACATGCAGTCGAGTAAGCAGGAACAACGAGGAGCGATTTGGTCTTTGGCGGCGGAGGGAATTTGAGGCCATGAAATGTATCGATGGATGAAGGCTGTGTACGGTGAGTACTGTCTGAGTCGTTCAAGTGTTGTGGAATGGCGCAAACAATTCCTTGAGGGTTGCGAGTCACTGGAAGATGTTCATCCTAGACAAGCTCATCGTGTCATCACACCGAAAATGGCTGTGGAAGTGAATGCTTTAATCTTGGATAACCGCCGAATCATCGTGGACGAGATCCATTGGTTACTGGGTATTAGCATGGGCACCCACACACCATAATGCATCAACACTTGAACTTTCGAAAAATCTGTGCACAGTTGGTTCCCCACCAACTGATCGCCACCGACCAGTGCAATACACTAATGGCACAGTCTTTGAGTCATCTGCAACATTATCATGAGGAGGAATATGGCTTTCTGTTGCGTACTGTTATAGGTGACGAAACATGGTGTCACCATTTTGAACCGGAAAGCAAGTGTCAGAGCAAGCAGTGGAAACGTGCAACTTCATCACCTCCAAAGAAATCAAAGGCCATGCCATTAATTCTGGTAAGGTCACAATATCTTTCTTTTTTTACCACACGGGCCCACTGCTTATTGAGTTCCTGGAACAGGAAACCACCATCAATGCCCAGCATTATCAGTCCACTTTACAGATGAGCCATCAAGTTGAAACCCTGAGGTATGTTGTACAATGGCGTTATCCTCCTGCATGATAATGCCTGCCCACACACGGCCAATGTGGTGAAGACGATATTTCAGCAGTTTCGGTGGGAAACACTGGAACATCCACCATGCAGGCCCAACCTTTCATCATGTGACTCACGTGTTTTGGACCTCTAAAACAAGCTATTCACAGACATCGATTCGCAAGAGATGACGAAGTATGTGACTGGTTCTAGGCCTGGATTCGACAGCAGCCTACTAGCTTCTTCAAGGATGGAATCGACAGGCTAGTGTCACAATGGGATAAATGTGCCAACAATTTTGGCGGCTATTTTTGAGTATGTGTACTGCGTATAACTACATTTTTGAGTTCGCAACCTTCAGCTCGTGGATTTTGTAGTCCGTGAGTAGGTTAGCACACTTTGGGGAGGGTGGTCATTCCTGCAGTTGACACAGATACGACTAGCACACAAAGTAGATTTTCATTTGAGATGGCCAGCACCTCCACAAATCGATCCACATGTACACTGTGAACCTGTGAACAGATATGCCACAAGTGCTGGAATTTAAAACATCGCTAGGGTGTGAGAAACACATCATCACATAGCTTCCTTTTCTAGAAGCAAATACACCAGTATCTACCTTCTTGTCTGGTGGTCCATAGCATAAATGACATACAAGGGGCGCAAAACTTCTATGCTCATTAGCGCCTGGTCTGTGACTTAGGAAACGGTAAAAAACGAAAATGGAAACCAGCAGCAATGGGAACGAAACTCAAAAAATTGGAGAAACTAAAAGCAGAAGGAAAGCTTAAAAATCCACTACAGAAAGGGGTTGGTTGTCCCCAAAAAGAGCTTCAAATGACTGACGTCATCTCACTGACACTAATAAACTCGAGAACGCGATCGGCCGAGCGCGTGTCACCTGCTAAAATGGACGATATATCAGGCGACAGCTGTAGACGGGCGCGTAACGGAGTAAAATAGGGACACTCAATTAAAAGGTGACTTACCATCCACAGCTGAGAGCAGTGGGGACAGAGTGGGGGAGGATCGCCGCTTAAAAGATGTCGATGGCTAAAAAGACAGTGCCCTATCCGGAGTCTAGTTAAAATTACCTCCCGACGATGCGTTCGGGAGGAAGAGGTTCAAGCACAGGGAAGAGCTTTCACGTCCCGCAATTTATTATGAGGAAGTGTCGACCAATGTGTGTGCCATAAAAGAACAACACGACGACATAAAACACTCCGTAGATCGGCGAAGAGAATCATGCGAATCGCCCACAAAGAGGTTGCCTGAGACTTCGGGAGGCAGACAGTCCATAATTGGATTTATGGCAATGGCAAACAGTACAACATTCAGCACGGAGCCCTGGGGTACCCCATTTTCTTGGGAGAAAGTACGGGAGAGAGTGGTGTTCACCCGCACTCTAAATGTGCGCTCTGCCATAAATTTGTGAAGAAAAAGGGGCAGCCGACCTCGAAAGCCCCAAGAGAACAGTGTGCAGAGGATGCCTGTCCTCCAACAGGTATCGTATGTTCTCTCCAGATCAAAAAATATTGCTACTGTTTGGCGTTTCCGGAGAAAATTGTTCATGATATAAGTGGAGAGAGCAACAAGATGGTCAACTGCAGAACGATGCTTTCGGAAACCGCATTGGGCAGGTGTTAAAAGACTGCGGGATTCCAGCCACCAAGCTAAACGGCAATTCACCATACGCTCCAAAACCTTACATACACTACTCGTGAGAGAAATGGGGCGATAGCTAGAGGGGAGATGTTTGTCCTTTCCAGGTTTCAGAACAGGAACGACGATAGCTTCCCGCCATCGTCTGGGAAAAGTACTGTCGGTCCAAATTCGATTATAAAGGCGAAGGAGGTAACGCAGACTATGGGTTGATAAATGCAGCAACATTTGGATGTGGGTACCATCCGGTCCTGGGGCGGAGGAGCAAGAAGAAGAGAGTGCATGTTGGAGTTCTCGCATGGAGAAAACAGTATTGTAGCTTTCGCGATTTTGAGAGGAGAAAGCAAGAGGTTGCACTTCAGCTGCACGTTTCTTCAGGCGACACGCTGGCGGGTAATTTGAAGAGCTCGAAATCTCAGAAAAGTGTTGACCCAATGAGTTAGAAATTGCAACAGGGTCCACTAATGTATCATGCGTGACAGTGAGCCCAGAGACCGGGGAGAAACTAGGCGCGCCTGATAACCATCGAATCTGACTCCAAACTTCTGAGGAGAGAGTGAAGGTGTTAAATGAGCTAGTAAAGAATTTCCAGCTTGCCTTCTTGCTATCGTGGATGACGCGACGGCATCGCGCACAGAACTGCTTATAGCGGATACAGTTGGCCAATGTAGGGTGGTGGCGGAAAACGCGGAGAGCACGTCGCCGCTCACGTATTGCGTCACGGCATGCTTCGTTCCACCAAGGAACTGGGGGGCGCCGGGGCAATTCGGAGGTGCATGGTATTGAACGTTCCACACCTGTAAGAATAACGCCTGTAATATGTGTGACCTCATCGTCGACGCTAGGAAAGTGACGGTCATCGAATGTTGTTAGAGACGAAAAAAGTGTCCAATCGGCTTGGGCAAACTTTCAGCGTCGCGGGCGCATATACGGCAGTTGAGGCTGCAGTCTAAGGACACATGGAAAGTGGTCACTTGAGTGTGTATCATCAAGGGCGAACCATTCAAAGCGCCGAGCTAGCGGAACAGTACCGACCGAAAGGTCCAAATGAGAGAAATTTGTCATGGAGGCAGACAAAAACGTAGGGTCCCCAGTGTTGAGGCAAAATAGATCCGCTTGGTGGAAGACGTCTAGCAACAGTGAGCCACGCAGACAAGGATGTGGAGATCCCCAAAGCGGGTGGTGGGCACATAGCAAATAGGGGGGTGGAAGCTGACCAAGAAGATGAAGGAGATCAGCTCGCGCCATTGGTGTGGACGATGGAATATATACAGTACAAAGGGAAAAGGTATATCCAGAAAGGGAAAGACGGACAGCGACAGCTTGGAAGGAAGTGTTTAAGGGGATTGGGCGATAATGGAGAGTATCATGGAGAAGAATCATGAGTCCTCCATGTGCTGCAGTGCCTTCAACAGAGGGGAGATCATATCGGACGGACTGAAAATGAGGGAGAACAAAGTGGTCATGGGGACGCAGCTTTGTACCCTGAAGACAGAAGATGACCGGCGAGTAGGATCGTAAGAGGATCGACAATTCATCCCGATTGGCTCGAATGCCGCGGATATTCCAGTGGATAATGGACATAGGGTGAACAGAAAATGGAGGAATGTGACCAAGGTTGCCGTCAACTCAACGACTGCTCAAAGCTTGCGACCGACAGCATGGAATGGCATTCAGCCGAAGGCAGAAGATCCTGATCCATAGGTTGTTCAGGAGCAGCCCCTGCCACCAGCGATCGGCCAGTTGGTCGGCCGCCAGCAGTGCGCCTCGGCGACACAGAAGACGGCCGAGGGCGATTACCGCCAGGTGGTGCTGTAGATGAGACACGCCTTGGCGGAGAAGGAGATGAACTGGGTTTCTTATTAGCATTCTTGGAAACATGATGTTTAGATGAAGGAGGAACGAATGGTTGTGAAGTTGGGGTATGTAAAAAATCTTCATGAGTATGCTCTTTTTTCGAAGTCTTGGTGTCTGATTTTTGGGCTCGAGATTTAGCAGAACCCAATGAAGGGTGAGCCATAGAGTGGGCAGGCAAAAGTGGGGAGGTTGGACGGGTGATCTTTGCGCTGGCTGATCTGACAACCGTGGCACTAAAGGTGAGGTCACAAGTCTGCGTGGCTGCCTCCTTCGTTGGCCGAGGAGAGGCAAGGACAGTGCTGTATTTTCCTGTCTGAGGCACGGTGGGCTGTCGACTGGCAAATAATTTTCGAGCAGCAAAGGTCGACACCTTTTCCTTCACTCTGATTTCCTGAATGAGCTTTTCGTCCTTAAAAATGGGGCAATCTCGAGAGGAAGCAGCATGGTCACCCATACAGTTGACGCAACGAGGGTATGGAGGTGGACAAGCACCCTCATGGGCATCCTTGCCACACGTAACACATTTGGCCGGATTGGAACAGGACTGGCTGGTGTGATTGAACCGCTGACACCGATAGTAACGGGTAGGGTTTGGGATGTAAGGGCGAACGGAAATTATCTCATAGCCTGCTTTGATTTTCGATGGGAGTTGAACTTTGTCAATGTCCAGAAAACAGTACTGGTAGGAATGATGTTCGTGTCAACCCTTTTCATGACTCTATGAACAGCCGTTACGCCCTGGTCAGAGAGGTAGTGTTGAATTTGCTCGTCGGACAATCCGTCGAGGGAGCATGTATAAACGACCCCACGTGATGAATTTAAAGTACAGTGCGGTTCCACCCGGACAGAGAAGGCGTGTAGCAGTGAAGAACACAGCAATTCTTGTGCCTGGAGGGCACTGACTGTTTCTAACAACAAGGTGCCATTCCGTAATCTGGAACAAGACTTTACAGGACCTGCAATTGCGTTGACACCTTTCTGAATAATGAAAGGGTTGACCGTGGAGAAGTCATGACCTTCGTCAGACCAAGAAACAACAAGGAACTGTGGCAACGATGGAAGGACTGTCTGTGGCTGAGACTCATTGAACTTACGCTTGTGAGCAGACATAGTAGAAGAAGAGGAAACCATTGCGAAAGTATCCCCCATGATTACCGGCGTCTCCAATGGCACGCTCCTTCCTTGTGGGGGCCCTCTCTGAGGGCACTCCCGCCTTAGGTGATTGATTGTTCACACCTCAGGCCACACCTCCCGAGAAACGGACGGAGGGACCAATCGGCACTTTCGGAAGGTATCAGGTCGGGTAATCACCCCTCCCTGGGCCAGGCCGTTACCAGGGGGTACGTATGTGTCCTACCTGTCTACCCGGGGCGGGGAATTACGCGTTACCCCGTCACCGGCTATGCATGGAAATGCGTGGGTCGGCGTTCAGACACGCACAAGGAGGAAAGAAGAGAAAGGGAAAAAACAAAGGGAAAGGAAGGAAGAGAGGTCTCAAATGCCGCAGCAGAGAAAAGGGCAAAGAGAAGAGGTACGGAAAAGAGAATGACAAAGGAAGGACAAAGACTTGCAAGCGGAGAAAGCAAAGAATGTGTTACAGTTCCGAGCGTCCATCTCCGGATGTAGGCACAAAACATACCCCCAGAGGGGGAGAAAGGGAAGGAAAGAGGTGGAAGTGAGAGAGGGGGGGGGGGGTGAAGATGGGGGATGCGGAAAGGGAAGGCATGCAGCCCGGAAAGGAAGGAAGGCCACATTAGCTCGGGATCCCGTGCTCGCTACGCACGTATCCACAAAAGAATTGTGGACCTCCTGGGGGGGGGGGATATTGAAGTGTGATGGTAACAGGTACATCACCAACTAATTTGCAAGAGAGTAATAACCAGGAGTGGATAGAATATGCCATCTTAATTAAGATGAGCAGGGAAGAAAGGGAAGAGTTTGCGTGTTTCCAATATTCTTCACAAAACACCATTGGTTTAGTAGAGAGAAAGGACATGCCATCTGTTTGGTTGAAAACCAGGAACTGAGGGGAATAACTGCACGGGTCATTGTGATTGGGAGCAAATTGCTGTCTGCCTGAAGAGTCCTTTCCGGACCTCACAGCCACAGTCTGATAACTTTGGTCATTTCATGCTACCAAATATCCACCACGAAGCCACCTACGAGGACTCTGGGTGCTACACAGCCAGAGCAAAGACCATCTGATGTGATAGCCAGTGCCCAGGGTCCAAATGCCCCTTATGGAGAGGCTCTGAATCCTTAGCATCCATGGGGAGATGACAGTTCAAGCATTAATAGCGCAATCTCTGCATGGTGAGGGGCCTACTACCATATGGGTATCTCACTAGCACCCCCCACCCCCTCCCCAATATGGACTGGCTACCGTATTGGGTATCGGGCAAACTACCCCACATGGCCTGCAAAATTTATAGAAATTTGGGGAAAATTGAAATTCCAAGCCAGATGGGGGGACTGAAATAAGTTAACAGAAATATGTGATGTAAAAGAAGAGAACAAAGTGGGTGAGAATCAACATCCGATTGGTGAGCTATGTTGTCAGCAAGGAATCTGTTCTAGAGAATAAGTCACAAAAAAGATACGCTGGAGAAAAACTGCAGCACAGGAAAGGAAGAAGTACTGCAATGGCTAGGGGGCCCATGCTCCCCATGTGCATACTCACAAAAGAGTTATGAGTCCCTGAAGGCAGAACATCATGGAGACAATGTAACAGATCAAAAAGCACATATTGCATCATTCAATAACTCATATCTTATACAAGGTGATCCACATTTTTTAAAGAATGTAACTGTTCACATTAACGATTTTATTTACTCACTTAGTCTATTTGCTAATCAATACATCATCTCAAACACACATTATTTAACTTTTAATCAAAAATGTAAAATACATAATTTCTGATAAAAACAAGTACAGCACATAAAAATATTCAATATAGCACACTGAAGTGCCAAAGAAACTGGTACAGGTATGCGTATTCAAATACAGATATATGTAAACAGACAGACAATGCAGCACTGCGGTTGGCAACGCCTATATAGGATGAAGCATTTAAAACTGTTTGTTGAAATATTTGGCAAAATACACATTGGATTAAAAGAAGTGGTAACAAATGTTGTTCACCTTGAAGAGGGACATCCATTAACATAACGCTCGATCCCCCTGCACCACCACGGAGGTGGGTGACTTTAAAATCTTAAATAGAAACCCCTATTTTTATTGCAGATTATCTCTGTGAAAAAACATGTAACTTTTATATGAAACATTTATTTAGTTTCATGATAGAAGGTGCTGTAATTGATACACATTAATATGGGATGACAATTGTTGCAAAACGGTAATATCTCACAAAAATACACATCCGATTAGGAAAATCAAAGTACATTATTTGATATTTGGGAAAATGCTATCATATGACACCATTACCCTTCTGCAATGCATTCTTAGACTACATTTAGCATTACCCAAGAACGATGACGACGTAGTAGTAACGTGTTCCCTTCAGCGTGCTTGATTTTGGGAGTCCCCTTGCCTCTCACTATGCCAGGGTGCTTGATTACTGTGAGTCCCCTTGTCTCCCAAAAGTGTTTCACTGCAGCAAATGTTCGAAATGCTGTCAGTTGTTTGTAATCCACATCGCAACTGTGTCTGAATGATAATACGACACGAATTAGTGCCTCTGCACTAACATTTCCACATCATTGCAAATTCGTTGCCATACATCCACGTAAACTCTCGTGTGGGCCACATTTGAGGACCACCTCCTCTCCTCGTCCAATCCATCAACCCGGATAGTTTCGATTCAAAACTTCTTGTGGTAGTCACGATTAATGTACTGGGCATCCATCATGCTGAAACCACATATCCAGTCTTGTTTAGAGTGGATCATCATCCATTAGTATATGAAAAACATTATCCACAATGCCACTATACATTTGACGAGTGACATAACCTCCTATGAAGTAAGGGCCAATTACCTGCATACCTGAAATACCAAACACCCCACAGGCATTCATGTTCAACTTCCCTTATCCAATGGGGATTCTCAACTGACCAATAATGCATATTATGTCGATTCACTTGACCACAATTCATAAAATTTATTTCACTGGAGAAAAGTATCTGTGAAATGATATTATCAATGACTTCCTGTTGTTCCTGTATCCAGTTGCAGAAATTATAGCATTTGTGAAAATTGTCACCATGCAGTTCTTGTTGCAGCGATAAATGAAATGGATGCAATTTGTGTCCATGCGGTAAGCATTTTTGCCGAGAACTAATGTGAGGATTTGCAGCAACTGCAGCTAAAACATTCAATGTGTTATTTTCGTTTGTCACAGGCTGTGGTCAGACTCCTTCTCTAGGTTTAGCACTTATCATTTCAGGAAACAGGTGGGAAATACAGTGAAATGAAGTTACAGACAGATCATTCCTATCGAAGAACAGAGTAGCATACCTTTGAAGAGTTTCGTCAACATTTCTGACGAGATGTGTACAGTCTGAATCATTGAAGTAACATTCACAGTCTGACCGTGGACTAAGCAAATGATCATGGTCTGTGCTTCATTTGACTGTGGGAGGTGTCACATGATAGCATCATCAAAAATATCAAAAAAGTACTTCAAATGTCTTTATCGGATGTGTATTCATTTGAGATTGTACCATTTTGCAACAACTGTCACTTCACTTCCATGTCTGCTGATTACAGTGCCACCTATCATGAAACAAAAGAAATGTTTCCTACAAAAGTTTTTTCACAGAGAATCCAAATCTTCAAGAAAAAATAGGTGATCCTATTTAAGATTTCAAAGTCACCTCCCCTCCCACTCCCAGGGGTGCTGCAGAGGGGCTGAGCATCATGTTAATGAATGTCCCTCTTTGAGATGAACAATGTTTATTACCACTTTTTTTGACCTGATGTGTATTTCGCCAAATATTCCTACAAACAGTTTTAAACGCCTCAGCCTGTATAAGATGCCAAGTGTCTGGTGTAGTTGTTAGATCGGTTACTGCTGCTACAATGGTAGGTTATCAAGATTTAAGTAAGTTTGAATGCGGTGTTATAGTCGGTGAACAAGTAATGGGACACAGCATCTCCTAGGTAGCGACGAAGTGGGGATTTTCCTTTATGTCCATTTCATGAGTGTACCGTAAATATCAGGAATCCAGTAAAACATCAAATCTCTGACCTCACTGAGGCCAGAGAAAGAACCTGCAAGAATGGGTCCACGACAACTGAAGAGAATCGTTCAACGTGACAGAAGTGCAGCCCTTCCGTAAATTGCTGCAGATTTCAATGCAGGACCATCAATAAGTGTCAGCGTGCAAACCATTCAACGGATCATCATCAATATGGGCTTTTGGAGCCAAAGGCACACTCATGTACCCTTGATGACTGCATGACACAAAGCTTTACACCTCGCCTGGGCCTCTAAACACTAACATTGGACTGTTTATGACTGGAAACATGTTGCCTGGTCAGACAAGTCTCTTGTCAAATTGTATCAAGCAGATGGATGTGTACGGGTATGGAGAAAACCTCATGAATCCATGGACCCTGCATGTCAGCAGGGGACTGTTCAAGCTGGTGGAGACACTGTAATGGTGTGGAGCATGTGCAGTTGTAGAGTTATGGGACCTCCGATACATCTAAATATGACTCTGACAGGTGTCAGCATCCTGTCTGATCACCTGCATCCACTCATGTCCATTGTACATTCCAACAGACTTGGGCAATTCCTGCAGAAAATGTGACCCCCCACATGCCCAGAATTGCTACAAGTGGCTCTCGTGAGTTTAAACATTCCTGCTGGCGACCAAACTCCCCTGACATGAACCTTATTGAGCACATCTGGGAAGCCTTGCAACATGCTGTTCAGAAGAGATCTCCACGCACTTGTACTCTTACAGATTTACGGCCAGCCCTGCAGGATTCATGGTGTCAATTCCCTCCAGCACTACTGCAGACATTAGATGAGTCCATGTCACGTCATGTTGCAGCACTTACACGTTCTGGCCGGGGCCCTATACAATATTAAGCAGATGTACCAGTTTCTTTTGCTCGTGTGTGTGTGTGTGTGTGTGTGTGTGTGTGTGTGTGTGTGTACACCTCAACAAAAGTTTGGAATATCATAGAGTTTACAACAATGTTTTCTTATAGCACACACATTGAAGTTTGTAATACCTTATTAATGAAATAAACATAATTCCTTCTGAAAACAAGAATTAATTTGTTTCGTTACAAAAAATCATTACAAAACAAAGCAGGCTCTCTTCTAAGTGTACATTCTGAAAACAAAAACAATGAAAATCTTTATCTCACGATGATCAATATCATGCCTTTAGTAGTATGTCTTCCCTGCAGTTGGATGAGTTCTTCCACATTGTGAGGCCCCCCGCTATGGAAAGAAACTTGAAGTTTGGAGAGTGTGTGGATCTTATACTGTAGGCATCATTGAAGAGATTGGACGAAATTCTGCTCCTAAGGGGGTGAATTAGGGAATGAAAGCTTTTTTGAAAGTATGTCACTATTAAGGGCATTTTCAAGCTAGAACTACGCAAACTGGTATTTGGTTTCTAAGTCACAAAATGAAACATACGTGTTTCAGCCTTTTTGGAAATTCAACCACTAAGGGGTAAAAAAAGGGTGAAACTTTTTTCGAAAATAAAAAGTACTAAAGGATTTTTAAGGCTACATCTATGACAGTTGATATTTGACTTCTCAGTAAGAAATAAAAAAAAAAGAATACATGTTTCTTTGTTTCTGAAAATTCAACCCAAGAAGGAATGAAAATTTTTAAGAAAATATTTTGTTAAATTATAGAAAATTTAAAGGTACATTTATGAAAATTGGTATTTTACTTCTCAGTTAGATATAAAGAAATAGTCGTTAGGGGATGAAAGTTGCTATGGAAATATCTCCACAAGAACGCAAAAGACATGATTAATAAAAACTTTGGACTACAGCTACCAGAACAGCTTTATGGTCAGAAGCACATTCAGAAAAGACCATGCTTACTTGGCTTTAGTTAGCACTACAAGCTTAGAAGGTGTTGAAATTTGTGAACAATATAAAAATCGATTAAAAACAAACAAACAAAAAATTCTGCAGGCCATACAGTGTACGCAATTGAAGCAGCGGGTGACCAGCTAGTGTGTGTGTGTGTGTGTGTGTGTGTGTGTGTGTGTGTGTGTGTGTGTGTGTGTGTAAATGTTTAACTTATATCAATGTCCAAAAACTTATAGTTACATGGATAGCACATATATGAATAAATACATAGATATGAATATAATAGAGGGAAACATTCCACGTGGGAAAAATATATCTAAAAACACAGATGATGTGACTTACCGAACGAAAGTGCTGGCAGGTCGATAGACACACAAACATACACACGAAATTCAAGCTTTCGCAACAAACTGTTGCCTCATCAGGAAAGAGAGAAGGAGAGGGAAAGACGAAAGGATGTGGGTTTTAAGGGAGAGGGTAAGGAGTCACTCCAATCCCGGGAGCGGAAAGACTTACCTTAGGGGGAAAAAAGGACAGGTATACACTCGCACACACACACATATCCATCCACACATACACAGACACAAGCAGACATGAGGCAACAGTTTGTTGCGAAAGCTTGAATTTCGTGTGTATGTTTGTGTTTGTTTGTGTTTGTCTGTGTGTCTATCGACCTGCCAGCACTTTCGTTCGGTAAGTCACATCATGTGTGTTTTTAGATAAATACATAGATAGATAGATAGACAGATAAACAAATGTAAGAGAAAGTTGAATCTGATGCAATTAAATAAATCTACGTAAAACCCCACCATAACATGAATTATATTTATTCTTCTGATAGGCCTATCACTTTTGTTGGTTTACCAATGCACAACTAAACTGTCACATCCTACCACATGTAGACCTCACACTAAGCTACAGATCAATGTATCACAACAATGAATATTTCTTACATATTTTCAACAGCATCACCAGCTTAAAATATACCATGAGCTACACTACAGACAAATCTCTCAACAAAACCCTGAAATCTTCATTCCCAAAAGTAATACAGAATCACCAATTATGTTGTCAGTTTTCTGTTCTGTAACTATGTGTGCATGTATTACAACACACTGTATCATCATTTCATCAGAGGTCAAAGCTGACATCTGATTGTTCAACTCGCAGTAAAATAATAATAAACCAATGTTCCAATAGTGCCGAAGAAATAAGAATGAACATTAAGAACAGTTGGTTACAGCTCTGAGAGTATACCAGTATGCTCTAAAGAAGTACTAACACATGCCTATTGAAGAAATGTCTCAGAAATACTATACCCTTTCACAAGTTATTCCAAACTGTACAGCTGCTAGATCAGCACACATCACTGCCTTTGCACTTTCACTTAGTTTTAAATTTTTGGCACCTCCAGATGATATTTTCAAGTCTAGTATGCGCTGCAGCTCTGAAGCCTTCCTGAAAGATACAAAAATATTTGTAAAGCATATGACGTTCTTTTTTTAAATTTTCATTGTACTTCTGTTTGAAATGAAAGAGTGGATTTTACTGATTACAGCAGCCTATTGCTTTACAGCACAATGTACAAGGTATATGAAATAAAGGGGTTGCTAAGAAAACGATCTCATATTTTGGTAATACACTTTTAGTAACCAAGACAATATCGCTACTTATAACGGTCCATTATTCTTTCAGCGAATAAATCTTACTCTTGGGCAAAACACTACATCAATGGCTACATAAACATAGAAGCACAAAAAATGGTGCCACAAAATCAAGAAAATTATTTACTGAATATTTATTAAAAAAAAAATTACACTGACTGGACTATTTCAGTAAGGAAGTTAAACAATTTTGATTAAATAAGGGTCAAGGGGAAAAAATCATCTAATTCTTCCTCGGCAAAAGTGTCGTGGCAATAACAGTTGCGTGCAGCGCTGCAGCACGGTATCACAGTCAGTTTTCAGTTTCCGTTGTCTGCGAACTAAATCCGCCATACAATTCTCAACATTTAAAGCAACATGGCACACACATTCGTTACACCTGATTTCGTTCTTGCTTGGATGACCTACTACAATGAGTCCATTATTCTTTCAGCGAATAAATCTTACTACAATGAGTCCATTATTCTTTCAGCGAATAAATCTTACTCTTGGGCAAAACACTACATCAATGGCTACATAAACATAGAAGCACAAAAAATGGTGCCACAAAATCAAGAAAATTATTTACTGAATATTTATAAAAAAAAAAATTACACTGACTGGACTATTTCAGTAAGGAAGTTAAACAATTTTGATTAAATAAGGGTCAAGGGGAAAAAATCATCTAATTCTTCCTCGGCAAAAGTGTCGTGGCAATAACAGTTGCGTGCAGCGCTGCAGCACGGTATCACAGTCAGTTTTCAGTTTCCGTTGTCTGCGAACTAAATCCGCCATACAATTCTCAACATTTAAAGCAACATGGCACACACATTCGTTACACCTGATTTCGTTCTTGCTTGGATGACCTACTACAATGAGTTGCTCAATGGGGTACGTAAAGTTTCCTTTCACTTGGTATTGACACACTAACATAAAAAAACATTCACGATTATCTGAGTTTCTATATGGCTTTTCCTTATACATGACGAAAACAGTTTCTTGGGTAAGGATCATTTTGGAAAATCACTAAAGACCGATTGTCCACGTCGCTCTAGTTAGACACCAGGTTTCTTTTTGCCATGAATTACTCTTCTTGCGATGCCAATTACACATAAATAATTCGCTACTTACTTAAGAACTTTATCGTCTTCTATTCCGAGTTTCGGAAGTAACGACTTCAAAAACGCGTTTTGGAAAGCCATTAGTAGTTTGTCATTATCCAAGAAAGTAAACAAACTTTATTTCCCGCGCATTCCAAAGTCTTTCCACTATCAAGACTCTAGTAATGTAAGAGAATGCGAAAATTTCTCTACATGTCATGTCAGTCATTCGGCCATCGATACCTAAATATTAGGCGTATTTATTTATTTATTCATCCATGTACCATTTGTTACAATACTATCGGACTTGACAGAAACATACAGGTATAATATATACAGTGACAGCTGCGATCCTCTATACAGAAAAGTGTAAGATAATTAACCTACACAGCTTGTATTCCTGCAACTGCTAAAAAAGGAGGCAGATAAACAAAGAAGACAACATGTAAAATATAAGTTTATAACTTTCTACAGTTTGCACGAGTGCAAATTACTGGTCCTTGCTTGGGATCATGAAGACCAATTCAACGAAAATGAGGATATACGACAGTACCACACTAAAAAATGCATGAAATTAAGAATTCCACAACATAACAGAACTCAAGCTGAGGAAGCATTGATTACATGACAGTAGAGTTGTACAACTTTTTACCAACACATATCACTAATGTCAAATCGAAAGTAAAATTTAAAGATTTGATCAAACAGCTGCTATTAGAAACTCCTTTATATTCAGTCACAGAATTTATTTCACACGAAAATAACAGAAGTAACCAGCTGTAGTATAAAAAATGTATGCAGGAAGAGAGAAAAAGGAAAAGTAAAAAGAGATAACCTCTTAACAACATTATAGTATCTAAATATAACTTCGGTACAAGTATTACCGGTATTGCTTTTAAATTTTTGTATTAATTTAAGCAAAACTGGAGCTAAAATATGAATGAGCTATGTGACTGTCTTACGAATTATATATAAAATGATATGGTATCAAATTATTGCAATTAAATGTTCATTCGTATATGTACTGAAAATATGCCTGCCTCATAAAATCTATTTTTCTTACTTCATCTAAAATTGCTCAACAATTATGTAAATTTACAGAAGTTTGTGGCTAAAATTTATAAGTTATCTAAGCAAAGCAGTTTGATTCAGTAGAAGTAATGTTTTGTAATGTAAAACTGACGATGCAAATATGTATTTGGACATGCTTCATAGGTGTACATCATAAGCTGATCAATAAATAAAAATAAAGTAAAAAAACATTTCAAAAATAGGACATGATAAGGTGAGGATAGAGCAGGAAATCGACCATGGCCGAAATAAAGGAACAATCACAGAATTTACCTAAAGCTGGGTTCACACACGCAACGAAAGTATCGCCACAAGTCAAGTCATTCTGAAGTGGCGCCGTGAGCTACCGTTCACACAGGACGCCACAAATTCTTCGTAGTTGCGCAGTTTGCAAAATAAAGTCAACTGCCTCAGCTGATTAAACGACTGTACATATTACTAAGTAAGATGTTTTGGAAACATAATAAATGTAAAATATTACTTACCAAAGTGTTTCTCGTCTCTCTTGTCTCGACTACATGTTTTAAGAACCGGTCTGCAGCTTGAAACCAAGCAAGGCTGGGTTTATAAATACCGTCTGTAGACGCACCACTCTTGAGTGATTTCAGTACTTTTTTATGTCCATTCAAGTAAGCATTTCGAATGCTTCGAATTTTTAAGTTTGTTGTAGCTACATCAATTCCAGGTACATATTCACGCATACTGTTTACTATTTCAATTAATGCAGCATCTCTCAAATTTCTGTCTTTGTATGATTCGTTTTTGTGGTTCCAAAGGCATTCTCGTTCTTGATACACCTCCAAGAATCTCATAATTGTAGCTGTTGACCACTTTTTCGACATATTAATAACAAACACACAAACAAAAGCACTATCTGCGAACGAATACGCACTAGAAAAGTTCGAATCCAGCCGCGAGGTAGCAATCGAATGACGTTACTCGATTGTGGAGAAGGCAAAATGGCGCAATAACGTAGAACCAAGTTCAACTTTTTGTGGCGTGACAAAAGTTGCGCTTCTTAAATGGCGCTACCGAAAACTAGGAGTTCACACATGCAACTACAAAGCAATTGCAGTTCGCCATTAGCAGTGGCGATACTTTTGTTGCCTGTGTGAACCCGGCCTAAGCAACAATCTTCAAAAGACGAGTGCACTATATTAAGACTGGAGCAGTCAACTTTGCTCATATATGATTATAAGGGGAATAACAAAATACATCATCTACATTGTGAATGCAACATACTCAATAAGTAAATAAATGAAAAATAATAACACTACTGAAAAAGTGAAAACACGTGTCTAAATTACACAACTCAAAAAATTTTTGGATCACTTTGGTTTCGAGAGTTCCAGAACCTGTACATTTAATTGGAATAGAGATCAACATAAACATCATTTCCAACAGTTTTATTACACATGAAAACCACACGTTTATTGTTGTACCACCATACAGTGAGATCTTAACAGGTGATGGTCCAGATTGCTGCACACACCGGTACCTCTAATACCCAGCAGCATGCCCTCTTCCATTGATGCATGCCTGTATTCGGCGTGGCATACTGTCCACTAGTTCATCAAGGCACTGTTGGTCCAGAATGTCCCATTCCTAAATGGGATTCAGCATAGATCCCTCAGAGTGGTTGGTGAGTCGCGTCGTCCATAAACAGCTCTTTTCAATCTATCCCAGGCTTGTTCGATAGGTTTCATGTCTGGAGAACTAGTTGAACGACGTCGCTATATTGAAGGACGCCATTCACAAGATGTGCACGACGGAGGCGCGAATTGTCGTCCATGAAGGCGAATGCCTCGCCAATATGCTGCCGATACAGTTGCACTATCGGTCGGAGGATGGCATTCAGGTATCGTAGCGCCGTTACTGCATCTTCCGTGAGCACCAGCGGCGTATGTTGGCCCCACATAATGCCACCCCAAAACAGGAGGGAACCTCCACCCTGCTGCACTCGCTGGACAGTGGGTCTAAGGCGCTCAGCCTGACCGGGTTGCCTCCAAACACAGTTTGAGTCGTAACACGATGTCCTGTGGCCGCACAAAAGGCATTATTCAACATGGTTGCTTTGCTGTCAGTGTTCCTCCGAGCCATAATCCGTAGGTAGTGGTCATCCACTGCAGCAGTAGCCCTTGGGCAGCCTGAGTGAGGCATGTCATCGACAGTTCCCGTCTCTCTGTATCTCCTCCACGTCCAGACAACATCCCTTTGATTCACTCCAAAATGCTTGGACACTTTCCATGCTGAGAGCCCTTCCTGACGCAAAGTAACAATGCGGACGCAATCGAACCACAGTATTGACCATCTAGGCATGGCTGAACTACAGACGACATGAGCCATGTACCTCCTTCCTGGTGGAATGAATGGAACTGATCGGCTGTCGGACCCCCTCCCTCTAATAGGCACTGCTCATGCATGGTTGTTTACATCTTTGGGCGGGTTTAGTGACATCTCTGAACAGGCAAAGAAACTGTGTCTGTGATACAATATCCACAGTCAACGTAACTTTTTTTGATGTGTGTCTATGAAACTGCAGAAAAATACAATGTGGATAATAAGTCAATTATGTGAGTGAAACATGGAACTAATTAAAAAATATCCCTCATAAAACAAAACACAAGAGCACATTAGATAGCACTGCTGAAATGTATGAAGCACAAGCACGCAAAAAACTGCCAAAACTGTAACCATTATGATGGGTTTAGCATTGGATCCTTCCTCAGCAGAGGTGTGTCACAGTGCATCTGACTAATGGAAGGAACTTTCAATGTAGGCTTTCTTGGCTAGTGTCTTTTTCAGTTAAAACTTCAGGGCTAAGAGGCCATGGTCAATGTATAAAACTGCTTCCTGATGTTTTGTCTCCAACCGCAAGAACATCTTCTGTGGCAGTAGCTGCTTTACATTGGAAAATATCACCTGCAGCTGGAAATGAAATGTCAGGAAGCGGTTTTATACTTCTTCCACAGCCTCTCAGCATGGAAGTTTTAATTGAAAGAGCACAAATATTCTTTGCAAAAACAAATGCAGCACCAATGTTTCATCAGTTAACAGAATCAAAAGAACCCAAGAATGAATGAGGATCATGTAGTCCTGTAAGCTAACTTATTCATTTATGTTGTAAAAGCACTTCTCAACTTCCCTCTCCAAAATCTTTATGTATGTTGGCAGCACATTATAGAGAATAGCACTAAAGTAGCTCACATGTTTTTGAGTGCAGGCTATCCTAACTTGTTCAGTATGGAGGGAATAACTGTTGCACAGTTATAACTGTGGTGTCAGAGTTGGTTTTCATCAACATACATTTGTACATGTACAAGAAGGGGACAGTAGACAAACACAACTTTTTAAATATGGGCTTGCAGTGAGCCCTAGCTGAGCTCTGTGACATATTTGAATAGCTCTTTTCTGTAATGTAAAAAATTCATTTAACTGATTATTAATTTTACTCTAGAAAGCTATTCCATAAGGTAGAAGGGACTGGAAATAAAGACAAAAAGTCACTCTAGCAACACCGGGGGACCAAACTTTAGAAATAATTCTCAGGCAAAAATAAGCAGAACTGAGTTTCTAGGAGAGATTAGTTACATGGTCTTTCCAGTTTAAGTCATAGTTGACATGCATTCCTAAAAGTACCATTTTTAATTCATTTCTGCCCAGGTCTTGGATTAGACTTGTTTTCCCAAACTGTGTATAATTTGTTTTCTTCACATTTAGGGTCCTCCTGTTGGCATTGAACTGTGAGTGCAAGAACTTAACCGACTTCATCAGTTGTAGTGGCCAGAGATTCCTTAATGTCACTCACTATTACACTAGTGTCATCTGTGAACACCATGATCTTCGCAGCAGTATCAGAGGTGTATATATCATTTTATAAGTAAGAAACAGTAGGGGCATAACACATTACCCTGGGGTACACCTATCTCAACTCTTCATGCATCAGATACTAATCTGATTTTATGATTAGCATGAGCTGATGTGAGTTGCAACACCTGTAACTTATTTTCCAAATATGTATGATTGGACCAACTTGTTTACTATTCCTTTATCCTTGTTGCATCCAACTTATCTAAAAGGATTTCATGACTAACAGTATTGAAAGCTTTATAAAGATCTAAATTAACTCTGGCAACACTGTTGTTTTTATCCAAATTTCTGATTATTTTGTTGGTGTAATCATTTATCTCTGTTTCTCTACTGGTACCAGTTCAGAAGCTATGCTGGCTGTTATTCTGTAGGCTCTGGTTATCTAAGTATATGGAAACATGTTGTTTCATTCATCTCTCAGTTACTTTAGAGATGCCAAGAGGATTGAAATGGGCTGGTAATTTTCAACTTTATTCCTGTGTACATAAAGGTATCACTTTTGATATTTTTAATCTTTTGGGGAGCACACATACATAAAGGTATCACTTTTGATATTTTTAATCTTTTGGGGAGCACACCCTCAGTGAACAATAAATTAACAATATGAGTTAAGAGCTTCGCAATTTGTGGAGCAGCATGTGTTGTATTATAAATGACACAGGAATATTGTCTAAGGCTTTTAATAATCTTTACTACTTCATGCTCACTAGCTGAACCTAACCTCATGCTGTATGCTGGAGTGTAAAACCTAAATTTATCCTGATTAGCGAAATTTAAGCAAAGTTTCTAGAAAGCCATTATAATGTAATCCTTTATGTAATTTGGAAGGGTCTTTTTTTGCCAGTATTGATATCAACAACATTTGTAAGAGAAATTTCCTGCTATTCAAGTATCAACCCTGTTTCACTTTTTACAATAGCCCACACAGATTTCGATTTGTTGCCTGGCATCCTTATTATGTTATCATTTCTAAACAGCTTTGTCTTTGCAATTACCTGTCCATACATTTCCACTACATATAAAAGGCAATGTTCCGACTGCCTGACTCACTCAATGACTCATCATTGTCCAGCCCAAACTGCTAAGGATAGGAACTTGAAATTTAGAAACAGCATTTGTTTTACACTGCAGGTGTTGTTGAAGAAGGGGTTTTTCAAAATTTCACCCTGGAGTGAAATACAGGATGAAAGGTTTCCGGAAAAGTAGTCACTATTAAGGCAATTTTGAAACTATTTGAAACTAGACCCCCAAAAACTTTTTTAAGTTTGTCGATGAAAAATAAAGAAATACTTGTTTCATCATTTTTGGAATTTAACCCATATGGGGATGAAATAATGGGCGAAAGCTTTTTTTTGGAAATATATCATTATCAAAGAACTACTACAGTGTTTTTCAAGCTACATCTATGAACACTGGTATTTGACTTCTCAGTTACAAATAAAAAAATGCATGTTTCAGTATTTTTGGAAATTCAACCCCTAAGGGATGCAAAAGGGAATAAAATGTTTCATTATGAAAGCATTTTTAAAGCTAAATCTGAACATTTGAAGTTGGCTTCTCAGCTAGAAATAAAAAATATGTGTTCACTGTTTTGTGAAATTTCAACCTCTTTGGGGGTGAAATAGGGGATGAAAGTTTTTATGGTAATATTTCATTATATAACCAATTTTGAAGCTAAATCTGAATATTTGTATTTGGCTTCCCTGTTAGAAACAAAAAATTGCATTTCACTGCTTTTTAAAATTCAACAACTTAGGAGCTGAAATAGGGGATGAAATGTTTTATGAAAATGGTTCTAGTGAAAATATTTTTAAATCTAAGCCTTTGGAAACTGGTATTTGGCTTCTCCATTAGAAATTAAGACGTATGTCTTTCATTGGTTTTGGAAATTCATCCCACTAGGGAATGAAACGTTTTGTGAAATTATTTTAGTATGAATGTATTTTCAAAGATAAATCTACAAAAATTTTATTTGGCTTCTCTGTTAGACTTTTTTTTTAAAAGTGTTTCACTGTTTTGGAAATTTAATCCCTAAGGGGTGAAATAGTGCATGAACGTTATTAAGAAATTATGTTGTTATATTAAAAAAGTTTAAAGCTATATAAAGAAATGTGTGTAAGGGAATGGAAGTTGCAATGGAAATATCACTGCAAGGATGCAAGAGGCATGATTAACAGAATCCTTGTACTCAAGCTACCAGAATTGCTTTTTGGCCTGATGTACATTTGGGGAAGATCCTGACTTCTGGTCTTAATTAGCAAGAAAAGTGTAGAAGGTGTTGCAGTTCGTGAGCAACATAAAAATGCGATTAAAGAAAAACAAACAAAAAAGGTCTGTGCAGACCATTGTTGTTGTTGTGGTCTTCAGTCCTGAGACTGGTTTGATGCAGCTCTCCATGCTACTCTATCCTGTGCAAGCTTCTTCATCTCCCAGTACTTACTGCAGCCTACATCCATCTGAATCTGCTTAATGTATTCATCGCTTGGTCTCCCCCTACGCTGCCCTCCAGTACAAAATTGGTGATCCCTTGATGCCTCAGAACATGTCCTACCAACCGATCCCTTCTTCTAGTCAAGTTGTGCCACAAACTCCTCTTCTCCCCAATTCTATTCAATACCTCCTCATTAGTTATGTGATCTACCCATCTAATCTTCAGCATTCTTCTGTAGCACCACATTTCGAAAGCTTCATTGATCGTGACCAGGCCAAATATCTTACGAAATAAGCATCAAACGAAAAAACTACAAAGAACGAAACTTGTCTAGCTTGAAGGGAGAAACCAGATGGCGCTATGGTTGGCCCGCTAGATGGCGCTGCCTTAGGTTGGTTGGTTGGTTGGTTTGGGGAAGGAGACCAGACAGCGTGGTCATCGGTCTCATCGGATTAGGAAAGGATTGGGAAGGAAGTCGGCCGTGCCCTTTCAGAGGAACCATCCCGGCATTTGCCTGGAGTGATTTAGGGAAATCACGGAAAACCTAAATCAGGACGGCCGGACGCGGGATCGAACCGTCGTCCTCCCGTGCCTTAGGTCAAACGGATATCAACTGCGTATTTTAAAATAGGAACCCCAATTTTTTATTACATATTCGTGAAGTACGTAAAGAAATATGAATGTTTTAGTTGGACCACTTTTTTCGCTTTGTGATAGATGGCGCTGTAGTAGTCACAAACATATGGCTCACAATTTTAGACGAACAGTTGGTAACAGGTTGATTTTCTAATTCAAAAACAGAACGTAGGTACGTCTGAACATTTTGTTTCGATTGTTCCAATGTGATACATGTACCTTTGTGAACTTATCATTTCTGAGAATGCATGCTGTTACAGCGTGATTACCTGGAAATACCACATTAATGCAATAAATGCTCAAAATTATGTCCGTCAACCTCAATGCATTTGGCAATACGTGTAACGACATTCCTCTCAACAGCGAGTAGTCCGCCTTCCGTAATGTTCGCACATGCATTGACAATGCGCTGACGCATGTTGTCAGGCGTTGTCGGTGGATCACGATAGCAAATATCCTTCAACTTTCCCCACAGAAAGAAATCCGGGGACGTCAGATCCGGCGAACTTGCGGGCTATCGTATGGTGCTTCGACGACCAAACCACCTGTCATGAAATATGCTACTCAATACCGCTTCAACCGCACGCGAGTTATGTGCGAGACATCCATCATGCTGGAAGTACATCGCCATTATGTCATGCAGTGAAACATCTTGTAGTAACATCGGTAGAACATTACGTAGGAAATTAGCCTACATTGCAGCATTTAGATGGAGGCCAATTATTCTTCCTCCCATAATGCCGCAATATACATTAACCCGCCAAGGTCGCTGATGTTCCACTTGTCGCAGCCATCGTGGATTTTCCGTTGCCCAGTAGTGCATATTATGCAGGTTTACGTTACCGCTGTTTGTGAATGACGCTTCGTCGCTAAATAGAACGCATGCAAAAAATCTGTCATCGTCCCGTAATTTCTCTTGTGCCCAGTGGCAGAACTGTACACGACGTTCAAAGTAGTCGCCATGCAATTCCTGATGGACAGAAATATGGTACGGGTGCAATCGATGTTGATGTAGCATTCTCAACACCGACGTTTTTGAGATTCCCGATTCTCGCGCAGTTTGTCTGCTACTGATGTGCGGATTAGCCGCTACAGCAGCTAAAACACCTACTTGGGCATCATCATTTGATGCAGGTCGTGGTTGGCGTTTCACATGTGGCTGAACACTTCTTGTTTCCTTAAATAACATCAACTATCCGGCGAACGGTCCAGACACTTGGATGATGTCGTCCAGGATACTGAACAGCATATGTAGCACACGCCTGTTGGGCATTTTGATCACAATAGCCATACATCAACAAGATATCGACCTTTTCCGCAATTGGTAAACGGTCCGTTTTAACACGGGTCATGTATCACGAAGTAAATACCGTACGCACTGGAGGAATGTTACGTGATACCACGTACTTATACGTTTGTGACTATTACAGCACCATCAGTCACAAAGTGAAAAAAGTGGTCCAACTAAAACATTCATATTTCTTTACGTACTACAGGAATATGTAATAAAAAATGGGGGTTCCTATTTAAAAAAAACGCAGTTGATATCCGTTTGACCTATGGCAGCGCCATCTAGCGGGCCAACCATAGCGCCATCTGGTTTCCCCCTTCAAGCTAGACGAGTTCCGTTCTTTGTAGTTTTTTCGTTTGATGCTTATTTCGTGAGATATTTGGCCCGGTCACTATCAATGGACCACCCTGTATAATGAATTTTCACTCTGCAGTGCAGTGCGAGATGATATGAAACTTCCTGGCAGATTAAAACTGTGTGCCATATGGAGTCTCAAGTTCCCAAGTTCCTGTCTCCATCTGGCACACGGTTTTAATCTAGACAGAAAGAATACTATAACAGTTACCATAAGACACTGTTTTAACATCTGGAACTTCAACATTAAAATTAATACACGAAACAAATGGGTTTGTCTGTACTACACTTAGTGCTGAAAATATATTCAGAATATAATACTCCAGGTTCGAATCCTGCCTCAGGCATGGATGTGTGTGATGTTCTTAGGTTAGTTAGGTTTAAGTAGTTCTAAGTTCTGGGGGACTGATGACCTCAGATGTTAAGTCCCAATGTGCTCAGAGCCATTTGAGCTCTTTGGTGCCCAAATGAGCTGCAAAATCTGAACCTCTTAACTGCTGATGAAAGAGTAATATTTTGTAGGCAGCTTTGAACTGATGAGCTGTGGGACTGTTGTTATCACCATCATACATCCTGATCAAACTGGAAAACATCTCAATGCGATCTTGTAACAAATAATGTGCCAGAAAGAACATAAGTTTTGGAGTAGGGCTGTTTATCAGAGAAACTTATAATCTTCTTAGACTCAGAATTGACACATTAAAACTAAGAGAACGAGTCTTTCCAGTTTCTTTAGAAGACAGAGGAGTATTTACACCCAGGCTTAATTTCCTTACATATTTTTCAGCTTCATCCAACAATGACAAAATATGGCTTGTTGTCTGCAGTGAGAGAAGTGCTTTACATCCTCTGGTTAACAGATTCCTACAATTAAAGCAATTGCAAACACTGCTTATAAGCCTTATATAATGTGCTCAGAAAAAATTACGTACCAGAGACAGCAAATTTAATGTTTTGTGATAGTTCTGTAATTAGGATATTTGTGTTTTGCTGCTTTCATAGAAAAACAATGTTATGTATTTTAATACCCAAAACTACAGACTACATAGAAGATATTCTATGCCCTGTGGTAACAAACTAATTGATTCTGTGGTAAGGATAACTATTGAAACAAAAGCATCTAAACTCAGAGTGATAAGCAGTGGTTTTATATAGCAAACGAAGCATTTCCAGACACTTTATGATTTATATGTAATGTTTACATCCTTGTCCTCTACGACATCAGAAAACTAGCAACAGGTACTCTGATACCCCTGCATATAAACTGTCTGCCCTGCATTGTAGCACTTTGCGTTATTCCTTTGGTGGCATCCTATTTCCAAATACAGTACAATGACATATCACAGTCGGTACAATTTCCCCAAATGGTTACATATTCTGTAATATAGAATAACACTGCATCTAACATACAAGTGAAGTTAGTAGGGTAGACCAGGGCAATGCCGACACCTGGGGCAATATCGACACAATATGTTTTAGTTGTATTTTGATCTGCTGCGTAGTGCTGCGCCCTTGCGGACGACACCACAACTAGCGCTCAGTGTGCTTCTGTCTTCTACGCATGCCAGTAGTTTTGTGGTATTTTATCTTAAAATACACTCCTGGAAATTGAAATAAGAACACCGTGAATTCATTGTCCCAGGAAGGGGAAACTTTATTGACACATTCCTGGGGTCAGATACATCACATGATCACACTGACAGAACCACAGGCACATAGACACAGGCAACAGAGCATGCACAATGTCGGCACTAGTACAGTGTATATCCACCTTTCGCAGCAATGCAGGCTGCTATTCTCCCATGGAGACGATCGTAGAGATGCTGGATGTAGTCCTGTGGAACGGCTTGCCATGCCATTTCCACCTGGCGCCTCAGTTGGACCAGCGTTCGTGCTGGACGTGCAGACCGCGTGAGACGACGCTTCATCCAGTCCCAAACATGCTCAATGGGGGACAGATCCGGAGATCTTGCTGGCCCGGGTAGTTGACTTACACCTCCTAGAGCACGTTGGGTGGCACGGGATACATGCGGACGTGCATTGTCCTGTTGGAACAGCAAGTTCCCTTGCCGGTCTAGGAATGGTAGAACGATGGGTTCGATGACGGTTTGGATGTACCGTGCACTATTCAGTGTCCCCTCGACGATCACCAGTGGTGTACGGCCAGTGTAGGAGATCGCTCCCCACACCATGATGCCGGGTGTTGGCCCTGTGTGCCTCGGTCGTATGCAGCCCTGATTGTGGCGCTCACCTGCACGGCGCCAAACACGCATACGACCATCATTGGCACCAAGGCAGAAGCGACTCTCATCGCTGAAGACAACACGTCTCCATTCGTCCCTCCATTCACGCCTGTCGCGACACCACTGGAGGCGGGCTGCACGATGTTGGGGCGTGAGCGGAAGACGGCCTAACGGTGTGCGGGACCGTAGCCCAGCTTCATGGAGACGGTTGCGAATGGTCCTCGCCGATACCCCAGGAGCAACAGTGTCCCTAATTTGCTGGGAAGTGGCGGTGCGGTCCCCTACGGCACTGCGTAGGATCCTACGGTCTTGGCGTGCATCCGTGCGTCGCTGCGGTCCGGTCCCAGGTCGACGGGCACGTGCACCTTCCGCCGACCACTGGCGACAACATCGATGTACTGTGGAGACCTCACGCCCCACGTGTTGAGCAATTCGACGGTACGTCCAACCGGCCTCCCGCATGCCCACTATACGCCCTCGCTCAAAGTCCGTCAACTGCACATACGGTTCACGTCCACGCTGTCGCGGCATGCTACCGGTGTTAAAGACTGCGATGGAGCTCCGTATGCCACGGCAAACTGGCTGACACTGACGGCGGCGGTGCACAAATGCTGCGCAGCTAGCGCCATTCGACGGCCAACACCGCGGTTCCTGGTGTGTCCGCTGTGCCGTGCGTGTGATCATTGCTTGTACAGCCCTCTCGCAGTGTCCGGAGCAAGTATGGTGGGTCTGACACACCGGTGTCAATGTGTTCTTTTTTCCATTTCCAGGAGTGTATTATAGTTTTCGGTGTAAAGAAGGACTTCTGAACAAGTTAAGGTAATACTCCGATTATTTGTGTCACTAAAATACAACATATACAGCTAGATATTACATATTTTAACAACCATGTTGGTACAGTAGTTGTAACATTTCAAAGTGTGTAGTAGTCTGTAGGGTAAGGTATCCGCAATCTTGTCCCTCCGGGGTAATGCCAACATCCCATTATGGGGCATTATCGACAGGGTGTCAGCATTTCCCCATCTGTCCTAATATTTAATGGGGGACTGTTAATGCCTAAAAGTTTGTTTTTATTGTATTCCAGATGATCAAGTAGGTAAAAAGACGAGGGCTTATAGAAATCCTTGGGTAACAGAAGAAATATTGAATTTAATTGATGGAAATGGAAATGAGCGTTTGGCGTCATTGGCCGGGAGGCCCCTCGCGGGGCAGGTCCGGCCGCCATTTCGCAGGTCTTATTACATTCGGCGCCACATTGGGCGATCTGCACGCCGGATGGGGATGAAATGATGATGAACACAACACAACACCCAGTCCCTGAGCGGAGAAAATCTCCGACCCAGCCGGGAATCGAACCCGGGCCCAGAGGACGGCAATCCGTCACGCTGACCACTCAGCTACTGGGGCGGACAATTTAATTGATGAAAGGAGAAAATATAAAACTGCAGTAAATGAAGCAGGCAAAAAGGAATACAAACGTCTCAAAAATGAGATCGATAGGAAGTGCAAAGTGGCTAAGCAGAGATGCGTCAAGGACAAATGTAAGAATGTAGCGGCATATATCTGTAGGGGTAAGATAAATACTGCCTACAGGAAAATTAAAGAGACCTTTGGAGAAAAGAGAACCACTTGTACGAATATCAAGAGCTCAGATGTAAACCCATTTCTAAGCAAAGAGGTTTCCAGAAAGGTGGAAGGAGTATATAGAGGGTCCATACAAGGGCGATGTATATGAGGACAATATTATGGAAATGTAAGAGGATGTAGATGAAGATGAAATAGGAGACATGATACTGCGTGAAGAGTTTGACAGAGCACTGAAAGATCTAAGTTGAAACAAGGCCCCGGCAGTAGAAAACATTCCGTTAAAACTACTGACAGCCTTGGGAGAGCCAGTCCTGACAAAACTCTACCATCTGGTGAGAAAGATGCATGAGACAGGCGAAATACCCTCAAACTGCAAGAAGAATATAATAATTCCAATCCCAAAGAAAGCAGGTGTTGACAGATGTGAAAATTACCGAACCATCAGTTTAATAAGTAACAGCTGCAAAATATTAACGTGAATGCTTCACAGATGAATGGAAAAACTGGTAGAAGCCGACCTCAGGGAAGATCAGCATGGATTCCGTAAAAATATTGGAACACATGAGGCAATACTGACCCTACGACTTTCTTAGAAGAAATATTAAGGAAAGGCAAACCTACGTTTCTAGCATTTGTAGACTTAGAGAAAGCTTTTGACAATGTGGACTGGAATACTCTCTTTCAAATTCTGAAGGTGACAGGGGTAAAATACAGGGAGCGAAAGGCTATTTACAATTTGTACAGAAAGCAGATGGCAGTTATAAGAGTCGAGAGGCATGAAAGGGAGGCAGTAGTTAGGAAGGGAGTAAGACAGGGTTGTAGCCTCTCCCCAATGCTAGTCAATCTGTATATTGAGCAAGCAGTAAAGGAAACAAAAGAAACGTTCGGAATAGGTATTAAAATCCATGGAGAAGAAATAAAAACTTTGAGGTTCGCCGATGACATTGTAATTCTGTCAGAGACAGCAAAGGACTTGGAAGAGCAGTTGAACGGAATGGACAGTGTCTTGAAAGGAGGATATGAGATGAACATCAACAAAAGCAAAACGAGGATAATGGAATGTAGTCGAATTAAGTCGGGTGATGTTGAGGGAATTAGATTAGGAAATGAGACACTTAAAGTAGTAAAGCAGTTTTGCTATTTGGGGAGCAAAATAACTGATGATGGTCGAAGTAGAGAGGATATAAAATGTAGACTGGCAATGGCAAGGAAAGCGTTTCTGAAGAAGAGAAATTTGTTAACATCGAGCAGAGATTTAAGTGTTAGGATGTCGTTTCTGAAAGTATTTGTATGGGGTGTAGCCACGTATGGAAGTGAAACGTGGACGATAAATAGTTTAGACAAGAAGAGAATAGAAGCTTTCGAAATGTGGTGCAATAAAAGAATGCTGAAGATTAGATGGGTAGATCACATAACTAATGAGGAGGTATTGGCTAGAATTGGGGAGAAGAGAAATTTGTGGCACAACTTGACTAGAAGAAGGGATCGGTTGGTAGAACATGTTCTGAGGCATCAAGGGATCACCAATTTAGTACTGGAGGGCAGTGTGGAGGGTAAAAATCGTAGAAGGAGACCAAGAGATGAATACACTAAACAGATTCAGAAGGATGTAGGTTGCAGTAGGTACTGGGAGATGAAGAAGCTCCCACAGGATAGAGTAGCATGGAGAGCTGCATCAAACCAGTCTCTGGACTGAAGACCACAACAAGAACACCGCTGTCAGGATACAGTTCTTCAAACAGCTCTGCTTCCTGCCCTTGTCCTTCTCGTTTAGTGCACAATGTGCAGCATTCATAACTCGCTTGAAATTCATCACTCCTAAACCCAACTTAACTTTTCCTCACATGGTTTTATCAACTGCATATGCTGCGCTGCGTTGACTTATAGCAATATCCTTTCTTCTCTGTATCGTCTTAGCCTTATCAGCTAAAATTCTATCGCAATGTAACGACTTGATAGATCTTTATTTGCAGTGTATGCAGTGTCATGTTCCATACACTCTTCGTCGAGCTGATTATCTCCCTTATCACCTCGTGCCAAGCGTTTCTGAAGCTTTGTCCCAGGTCCACAGTAGTTATACCAAGGGATGTATAATTCCACTGGCAGTTTCTCTAGAATACCACCACCTCCTCTAATGCGACTCCTAGTATGCATGTTATGCTACTGTAGTGGCTGTGAACTATGCGCCCCCATTATATAGCAAATTCTCGGCATCAGTCCAACTGTTTTGTGTAGCAGGACAACGAAGCCATTTGACCAGTGCTTTATTTCCTCCACGACTTCTTATGACTCTCTCCACGAGGAGAACGTCCAGTTCAGAGTTTTTCTGCAACTTCTCGGTGTAGAAGCAGCCTGCAATTTCTTCACCTTTACTATCCTTCAATACATAAATTCTAGGATTCGTTCTCTGCACCTTTAAAACTGTAAATATCTCTGTTCACCAGTTCGGTGGGTATGATTTCTCAAACGCCGTCTTGTGTTTTGGGATACGCACCAAATCACCTACATTAAATTCCTCTCTGCGTGGATCCAGCATTTTAATGCGATAGTGCACCATATTCATGAGTCCATTATCACGAACATCGATTGGTCTCATTTCTATTGTGTTATGTTTGGTTCGATTATACTGAGTAATTATTTCTGGGAGGATATCTGTCCATTCGTATGAGCCATGAAGGTTATAATGCATCCACATTCGACCTTTTATTGTTCTGTTCAGACGCTCCACTATACTTGCCTTCAGGTGAGTGAATGTTGAGTAGTGATATATTCCATATCGCTGCATCACTGTCTTGAAATACCTATTTTAAACTCTCCGCTGTGATCGGTTTGGAGGTTGTCTGGGCATCGATTCGTCCCTGTCTGTAACAAACGTTCAAAAACATCCGTGACATTTCTAACCGTTTTTGTTTTAACAGGTAAATTTGGAGTATGTATCAATAATCATTAAAATATTTTTGAATCCGTTATTCTCATGTGAATATTCCCTCATATCTACAAGATGAGCTTGCCATAAGTAATCCAAGCCTTTAAACATAACATGCCTACGAGCGTATGTTTTGCGTGCTGGTTTGTGCAGTTCTCGAACTACTGTCTCCATACTTATTCGATGATACCTCTCTCTCTAAGCTCTGAGTTTACTGAAACAACCTCATTCGAATGGGCTGTATTACCTGCAGCAGCTGATGCCATGAACAGCCGTAGTCGATCTATTAGTTCGTTGTGGTCGCCATAATATATATACCGAGGGATTCGATTGTTCACTGCTTTATGCTCAATGTCAGTACCATCACCGCTGCTGCTGCTGTTGTTGCCGTTTTCGCCTTCAAGTATTGGTTTTATAATGGTTTTACATTTATTGTTGCTCAGGCTTTTCACGATCTTATGTACATCAGTCATGTGCAGCATTTCACAGTATGTTCCCTATCATTAACTCAATAATTTATAGGTTTTTGGAGGTTAGGAAAATAAGATTCATTAAGGTGTTCTCTCAAATCGCTTATCACCAATCTGTATTGTGTCATCAGTTACAGTTGTAGGATGCGTACCCAATCGAACGTTTCTACTTAACGCCTGCTTTGTTTAACCTTCCAATCTAAAGAGAGTGGAAGGGCTGACCCAATAAGGGAAAATTTCAATTCCAATGTGTTTATTAACTACCAAAAACAATCTCACATAAAAATTGACAGACGCCACTCAGGTAAGATTATTTACGAAACACTCATCACATAAAATCATAAGCGAGTTAATAAATCATTAGCCAACGATCTCCCATAAACATTGAGAAACGCCACTCAGGCAAAACATTTAAGAAACTTCCATTGCATAAAATCATTAATAAAGTAATAAACCATTAGCAACTATCTCATATAAATGTTGACAGAAGCCACTAAGGCTGAACTTGACCATAACTTTAAAAAAACAACTCTAGTTAAGACACGTTATTTAAGACCCTTTCAATTCCAATACTTTAATATTACATGTAAAATAATAGTGTACACACAGCTTCAGTTTTAACATGAATACTTAGAACATATTTATTAAAATGTAACTTGGGCAATCTTGCAAATTACTAGACTAGAGAACCTTGAAGAGCGAACCACGAAATTATTCAAATACCCATTGGCTTGTAAGATGGGCTTTTAGGGCATATAATGTTACAACTTTGTATAATCATAAATGTGTAATAACAGAAGTAAGGCCCAAGTTTGTAAGGCCGAAGTTTAACCAAGAACAGTGGAACCGACTGAGGGACGTAATACTTAACTTCGAACAAAGACGTGGCTCCGTTTGCAACCCCACGTCGAGTAGGCCACCGAAGTGTGAACCATGCAAACGCTACCGAAGAGGAACACACGAACTCAGTCGAAGTCCACCGCCCGTAAGCCAAACTTGTAATCTAAAGGGAAGCCCTGAGCTTAGATTGCCCACTGCCTCAGCTCACTGAAACACAGACAACACCCGACAATAGGAAGCCAAAAATACTTTTTTCAAGATTTTTGACCAGTAAATTAACACTATAAAATCAAGGCTCAACAACACTAACTTCACTCGCAAATGCTTTCTTAAATTGAAACAGTACCTGATAAACGCTAAGATTGGGAAATGAGGTGGCTCACGAGAACTTAATGACACACATATTGGCGACCTTAAGTGGGCCTGCAAAGCTCAACACGGTAACCTTTAGAAATAAAAACTCAGATTGCCCGCAGAGGACATATTGACATGGATTAACTGATATCGTAAGCAAATTAAACACTTGCTAATAATAGCCAATGGAATAAAATTCTGCAAATACATCAATATTATGCGGAAGCAGAGCACACGCTGAATAAGAGGCATCAATCATCATCATCTTGGACAGTTTCCAGCCACTGGCTGGGTCTGTCGGGAACACAAGCCTCTCCATCGTGTTCTGTCTTTCCACCATTCCCCCTCTTCCACCTTCGTCCAGTTCTCTCCTCTTCTCGTCACACATTCCTTCACTCCCTTCACCCATCTATCTCTTGGTCTTCCCCTGGGCCTCTTCCCCTCCAGTTGCAGATCAAACATCCTCCTTGGAATTCTTCCCTCATCCATTCTCTTCATGTGTCCATACCACTGCAGTCTTGATTTTTCTATCCTGTCCTGTACTGGTTCATCCTTTAGTCTTTCCCTCACATACACATTTCGCAATCTGTCTCGTCTTGTTACACTCAACCTGCTCCTCTGGAACTTCATTTCACTAGCTTGTATTCTACTTTTGTTGCTTTTGTGCATTACCCATGTCTCACTTCCGTATGCCAATATGGGGACAAAGTAGGTTCGGTATATAATTCCCTTGGATTTCTGTGGCACCTCCTTGCTCCAAATAAGCCCCCTAATGCATTTGAAGAACTGACCTGCTTTTCTGCACCTTTCATTTATTTCCATTGCGTTTCCCCCCTTACTTTCAATCATGCTTCCCACGTACTTGAAGTTCTCTACCACTTGTTGTTTTTCCCCTCCACAAGTTATATCCACATTTGGCCTATTCTTCTTCCTTGTTGTGACAATTATTTCACTTTTCTTTGCAGAGAAATGCATTCCATATTGTGCTGCCGTTGCCTCCCATACATCTAACTGCTCTTGCACCTCCTTCTCGCAATTTCCCCATAACATCAGGTCATCGGCAAAAAGCACTGCTTTCATTTTATGATCTCCAATTGCATCTGATACTTGTTGTAGGATTTCATCCATAACAATAATAAACAATAAAGGCGAAAGTGCACTTCCCTGTCGCAGCCCATTTTCCAGCTTGAACCATGCAGTACGTTCCCTCCCCACTTTCACGCAACTCTCACTTCCCTCATACATTTTTCTGACTTTTCGTGTTATCTCTTCATCTATCCCTTTTGCGTTCAGCACATCCCAGAGCTTGTCCCTATAGATACTGTCATACGCCTTCTCAATATCTAATATGATGTTATGTGTATTTGATTTCATTTGATGCCTCTTCTTAAGATATTGAAGAGGCATCAAATGAAATCAAATACACATAACATCACGTGTCCGGCAACATCTTACTGTACTAAGAGCGGTCGCAATCACAGTTAACTAAGCTCTCTTAGTAATTAGAGTACTTGACTGGGTGTCTTGATGCCGGAGCGATTCTGCGAAGATGCCAGACCATCACTTCGCAAGACCGTAACAGCGTGTCCCTCCAAGGAAGCGGGCACATCCACAGCTCACAAGGTTTCCGAAGACTGACAGTCAGTAGCGAGCCAGTGGGTGCGTTGGACCTTCCATCGAGCTACGGACCCCCTTGAAGATGTTCCTGCAGTCGGAGACGAAACGTTGGGAATGGACACAGAATTCATCAGCCGACCACGGCATAACAGCCCGGATAATTATAATGGACATGATATTTCCGGCTGTGAAAGTCTATATTTTAGCATCAGGATGTAGGTTGCAGTAGGTACTGGGAGATGAAGAAGCTTGCACAGGATAGAGTAGCATGGAGAGCTGCATCAAACCAGTCTCAGAACTGAAGACCACAACAACAACAACAACAGCCTCGACCTTTTCAGTTAAGTCGGCTACTTTCTTACCGACTTTATTAACTAACTCATTTAACGCATTCATCATTGTCAGAAGAGTCTGGTAATACGTCTTTAGTTCCCTGCGCATACCTCCAACTTTATGCACAATAGCCTGAATTTTCGAATCCGTGTACAGGCGAATGTTCTGTCTGTGTACACCCATTCTCGCGGGTTGAGAGCTAGACATACGCGCGAATCTGTCCATGGTGCAGTGTATACTGATGTACTATCCTCTCTTACCGTGATATATATGCAGAAACTCTTGAAAGTTTCGCCTGTACCTACCATCACTCAGTTTTCTAGTTTTATCAATAACCAGAAACCCACACTGTGAATGATTCCAGCAATCAGCACATATCTTTACAAAATCATTGAACATGTAATCATTGAACGACATGTCAGTTCCGACATGTGCCTGGTAAATGTGTTTTAAATTCAGATTGTCTTGCTTGAAGGCTATAATCAGGTTTGCATTAACCCTAACCAACTGTTTCGGGATTCTTGACTATGTTTGGCTTAGATAAAATACATCAGTACCCATATGACAACCGAAACAGAAATATTTTAGAATTTGGTCTTGGTTTTCCACAGCAACATCATCAAATATGAAGACAGTGTTTGGCTTTGCCTTTCTAGGTGGAGGGATATTACCGCTTTCACCGAATGTCGTGTATGTAACACCATCTACACCGCACAATATCTCAATAGCTGTTACTTGGGTTAAAACAGTGTTTTTGAGAATACAAAACATGTTCAAATCGGACTTCATCTACATGTGTTACCAGCGTCATAAGGACATCAGTGTTTCCGCAATTGGATGGACCTACAATAATGGCTCGTATATTATCAGAATTCCATTCTTGTTCTTCTTCAGGTCTTCTTTTGCATCTTCACACGACCAGTCACCGACAACAAAGTCCTTGTGACGAGGATGTTTCACTCATCCTGCCATGATACTAACTACGCCAGGTACTGACAAGTAGGTGGCATATATAGAAAGATACACTTAAAGGGGCAGTAATAGTACGTATAGCCAGTATAGTTCAGTCCAAATTCACTGATCCGGAGGTGTAGTATAGCACTGTGCTCAATTGTATCCAGTCACCTTCGCATTTGGGGAGCGTTTTCTCAGTTTTCTTTATGTCTGTTAATATACATGTGTCGTGGAAGTCAACGCATCGCAGCATTTGCAGTTGATAAAACCATGCGAGGAAAAATTATGTTGGGCTTAGGAGTGATGAATTTCAAGCGAATTATGAATGCTGCACGTTGTGCACTAAGCAAGGATGACATGGGTGGGAAGCAGAGCTGTTTGAAGAACTGTATCCTGAAAGTGATGTATGCAGCTAAAAACGCACTGAAGCAGAAAGATGCGGGAAGAAGAAGAAGAGGAAGAGGAGGAGGAGGATTGGTTAAAGCACCTCGAGCTCTACCAATACCCAAGACGTCTGGCGGTTTTCTTCCATTTCTCATCCCGACCTTCTCCGCGCTCTCGGCGGTAGGTTCCCTCGCTGGTGGTGCTGCAGTTATCGTTCGAACGGTCAACTCGCAAAAGTCCCAAGCGCAGTTGGAAAAGGTAAGAAGACATAGCCATATGATGGAAGCCGCAGCCATTGGAAAAGGACTATACTTGAAAATGTACAGGAAAGGGCTTTGTCTATTCACAAATAAAAAAAAGGCCATTAGCGGTAATACCAGATCCACCACTCACAAATACTGATCTTCTTAAGTTTGTTAGAAACAAATTCAACATACCAATACAATTACATACAATTACATCTAAGGCAGGAGGGGTGTACAGAATAAAACAAGTGCACGCAAACCACAGCATATCAGTTCACTACAGAACATCAAAGAGATAACGTGTGAACTATGAGTTTCTTAAATCAGTTGGCTTGAAATCGTGCAATGACATCCTTACTCAATATAACCAGTCCGGTAGAGTATGATGAGAGAATTATACGTCAGGAATACTTCTCTCATAAACCTTATGCTTCAACCACATTTAACGAGAACGATGACATTAGGATTGTCATCCAGCACCAAGATGCACTCACACTTCCATGCAAGAGTTTCAGATATCTAGAGGGATCATTCAAGAAAACCGATGGTAGCGATACAGTGGAATGCAAGTCTTTTAGACTAAACACCATCTGCTGCATTTTGTTATTGTTCAGTACAAAGCTATTTCCTTTAAACTAATAGGATGCTTGAGCCATCATCTCTTTAACACAAGATTTTAGGCTACTGAAATCATTACTACAATGAAGGAAAGTTTTATGTTCTGCGTATAGTACAGTCATGGACTTGATGAATGATGGCAGATCATTAATCATTATTAGAAACATAAAAGGCCCCAGTACAGATCCCTGTGGTACACCTATTTTAACTAATTCAATACTGCTTCTTTTCATTACACACACCCGATTTTCTATTTACTTTAGCACCTATGTCTGATACTAAAGTCTGTGAACTCGTTATTTTCCCTACATCCTCTTCTCGAGCTAGTTTCACTTTTTCAGGTACTTTGTTCTATTGTGGGATCAACAGTCTCTACCAGTTCTGTTCGATCCTCCCTACTTCAGTTTCGAAACGACTATTTATGTCTCCTAACTTTGTTTGTGCTTATTTATGTCTTCTAACTTTGTTTGGGCTTCCTCCATATCATGCTTCAGATTACCAATTTCGGTACTGAATGTTAATACTTCTGCTCCGATTTTATCTACCTTTGTGTCAACAATTCCAATATTACCGTTAACAGTTTTAATTGCTTTATTCTGGTCATCCATTCTACTGATTAACAAACTGAACAAATCTTTTACATTTCCGGAAATCACAGGTTGAAACTCCGGTTCTGTCTTAATAGATTCCTCGTATCCGCCATCCATCGATTTTCAGCAGCAGCGTCTGTGATGCTAGCCACCAAATTTTGAATGGGTCCCGCTTCCTGGGTCGTTCATTGGTCGACCGATTGTTCCGCATTTGGTACAAACAAATTACTCGCTTCGCCTAATTTATTCATGTTGCCAGTTTGCTGATTACTGTGAAATTTAAATGTGCGGCTTATTTCTGCCACTTACTGTTACTGTACTTGAGCGACTTTGTTTGTAGCAACAAGTTATTATTCGCTACAAAACTGCACAATGCAAATTCGTGCCCAGAACAATACCAAACTGATATTGTCCTGTCACCTGCGTCGCCACGTGTAACCTCACCCTTACTAATCGGCCTATCCTGCTTGAGATATAAAATATGACCGTGGATCGCGTGTATACCTACCGGAATTTTTCTAATTAGATAAGGCTATCTTTCCCGAAGAAGTAATACCGACAAGTAGGGGGAAACTGTACAACCGATATTTCTGATGGAAAAGTCTACTAAAATTAAAAAGTAGTTAAACCGAACAGGGCTACAATTTGGAAAAATGAAAGTTTTTTGTGCATTCACTCACGAACAACTCCGGACGGAAAAGGGGTACCACTGAACATGAATCCAAAAGTTACACTAATGAACGAAAAGGAAATAATTACGGTCGCCATCACACTAGGGCGATTTACATCCAAAATTCTGTACAAGATGATGGGAAAGAAAAACATTTGGAGTTGGAATGAAGACATGTAATTATAATTCCGATATCTAAACAAAGTAAACCCTGCAGTATTATTAGTGTATGTCAATGCTGTAAGTATTGTAAGTGCAATTTGCTAGAACACTGACTGTCGACGAGATCCTTAAGGATTTCCAGGCAGAATAGAGAGACGTGTAACTCAAGGAACATTAACGTGCAACGTCACTATAAGACTCGTTAACAGGTGTGGAGCTACTCCTAAACATGTACGCCCTCGCCACACACAGACGAGGGTGAGCAGTGGTCACAGTGCAGTAAAAATAAACTCTTATCTACATACAAATGATGGGTGTCACTACACCAATCTCGCTACGCTATGAAAAATGCGATCTTAGACATTCAGCAGTGTCCGTTGATAAACACATTCTCCAAAGACCAATTAACCTTCCACCAACGTAATTGAAATTCGGAACAACACACGAACAATGACTGCTGGAAAAACATACTGCACATGCCTGATAAGAGTACAACAGTACAATCATCAATGACGAAATGCTGTGCGTCTTTGTCGACGCTGCCGACACCGGACCGCAGGCGGTGACTCCTGGAGTGCAAACCGACAGCGACGTCCATCACCTCTCCTGCTTGTCAAAATGGCTCAAATGACTCTAAGCACTAAAGGTACTTAACATCTGAGGTCATCAGAACTACTTAAGCCTAACTAACCTAAGCACATCACACACATCCATGCCCGAGGCAGGATTCGAACTTGCGACCGTAGCAGCTACGTGGTTCCGGACTGAAGCACCTAGAACCGCTCGACCACAGCGGCCGGCTCCCGCTTGTCCCAGGGGAAGAGCCTTATTGGCTCCAAGTATCCACGGGAAAATCACTCAAAGGGAACTGATAAATGAGGGGAATCACCGACCTGTGGGTCCAGCCAGCTAATTTCTCTTGTCACCTGTGGCCAGGGCGTCCAGAATACTGAGGTTGCAACGTGTCCGTAAAGAAGCGATACCTGAGCAGCGGCCGACACTGGCGTCGGCGTCTGCAGTCGCCAGAGACCGTTTGGCTGAGGCTACCACAGTGTCACGAGTCCGAACCTGTAACGATAAAAGCATTCTAGTACTAACCTTCTTACACGTCTTTGAATTGCTGGATTTGTCCATACAGTCTTATTAAAAAGTGCAATACTTGGTAATAACAACGCGCTCTACTCATACTAATTACAACAATATCATCAGGTGTATAGTACTGGACGTTAAGATTTTACTGGGAATTGTAATATTAGTAATTTTCGCCTCACAAACATTAATATACGCTCAATAGTAAACGCCTGATGGCCTAAAGTTATCGAACAATTGTAAAGTAAAAGAAATGAACCATCGCATAGCACCGACAAAGTCTATTATTCTTTATCTTTGCCGTTCTTGCGAGGTGCCTGTATATCTCTATGTACATGTATCGATTAACGGTATAAAAAAAAAGAATTCTGTTGTTTCAACACAAATGAGGCTTTTGGCGACTCACCTTTTATTGTTTGTATTCTATGAAAGGCGGACGCAGACTTGCTGCGTTCCGCAACTGTATTTTATATTTTATGTGAAAATATTGAGTGAATATGCTAAATGTTATTTTTTTTCAATCAGAAAACATGTAGTTTCTTGTAACTGATTACAAACAGACAGCATCAAGAGGACATTTTGAGTGTTATGTATAAAGTATTTAACCACAATGGTCATCTATTGTAATTTAATATGAAAAGTTCATCACCAGAAATTACGATCACGCTGATGGGCCGAACGCAGCATGAGGCAGAAGGAACATTATCGTTTTCCTATTATTTCTGAGCCAATTTTTTTGTAAATTGTGTAGTGTTGCATTTCTTTTAAAGTCCATAAATCTTCTGGTCCCTTAGTGTTGTTCCGGGTATGACTACATCGCGAATACAAAAATGAACAGAAATGATAATGTTTCTCTTATTCAGGTATTTAATGCTCAACGTATGTTATTATAATAGTGTAATCAATCCCCGATTCTGTTGCCAAGTGGCCCACCAAAATATACACTTTTTCGACATTAAAAAAAAACAATTCTTTTTATTTTCGTCCCCCAAGAGCAACGCTACAGAATCCATCTCTCGCCATGAGCATAAAATAGTATAAATACAGCCGCATTTGAAAGGTACGACCCGAAAGTTTTGTCATGTTGCGCCTGTACCCTTATGTTTTATGCTGATCATCGACTTAACTTTGTTTGACCAGTGAGGATCTAACGCAAAATATTATGTAGCTGTTTATAATTTTTATATGTTTACCGTGGAAAGCGATTGCGTAAAATCATGCTGTTGGCATGTGCTCGTAATTAGTTATGCAAATTCGTGATGTTGGTGTACTTTCGTATAGAAATGCGCATTACTTTATCAAAATATGTGTCTTTCCTTATTGACATCGGGCCAGTACTTTAATAAATGTACACCGCTAAGTGTTCGATTTTGGTGTGCAGAGTAGCAGTATGTGCGAGCCGGCGCTGGTGGCCGAGAGGTTCTAGGCGCTACAATCTGGAACCGCGCGACCGCTACGGTCGCAGGTTCGAATCGTGCCTCGGGCATGGATGTGTGCGATGTCCTTAGGTTAGTTAGGTTTAAGTAGTTCTAAGTTCTAGGGGACTGATGACCTCAGATGTTAAGTCCCATAGCGCTCAGAGCCACTTGAACCATTTGAACTATGTGCGAGGAGCGATCATTAACTATGGCAACACATTTTTTCTCTGAAAGCAGGTTGGTTTTATTCACGATTCCAATAACCACACTACTCGTCATGCTTTTGGCTACAAAACCCTATTTTTCGACATAATCTCCGGTAAATGTTACACCACCTCACTGGGAGAGCCCTATGGCCGCATGGTATTACTCTACTTGTCTACGTCGGAGACAACGTTTTGCTGCACCTATAATCTCCCCGTCATCCATGTAGTACTTGTCACAAGGCGAATCCTTCGTTGGACCACACGGTGGAAGTCAGAAAGTGAGATATCCTCGCTGTAGGGGGATAAGGAAGAACATTACAATGAAGTTTTGTGAGCTGTACTGGGGTGCGCAGACTTCTGTGACGCCTTACGTTGTGATGGAGAATGAAAAGTTGCTTTGCATTTTTGTGGTGACGAACACACTTTAAGTCTTTTCTTCAGTTTCGTGAGGGGTAGCACAGTACACTTCAGAGTTGATCATTGCATCGTGAGGTAGGACATCAAACATAACAACCCCGAAGACCGTCGCCATGACACTACCAGTTGAGGGTGAGTGTTTGAACTTTTTTTTCGCCGGAGATGCCACTCCACGGATGGCTGTTTTGTTTCCGGTTCGAAGAGATGAACGCAGATTTCATCGCCCGTGACAATGTTCGGCAATAAACTAATAGCCTCGTAACGCGCATCCAACTCCTTCGTTGCTCTTTACGGTCTTCTGTTTGACGGCGAGGAACCCAGCGGGTACACTCATTGGAGTACACCAGCTGGTGGACGAGTGTGTCAGCACTACCAACAAAGATGTCCAGTTGGGCACTGAGGTATTTGATTGCGATCCGTCGATCACCTCGAATGGGAGTGTCCGCAGTTCCAACATGGTAGAAGCCACAACCGTGCGCGGCCTGCCGGCATGAGCCAGACCGGACAGGGTTGCGCAACATTGTTGCGATGATGGCGGACACCTCGCCCATCGACTCGCCGTGCTTCTGTTCACTGCCGGGTCTCCGTAGGCATTGTGGAAGCGCCTATGAATAACTGCGATGCTCAGGGTTTCCGCCAAAAGAAACTCAATAACAGCGTTCTGCATGGAACCCACCCCCATTACAGACGCCGTTTTGAAGGCTGGCTACGTATTACGCCGACACCTATCGGGACTTCAAGAAAGTATAGGAGCTGAAACGGGAATGTTCCTCGATGTCACACAACAAATCCCGCATATTTTCAACCGAAATTGGCCGAGGAAAAAAAAATGTTGCATTACTTGTTGAAAGCTCCTCGTATGTTGCTTGTCGTTGCTGGACTTCTCGCTCCCCACCATATGGCTCTGGCGGCGTATCCACATCACGGCACATACAGTATAGCGAAAGTTCAATCACGTGACTGGAAGTGTTGCCATCATGCTCTTTACCCCACGATTATTTTTTGCTACTGTAGTCAACAATCATACAGCATTTCCTGTTCGTGTTCACACTGTCATGCTATGACGCACTCCAGTGTTTGTACTACACTTTTACGAATGCTAAAGTAAACTGACGTGAGGTCTAATCCGGCATCTCCAGGAAAATTAAAGTAAATACTGTGGACTTGAGTGGTTGCGCACACATCCCATATAATGAGGTCCGATAATCGATTTTAAACCTACGCTCTGTATTTCTATAATTATTTAACCTGGAAACTTATTACATGAGCCAACAAACAGTGATGCTTACAGTTCTGCTATGGTCTGTATGTAGGCTGGATTCATTCGTCATAAGCAAACCAATATGGCGTACGATATGTACAGTATTTAATAATCACTTTCTGAATATAACAGGTGAACTAAATAGAAACCTAGTCCCAACAGGGAATCATATAGCGCTCGTAGAAAAAAGTGTTCCGACACTGTTACCTGAAATGCTCCTCCATGATACTGACAAGAGGGAGATTGAGTTAATAATTAAATCACTAAAGGCCAAGAACTCTCATGGATATGACGGGATATCTAGCAGAATACTGAAGTATTGTTCTATGTATGTTAGCCCAGTACTTAGCCATATCTGTAACTTTTCCTTTAGGAGTGGTCGGCTTCCTGACCGATTAAAGTACTCGGTAGTGAAGCCACTTTATAAAAAGGGAGACGAGGATAATGTTGACAATTATAGACCTATTTCTATGCCATCGGTGTTTGCTAAAGTTATCGAGAGGGTTGTATATACAAGGTTACTGGAGCATTTAAATTCACATAATTTGCTGTCAAACGTACAGTTTGGTTTTAGAAATGGTATAACAACTGAAAATGCTATATTCTATTTTCTCTGTGAGGTTTTGGACGGATTAAATAAAAGGTTGCGAACGCTAGATGTTTTCTTTGATTTAACGAAGGCTTTTAACTGTGTTGACCACAAAATATTACTGCAGAAGTTGGACCATTATGGAGTAAGGGGAGTAGCTTACAATTGGTTCGCCTCTTACTTTAAGAACAGAAAGCAGAAGGTGATTCCCCGCAATACTGAGAGTGGTAGTGATGTTCAGTCCCAATGAGGCACTGTTAAGTGGGGCGTTCCCCAAGGGTCGGTGCTGGGGCCACTGCTGTTTCTTATTTCTATAAATTATATGCCTTCTAGTATTACAGGTGATTAAAAATATTTCTGTTTGCTGATGACACCAGCTTGGTAGTGAAGGATCTTGTGTGTCATATTGAAACCGTATCAAATAATATAGTTTATGAAATAAGTTTGTGACTTGTGGAAAATAATTTGATGCTAAATCACAGTAAGACTCAGTTTTTACAGTTTCTAACTCACAATTCAACAAGAACCGATATTTTGATCAGACAGAATGGGCATATTATAAGCGAGACGGAACAGTTCAAGTTCCTAGGCGTTCGGATACATAGTAAGCTGTTGTGGAAAGCCCATGTTCAGGATCTTGTTCAGAAACTAAATGCTGCTTTATTTACCATTAGAACAGTATCTGAAATAAGTGACAGTTCAACACGAAAAGTAGTCTACTTCGCATATTTTCATACGCTTATGTCATATGGTATTATTTTTTGGGGTAATTCTTCTGATTCAAAAAGGGTATTTTTGGCTCAAAAACGGGCTGTTCGAGCTATGTGTGGTGTAAGTTCGAGAACCTCTTGTCGACCCCTATTTAATAGTCTGGGAATTCTGACATTGTCCTCACAGTATATATTTTCTTCAATGTCGTTTGCTGTTAGCAATATTAGCTTATTCCCAAGAGTTAGTAGCTTTCACTCAGTTAATACTAGGCAGAAATGAAATCTGCATGTGGAATGCACTTCCTTGACTCTTGTGCAGAAAGGAGTGCAGTATTCTGCTGCATCCATTTTCAATAACCTACCACAAGAACTCAAAAATCTTAGCAGTAGCCCAAACACTTTTAAGTCTAAACTGAAGAGTTTCCACATGGCTCACTCCTTCTATTCTGTCGAGGAGCTCCTGGAAGAGCTGAAAAATTAAGCAAATTACAGTGTTACATTGTTGATTTTCTTTATTTAAACTTACGAATTGCCGCCTGAATATGTTACTTATATTTCATTTTATCTGTTTCTACTATCGTGCTATAATTTCATGTATTGACTCGTTCCATGACCATGGAGACTTCTCCTTAATTTGGTCCCACGGAACAATAAATAAATAAATAAAAATAAATAAATATCTTCCCAGAGTTCTTTTTTTGCGTTAAGAACATGGAAAATTCTAGTGATCATAAATATAAGAATGGACAGGCCAACAATACATCTCGATAGTGTCTGACTGTTTTGCTGGTAGAGGTATGGAATAAATTATGCCTTTCTGATACGTAAAGGACGGAGCGTGCTTTTGGCAGACTTAGACCATTACCTATAAAAGGTTTCGTGTGTATAATCCTAAGGCCGTTCAGGATCTTGTCTACTGAGATAGTAACACTGTATTAGATGTTGTTGATCGTGACATCTTTTTACAGATCAAATTGGAAAACATAAGTGTTATATTTTTACTTGGATGTGTACGTGCTGTGGAAGACTGTAGTTTGGATGGATTATTCTGTAATGACAGGACGTAATACCTCGATACTACACTTAAAAAGAGACAATCAGGACCTATAATGGTTTATAAAACTATGTGCCGTACGCCTATAATTTTAACGTGGAAATCAGTTACACAAATACAACGATACTGGTAGCTATTTTGTACGTAATCTGATGGTGGAATTCAGAGTTACTTCGCCTGAGGGCTGAAATCATCTCGTCTGCGCACGTTACTTCCTACAGAAGCAAGACTCGCAAAATAGCTCTACTATTATGGCAGAAACATTGTTTTTCCAGATGTGTCATGGGTCCAATAAGCCATGCTATTATCAATATGGTGTTATAAATAAATACCTACGAGTGGTCTTCGAATCAAAAATTATTTACCATATACGTAATATGTTTAGCATTTTCGTGGTTTGTTACGACAGAATACGACATATGATCGATAGTCTGGGACAGTTACCAGCTATAATTATCGCAAGAATTACTGCTGTACAAGCCTATTTTATTGATGGTTGAGTGCTTGCAAACGTATAATTCTGAACAAATATTAGACGCAGATTCATCATGTTTTTTAACTGCTTATCTGAACTCTAGGTCGCTTATTGCTTATCAGAGGATCACGTGAACATGACTTCTCTCTTCACAAGGCTCATGGTATGGTATCTTATGCCACTGAAAAAAAATAATAAAAAAAGGCTAGAAAGGAACACGTCCACCGAGTCCTAATTTCTCTAATCGTATGCGAAATTTACAGTGGCTGCAAAAGTCACTTCCCAACAGTGTTTTTCGCGAAGAGTTACTTCATGCTAGTGTATTGATTGAAGTACTGGTACCAAGTCCAGCGTTACGTTTTTTGGCTTTTATTTATTTATTTTGGAAAAAGTCTTCTAGTTAGTAAGTTGTGTGTTACAGAGACAAACGATTCGTTGCTGTGAAGTGTGATGAGCAAGTTATAAGACCACATTACGGGATTTGCTCGTTAGTCTGAGACCCCTACCAGGCTGGCTTGGTAGGTGTGGAATTTATCATCTGTCATGCACTACATGTTTAATGTATGATGCACGAACAAATTATCCAGCAGAGTCGTAACTGAGGAACACATTACAAGCAAGGCTTATGAGCATTTCTTCGAATGAGATGCCGCATTTAGCGTCATAGAAGAGAACGGAAAATACATTTCATAGTCTGCTCCTCTCTCACAAGCACGAAACAGTGAATTTAACTCCGATATTACCTGATTTTGCGATTTATATTCGACGACAATGCAGACGGCATGATGTCGTAGCTGTAACAATGCATGGGAACCGGGGGAGAAGTGGACTCGTAAAATCTTCAAGTTGCGGCGCTATACACGTGGTGATAATATTGTAACCAGTACAAGTATCATGTGTTTTTGCTACTAAGTAATGCCTTTTTTTAATAAGGCTGCATGGATAAATCCAGAAATTCAAAGACGTGTAACAAGGTTAATATTAGAATGCTTCTATCCTTACAGGTTTCACCTCGTGACACTGTGGTAGCCTCATCCAAACGGTCTCTGGCGACAGCAGGCGCCGACGCTAGAGTGGGGCGCTGCTCAGATATCGCCTCTTTACGGACACCTTGCAGTCTCAGTATTCTGGACGCCCTGACCACAGGTGAGAAGAGAAATTAGCTGGCCGGTGGTTCCCCTCAGTTTCCGTTGGGTGATTTTCCCGTGGATACTTGGAGCTAATAAGGCTCTTCTCCTGGGACGAGCAGGAGCCGGCCGCTGTAGTCGGGCGGTTGTAGGCGCTTCAGTCCGGAACCAGGCGGCTGCTACGGTCGCAGGTTCGAATCCTGCCTCGGGCATGGGTGTGTGTTATGTCCTTAGGTTAGTTAGGTTTAAGTAGTTCTGATGACCTCAAATGTTAAGTCCCATTAGTGCTTAGAGCCATTTGAGCCATTTTGACAAGCAGGAGAGGTGATGGACGTCGCTGTCGGTTTGCACTCCAGGAGTCACCGCCTGCGGTCCGGTGTCGGTAGCGTCGACAAAGACGCACAGCATTTCGTCATTGATGATTGTACTGTTGTACTGTTATCAGGCATGTACAATATGTTTTTCCAACAGTCTTTGTTCGTGTGTTGTTCCGAATTTCAATCACGTTGGTGGAAGGTTAATTGGTCTTTGGAGAATGTGTTTATCAACGGACAGTGCTGAATCTTGAAGATCGTACTTTTCATAGCGTAGCGAGATTGGTGTAGTGACACCCATCATTTGTATGTAGATAAGAGTTTATTTTTGCTGCACTGTGACCACTGCTCACCCTCGTCTGTGTGTGGCGCGGGCGTACATGTTTAGGAGTAGCTCCACACCTGTTGACGAGTCATAATGACGTTGCACATTACTGTTCCTTGAGATACACTTGTCGACAGTTAGTGTTCTAGCAAATTGTACCTACAAGTCTTATAGCATTGATAGACATTAATAATACTGCAGGGTTTATTTTGTTTACATATCGGCATTATAATTACATGTCTTCATTACATCTGCCAGTGCTGCCTGGTTGAAAGTGGGGCCACCCATGCTAACTCTGGAATGCAAGATAGTTGGGAGAGGAGGGTGATCTTTCATCTGATTGGTCAAGAGATGAAGAGTGGAGAGGAGGGAATTGCTGGACACATAATCTGCTAGAAACGCCTATCCGTGAATGGGTCCACAGTTTTCCTCTGGCGAGCGCGTACCTGTCTGCGAGTTACGACTGGCTTGCCTAGGTGGTGGTGCCGCCTCCCTTAACAACAGAGATTCATTCGCGCCACCACGAGACTGGAGGTGACTACGCATACATTGTGCACATTCCTCTACCATGTCTCGGAAGAAGTTCTGGTTAGTGTTGAGTCAGCATCTCACTTGGCTCGTTCGTCCTGCGAATACTGGGGTGAGTTCCTCGTGATCTAGGTGTGTATATGTAGTAGTATTTCACATTACAACCAACATGTTGAGATCTATTTGCCGTTGTTACCCAAGGCAGGAGATCCCTCGGCCAGAACTGATATAGGAGCATTGTCGGCCACCACAACGGATATAATAACACGTATAATTACGGGTCTTCTCTAGGCCATTGCTAGCGGCGTGTTTGCAGTTACACCCCACATGTTTAACTTCGAGGGGTTGGATGTCGTACAGGCTTTTCACGAAGGGTGAGCCTAGTTACTCAGCTACTCTATCTCTGAGTATTTTGTAGCGCAGGAGGAGGATGGGATGCTTGACCCTCATTTGGCCCAGAAGGGAGGGGTGGGAAGGGGTGGTTTGGTTTGTTGCTTTGGGGGAGGGGACCAAACAGCAGGGTCATCGATCCCATCAGATTAAGGTAGGATGGGGAAGGAAATCAGCCTGCCCTTTCAAAGGAACAATTCCAGGATTTGCCTGAAGCGATTTAGGGAAATCACGGAAAACCTAAATCAGGATGGTCGGACGCGGATTTGAACCGTCGGCCTCCCGAACGCGAGTCAGTGTGGTAACCACTGCGCCATCTCCCTCGCTGAGAGGAAGGGGAAAAGAGGAGGAGAAGAGGGGCTGGGAGTATCCGTGGGTAGCCTTAATCAATTATTGATCTTTCCCCAGTGTAGAGGGAATGGGGGTGACCTTAAATATAAGGCACGCAAGTGTGTAGCCTGACACTGTGTGTCTTTATGAGCAATTCCCACTGCATCTGGAACTCTTCTTGCCGTTCTAATACTTATCAGCAGTAGAGTATCATATCACAAGTTGATAACACGGCTGTGGACTGCCTAGATCCTGCAACTTCACTCGATTTCTGTCAGTGCGTTTTGGAAGGGGTGCTCACTGAACGCGAAGTAACGCGACGCATCGTAAGTGATGAGTCGGCCGATGTTTACCTATCCGACTCGTGCTAGAATCCTGCTAGGAACACCACTGACAATCTAATTTGCCCTACTTTTAATTTGTTAATGCCAATAGGCACTGTTGCAATTAGAAAAGTTAATGTTCGCACAGTAAATACACTTCTAAGTGTTGTTACTATCTGTGTATTGGCTAGCAATACGAGCCCCTGACTACTAATCCATTCTGAGAAAACCGCACTTCAATAGCACTTACCTTTTCAGCAATATCTGCAGTGCGAGTTTAAGTAATTCCCCCTGCTTGTGCTTGATTTTGTATTGATGAACTTGAACTTAGATCGTTTGTGTTGGTAGCAGCTTCAACTCATGTATCAGTTTTGCTGTAGAGGATTGTGGTACCCACAGTATATCGGTTGATCATGCACCTCCTCCCCTAAACTCTGGCTCTTAATTTGAGAACCGTGTTTTTCGGGTATTTTTAATGACTTGCCTTCGTGTTCATCGTCGTGCCACTTGACTTATTCAGGAACTGCTTGCTATAGCGAGGCTATGTTGGTCAAAAGAAAGATCATAGTGTGTAGATTCATACGTATGCCTACGCAGTGCAGAAATTTCCATTAGTTTCCTGTTTGGATTTTTCTTGAGGAAATTAGCCTTCAGCCTATCATGCATCTCTCGATCTGTTATTAGAGCAAAACTGTGTTATTGAAAACAGATATTGTAACGTGTGAAGTTAGATGATTACCTGCGCTAGGGACACATTGCCGATAGTTTCCTGTTTTTTTCGGATTTTCGGGGAGTTTGATCTTCAGCCCACCACGTTTCTCTCGATACAATGCTGGAGCCAAACCAGCTTGTTCAAAGTGTAGATCGTGAAGCGCTGAACTGAATGACTAACTACATGCTTACAGATTTTAAATAATTTTCATATTTTTGAATTCATTTGAGTTAGTGCATTTTTCGCCTGCGACTCCTCCATGTGGCCAGCATATCGGAGATATGCATTCAGTCCGTTTAACTGGCGTGTTATACTGCGTGAATTTATTATCTGTACGCATGTGAAATTTGCTCGGTGCCCGATTTAGAGATCCTTATTCCGAGATCCTTATTCCCAATTGGGTGTTGACTGTGGGGCTTCTCCAACAAGCCCTTGCATGTCTCGGGCACTATCGACTGCTCTGTGACCTCTGGAATAAGAATATATTGCAATGTGCATTGCTTAAGAGACATATACGAGTAATTTGATTACTTCCTGCCACTTCCTTATCGTAGTCTTTCGAATCCAAAAATTTATAACTGAACCTTCAGTTTATTTACACAAGGGTTCATGATTAGAACTGTTCATGACACATTCGATTATCAAGTACAGACGCTTATGAAATGATGTACTTTCTGAACCCTATGAATGCCTTGTGGAAATACGTATAACAGCGAATTATCTTTGTCAGGTAATACATCTATACTTGATTTTTGAATAAACTGGCGTTCTAAAGTACCCCCCCCCCCCCCCCCCCGGTGTACCTTCTTAATCCCAAGCCAGCATATAGAGTGTTTAGACACCTTGAATACATGCAAAACCCAGTAAATTGGTAGTATTAAGAAAGAAAGTAAATTATTCAAACCAATTTAGTATACTCACTAGTCACGTGCCACTTGTATGTCAGCGTTCCATCTCTTCACATGCATGTCGAGACGTTAATCTTAATCACACGCATTGTCTGTTGTGTGTGATAAATACTGAAATTACCGTATTTTATGGGTCAGTTCTGGCATACAGACCAAGTCAATGATGGACAGGCATTCTGGGCTGTGTAGTTTGCAGAGACAGTTCTTTAGTTTCTCCCAGACGACTCATCCCTCGATAACTACTCACCAGAGTGGCTCCCAAGTGTGGTTGTATGAATGACATCAGGAACCAGAAGTCATAAAACAGCCAGATTTCACTATCTACTCTCATTTTATTTACATTACACCCCATTTCATACTTTAAGGTCCTAAAAAACCTACGACCTTTCCTCCCCTAACCTAACGCTGTTCGGCATGCAGCTTCTCGTTTTATTTTTTAGTGATTGCGCTCTACTTCATTTCAAAGACCTCAGTCAATCAAACACTTTTAATAAATTTAGAACCACATGTAATCTGTTCCTGATTTTAAATTGTGTTACACCATTTTCACATATTTTAAAAATGTGTGAGTGAAGAACAGGATGTTTCTACGGCTAACAACTCGATCCCCGCTCTTATGGGGCGAGGTGATGAAATAAAATAGAACCATTTTCCTATTACTCCCGAACAGGAATGCGTACGGTAGCTGACGAGAAACGAATATCTGATAAATCAGCCCTGACTGTAATAAAATCTTCACTTCAAGGTACATACATAATAAGAGAGGAACCCAAATGCCACTTATTTTTGTGTATTAGACCGTGGTACAATGTTACTGAATCACGAAGGACACCTTGTGAAGAACTGCGTAGTGCTTTATCCCACATAGCCGTAGCAGACAGTATCACGAGATCGGTAATACCCACCAGTTGTCCAAACATGTAGGTTGTCTGACAGAAGATGTTTCGCGACGACGTGCAGCCGTTATCAAAATATGGTTCAAATGGATCTGAGCACTAAAAAAATGGTTCAAATGGCTCTGAGCACTATGGGACTCAACTGCTGAGGTCATTAGTCCTCTAGAACTTAGAACTAGTTAAACCTAACTAACCTAAGGACATCACAAACATCCATGCCCGAGGCAGGATTCGAACCTGCGACCGTAGCGGTCTTGCGGTTCCAGACTGCAGCGCCTTTAACCGCACGGCCACTACGGCCGGCTGCCGTTATCAAGTTCTATAAAACATGGAAAACATGGAAATCATTACTTCACATTATTACGCATAAAATTATAAAAGGAATTTAATTACTTTCTAGATTCTCGTCTAGTATTAAATACCTTAACTTTAATATGCCATTAGGCACAGCCAAAACAATAAGCAAGCAGAAAACATGCATTCTCAACGTAGAAGATTCTCCACTACACATATCATGCTATAATGTTAATAATTTGAACTCTTCTTCACTTTCACTGGGGATAGCAATATAATCAGCGGATCTTATCATAGATATTCTTTAACACTGAATTTTAATCCCATTCTTGAACCTTTTTTTAATTTCTGTCACTGCTTCTTCGATGTGTAGACAGAACAGTATGGGCGAAAGATTTCATCCAAATCTTATATCCTTTTTAATCGGTCTCTTTGTTCTTCGTCTTCCAAACTTATTGTTCCCCCTCGGTTCTTGTACATATTATATTTTACCCCTCTTTGTCTATTAAAAAACTAAACTCCTCCCGAACAGGCCATAAAGGTCCAACGGTACTGACCGGCCGCCGTGTCATCCTCAGCTCATAGGCGTCACTGGATGCGGATACGGAGGGGCATGTGGTCAGCACACCGCTCTCCCTGCCGTACGTCGGTTTCCGAGACCGGAGCCGCTACTTTTCGATCAAGTAGCTCCGCAGTTTGCCTCACAAGGGCTGAGTGCACCGCGCTTGCCAACAGCGGTCAGCGGTCACCCATCCAAGTGCTAGCCCAGCCCGACAGCGATTAACTTCGGTGATCTGACGGGAACCGGTGTTACCACTGCGGCAAGGCCGTTGGCGCCTTTGTCTATAGCTTAGCCCTATTTTTCTCAGAATTTCGAACACTTTGCACCATTCGACATTGTCCTGGTACAGTTTGAAAGCGACCTCATTGTGGATCTTCATTTGGCCGACCGGTCAGATCATCAGTATCCAGATTTGTGGGGCATTCGAATGTAGCAGTGGCCCGATGTTAGTCTGCATATTGACTCGAGGGCACACGTACTCGTCGGCAATGTTCTGGTTGACCATATGTGACGACCACAAGGGAGGATCAAGATACTGTGCACCACACACATCGCGGCACCGTCATATCAGCACCTGCCTCATCCTGCGCTATTGATTGGAGTCTAACAGCAGCTAGACAGTGGAATTACCGTCCGACGTGTGGGCTACTGTTAACACCACAACACAGATGGTTGCGTCTGGAGTGGTGGAGTAGGCGTCCAGGGGCAACAAGAGGACAAGGAATAGAAGGTTCCACTAGTGCGCTTACCGTATGTTAAGGCCGTCGGCGAACGTCTAGTCATCGTCCTCCAAGGTTTGAAACCGATTTTCCGCAGCAGCCACAGGATCTATAATATGAAAGGTTCCACAAGCAAGGGTCAACAAGCTAAATACTGAAGGAGTACATGAATACGTTGTGAGTGCGGAGCTACATAGGGGAAACAGGTAGTCCAGTTGGCACACGAATAGCGTAACATAATTGCTATGTGCGAATAGCACAGAATAATAAATCAGCGACAGCGCAACGCCACCGTGGCTGTGGACAGCCTGTCTTGTTCCAGGAAGCCCTCGTGCTGGCGAAAGAGTCGTGGACGCGACAACGCAAAATTCGAGAGCCGACTGAAATTGTCAAGCAGCCGGGCCACGTCAACACAGAGGTCGGCTACACTCTTCTGGCGTCCTGCCTGCCGGATTATCACAGAGCAGCGCGCCGCATGCGGATGGGGGGCAGCAGCCTCACCGGACACGGACCACAGAGTACACACAGGGCGGCTCAAGAAAACATGGACAAACTGACGTGGCACATCGACCCTAAAAGACCGATCAGTAATCAAATACTGAAGCGCCAAAGAAACTAGTATAGGTATGCATATTCAAATACAGAGATATATAAACAGGGAGAATACGGCGCTGGTGTCGGCAACGCCTATATACGACAACAAGTGTCTGGCGCAGTTGTTAGATCGGTTACTGGTGCTACAATGGCAGGTTATCAAGATTTAAGTGAGTTTGAACATGGTGCTATAGTCGGCGCAAAAGCGATGGGACACAGCATCTCAGGGGTAGCGATCAAGTGGGCATTTTCCCGTACTACCATTTGACGAATGTACCGTGAATATCAGGAATCGGGTAAAACATCAAATCTTCGACATCACTGCTGCCGGAAAAGGACCCTGTAAGAACAGGACCACCGACGACTGAAGAGAATCGTTCAACGTGACAGAATGCAATCCTTCCGCAAATTGCTGCAGATTTCAATGCTGGGCCATCAACAAGTGTCAGCGTGCGAACCAGTCAACGAAACATCATCAATATGGGCTTTCGGAGCCAAAGGCCCACTTGTGTACACTGCACGACACAAAGCCTTACGCCTCAACTGGGCCCGTCAACACCAACACTGGAATGTTGATGACTGGAAACATGTTGCCTGGTCGGACGAACTAGTTTCGTTTCAAGTTGTATCGAGCGGATGGACGTGTACGGGTATGGAGACAACCTCATAAATCCATGGAGCCTGCATGTCCGCAGGGGACTATTCAAGCTGGTGGAAGCTCCGTAAAGGTGTGGTGCGTGTGCAGTTGGAGGGATATGGGACCCCTTATATGTTTAGATACGAGTCTGACAGGTGACACGTACGTAAGCATCCGGTGTGATCATCTGCATCCGTCCATGTGCATTGTGCATTACGACGGGGCAATTCCAGCGGGAGAATGCGATACCCCACACGTCAAGAATTTCTGCACAGTGGCTCCAGGAATACTCTTCTGAGTTTAAACACTTCCGCTGGCCACCAAACTCCCCAGACATGAAGCATGTCAGGGATGCCTTGCAACGTGCTGTTCACAAGAGAACTTCACCCCTCGTACTTTTACGGATTCATAAATAGCCCTGCAGGATTCATGGGTGTCAATTGCCTCCAACACTACTTCAGACATTAGTGGATTCCATACCACGTCGTGCTGCGGCACTTCAGCTTGCTCGCGGGGGCCCTGAACGATATTAGGCAGGTGTACCAGTTCCTTTGGCTATCCAGTGTAGGAACCGGGAGTAGCAAAGGCATCTGGGGCTACTAAATGGCGTTTCAGTTATTTAATTACATGCTAAAAATGGGCGCCCACTGCAGAAGATGCTCAAAATTTTGTCCATATGCATCGAGGCACGCCTGACATAGACACTGCATTGAACTATGTGCCCTCTCATAGATACTGGTGTATCCCGAAGACATCCTGTTGCCGCAACAACTCTGTCCTCTGGGTCCTCCGGCAATGTAACGTTTCATACACAAGTCCCTTCGGATACCCCCTCAGGAAAAAACTGACTGAGGACAGATTAGGTGATCGTTGTGGCCATGTCTCATACCACGACCAATCCAGCGACCGGGAAAGGTTGCCTACAGACGTGCCTTCGCCTGTCCGCCGAAAAGCGATGGGCTCCGTCGTGCTGAAATCGAATGCGGTGACGAACAGGCACGGGAACATTGGTAAAAATGGCTCTGAGCACTATGGGACTTAACATCAATGGTCATCAGTCCCCTAGAACTTAGAACTACTTAAACCTAACTAACCTAAGGACAGCACACAACACCCAGTCATCACGAGGCAGAGAAAATCCCTGACCGCGCCGGGACGGGAACATCGTTCAGCATGTCCGGCAGAACCTCTCGCAGGAATACAAGACAAGTGAAACCATCAAGTCGGTCCGGGAGAGCGTGCGGCCCAAGTAAACAGTCTCCGACAATGCCAGCCCACACGTTAAGGTTAAATTTGCATTGCGAGGCATGCGTACGTGTAGCATGTGGGTTCACATCCTCCCATGTGACAACGCAGCCTCATCAGTGAAGAAGACACCAGGTGTAAAGCTTCGGTCTGCAGAGGACTCCTGACGAAACAACCGCGAAAATCCCGTGTTCTTGTTCTGTTCCCCCGGTTGCAATGCCGGGATGCGTTGGAGAAGAAAGAGATGCGGTCCTTGGTCGTGTAAGTGTGCCAGACGGAGGGTTGGAGGACATCAGTGGCGCAGGATAAACCGCGTGTTCTCGTTGATGGCGTACGCTGCACCCTTCGGAGAACGCTTTCTTCCGCCGCAACTGCCGTGTTGTTCATTTGCAGCCAGCAGCCGGCCTCTGCACAAATAACGGGCGGTTTCGCATGGTGGGTGGCGAATAATGTCTGCCACGGCACAAAACAACCGCACGGCTTCTCGTCCATTGCAGTTGGACGCACAATATATCAAACCCATCCCAGCCATTTGGCGATACGTGTAGCTAACTGTTACTCCCAACGCCTCCTCGGCGAGAATGGCGGCAGTCTCCGTGCGCTCCGCCCGTGGATGTATAGCAACGGTCTCTCGTAACCGTACTGCCCTCTCGTGGCGTTTGTGACCCCGCTTCCTACGTGATTACTGACCTGTGTTGTACGCCCGATGTCCCATGTTAGCTTATATACATGGAGTGGGCATAGCCAACTGCTGCATGTTCTCAACATCAAACCGTGCTAGTCACGTGGATTGCCGGCGACGCTGTCAGTCTACGACTTGTGGTAGTAGCGAAACTTGAATATACACGTGACACACACAGTGGTTACGGTTTCTACAAGCCACTCTACGAGTTGGGAAACGGGGCCAAATTTCTAGTAGTTTACTGTCGAGTTGAGATTTTCACAAATGTTTTATTCGTATCTTACAGAAACTAGCAGTACGGCAATAAACAGCCTTTTCAACTCGCCGCTAACGGCAATCAAGTAATTTATAGCAATACAACAATTTAAAATTAAAAAAAAACACAGAAGATAACAGTACGGCAATAAACAACCTTTTAAAACACGCCGCTAACGCCAGTCAAAGTAATTTATAGCAATACAACAATTTAAAAAAATTTAAAGAACATTAGCAAAAAGGCTACTAAAGTAAATACAGAACTTCGTTAATAAAGTACGGTCAGGTAGTGAAGCTACCAACACCGCCATTAAAAAATTAAACAGGTCTCAGCAAACATACGATTAATGGCACTAAAAGGAATTTGCAAACTTGGAGGAATTAAAAAAATTTAAACAAAAGTGTCGTGGAATATCATTAGAACATAACAGATATGACGGACCCGTGTAAGGCGGCCACAAATCACCCACTCAGGGATGCTCAGGCTAGACAGAATACTGACCAATTTAAATACGCCCGTAAACACAATTGCCACTCTCAGGCTGGTCACTGCACCGACCTTTAGCCAGCGAAAACTTGTATAAGATGGCTTAACTTGCTGACAGAATTACAGCTAACCTCGTGCATGGAAACATTACACCACACAGTCCTGAATGAGCCACCACATGTTCAACCAACAAGAAGCATTAATTTACTCATAAACCACGACAGAATGGCGAAACAATTAAACTGCCCAAAACTACACCTCCCATCGGACAGTAACCAGAGGAGGAGGAAAGATCACTGTCTTCAATTACACTGGTGCCAGGGACAGGAAACCCGGTCGCCGGAGGCCACAAGGCAGAAGAGACGCTGGTTACACAAAATCATTACTTAATGATTAAACCTTCCACGAACTTAACTTGCAATTATGCTCAAACAGGCAGTACACGACCTCCGATGGCAAGGATCCACACATCCGACCGCGCACGCGTCGCCAGCGTACCCAACACACCACGGTCACGCGACAACACACTCTGTAACCGGAATTCACGTCTTCTCTGCAACGTTGACGGGTAGTGACCGCTCCTTCATTTTAGGTGTCTCCTTTTAAACCCCAGTGTTGAAACGGAGGATTTAAAGAAGCTTGTTAACGTCCCACCAAGGCGAAATGAACAGCAACTACTCGTGGGGCGATTCTGTATACAACCGACATGCGGGGAGCTCTTCCGTCAACTCGACCCGCTCGTCACACACAACCGACATACATCACGTGGCGACTCGGCACAACCGACCACGCCTGCTTCTACTGGAGAGCCACACTGCCCTCCGTGTCCACCACACTCTCCGCGCGCAACCCCCTACTTCCGAGCCACCACACGATGTTACAACCGGTCAAAGATCTCACTTCCTCCATAGCAGTTTCCCGGAAGTAAAAACGGAGATATCGATAGCAGAGGGAAAGGACAACCAAGCAGCCACTTAATGTCAGACAACATGTCAAACAAACATGTCAGGGAAAGAAAAGGAAAACCAATGCAATCTAAACACAATGTGTAGCACGAGTCGATACACGGCTCAACACATATTCGCCTTTTTTATACAGGTTTCTGCACGTTTGAGTTTTAGTAACAGCTATGGTACAGTACTGTCGTTGCTACGGATGTAAAGAGAAGTATGTGAAAGGAGGACCAGTTACTTTTCCTAACTATGTACAATAAATGCATAATTCTAAATGTCAGACTGATTTGAGGCACTTAATATGTTGAAAAATATCGAGGCACGGCGTTATGAAGTCTTGGGTTGTAGAGATAATTCTCGCGATTTTATGGTCATGTGTTTACGAGACAAGCACTAGATAAATTTGCAAGTTTGTTTGAGTAAAGCGCCAGTTAGCGAATACACATCGGTGCTGCGTTCATATGCAGATAAAAATTGTAGCCCTACATGACAGTCTGATTAATTTTCTGCAGTTTTTGCACGTTCTCAAATCCTTGTGTGCCTCTAACAAGGGAAGCTGCCCATCGCACCCTCTCAGATTCAATGGTAGGAGGGTCCAGTAGACAGAATGTCACAAACTCAACACAGATCAAACACGGAAACAGGAGGGAGGTGCACTGGACTGCGAAAAGAAGCAAACTAGAAACAGTGGATGGTCCAAGGAAAAGAAGTGCAATATAGAGAAGCCAGCAACACAAAAGGCGTTCTCGTTAAGTGTGGTGTCACCGCCAGACACCACACTTGCTAGGTGGTAGCCTTTAAATCGGCCGCGGTCCGTTAGTATACGTCGGACCCGCGTGTCTCCACTGTCAGTGATTGCAGACCGAGCGCCGCCACACGGCAGGTCTAGAGAGACTTCCTAGCACTCCCCTCAGTTGTACAGCCGACTTTGCTAGCGATGGTTCACTGACAAATTACGTTCTCGTTTGCTGAGACGATAGTTAGCATAGCCTTCAGCTACATCATTTGCTACGACCTAGCAAGGCGCCATTATCATTTGCTATTTATCTTGTGAAGCATGTACCGTCAGACCGATGTTTACCAATTATGGATTAAAGTTAAGTATTCCATTAGCTACGTACTTTTTTACTAGTCTCAACGCCTTTAACTGTTCCAGACCTCACGCCAGCCTGCGTCAGCTTAAACGCGTGCCTTTCGGCTACCTCCTAGTGGCTTGGCTGTCTTGCCAAGTCACAACATTAAGTATTACGGTGTTGGACTGCCAAGATGGCGAGCCGTGTTCAAACGTCCTTCGTGCCAGTTTTTATCCATATTTGTGTGTGTGTCGTGGTGTAAAGTCCGTTTGCAACAGCGAGGTGTAAGGTAGGGATCTAGAATGACAGCTGATTCTGCACGACTACTCAGTTAGCAGCCGAAAGGAAGTGGCTTTCGAATGGGAACCCCAAACGTTTGATGACGATGGAATCCTCCACCGGAAAACACGTCTGTTGTGTCACAGACGGCATTAGTGACAGAACGTCTCTCATATGATAGAAACCTCTAATCGACGCACCTAATTTGCACGACTGGTGAGTGAGTGAGATATGCCTCCTTACCCGATATAGGTGTTCGTATGAATCTGACTGTGATCACTCCGGAGGAAATGATGGAAACATAATAGTTTGTGACATAAGCTGCAACAAATGAACGCAACAGTTTCACAATCACGCAGTTTCTCTGTGCCCTGTCAAAACATATGTTCTTAACGTTTTTGCCGTTGCGTTCCGGTTTGGAAGTCTTGACTCATGAATTCCTTTGTTGTAACGCAGTTCACACACGTTTATTTGTTGCTTTCATTTCTGTGAGGCATCTATGTGGTATCTCGGCTGCTCTCACTATTCATCACGTTTACTTGCGGCGGTAACGTATTCTTACAACATGACTCACATTCTATAACCGATGTATAGTATGACAACTGCCAAGAGAACAAATACACTACTGGCCATTAAAATTGCTACACCACGAAGATGACGTGCTACAGACGCGAAATTTAACCGACAGGAAGAATATGCTGTCATAAGTAAATGATTAGCTTTTCAGAGCATTCACACAAGGTTAGAGCCGGTGGTGACACCTACAACGTGCTGACATGAGGAAAGTTTCCAACCGATTTCTCATACACAAACAGCAGTTGACCGGCGTTGCCTGGTGAAACGTTGTTGTGATGCCTCGTGTAAGGAGGATAAATGCGTACCATCACGTTTCCGACTTTGATAGAGGTCGGATTGTAGTCTATCGCGATTGTGGTTTATCGTATCGCGACATTGCTGGTCGCGTTGGTCGAGATCCAATGACTGTTAGCAGAATATGGAATCGGTGGGTTCAGGAGGGTAATACGGAACGCCGTGCTGGATCCTAACGGCCTCGTATCACTAGCAGTCGAGATGACAGGCATCTTATCCGCATAGCTGTAACGGATAGTGCAGCCACGTCTCGATCCCTGAGTCAACAGATGGGGACGTTTGCAAGACGACAACCATCTGCACGAACAGTTCGACGACGTTTGCAGCAGCATGGACTATAAGTTCCAGACCATAGCTGTGGCTACCCTTGACGCTGCATTACAGACAGGAGAGCCTGAGATGGTGTACTCAACGACGAACCTGTGTGCACGAATGTGCAAAACGTCATTTTTTCGGATGAATCCAGGTTCTGTTTATAGCATCATCATAGTCGCATCCGTGTTTGGCGACATCGCGGTGAGCACACATTGGAAGCGTGTATTCGTCATCGCCATACTGGGCTGTCACCCGGCGTGATGGTATGGGGTGCCATTGGTTACACGTCTCGGTCACCTCTTGTTCGCATTGACGGCACTTTGAACAGTGGACGTTACATTTCAGATGTGTTACGACCCGTGGCTCTACCCTTCATCCGATCCCTGCGAAACCCTACATTTCAGCAGGATAATGCACGACCGCATGTTGCAGGTCCTGTACGGGCCTTTCTGGATACAGAAAATGTTCGACTGCTGCCCTGGCCAGCACATTCTCCAGATCTCTCACCAATTGAACACGTCTGGTCAATGGTGGCCGAGCAACTGGCTCGTCACAATACGACAGTGACTACTCTTGATGAACTGTGGTGAAGCTGCATGGGCAGTTGTACCTGTACACGCCATCCGAACTCTGTTTGACTCAATGCCCAGGCGTATAAAGGCCGTTATTACGGCCAGAGGTGGTTGTTCTGGGTACTGATTTCTCAGGATCTATGCGTCCAAACTGCGTGAAAATGTAATCAAATGTCAGTTCTAGTATAATACATGTGTCCAATGAATACCCGTTTATCGTCTGCATTTCTTCTTGGTGTAGCAATTTTAATGGCCAGTAGTGTAGTTAAGTGACCGGACGGACTGTTCAAAATGTGAAAAAAAAAAAATTGCACCAGGGAGTTTTAAACATAGCTCGCTCGCTTGGCAGTCCAACAGCATGGCCACTTACTCACGATGCCGTTGCTCTATCAGGTTGCTCACTGTTTCTGTTTTCACCGTTTCTATTTTTTTCTCACAGTTCAGTACACCTTCTTTCGATTTCCATGCTTGATCTGTGTTCAGTTTTTGACGGGCTATCCACTGGGCCATCTTACCACTAAATATGAAGGGGTGTGATGTGGAGTTTCCCTTGTAAGTATTTCTGCATGAGACATTTCCGTCCGGCCGGTGTGGCCGAGTGGTTCTAGGCGCCACGATCTGGAACCGCGCGACCGCTACGGTCGCAGGTTCGCATACTGCCTCGGGCATGGATGTGTGTGATGTCCTTAGGTTAGTTAGGTTTAAGTAGTTCTAGGTTCTAGGGGACTGATGACCTCAGAAGTTAAGTCCCATTCTGCTCAGAGTCATTTGAACCATTTTTTGAGACGTTTCCCTATACACTCTCATTGTAACGCAATTAATTAGAACAGATTCCACAATATGAATCGGTACAATAGAAACCGTAAAAAATATTGTTGGCTGTTACTCCTTATTCCGAAAGATCGTAAATAAAGTGGAATCTGAGCTCTGGTACAATGGTGAAGAAGCACAATACCATTGCTCTTCACATCTTTAAGCTAACTACGGTTCCTGGTATCAAAGTTTTAAGATGCCTGTAAAACACGTATATCAAGTTTCACGGTACGGTGATTTGCCTATTAGCAGCGAAGTAATAACAGTCAAAATAGGTTGCGCACTATAGGGCTGAAATGCACCCTCCCAGAATCACGTGACTTAAGCTGCAGGAGATGTTGCGGATAGAATTGCCGTTCTGCGTATCCGAATGCTCACTCCGTAGATATTTATACTCTACGGCATGGAAGCGACAGCCTAAACAAACGGCTACAGGGGAACTGTCAGTGCATTTCCGGGCACACCAGGAAGAAAACGAGCCCACCAGAAGCCAAGCGCCGATTTGCTGGCTGTCGCCAATCACTGACGAGTCGGGCAGACCACGAATAGCTTTTCTCCTACCCTCCCCCTTCCATTATCACTAGCTTGTTATATTCTAGGGCCAATAAAGTTTCAACAAAATGTGACGTACTGACACAAACCGTCTGCAATAAATAGAGCCATCGGTTTATAATTAAAATATTTTATACAATGAAGCGGTACAACACCCAGAAGAATTCTAATCATAACATGATGAACATCACAAATGTATCTATGTTGAAACTGACTTCACAATATCTAGCCTTACCATTTGCGACACGTTCTTAGAATTCATTGGAAGACTGGTTGTGATACATTTCACACTCGAACAGCTGATGCCTTAAGAGATGTCTCAGAACAAGCAACAACGGAATGTCCATATTATTTGGATCGCTCCACGACTTAAGACCATCTCGGACTGTAATTGTTGTGTCCGTCGGTGTAACGAGGTGGATGACCACTCCAGAAGACATCAGAAGCCATAGGATGATAACACTGATGTGACAAAAGTCACGGGACACCTCCTAATATCGTGTCAGACTTCCTTTTGCTTGGCGTAGTGTAGCCTCTCGACGTGGCGTGGACTCAAGTCGTCGTTGGAAGTCTCCTGCAGAAATATTGATGCTGCTGGCAGATTTTGTACACTGACTTATCTCTCGATTACGTCCCATAAACTTTCGATGGGATTACGCTTGGCGATGTGGGTGGCCAAATCGTTCACTCGCACTGTTCTTCAAACCAATCGCGAACAATCGTGGCCTTCCATATTGTTCGGAAATATGGAGTCCATGAAAGGCTGCAAATAGTCTTCAAGTAGCCATACACAATCATTTGCATTCAGTGATCGATACGGTTGGACCACAGGACCCAGTCCAATTCATGTAAACACAGCCCACCCCATTGTGGAGCCGCCACCAGCTCGCACAGTGCCTTGTTGACAACTTGGTCCATGATTTCGTGGGGTCTGCGTTACATTCGAACCCACCATCAGCTCTTACCAAATGAAATCGGGACTCATCTGACCGGGCCACGGTTTTCCAGTCGTCCAGGGTCCAACCGATATGGTGACAGGTTGAGGAGAGGCGCTGCAGGCCATGTCGTGCTGTTAGCAAAGGCACTCTCGCCTGTCGCCTGCTGTCATACCCATTAACGCCAAATTTCTCCGCACTGTCGAGACGGAAACGTTCGTCGTACGTCCCACATTGATTTCTGCAGTTATTTCACTCAGTATTGCTTGATATTTTACGTACATACTTTATGAGTGGGCCTGGCAGTCTGTTGGTAAAATGTGTACCTGAAAACGTTTTCTTTATCTTGAAAAGCAATATATTTGAGAAATACCAATCAAACTATAACATTAACTTCTCGCAGCTGGGCTTCAGTACAGTAAAATTTTGTGAATGACATCGTGGACGTCTTTGACTGTAAAATTATTTATTTGGAAAATTCAGTAATGCAGTTTCTACAGTATGGACATTATCAAGCGGAACTAACTGCTCTTTAGAACTTGACAAAACATGAAAATCATCTGACATGATATAACACAAAGCTGACTTCATTGCGTTGTGTCCCTTATTACAAGTCTCCTTGTTATGCTACACTCTTTGAACTGCACTGTAAATATGTTGCTCATATTCTGCATAAATTTTGGTGGCATCCGTAATACTGGGTAGGAAAATGATTCCATATTTGTTTTTGTTTCATATAAAACAGAAGGTGATTCGTCACATGGTATTCCGCGGACTCACGTTGTTTGTTACTGATTACGAATTCATGTGTGGAATGCTCGATTTAAATGCATTGTTAGTATAATTGGGCATGCATCTCCGAGGCAGCGATGAAGTCGGGGTTTACCTGTACGACCATTTCACGAGTGTACCGTGAATATCAGGAATCCGGTAAAACATCAAATCTCCGACATCGCTGCGGCCGGGAAAAGATCCTCCAAGAACAGGATCAAAGACGACTGAAGAGAATCGTTCAACGTGACAGAAGTGGGACCCTTCCGCAAATTGATGCAGATTTCAATGCTGGGCCATCAACAAGTGACAGCGCGCGAACCATTCAACGAAACATCATCCATATGGGCTTCCGGAGCAGAAGGCCCACTCGTGGATGCTTGATAACTGCACGACACAATGCTTTACGCCTCGCCTGGACCCGTCGTCACAGACATTGGTCTGTTGAAGACTGAAAACATGTTGCCTGGTCGGACGGACAAGTCTCGTTTCAAATTGTATCGAGCTGATGAACGTGTACGGGTTTGGAGACTACTTCATAAATCCATGGAGCCTTCATGTCCGCAGGGGACTATTCAAGCTGGTGGAGGCTCTCTAATGGTGTGGGGCGTGTGCCGTTGGAGGGATATGGGACCCCTGATACGTCTAGATACGACTCTGACAGGTGACACGTACGTAAGCATCCTGTCTGATCACCTGCATCCATTCATGTGCATTGTGCATTCCGATGGACTTGGGCAATTCCAGCAGGAGAATGCGATACCCCACACGTCCAAAATTTCCACAGGGTGGCTCAAGGAACGCTATTCTGAGCTTAAACACTTCCAAATTCCCCAGACATGAACCTTATTGAGCATATCAGGGATGCCTTGCAACGTGCTGTTCAGAAGGGATCTCCAGCCCCACGTACTCTTACAGATTTATGGACAGTCCTGCAGGATTCATGGTGTCAGTTCCCTCCAGCATTACTTCAAACATTAGTCGAGTCCATGCCACGTCGTGCTGCGGCACTTCTGCGTGTTCGCGGGGGCCCTACACGATATTAGGCACGTGCAGTGCATATGTGCAGTACATCCACACATTACAAACCAACGTGAAATGCATGGCGTACAGTGGTAAGAAGTAGAACCTTTGAAAGTATTATTACATACTCATTTCATGACAAGATGTACTATCGTCGCCAACCAATTCTGTCACAAGTTGCTAACGTGCATTTCTGCATTAAAAGCGAGAAAGTTGGGGAAACGAATACAAATGAAAAATAACAATAATAATAAAAAGTAGAGTGACAGCAATATATGTACAAGAGATACGACTTCTTGGACTTGTAGTTAAAAACAGTAATAATAATAGGTAAAACGAAACAGAATAAAAGAACATTTAAAACAAGATGCCGAAACACTGATGTTTAAAAGAAACACTTTCCTGGCACTAAAACTGGAAGGACCTGTCCTGGGATGGGGAGTATGTTGTTGAAGGTGAAGACGTTGGCCGGTGAGGACTGTAGGAACGTGGTGCATAGTATCGATGGGGTAGGAATGGCTGTTGGGACAGAAGAAGGGTGGAGTAGAGTGGAGCGAGGGGATTACTGCTGAGGCTAATAGTTGATGGGGAAACGATGTTGAGGAAAGAAAGGCAGGAGAGGATAAAAAGGGGGGAGGGTAAGTAAATATGTGGGGAGGAGAGACAGGTAGCTCTGATGAAGTGGAATGGGTAAGATGGACTTATAGCTGGTAGGATGGGCAAATATCAGGGCGGAGGTCGTGATCTGGGAGGGAGAGATGATTGAATTTTCTTTGGGAGAGTATGTGGAGGGTGTGAAGGAGGAGGGTTGGGGATATGTGTTGGCAAAAGCGCGGACAGCACGGGAGGATTGGAAAGGAGAGGGGAAACTGTAGGATGATTGGTCCAGAGTTTGTGGGTGGTGTGGATTGTTCGGAGATGTTCAGTGTAAGTGAATAAGGACGCTGCTCCGACTGGAGCGGTTTAAACAGACGTGCGGACCAATCACAGTTGCAGGCACTGAGGTGACGCGAATCCGGCGTCCTCTGGTGAGATGGCGTATGGCGATCCCTCGCTAGCAGCGGCTCGAGGTGGCCGGTTTAAATGTCTCTTCTGCGGAGATACGAGTGACGCGCGCGACACGCCGTGTGCGGTCGACGAAGGCACCGTCGATGGCGCAGTGCTCGCTGCTCACCTGTTACTGTCCAAGGAAAGCTGTTGTTTTAAGACAGCTGGATCAGAGATATTCATGGAAAGGAACTTTGCCGTTCCACATATCGCATCACTAGTCACGCAGCTGGTCTAACCTTGAGGTTCTCCATGACATACACACCCCTCGATGAATAGGTATCACCGATATCCTATCTGACAATCACTCGCTGCACCTCTTCTACGAAGCTTCCGAACGGACATTGGCGCCGCCATTTGTCTTCGATCACAAACTTGCGACTAAGTCGCCGTTCATTAGCAAGCAGCATGGCAAGACTTTCTTCAATCGATAGGGTCGCCACTCCTAGAACAACTTGTCGCACTTGTAGATAGTTTTATGGTATTTGTGCCAAGCCACACACTGTGATCTTAGAAAAGCAACTATGTGCACCGATTCAGCGACTGGTCTAGGTTGTGTACAGAGTGATCCAACCCACCGGAAAACCTCGTCTGCAGTAGTGACAGAAATCACAGTCAGCACATCCCCCATCTCAGTGGTTTCGATGCGTTACTGAAGACAACACCACAGACCTCCTCTCGTAGATTCTGTATTTTAAAGGATCTAGTTTCATCTTCTTTATGGTGGTGCAGAACTTCATTGCTCACAGGTCCTCTTGATGTTTGGCCTCAGACACTCACAAAGATTCAAAGGGTAAATCGCCAAATGCACGCTGTAAGCACCAAGGAACCAATCTTTGACTTCACAAAGTACAGCTCTTATTGGAAAATACTACTTATTATAGGATAAACACTACGTTTTGTGGTAAATTATAGACGTAACAATGTCATCAGCAGTGACTTAACAGGGACTGAACTGCTACTTTCTCGTCTTGTGCGTATCTGTCAGCAGTTTGCACGAAGTTCACGATAAGAAAGGATCCAGACGTGGCTCTGTCGCACGAGAATGTCTATCCACGGTACATTTGGAAACGATCACGTATCGAACAACTGCTGAGTCGGCGAGAACGGAAAAGACGCACCGCATTGCTACGTTCCTTGAGATCGACCAGAGTAGGGAGGATGTTGGAGAGTGAGTGATACCATCTGTGATTAGAAATAGCTGTTTATCTTTGTATCACGCTTTTGTATGTCCATTCTCTTAATATTACGTACCACCTAACGGAATATCAGTCGTTCTTAAGGATATCTAAGCCGTTTTTTATATATGCGAATTTGCTACATTACCTATCTTTTTTAATCCACTGCGTCTTCCAGTGTTGATTATATTATGTCAGAACGCACCCATATCCGAAATTTAGTTCGGGAACGCAGTTTCAAGAGAGTGCATTGCGTGTCAGTTCAAGCGTTGTAATTGTAACCCAGTCGAGAGCGGCGCTAAATGCGAGCACCATTCCATTTTTCGTTGGAACAAGCGCCTGTCGCCAAAGAGCTTGAAATGCGAGGATACAGCCAAACACTTTGAGGTGCAGAGAGGCCTCTAGCGGGTGGACGTGGAACTACCCTGCCTCGCCTCGGTTGCCCGCCCGTTTAAACTGATCCAGTGTGTATTGATCCTGCGCGAGGAGCACGTTCGCGGGTGACAAGTGCGATACATACCAGAAGAGAGTTGCTGTTCACAATGAAGCGGGTAAGTCTGGATTAAGTATTTTATTCTAAACCGCTCTAGAAGTGCGATATACAGCAATGCTCCTAACTCTGCTGAGACATCCCATTCAGCTGTTACTGCAGAGGAGACATGAACAACATTGATAGTACACTCATTTTTTATTTAGCAGTAGCTAACGAAAGGAATCGTATGGCGATCGCTTCAGCTTTGTGTCTGCTTCTTTTCCAGAATAATAAAAGAGATTAGCTATCGTTTATAATTATACTTCTCCATATATTACGACCTTTCAAAATTTGAATTATTGTTGTAGTAGGTTCGATCGCACTTAGAGAACAGCTGGCTTGATAGGTCCTACGTTGTTTTTCAAAAAGTTGGGTTTTGTGAGCATATAGAGACGAGAACATTCATTTGCGTAAGGTATGAGTGAAATGCATGACCTTCATTTGGCCAGTTACACGGAATTATCGTGATTGAGATGATTATATGGTACAAGCTGCTCATACATTCAGGTTAGTGTTAATAAAATCGAATCAGTCTTCGCGGTATAATTTAAGAACATTCCAGCCGTTCCGACGCTATTGCCACATCTGAATTCTCGAATTTTTATTTCATTCTGTGCAGTGCGATATACTTCTAAATATAATACTATTTCCGAATTGTGTATATGGTCGATGACAAATATTTTAGCCGTAAAAAAGTGCGTGAGAGGATATCAAGACGGCTTAGATATGAAGTTACTTAGTGAAGCATAGAACCAGTGTAACAATATTCGGTGATTAGTGTAATTTATAGTAAATGCCACAATCCTATCGGCGAAGTCGAAATATTGACGAGAAAGTTGGGTATTCGGCAGCGGAATGCGTAAATTTTTATAACAGTATCACAAACATGTTTGCTGTGTTGCAAATATTTTCCGATTTTGAGATTTTATGAGTATCTAGTAACAATACAGTGTTAGTATGGTACACGTATGCAAATGTTTTGGCCGCTCTGTTGTATACTATGCTAGTATAAACATAACCGAATTTCATAAAAACAAACTTCCACGTATTTTCTACAGTGGTCACAGATGTGATGGTTAAAGATTAAAAGCAAAGATTTGATAATTGCAGCTTTTATGAATTATTCTACATTAATAAGAAGCTTCATCGAAATAATGTTCCGTCGCAGGCATAAGGCTTGATCTCAGGAACGACGCAGGTATTAGGTTATAGGAAGTTAGCTTGTCTTGGCGCTGAAACAATTCGTTTTCCACAGCTTTGGATATTCTGTCGTTTCTGGAATATTGCATATTTCATGGCTATTTTATTTAGCCATGCCCTTTGCTTCAGATCCAGACATGCATTCCAGTGGCGTACATCGGGCGCTCTTAACCTGTGCTCGCATATTCATAGGCCTGTGTAGTCTGTTTTAAACAGCAAATAACTACAGAAGTACATGGAAGATTTTCACATATACTGATTTTATGGTATATAGAAACTTCTCATATTTCAACGTGTTACTTTAGTATGATTCGCGTAACAAGTAACACTTGCTGTTTTTTACAAAAAGTGGTTCCAAAGGACTACGTGAAATATTTTGGAAGTATATCTGCCTGGTTCTGCAGCTCATTGACGTTTTTTTATAGAATTCTGAGATGACGATCCCGAGTAATCAAAACGAGACTTTGATATCAAGTTTAGCCAACAATAGGGTTTGCCTTGCAAGTATCTGACGTATTTGAAACAGGAAGATACCAGAAGGAAGCGAGACATAACAGAACGCGCCACAGTAAATGATAAAGAAATGCCAAATATCGTAATTTTATCTGCGAAGTATGCCGGTTTTTGCGGTATGATTTGCGTTGACTTTAAGCGTCTCACAGTTCAGTTTTTTTACCAACTCTATGAGGCTCTCCCATATGTCACACAAACCCGTCACCATTCGTGAGGCTTTCCTTTGTATATGTTCGGTATCCACTGTTAGTCTTTGGTTTGAATCCCACGCACTTAAGTAATTTCCTAGGGTGGGTCAATCTCCCTTGTAGCCTGATTCCCTGGTATTCTACTAATTAACCGAAATTTGCCACCCGCTTTACGTGGACCTTTCATACACCACCAAAATGTTGTTACACCCAGGTATTTGAGTTCACAGATTCCACTTAAGATTCACTGGTAATTTAGTCATAAGATAACCATTTTTTTGTTTTATTTTTCTATTCCATTTTTACATTTTCGAACGTTTAAAACAAGTTGTTTATCTCTACAACACTTTGGAATCTTCTCAAGATTCGAGTGAATATTAGTGCATCATTTTGTAGAGAGATAGATTAAAGACAACTTCATCAACTGCAGAAAGCCTGAGATTATTATGAATATTGTTCGTCAGATTATTAATATTTAATATGGACAGCACTGGTGCAACACGCTTCTGTTTGGTATACCTGAAATTATTTCATCATCTGTCGATGACTCTCCATGTTGCGTCCTCCCTATTTAGAAATTTTCAATCAAACTTCGCTTGCTACCCAATACGACCATACTTCCATTTAAAACAAGGGTATAGTACTGAGTCAAATGCTTTTCGGAAATCAGATTATGCACCTACCTAACTGCCTTGATTCACAGCTCTCGGGATGGTATGTGAGAATAGCTCGAGTTGGACCTAAGATGATCAATGTTTTCAGAATTTATGGTGATTGGCATGGAGGAGGTCATTCTGTTAGAGATATCTGATTACGTTCGGGCTCAGAATATAAGATTCTACAAAAAAGGGCGTCAAGGATATTAGACAGGAATTTCATGGATCACTTGTCGTACCGTTCTTGTAGACGGGTGTGTCCTGTGCTTGCTCAAAGTACTGGGTTCAGTGTGTTGTTTAAGGGGTCTACGATATTTTATAGTGAAGAGGAGCTAGCACAACCGCAGATTCAATATCGAATAAGATAGGGATTCCACTCTGCTCTGGAGCTTTCTTCAGTTTTAGCGATTTCAACTGTTACTCAACGCCAATGACATACATCCATTTCATTCATCTTTGCTGTGGTGGAAGAATAAACTTGGGGAACACTTTGGATTTTCCTCTGTTAAGGAACATTTGAAAGCAGAGTTCAGAATTTCTGCTTTAGTTTTGGTACCCTCAATTTCAGTTCCTGGTTTATCCGTGAGTGTATGGACACAAACTTTGGTGCCACTACCACCTTTATATACGATCAGAATTTGTTTGGGTCTAGTGAGAGATTTCTCTAGAATATTTCGCTACTGTAATCTTTGTAGGCTTCACTCATGGTCCTCTTGACAACTAAACGCTTTTTATTCAGCATTTCTATGTATATAACACTGTGCTTTGTTTTACACCTATCATGGAATAGACGCTCTCTCTGTAGTACTTTCTTTACTGTAACTGCGAACTGTGGAGAGTTCCTCACACCATGAACCGTTCTTGTACATAAATATCTAGACAGTGCGTGGCCAACTATTCTTTTAAATTTGAGCCCCAGTTGTTCTACATGCTACTGTCAAGAGCTAAAGGTTTCAAATGCCTCATTGAGATATGAAACTGCCGCCTCTTTTCTAGTTTGCATACCGTACAAATCTGTAGAGTTGTCTTAGTTGCTCCTTATTCTTTATCAGTACTCCTGATAACTGATACCAGTTTCAATATGGACATTTTCAAAGTTGTCAAGTCTATTTGTTGCCATTAGACCTAATAAATTTCCACCATCTGTGGGCTTCTGAACTGTCTTTTCTAGGTAGGCGTTTAGTGAAGTTTCATAGGGTGTGATCTCACGCCCACCACTAACATAACTGTAATTATTACAATTGATTAATAATTCATCAAAATCTTCTCTGATGACTGTAGGATTTGGGAACATACCTACTACTGAACTGTAATAAGCAGACGGTTGCATCTAGAGATTAATCTAATAATCGACAGAAAGAGTTAAAGCCTGCATTTTACCATGTGGCACTTATACAGTACCGTTCTTGCTACGCCTCGCTCCACGAAGGACATGGCCACGAAGATTTGCGACCTCAAATTTACCATTCCAGTTGTAAAATCGCCCACTATCACAGTAGCATACCTGTCGCCTTCTCCTCCAGCAGTGAACAAGCCACCAAATCTACGCCTTCAGTGGCGAAATCGCCTGCTAAACAACAGCCAGGTCAGAAAGGACAGAAGCAATACTCCCGTGAAGACTTTCTGCGTCTCTCCAGCCAACAGACATCTGTGTCATCATCTACCAACTGCAGAGGCTCTAAGAAATCAAAGGCAAACGTCTTCTCATTCCCCAACTAGGAGATGATCCTCAATGGTATCGCCACATAATACCCTCACCCGGCCGACCTCGATTTTGCCAGTGCGCACTGCCAACCATTTTTCTGCCCTGGAATCTACAGGCTGACCCAATTAGAATGCCGACGCCTCTAAAGACCTCACGGAATAGGACCTTCGAGCCTCTGCGCCCTGTACCAATGAGTCTTCGGCTGGCTCTCGGCAGCCGCCGAGGTGACTACCCTTCCTTTGTTCCGTCCTCCCAATCCCCATTACGACTCTTCTTCACTGGAACGTTCGCGCATTAGATCCAACAAGGAGGAATTACGGCTGCTCTTGGAATCGCAGCTTCCTCTTATTCTCTGCCTCCAATAAACAAAATTGCGTCCTTCCGACTTTTTTGACCTCTCGCATTTCCTTCCGGTCCGCTTTGACCTTCGTTCCGAGAACGGCATTCCATCTCATGGGGGAGTCATGCTGCTCATCTGGGGCGAAGTTCATAGCCAAATCATCTCTACGAGCACTCGGCTGCAAGCTACTGCAGTCCGCATTATCCTTCCTCGCTTCACATTTTCTCTTTTTAACATCTACATCCTTCTGTCATTCGTTTTCACGAGCGTAGACTTACTCCAACTAATCAACTTCTTCACCCCTTTTTGCTGCTCGGTTAGTCTAATGCACACCATCCTCTTTAGGGCTCTTCCAGGCCCTGTCAGAGCGATGCCCTCTTGGCTGACCTTCTCAATCAACTCAACCTCACCTGTCTTAACAAAAGAGCACCAATGTTTCGTTTCAGATTCCACAAACCGCTATACCCATTTGGACCTCTCGTCCTGCACTGCCCAGCTTGCCATCGTCTCGAGTGGTCTATTTTCTCTGACATATACTAAAGCAACCATTTCCCCCTTTGCTATCCGTTTGCTGACTCCTCGCTACCTGCGTTTAAACCCAAGTGCAATCTCTCTAAAGCCAGCTGGAGCCTTTATTACTCCCCGGCGACCTTCGATGAACAACATTTCCCCAGTTGGGATGACCACGTAGAGTACCTCCTGAAGGTTATCCTTTCCGCCGCAGAACGTTCCATAGCTCGCACTTCTTCTTTACCGCGCTGTGACCCGGTCGCTTGGTGGACTGAGGCGTGCCACGGCGCGGCATGCGCGCGGAGACGCGCTCTCCGCGTTTTTTAACCGTCGTCCTATGATAGTGAACTGTATTCGTTATAAACAGCTGAATACACAATGTCGTAGCATTATTCGCAATAGCAAAAATGCTAGCTGGATTTCATTTACTAGTTCTTTTGACAGTTACTCTCTCTTTCGTTATTTGGGGTAACCTCCATCGGCTCTCTGGGACCTAGGTCCATTTCGCCGATTTCCGGCCTGACCATAGCAAGTATTGTCATTGGGGACCCTATAGCTACACTCCTGGAAATTGAAATAAGAACACCGTGAATTCATTGTCCCAGGAAGGGGAAACTTTATTGACACATTCCTGGGGTCAGATACATCACATGATCACACTGACAGAACCACAGGCACATAGACACAGGCAACAGAGCATGCACAATGTCGGCACTAGTACAGTGTATATCCACCTTTCGCAGCAATGCAGGCTGCTGTTCTCCCATGGAGACGATCGTAGAGATGGTGGATGTAGTCCTGTGGAACGGCTTGCCATGCCATTTCCACCTGGCGCCTCAGTTGGACCAGCGTTCGTGCTGGACGTGCAGACCGCGTGAGACGACGCTTCATCCAGTCCCAAACATGCTCAATGGGGGACAGATTCGGAGATCTTGCTGGCCAAGGTAGTTGACTTACACCTTCTAGAGCACGTTGGGTGGCACGGGATACATGCGGACGTGCACTGTCCTGTTGGAACAAAACTTCCCTTGCCGGTCTAGGAATGGTAGAACGATGGGTTCGATGACGGTTTGGATGTACCGTGCACTATTCAGTGTCCCCTCGACGATCACCGGTGCTGTACGGCCAGTGTAGGAGATCGCTCCCCACACCATGATGCCGGGTGTTGGCCCTGTGTGCCTCGGTCGTATGCAGTCCTGATTGTGGCGCTCACCTGCACGGCGCCAAACACGCATACGACCATCATTGGCACCAAGGCAGAAGCGACTCTCATCGCTGAAGACGACACGTCTCCATTCGTCCCTCCATTCACGCCTGTCGCGACACCACTGGAGGCGGGCTGCACGATGTTGGGGCGTGAGCGGAAGACGGCCTAAAGGTGTGCGGGATCGTAGCCCAGTTTCATGGAGACGGTTGCGAATGGTCCTCGCCGATACCCCAGGAGCAACAGTGTCCCTAATTTGCTGGGAAGTGGCGGTGCGGTCCCCTACGGCACTGCGTAGGATCCTACGGTCTTGGCGTGCATCCGTGCGTCGCTGCGGTCCGGTCCCAGGTCGACGGGCACGTGCACCTTCCGCCGACCACTGGCGACAACATCGATGTACTGTGGAGACCTCACGCCCCACGTGTTGAGCAATTCGGCGGTACGTCCACCCGGCCTCCCGCATGCCCACTATACGCCCTCGCTGAAAGTCCGTCAACTGCACATACGGTTCACGTCCACGCTGTCGCGACATGCTACCAGTGTTAAAGACGGTGATGGAGCTCCGTATGCCACGGAAAACTGGCTGACACTGACGGCGGCGGTGCACAAATGCTGCGCAGCTAGCGCCATTCGACGGCCAACACCGCGGTTCCTGGTGTGTCCGCTGTGCCGTGCGTGTGATCATTGCTTGTACAGCCCTCTCGCAGTGTCCGGAGCAAGTATGGTGGGTCTGACACACCGGTGTCAATGTGTTCTTTTTTCCATTTCCAGGAGTGTATCACCAACACCTTGGCCGCTATTTTGCGGAAATTTCGAGCTCTACTCGTTATCACCTCGCCTTCCTGCAAAGGAAAAGAGTGTAGCAGCCTCAGGTGCTATCCTTCTCCTCTCAGAATCGCGAATGCTACAATACCGCCATTGCTATGGCGGAGCTAGATCATGCTCTCACTCCATCTCAGTCTTTCGCCCAAGGGCCGGACGATGTTTACATTCAGATGTTGCAGCACCTTTCTCTTATGGGAAACACTTTATTCTCGATACGTACAATTGAATTTGGGCAGATGACACGTTTCCGGGATGCTAACGCGGAACACTGTCATACCCATACCTATGCCCATCAAGGACAAACACCTTCCTCCTAGTTACCGCCCGATTTCTCTCACTAGCTGTGTTTCAAGGTGATGCAACGTATGATTCATGCCCGGCTGGCATGGTGGTAGGGGCGAACGGTCGCAGGTTCGAATCCTGCCTCAGGCATGGATGTGTGTGATGTTCTTAGGTTAGCTAGGTTTAAGTAGTTGCAAGTTCTAGGGGACTGATGACCTCAGATGTTAACTCCCATAGTGTTCAGAGCCATTTGAACCATTTTTGAGCATGGTGGTACTAATCTTGCAATCTACTAGTCACTGCACAGTGTGGATTTCGAGCATGCCGTTCCGCAGTTGACCATCTCATCCCTTTGTCAGCCCACGTCGTGAACGGTTCTTTGCGGAAATACCAGACTGCGGCTGTTGTTTTTGATTTGGGGAAAGCCTTATGACACCTGCTGGAGAACAGGTATCCTCTGTACTCTGTACAAGTGGGACTTCCGAGGCTCTCTGCCCCGTTTCCTCCAGGAATTTTTAAAATACAGTGTTTTCAAGATACATATGGGTTCGTCCTCGTTGAACATCTTCATCCAGGAGAACGGGGTTACTCAGGGCTCCGTCCAGGGCGTCGTTCTCTTTGCTGTAGCCATTAACCCTACTACGGCCTGTCTCCCGCCAAGCACTCCGCCTCTCTTTCCATCGACGTCTTTGCGATATATTGCAGTCTTCCACGGACTTGTCTCCTTGAGCGGTGTCTTCAGCGATGTCGATCGTCTTTACTCGTGGAGTATCGACAGTGGCTTTCGCTTTTCGATTGACAAAACAATTTGTGGCGGCGCAATCGGTTTTTTCGTCCATCTTCACATCTTCGAGTTTTGCTCTTCCGTTCACTGAAACTACGAAACTCCTCGGGGCTCATGCTTGATAAGAAACTTCCTTGGTTCTCCCACGTGTCTTACCTGGCTGCACGCTGTACCTGGTCTCTCAGTGCCCTACGTGTCCTCAGCGGTACTTCACTGGGAAGCGAATCGCGCCATCCTCCTCCGTTTGTACCAATAGCTTGTCGAATAGAAACTAGGTTATGGTTGTTTCCTGTATGCATACACACGTCTTTTTTTTTTGGTCATCAGTCTACTGACTGGTTTGATGCGGCCCGCCACGAATTCCTTTCCTGTGCTAATCTCTTCATCTCAGAGTAGCACTTGCAACCTACGTCCTCAATTATTTGCTTGACGTATTCCAATCTCTGTCTTCCTCTACAGTTTTTGCCATCTACAGCTCCCTCTAGTACCATGGAAGTCATTCCCTCATGTCTTAGCAGATGTCCTATCATCCTGAACCCTTCTCCTTATCAGTGTTTTCCACATATTCCTTTCCTCTCCGATTCTGCGTAGAACCTCCTCATTCCTTACCTTATCAGTCCACCTAATTTTCAACATTTGTCTATAGCACCACATCTCACATGCTTCGATTCTCTTCTGTTCCGGTTTTCCCACAGTCCATGTTTCACTACCATACAATGCTGTCCTCCAGACGTACATCCTCAGAAATTTCTTCCTCAAATTAAGGCCGGTATTTGATATTAGTAGACTTCTCTTGGCCAGAAATGCCTTTTTTGCCATAGCGAGTCTGCTTTTGATGTCCCCCGTGCTCCGTCCGTCATTGGTTATTTTACTGCGTAGGTAGCAGAATTCCTTAACTTCATTGACTTCGTGACCATCAATCCTGATGTTAAGTTTCTCCCTGTTCTCATTTCTACTACTTCTCATTACCTTCGTCTTTCTCCGATTTACTCTCAAACCATACTGTGTACTCATTAGACTGTTCATTCCGTTCAGCAGATCATTTAATTCTTCTTCACTTTCACTCAGGATAGCAATGTCATCAGCGAATCGTAGCATTGATATCCTTTCACCTTGTATTTTAATTCCACTCCTGAACCTTTCTTTTATTTCCATCATTGCTTCCTCGATGTACAGATTGAAGAGTAGGGGCGAAAGGCTACAGCCTTGTCTTACACCCTTCTTAATACGAGCACTTCTTTCTTGATCGTCCACTCTTATTATTCCCTCTTGGTTGTTGTTCATATTGTATATGACCCGTCTCTCCCTATAGCTTACCCGTACTTTTTTCAGAATCTCGAACAGCTTGCACCATTTCATATTGTCGAACGCTTTTTCTAGGTCGACAAATCCTATGAAAGTGTCTTGATTTTTCTTTAGCCTTGCTTCCATTATTAGCCGTAACGTCAGAATTGCCTCTCTCGTCCCTTTACTTTTCCTAAAGCCAAACTGATCGTCACCTAGCGCATTCTCAATTTTCTTTTCCATTCTTCTGTATATTATTCTTGTAAGCAGCTTCGATGCATGAGCTGTTAAGCTGATTGTGCGATAATTCTCGCACTTGTCAGCTCTTGCCGTCTTCGGAATTGTGTGGATGATGCTTATCCGAAAGTCAGATGGTATATCGCCAGACTCATATATTCTACACACCAACGTGAATAGTCGTTTTGCTGCCACTTCCCCCAATGATTTTAGAAATTCTGATGGAATGTTATCTATCCCTTCTGCCTTATTTGACCGTAAGTCCTCCAAAGCTCTTTTAAATTCCGATTCTAATACTGGATCCCCTATCTCTTCTAAATCGTCTCCTGTTTCTTCTTCTATCACATCAGACAAATCTTCACCCTCATAGAGGCTGTCAATGTATTCTTTCCACCTATCTGCTCTCTCCTCTGCATATAACAGTGGAATTCCCGTTGCACTCTTAATGTTACCACCGTTGCTTTTAATGTCACCAAAGGTTGTTTTGACTTTCCTGTATGCTGAGTCTGTCCTTCCGACAATCGTATCTTTTTCGATGTCTTCACATTTTTCCTGCAGCCATTTCGTCTTAGCTTCCCTGCACTTCCTATTTATTTCATTCCTCAGCGACTTGTATTTCTGTATTCCTGATTTCCCCGGAACATGTTTGTACTTCCTCCTTTCATCAATCAACTGAAGTATTTCTTCTGTGACCCATGGTTTCTTCGCAGCTACCTTCTTTGTACCTATGTTTTCCTTCCCAACTTCTGTGATGGCCCTTTTTAGAGATGTCCATTCCTCTTCAACTGTACTGCCTACTGCGCTATTCCTTATTGCTGTATCTATAGCGTTAGAGAACTTCAAACGTATCTCGTCATTCCTTAGTACTTCCGTATCCCACTTCTTTGCGTATTGATTCTTCCTGACTAATGTCTTGAACTTCAGCCTACTCTTCATCACTACTATATTGTGATCTGAGTCTATATCTGCTCCTGGGTACGCCTTACAATCCAGTATCTGATTTCGGAATCTCTATCTGACCATGATGTAATCTAATTGAAATCTTCCCGTATCTCCCGGCCTTTTCCAAGTATACCTCCCCCTCTTGTGATTCTTGAACAGGGTATTCCCTGTTACTAGCTGAAACTTGTTACAGAACTCAATTAGTCTTTCTCCTCTTTCATTCCTTGTCCCAAGCCCATATTCTCCTGTAACCTTTTCTTCTACTCCTTCCCCTACAACTGCATTCCAGTCGCCCATGACTATTAGATTTTCGTCCCCCTTTACACACTGCATTACCCTTTCAATATCCTCATACACTTTCTCTATCTGTTCATCTTCAGCTTGCGACGTCGGCATGTATACCTGAACTATCGTTGTCGGTGTTGGTCTGCTGTCGATTCTGATTAGAACAACCCGGTCACTGAACTGTTCACAGTAACACACCCTCTGCCCTACCTTCCTATTCATAACGAATCCTACACCTGTTATACCATTTTCTGCTGCTGTTGATATTACTCGATACTCATCTGACCAGAAATCCTTGTCTTCCTTCCACTTCACTTCACTGACCCCTATTATATCTAGATTGAGCCTTTGCATTTCCCATTTCAGATTTTCTAGTTTCCCTACCACGTTCAAGCTTCTGACATTGCACGGCCCGACTCGTAGAACGTTATCCTTCCGTTGATTATTCAATCTGTTTCTCACGGTAACCTCCCCCTTGGCAGTCTCCTCCCGGAGATCCGAATGGGGGACTATTCCGGAATCTTTTGCCAATGGAGAGATCATCATGACACTTCTTCAATTACAGGCCACATGTCCTGTGGATACACGTTACGTGGCTTTAATGCAGTGGTTTCCATTGCCTTCTGCATCCTCATGTCGCTGATCATTGCTGATTCTTCCGCCTTTAGGGGCAATTTCCCACCCCTAGGACAAGAGTGCCCTGAACCTCTATCCGCTCCTCCGCCCTCTTTGACAAGGCCGTTGGCAGAATGAGGCTGACTTCTTATGCTGGAAGCCTTCGGCCGCCAATGCTGATTATTTATCAAAATTTAGGCAGTGGCGGGGTTCGAACCCGGGACCGAAGACGTTTTGATTATGAATCAAAGACGCTACCCCTAGACCACGGGTACAGAACACACGTCTATCCATCTAATACCGTGTTAATACAATCCATCGTGGAATCCATTTGGCCACTGGCGCCTTTTACATTAGCCTAGTTGAGTCTCTATGCAGAAGCTGCCAAACTTCCGCTGTTATACCGGCATGATGTTCTCCTCAGCAGATACGCATGCCGTTTGTTTGCCGTCCCCGGCCACCCATCGTATGCCTCGTTCTTCGATGACTCCCTTGACCGCCAGTATGGGCTGCGACCTTCTTCTCTGTTAACTCCCAGAGTTCGCTTTTGGCTATTGCTCTGGCAGTTTAACTTCAACTACTACCCACCACGTTCCTGAGGGGTGTGAACCCTTCACAACCTTGGCTTCGTGTGGCGGCCCGTGTTCGTCTTAGACTTCATTCGCTTCCTAATGAAACTAATCCAGATTCGACCTATCACTGTAAGTTTCTCGATCTTCGCATGGAATTTAGCGATAGTACCTTCGTGTAGACTGATGGCTCTAAAACTGACCATGGTGTCGAGTGTGCCTTCGTCATCGGTTCCGACGATTTCCGGTATCGGCTTCCAGAACGCTGCTCAATATTTACAGCAGAGCTCTTCGCCCTTTATCAGGCCCCCCAGTACATGCGGTGACACATATACTCCGATTTTCTCAGCGCCCTTCAGAGCCTTTGCGTGTTGTACACAGTCCATCCCTTAGTGTAACTGGTTCAAGAGAGTTTCCATTTGTTCGCTGTTGAGGGAGCCATCGCGATGTTCATGTTTATGATATTCATGTGGGTTCCTGATCACGTCGGTCTTGACGGAAAATAAGGTTGCTGACGCTGCTGCCAAGGCTGCAGTCGTCCTATCTCGGTGTGCTAGCTCTTCCATCCCTTGGGGTGATCTTTTTGCAGTCTGTCGGCAGATGGTGTCACTTTGGCATCACCACTGGACCTCTCTTCATGGGAACAAGTTCCGGTGAGTTAAACCTCTCCTAGCGGCTTGGTCGATCTCATCTCGGCCATCTCGCTGCGAGGAAATCATTTTAGCTAGGCTGGGTATTGGGCACTGTCGTTTTAGCCGCCGCCATTTGTTAGGTGGTGATCGGCCACTGCTTCATGCTCGTTGTCGTCAACCTTTGACCCAATGCCCTTTTTTTAAAGACTTACGTTCTCATGTGTGTTTGCCATCTGAGTTATCGCCAATTGCTGTCGACCGCGTTTTACTTTTTATTCGTCGTAGCAATATGGCGAGGGTCATTTAAACTTTGGTTAGGGACATCGCCTCTACGGCGTATTTCGTGAACTTTTCTCCACGAGTAAGTCCTTGTTCTTAGTTCGCTTTTTTCGTCGATTGGGCTTCACGTATAGTCGCTTTTGAGTTCTTTACTTCTTGATGATCCAAGGCTTATGACATGCGCTTATGACCTTAGTTCTTTTCTACGCCCTAAAACAAACAACAGAAACGATAGAAAGAGTCAGTTGAAGTTTATTCCCAACCTTGATATTAAGTCTTGCTTGCTTAATCTCACGTGAAATTCTTTCTCCGTGGATTTGATTTTCTTGTTTACTGAGAAAAGTGGACCATCTCCATTTTTCATTTGCATACTCTTTTGACACACAAAAATTTTCTCCAAAAATGTGAGTGCTATCAGTTTCGTGTCTTAACCTAGTATTGTGTAAGCTCCTCTGCCGTGTAGAAGCACTTCAAACTCTGTCAGTTTGTTGCGAATGGTTCGGCAGTTAATCAGTAGGATTGTAATAACGTCGCCAGTAGCGGACGGTTTATGTGACACTAGTTTGGGTCCTGTACTGACACTTCCGCGTCTCCTACAGCTGTCGTTACGCGAATGGAAAGCCACCTAACTAGAGGCTCCATGCCGACTTCTCTGCAAGAGATTAACACGGCTGTGGTAGCCGCACGGAACCACTCCTGAGAGTCCAGTAGCTTGTATCCGATGCACTACTACCCGTTTACTGTAACCTTCTCATGGGTGAGCGGTTCCAGGCGCTTCAGTCGGGAACCGCGCGACTGCCACGGTCGCAGGTTCGAATCCTGCCTCGGGCATGGATGAGTGTGATGCCCTTAGGTTAGTTAGGTTTAATTAGTTCTAAGTTCTAGGGGACTAATGACCTGAGCAGTTAAGTCCCATAGTGGTCAGAGCCATTTGAACCATCAGGTGCAACATGTGTACGGATGTCGTCTCTGAACGATGTTCGTAATGTTCGGTCGGCCACCGCTGCTCACACAGTGCGTCGACCTCGACGTGCGTCTGTACTATGCGGACGTACAGAATCTGATCTCCAGCTGTGGGAAATTTCCACAGACCACTGTTGAAACCAGCGACACACCACCGATACACAGTGCCAAACACTTGCAGTAATACGTCGATACGTTCATCCTGCTTCCCGCTGTCCCACAATTCGACCCTGTTCAAATGCCTGACGTTGTTCAACAAGAGTACTTACTCGACGGTGGGGCATATTTCTGCCCTAGATTGAATGTTTCAATTACTGTTCCCCTCTAAACTCGTCACATCTACTGTCCGCAGTGTCAAAACAAAGGGTGCACAGACTGCCCCCCTAAGCGCCATCAGATCGCCGATGACAGTGTAAATGAATCAATAAATCTGCAAGCTGTATCCCTGTGCCACTGACCATAACCCCTGAGGGCTTTGCATTTTTTCAGGCAGTGTATAAATTTGTTGTGCTGTGGCGGGTGTTGGATTTGTGTATATGTTGGCCACGACAACGAGTAACTGTTGTTCATAGTAGCTTACCCGCATTCCCATTTTCTTCACTATTAGACCTACTTTTGCATTGCGTGTTTCTGATTTTGTGTTTACAACCCTGTACTAGTCTGACAAAAAGACCTGTTTATCCTGTTAACGAACTTCACTAATCTCCACTACATCTAACTTCAACCTATCTACTCGCCCTTTTCACCTACCCAATTAAGGGATCTAATATTTCACACTTCGTCCCCTAGAATAACAGTTTCGTTTTTCCTGATGACAATATTCTTCTGAGTAGTCTCCTCCCAGAGATCCGAATTGTGGACCATTTTACCCCCGGGGTATTTTACCCAGGATTCCACTGTTAACGCATACAGTGGAGTTGGATAAAAAAAAATGGTTCAAATGGCTCTGAGCACTATGGGACTCAACATCTTAGGTCATAAGTCCCCTAGAACTTAGAACTACTTAAACCTAACTAACCTAAAGACATCACACACACCCATGCCCGAGGCAGGATTCGAACCTGCGACCGTAGCAGCCTCGCGGTTCCGGACTGCAGCGCCAGAACCGCACGGCCACCGCGGCCGGCCGGAGTTGGATACTCTCGGGGAAAAATCACGTCTGTAATTTCCCATTGCCTTCAGCTGTTTGCAGTAACAGCACAACAAGGCCATTTTGATTAATATTAAAAGGCCAGATTAGTCGCTCATCCAGACTGAAAAGGCTACTGCCGTCTTTAGGATTCTCAATCCCAGAGTCACACAAGCCACTCCATATCGTCAAAGTGTATAGTTCATGGGGGACTTGGGAAGCGTGGGATGGAGGGAGGGGGGGGGGGGGGAACACACAGAGACATATAGGATAAACAGCGTAATTTTCAGCGGCGCGTGACGCGTTGGTTACTTGAACAGAGCGCGACTTGGAGGGGGAGACCGTTTAACACCTGCGGTGCTGTGCTTCCTACTCTTCCCTCCCCTGCGGGCCTGTGCTGTGGAGCCATTATTCCGTTCGGTGGGTCAGCTAACGACTGAGCAGACGGGGGCGAGTTCTTTACCCCTGTATAACCAACTATTTACCCTTTCGTACAAATACCTGCCGCTTTTTCCGCGCTGTCAATTGGGCTTAGATTAAGAGTACGGTCAGTCTTAATAGACAATGCAGTTCGCATAATGGTTCATGCTTCGTAACAAATGAAATAGTATCTCGAAGAGAACGACCTTCATGTCAACCAGCATGGATTCCGGGAAAATCGTCATGTGAAACCCAACCCACACGTTTCACATAATATTCTGAAAGCATTGGATCGTGGCAGTCAGGTAGATGTAGTATTTCTTGATACGCCAAAAGCAATTGTCTCAGTATCACACCTATGCTTATTATCGAAAGTACGGTTGTAAGGTGTATGAATCGAAGTTTATGAATGGACTGAGGATTTCTTGATAGCGAGAGCGCAACATATTTCGGATTGGAAATCATTGAGATACAGAAATAACTTCAGGTGTTACCAAGGGAAATGTGTTGGGTCTCTTTCTAATCATGTTTTATATTAATGATCTTGTGGAAAATATTAATAAAAACCGCAGAGTACTCGCTGATGATGCAGTTACCTTTAATGAAACACTGTGTGAAAGAAAGCTGCACAAATATTCAATCTAATCTTGATAAGATTTAAAAGTGGTGCAAAGATTGGCAATTTGCTTTAAATTTCAGAAATGTAAAGTGGCGCGTTTTACAAAGCGAAAAACATAGTGTGCTATGGTTACATTATCAATAAGTCGCAGTTGGAATTGATCAACTCTTACATATACATGGGTGTAACCATTTGCAAAGGTTTGAAATGGAACGATACATAGCCCCAGTCATAGGTGAAGCTTGTGTGGGGACTTTAGTTCATTGGTAGAAAGCTAGGGAAATGCAATCAGACAACAAAGGAAATTGCTTACAGAACACTCGTGCGATCCGTCCTAACATACTGCTCAAGGTGTGTGTAGGGATCCTGAACGTTTACGAAAGAGGGCAGCACGAATAGTCGCAGGTTTGTTTTACCTGTGTAAGTGTGTCACAGAGATGCTGAAGAAACTGAACAGCCAGACACTTGAAGATAGACTCAAACTATACAGAGAAAGACTAGGTTAGAGATGCATTATTAATATTGCGACTTCAGTTGCAATATTTTGCGTATTTTCTGGTTACTGTCCACTGCGATTCGGAGCTACAACTCCATTTTCAATGGCTCTCTCTACCTATGGACGTTAAATGTACTTCAGTTTTTCACATAACAAAAGAACACAGTTGTTAGTTCTATGAGAAAACTATCTCAGGCGCGATTAATCAGGGAGATAAATTATTGTAACGTATTACCTGTGGAAATGAGCGTACGGCATTGTGGACCGCGAGTCCCCCATTCGGGGAAGTTCGGCCGCCGAGGGCAAGTACTTGTTGCATTCGACGCCACATTGGGCGACTTGCGCGTCGGAGATGGGGATGAAATTATGATGACAACACAACGCCGAGTCCCTGGGCGGAGAGAATCTCCTGCCCCAGCTGGGAATCGAACCCGGGCCCCTTGGCGTGGCATTCCGCCCCACTGACCACTCAGGTAGCGGGGGCGGACACGTATTACCTGTGTTTGACCAGATAACATTTGTCTGCTAAGTTGATGAAAAACTTCTACATTTTGAATAATTTAGCATGTTTATGAGAGTATTATGAGACTCAAATGAGGTATATATAACCTATGTTACAGTTGAGAGGCACCCACATGCCTTGCTCATACTGTGGCATCATGCAGTCAGGCCTGCAAGATGAATGGTCTGCCAAGCGAGTGGATTTATTCTTATTTATTTCTCGAGTAACATCAATGACTGATTATGAGCTCTAGTACCCATAATTAAGCTACAAATTATTCTCCTGTTCGAATATTACGCAACGGAAACGGATAACACACATCTGACTATTACTAGTTTACACAACTCTGACTGTGCACTACGCACTGGAAATACCACATTTTCTTTCTTACCCAACGGCTTTGATCAACACGTGGCCATTGCACTGAATTTGAATGGCGCACACATTATAAATTCTGGATATCATGACTACACACTACTCGAAGAACAAGGCCACCAATCTTTTTCTTTCACTATCTTTTTTATTCCGATAAATTCTATTATGGTTCAAAGATAACCTAAACACACCATTACATTTTATACAACAATTGTACATGAGAAACTCCGCCCAGTGGGTCTCTATCTTATGGTTTCGTAATTATCTAACGCTACAGTGCACTTTCTGGATAGGATGGTGGATCTTTTGCTATATCTCACACTTCGACTCTCACACCCATCATCACCCCCCCAGGGGGCCCACAATTCTTTTTTGTGGACACGTGCGTAGCGAGCACGGGACCCCAAGCTAATGTGGCCCTCCTTCCTTTCCGGGCTGCATACCTTCCCTTCCCTTTCAGCATCCTTCCCCGTCCCCCATCTTCGCCCCCCCCCCCTCACCACTGGCTCTTTCCTTCCCTTTCTCCCCCTCTGGGAGTATGGTTTGTGCCTATGTCCAGAGACGGACGCTCGAAACTGTTCCAAATTCCTTGCTATCTACACTTGCAAGTCCTCGTCCTTCCTCTGTCCATCTCTTTTCCTTCCCTCTTCTCTTTGCCCTTTTCTCCGCTGCGGCGTTTGAGACCCCCTCTTCTTTCCTTTCCCTTTCTCTTTTTTCCTCCCTGTGCGTGTCTGAAGGCCGACCCATGCACTTCCATGCGTAGCCGGTGACGGGGTAACGTGTAATTCCCCGCCCCGGGTAGACAGGTAGGACACGTACGTACCCCCTGGTAACGGCCAGGCCCAGGGAGGGGTGATTACCCGAGCTGATACCTTCCGAAAGTGCCGATTGGTCCCTCCGTCCGTTTGTCGGGAGGTGTGACCTGAGGTGTGAACAATCACCTAAGGCGGGTGTGCCCTCAGTGAGGGCCCCCACAAGGGAGGATCGCGCCATCGGAGACGCCGGTAATCATGGGGGATTCTTCCGCAATGGTTTCCTCACCTTCCACTATGTCTGCTCACAAACGCAAGTTCACTGAGTCTCAGCCACAGACGGTTCTTCCATCGTTGCCACAGTTCCTTGTTGTTTCTCGGTCTGACGAAGGTCACGACTTCTCCACGGTCAACCCTTTCATTATTCAGAAAGGTGTCGACGCAATTGCAGGTCCTGTAAAGTCTTGTTCCAGATTACGGAATGGCACCCTGTTGTTAGAAACACACAGTGCCCTCCAGGCTCAAAAATTGCTGCGTACTTCTCTGCTCCACACCTTCCCTGTCCGGGTGGAACCGCACCGTACCTTAAATTCCTCGCGTGGAGTCTTTTATACACGCTCCCTCGATGGATTGTCTGACGAAGACATTCAGCACTACCTGTCTGACCAGGGCGTAACGGCTGTTCATAGGTTTATGAAAAGGGTTGACACGAACGTCATTCCAACCCGCACTGTCTTCTTGACATTTGATAAAGTTCAACTCCCATCGAAAATCAAAGCAGGCTATGAGATAATTTCCGTTCGCCCTTACGTCCCAAACCCTACGCGTTGCTATCGATGTCAGCGGTTCAATCACACCAGCCAGTCCTGTTCCAATCCGGCCAAATGTGTTACGTGTGGCAAGGATGCCCATGAGGGTGCTTGTCCACCTCCATCCCCTCGCTGCATCAACTGTATGGGTGACCACGCTGCTTCCTCTCGATATTGCCCCGTTTTTAAGGACGAAAAGCTCATCCAGGAAATAAGAGTGAAGGAAAAGGTGTCGACCTTTGCTGCTCGAAAATTATTCGCCAGTCGACAGCCCACCGTGCCTCAGACAGGAAAATACAGCACTGTCCTTGCTTCTCCTCGGCCAACAAAGGAGGCGGCCACGCAGACTTGCGACCTCACCTTTAGTACCACGGTCGTCAGATCGGCCAGCGCAAAGATCGCCCGTTCAACCTCACCTCTTTCGCCTGCCCACTCTATGGCTCACCCTTCGTCGGGTTCTGCTAAACCTCGAGCCCAAAAGTCAGGCGCCAAGTCTTCGAAAAAAGAGCATACTCGTGAAGAGTTTTTACGTACCGCAACTTCACAACCATCGGTTCCTCCTTCATCTAAACATCATACTTCCAAGAAGGCTACAAAGAAACACAGTTCCTCTCCTTCTCCGCCAAGGCGAGTCCCATCTACAGCACCACCTGGCGGAAATCGCCCTCGGCCGTCTTCTGTGTCGCCGAGGCGCACTGCTGGCGGCCGGTCAACCGGCCGATCGCTGGTGGCAGGAGCTGCTCCTGACCAACCTATGGATCAGGATCTTCTGCCTTCGACTGAATGCCATTCCATGGCGTCGGTCGCAAGCTCTGAGCAGTCGTTGAGTTGACAGCACCCTTGGTCACATTCTTCCATTTTCTGTTCACCCTATGTCCATTATCCACTGGAATATCCGCGGCATTCGAGCCAATCGGGATGAATTGTCGATCCTCTTACGATCCTACTCGCCGGTCATCTTCTGTCTTCAGGAAACAAAGCTGCGTCCCCATGACAGCTTTGTTCTCCCTCATTTTCAGTCCGTCTGATATGACCTCCCCTCTGTTGAAGGCACTCCAGCCCATGGAGGACTCATGATTCTTCTCCATGATACTCTCCATTATCACCCAATCCCCTTAAACAGTTCCTTCCAAGCTGTCGCCGTCCGTCTTTCCCTTTCTGGATACACGTTCTCTCTTTGTACGGTATACATTCCATCGTCCACACCAATGGCACGAGCTGATCTCCTTCATCTTCTTGGTCAGCTTCCACCCCCCTATTTGTTGGTTGGGGACTTAAATGCCCACCACCCGCTTTGGGGATCTCCACATCCTTGTCCACGTGGCTCACTATTGCTAGACGTCTTCCACCAAGCGGATCTAGTTTGCCTCAACACTGGGGTCCCCACATTTTTGTCTGCCTCCACGACAAATTTATCTCATTTGGACCTTGCGGTCGGTACTGTTCCGCTAGCTGGGCGCTTCGAATGGTTCGCCCTTGATGATACACACTCGAGTGACCACTTTCCATGTGTTCTTAGACTGCAGCCTCAACTGCCATATATGCGCTCGCGACGCTGGAAGTTTGCCCAAACCGATTGGACACTTTTTTCGTCTCTAGCGACATTCGATGACCCTCTCTTTCCCAGCGTCGACGATGAGGTCACACATATTACCGACGTTATTCTTACAGCTGCGGAACGTCCAATACCACGCACCTCCGAATTGCCCCGGCGCCCCCCAATTCCTTGGTGGAACGAGGCATGCCGTGACGCAATACGTGAGCGGCGACGTGCTCTTCGCATTTTCCGTCACCATCCAACTTTGGCCAACTGTATCCGATATAAGCAGCTCCGTGCGCGATGCCGTCGCGTCATCCGCGATAGCAAGAAGGCAAGCTGGAAATTCTTTATTAGCTCATTTAATACCTTCATTCCCTCCTCTGGAGTTTGGAGTCGGCTTCGACGGTTCTCAGGCGCGCCTAGTTTCTCCCCGGTCTCTGGGCTCACTGTCGCGCATGATACCTTAGTGGACCCCGTCGCAATTTCTAACTCATTGGGTCAGCACTTTGCTGAGATTTCGAGCTCTTCAAATTACCCGCCAGCGTTTCTCCCGAAGAAACGTGCAGCGGAAGTGCGACATCTTGCTTTCTCCTCTCAAAATCACGAAAGCTACAATACTGTTTTCTCCATGCGGGAACTCCAACATGGCCTCTCTTCTTCTCGCTCCTCCGCCCCAGGACCGGATGGTATCCATGTCCAAATGTTGCTGCATTTATCAACCCATAGTCTGCGTTACCTCCTTCGCCTTTATAATCGAATTTGGACCGACAGTATCTTTCCCGGACGATGGCGGGAAGCTATTGTCGTTCCAGTTCCGAAACCTGGAAAGGACAAACATCTCCCCTCTAGCTATCGCCCCATTTCTCTCACGAGTAGTGTCTGTAAGGTTTTGGAGCGTATGGTGAATTACCGTTTAGCTTGGTGGCTGGAATCCCGCAGTCTTTTAACACCTGCCCAATGCGGATTCCGAAAGCATCGTTCTATCGTTCTGCAGTTGACCATCTTGTTGCTCTCTCCACTTATATCATGAACAATTTTCTCCGGAAACGCCAAACAGTAGCAATATTTTTTGATCTGGAGAGAGCATACGATACCTGTTGGAGGACAGGCGTCCTCCGCACACTGTTCTCTTGGGGCTTTCGAGGCCGACTGCCCCTTTTTCTTCGCGAATTTATGGCAGAGCGCACATTTAGGGTGCGGGTGAACACTACTCTCTTCCGTACTTTCTCCCAAGAAAACGGGGTACCCCAGGGCTCCGTGCTGAGTGTTGTACTGTTTGCCATCGCCATAAATCCAATTATGGATTATCTCCTTCCTGATGTTTCGGGCTCCCTCTTTGTGGACGATTTTGCGATCTACTACAGCTCTCAACGGACCAGCCTTCTTGAAAGACGTCTTCAAGGATGTCTCGATCGCCTCCACTCTTGGAGCATCGAAACCGGCTTCCGTTTCTCACCCAGTAAGACCGTTTGTGTTAATTTTTGGCGACGTAAGGAGTTTCTTCCGCCCTCCTTGCATCTAGGTCCTGTCAACCTTCCGTTTTCCGACGTCGCTAAATTGTTGGGTCTTGTTTGACAGAAAACTGTGCTGGTCCTCCCACGTTTCCCATCTTTCGGCTCGCTGTCTGCGTTCCCTTAACACGCTCCGTGTCCTGAATGGTACCTCCTGGGGAGCGGACCGAGTGGTCCTTCTCCGCCTCTATCGCGCCTTAGAGCGCTCGAAATTGGATTATGGAAGCATAGTCTACTCCTCTGCTCGGCCGTCTATTCTTCGGCGTCTCGACTCTATCCACCACCGTGGATTACGTTTAGTGTCTGGAGCTTTTTACACCAGCCCTGTGGAAAGCCTTTATGCTGAGACTGCTGAACCTCCGCTGTCCAATCGGCGGGCAGTCCTTCTGAGTCGTTATGCTAGCCATCTGTCTTCCATGCCTGCTAATCCAGCCCATGACCTTTTTTTCGACGCCTCCTTTGATGTAGGGTATGCAGGCCGCTCCTCCTCCCTACTACCCCCGGGAGTCCGCTTCCGTCAACTGCTCCATTCTCTTTCCTTCCGCTTTCCCAAAACCTTCTTGACAAGTTGGGGTACAGCACCGCCTTGGCTCCGTCCCCGGATCTACTTGCTCCGTGACCTTTGTCAATTTCCCAAGGATGGTACCCCTACACTTGTTTACCGTCGGGCATTTGCTGCTCTATGTGCACAAATGATGGACGCCACATTTATTTACACCGACGGCTCGAAAACATCGTTAGGTGTAGGGAGTGCCTATATTGTTGGCGACACCCCAAATCACTTTCGACTTCCCGACCAGTGTTCGGTTTATACTGCGGAGCTTTACGCTGTTCTCCAGGCTGTCTACTACATCCGCCGCCATCAGCGGATACAGTACGTAATCTGCTCAGATTCTCTCAGCTCTCTCCTCAGTCTCCAAGCTCTTTACCCTGAGCACCCTCTGGTCCACCGGATTCAGGACTGTCTGCGCTTGCTCCACCTGGGGGGCGTCTCGGTGGCGTTCCTCTGGCTCCCGGGACACGCTGGTATCTGTGGGAATGAGGCGGCCGATATAGCGGCCAAGGCTGCAGTCTCTCTTCCTCGGCCAGCTATTCAGTCGCTTCCCTTCACCGATCTACGGAGCGGTTTATGTCGCAAAGTTGCTCATTTATGGCATGCGCATTGGTCAACACTTCCCCATAATAGATTGCGGGAAGTGAAAGCCCTTCCTTGCGCTTGGACCTCTTCCTCCCGAACGCGTCGTCGGGAGGAGGTAATTTTAGCTAGACTCCGGATACGGCACTGTCTTTTTAGCCATCGACATCTTTTAAGCGGCGATCCTCCCCCACTCTGTCCCCACTGCTCTCAGCTGTGGACGGTAAGACACCTTTTAATTGAATGCCCCTATTTTAATCCGTTACGCTCCCATCTACAGCTATCGCCTGATCTAACGTCGATTTTAGCAGATGACACGCGCTCAGCCGACCGCGTTCTCCAGTTTATTAGTGACAGTGAAATGACGTCAGTCATTTGAAGCTTTTTTTGGGGACAACCAACCCCTTTCTGTAGTGGATTTTTAAGCATTCCTTCTGCTTTTAGTTTCTCAAATTTTATGACTTTGTTCCCATTGCTGCTGGTTTTAAATTTCGGTTTTTTACTGTTTCCTAAGTCACGGGCTGGGCGCTAATGACCATAGAAGTTTTGCGCCCTAAAACCGAAAACAAAAAAAAACAAATAACCCATCATCACGAAAATTTCCTCCAGACCGAGAGGTACAAAAAGGAACATGCATAACCCACTGCCTCTGAACCTATCTTGCTACTCTCCCATTCAAACAACACATACTTCAATTACATGAAATACATCACACTGGCAACATACAATACATCACAAAGAATGGTCACAACGTTAGAATCACTTCACTTTCAGCTTTCCCACTTGAATTAGTATCATCCCAGTTTCACACGACACTGCCCCATTTCGTAACTTTTCTTTCTTACTACGAACTCTGGAGGATATATGCACGTCTTCCTGTGCAATGCAAGCCAAGTGGCGTTGCTGGATAGACGGCTGACTCACCTTGCTTCTCTCTGAGTATTAGAGTTTGAATCCAGCGTCACACGGAAACATAACACGCAAAGTAATACTAAGATAATATTCGTCACACACGCGAGCCCTCAACTGATACCATGGACGAGCACTTCTCTTTATCCGTTGTCTCACACAGATTGAGACTCACACAGTACTCACCACGTGGAAGTAATCGTCTCTAATTTCAAGTCCTGCACACGCCTTTTCTTAAATATTTCCAACTTATAGTACACACGCCAGTAATTCAGCTTAACTTTAGCACTCGGAAGTATTTCAACTTAGTACTAGCACTCGCAAGTATTTCAACTTATTGCTACACGTGGTTTCATTGTGACCGTCGGTCACTTCCGAAGAGTACTACGATCCCCTTAATATTACCTGCCTGTCATTTAATTCTCCCCGCAAAAGTTCCTGAAATAGAGAAACAATTATTCCAAACTACTCTTAGGTATTTCACATGCATACCATTCTCTCCACTCTTTTTGTCTTTGCGGAGCACACCTAAGACAGGTCTTACCAACACAAGATTCAGCGCCAGAGTGCTGAAACATGGCCGTTCTTCAGGTCATCTCGCACCTCCGCCGAGGTGGGGGAGCACCTTGCTACCGTATTGGTCAGCCACATTTCAGGTGCTCAAAGCTCAGGTAAGTTTCATCTCTCTGGTTCTACCAAAGGTGACCAAAGGACCGTCTCAAAGATGATCATATATTGCACATTCACTATCTGGGATTAGCAGACGACCATACATTCATAAATTTCGCAGATCTCACCAAACTGGATGTAGGGATTTATTTTGTGGGAGTGCACATGTGATCAATTAAATAAATAAATTGTCCGTCTTTCCCACACTGGTATCCGGCTTCGGTGTATTAAGTGAAATTGAGTTATTATTACAAAAAATATGTTGTTCTGACAAGAATAACGAAGAATGTTGTACCTATTTGCAATGTCGGGCGGTACTGTATCCTTTCACACTGATTTGATGGAGTACTGAATTTCGTATTTCCGTTTATCCATATTGACGAGGCCAGTGTAAGTGGAATGATATATGAGGTGGTGATGAGAGGGAGAGGGGCGGGGGCGGGTATGGAGATTGTGTTCACTACGACTTGTGAGGTTATTGTATTAAGAAACCCTCGTGACTGAATATAGAAAGTAATCTGTTGTGTTGGCTACGTGTCTTTTCATTCAGCATGTTAGTGGTTTGGAATATCTGTTCCTCTAGTACGTTGAGTTTTGTGTCTGAGGATTGTCTGTGGCCATCTGTGAGATCCTTATTGATGCCTAGATGGCCGTGTTTGCTGCCATAAAGATGAGTTTCCATTGCAGAGTTATGTACATTTAAACATTGAGCTGACTAGTGTTCATTCTTTCCTATGGCAAATGATCTGCGTGTTCTATGTAAATGCTGGATCGGTCTGGCCATGAGTTCGTGTAACCAGATGAATGCTTAGTTTGTCAAGTCTGTTGCAACTGTGAGAAAGTATATGCTTTATTTTTTGTGTAATAGCTCATTTTAATGCCATATCTTTTTTGAAATGATTTGCAATTTAAGAGGCTCTTTCAGTGTATGGGATAAAGAAATATTTTATAGTTTTAATTTCTTTTGGTAACAATTGTGTTCTTTCATTTCTATTTTCTTTCTTTTCCATGTTACAACAGATTGCTTTCTATATTCAGTCATCACTGTATTTAAAACAACCGCACAAGAATTAATGAACACAATTCCATTGTCACTGTCTCAAACATAAATACACCCTGTCACCTCCATCTCTTTCCAAGTACCCCCGGTATTGTACTCAGTACTCACTGCCACTTTGCAGTAGGTTGTTTTACTTCAGGTGTATGCATACACTTAAAGTGTGTGAAACCCGTAACAAATAGGACTAACAGAGGATACTGAACGTATACGGAGAAGGGCAGCACGAATGATCACAGGTTTGTCTGAACCGTAGGAGAGTGTCACAGAGATACTGTGGGAACTGAACGGAAATACTCTTGAAGATAGACATAAATTGTCCCGAGAAAGTCCGTTAAGTTTCAAGAGCCTGCTTTGTGACTCTAGGACTATACTACAACCCCCTACGTATCGCTTTCATAGGGATCGTGAGGATAAAACTAGAACAACTACTGCACGCACAGAGGAATCGAACAGTCAATCCTCTAACACTCCATACGTGATTGGAATGGGAGGAAACCCTAATAACTGGCACAATGGGACGTACCCTCTGCCATGCACCTCACGGTGGTCTGCAGAGTATAAATGTAGATGTAAGTGGAAATGTATATAAAATGATGTTGTTACCGTATAAATTACACATTTCACAATAAGAACAGTAAACAGTAGCGAGTATTTTGAGTCACTCTCTATGGTAATCAGCACAACAAATGTTGTGTTGAATATGTTAGAATATCAAACAAAACTTAACTGTCCCTCCAATAAATAATTTATTATTTTATTTCATGCATCTGTGTAACCGGAAGTAATACAAAGTTCAATATTCCATCATATCACTGTAACACAGGTTAAATATACGTCACTCGTGTCATGTAGTACTCTAATAAACATGGCAGATTGTTCAGAATGTAGATGCAGATGCAAGCGTTTTCTACCAATGCAGAAGACGAAAGTTACGTGGTCAAAAGTGGGCGATATGTTACACTATTTGCTCTATTTCTCTCATTAATTTCGCCTTAGTTCTCACATAAAACTAACAACTGTGTCGTTCTGTAATTGGTAGGTGAAAAGCTGAAGCAGATTTAACGCCCATATGTCTATACAGTCCTTATAAATGAATTTGTAGCTCCGAAACACGTTGAACAGAAATTAAAAACAAAACAAAAAAATATTGTGACTGAAGACGGAATACGATTAATAAAATCCTAACCTAAAAGTTAGTTATGGACAACCTACGACTTAAGATACGTTAATAAAATAAAGCCGAGAAACACTACTTACAAAGTTTCATGAATGAGCTTTAAATGATGACTCTAGGAATTGTACAAGCCCATACATATCGCTCCCGTAGGGATCGCGAAGACGAGATTTGCTTAATTACAATGCGCACAGAGGCGTTTAAAGTCATTCTTCTCGCGTTCCGTAAGTGATTGGAACAAGAAGATACAACATAACTGGTATTTTGGGGAGTGCCGTCTGCATGCACTTCAAAATGGTTGCAGAGTATGGATGTAGGTGTAGATATAGATGTTGATAGCATGCCCATTTACATTGTCTGATGAATGATGCGCTCTTTCGCACAGCCGTCTGGTCATCGGACATTAGGATTGATCAGCCTATAAGTTGTGAGGAGCCAGTGTTCAACAGTGTGTCTCGTGGTGAATGGGACGGGAAATTACAATACTTTGAAGCGTGTAGTGTTGAGCCTTGTTTCCGAGGTTCTTGCGTTTCTCTTGACGTTCACGTAGATGTCTCTGTTTTACACAATATTAGGCCGCGTATTGACATTAAAAACACAGTTCTTAACGTTTCCCAGCCAACCAAAGGACGAATAATTGTTTTTTAATCTGCGTGTTTTTTACTGAAAATTAACGGAAAGTTCAATATCGATAAAGTTGGAGTTCCAGATCAGCTGGATCAGGACGCGGATTGGAACAGTTAATGATTTGACAAAAGGAATCGCGTCAGTGTTCGCGTACGGTTATTAAAGCAACCGGAAAAGTCTTAAATATATGCTTAGCCGGAAGGAACTTGCATACTGCTCCACAGCTTGAATCCATTACAGTAATGAGGTCAGTAAACGAAAGCTTCCTGTGCATACCACGATGTTTTCCTAGTCTTTGTCGTGTCTTAGTGGATGAACCTCACGTTCCTATGACATGCGTACCGGTAAACTATGGTAGACAGTGACAGCGTCGATTTAATGGGATGATTTTTTCACATGCCGAAAGTACCGAACGGAAGCTGCTAAGTGCTGGAAAAATAGTACAACTAACCTGGAACGGAACATTAAAGCTATGTTTCGGAATCTGGCAGCCATTGAGTCATAAGGCGTTGTTACAGGTTTTTGCTCTGTCACGAGCAACCATTAACGACTGAAACTGTGCTCTATGTTGCAACTTCATCTGGCTACCACCTCTGCGAGCTGTCAGGTCACCAGAGCACGTTCCATACGCCTCCCAGTTTGCCAGCATCTCTTGTCACGATTTTCGAAAAGCTGCGGGGCTCCCCGTTAATCATGCACGACTAGCGGTCTGGGAGATTTGTGACCAGCCCGCAGAATAGAGACGGTTTCCTAACAAACTTTCTCGCTCCACAGCCGCCCATCTGCCGGAAATGTTTCTGCGAAGGCCGGAGATGAAAGTTCGGCTCCGACGTACAGTTATTATGCAGGAGTTTAGTTATAGCGCATGCGGTGTTCAAAAGGGCGAGATTTCATTCCTGTATTACGTAACTAATTTTCTCTTATACAGTCTCTACGCTAGTCCCTGATGTTCAGAAAAGCTTGTGACATTGGTTTAGTACGCTGGATCCGTCCGTGATATGATGTTGATAGCAAATTTGGCAGAGAAATAACCGAGTACGAGAGTGGCCCACGTAGTAAATTCTGTTCAGTAGGCTGCTGCAATGGTGCACGTGTGTGACGGTGTGTTACTATTTACTTCTCTATCGCTTTTCGTCTGTTGCTAAATACTTTTCCAGATATTACTTTTTTGAAAATTGAACTGACGCCGAAACATGTACAAAAAACAAAAAAAAGCAGCCATCTGTTCAAAACCTTAGCGACCTCGTTCTAGCAAGGCACGGGCTTGAAATCGAAGTGATCAGCGAAAAATAACAGGACTGTACGCGAAATAGGATGCAAAAATAAATGAAGAATTCTTAGCCCAAGTGGACCGAATATAGATTTTTGAGGACGTACATCTGTAATAATAAAAATGGCTGCAACACGCAAACTGAGTATGCAACACAAAAATCTGACAAGCAGTCGTACGAGAGGTAGTTTTATTTATCACTTCGACAAAATACAGCTGCGATCTTGAAAATAAGTGATGGTGTTAGTACTTACGTCCATAATGACTCTTCAGCGCGACACATTTTTCCCGGTGCTAGATGAGTTGGAAACCTTGGTTGTAGGTTTTCAGGAAGTGTTCCAAGTCGAAAATCACGTTCTCGTCATTCTGGATATGCCTGCCGCAAAATGGTCTCTTCCTCCCAGGAAAAAGGAAGAAATGATTGTGTGCCGTTGATATACTCTTTCTACGGGGTCAATCAACAAACTATTCTCCCAACCAGTTTCAATAACAAGCGACAATCAATCAGGTATCTTTAACGGTAATGATAAGGGAAAGGATTAATTCGCCCCAACGCTTCACTTTAGATCTTGCATTTATTGTCACACCCTTCAGTGTAAACCACAGAACAAGCAAGTGTAACAAGGAGAGAATATTTGCACTCGTAATATCTGCTATGTAACTTAAGAATTACTTAATAAACAATAGGAATCTAAAGTTATTCCTTCTTAACAAACATATGTTTAAGACCATAAATAATAAAGATCAACGGTTAATAAAGTCCCATAAACTCGAGCAAGGATCACCTTTTCAGTCTCTGAATGAAGTCAGTAGGTGACATAGGGGACAATCAGATGTACATTAAATGTTACACCATTAAGGACGATCACTCATTAAGAATTATAACCACAAATTAAAGAAGATTCATTTAAAGCAATTAACATCAACAGCAAATAATTAAGTCACGTCTCAGCAAATGTATCAAAACCAAATCTTTTAGTTCTATAACAATATTAGATAGTGAAATACGCCAGATTACCAACACAGAAGGCTAAATTTTACCAAACAGCAATTTCTCCAAACCTATAGCTATCTTAATAGTGTACAATAGTTAGGTTATCCAGAACTACTCTAATTCGTCTTTCTTCGACGTAACGGTGGAGTAGATAATTAACCTCTTATTTCATTCTCCTGGAACACTGAGCGGCAATAGACACTCGGGAAACTCTTACCCCAGCGTGGCTTGGGAAAGAGGATGGCTCCACCAGGAGGAGGAAACATTTACCCGAACTGGAAAGGGAACTCGTCTAACACGAGTCACTATATTTGACGAAGACCAGTTTCCGATTTCTAATCATTAACCAAAGCTTGATGGCCAGCGGACGAAAATTACGGAGGCAAAGGTAGCTTTATTTGTGCTTAGAAGAATTGATAACTTCTGGAAGTGAGCCGCGCGGGATTAGCCGAGCGGTCTAGGCGCTGCAGTCATGGACTGTGAGGCTGGTCCCGGCGGAGGTTCGAGTCCTTCCTCGGTCATGGTGTGTGTGTGTGTTTGTCCTTAGTATAATTTAGGTTAAGTAGTGTGTAAGCTTAGGGACTGATGACGTCAGCCCGCATCTCGTGGTCGTGCGGTAGCGTCCTCGCTTTCCACGCCCGGGTTCCCGGGTTCGATTCCCGGCGGGGTCAGGGATTTTCTCTGCCTCGTGATGGCTGGGTGTTGTGTGATGTCCTTAGGTTAGTTAGGTTTAAGTAGTTCTAAGTTCTAGGGGACTGATGACCATAGATGTTAAGTCCCATAGTGCTCAGAGCCATTTGAACCATTTTTTTGATGACGTCAGCAGTGAAGTCCCATAAGATTTCACACACATTTTTTTGCAAGTGAGATTCCGGCAGAACTACCGCCGTAGTATCAATACGGGACTTCGGACCTGAGGAGAGCAAGTCAACAACGGTCTCTACCCAATAGACCCAACATTTGAGACAGACCGAGCAACCGACATCAGTCGTGGCTAGAAGGATTACCAAATAGAAACTCTAGCACTACCTTAAATACAATTAAATAGAGCACTTAAATGCCACGGGGACTGAACTCCATAACACAAGAATATATATACACAATAACAATGACTAAAGTTAAATATGCCTACGTACTAAAACACAACAGATATTGGCGAACATTAACTTAATCTCGGATTTGAGACATCCATAAAATTAATTGGGTCTATCTCTCCGCCAGACAGTACGAGTTATTTAACATTGCCGGCCGGAGTGGCCGCTAGAGTCTGGAACCGCGCGACCGCTGCGGTCGCAGATTCGAATCCTGCCTCGGGCATGGATGTATGTTCTCTCCTTAGGTTAGTTAGGTTTAAGTAGTTCTAAGTTCTAGGGGACTGATGACCTCAGAAGTTAAGTCCCATAGTGCTCAGAGCCATTTAAACCATTTTATTTAACATTTTACAACGAGCTTATCCAAACAGTGACCTACGCCGCCCATGGAAAAACGACTTGCAGAAGGCTTACAGCCAAACAATTTTTTTTTTCTTTACGACGCGCACCTAAGCCAGCATGGCGTTCAAATGCACGATCATACAAGGGAGCAGTAACACACACGCAAGGCAATTTCCGATCACAAACTCAAAGTAGAGAAACGTTGCCACACAGTTATTAATAACTCCCACAACACCGGGAGATTGGCCCCGCCAGACGACGACCGTTGCACTAACTAGATCAAAAATCGTACTTTCAGTGACGACACCACCTTCTGGAGCTTACTGGTTACTGGCAGCCGCAGAGGGACTTCATAGCTTCCTCAACCCATGAACGGAAACCAAACGTTCTCCACAGATTTACGGCCTCTTGTGTCCTCACGCCCCGGGTTTTTGGGCCCATCCAGACCTGGCATAGAGGGACCGAGCGACCCGCTGCAGAACGGTCGTCCAGGGCCAAACACTCGTCTCAACTTCACGTCCGCCCTCGGCTCGGCGCACAGAGCCTCCTCCTCGCGGAGGTTCCGCAACGCCCTCTAGGAAAGCGCGGAAACTCCAAACAGCAGAAAACCAAGGGAAAAACAGGAACCGTGGCAAACGGTTCAGCCATCTACGGAGAATACGAAAGTGGAGAGAAAATTTGACAGTTTAAAATTAGCTCGACACAACGGTAGTTCCAAAAACGCAATCGGCGTCAGGGTCATATTGCCACAGCCGGCTCTCGCCCACGGTGACCAGAGGGACTAAAGCAGTCACCTGCATTGGCCGGACGCAGCGGCAGCGTCCCCCTGGTGCCTCGTCTCGGCGCTCCCGTGGGCAGTCGTGGCTCTCAGTGGGCGGTGAGATTACTCTTGTTCAGGGTGTCTCGGAAGTCGTTGAAACCTGGTCCGTGTCTGTCACTTCTTCCTCTGTCGATGCGGTACTCCGGTAATCGAGCAGCGTGGTCTTCATTTGTCTTGAAATGCTGGTTCATCGGAGATACGGTCTGCCAGTTCATTGTTCTTCATTCAGACTTGTTTGACCATACTGGATCCCTCTGCTCCACATGACGGCGTCATATGATAGCGCATTGTTGTCATACACTTCCACCAATTCAGCATGGGTTGCTGACACGTTGTTTCCCTTCAAATATAGGAAACAAATTATCGTATGACATTCCACTACATAAATGAAATGTGCCATTTTTTTTTGGTTCCCATCGCGTCTTACTACGATGCTGTGCTGCAAACCAAGAAACAATAATTAGTAAAGTAAATAAATTTTCTGTACGAGTCTGCGATCATCATGAATATTTTTTGAAGAAGACCGTCCATAGCGCAGAACAGATCTCTTTACTACGCCGTTTCGGCTACTGTCATAGGCAGAAATTTGCAATTAAGACTAAAGGAACATCAAGAGTGACAGGCGTTTGATATACAACAAATTAACAGTAAAAAAAATTGGAGTTAATTTATCACAAAGCTTTGATCTTGCGAAGGAAGGTTCAGTATCAGTATTAAAAGCTTACTCCTACTTGGGGTGGAAGGGGAGGGGGGGGCAAATAAATGGTTTGAAAATTGTACTTACATAAACATTTAAGTTCTAGCCGAAATATGTTAGATATTTTTTCCAACAAAATGGTTCAAATGACTCTGGGCACTATGGGACTTAACTTCTGAGGTCATCAGTCCCCTAGAACTTAGAACTACTTAAACCTAACTAACCTAAGAACATCACACACATCCATGCCCGAGGCAAGATTCGAACTTGCGACCGTAGCGGTCGCGTGGTTCCAGACTGGAGCGCCTAGAACCGCTCGCCCACACCGGCCGGCTCCAAGTCAACATATTTTAGTGTCTTGCTTGGCTAAGCTTTCGTTTATACGGGACATTTTTTTTATTTATTGGACACGCGTATTTATAACAGGAAATACTATTACATTTGCAACATTCTGTTAATGCGAAATGTATTTAGTACTAAACTTAATAATGGAGTAATTCCCTTTAAATGCGCATTTTAGATCGCGTACTTGTTTCCAAACAAGTGACGAAAGAAAGCACAGGTGCAACCTACAGACGAAGTGTAGGGCTGGTAAACAAGAGCCACACACCCCAATGAAAGTCTTTAGCCATCTGAGTAAATAATTAAACAAGCTGCTGCTGCAGTGGTCAAGCCACTGCAATCGCGTTAGGCAGGGCAAAGGCTTAAATTATCGTCCGGCCAACCAGGTATACGTTCTCAGTGGTTTCCAACAACTGTTTAGACCAAACGCCGGAATTGGTCCTTAGGAAAGGACACCGTCGATTTCCTGCCCTATCATACATTAGCTCCTGCTGCTTGTCGTAGACGAACCGCAGAGCCCTAAGCTTCATTCGTTTTATAAATGAGGCAAATTTAAACATTCTTACACCGGCAGAAGACACTAGGCTTCTGAGTAAACCTTCATGCTGTCACGTTTCAGGCATTAAATAACGGGTTTCTAGTCTTCCAGACTCCTTCTTTCTCCAGAATTGTTGCCATACAAAACTACTTTTTAAGGGGCAGTCAGTGTTAGTAAGCTGATAGTCCCGTACTGAGAACCGTAATTAATGATGCCGAACTCTACACCTTTATGTAAACCTTTCACAGTTATAAATCAAATAAACGGACGCGTTACTATGTGGTGGTCGCATATTGAGTGAATTGATCTCATTTGACGAATAGATTGCCAGACAATTTCCGCTGCTGTGTTCGCAAATGTAATCGAAGGCTCTAGGCTGATTACTCTAAGCCTTGGCAGCGTTGGTAAGTATTGTACCACAGTGATGTAATCTCCTACCGCCATTTGCATACCATACGTACAAACATTGACAAATCTACAGGAATAAGTTGGTTTTAACTGCTCGAGTGTTTATTAAATGATATTCCGTCACTTAACCGAACTTACCAGCAAACAGCTCCACTAGTAAGCTATTCACTTTTCAAATCTTTGTAATTGGACCCTGGATGATGGAAAAACAGTACGCAACGGGATAACTTTGTTTTAATTTCCTAGGATTTTTATCTATGACTTATCAGTTCTTCCATCTCAGGCAATATTTGTTGACTTGAAAAGCACCGAACTGCACCGTCTTTCGGAATTTCCGTTAAACTATGGATGCCCCCCTCCCCCCCCCCCCCCCCCTGTAACTGCCTTAGTCACATCAAACGACGGGGGATTTCAGCGGCGTACCGTCTCCTGTAGTATCAGGCCTGGTGAAGAGACATGTACTTACTTTACTTATTCTTAGTTATACTCAACAAGCTGAAACTATATTAATTAGACCGTCAATTAGTTAAAACTAGTCTACGATTCTCCTTTTGGTCTGCAAGTTGACTTTTCTGGCTATTAATAACTGTTTTGTAATGATCAAAGTTATATTTAAGAAATTCCCTACTCTCAGCTGAAAATAGCTGCACGAAGCGACAAGAAACCTCAGGCGCCACGCACAACAGTTCGCGCCATCATTCGGTTCACTGTTCGGACACTAACACATACGTAATTACACTGTAAAATTAGGAATAAACATACATGTGACACATAAGGTCATTGTTTCCCTAAAATACTTTGACTACGCAAAGTCAAAATTGACGCAGTGTTGCTCCTAAAGTTTCAGTTTAGGCTTAAATGGAATCAAAACATGGTATCAGTTTTTAGTATCTTTCTATGCTATTAACGATGCAATCTCTCAGGGCTGGTTTATCAAACAGAAAACTTCCAGATTAAGGAGTCAGAATAGCGCTACGTACAACTTTCTCTGTCGAAAACCTCTCGCAGCCATTTCGTTGGACATATAAGTTCGTGTTGTTGAGGTCACGATGTCACAACTAGAAAATTTTACAGTCGATCAGTTTTACAGTGTCAGCTGTTTACGAATAATACATAATTTTTTTTACCAGTTAGCTACTCAGATTCTTTCAACACTCATACTAACGTGTGCGAGCAGATAAGACATGAGACGTTGCTACTGAAGCGGTTCCCTTCGCCTCTAGTGCACCTGTTCTGGTGAACCTACAACCGCGTCCTTCTCCGTGAAGTCACAGAGGGTGAGAATATAACGTTTCTGAAGCTCGGTAAGAACATCGCGTCGCATACGCTGTAAACGTCATAAGGCAGATCTTCGCTCGCATCATTGTACAGTTCGCCTAGGAATATTTTACGGAAGTCCTGGATGGAACGGTTCTAGGCGTTACAGTCTGGAACCGCTACGGTCGCAGGTTCGAATCCTGCCTCGGGGATGGATGTGTGTGATATCCTTGGGTTAGTTACGTTTAAGTAGTTCTAAATTCTAGGGGACTGATGACCACAGCAGTTAAGTCCAATAGTGCTCAGAGCCATTTGAACCATTTTGAACCTGGACGGAACCCTACTGAATATACACTGAACGGCTTGAAATAACGTGCCATGCTCCAAAGAGGGCACCGAAGCGTTCAACCTGATTTGTACTTATTGATGCGATTCGACATAGAAGACTGTTCTACTCAGAACTTTGTCCAGTATGTCGTGCAACAAACGCAGCTGTTGCAGTTTTATGTGCTGCAGGGCGAAGAGCTTACTATTCAGACGGAAGATTTAGTCATAGAATCTTTGTGGACGATGTTTGAGAACAGGCTATTCCTGGCGTAACGCAATTTTCCTCCCACACCTCCGGGCGTCGCGTGCAGGCAGCCTACACGCAGAGCGGAACGCTGCGAACCTCAGCTGCGTAGTTTAGCTCGTGCGTGTATCCTATCGATCGCTGCCGTCCGAATATTTCCGACAACTGGCGGACACGGCCGAGATTTCCGTGCGCCGCTTTTCTATTGTAACATTCCAGCTGCCTTGTCCCCTCGGAGGCAGTAACGGAAAAACACCGCATCACTGGAATCCAGTCTGCGGATTACTGTGCCGTTAGTATTTGTGTACGCACGCAGTGTCGCATTGTTTAAACCAAGGTTTTCTCAGTACACACAAGTTTGATGCCAGGTACTGCTTCGCAAATTTCAACCTGCGTACTTAGGAAGTGGAGCTAAGTCAGTGCTGTGGGCATAAACGTTATTGTTCGCTGTTTTCTTCGTCATTCAGTTTCCATTGAAATTGGTACGGTAGAATACCATTTTCACGAACATACTGTTATTTTTCATTTATGCAGTGTGCATTCCTTCCATATAAAGTAAAAAAAAATCGCACTGAGCACTATGGGACTTAACATCTGTGGTCATCAGTCCCCTAGAACTTAGAACTACTTAAACCTAACTAACCTAAGGACATCACACACATCCATGCCCGAGGCAGGATTCGAACCTGCGACCGTAGCGGTCGCGCGGTTCCAGACTGAAGCGCCTGGAACCGCACGGCCACAACGGCCGACTCCATATACAGTATCCTAGATGTGCTTAAATGGAATAGATGGCGACATATCCAGTGTATTCCATTTCTTATCGCACTTTGTGGAGATATTCTTATAGATAATTTCTTACGACCCAAGTACAAGGGTATTTCACAATGCCCTACACCCTGCAGAAATGTCTCAACTCAAAGGAGTAAGCACTGCTCTCCTTTTTCTTGTGCCTTTGTCCCGCATCGGCGCAAGGTCTACATCTACATGGATACTCCGCAAATCACACTTAAGTGCCTGGCAGTGTGTTCATCGAACCACCTTCACAATAATTCGCTATTATTCCAATTTCGAATAGAAGAAAGGAATACCTGTATCTTTCCGTTCGAGCTCTGATTTCCCTTATTTCATTATGATGATCTTTTGTCCCTACATAGGTTTGCGTCAACAAAATATTTTCGCATTCGGAGGAGAAAGTTGGTGACTGAAATTTCGTGAGAAGTTTCCGTCGCAACGTAAAGCGCCTTTCTTTTAATGGTGTCCAGCCCAAATCCTGAATCAGTTCAGTGACACTGTCTCCCATATTACTCGATAAAAGAAAGCATGCTGCTCTTCTTTGAGCTCCCTCGATGTACTCCTTTAATCCCACCTGGTAAGGATCCCGCACCGCGCAGCAGTACTCCAGAAGAGGATGTAGAAGCGTAGTGTATGCAGTCTCTTTAGGAGATCAGTCACACGTTTTAAGTGTTCTGCCAATAGAATGCAGTCTTTGGTTTGCCTTCCCCACAACATTTTCTGTCTGTTCTTTTCAGTTTGTTGTTCGTAACTGTAATTGCTAGATATTTAGCTGAATTTATGGCCTTTAGATTAGAATGATTTCTCGTGTAACCGTAGCTTAACTGATTATTCCTTTTAGCACTCATGTGGATGTCCTCACACTTTCCGTTATTTAGGGTCAATTGGCAATTTTCGCACCATACATCCGAGGTGCATCCAAGTTCTAAGGCCTCCGATTTTTTTTCTAATTAACTACTCACCCGAAATCGATGAAACTGGCGTTACTTCTCGAATCGCCCTGCAGACGTACACATTTTTCACAACGCTGACGCCATGATTCCAGGGCAGCGGCGAAGGCTTCTTTAGGAGTCTGTTTTTACCACTGGAAAATCGTTGAGGCTTAGCAGCACGGCTGGTGAATGTGCGGCCACGGAGAGTGTCTTTCATTGTTGGAAAAAGTCAAGTCACTAGGAGCCAGGTCAGGTGAGTAGGGAGCATGAGAAATCACTTCAAAGTTGTCATCACGAAGAAACTGTTGCGTAACGTTAGCTCGATGTGCGGGTGCGTTGTCTTGGTGAAACAGCACACGCGCAGCCCTTCCCAGACGTTTTTGTTGCAGTGCAGAAAGGAATTTGTTCTTCAAAACATTTTCGTAGGATGCACCTGTTACCGTAGTGCCCTTTGGAACGCAATGGGTAAGGATTATGCCCTCGCTGTCCCAGAACATGGACACCATCATTTTTTCAGCACTGGCGGTTACCCGAAATTTTTTTGGTGGCGGTGAATCTGTGTGCTTCCATTGAGCTGCCTGGCGCTTTGTTTCTAGATTGAAAAATGGCATCCACGTCTCATCCTTTGTCACAAACGACGAAAAGAAAGTGCCGTTCATGGTGTCGTTGCGCGTCAACATTGCTTGGCAACATGCCACACGGGCAGCCATGTGGTCGTCCGTCAGCATTCGTGGCACCCACATGGGTGACACTTTTCGCATTTTCAGGTCGTCATGCAGGATTGTGTGCACAGAACCCACAGAAATGCCAACTCTGGAGGCGATCTGTTCAACCGTCATTCGGCGATCCCCCAAAACAATTCTCTCCACTTTCTCGATCATGTCGTCAGACCAGCTTGTGCGAGCCCGATGATCTGCCTTCATTAAACTGTCGCACCCACGAACGCACTTTCGACACATCCGTAACTCCATCACGACATGTCTCCTTCAACTGTCGATGAATTTCAATTGGTTTCACACCACGCAAATTCAGAAAACGAATGATTGCACGCTGTTCAAGTAAGGAAAACGTCGCCATTTTAAGTATTTAAAACAGTTCTCATTCTCGCCGCTGGCGGTAAAATTCCATCTGCCGTACAGTGCTGCCATCTCTGGGACGTATTGACAATGAACGCGGCCTCATTTTAAAACAATGCGCATGTTTATATCTCTTTCCAGTCCGCAGAAAAAAAAAATTTGAGGCCTTAGAACTTGAATGCACCTCGTATATCTCTTATAAATCGATTTGCAATTTGTTTTGATCTTCCTATGACTTTACTGTACGACAAACGACAGCACTATCTGGAAACAACCTAAGACGGCTGCTCAGATTGTTTCCCAAATCGTTTATTTAGATAAGGAACAGCAGAGTGTCCATAACACTACCTTGGGGAACGCCGCAGATCTCTTCTACGCTACTCGATGACTTTCCGTCAGTTACTACGAGCTGTGACCTCTGACAGGAAATCGCGAATCCAGTCACATAACTGAGACGATATTCCATAAGCACTCAATTTCAGTACAATCCGCTTGTGTGATACAGTGTAGAAAGCCTTTTGGGAATCTTGAAATACGGAGTCAATTTGAAATCCTTTGTCAATAGCACTCAACATTTCGTGTGAGTAAAGAGCTAGTTAAGTTTCACAAGAACGATGTTTTAAAAAACCGTGTTCACTGTGTCTCAATAGAACCTTCTCTTTTAGGTAATTCATAACAGTCGCATAAAATTTGTTCCAAAATCCTGTTGCATATTGACGTTAATGATATGGGCCTGTAATTTAGTTGATTACTCCTACTGCTTTTCTTGAATATTGGTGTGACCTGTGTAACTTTCCAGTCTTTGGTAACGGAGTTTTCTTAATGCGAGCCGTCGTATATGATTGTTAAGTATGAAGATATTGCTTCAGCATACTCTGAAAGGAATGCAATTGGTATACAGCCTGGACCAGAAGCCTTGCTTTTATTAAGTGATTTAAGTTGTTTCACTACTTACAAGGGAACCTCCCCATCGCACCCCCCTCAGATTTAGTTGTAAGTTGGCACAGTGGATAGGCCCTGAAAAACTGAACACAGATCAATCGAGAAAACAGGAAGAAGTTGTGTGGAACTATGAAAAAAATAAGCAAAATATACAAACTGAGTAGACCACGCGTAAAATAGGCAACATCAAGGAGAGTGTGAGCTCAAGAGCGCCGTGGTCCCGTGGTTAGGGTGAGCATCTGCGGAACGAGAGGTCCTTGGTTCAAGTGTTCCCTCGAGTAAAAAGTTTAATTTTTTATTTTCCGACAATTATCAAAGATCAGGCAATCACACATAATTAACTTCGCTCTCCAAAATTCCAGGACATGTTCAGATTTGCTTGGACATATACAGGATTTGACGGTCTACACACGGAAAAATATGAAAACGTTAAAAACATATGTTCTGACAGAGCACAGGGAAAACTGTGCGACTGTGAAACTGTTGCATTCATTTGTTGCAGTTTATGTGACAAACTCTTATGTTTTCATCACTTTTTTGTGAGTGATTATCACATCCACAAGAAAACCTAAATCGGGCAAGGCAGAAGGATCTTTTTACTCATTCGCCAAGTGTACAAGTTAGGTGGGTCGACAACATATTTCCTGTCATGTGACGCACATGGCGTCACCAGTGTCGTATAGAATATACCAGACGGATTTTCCTGTGGAGGAATCAGTTGACCTATGACCTTGCGATCAAATGTTTTCGGTTCCTATTGGAGAGGCACGTCTTTTCGTCTACTAATCGCACGGTTTTGCGGTGCGGTCGCAAAAAACAGACACTAAACTTATTACAGTGAACAGAGACGTCAATGAACGAACGGACAGATAATAATTGTCTGAAAATAAAAAATAAAACTTTTTACTGGACGGAAGACTTGAACCAAGGACCTCTCGTTCCGCAGCTGCTCACTCAAACCACGGGATCATGGCGCCCCTCCGCTCAAATTCTTCTTGATGTTGCCTATCTTGCGCTTGGACTACTCAGTTTGTATATTTTGCTTATTTTTTTAATAGTTCCACACAACTTCTTCCTGTTTTCTCGATTGACCTGTGTTCAATTTTTCAAGGCCTATCCACTGTGCTAACTTATAACTAAATCTGAGGGGGGTGCGATGGGGAGGTTCCCTTGTTAGAGTATATGCACTTCTAAGTTACTCATGTTGTCAGCTGTTCTTGATTCGAATTCTAGAATATTTACTTCGTCTTCTTTGCTGAAGCAATGTCGGAAGGCTGTGTTTAGTAACTCTGTTTTGGCAGCACTGTCGTCGATAGTATTTCCATTGCTATAGCGCAGAGAAGGGACTTGTGTCTTGATGCTAGCACAGTTCACATATGACCAGAATCTCTTTGGATTTTCTGCCAGGTTTCGAGAAAAGGTTGCGTTGTGGAAGCTATTACAAGCATTTCGCACTGAAGTCGGCATGGCTATTTACGGATTTGGTGTGGTTAGTTGCAGTGTTGGCCAGATGCCCTTCCGCTCACCACCTCTTTACTCCCCGCGGCGGAATACGTGCACCCCCAGCTGTCAGCGTTTAGTGTTAATCGTGAGAAAATGAGCGAAAGTAGCCTGTTCTGAACCTTTGCGATTCTTGTAACTGAGACGGGGCTTGGGAAGCAGGCCAGTATTCAGCTTGTCAGATGTGGGGAAACCGCCTGAAGCCCACGTCCAGGCCGGCCGGCACACCGACCCTTATCGTTAAACTGCCGGGCAGACTGGATGCGGCGCTGGGGCACCTTCCCGTCCCGTAAGCCGCGCTGCAACACGCACGGCTATCCGGGCGCGTGAGACTGCGTTACTTTACGCATTGTAAAAATAAAATACATCATCCGCTCATGTTAGTTTATTTTTGGAAATGAACTGTGTGGAGCAGAAAACGTGTGATACTTCTTTTATTTAAATTTCATAAGGAAGGTGAGGACGTCAACAATTTACACTCCTGGAAATGGAAAAAAGAACACATTGACACCGGTGTGTCAGACCCACCATACTTGCTCCGGACACTGAGAGAGGGCAGTACAAGCAATGATCACACGCACGGCACAGCGGACACACCAGGAACCGCGGTGTTGGCCGTCGAATGGCGCTAGCTGCGCAGCATTTGTGCACCGCCGCCGTCAGTGTCAGCCAGTTTGCCGTGGCATACGGAGCTCCATCGCAGTCTTTAACACTGGTAGCATGCCGCGACAGCGTGGACGTGAACCGTATGTGCAGTTGATGGACTTTGAGCGAGGGCGCATAGTGGGCATGCGGGAGGCCGGGTGGACGTACCGTCGAATTGCTCAACACGTGGGGCGTGAGGTCCCCACAGTACATCGATGTTGTCGCCAGTGGTCGGCGGAAGGTGCACGTGCCCATCGACCTGGGACCGGACCGCAGCGACGCACGGATGCACGCCAAGACCGTAGGATCCTACGCAGTGCCGTAGGGGACCGCACCGCCACTTCCCAGCAAATTAGGGACACTGTTGCTCCTGGGGTATCGGCGAGGACCATTCGCAACCGTCTCCATGAAGCTGGGCTACGGTCCCGCACACCGTTAGGCCGTCTTCCGCTCACGCCCCAACATCGTGCAGCCCGCCTCCAGTGGTGTCGCGACAGGCGTGAATGGAGGGACGAATGGAGACGTGTCGTCTTCAGCGATGAGAGTCGCTTCTGCCTTGGTGCCAATGATGGTCGTATGCGTGTTTGGCGCCGTGCAGGTGAGCGCCACAATCAGGACTGCATACGACCGAGGCACACAGGGCCAACACCCGGCATCATGGTGTGGGGAGCGATCTCCTACACTGGCCGTACACCACTGGTGATCGTCGAGGGGACACTGAATAGTGCACGGTACATCCAAACCGTCATCGAACCCATCGTTCTACCATTCCTAGACCGGCAAGGGAACTTGCTGTTCCAACAGGACAATGCACGTCCGCATGTATCCCGTGCCACCCAACGTGCTCTAGAAGGTGTAAGTCAACTACCCTGGCCAGCAAGATCTCCGGATCTGTCCCCCATTGAGCATGTTTGGGACTGGATGAAGCGTCGTCTCACGCGGTCTGCACGTCCAGCACGAACGCTGGTCCAACTGAGGCGCCAGGTGGAAAATGGCATGGCAAGCCGTTCCACAGGACTACATCCAGCATCTCTACGATCGTCTCCATGGGAGAATAGCAGCCTGCATTGCTGCGAAAGGTGGATATACACTGTACTAGTGCCGACATTGTGCATGCTCTGTTGCCTGTGTCTATGTGCCTGTGGTTCTGTCAGTGTGATCATGTGATGTATCTGACCCCAGGAATGTGTCAATAAAGTTTCCCCTTCCTGGGACAATGAATTCACGGTGTTCTTATTTCAATTTCCAGGAGTGTATATTGTAATGTGGATGAATCTAAATTAAAATTTCCTTATGTATTGAGAATAATATACAAGAAACAGAAAACTAAGAATAGGTGCAGCAATTCGCACTAAGGTTTTACGATCAGCCTATTAGTAGTGTAGATTGATGTTGACGGCAGATTTAAATTATTAATTCCGAAACTGAGAATTTCGGAAGGAAAATTACTACCTAGAAAAGTACGTACTATATGGAAACGAAAGTATTTGATGTTTCATCACGAAATTTACGTAACACTCTTGAAAAACGTTCAGTGTCTTTATTATTTGTGTAAATTTTACTAAAAGTGTATGTGTGTGACATTAAAACAGGTTAGTTGGCAGTTACAGCGAATCAACAAAAGAGTTCAGTAAAGTTAGACGGTCTAGACGTCTCAAACAGGAAACCAGACCCGACTGGCGCCAGTCTCATCCACTCTTTATAGAGGTAATAAGATAAAGTAGCCCACCAAACGGCTCGTCCCTTATGTGGCTCTGCCCTGCCAACAGAATAAGATACAACCATACGCAAAAATTATTTTCCAATTTCTTCAAAACGAAATTCAAGCTTTAAATGGGCGTTGCGTAACGCAGTGTTTACATGCTCTGCTGAAACAAGAGAAAAAAGATGTGTGTCAGACAAATCACGGGCGTCATTTAGCCTTGCTGTTGGACATATGGCACTAAAAGACGTCCTACAACGGCCCGTCCATCGGACTGAGAAGTTTACGTGAGGTTGGTTTAGCAGTCAGAATAAAGAATGATGGCAAACCAACTTTTTCGATCTCCAGCAAAGCCAGACAAAGTCGTAAAAAGACAGTCAATGAAGTACACTGGTGGAAAAATTAGATTTGCCGTCTTAAATGTTAGTGTATTCTCTGACAAAGAGGACTGCCACACACGTAGAATTCTGCCGTCACGATCGTGATTTAAATCATTTTAAGGACTTCCACAACTAGGTTTCTTCGTGAGTTGCCTGTTTCACTTCAGAGGAATGCCGGAACATTCCTTCGGACCGGCTTTCAGTGTATTCTTGCTTTGCATTTGCCAATGTGAATTTACGCAAAACCTGTAATGGCGTCGATATGGCCTTTTTGCAGTGTCTGCTCTAAACCTAGAGGTCGTAGTCGTATGTGAGGTAATACGCTAATCGAAGGCAGCGATGATTTGATCTTTGACGTCAGTGGTTCACTGTGACCAAAAAAGCTTGGTAATTCCTATTGGCGACTATGTGATGTCAGACCAGCCATCACTAGGATAAAACGCAATGCTCCAACATCAGACAAGTTCTATGCGAGAGGTTCAACAGGGAAATCTTGAGCCAGGTGCAACGGAATATTTTTATAAGTAATATTTGTATCACTTAAACTGCGCTGTTAGCCATGGTAAATTTTCAGCGGTTCGCTAAATCCAAAGTCGGTTTGGTAGGTATAAGAAAAGAGAAGTCATCGAACTAGAAAGTATTTTACGAAACAATCATCATGCGTCACTGGCAGCTGTTGCAGAGAACTTTGGGTGCAGGTCGGGTACATACGAGTACATGAGTAACGGAATGATCCAACTGGAAGCGAAATGGTTGTGTTGTCGTCTAGCAGCAGTTGCTGACAATGAGCGACTTCGCTTAGAGTTGTCCTAGCAGAGCAGCCATTAGCCTGTCCGATAACCGGTTGATCCGTATACTACGGGTAGTGCCTTCTTTTGTCTCGATCTCAGGACAGAATGATTATGCATACCCCCATACCCCTTCGACCGCTCGCTCCCCCCCCCCCCCCCCCCCAAAAATGCCAGTGTTTACCACAGAGGAGAGGCAGCTGTAGCAAACTTCACGTTTAGTCAGGTCACTTGGACTGCACTACATCCTGACATCAGGCTCGTTACACAATAGATTGTCGACACACTATCGATGCAAAGGAATTTATCGTTCATCCAACGAACATGCTGGTTGCAGTGCAGCGGACTGGAACACAGTGAGCTTTCTATGGACGCCTGTGGACCTCGTCGTAAGGCACACTACGCACAACAGGCTTTTAATTATCTGCAGTTTCAATGCAGCATAACGTTTAGTGAGGACATACAACAAACAGAAATAAAGCTGTGACGAAATACGACTCCAGAGAAGCCTCTGCTACTACAATTGCAACCTTCTCCCTCCAGAAGCTTGCAGATTACGGCTTGGGCATGCTGTAGAAGATAACTGGCGTAAACCGAAGCAGGCGTTTCCATCACAAAAACGAGACCGTTCATAAACAGATGGCTGATCAGCGACAACTAGGGAGCTTCATCTTGAGGATTACTTGGATCCACGGGGAAACAAATGGGCCAAGAAATACACAAGAGTCCGTGTAATTACGGCTCTAATCAAAATAAAGGGCAGATGGGAGGGACATGGGATCAGATGAACGGAAGATAAGTGCACCAATGAAGTTTTTTGTTGTATTGAGAGGTACAACAGTCTGTAGATATTTTAAAAAAGACATGGAGTGTTCATGTGGATGGGTAAAGCAGAAGACCGTAGTGCAACTGAGAAGAGACGCATTACCCAGCAGCTAGCTATTGTGTGGTGGTGGTGGTGGTGGTGGTGGTGGTGGTGGTGGTGGTGGTGGGGGGGGGGGGTGATTGAGGAGGAGGAGGATATGTCGCTATGGTACTTACAGAATACGTACAGCATTAAAGCAATCATTAACTCATTGTATCACCTCTACTTTCGTAAATTCTCTCTGTTACGCACAAGTGCAGTAACTGTGCTCTAAGACGGGGTGGAGTTAGTTCGACTCACAGTAGACCACTTTGCATCTGTCAGTGGGTTTGGTACAACTCACTTCCTGTTTCCTATTATCTACCAACCACCGTGCCCACCAACCTTCCACAGCAACACTTGTCAGCGCTCAAGAAATTGTACGGAAACCAAATGGTAAACTTCCCAGATTATCACGTCATTCCTAAGCGAGCGCCGGCCGCGGTAGCTGAGCGGTTCTAGGCACGTCAGTCCGGAGCCACGCGGCTGCTACGGTCGCAGGTTCGAATCCCGCCTCGGACATGGATGTGTGTGATGTCCTTAGGTTAATTAGGTTTAAGTAGTTCTAAGTTTAGGGGACTGATGACCTCAGCTGTTAAGTCCCATAGTGCTTAGAGCCATTTGAGCCATTTGAGTCCTAAGCGAGCTGTTAGCGTTACGTGTTATGTTAAACGAAGTTTTGCTGCTAGGGCTCTAAGCAACATTTTTTATACATTAAGCACAAAGTTATTTTAGAGCATATATCGGCGCACCTACGGTTATAGCATTTGCAGACACAGCAAAAGCCTTTGATTGTTGACTGCACTTAAAATCTTTTAAATTCTAAAAATGGCAGGATAAAGTACAGGTAGCGAAAGATTATCTACGACTCTTATTTAAACCAGACTACTGTTATCAGAATCTAAGAGCATGGAATGGAAACCGTAGCTGAGAAGGGAGTGTGAGAGATTACTGTTTTTCAAAACGTACATTAAGCAAGCAATAAAGAAAATTGGATAGAAATTTCGTTACGGAATTAAAATTCAGGAGAAAGAAATAAAAATTTCGAGGAGGCAAAGGACTTGGAACGGAATAGATAGTGTCTTGAAAAGATGTTATAGGAAAAATATCAAAAGTAAAACAAAAGTAGTGTAGTGTAGTGGTATTAAATCGACCGAAGTTCAGAGACACTAAAAGCAGATGAGTTTTGTTATTTGGACAGCAACATAACTGATGATGACCGAAGTAGAGAGAATATACTCTGAGGTGACAACTCATGGGATACCGCATCATATCGTGTCGGACCTCCTCCTTCCCAGCGTAGAGCAGCAACTCGTCACGGCATGGACTCAACACGTCATTGGAAGTTCCCTGCAGTAATGTTAAGCCATGCTGTCTTTATAGCCGTGGTTAACTGCGAAAGTGTTGCCGGTGCAGGAGTTTGTGAACAAACTGACCTCTAGATTATGTCCCACGTCGGGCGATCTGTGTGGCCAAATCATTCACTCGAATTGTCCAGAATGTTCATGAAACCAATCAGGAACAATTGTGGCCTGGTGACGAGCATTGTCATCCATAAAAATTCCATCTTTGTTTGGTACCATAAAGTCCATGCATGGCTGCCAGTGGTCTCCAAGTAGCGTAGCAGAACATAACCATTTCCAGCTAATGATCGGTTCAGTTGGATCAGAGGACCCAGTGCATTCCATGCAAACACAGCACACACCAGCTTGCTCGGTGGGGCTTCGAGGGGACAGTGCAACCCTCGAATCCTACCATCAGCTCTTAACACCTGAAATTGGTCCTCATCTGACCAGGCCACGGTTTTTCCAGTAGTTTAGGTCCGACCAATACGGTCACGAGCCCAGGAGAGGCTTTGCAGGCGATGTCCTGCTGTTAGCAAAGCCACTCGCGTCGGTCGTCGGCTGTCACAGCCCATTAACGCCAAATTTCGCCCCACTGTCCTGACTGACACGTTCGTCGAACATTCATCATTGATTTCTGCGGTTATTTCACGAAGTGTTGCTTGTCTGCTAGCACTGACAACTCTACGCAAACGCCGCTGCTCTCGGTCGTTACGTGAAGGCCATCGCCCATTGCGTTGTCTGAGGTGAGAGATAATGCCAGAAATTTGGTATTCTCGGCATGCACTTGACACTGTGGATCTCGGAGTATTGAATTCCCTAACCATTTCCGAAATAAAATGGCTCATATGTGTAGCTCCAATTACCATTCAGCGTTCAAAGTCTGTAATTACCGTCGTGCGTGCATAATGACGCCGGAAATCTCTTGACATGAATCATCTGCGTACAAATGACAGCTACGCCAATGCACTGTGCTTTTATACGTCGTGCACATGATACTGCATGTGAGTATATGGCTATCCCATGACTTCTGTCACCTCGCTGCAAACTGCAGACACAGTAGCAAGAAAAACGGTTCTGAAAGAGGGATTTATTAACATAGAATACACTCATCATCATCATCAGTTATCTGCTATATTAGCAGGTCCTTTGCCTCTCCATTTTCTGCGATCCATTGGTTCCTTCTTAAGGCTGCTGTATGTTGTACCGTCCATCATGTCATCCAGTATCGGGAATCTCTTCCTTCCTCGCTTCCTTTTCCCTTCTACATAACCTTCTAAAACCGTTTCTATCAGTCCGTCATTCTTTCTTAATATATGCCCAATCCAGTTTCGTTTTTCTTCTCTTTATTACATCTAGTAACTGTCTTTTCTCTCCCACTCTTGTCAGTACCTCTTCATTTTGTGCTCTGTCCGTCCAACTTATTCTTTCCATCCTCCGCCATGTCCAGATCTCAAAAGCCTCCAGCCTTTCACTGTCTTTTTTCCTCATAGTCCATGTTTCAGGGCCATATAGGAGAACACTCCATACAAGACATTTTATGAGTCTCTTCCTGAGTTCTCTGTCCAGACGGCTGCAGAAAATTCTCCTTTTCTTATACAACGCCTCTTTTGCCATTGCTATCCTTGTTTTAATTTCTTTGGTGCACTTCCAATCGGTGTCTATCCTGTTTCCAAGATACTTAAAATTTTGCACCTGTTCTAGCATATTTCCATTCAGCATAATTTTTATTTCCTTATTTCCTCCGAGTGCCAATACTTTTGTTTTATTTGCGTTAATTTTCATTCCATATTTTTTCCGTTAGTTGCAATGGTGTCCACCAAATCCTGTAACTCTTTTTCCCCTGTGGCTAGATGGACCATGTCATCAGCAAACCTCAAACACCCTACTCTTCTTCCTCCAATTTCTACTCCTTTGTTACTACTGGCCATTAAAATTGCTATACCACGAAGATGACGTGCAACAGACGCGAAATTTAACCGACAGGAAGAAGATGCTGTGATATGCAAATGATTAGCTTTTCAGAGCATTCACACAACGTTGGCGCCACCTACAACGTGCTGACATGAGGAAAGTTTCCAACCGATTTCTCATACACAAACAGCAGTTGACTGGCGTTGCCTGGTGAAACGTTGTTGTGATGCCTCGTGTAAGGAGGATAAATGCGTACCATCACGTTTCCGACTTTGATAGAGGTCGGATTGTAGTCTATCGCGATTGCGGTTTATCGTATCGCGACATTGCTGCTCGCGTTGGTCGAGATCCAATGACTGTTAGCAGAATATGGAATCGGTGGGCTCAGGAGGGTAATACGGAACGCCGTGCTGGATCCTAATGGCCTCGTTATCACTAGCAGTCGAGATGACGGGCATCTTATCCGCATGGCTGTAACGGGTCGTGCAGCCCCGTCTCGATCCCTGAGTCAACAGATGGGGAAGTTTGTAAGACAACAACCATCTGCACGAACAGTTCGACGACGTTTGCAGCAGCATGGACTATTAGCTCGGAGACCATGACTGTCGTTACCCTTGACGCTGCATCACAGACAGGAGAGCCTGAGATGGTGTACTCAACGACGAACCTGGGTGCACGACTGGCAAAACGTCATTTTTTCAGACGAATCCACGTTCTGTTTACAGCATCATCATAGTCGCATCCGTGTTTGGCGACATCGCGGTGAGCGCACGTTGGAAGCGTGTATTCGTCATCGCCATACTGGGCTATCACCCGGCGTGATGGTATGGGGTGCCATTGGTTACACGTCTCGGTCACCTCTTGTTCGCATTGACGGCACTTTGAATAGTGGACGTTACTTTTCAGATTTGTCACGACCCGTGTCTCTACCCTTCATTCGATTCCTGCAAAACCGTACATTTCAGCAGGATAATGCACGACCGCATGTTGCATGTCCTGTACAGGCCTTTCTGGATACAGGAAATGTTCGACTGCTGCCCTGGCCAGCGCAGTCTCCAGATCTGTCACCAACTGAACACGTCTGGTCAATGGTGGCTGAGCAATTGGCTCCTCACAATACGCCAGTCACTACTCTTGATGAACTGCGGTATCGTGTTGAAGCTGCATGGGCAGCTGTACCTGTACACGCCATCCAAGCTCTGTTTGACTCAATGCCCAGGCTTATCAAGGCCGTTACTACGTTCAGAGGTGGTTATTCTGGGTACTGATTTCTCAGGATCTATGCACCCAAATTGCGTGAAAATGTAATGAGATGTCAGTTCTAGTATAATATATTTGTCCAATGAATACCCGTTCATCATCTGCATTTCTTCTTGGTGTAAGAGTTTTAATGGCCAGTAGTGTATAAACTCAAGCGTTAGGGAGTCTCTTCCGAAGCTATTTGTAAGGAAGAAAATACAAACTTTTAAAATATGGTGCTACAGAAAAACTATGAAGATTTGGTGAATAGTTGGCATAAACAATGAAAATGTGTTGAATCGAATCGGGGAGAAGAACTTTAGAGAACCGCTTTCCTGAAAGAAGCGATAGTTTGTTACGACATAATCTTGAGCCATAAACGTCATAGAAATGGAGGCAATTTAGAGGGGGCAGGGAGGGGAGAGGTTTGTAGGAGGAGACCAAGGTTTGACTACTGGAAGCAGGTTCAAGGGGCTGTAGGGGGCAGTAGCGATGGAGGAATGAAGAGAGGCAGAATACACTAGCTTGGAGACCTGCATGAAACTTGTCTTCAGGCTGAGGACAACAGCAGCCTCCAGTTTCAACGGCAGCAACCGTATCAGAATGTCCGTGTGGAAAGTAATGTTCGGAAGCTAGGAGACAGAATTGCGTTCAGATTGCCCCGGCCGAGGCCACAGGATGGGCGAGCGTCCGTCACCCGCGTCCCGCGCTGTAATGGAGTTGCGAGCGGCTAATTGCCGTCTGAGGGCAGCGCTGATTAGCCGCCAGGATCGATGTGTGGTGTGAGTGCGCCGCGGGCGGCGGCCGGTGTAAACGCGTAATCCGCTTCCGCTCACGCTGCCTCGCGTCCACCGGGACCTGGCGCTGACGTCGGCCGACATTTGTGACTCTTATATTACTGCTTGTAACGCAGTTGTCAACTGACTCGGCGAACTGATTTTCTTCGTACAATCTTGTACATTTTGTCCCGCGTGAAAACACCTAACTGATTGTGAGACGCCTAATCAAATTACAAAACCAGTTTGAAAATGTGAGTAGAAAATATTACATCTGAGAAATTATGAACAGAATTTTCTGAGTCGAAACCAAACTTTGAAGTGTGCCAAGGGTATCTCCCCGCCGCCGTCTGCCCCATTTATCTCCCCTTTTGTTTTTTGTATCAGCGCAGTTGTAGAACTGTAGATGAAATAGTCAGGGTAGCTTTAAACGTGCAAAGTGCAACTCTATAAAGCATAAGTGAAGCACAAAAATATTCCGAGTGTGAGACTGAGCGGAATCTAAGCTAACTGTAGACCACAAAGAGTGAGAGCCCAGGAAAAAAGTGAGGAGGACTTGTTAGGGATCTGATGGAAGAAGTAGATTCTCTCATTTGCTTGTTAATGGCACTGCATTAATTCCAGTAGTACATGTTACATTATCACAATAATAGTATTATTATATTATATATTTATAAAAATTACTCAATTCCATTGTGGGAGTGTGGTACAGCAACCAGCTTCGACTTTTTTCGGAGTAAAAACAACCTTGGCTGCGAAATTGTTTAATATCAATGACGCATTTTACGTTTCTGGGGCATTATCAGATTGTCTAAGCAGAATGTAAAACCCATCCGTCTTTAAGCCACATAAGACGAAAAATGTAGACTACAATAACTGGATATGCAATCCATCCGTCTAAAAACATATAGCCTAAAATGTTACGCCAGCTGAGCCTGCCGTAGTAGTACAAAATAGGATCTGCGTACAAAATAAACGCATTATGAGCAGCGCTGAGCACAATGTCCCTTTGGCAAATAATGTAGTATTTGTGGGCACGCCAAAAGGAGATTGAGCTGAATACTGTTCATTGTACGCGTCTGTACGCGTGGTCCTATTTTGTACTACTATGGCGGGGTCAGCTGGCGTAGCTTTTACGTTTTTCTGACTGATGGATTACATATCCAGGTACTGTTGCGTCCATTTTCCGTTTTATATGGCTTAAAGACGAATAGGTTTTATACGTAGATAATTTTACAGACTCTGAGGATGCCCCAAAGGGGTGAAACGTGCCTTTGATATTAAATAATTTCACAACCAAATCTGTTTTTATTCTGTAATTATATTTATATACTTCCATATTCTATGTTCTGCTAGCGTGACTTGCCACATAGTGAATAATATGTACTGACCTTATGTGTAGACGATCTGGCTCTCTTTTGGAAATATTAACAGTGAGCCATAGTATTATTACATTCGTCATCTACGTGGAATAGCAAAGTAGTAATGGTTGAAATGGCTCTGAGCGCTATGGGACTTAACTTCTGAGGTCATCAGTCCCCTAGAACTTAGAACTACTTAAACCTAACTAACCTAAGGACATCACACACATCCATGCCCGAGGCAGGATTCGATCCTGCGACCGTAGCGGTCG